>NC_064279.1:3145000-4531250 GCF_003254725.2 Canis lupus dingo | reverse complement strand
GAATAACATGTATCTATATTCTTTGCATGTACTGTTCTAATAATACTTATGGAAGGAATTTATAAGAAATTTCAGCAATCTCTGGTTTATTATGCTTTTTCCAAAATAAGGTAAGTACTGATTTTTGTAATGCATCATTAGTCATTTATTGGTCACATACTTCAAAAAATCATTCTATGAAGTTACAGTTAAACAACTTTAAATGAGAGAAATAAGTAAATATTGGAACATTACACTTCTGTGTCTTGATCTTCTATTGAAGAAAATTAAAGTTCAGTGTGTTTTAAGGAGTTTAGTAATAATATTATACAGGTGTGAAAGATCAAGAATATCCATGGTGCATCAGGGTGGCTCAGTAGGTTGAGTGTCTGACTCTTGATTTTGGCTCAGGTCATGTCCTCAGGGTCCTGGGATCAAGCCCTGCATTGGCCTCTGTGCTCAGCATGGCATCTACTTTCTCTCTTCTACTGCTCCTCCCTGTGGTTGTGCGCTCTCTCTCTCTCTCTCTCTCTCTCAAATAAATAAATAAAATCTTATAAAAAAGGATATCCACTACATCATTGAAAAATTTCATTTAATTATGGAACTTGAAAATATTCTGCAGAAATTCTTCTTCCTTAAATACTAGTTTACCAACAATTAAAATCATCAATGATCAAATCCGATACTGTCCATTCAAAGAGAAGAAATGTGATTTTTCAATGGTAGATAAAAGAAAAGTTAGAATATTAGAAGAACTTTGGGATGTTTGGGTTGCTCAGTGGTTGAGCGTCAGCTCTGGGCGTGATGCTGGGTCTGGGATCAAGTCCCTCATTGGGCTCCCTGTATGGAGTCTGCTTTTCCCTCTGCCTATGTCTCTGCCTCTCTCTCTCTGTGTCTCTCCTGTATAAATAAAATCTTTTTTTAAAAGAATATTTTCTATGGACTAAAATAATGAATCAGTTGTATTCCAAGATTTGAATTTGCAAACTGGATTGCAAGACCACAGACCACATTGGCAACATCTGTAGATTCCAGCAAACTGCCAAGAAACACACTTTGTTAGCTATATTTCTTCCATGGATTGGACTGTCATATATTTAGTCAGTTCTTGTGTATTTTGAGCATTGACATCCTTGGAAAAGCAGTTTTCATATTTTGTCACAGGATTGCCAAACATCTCATCTCATTAGTAAACATCCTTGGTACAGCCTTTCACTAATATTTTCAGAAGCTAGTAAAGTGCTTTGCATGCAGTGCTACAGTAGCGTTTAACTTCAAAAATATTTCAAAGATTTTTCTCCTTGCTTTGTTTTGAACTTAATTCTTTATAATTTGTCTCTAAATGCTGTTAAGGTTTGATGGTTTTGTTACTTTATTTGTCTGAGAGAAAACATAGAGTATGGCTTTTAGCACTTCACATATGGTTACAAAACCAAACAATATATGAAGGATCACATTCTGGATAAAACCAGTGCACGTTGATCTTTAAATTTTCAAAATCACTCTCATCATCATCTTTTGGCTTACTACTTACATCACACTCAGAAATGCGTGTCTTTTTTCTTTTGACAAATAATACCAGTGGACTTTAGTTTGCTTTATTAAAGATAGAATTTATTATTTATTTATCAGAACATGATCTCAGGGTCCTGGGATTAAGTCGGCCCCCAGCCCCACACTCAGCTCAGAGTTTGCTTGAGATTCTCTACCTCTGCTCCTCCCCTTGCTTGTACTCTCTCTCTCTCAAATTAATTAATAAATCTTTAAAATGTGTTTATTAAACATGTGTCATTTTGAGACTCATTGTCTCTTCTTTGAGAATTTGAGAAGAAATTTTTGTATGAGTACTTATGGATTTTATCTTGGATGTCTTAGAGTTTTATTGGGGAGACTCTGGATTTGCTTTTTGAATGTTGATTAATTATTTTGAATAGACCATTAACTTAGTTTGGCTTAAACTTCAAATTATGTGCCTTATTGGATAACTAAAATCTCAGGTAAGTTTAGCCAGATTCTGTCCCATGCATGCATGGGTGGATGATAACCAAAGTTTCAGACAAAGTTTAAACACAAAATATGAGCTTCCTTTTCTTAGTATTCACCTCCCTATCCAACAGATATGGTGCGCAACTCTGTGTACTACTTCTTCAGGGCAGGGAGAGTTCGGGTTTTCTATTGAAATTTTAATTCCGTTATGTTTTACTAATTTGGTCTTCCTTCACTCAAAAAGGAATACAAAGAAGTAAGTCATCCTGTGCTAGTTAATTATTCTCAAAAAAATTATTCTCTACCAGAATCTTTCTCCTATTTTTGTCCATCCTCCCACAACTTCAAGGGTTTTGTTGTTGTGGTTGTTGTTGATTTGTTTTTCTTTTAAAAAATAATTCTATGCAGAATTTGGAATTGTTAGCTATGGAAGGGTAGTGTTAATAAAGAAGTTTCTTAGCCATGCTGGAAATTAAATATTGAATTGAAATTTAACCTAAAGTTTATTTTTTTAATTTTTATTTTTTTAAAGATTTTATTTATTTAGAGACAGAGACATAGGCAGAGGGAGGAGTAGGCTCCCTGTGAGGACCCTGTTGTGGGACTCGATCCCAGGACCCCCAGATCATGCCCTGAGCCAAAGGCAGATAGATGCTCAACCACTGAGCTACCCAGGCATCTCTTAACCTAAAATTAATGTGGCAAAAGCAATTAGTCATATATTTAATTTTTGTGATATTATATATATTAGGATGGTCTTGAAGACTTTTTAATATTTTTTCACCTCTATTAAATTAATAGAACAGATACTAAGAAAAGGAAAATCAGTTAGAAAGAACAAATACAATTTATATAAAATAAAATTTAATTTTGCAGTTTTTATCTTGTGAGATACTTGAAATGCTACTGAAGACAATAGATTTAAGAATAGTGACATATCAGAATTATTGAATGAGTAAATGAATTATTATTATCCATCTTTATATATTACAACAGAATGTCAGTAATGATGCCTTTATCAATACTACAAATAGCACTCTTTCTTTTTTGGGACTTCATCTAATTATTGCTTACTAAGATGTTTTAAAGTTTAATATTTTTATATTAATTCTCTCATTGTATAAGGGACAAACTTTGGAACAAAGTTTAAAAGTTAAAAGACAAACTTTGTAGTCAAATAGACAGGATTTCAAGTCCCAGCTTTGTCATTTACAGTCTGTAAGAATTTTGGCAACTCCCGTAATAACTTTATTTAATTTAAATCTTCATTTTAAAAATGTGTGAAGAAGCATGTAATGCAGTTTCACTATAAATGAGAGTAGAATTTAGTCAGCAACCATATTAACCTTATGTGTTCATATCACTCACTGGCTTCATTCATTGAAAAACATAAAACCATTGAGAATGAAGTTTAATTGTATTTTCCTGAAGTTAATGAGTCATTTACCTTTAAATATTATATTCTAATATATTATAAACAATGTCCCAATTATGCTTTCATTTCTAGAATTATAATTATGGTTGTCCCTTTCTATTACTTATCCCAATCCTGTTTTTAGTAAGATAAATTTCTCTAACCTGATGTGCATATAAAATCTACCTGAAATCTCAGCTTATAATCATTTTGGAGAGCATAAATTATTTTTGCTCCCTAATCTACAGTGCTTTAAATTACCACAGAACTTAATGTAAATGATAATTTGTTTTCAAAGTATGTGTAACCCAGTTTTTAGCACCAGCTTTTGTTTTTTGTAAGTTCTGTAAAGTCAGTTGGGAAGGTCAATCAATTTATTCTCATTGGAAATAATGTGACTCAGAGGTCCATTGACAAATATGAAAAATGTGGAATACAAATGATGGTGAACATCTCTAATATTTTTTTAAATAGCTCTTATCAGGGTAGAATTTATTAGACATCTGGAAATAATTAAATTGCTTATCAAGATTTTAATATCACAATATACAAATATATACAAGGCATAAACAAAAGTATGTGTTTATCTGCCATAAAAGTAATGCAAACTATTCCTCTCTCCTTTCCTAAAATCAAAAATATTTAGGGTTCTAGAAGAAAAATATTATTGAATTACTTAAAATTTGAAAAGTGCTCAAAGTATCATTTTTTAAAAAGGTACTTTGGGGTTTATGGGATGTTGGAATTAGAGAGAATGGGCTCAGCAGTTATAAATATGTAAGGATTCTATCTCTATGTAGTGATAAAAAATCTATGTCCAGGGTTTATCTAAAAAAAAAAAGCATTTATCCCTCTTGGGCTTACATTTTAGTTGTCTCTAAGTAACAGTTTATTGTGAATAAGCTATCAGACTCTTAACTACAGTACAGCATGTTAATGAATATTGTGGGTAATGAAAACCAAATTAATGTAAGTAGTTAGTTTTATTAAATTGTCTTGTATTTGTTTTCTTAAATATTTATACTTCAGAGAAACTTGTCTATTTAGTTGCTTGAGCTAATAATGCCAAATATAATTAAAACTACTCTCTAATAAGTGTACTGATGCCTACTGTTGGGGTTTAATTTCACCAATTATGCCTTTGTAAAGCAGCTTACTAGTCATTTAGCTAAAAGACACATTATGCTGTAATACTTGTAGTGTGTGGGTCAAGTGCCACAATGAATGGCTGTTTTTGTTGCGTTAGCAAATTTGAAAACTTTTGACTTCCAATATTTGAGAAAATATAAAAAGCAGTTAATGAAATTTTATCCAGAAGTCTTCAGCAAGATGGCAAGTTACTTAAGGTTGCACAATTTTTATTTTTCTTTCACACAATCCAATATTGTTATTTCTGTGTAAAATTATTTTCACAGAACATTAAATAATTGGATGTAAGGAAAACACTCAGAAACAGAGTAAGAGGGGCGCCTGGGTGGCTCAGTGGTTGAGCGTCTGCCTTTGGTTCAGGGTGTGATCTGGGAGTTCTGGGATTGAGTCCTGCATCAGGCTCCCTGTGTGGAGCCTGCTTCTCCCTCTGCCTGTGTCTCTGCCTCTCTCTCTGTGTCTTTCATGAATAAATAAATAAAATCTTAAAAAAAAATAAAAAGCAGAGTAAGAGTTGGTGCTGTTAGTAGCATTCATAAATACTAAGGTAGCATGCTGGCATGTTAGAATATTACATATGAGTTCATATACATATAGACTTGTCTAATATTTTTGGCCACTGAATAAAGGTAGATGCTTTTAAATAAAGAGAAAATCTATTATAAATGAGCTCTGAACAATTCATCACACAGTTTTTTTTTAAAGATTTATTTGTTTATTTGAGAAAGAGAGAGAGCAGGAATGGGGGACAGGCAAAGGGAGAAGGAGAAGAAGACCCCCCATTGAACAGGGAGCCCAATGTGGGACTTGATCCCAGGACCCCGGGATCATGGCCTGAGCTGAAGGCAGATTTTTTAACCAAATAAATCACCTAGGTGCCCGCATCACACATTTTCACAATAAGTCAATAATATAAGATATTAACATACTAATTTACATTTGTGAAAAACACCTTAAACGTCAGCCAGGTGGTATAGCAAGTCACTATGTTTTGGATCACTATCCGATATTTTTTGTTCTATATTACTTTACAAAATAAGTTAAAGTTAAATAAAATTTAACTATAAATTTAACTAAATTTAATAAAGTTAAATCTAATACTTCCCATTAGATATAGTATGCATCTGTGTAGAAGCTACAGTAAAGATCAAGCCATAAAGATTGTTAATACTGAGAATTAATTGGATTTGAGATTTTGGCAGTGCTGCACTTGGAGAGAAGGAAGTTGATTTTTTTTTTTTTTTAGTTCTCCCATAAATCCCACTCACCAAATAGTGAGACATCACATAAAATAAAGCATGGAATCATAAGAATATAATTTTTAAACTTTATTTTCCCAAGAGAGAATCATTCTATAACTATTAGGTGCCTCATCCTGGGCTAAGCACTTAAGATATAAATCTGAATAAACCATTGTTCTTATCTAAATATCTGTATAGTCAAAGGACAGAGCCAGATCTGCAATCAAACCTGTAATTAAGTATGGACTAAAAGAGTATTTTCAAACAGGAAACATGAATACCTCTCAAGGAATCGGGTCCTTGATCAAGACCTAGTAATTACGTGATTAATTTTATAAGAAAGTGTCACAGTATTCTCCACCAACAATGTATTAGTGATCTTGTTGTCTACATCATTTTATGTTACTGTTTCTTGTTTTAAATTTTGGACATACTGGGGATCCCTGGGTGGCGCAGCGGTTTAGCACCTGCCTTCGGCCCAGGCCGTGACCCCGGGGTCCCAGGATCGAGTCCCATGTTGGGCTCCCTGCATGGAGCCTGCTTCTCCCTCTGCCTGTGTCTCTGCCTCTCTCTCTCTCTCTCTGACTATAATAAATAAATAAATTAAAAAAATATTTGGACATACTGATAGGTTTGTAGTGATATCTTTGGTGGTTTTAATTTGCGTTTCCCCAATGGCTAGTGATCTTGAATATCTTTTCAGGTGCTTATTGCCATCTATACATCCTTTGAGGTAAACTGTCAATTCACATCCTTTGCCTTTTTTAAATTAGATTTTTTTGTTGTTTGATGATTATCATCTGAGAGTTTATTATATCTTCTAGATATTAGTCCTTTGTCATACATGTGGTTTATAAACAATTTGTTCCAGATCTGCATCTTGTGTTCATCTTCTTCACGTCTCTTTACAAAGAAAATGTTTTTAATTCTCATGAGGTCCAACTTATCTATGTTTTCTTTTATTGATCATGATTTTGGTATTAAATCTAATAACTTCTTGCTTAGCTGTCTCTCTTAAAGAATTTTTTCCTAAAGCTTTGTGTTTTTTCTCCTAAGGTTTATACTTTCACATTTCACATTTATTTAATTCCTTAATTGATTTTGACTCAAATTGGTATAAGATGTGAGGTGTATGTGGTTCTGCTTTTGTTTGCCTGTGAACATCCATTTGTTCTGGTGCCATTTTTTGAAAACAAACAAAAAAATACAAAAAATACCCTATCCTATCTCCATTGAATCCTTTGTATACCGTTATTAAAACTCAGTTGAGCATATTTATAAGGCCTTTTTCTTTGTCTTCCATATGGCTCTATTTTTATGTGTTTCTATCATTCTGTCAATACCATATTGTTATGTGATTGTAGCTATAAAGGAAGCCCTAATATACAGTACAGTAATATTTTTCACTTTTTGTTATTGCTAAGGTTATTTTTAGCTATTCTAGGACCCATTTCCCCCATATAAGTTTAAGAGTAAGTTTGTCTATGTCTACAGAAATATAAAACTTTCAGGGATTTTGATAGCAAGTACTTTAAACTTATGGATCATTTTGTGATAATCGACACCTTTCTTATATGGAGTCTTCCAATACATAAATAAAACACATCTTTCTAATTATTTAGATATTATTTGATTTCTTTCATCCGCATTTTATAATTTCCAACAGAGTCTATACATGTTTTGTTAAATTTGTAACTAAATATTCTGTAATCACAAGAGTCCTTTTAAAAGGGAGGCAACGTGTTTCCTTTTCTATCTCCTGGAATAGATTCTATATCTTGGAATAACTCTTCTTTAACAATTGGTAGAATTACTAGAAACAATCCGGAGCTAGGTATTTCTTTTTTGAGAGCTTTTGAAATTTTTAAATAAATTAGATAATCATAGATTTATTCAATAGTCTTTTTCAAATTGTTTGAGTTTTACTTCTTTGTGGTTCTTGAAGAATTTGTCCATTTTAGGTGTTGTTTAACTTATGAGTATAAGATTGCTTTTATATTCCTTCATAATTTTTAATCGGTGTATCATTGGTGGTGATTTATCTTACTTTACTCTTGATGTTGCTGAATTTTGTCTTTTCTTTTACTATTGTCATTTTTACTAGAGATTTATCACTGTTATTGGTCTTTTCAAAGAATTATCTTTTATTTCATTAATTTTCTCTATTGCTTTCCTAATTTCAATAAAAGTGACTTTGGTGATGAATGCCTACCATTTACATTGATATGGATGGAACTGGAGGGCATTATGCTGAGTGAAATAAGTCAATCAGAGAAAGACAATTATCATATGGTCTTACTCATATATGGAATATAAGAAATACTGGAAGGGGCCATGAGGGAAGGGGGGAAACTGAATAGGGAAAAATTAGAGAGGAGGACAAACCATGAGAGACTCCTAACTCTGGGAAACAAACAAAGGGTTGCAGAAGGGGAGGTGGGCGGGGGATGGGGTAACTGGGTGATGGGCATTAAGGGGGGCACTTGATGGGATGGGCACTGGGTGTTATACTATATGTTGACAAATTGAATTTAAATACAATTTCTTTTAAAGTGGCTTTGTCTAATATCTTTATTATTTTCTTCCTTCCAATTGCTTTGACTGTATTTTGGTCTTTGGTTTCTAATTTCTTGAGGTAGGATACTGTAATGTTTTGAAAGAAACTTTTATTTGAGAGTTTACATTGATTATGTTATCCATTGAGTTCAATTAAGAAATAAGTTATAACAGGAGTAAAAGGCCAATGGAATGAACAACTTCATACCTAAATTTTTAAACACTAGTGTTATACTAATAATTGTCTATGGGACACCTGGGTGGCTCAGTCCGTTAAGCATCTGCCTTTGGCTTAGGTCATGACCTCATGGTCCTGGGATCCAGCCCTGAGTCACATTCCCTGCTCAGCAGGGAATCTGATTCTTCCTCTCCCTCTGTTCCTCCCCAACTTCTGCTCTCTCTTGCTTGCTCACTCTCTCAAATAAATAAATAAATAAATAAATAAATAAATAAATAAAATCTTTATAAAAAATTATCTAGAGTAGTAAGTTTAGAAATTACTCCGTGTTAAGTATTTACATGGATTTAATTGTGCAAATATCAGAACTTTTTGAGTTTATAAAATACACCATTTATTTTTCATCAGTAAGTTTTTAAACCACTAACAAATTCAAAGTGAAGTATGAGTTTGTAAACTATTTGTATAGAATAAAATGTGCTAAAAATGATTTGCTTGTAAATATTAGGTAATTATCGTTACCCTATACTTAGTGACAAAATGGCACGGGGTGGAAGTGAGTTCAAGGTAGTCTAAAATGGAATCAAATATAAATGATGCCATCATTTGTCAGGTAGATTGGTAAAATTTGAAGAATGGGGGATTAGATGGATAATATCAAGAAAAATATCAGAATCAGATTATTTACCAAAGCATAGTAGTGTGTTTAAAGAGCATGAACCTGTTGGTAGCATTTAAAGGTATAGATTCAGAATGGACATGGACTATGAAATTCAGATATATTTAACTATTTTCTATCTCACATCTGTCCTTTTGTAAACTTCTTTTTTGTCTGCACAGGGGGTAGAAGACAGAGAATAAATAATTCTTATTTTTATTTTATTGTTATTAATAATTTAGACCTACAGAAACAAGCCTAACTCTACAGAGCCAGAAAGACAATCAAGATGAATATTTTTCTTGTTGTCAGTTACAAAAATCCAAGGAAACATTAATTTCTAAACTTGAACCTTCCAATTCTCTGGTGACATAGGAACAGATTATCAATTCAATCAATACGACAGCTACCTTCTAACTGGGGGATGTGCTGTGGAAATGTCAGGGAGAATTTGCTGCCTTAGCAATGACACAAAAGTTTTTCTTCTGTTGGGTACATCCCCAACTGTTAATTACCTCAAAATAAGATTCTAACAAACATACCTGTTGCTTTTCATAAACAGCACGCACCTTTTTATGTGGAAACAAGCAAACAAGCAAAAACCTTTTTAATTTTTTATTAGAAGAAAAAATGTAGTAAATAAAACAGAAATTACTCTTGCTTGTAGTTACAATTTTCCTCAAATTCCAGTAGCATCATTACGTATTTGCTGCTAAAAATATTACCTAAATCTTTTTTTTAAAAGATTTTATTTATTTATTCATGAGAGACACAGGGAGAGAGAGAGAGAGAGGCAGAGATGCAGGCAGAGGGAGAAGCAGGCTCCATGCAGGGTGCGCAACGTGAGACTTGATCCTGGGTCTCCAGGATCACTCCCTGGGCTGAAGGCAGTGCTAAACCGCTGAGCCACCCAGGGATCCCCTTATCTAAATCTTATGAAGATGCATGGAATACTCCTTCACCCCCCTCCTTTTTTTTTCTTTATTGGGTAACATGCCAGCTCATGGAATAATGACTTAAAAAGTATTTTTTTTTTGTACAAAACAGAATTCTGTGATTTTTCAAAATGCTAATCTTGATTTAAGCAAATAATTTTCTGCAAATTGACTCATTTTTATCACTGGGAAATAGACATGCTAGAAGAGAATGAAAGTATTGCTTTTGTTATTATCACTGTAGGCACAGGAGAATCAGTTTATTAATTTAAGAAATAATATATGAAATATTAGTAAGGAATAAATTAAAGTAGAAATTATTCTTGTAATAACACTCTTAAGTCATTGGGCTCTAATATTCTTTTAAATAATAGAAAGTAAAACATAACTGTTTTTGTTTTTTTTTTTAATTTTATTATTTATTTATTTATTATTTATTTTTTATTTTTTTATTTATTTATGAGAGACACAGAGAGAGGCAGAGACACAGGCAGAGGGAGAAGCAGGCTCCCTGTGCTCCCCACATAGGGATACACAGGTAGCTCCCCAATGTGGGACTCCATCCCAGGAACTCCAGGATCATGACCTGAGCCAAAGGCAGACGCTCAACCACTGAGCCACCCAGGTACCCCCCGCAACATAACTGGTTTAATTTTGTTTATGAATGTGACCTTAGTAAAAACAATTGACAATGATAATATTGAGAAGAGACAGCAAGATCTTTTTTTTTCCCATTAAATGATGCTTTCAATATTTAGACTACAACTATTACACTAGGCTTTAGTCATATCTGTATGTTTATAAAATAGTTAGCACTTTACATTACTGCATTTTAGGCAGCCTGGCTATATTCCAATGGCTGTCAAATCTGCAAAGATGGCTGGGATTTGAGGATATTTTTCATGATTTATTAAGAAATGTATATTTTTCAAGATTCGGCAATTTTACCCTCTGTTATAAAGATCAACAAAAGTCAGATACAAAACTAACAATTCTAAAACCTACATTCCATCCTTAGAAGTATATTTTAAGAAAATTACATGATCAGATTCCTTTAGGGGTGAACTGTGACATAGCCATAAGTGGAGGTTATATCTCCTATTGAGAATATCATTCATCATGTTTTCAATGTGTCTTCTGGAGTCTTCAAGGAAATAAAATCAGGGAAATGTTGCTTTACTATTTAATGTATATCCATAAGGCAATGAGAGTTATGCAGATGTCTCTGTTCTTTTTTTTGCCTTAACTTAAATCTCAGATATATAGTTTCCTCTCATATACTGCTATATTGCTATATATTGTATCAGTATATTACTCGATATGTCTTTTATAGTCCTCAAAGAAATAAAGAAATTTAAGTCAGGAAAACAACAAACATGATTTCCTATTGATTTTAAAAGATCACCAGAATAGATATATGTTGTTACACATTCATCAAACCTATAGAATATATACCATTAGTGGACTCTACTGTATTGGGCGTTAATGACAGGTCAGTACAGGTTCATCAGTTGTAACAAAGGTTTACTCTAGTGGGGAAGTTGATAATGAAGGAGATCATGCATATGTGGAGGTAGGGAGTATAGGAGCTACCTTCATATCTTCCCCTCAGTTTTTCTGCTTACACTACTATAAAAGTTAAACAAAAAGACCATCTGAGTTGTTTAGTTCTATTTCCAATTTTAAATTTCATTTAAAATTGTCCTCCTTTGTCCTCCTTTTGATACAGTTTTGGCCAACGAGTGTTTTAAAAATTTTTTTTTGTGAAATATTTTAAATGTATAAACATCTTTATAAGCCGTGTTTTTAAAAACCAATATTTGAGCTTTAAACTCACATCCTATTCATCTTAGAAAAAAAAATTCACATTCAATTCATCCCCTATATTATGCCTCTGTAATGACATCTTTGTCACACAGACGTGACTACTTGTCTGAAATGATCCTGTATATTTACATATCCATGAAAACTAGAGTTTTTTGAATTTCTGGATTGATTTCTAGGTATATTTATTTATTTTATAGATTTATAGATTGGGAAAAATTCTCATAATTTAAAGTATGAGTATTAGTATTCATGTATGGCTCATTTTTATTGTTCAATATAGTTTATCATTTTCTTCAGAGAGATTTTGCGTATCTTTTTTATAGATTTGTTCCTCGATAATTTATAAATTGCACTTGTAATGGTATGTATATTTTTTCCTTATTGTATTTTCTAAATGTACATTCTGTGTCATACAGAGGATCACTGAGATACAACTAACTTCATAGAGTTTAATTGTAAAATAAGCTTTATTAGGTAAACTTTCAGACAGAGAAGTAGCAAAGCACTCAGCATTCCACAAACTTCCATTACCACAAAAGAGCTGTGCTTAGGATATCCTAGCAGGATGCATCATAGAGAAAACTCCAGGAAAGGAACCCACCTTAACAATTCTACAAAGGGGAACAAACAAACTTCCTCATCCAGAATATGAAATTCTTAGGAAGAAAGACCTACAAAATTAAGTGCTGAAAGTGATTGAGACAACTAGAAATTGATGAGGTAGTTTAAAAGGGAGAGGAAAGAAGCCTCCTTTGCCACCTGCAGTTATAGTCCCTCATGAGGAATAAAATTGATATCAATTATCGTTATTATGTTTATATTGCGTCTAAGAACCTTTCTGCACTCTTAGTAAATTATCTTGTCTCTATATTTTTTGGGTTTTACATAAACAGTCATATACTCTGCAAATATGTATTGTTTCTCTTCCACTATAGCTCACTTGTCTTCTTCTTGTCTCCATCAGTATGTGTCTTGACTTAATGTTTAAATGTGCTGTTTGCTGTAGCTTGTTGCTGAAGATATTTATCACCTTTTTTTTTTTTTTTAAGAGAGAGAGAGAGAGCACATGCGGGGGGGGCGGGTGGTAGGGAGGGGTAGAGGGAAAGAGAATCTTAAGCAGGTACCATGCCAAGAAGCAAGGATCCTGACACAGAGGAGCTTGATCTCACGACCCCCAAGATCATAAGTGGAGCCAAAATCAGAGCCGGTTGCTTAACTGACTGAGCCACCTTGGCACCCCTGATATTTATCACTTTAATGAAGGTGAGATGAGTTTGAAATTTAAGCCTCTGTTATTTCTTTCCTCATTGAGTTTTCACGTCAAAATTTACTCATCCTCAAAAGAATAGAGGATAGCTTTTCTGTGGTATGAGATTTTATTTCATATTTAATGTTCACTGATATACCCAGATTTTATCTTTCTCTTTCAGTCTGTCTTTTTAATTTATATTTTCTAAAATATGTCATATTAAAAAAATAATTGGCATAAAGTTGTTCCAAATGTTATTTTATGATGACCCTTTCCTTGCTTAAGATTATCGAAGCGTTTTAAAAATAAGATTTATTAAGAGTTTGAAAAGATACACAAGAAAGATGGTGAGTGATGAAAAAAGACTGAAAGCTACCCTATTGTAGGTAAAGTGTGCTTTACTGTTTGAAGAAGGACACTTAAAAGATTTAACAACAATTTCTGCTTCAGAGAAACAAACACATCTTGATAAAATCCCCATGAAGACTCCTAGTGGCTTGATCCTGGTGAGGATCTCATTGGACCTTGTATTCATTTTCTTGAGGTTTCTCTTATCCTTGTGATCCATCCAATTATGTCTGAAGTTTTTCGCTATATCTCTATTGTCAAGTGCAGACAAGAAGCCCAGCACATTCCTAAGTGCTTAGGTGGAGATGTTGGGACCAGAGGGTGCGTAGGCGGAAATAGTCAATTTTCCATGATTACACCCTTACATCAATCTCAAGTTCACACCTGCTTAAGATGTATTCTGGAGTTTGTTACTCTTAATGATCTTCTTAAAAATAGCTTATGTGTTATTAATCTCTTCTGCTGTTTTCCTATTTATTAATTTCTACTTTTTTATTTCAATATTTCTTTCCCTTTAAGGATGCCTGGGTGGCTCAGTGGTTGAGCGTCTTTGGCTCAGGGCATGATCCCAGGATCTGGGATCGAGTCCCACATCAGGCTCCCTGCATGGAGCCTACTTCTCCTTCAGCCTGTGTCTCTGCCTCTCTCTCTCTCTTTCTGTTTCTCATGAGTAAATAAAATCTTAAAAAAAATTTCCTTTTAAGCTCTAATTTATTACTTCATGTCTAACTTAAGTCTAGCTATAAACACAATTATGCTCAGTATTTTGTTTTCAAATATATAATCTGTAAACAGATTATTTAAATTCTCCTTTTTGTTCCTCTGCCCATAATTGCTTTCTCTGATTAACTAAACTGGTCAATAATGTCAATACAGTGTTAATTAGTCATGGAGACAGTAGCATTCTTACCTTGTTTCTAATCCTTCCGAATATGTCAAAGGGACACAGGGTCTGGATTCAAGGGGAACCATTGGCCAAATCTGTAATAATTTGAGCATCAACATTATGATGATGGTAATGAATTATATGGGATAGGGAAAATAATTTAGAAGTATATAATGAATTAAAAATATAAAGTGGGGAAAACTCTATTTTTTAAGATCTATTTATTTATTCATGAGAGACACAGAGAGAGAGAAGGTGGGAGGGGCAGAGACACAGGCAGAGGGAGAAAGAGGCCCCCCACACAGAGCCTGATATGGGACTCCCATCTTGGACCTAAGATCACAGCCTGAGCCGAAGGCAAACACTCAACCTCCGAGGCACCCAGGCATCCCGAAAACTCTTCTTTGTAGCAGTAGGTCATGAAATAAATGTAGAATAATGAGAAAATTAGAAGAACATCATTTTTCAACTCCTTAGAGGATTATTGGTTCAAGCAAATGTCATCAATGGGTGTCAAAACAATTGGATGGAGGCTACTAGTGTACAGGGTATCATATTCTCAAATTATCAGCCTTTCGTGGGGCCTGTTTGGTGGAATATTTTTTAAACATTTCCTCAAGTGATTCTAATGTCCTTCTAGGGTTCAGAAATACTGATGACGCTTATGAGTTA
Source organism: Canis lupus dingo (assembly GCF_003254725.2). Lineage (NCBI taxonomy): Eukaryota > Metazoa > Chordata > Mammalia > Carnivora > Canidae > Canis > Canis lupus. The sequence goes on along the minus strand of NC_064279.1, from coordinate 4,516,172 downwards.
ATGTGCACATTGTTTAAAAAAAATGGAACACAAGAGAAAGGGATCATAGATCATAGATGTAGATTGTAGATGTCTCAGTTCTGCTGCTGTTGCTTAAGGAAGAAATGTTCCTTCTGAATCTTTCCTTCAGTGCACCTTTCTTTGAATTCATTTTTCTTGGCTCTCTCTTTATGAAGAAAATGTCAATATTTAGAGAGTTAACAGAAGCTCTTAGATACCTGGGAGGAAAGGTTATTTTGATTGGATTTGAAGTATTGTTAGCCTTAGACATGCTTTAGTGAAGGTATTAGGAATTTTCAAATCCAGTTTAGATCACCAGCAGCCAAAAATGAGGACACAAACAACATCAAGGTAGTACTTTTATTGGCCTTGTCGTATAATGTTTTCTCTAGAACTTTTAGACTTATGCCCTCAGTGCATGACTAGATGTATACATCAATATAGCTAATGTTGAGCATAGATATCCATGTAGTATTTGCTGTTATAGTTGTTATTGTTATTGTGATCACCTGCCATTCAAATTGCAGCTCACATATTCCTTAATCAATCTTCTTTAGAAGAACAGAAACAAAGAGGATCCTAACCTCTATGTAGAATCAATAAAGGAAATCAATATAAAGCTCTTTACACTGTTTTGTCAAAAGCAATTATGCTTTTAAATTTCACCTATTTTGTAGTTGATAAATTATATACTAGGAGTGTTAAAATTACTGATATATGTAATGATTTATGGCTGAAAAAGCATTTTCATAGGAGTTGACAATCTTATTTTCAGATGGTGTCATGAGTTACCCAATGGAAAATACAATACTCTTTTCACTATTTTTTGGTTATTGTTCTGAATAATATATCATGTGCTCATTGAATGAAAGACCAGCAAACTTCTTCTTTACCTGGTCCACAGATGTTATAACTATACAATCTTCTTGATATCTGCTTTAATACATGGAGAACCTATGCAAAAGAATATAAGCAAATACTATAAAATCATGAGTGTGGAAAACAAAATAAACTGAAATCTATGTAGTTCAGGTTGATTATACAGTAAGTCTCAAGGGCAATAGAAAAGAGATGCACCATTTAGATTTCTCTCAGAACTGCTGCAGGGGATCTAGATATCTGACAGCCTCCCGCTGCTACTCCTGGGAATACTGAAGCCATGCATTCCCCAAGTGATTGACTGCTAGCCAGTGGCTGAACAAGATGAGGCTGCTATTGCTGGAATATTTCTTCAATGGGAAAGTTGGCTTGGGATCTCTCCTTTGGCCTAGCCAAGACTTTTGAATAACTGAACAGCAGTCTCAGGCTCTTCTGTTCAAACTTTCTCTCCTTGCTCCTTCACAGGTGCCAGACCTGCAGTTCAGCTTAGAGGCTCCCTCTGCCTACTATCACCCCCTCTCTTTTCATCCTTTATCACCAGAAACTCCTTGTATATCTATATCTGTTCAGGTGACTGATTCTTAGAGGATTCTAACTGACCTAAAATATTGGTAGTTATTAGAGAAAACACATGGTATTATGAGATTTGGGGACTGGCGTATTTATTGATTAGCTGGAAATGAATATCCCATTCTGAAAGAATATGCATCAGGGATAGTCCCGGGAAAATAAATGATAATGGAGGTTTTATATCTGGTTACACCAATAAATGTCTTGGGAGAAGGGAATACTCCTGCACAATAATACAGAAGTGGACAAAAAGTGTGAAGGCTTTTGTATCATATACTAATACCCACCAGAAAGAGTGCACAGGGAAGGAGACCTTGAAAAACCAATTTGACAAACTGACTCTGCCATTGATATTAATTGATCTTCATCACTGGCCTTCAAGAAGCTGTCATGGTAGGCATGTGAGCAGAGTGGCCATGTGACAGAGACTGTGGAAACACAAAGACCCATCATGGACTCTTACTTACCAAGATCATCTAGCTATTTTTACCTTTCAGCGTCTATCCTACTAAACAAAAACCCTAAGTTGATAGTGGTCCTTATGAGAAGCATTGTCCTCTTATTGGCAAATAGATTATGTTGAGCCTTTAATATCCTGGAATGTCCAGCTATTTATCTTCACAGAAAGAGATATCTCAGAGTATTTTCAGGATGGGTTTTACTTTCCCTGACACTAAGTCTTCAGCCTTTCCCATAATTCTGGGGCTCGCAGAATGCCTGATCTTCAGGTATGGCAACTCCCATAACATATCATTCATCATGGGACCCGTTATACAGTGAAGGTGGTGTAGGAGTCGGCCTTTAATCCAGACACATCACCTACTGCTCTATTCAGAGACAGCCAGACTTCTAAAGGGTTATAGTGAGCTACTAAAGGAAGAGCAGAAGCCCTGGATCAGAGGTGATACTCTACAAGGATGACATGTCAACCTTCAAATGAAATACAGCACTGACTAAGATGTCTTTCTGGTGCTTTGTCCCTCATAGGAAGAATGCATGAGTCTGGAAACCAAGGATGAAAGTAGGAATGAACCCACTTACCTTATTTTCCAATGACTGAGTAGAGGCCTTTGTGCTCCCTATCTCTGCACTTTTGGACTCTGCATCGTTGGTGGTCATGATCCACAAAGGTGGTGCCGTCTTGTCAAGAAATACTGTCTTATGGAACTACAAGTTACATCTGCCACCACAGCTCGTTTGGCTTCTTGTGTCCAGAGACCACCATGGCTCTAAGTATTATTACTAAGATCTCTGAGCCTTCAAGAATAACATTTTGGTTCATACCATTAGGACCTGCCAAATTGATATCTAAGGGTGAGGAGAGTTTCAAATAGGTTATACAGGAGGAAGAGAATAAGTAGTACCAACTGAAACCCTGAGGTCGGGATGCCTGGGTGGCTCAGGGGTTGGGCGTCTGCCTTGGGCTCAGGTTGTAATCCCTGGGTCTGGATTCGAGTCCCACATCGGGCTCCTGCAGAAAGCCTGCTTCTCCCTCTGCCTATGTCTCTGCCTCTCTCTCTGTCTCTCTTTCTCTGTGTCTCTCAGAAATAAATAAATAAAATATTAAAAAAAAAAAAAAAAAAAAAAAAACGAATCCCTGATGTTGATTTCAGCCTTGAGAGTTGTGGCTTATATTACCAACCTCCTTTTTCTAAATTCTAGAACCAGCAACTTGAGAATTTTTCAGTACCAAAGTGCGATCTGAGTCTCTTTCTATCTAATCCTTCATTCCTTCTCTCCTTTTCCATGCCCAAGCCTCCAACGTGGTCTAAAAGTTCTCCTTGCTCCCACCTGTTCCTTTCATTATATCCTTTACATTCGTTACTTCCAGTAGGTCTCTTGCAGATTTCATCTTATCTTGACATCTGCTTCTCATAGAACTAAAACTTATATATGTGGGCTTCCACCAAATTTGATTCTTTTTTATCTACTAATTGTCCTTTATTGTGTTTTCTATGTTCACACTAATATTGATTTAGTGATGTAATTATTGCATTAATCCCAGAGTTCCAGTTATTACGACCAAAGTCTCAGTCTCATTTCCGGATAACACAGGGTCACTTGATTTTGAGGTTTATTTTTCATTTTAACAAGCTTGACCTTTCACATCATTCTGAACTTTCTGTCTTTTCCAAATGCACTAGGGACTTTTATGCTTTTATGACTGTTCATTTCATTTTCTCTACCTGCAGTTCAACAAAAATGGAGGACAATATTCTCCCTGTAAGAGTTTAGGCAGGGGCTGCCCCTTTTGCTCTATTTTATTTTTAAAGATTTTATTTATTTATTTATTTATTAATTAATTAATTAATTTATTTATAGAAAAGTGGGGGAACAGAGGGAGAGAATCTCAAACTCCGGGCTGAGCCTGGAGCCCAGCACAGGGCTCCATCTCATGACCCTGAGATCATGACCTGAGCCAAAGTTTAGAGTTGGATGCTTAATCAGCTGAGCCACCCAAGTGTTCCAAATGTTGCCCCCATTAATGGCCACTGCCATGGACTCTGAGGGACTGCCCCAGTGATGGGTTGTGAGACAATAGGGAAAATAAGAGGATAAATTGAAAAGAAGAGTAGATTTCCACACTTGTCCGAACTTTAGGAGTTCTCTTGTCTCCTCCTCAATCCAAAACTAAAAACCCTGTCCTTGAGCTCTTCCTGTCACTTCCCCAGTGCATACTTCAGAGTCTCCCCAAATAAGCCTTCATAATTCTTTGTATGTGTGTGTTCATTCTTGTTTTATTTTCTTTCCTTTTATTTTTTTCCAATGGGGAAAAAATAGGTGAAATATGTGTATTGCCTATTACCAGGAATTGGAATGCTATCCTGTACACTGTGAGTAGTTGTTTTGAGACTCTGAGTCCGTGAAAGTCCTCTGGGGAATGTTCTTAGTTTCATTTTAGCAGGCAGTTTACCTGGTTAGGTCTTATTTTTAAAGTATATATTTCATAAAATGATGAAAGTTAATAAACTATATTTATTTGATAGAGAAGGTTACTATTTCCTAGGCAATTCACCTAGACGATGTATTTCCCCTTATAAATGCAAAACACTGAGTATTAGCAATTGTTTGTCTCAACATTCTCTTATTTTCATGAGCTTCCAAAGAGACACAGCCTCCAATAGCTCATTATAATTACATACATAATTGTTAAGAGTGTACATGGCATTATTTGTATTCTAATATTTTTTGTTTTTAATCGGTTTTAATATTCTATAAATAACACATGCAATTTATATTCATTATGAAAGGAATATAGAAGCTTATATTGTATAATATAAAATTCCTCCAGAATTCCTTTTATTCCAAATATACACAATTATATGTGTTTAAAAATCAAAAGGGATGAGATTTTTATCCTGTACTTTGTTTCTAAATGAAGTTCTGCATTTTCTTAAACTCAAATGGAGTTCTAAATTTAGTTTATATTACTTTTAGCACATCATCATTTTTCTTGGAAATTTTCCATGTCAATTCATATAGATCTGTCCTCCCATTATTATGAATCACTGCATGCTTATTTGTCCAAAGTATACTTATAATTATTCACCTATTAAAGGCTGTATAGAATTTGTGGGTTTATTTTATCAAAATTATATAATGATTCAATAATCATGTATATATTTTATATATATATATATATATATATCCACACACATCTATACACACATATACATATGCCTATTTTAGGTTTTAGTCTTGGATCTGTCTATTTAAATTGGATGTATGCTGCCAAATTCTTCAAAAAATGTTTTAATATTTTGCATCCTCACAAATTAGTGTACCCATTTCACCATATGCTTCTTGACATAATAGTTAGCAAACTTTGAGGCAAAAAATATAATTTTTTTTGCATCTGCACATCCCTTATTACTTCTGAGATTGAATACATTTCCATAAATGTACTAGCTATTTATAATTGTTTTGTGATTTTTCCATACCCTAATTTTCTAAACTTCTAAAAAGAATCATTTCTGTACCATCTACCACCTTCATCCTTTGCAAGGAAGAAGAAAAGCTGATTATCTTAGTTGCAAATGATTTTGAATCTGTTTTAATGGTCTATCAATGCCTAATATTAAGGTCAGAGTAGAATCTGATATTTGTGTGGACAGATGAGGAAGAAAAGTTACAGATGTTGAAAGTTACTATTTCCTCAGTAATTTACCCCAGAGGATTTATGTCCCCTCATAAATACAAAGCCCTGAGTATTAGCAGTTGTTTACCTCCGAATTCTATTATTTTCATAGACTTACAAAGGGACATAGCATCCCATACTTTGTTATAATTCTGTAGAGTTGTTAAGTGTGTATGTGGCATTATTTTTGTTCTTCGATCAGGTTTAATGTTCTATAAATAGCACATGCATTAATATATGGGATGTAGTCAGGATTTAAGTGCATGAATTGAGAAGTGGATTACTCCAAGGTAGATTAATACCAAACACTGAATGATGATCCTGTTAGAAGTTGTCTGGTGGCAGTGTGCCACCAGCATTAGGTGAGGGGACACCTTTCACTTGATTCCAGGACCCCTTGGTTCTACACTGCATTCAGGACAAAAACAGTTGACTATTTCCCAGAAGATCTGTAGAAAGATAGGTTGTATTCCTCTTGCCACCCAGATACTCTTGGAGGGCTGTATCCTAGTATATGGTACTCAGTCATCACCACGGACTTGTGCATGTCACTTGCTTTGTGGCCTTTGTGCACTGTTCCCATTGTAGTGGAGCTGAGCATGTGCTGCTGCACTGTCCACTGGCTTCCCTGGCTGCTACCCAGAGAGGCCACATGATGCAGTTTAGAAGTTTGGGGAATGGATGCCCATAGGGCAGATTTGGACCCTACGAGGCAAGGAAAGGTAGGACCCTGGTGGATTGTTTTCTCCCTTTTCACTTCCAAATGGACTTCACAGCAGTTCATAGTAGGTCTCTCTCCACTCCCCCAAGACTCTGTGATCATCTGTGTGTACAGCAGGAGTAGTAACGTGCTCTATCACATTTGATTCCCTGCTTTCCCTCCCTCAGAGCCTGTTTCTTTCAGTTCTTCTTCCTTGAGACTGTTCTACAATAGATTGGCTGAAGTGTTTTTGTCATTTACCTGTGCTCTGAACACAAGCTGAAGCAGTGTTTAAATACGGTCTCCATTATATCTATCTTTAGTCTGCGTATATTAATATCCATTTCACTATTTTTCTTTAAAAATAAGTCTTAAAATCGACTACTTCCATTAATCTTAGCATTAAGACACATCCCAGGAGATAGTGAGACGTTTTCCATTTGAGAGGGAGTGTAATTTCCTTTTACTATATATTATATGCTGTCTTCAGATTCCTCACAGAGAGATTAAAAGCCTCCCCCTCCCACTGATATTTTGGAAATCTAAAGCGTGTAGTCACAGAAGAGGTTAGAACAAGCGAGGAGAAGATAACAGGAAAGGGGAACAATTAGAAATTCAGTAGGCAGCGAAGGTAAACCTCTAACACCACCTTCCGTACTGCTAAATTCCATCATATACTCTTGAATCTAAATGTTCTCTGCCCCAGTGCTGAGCCTGGTGACTCACACAAAAGGTCAGTGTGTCAAACACGTTTGGGCATTCCATTTGCAACTTAGAAACTACGTGCCTCATGGAAATTGATTTATTCTACAAAAGCCACAATCTTTATGACTGTCAAGGCTACGATGAAAGTTATACTGTCCGTGAACAAGCTTGAAGGTTGGGAGTAGGGGAGTGGAGGTGGGTGATTATTCTTTCTACCCGACCATACATTGGCATTTTAACACAATTTCTAAAAGGCCAGTGTCTCCAATCCTTAAATGTTGAGATGAGATTAGAGACCAAATACAGTTTATTTTGCACCGAGACTTTGTAAAGTAGAATCTCACTTAGACATTGAGTAGCCGTGTGCCATAGGGTTGTGACTAAACTTCCCATACCTCAAATTCCTCATTTCTCAAATGGACTCAACAGTTGTGAGGTGGCACCTAGGACGAGATGATAGGCAAACCTTTAGAGCTCTGCCTGGTGAAAAACTAAGGAATATGTAAGTTTTAACTATTCTTAGTATTTGTGATAATAATTATTATAGGGCTGTATGTACAGTAGGACTAAGCCTGGAAATGTAAGATTTGTTTAAGACGAAATAAAACTACTTAATACATTGTAACTTAAAATTATGGCAAAGGGATATTCAGTTTTCTCAAGTTCTGGAACTAATTTTAGTACAGAATTAAATGAAAGCACAGACCAAGAACATTACTGTTCTCATTGTCATAGCCTTAATCTTGAAAAATTATTTGTATGATAGCAATTAAATATGATTATTGCAACAGCTGTAGAGAATTGAAATGGCCTAAAAATAAATTACAATGATTGTAACGATAAATACATAATGCAGATAATTATGGCATATCCAAGACATACCCTACATGGGTAAATTGTCTTCTCAGTCAAAGTTTTATTGATGCACCTTTAAAACTGAACAGAATAAAACACTAAAAAAATGTCCCAATCAGTTGTATTTTGGCGACTTCATTTATAAACCATGTCAAAACTCTGAAGAAGTGCCAAATAAGTTATTTATCATTTTCCATTTTTAAAATGAGGGAACGACTTTATATTCCCTATGAATATATAAAGCATAACAGAGAATATGATATTAAGGGGTTTCAAAAGCCCCTCAGGTTATTTTCAAATGGATCACATATGAAGTTAAATTCTGCTAGTGAAAGGAATTAGATATGTCAAAATAAAAAAAATGAAATGCAAATAGGATTCTGTAAATTCAAAACTAAAGCAGATAATATGCATGAATGAAAATTAATATAATAAAGGAAATTATTCATTTTGGAATTTTTTGAAGCATTAAATACGTTAAGAAAATTGTACAATTTGAGAATAAACTGCAGCTTATACCAAGGTGCAGTCATCCATTTTATTCCTTCAGGAGACCCAATCACTGTCCTCCATTTCACCACAAAGGTAGCCATTATCTTGCAGATTATTTATATGAATGAATTACACATATGTATTATTTGTATTTTATTTTTATTACTCATTATCATTAATTATGACTTATTCATGTATATTTTTGAATAGGATTCTATCAGATGAATATAATAAAATACGGGTATTCCTTCTACTGTTGATAAATATTTGAATTGTTTTCAATTGACTGCAAATAATGGTACTTTGAACATTATAAAATACAGATATATCAAAATCTGACATATCAAAATAAAAATATGACATATCAAATATTGTGCTCTACAGGTCAAGTTGCACTTAGAGTGATTAGTGTATGATTGTCTCTATTATCATGGTGATTTTTGATGGCCATTGCATAGGTCTGCTTTTTTATTAGGGATCAAACAAGTGATTTTCTAATTCTCCCACGACTTCATTTATTAGCTGAAATCATTTTATAAAAAGATACCTACTATCATTTGCTCTTTGATTACATGCTACTATTTTTTCATATAGAAAAATTAGAAAGAATATTTAACTCATTTTCTTGTTTTCACAATATTGATCTAGTTCAATAATTCAGTACTTTTCTCCAATGTCTAATTAGCATTTTTAATGTCAGAGATTTTTGAACATATTTGAAGTGTTTTAATCCATTTTATCACGATTCTAATGATCATTATTTCTTAATGGTTTATTTTTAGGAAGATCATTTCTTAAATGCTCTTTAATTAAATCATTTTTCCTTTTGTTCAGTACTTTTTGTTGCCTGTTTAAACAGTCTTTGTCTATGTAAAATTCTTAAAATTATTGGCTTTTATTCTCTTGCAGAAGCACCAGGAGTTATTTTAAAATGCCTTTCATAGTTTCTCCAATTCAGGGTGTTCTGGTTACTTTTATGCTATTAATACTAGCTTAATTATGTGGTCAGAGAAGAGATACTTTATGATTATTATCACTTGAAATTGGTAAAATGTGCTCTATGACTCAGGCTTTGGTCATTCTGTATGTTTTCTGTGGATTAAAAAAGAATATATGTTCTTTTAATTTTGAATGCATTGCCATATATATATATAAACATTATATATGCCATTGTAACATTTAATATATATATAAATGCTTTCTTTTATTAGATAACCATCTGTTAAAAATATTTCCTTATATTCATTTCCATTACTATTATTTTCTTAATTCTCTTGCTTCCTTCTCGTATGTTTTTCTCTGTCCAAGATAACTTTTCAGTATTTTATTTAATATGATTCTAATGGGGATAAAGTAATTTAGTTTTGTTTCCTAGAAAGAGTACTTATTTTTTTCTAGCTGGCAATTTATTTTTTGTTGAGGAAAACATGACATTTTTTTCTAGACTTAATTATTTAATTTATTATTTAATTATTTTTATTGACAAGTTATCTGTCATAGTTGTCACTTTGAGTATATAAATATATATATACATATTTAATGAATATATGTATATATATAGTTTTTCTCCTCTAGGAGTTGCATATAAACTTTAGAGTTCCTATGACTTTTAAATTTGTAGTTTAATGACATTTACTTTGTAAAATTTGCAACCATTATCTCTTTGTATTTTTTTATCCACTCCCTCCTTTTTTCCTGTACTCTTGAGAATCTAAATAAATATATATATTATAATGTTTCATCATATTGCAAAAGATTTTTAATGCTCTTTTATGTGCTATTTTTTTTGTCCAGACATTTCCTTTTGCTCTCATCTAGATCACTAATTTTCTTATAAGCTGTAACTAAAATACAGTTAAAGCCATCCACTGAGTTTAATACATGACTTCTGCAGTGTAATTATTTTTCTTTTTGTTAACAGAGTCCCAATTTCAGGCTAAAAATGTTTATTTTGAAAAAAAAAAAAGAATGTTTATTTTGTCTTTTAGTTAAATGAGTATAAAGAGGATCATTATTTAAAAGTCCCTGTTTGATAACTACATTGTCTGGATGTCTTTTAATTGTTTATACTCTGTTCTTTTTAGTTTTTTTAAACCAATACACTGTATTTTAAAAATCACATGCAATTTAATGTTCTAAATGGTGAAATCTCGCTTCAGAGATTAAATTTGCTATGCCTGATGAATTGACTAAGATCATAGGATTCAAAAATCTTTTTAATCTTATCAAGGATTAACATGATTTGAAGAATTTCAGTCACTATGAGACAATATACAGCTTTACATCTATGGTATAGCCATGTGGTCTCAATCAAATTGAGGGATTTTTACTCTTTCTCTATTTGCTTTACAGGCAAAGACATGCATTTTCTTTTCTTAATCATAAGGTAATTAAAATCTTAGCTTTTTAGTCTCAAGTAATGGACTCAGCTCTCTAGAGTTTCTTCTTTCAATTCTTATACCAATAATTTTTCTTTGATTCAGAGAGAATAAAGTTATGGTGCTATCTGAAACATGAATGAAAGGTTATTGCCTTTTGAAACTTTTGAACAAAATTTTAATAAAGATTCTTATAATTTTCTGGGCAGCCCGGGTGGCTCAGCAGTTTAGCACTGCCTTCAGCTCAGGGTGTGACCCTGGAGACCTGGGATTGAGTCCCATGTCGGGCTCCCTGCTTGGAGGCTGCTTCTCCCTCTGCCTGTGTCTCTGCCTCTCTCTCTCCCTGTGTCTCTCATGAATAAATAAATAAAATCTTTAGAAAAAGATTCTTATAATTTTCAATCATTTTATTGAGATAGAATTTTGGTAACATAAAGTTACCCTTTTAAAATATACTATCCAATGTTGTGTGTGCGTGTGTGCTTAGTTAATTCACAGAATTCTACAACCATCATCATTTAATTTTAGAATGTATTCATCAAACCTTCCAAAAAATTTCTGCATTTGTTCACCATCATTCTTCTTTCTCAGACACCATTTCATCTCTATGTAATCACTAATTTTATTTGTCTTTATAGAGTTCCCTATTCTAGAAATTATATAAAAGTAGATTCATACTTCATGTGATATTTTTTAAGTGGCTTCTTTCATTTAGTATAATGGTTACAAGATTCATCCATATCATTGAATGTGTCAGTATTTCATTTTCTTTTATTCCTGAATAATATTCCATAATATGAATGCACCACATTTTGTTTTCGCTCATTGACTGATGAATACTTTGGTCGTTTCTACTTTTGACTATTATGAATAAAACTGCTATGAAGATTGGTGTACATGTCTGTGTGTGGACATATGCTTTCACTCCTTTGGGTATATATCTAACAGTACAGTTGTGTCAGATGATAACACTATATTTAATGATTTAAAGAAGTTCTAGAATGCTTTCCAAGCTAACTATGCCATTATACATTCACTCCAGCAGTAAGAGAGTTCTCTACACCCTTGCTCACTATAATAGTTTGTTAAGGTTCTCATTAAAAAAAATATACCATAGACTGAATAGCTTAAATATCAGACATTCATTTTCTCACAATCTTGAGACTGCCCAGATCAAGGTGCCCAGCACAGTTGGCTTCCTCCTAAGGCTTCTCTTCTTCGCTTGCTCGTGGCCACCTCTTGCTGCCTCTTCACATGGGTGTCCTTTTCTACACACATACATCTATTATCTGACTCTGTTATCTATAACCTAATCTCCTTTAATATAAGAAAACAAGTCATATTGGATTAGAGACAACCCTAACAGTCACATTTCAATTTAAACCTTTAAAAGCCCTATCTCCAAATAACTCATACTTAGAGATACAGGTAGGGCTCCAATATGTGAATCTGGTAATTTGGTAGGGCCACATTCATCACATAACAACAATATGGGTTCCTGGGCTAAGAAATCTTAGTGAGTGTAACTTGTTATTTCATTGTGGTTTTGATTTGAATTTCTTAATGACAGGGCACCTGGGTAGCTCAGTTGATTAAGCTTCTGTCTTTGGTCCTGGGATCAAGCTTCCCAGTGGGGCTCCCTACCAGTGGGGAGTCTGCTTCTCTCTCTGCCTTTCCTCTTGACTTATTCTCTCTCTCTCTCATTCTCTCAAAAATAAATAAATAAAATCTTTTTTAAAAAGAATTTCTTAATGACTAATTATATGCAATTTTTCATGTACTTATTGGAATTTGTATATTTTCTTAGAAAAACATCTATTTGCATCCTTTGCATATTTATTAATTGACTTATTTATCCTTTCATTTTTGAATTATAAGAATTTTTTTATATCTTTTATACAACTCCGTGTGTGTGTGTGTGTGTGTGTGTGTATAAAATTTGGAAGTATTTTCTTATATTCTGTGTTTTGCATTTTTACTTTCTTGATTGTATTTTTTGATATATTTTAGAAATTTTAGTGGAGTCTAATTTATCTATGTCTTGTTTTGTTTCTTGTCCCTTGTGCTTTTGGTGTTGTATCTCAGAAACCGTTACCTAACCCCAAGTTACAAAGACTTACTTCCATCTCTTCTTCTAAGGGTTTTATAACTTTAGCTTTCAATCTAGTATCCATTTGGAGCTGATATTTTTACAAAGTTTGATTTTTATTTATTAATAATTTACATCAGTCTACCACCAAATACCTGAATGTCCAAACATTAACTGTATTGAAATCCAAAAGCCTCCCTAATTATTCATAATAACCAGTCAACTCACATAACTCACTAAACTGACTAATTTAAAATGTTCCCTTTGGCAATGTATGTTGTTCCTCAAGCTACTATAAAAATAATAAGTTGATTAGCCCATAGCAATGGCATGATTATAAATCAGTTATATAGTAATTTAAATAGGTAAAAAATGCATGTAGAAAAGTATACCTAATTTAAATTCTGAGGATTTGCTCTGACAGAGGCAGCTCTCATTAGAAATGGCAAAGTCAGTCGGTAGACAGTGCCAAAATGACACAGACTGTGCATTCAAATACAGACAGTATGCTTGTATTTAATAAGCACAGCAGGTGAACAATTGGATTTGAAAGGGAAATTAAATGGGCTGACCCAAGTGTTAAGACATTTATTGTGTGGCTCTGCACTTTCTATTCTATGATTACTGCAAAGCTCTTTTGTAAACCAATATGAAGGAACACTATTAGAGCAATTGTGCATCAATTAAGTATTGTAGCCACAGGAGGAAACACAAATACATTTTTAGAGGAAGTCAAATTCAATCTGCTTTTATGTTCAGGCTGTTGTCCTCTCTAATTCTTATTCTTTATTCTGTAAATGTCTATTGCGAACTGAGTATTTTCTTGCACTCAGGCCATTTCTAGATGGTTGATAATACTGTGGAGTGAAAAATTGCCAGGACTCGATATAATACTTTTCAACAGAACACATTTTCCAAAAGAAACACCTTGACCCTTTTGGGATCATTTTCATTATTAAGTATTCATTTGTTTTATTCTTTCATATATTGCTTAACACAGTTAAAACTTCCAAATCCTTTCTGTCGCCATCTTGAATAAAGCATTATTTTTTTTAATGTCTCTCTTTTCAAATCTAAAAGCTATTATCTTAGTATAAACATGTGAAAAGATCAAATGCTGTATTAAAGGAAAGACTGATATTTAGTGGGGAAGGAAGAACTGAAAATTTAGAGAAAAGATGATAGATCATCTGTGGTATTTTATTATTGGGTATCTAACAATTCTATCCAGATATAATATGAATACTTATGAAATAATCAGGAGTTACCCTAAAAGCACTCTGGCCATAAACCCATATTTTAAATGGAATGGAAAGTAAAGTAATTCACGTTTGAAGCAGGATAAACTAGTTGATCTAGGAGCACAGTGGAGGATATGAAAGCAGGACACAAAATGTCTCAAATAATTATAAAGATGCATTTAGTCTCTAGTTACTTTTGACAAAGCTGTTTTTGTGATTTATGGCAGGTGCTTGTTTATAAACCCATTTCTGCACAGACATAGTGAAAAGCATTTATCATTCTGCTTGGCCTTCCTTATTAGATAAATGTCACATAAACATAACCTAAATCTGGAATCTTGCTAGTCTGGCACAGAAGCTGGTGGCATCTCTTTGACTACCTTCATTTTTCCATTGACCTCCAGCAGCCAAGGAGTATTTGATGGTAAATATCCTTAGTCCCTGTGCTTTATTTACCAAACAGGGAAAAAAAAATCATTCATAATAGCATAAGTCAGGAAAGTATTATTTATCAACAACAGGCAACTCAATATTGATTTTGGTTTAAACATTTTACCTTGCAGCTGTTTTTTGGTTAGTAATTCAGACTAACCACTATAAAAGCTTTTATTGCTTAAGGACATATGTATTTTGACAAAATGAAATCAATCAATAAATGTGCTAACCAACTTGAATCCAAGTATCAAATAAACTGTCCAATCAGGAGAGTAGAACATTAACTAATTTTTAAAGTCTCAAGAAATTTTTATTTCATATATTTTTTATATTTTCTAAGCGTTTTCCCACCCCCCCAGATTATCTTACTCTAAAAATTGTCATTCTTTTCTTTGAAATGTTATATTTTTAATTATTAATTGATAGAAATATACGGGTTTCAACATGGCCTTTACTTAATGATTCATAATTTAATGTTAAATATGAGAAAGTATTATGAAATGTTGTTAATGGCTAAGGATATAATGCAAAATTAGCAATAAAAAGACAGCTAGTAAAATCTGTATAATACATGACAAATAATGATAAGTAATATATTAGAAACTTGAGATTGAATTAATTGTGCAAATGACACTGACATATTAGTATGTTGATTATCCTGTCTTGTAAAAGAAAAGCATTTAAAACATATGAGTTAGAGGATTGAGATAATTGTTAAATGAGTAATTCTCATTTCCACTTAAATTTAATGGCTACCTATATGATTTAATACATTAAATATTATGCATAAATATTTTCTTTCTTTTTTTAGAGCTTTATTTTTTTTAAATTTGTATTTATTTATGATAGTCACAGAGAGAGAGAGAGAGAGAGAGAGGCACAGACATAGGCAGAGGGAGAAGCAGGCTCCATGCACCAGGAGTCTGACGTGGGATTCGATCCCGGGTCTCCAGGATCGCGCCCTGAGCTAAAGGCAGGCGCTAAACCGCTGCGCCACCCAGGGATCCCCTAAATATTTTCTTATACAGTTTTTATCTAAAATATAAACTGTGGTTTTCCTTAAGCTATTTAGAAAGTGAAGAATCTCCTTCTTCTAAGCTCCATCATAGCTCACTAAAATTATTTTAATCTTATAGTCAGGAGACATTTTCAGCCATCTGTTCATATAGACAGCCATTGCTAATGAAAGATGGACAAAAACATCAAGAAAATAAGTTTGAGAAAAAAATAGAAAAGCTTTGAAATAGAAGCACATTGCACATTATATTTTAGTCACTGTATAAAATTATTTACTTAATTAGTGATATAGATTATATATAACATGATATATAGATTTGTATATTAGATAATATATATCATGAAGACAAAAATGCAACAAAATATACACATTCTTAATGCATTTATTATACAATAGCTGCTCATCTCAAAATCTATTAATGTTTGTAATGATTGCCATAGGAAATATATTACCTTTGTTTATTCTTCTATTTCCTTTTAAAATTTATATTATTAAAAATCATTTTGAGATCTCAAAAACTCATTCAAAGGGCACTAAAAAATAAGCAATTAAACAGGATTACAATCAGCATATATAAATTTAGTTACTCTTCACTCTTTTTCTGCTATTTATGTATTTTTATTAGAGTAATATATTAAGGGGCCTCAAAAGAACACTGAGATCCTGCTCAGTCAAATATTTAGAAATAAGATCCTCCTCACACCAGTAGTAAAATATAAATTTGCTCAATATTACATGAGATCTCAGTTATGCAAAAATCATTTTCATGTGAATAATATCTACTAGCCCATCAAGATCTGACTCCTAACATTCCAAAGACCATTCAATTCGGAGTAGGGTTGCTAAATCAAAGGTCTAGAGAAAGAAAGAATCACTGAGCCAAATACCTTCAGACACTACTGACTGGTTTGAGGAGAAGAAAATGGCCTGCATCAAGGAATGTAATTCTTTGGTCATTTTCCTATCAAAATTCTACTATAATAATAAATGTTATTAACTTGATATTATTAGTAACTTGATTAACATCTCCTCACAGACAAGGGAGGTATTCTACATGGTTTTATGCCCACATTATCTAATACAAACTTAGCATTTATAGATATTTAATAAAATTTTTATTTGAGTTCTTATGTCAGGGAAGGACTAGTATATTATTATTACTTAAATACAGACTTGAAATTCACTACTTTACAGCAGTAAACATTTAATTTTTGCTCACCTATCTTTAAATTAGATTGGAATTATTTTTTTTTTTTAATTTTTTTTTTAATTTATTTATGATAGTCACACAGAGAGAGAGAGAGAGGCAGAGACACAGGCAGAGGGAGAAGCAGGCTCCATGCACCAGGAGCCCGATATGGGATTCGATCCCGGGTCTCCAGGATCGCGCCCCGGGCCAAAGGCAGGCGCTAAACCACTGCGCCACCCAGGGATCCCTAGATTGGAATTATTTAATCTAATTTGACATAGTGGGGCTTGGCTGTAAACTAACTACAGATTCAATTTGGGTTTTCTCCCCATGTCTGTTATTTCCCTTGGAACCTAAACTTTTAAGTTATCTTCTTGTGGTAAAACTCAGGAGAGTAAGAGTGCATCATTGGGGTCAGCAACATGTCCCAGAGCCACACATATAATTTTTTTTTTTTTTAAAGAGAGAGTTCTTTATCTCTAGACTTAATTATAGGTGATGTTTCTATGCTCAGTTTCTGTGACACAGTGTCCTTCAACTTTCTGGTAGATTTTTTCTAGAGCTGGGAGAATCCATAAGACACCTTCAGAGGTCTTAGAAAAGAGTTATAGCACACTCTTGATTTCATCTTCCTAGGAAATTTTTCCTTAATGGACATGATTTGATCATTTGCCACTTCTGAAATTTTTAGGCTATTCATATGTCCTCTGAATTGTGCTTGTAAACTGGACATTCCTTTTGGTGCTGTTTATTTTCTGTTTTCCTATATATAAAATGAGTTGCTATTTTAATATTTGGCCAGAAAACTGACTCAGTGCTACAGATTCCCTAAATACATATTCCCAATTTCAAATAAAAAAATACATTGCCAATCTTTAGAGCATCTTTAGAATCACAGCCAAAACTGAGGGGAAGGTACAGAGATTTCCTGTATACCCATTGCTGCACAAAAACATGGTCTTCACCATTATCAAATCCCCCACTGGAGTAGGACATCTGTTACGATTCATGAACCCACACTGACAGTGGTGTCTGTTCTATGGGCTTACACAAATGTATAATAATATTAATTCATCATTATGGTATTATACAGAGTATTTCCACTGCCATAAGAATCCTCTGTGTTCCTCTTATCTATCCTTCCGTCTTATTTTTCCAACCACAGATCTTTTTATTGTCTCTGTAGCTTTGACTTATCCATAATGTCATATAATTGTAAGTAGAATATTTTCTAATTTACAAAGCCACTGTAGATACAGAATCAATTATTCACTTCCTGGTAGCCAGATTGAAAATGAATTATGCAAATTTATTTCCTCCCCTCAGCAACCCCCCAGGAAAACAATGTGGAAATCTGGGGTTATTTATATTGTTTCCCATTAGCAATTATATTTCTCACTATAAATTTGAAAAACCTAAAATTGGAAATAACTAAGATAGTTTTTAAATGCCCTGGGTATGAAATTTTCTGTGATATTCCCAGCAGGTTAGACAATGACTGATGTATTTTGGGTTACATATTCCATATTTTCTGACCAAAGGATGTATATAATGTTGCTTGCAGAAAAGTCAAAAGGATTACTGATTGTTTCATCAAATTTGAAAAATGTTAAATCATTATTTCTCCACATATTTTAGGTCCTTTTCTCTCTTTCTTACTTTGAAGGCAAAGTGAGTTTCTTACTTTGAAACTAAAAAAAAATAAATAAATAAATAAATAAATAAATAAATAAATAAATAATAAATACTCAATTACACACATAATTAGGCCTGTTGAAGTTGTCCCATAACTCTGTTCTTTCATTTGTCTTTTAATTTTATATTCAATCTGCTGTCTCATTTTGGATAGTTTTTTATTGTATGTCTTTAAGTTCATTCATCTTTTCATCTGCAATGTTAGATATACATTCAATTCCAAAATTCATTTTCTATCTCAGAAATTGTACATATTCATTCCTGGAAATCCTGTTTTACTTTTTAAAATTTGTTATGAACCCTGGATATTATATGTAAGTGATGAATCATTAAATTCTACTCTGGAAACTAATATTACACTATATGTTAACTAACTAGAAATTAAATAAAAACCTGTAACAAAATAATGATAAACAATTTTTATTTTCCTTTTCTCTACATTAAATGTTCAATTTTCTTCTACTTTGTTGAACATAAAGAACATAATTATGATAATTGTTCTAATGTCATTCTGTAACAATTTTATTCTGCTGCTGTTTCTAGGGACCATGAGGTTCATGAAGTTCATGAGTCATATGAACTGTTCCCAGCTCTGAGTAAGTTTGGAGATGAACTCTTTGAGACTCTGATGTGTTTAGTTGGTTTATGAATGGTTGCTTCATATGCATATAATGATTACTATTCAACAGAAGATTTGAGGAGGATATTGCTGATCTCTAGAGCTAAGTTTCTGTGCAGCTCTCTTTCCCCATGTAATCTCTTTGTAAACTCTAAGCCTCTTTGACCTCTTCAGATTTCAAACTCCATCTTCTCAACTCAGGGTTACTATTTGGTTCCAACTGGATTTCCAATTACTGCATGTCAGCCTAGTTATTCTCTTCAGCCAATAAGGTGGCACAATTTTAGGACTTATTTTCTTTCCCTGTATGAATAATCACTATCCTATGCTAATTCATATTTAATGTCAAAAAAATTGTATGTTTTGTCTGATTTTTTTCTAGTTTATACTTGGTGACTAATTCAAATTCATGTTATTGCATATTGACTGGAATCAGAATTTTTTTTTTAAGGTTTAAATTTCTCTTTTATGTAATACTCTTCAGTAGACTTTAATTCAATTTATTTTATTTTGTGATATAGGTGCTAAAAACTTTATTTTTCATATTTCTTAGCATCATCCTTTACATTTCAAGGTTCTGTTTTAAATTTATTTTGGGGGGGAGATGTCTGAATGATTCAGCGGTTGAGCATCTGCTTTTAGCTCAGGGGTGATCCTAAGATCTGGGATCGAGTCCCGCATTGGGCTCTCTGTGAAAATCCTACTTCTCCCTTTGACTATGTCTCTGCCTCACTCTTTCTGTGCCTTTCATGAATAAATAAAATCTTTAAAAATAATAATAATTTTATTTTTTTCCTTTTTCCCTGATCAATGTGTCTTCACAGATAATTTGTCTAAAGACTTTTATATAAATCTCATTCTATTTCTTAACTAGATACTCATTATTGTTAAATAGTATTAAATTTATTTAATTGCTTCAAATCATTGATATATATATATCGTTCTCATGCATCACATATTTTCTATCAGTCTCTTCAGTGCTGGACACCTAGGCAGTCTCTACCTCCTTTCCTCCTCACTGCTTCAATGACTTTTTTAATGCAAGTTTTCTTAGAAGAGCAAGTAAAGGTTTTACAGGGTCAAACTTTTAGGGCAATGAGATATAGGAACTTAATACTACTAGATTACTCTTTAGAATGTGTGCAAGCTCTTGTATTTCCACCACAATCTCGAGAGCTCCTGTTGCTTATCTACAGATATGTAATTTAGACTATTTTCCTATGTGTAACAATTTCATCAGTGTACATTTGAATTCAGTAAGTTAACTTAATATTGAATGAATTGTTAAGCATGTGATATATATATGTATATATATGTAAATATACTTTTATAATGAGTCCTCAGAATAACATTTAAGGAATTAACTATTTTACCTTCTATTTCATATATAAAAAGCTAAATCTTAGAGAAGTCACAAAGCTAGTACATAAAAGAGTTTCTTATATCTCAATTGGTTCATAAATATTCCAATTTACATTATCCAGTGAAATAAATAAATTTGCTATATCCCTCTAAAATATGGTGACTTTCTATAATCAGAAATAATGAATGCTAAGAGAAAACACACACACACAAAGAATTTGACAATGTTAACATAGGCTGAGAACATCACATTTGTTTTCACATTGTTATTTGTTTTTATGTATTTGGTGGGTTGATAATAGTATCTTGATGTTCGTTTTTTTAAAAAAAGAAAAATGATCCAATTTAATTAAATGTTGTTGATTTGAAGTGATTTAAACTATGGACCCAAAAAAGCAACTCAAGTTAAATTAATTGCTGAAAACTGGGAAATTGCATTTAAAAGTTTTCCAGAGAAAATACAATGCGACAAATCAGATTTTTGATCTTGGGCAAAAATACAAAAATTTCAAAGAAAATAGTCATGTAGCTAGCCTTGTGTCACCATGGCATTACATAAACAAAAGTAATTGAAAACTCAATGGTAACTGCTTCAACTTTGTAAAATATTTATGTTAGTAATTTCACAATAATTACCACAAAATTGTATTGAATTTTTATATTAAAAAATCAGATGTTCTCTTAGTTCAGACTTCTGAGTTCTAAGTTTTAAGGCTACTAAGACTTTCATTTCAATTGACTCTCACTGTGATTTTACATTAAAAAAAAAAGGTTCCAAAAAAAGTTACTTTATCTCAACTATGGTTTGAAATGACAGTGATTTAACCTCTGTAACTGCTCTTAGCAATATGTATTTCTTTATCATGTAGAAGAATTCATAAATCTACCCATCTTTTAGAAGCAATATAAATTGAAAGTGTGAACCCATTACTTATTGTTTCTAGATTATCTAGAATTAGAATCATTCCTTAAAAGAACTGTCATATGTTTTAATAAGTGTAAATTCTATAAATAATGTAAAAAGAAGTATCCCCATGTAACCATAGAACATTAAGGAATATAGAGTTTGTAATATAGTGTAAAATCTATACTGTCCCACCACTTTTCCAATTTTCTTTTTTTCAGAAGCACATTTGCCAAGCAGTCATTGAGTCTGTATTAGAACATATTCAACTAGGGGCAACTACCCATCATTGTCCAAGGCAAGCAATTTGATCTTTAAACAACTCTGAGTGTAATTCAAGAAACTTTACATAAAAAAAAAAAAAAAACCTAAATGTGACAGGCATGCCCGTGTGGCTCAGTGGTTGAGCATCTGCCTTTGGTTCAGGGCATGATCCCAGGGTCCTGGGATCGAGTCCTGCATAGGGTTCCCCTCAGGGAGCCTGCTTCTTTCTCCCTCTGCGTATGTCTCTGCCTCTGTGTGTGTGTGTCTCTTATAAATAAAATTTTAAAATCTTAAAAAAATAAATGTGACAGATAATTTTATTAGTGTAAATCTGCTTTCTTCCATTATTGAGATAATAATTATGTTTAGATATTCAATTTTGCCCTCATTTTAACCACTAGTCCAACAGATCTAAAAAAAAAATTACAAAAGGGACTATTTGAGGACAGCTCTCTCACTTTCTTCCAAACACCTCCTATCAAAACAAAACAAGCAATAGAAATAGAAAGAAAGAATAAAGGAAAAGAAGGGAATTCTTCCTCACTTACTTAAGCAAAACTGAGTCCATTAGCTGTTCTTCACTATGGTTTAATTTTTAGTTTAGTAACTGTCTTGAGCTTGAGTACATAAATTGCATTCTAGACTCTTAACATACTTCTCAAAGCCCATGTGTTGATACAACTTCTTAGTTAATGATTTGTACTTCTATATCTTAGCCATCTTCTATACTAAACGTTGTAGCTAGAAAGTGTGTGATTGTCTGACATTAGAACATATACTTAAATGTGACCTACTAGATACATTAGCCTGAATTCTATGACATGATACTGAGGAAAAGAATTTGACTCAGAAATACAAATGACAAATTCTTTCACAAGAATATTTGCCTTTAAAAAAAAAAAAAAGAATATTTGCCTTTGCTGAATTAGCCAAATCAGAGTTATTTATTTTACAATGTGGGAGAACTTGGGTTCCTTTTTGCTTCTTATATATTTATTGTTCCTAAATATTTTAGAAATTATTCAAGTTTTAATTATGTTTTCAATTTCTATTTTTTATCCTAAGAATGGCAGTTATTATGGAATTAGTTTGGACAATTTAAAATTCCAAAGTAAAAGATGAGATAGATGATGTGTGTAAAAATTTTACCAGACAAAAAGTAATACATCACTTTATCCTTACCTCTTCTTCACATATATTGGAAATAATATGTAGAAGAAGAGGGGGGAGTCTGGGGAAAAATGGTTGATTAGTTCTAACTGCAAATTGCCCATATTACTTTTCTATGTCATATACAAAATTTATCATTGTGCAGTGATAAGGGTGTCCTCATGGACATTTTGAACACTATTTACATAGATTGTTGTATTAGATTTCGTAAATTTGGAGGAACATAGCACCATGAAAGTTACTTGTAAAAAAACAATAATAGATAAATACAAAATATTTTAGCATGCTTTGTTCTATATTTCAATAGATAGTTGTTAGGACAAGTTCCAGTTCACTTGAAACATGTTACTCTGGGATCCCTGGGTGCCTCAGCAGTTTAGTGCCTGCATTGGGGCAGGGCGTGATCCTGGACACGCGAGATCGAATCCCACATTGGGCTCCCGGTGCATGGAGCCTGCTTCTCCCTCTGACTGTGTCTCTGCCTCTTTCTCTCTCTCATGAATAAATAAATAAAATCTTAAAAAAAAAAAAAAGAGAAAGAAACATGTTACTCAATCATTTTTAGCAGTTTCATTCCAAGAGTTTATGACTCCACAGTTATACCCTTTCCAAGTGACCTAAAATTGACAAGTAGAGTCACGATCATTTCTGGCATTTGAAACAAGATAAAAAAAAAATAATTGATTCAAGTTTTCATGTCTCTTTCTCTTGAAAATCCTTTTCAAGAACACTATCGAGCTTTATTTGACTTTTAGTATATTTTATAGTTGGTAAATTTAGAAGATTAAAATTTTGGTGTATTTCAAGATATAGTGTACTCTCCATTTTTTCCTCTTATTTATTACTCTACTTAATAAAGATTTTTTCAAAATATTTCTCTCTATAAAACTATTTGGATAACATATATTTGTGGTGACATTGTAGAAATTTGATTTTAGTTTTAAATATAGCAATTATAACAATGATTAGTAATATATGTAATAAAAGAGCTTTTTTAAGAATATATTTTTGCTTTACTTAGGGGAAAATTGATTATATTGATATATAATGTATAATTCAATAAATATTAAATTGTAATAATTATTAAATGCATTAAATGTATCATATCTTATACTTACATAAAACTTTATAACTATATATAATATATTTTAAAATATATATCATATCTTATTAAATTTGATATAGTTATTATTAAAACATAATCATTGATTATACACATCCACCTCTTCTTTATCCACTTATTAGCCAATGGACGTTTGGGCTCTTTCCATAATTGGGCTATTGTTGATAATGCTGCTATAAACACTGGAGTGCATGTATTCTTTTGAATCACTATTTTTGTATCTTTTGGGTAAATACCTAGAAGAGCAATTGCTGGATCACAGCGTAGTTCTATATTAAATTTTTGAGGAACCTCTATACTGTTTTCCAAAGTGGATGCACCAATTTGCATTTCTACAAATAGAAATGGGAGAAGATATTTACAAATGATATATCTGATAAAGAGTTAGTATCCTGGGATCCCTGGGTGGCGCAGTGGTTTGGCGCCTGCCTTTGGCCCAGGGCGCGATCCTGGAGACCCGGGATCGAATCCCAAGTCGGGCTCCCGGTGCATGGAGCCTGCTTCTCCCTCTGCCTGTGTCTCTGCCTCTCTCTCTCTCTCTCTGTGACTATCATAAATAAATAAAAAATTAAAAAAAAGAGTTAGTATCCAATATATATAAAGAACTTATAAAACTCAACACCCCCAAACCAAATAATTCAGTTAAAAAAATGGGCAGAAGACATGAATAGATATTTTTCCAAAAAATATATACAGATGGCTAACAGAGACATGAAGCGATACTCAGTGTTACTCAGCATCAGGAGAATACAAATCAAAACTACAGTGAGATATTTTCTCATATCAGGATGCTATTTTTAATTTTGGGCAATTTACCTTGATGGTTTTTCCAAAATATTTTTTAAGTTCTTTACTCTCCCTTTTTATTCATGAGAATCCTTTAAAGTGAAAATAGCACTTCTAATTCTATTCCCCAAATACCTTAACTCATATATTTATATTTTCTATTGACTTCTCTTTTCTTTCATTCTCTATTACATATATATATATATATATATATATATATATATACACACACACACACACAAATATATGAAATAAATCTTTAAAATATATAAATACTTGCTAAGAGTATGAAAAAGTGTGATTGTGAGAATGCATGGGTGGGAGTGATAAGGTAACTTTTGATGGTGCCATTAAATGTATATCTGATGAGTATGAGGCATAAACTGACAAATTAATGATAACCTAGGATCAGCCAGGAGCAGATTCTAAACTTAAAAATTATTTGAAGGCTGCAATCGAGAAGACTGGTTTTAGAAATTGTAGAGAACGAGAGAAGAGAGATATAGGAACATGAAAAATATCGCTCAGGTTTTCAAGGAATGAAAAACTTATTTTTTTCAATGTATAATAAATTTCTATACACCCTAAAGAAGCATCTGTAGTATTTTTAAGAATTTGGATTATGAATACCAAAAAAGAAAGTGATCATAAAGTTGGATGATAGATTCATTCATGGTAGTTCATGTTGCATGATCTATTTAGCTGTTTGATAAGGTCATTAGACTGTTTTAATAGATTGTATATGCAATGCATCATTTTTGTTTGCATTCGATAATAATAAAAAGTTATTCAAAGTTAGTGGATGAACGCAAGGAAATTTGTGTGGATTATTTACAATAACAGATCAAAAGTGGATAATGGATTATTTTCATTTAGAGTGTGATTTATAGTAGAATGCCTAAGAAATATATGCAGGTTTATGGCTAACACAGTACTATCAAATGCAGCTTAGGTTACAAGTTTGATCCCCCAAATTGGAGTATACTATCATGTAAAATTAACTAAAGATGTATAAATATAAAGTGCTATACACATTCGTCCTCTTCAAAACAGCTGTTTACATACAAAGTAGTAAGGTCTCAAACACAAACTTTGAAAACAATATACTTTAACTAACAACATATATTTTATAAATATCCTAATTTTAGAAACTTCAATCCTAATTAAAATTAGCAGATCAACCTTTACATATTTCTATGTAATTTCTCAGGACTCTCTATAAGGCAATAGTTAATGAGCATACTTCCCAATATTAAATTGTCTTAGATGCTAAAATAGATTGACTTTAACATATATTCTAATTCAGGCGGTTTAGTCAGCCCAAATATGCATAATTACTGAAATATTGCACTTGTAAATTTGGACAGAATTTAGAAGAACTTTGTCTTAAGAAATAAAATGTTTAATTCAGCTATATCCTAAAATAATTGCCACAACAATATTCTGAATATAAATAATCTGTGAATTGACTACCTGGATAAAGTACAGATTTTTTTTTTTTTATTTACTTATTTTTATTTTTATAGTCACTCAGAGAGAGAGAGAGAGAGAGAGGCAGAGACACAGGCAGAGGGAGAAGCAGGCTCCATGCATCGGGAGCCCGACGTGGGATTCGATCCCGGGTCTCCAGGATCACGCCCTTGGACCAAAGGCAGGCGCCAAACCGCTGCACCATCCAGGGATCCCTAAAGTACAGATTTTTAACAGAAGTACAACATATAGAATGCAAAATATAAAAGATATAAAAGTATCTGCTTCCCAAACAATATTGGTGTCCTGAGTATGAGACATAAGAGATTGATTGAAGGAAACATATCTGTAAAGGTTAAAGGAGAAGGAGCAAGAGTAGTCAGTGAGAGGAGAACCTCAGGATCCTAATTAATATTGCAATAACATATGAATATGTAAAACTCACTGGTAATTGTAAATGAATCACAGTTCCTCTAGCATTCTTTTTCTTTGAGGTAATAAAACATCTGCATGCTGATAAATTGCAGTTGTTAGCTTAAAATAGGATGTTACAAATATAAGACATTTTATATAAGCTTCATGGTAATCACAAAAGAAAAACCTGTAGTAGATACACAAAAGATTAGGATAAAAGAGTCAAAGCATTTTGCCATAAAAACCTTTCAAATCACAAAGTAGAAAGTAGGAGAGGAAGGAAGGAACAAAGTACCCTCAAAACAAAATAATTAACAAAATGGCAATAGTAAGAGTTATCTCTCAAAAATGACTTTAAATGTAAACAGACTAAATTCTACAATAAAAAGATAAAATAGATGAATGAACTAAAAAAAAAAAAA
Source organism: Canis lupus dingo (assembly GCF_003254725.2). NCBI lineage: Eukaryota > Metazoa > Chordata > Mammalia > Carnivora > Canidae > Canis > Canis lupus. The sequence continues at coordinate 4,489,254 of NC_064279.1, read as the reverse complement.
TCTGATGATATGCTGCCTACAAGAAATTCCATTCACTTTTTAAGGACACATACAGACTGAGAATCAAGGGATAGAAAAAGGATATTTCAAACAAATAGTAATAAAAAGAAAGAAGGGGTTGCTATACCTATATGAGACAGAAAGAGTTTAAGTAATATATAGTTAAAAGAGAAAAAGATCATTATCTAATAATAGAAGGGTTGATTTGTCAAGAAAATATAGTAATAATAAATATATATGGACCCAAATGCTAGCAGAAGTAAAACAAAAATAAACAAGAATATAGTAATACTTGGGGACTTTAATACCCCACTATCAACAATAGATAGATTATTTCAGGGAGAGAATCAATAAGGAAACAGCAGATTTGAATAGTATATACCAAATGGTTCAAACATATACAGAACATTCCATCTAATGGTATCAGAAATTCCATTCAACTCATTGCACACAAAATATTTTCTAGTATAGATCATATGTTAAGCTACAAAATAAGTATCAATAAATTCAAGAAGATTAATATTGTATTAAGTATCTTTTCTGACCATGAGGGAATGAAACTAGAAATCAATGACAACTAGAAAATTCACAAACATGAAAATTAAACACACCTTAACAATCAGTGGATGAAAGAAGAAATCTAAAGGAAAATAGAAAATAGAAAATACCTTGAGACAAAAATGGAAATGCAACTTTGTAAAACTTATGGTATATAGCAAAAATGAATCTCTTTTTTAAAAAAATATTTATTTATTCATGAGAGACACAGAGAGGCAGAAGGTATATATATATATTATATATATTATAATATATATATAGGAATAGGTGTATATATACACCTAGGAATGAATATATATATATATATATATATATATATATATATATGTGTGTGTGTGTGTGTGTGTGTGTCATGCTGAACATTTAAAAATGCCCTAAAGTTACTTACACTGAAGCCTTGGGACACTTTCTATATCTTTTATAGATTATTATCTACCAATAGTTACATAGAAGTTTTCTATTGATGATTTAATTCACTTCATTTCCAATATTCAACAACATTCTCATAGATACATATTTCACACTTATTTATTACTTTTGTTAATTTTAATCTTAAATAAAATTATATACATATAATAATATGTATAACTGGAGTAATGGATTTGGACCGAATGTAATTAACTTGGTTCCTAGAAATGCAGTAAGTACTTATGCAGACCAGAGGATGGCCAATTAGCCACAAACATTCATTGGAGCATCATTCTGTATACTTACTTCCAGATATTTGAAAGCATTAAGCATTAAGCTATCCAGTTAGATGGAAGTCAATTAAACTCTTTCCACTGTATGTATCACACTCTTTAAAATCTTTTTTTTTTAAACTTAGAATTATGTAATGGAAGTAAATTTGTAAGTTTACATAGAAGGATAAAAATATAATAAATGAGGGGATTATATAGTGAATTTATTTTCTTTCTCAAATATAATGCCAGATGTTAATGTTATGTATATCACATAGAAATATATATCGCAGTAGCTTTCTCTAAAAATAGAATTATTGGTGATTACTTCTTCGTATTTTCCTTATTTATATCTTACTCTAAAAAATATAAGCATGTGGGATGCCTGGGTGCCTCAATGATTGAGTGTCTGCCTTCAGCTCAGGGCATGATCCTGGGTTCAGGATCAAGTCCCACATTGGTCTCCCGGAAGGGAGCCTGCTTCTCCCTCTGCCTGTGTCCCTGCCTCTCTCTCTCTGTGTCTCTCATGAATAAATAGATAAATCTTTAAAAAAAAGAAAAAGAAAAAAATATAAACATGTATTACTAGGATTCTCTGGTAATAAAAATGAACTCATTTGTGTTTTTATGAAATTTTAAGTAAAAGATAAATAAGTTAGAAAAAATAGATTTTGTTGCTTTTCCTCTTTTATGTAACTCTTCTTTCTTTCTATGGAATGAACATAAATTAGAAGCTCCAAAAACTGGAACTTGTCTTTCTTTCCTTATATGCAGAAAACTAATCAAAAAATAATGGTGTTTTATTATTGTTAATTATTATTTCTAATGCAAGAGCTACTCAGAGAATCACGAGGGACATGGTTGGCTTCTATGAGCGTGACAAGGAATTTAAAGAGTGACATTGCTGACATCAAAAAATGCCCTGTTAAGTAAAACAAAAATGAGACCATTATTGCATGCGAGAATTACTTTAAGTGAACTCACGGAGCCTAGTATATACACCAAAATGCCAACTTCTTATTTTCCAATAAGAAATACTATTACCAATTAACTGGAATAAGGAGATCATCTTGACTTATTCACTCTCTAAATGAACATTCCTGGGAGGTCAGATTATACTAGAAGATCGATTGCTGGTTTAAAATCAAACAAACAAAAAAACTCTAGAATACAGTATTGTAATTTTCTGTGATTTTAAATGCAATTATGCTGAGATGTATTGATATATCAACCTTCTCAAGAATATGTCTGACATGTGAGATTGCAGCTCTAGAATATGGTTGCTCTGTATTTGTTCTTGAAGAATTGTTTGGATCTATCAACACCTGTTTTGAAATATTTACATTTCTATGTTTCCATAGTTTATCAAACACATTCTAAATACTATATTACTTCTATTAATATATTATTGCTTTACAGGAATTTAATCTGAATTTTAAAAATATTCAATGCAAGTTTGCCTAACTTGGTATTTTGTTTGTTTGGTTGATGTCCTGTCTTGTACTAGAAAAAAATTAAATTAGAAAGTATTGACATAGATTTTTGCATATTTATATTGTGATTAAACATTCAGAGTTAACTTCTTTTTTTCTTTCCTATTGCCAAGTTCCTAGAGAGGGTATGCATGTCATATAATTTTTTAACCACCGGGGATCCCTGGGTGGCTCAGCGGTTTAGCACCTGCCTTTGGCCCAGGGCGCTATCCTGGAGTCCCGGGATCGAGTCCGGCATCGGGCTCCCTGCATGGAGCCTGCTTCTCCCTCTTCCTGTGTCTCTGCCTCTCTCTCTCTCTCTCCCTGTCTATCATAAATAAATAAAATAAATAAATCTTAAAAAAAATTAACCACCAAAAATAAAGTGCTAACACAAAAGTAAGGTTTTTAAAATAAATATCCTAATTTTAGAACATTGCACAAAATAATTATTTTTAGTGAAAATCATCGGTCAAATTCTCCTGAAAAGTTATCTCTCTTGAAAAAAAAAAAAAGATTTTATCCATTTATTCATGAGAGACACAGAGACACAGGCCCAGGGGGCAGGCCCTATGCAAGGAGCCCTACATGGGACTCGATCACTGGGACTCCAGGATCACGCCCTGGGCTGAAGGCAGGTGAGCCACCTAGGGATCCCCGGTTATCTCTTTATAATTGTCTTATTTAGTAGAATAAAAGCCACAGAGCTTCCATCCTTTGCACATGCATCTGGGAATTTGTATTTTTCAAGCTTCTTTTGTATGCAACCATTTATACATTTTTAAACACCATCTCACAGAATGATACTCTGATGCTCTGAATTTACCCTCTAGAATCAGAATTATCCTTCATATTTACCAAACCAAAATTTCTACTGAATTTGAAGGATATAGTTCAAATAAATATATTTCGCATCTGAGAGCCATGATCCTATTATATAATTGTTATAGAAACTACATACATAGGATTTCCATAAATGAGGATCAGTACAAAATAATTTAAAAGCAAGTCACATACATGACAGGAAATAGAGGAATATTCACTATTATTCAGGTTCCTGTCAATCGGACATCCATATTATTTCCCTGCCTAATGTGAGCTGACATATGCCATCATATCTTGTTTTCTAGCTACTTTGGAAACACTCAACTATCTGCAGTAACACACATGGGCTTCTATTCTTTTTACATAGTTCTTATAACAACAGGACATGATCATTCTGAATGAGGCCATAAAGTATACTAATGAAAGCAAACAGGAATGAGAAGGAGTTAGATAATTAGTTATTTGAAATATATTAGGTAATATCTTTCCAATGACCCTTGGTCATGTTGAATAGTTCCTTATGGGTTATATAGACACTTAGAAAAATTATATAAAAATACCTTTGCATTTTCAATAATCTTCCATCCATGTATTGTTTCTAGCACATATCTTTCACCTTAGAAGAAAGTTTATGCTTTATTTCCTCTTTCATTTTAGTAGTCTTTGACAATCTTCTAAACCAATGTTTGCTTATTTTTCTATTCCAGCTCATAATTTAATAAAATGTAGACAAAGATTTTCACCCTGACATAACACAAAGAATATGAGAACATTGTTTCTGTAAATGCTGTTATTTAAATGAGCAATGAGAAGCATAACAAAGATTTTGTGTAGCCATAACATCTCTCATTTTCCCCAAATCCCCCATATGCTCCTTTCTAAATGGATCAAAAAAATTAATATTTTGAGGCACTTACAAGTCATAAATAACTTGCTATTATGTATTCCTTAGAAAATGTGTGTTATATGCACAACACAATCTAATTTATAAATACCCATATAATAAACCAGACCATGTATTAGTCAGTTTGGCCTGCTTTTAAAAAAGGCCATAGACTGGATGGCTTAAATAAAAAAAACATTTATTTCTCATAGTTATGGAGTTGGAGGTCTATATCAGGGCACCAGCCTTCTCAATATGTGTGCTCACATGGCCTTTCCTTGGTGCATGCATTGGGGAGCAGAGAGGAGAGGGGAGAGAAGTCTCAAGTATCTGTTCTTATCAGAACACGATTCCTACTCTAAGCACCTACTTTCATAATCTCATCTAATCCAAATCACCTCGCAAAGGCCCCATATCCAAATACCATTACACTGAGGTCAGGACTTCAACATATGAATTTTGAGGGGACACAAGCTTCTCTATAACACCATCAAATATATCTAAGTAAATTTTCTGTTTAGACATTATTATTATTGGGACCTAGTCATTTTTATAATGAATATGCTAGAGACAGGAAGAAAACTATTGAAATGTGTTGTATGTGTTCATCATCATTCTTATGAATGATGAATAAGGTTAGGCATTTAAAAAGGAATGAAAAATATCTTAAAGGAGAAAATGGCAAAGATTCGAAGTTAGTTTCATTGATAATCCCTAGTATGCTACACATTATTATCTTTACAAATTATTATGTGCTGTTATTACAATGATATCCCTAGACCAGCTCATCTGACTTTATTCTAAGAAAACTCTAGACAATCTCCAAACTGCATCCATCAGAGAATCCAGAAAGCAATTCTTAGGAATATGTCAAAGCCAAATGGAATCATTGTCGAATCAGTGAGAAAGTGTGATGGTTTGGGAACCAGGTAGTGGGTGATTTATTACTGGAAATATACAGTAACAAAAACCTAAGGCAATATAGCACTGATTTTGAGATAGGATGATGGGTGAAACTAGAAGAACCTTGAGGAGACTTTAAAAAGGCAAGGAGACAAAGCAAAACATTGCTCATGGGAGCTGAAAAATATAGGAGACATTTGATATGTACTGACAGTTTGTAAACACTGTGACTTTCAGTAAAATAAAGAATAGAAAGAGTACATAAAGAATTCATGGATTGTTTGGAGATATTCCCGCACAGAATGTACAAAGTGCCAATGGGCTTCTTCTAACTTCCTATGATAAAATATGAGAAACAAGATATGCACTAAGGAAGGAATACTCAGATTTTGAGAAGAAACGAGAAGTAATATAAAGGAGTCAAGATTTGCTAGATTGTATAAAATAAAACAGTTTTTACGTCCTAATCCCTCTAGATCTCAAATTACTTGCAAAGTAAGAAATAAACTCAAGACAGATAAAATTCAGGACACTTATAGTATAGCATCAGGATAAATATCTCAAGGGTATGTATCCAAGGCACTTTACTGACATTTTAGGAAAAAAAAATAAGGAAATGTCCATTAGGATTATGAACATTCTTAAGATCACTGTCCTATAGTATGTGACTTAGATCAAAGCAGAGCTGGGCCTGTCTTGAAGATATTTGTGCATTTAGCTTCTGTCTAAAGTAGTAACCATTAATACTATCCATAGGGAACCCACAGATTCTGAAGAGAATTTTCCTTGCAGAAACATGATCAGTTTGGTTTGAAAGACAGATTACTGAAAACAACCCTGGAGGCCTCAAGCCTTCTATAGGCAGGAAATAGGCTGGAAGTTACTCAGACTATATGAAAACACAGACCATTCTAAAGGGAAAGAAAAGATGACTCAGAGGTTGGAGCCAAGATCCCAGAAGTTGGAACTAAAAGCAATCAAAGACCACTCCAGAAAGAGAGTGGGGCCCTAATCAAGAAACTAGTGTCATGTGCTCTGCTGAATTTCAGAATTGATATAGACCCATGAATTCTGTTTCTCCTCTATTCCTTCCTTCATTTATTTATTTATTTATTTATTTATTTATTTATCTATCTATCTATCTATCTATCTATCTATTTATTTATTATTTATTTATTTTTACAGTAGTGCCTATATGTGTCCATTTTGTGTTGAGTGTGACAGGGAAAAAGATTCTGTCTCTTTAGATCACAAATTTCCTGAAAGAGAGAAAACCTAGTTGAGAAACCCCCCCAAGGAGATTCATCTGCACCTGGTCCTGATTTAGAACGAGACCTTGAAATTTGCATCAATCCCCTAATGAGCTGCATCTTCAGGAGTCTTTGGAGAAGGTGAGCGTATTTTGAGTGTGGAAGAGATGTAAATGTTTTATGACGGGATTGAACGACTGTAGTATATTTAAATTGTTCCCAAATTCTTTTATATTATTCCCATTAAAAATTAAGTTTAATTTCCCTCCTTGTGCACCTGGGCTTGTTCAGAGACTACTTGAATAAATCAGTTCCAGATCTAGTGCTTTAAAGGATTAGAAATCTTTCCTTTTTTACTGTGGAGTCCATGTAAGAAGTCAGACTGTCCTGCTGGATAGACCATTTGGAGAGGCAATGATAATACAAGGAGATGGAAAGGGGCCCAGCTGAGTACAGCCTTCCAGACTTCCCATGATGGTGTCAGGCATATGAGTGATGTCATGTGAGGTCTTTTACACTAACTCACTGTTAGCGGAGACCTACTGAGGGATCCCTGTAGCTACTACCTGCAGGACAATAGGCCTGGTGAGATCTGCCTGAATGAGTCACCGACAGGAATATAGCTATGACAAAATTATTATTTTCAACCACATTTTGGGGTATTTTGTAATAAAAGATAACCCAAAAAAACAAACCCAAACCAAAACAAAACCAAAACCAAAACAAAAACCAAAACAAAACCCACCAGCCACCATATTTCCCATATTACTCTTGTCTACAGCAAGCATATTTTCTTTAGAGATTGGAGTTTGCCTCTAAACCCCCCAAATAAGGGATCCCTGGGTGGCACAGCGGTTTAGCACCTGCCTTTGGCCCAGGGCACGATCCTGGAGACCCGGGATCGAATCCCACGTCGGGCTCTCGGTGCATGGAGCCTGCTTCTCCCTCTGCCTGTGTCTCTGCCTCTCTCTCTCTCTCGTGTGTGACTATCATAAATAAATAAAAATTCAAAAAAAATAAACCCCCCAAAAAGTATGTACTGATTTAATTATCAAAATTAGTAACTGTATAGGAGAGGAATCACATTTTTTTCCACAGTAGAACCAGATTTTAATAGACAGCCTCAAGAACTGCCACCTCTTTTATTGTGTTTTATCTTACTATTTTTCTTTACATGGTCTGCATTGCATTAACTACATTTCTAAATTCACACATGTAGTTCGCTATAGGAATCTATCAGTTCCACTCATCTGGTGAGTTTAGTGTTGATTTTCATTTCTTCTGAAACTGGGAGTGTTGATGATTTAACAACCTGCTCATATAAAAGAGACCATTATTCAATATGATGAGACCTGCTGGGAACAATTTCTTAGATCATATCACAAATGTTGTCAATGGTAAAATGTGGAGACTGTGACAGATGGAACACACAATTCATTGAAAGACATTCTTGGTATTTAAAGTTGCATGTGTGCATCCCAATCTCCCTATTACATGAGAAAGTGAGGATTTTTGCCTCTGGATCTTGAGAATAACATACCACATAACTCTATGGTATTGATGATTATTTTTAAAAATCTATGCCCACACTAGAGCATTGTATTCAAAATTGAAAAAAAATGGTAGTATTACTTCTTTATGATTCCATCTGGTTTAATTTGAACTATAATGGCATTACCTGTAGAGAACATTCTAGGAAGTAAAAATATCAGCCTGCCTTCCAGCATTTCCCATGGATATGTCATGTAAAGCAGATGGCCTGAAGTCACTTGATATTATTTATTATCCTTATTCAATTCACTAGGAATTGAATCTATTGTGTTAAAAATAGTTTCTATTGTTAAATTCATTTGATTATTAATCAACCAAATCATTCATTGCAGTATTTTCTAACTTCTTCCATGTAGTGTTTATCGGTGTCAAAAAAGGCTGTTGAATTTAAGAAATTCTGATGGTAAAAAACTTAACTGAAAATGTAACTTTAGATCATTACATAGCCTCTGTTATGCTAATAACTATTGTGCATTTTCAAAAATGGCTATAAAATATAGCATATTCCAAGATTATTCCATCTTGGTAACACTAATCCAAGCAATATGTTTCCAACTGGAAACATTGTTGATTTACTCATTTATGACTTTCTGGAATTATTTGAAACAACTTATGATGATCAGAACTATAAAAATACAGGATAAATCAACATTAAGAGAGTAGTAAGTTCTAGAACCAAATTATAACCTATAGTGACCGAGAAAAATTTGGCAATTTTCTCCATCCCAAGCCATTTATAAGTGAAATGCTCTAAAAGACATATGTTCCTCTTGGGCAAGAGAAAGACTAAGGCAGGATGGCTTTATTTGTGAGCTCCTCACCTTGTCATCAGTTCATGCTTGGCTTTTCTTTTCTACCTCAGTACAATTTATACTATGGACACAGCAAGTTGCTGCATAGGGAAAATGTTACACTAACCTAAAAACGAGCAGAGAATTGCCCTCAAGTGGAGAGTCCCAGCAGTGTAGCTGCCAGATGTCAGGCTTACTGCAGTTAAACTGTGGTAACTACTATATTTCCACATTTGTAATTTGTGGTTCCAAAACATGTGGAGTTCTTTTTCTACATATTTCACAAGAAATCATGTGTAGAAACAAAAAGTCATGAGTGTGGATGACTTTCCTACACTATCAGGATTACTTTTATAATGATAATGGAATTTTCTACATGAAAAAAAGTTTAAAAAAAATTAATAATGGAATTTTGTATTATATAAATAATTTCTTCTGTCCTCTTGAAATCTGAGTCCTTGACTCCACAGTTGGATGCTATTTAATGTTGTTAGAAATAGCTGTTTAGCCTTTACTTTTTAGTGCTATTTAAAATAAACTTAATAATTGATTTATAATTAAACAAGAGGTATTTTTGAGAGATTTTTAAACGTCATTTGTTGAATTCTTTTACAAGAAAGGATACAAGTCAACAATCATCATTAATATAATTTCTGAAAATATCACAGAGACATTCAAGGGTAATAAAATTTGATGGGATTGAGCCTGCTTTTTGAATAAAAAAATTCTAAAACATAAGGAACACATTTTGATTGCAAAGGCTTTGTATTCATTAGTTAAAAAGACAATGAATGATAACTAATTTCAAAAAGCAATATTTACTTGGAATATGCATTATCAATAATGCAGTGAAAATAGTTTTAGACTAAAAATATAATAAAAATTCTGTACTCTGAACATAGGCTAAGATTTTTGTCACATTTGCCACATAAAAAAGTTTATGGTTTTCATAGTTGAACTGGCTTAGATATAGGAAATGAGAGATGTTAAACTTTGATTATGTTGATTTTACTTTTATAGTATTTGCTTCTATGGAAGTGATAAAATGTTGGAAAATAATCTCACTTTGGAAGATCCACAAGTAGTACACAGTAGCTCCTTTCATTAAGATAAGTTGTGACTATATATCTAAAGTTGGAAGTTTACTACCATCTAACTTACCTGCTTGCCTTATGAGACCCCCTATTTTACAATGAGAAGCTCTTAATCAACAGAATCATCCATTGTGTATGTAATTACACAAAATAGATCTTTTTTTTTTTTTTTTTTTTTTTGGAAAGTAACACAAAATATCTCTAAATATTCTGGACAATCAAGAATGATTTTCTTCTCAAGTCTCAGCAAGAATGGTAAGGCCTAACTAGCCAGAAGCATTAAAAGAATTACTATAACTTTAATTTACCTGCATTTTTGAATTATTATTAAAAGACCACACTGTGTCTTTTATTTCAGGGAAAAAGAAAAGACAGTTAATATGTGAGGCTCTACTAAGGTGACGACTGGCAAGAGCGTGTCTCTCTCTTCCTTTGACATTGTCTAGCCAGCCTCAGCAGCACGCGAACCTCACAAGGGCCTTGCACTGCCATCTGCCACCCCTGATTCCTTCTAGGTTTTAAACTCAGATAAAGTGAGTAAAGCAGATTTTCCATTTTATTTTACATTATACTTTGGGCACCAGTGAATAATGATTTTATGAAAATTAAATATCATACCCTAAAATATAGACTTTAATTGTTCATTTTATTTTTTTAAAAAATATTTTATTTATTTATTCATGAGAGACACAGAGAGAGAGGCAGAGACACAGGCAGAGGGAGAAGCAGGCTCCCTGTGTGGGACTCGATCCCAGGACTCGATTCCAGGACCCCAGGATCATGACCTGAGCCAGAGGCAGATGCTCAACTGCTGAGCCACCCAGGTGTTCCTAATCGTACATTTTACTAAAGAATCATATTAGCCTACAAAATAATATTTAAAAATAATTTGTTTTGCTATAAATATATGACACAAATCATTTCAGATTTTTAAAATATGAATCAAGGCAGCAATAAGTCACCATAGGTAATCTAATAGAAATATTGCATAGATATCAAGAAGAAAAGAAAACATTTTTAACATTTTACTTTAATTTTCCTTTTCTATAGGCAGAGGAGTAAAATTCCTAGCAAGACTAGTAACCTAATCAAGGAAATAGGACTCTTCCACTGATTGGTTTGATTATTTATATGTCTGTTCATTCATTCATTGACCAATATTTATTTACTTTCTACATGTGAGCAACTTTTTAACATACTGGCCACATAATGAATTATACTCTGGTAAACAAAAAAGAGACCCTCAGGAAGCTTATATGGTCACACCCCTATGAGACCTGAGGAACAAAAGTGAGAACAAAACATGCAGTTGTGCTCTAGCCTATGGAATGCCGGTGCACACATTCCAGAAACCTTGACAATCATACTAATTATAGCACTGGCAAGATTGGATTCAAAGAAGACCAAACTACTCTCTTGTCCAAAAAATAGTAGACTTCTTGGGAATAAGCAAAATCTCACATTTTCCTTAAGAAGAAAATGAGCTGAATGGGATATTTATTTTGGGGGGTGGGGTATTGATATTGATATTGATGTTGGGGATAATATATTCTTACCAATCTATTAGCAGACTTCTCTGCTTTCTGAAGCTGCAGTGGTCAAGGAATTTGGGGTTTCTTAATCAAAATTCATAGCGATATTGAAGAATATAAACTGAGAGACTACCATATATCAGAGAATATAGCAATGATCAAGTAAACATTTTTACTTGTTTTCATGAAGCATGCTAGTGGGGATAATTGACAGCTAACATAATAATCGATAATAGACACAAAGGAAACCAATACAAAGCACATGCTGCACCAAATAATGGGGTAAGAGAGACTAGGATAAAGCACAACATTAAATAGAGTGGCCTTCTTCACACCCTTACCTATGTCCCCCGTACATCACACTATCAGGCTCAAAACATATTTCTTCTGACATCTTTGCTAAATGAGAATAAATTTGGAGAGAGACACACTATTCTAGCAGATTTGGAAGGGCGACATGAGAGAGAAGCCATCTTCTCGCTGTGGCAATCAGTGACAAATTCTGACAGATTTAAAGTATTTAGTGGCTGGACTCACGCTGCCATGCCCAGTCACTGTCCTGGTGATGGGCAGCTATGGGGCTAGCATCAGCACTAGCAGCAACAACTTCCTGGCCACTGGGTTTTAACAATCAATCACCATGGTTAAAATGAATATTCTAATTTTTTACTCAATTTCTTCTCATCTTACTCGCCTCTAAATCTTTTCATAACTATGGTTGTATTAAGTTCTTTCTTCTCGAAATACCTAGAGAGATTTGTATTCACTAAACTCTGAATGCTCTAAGTGGCCAAGAAATACATGCCACTATTTCCCCCACTTCTCAGTTTCTGGCAACCACTTCCCTATTCTATGAATTTGATTTTTTTAAAGATTTCAAATATAAAGGATTTGATTTTTTTTTAAGGATTTCAAATATAAAGGATACCATCCAGTATTTTTATTTCTCTATCTGGCTGATTTTGATATATATATATATATATATATATATATATATATATATCTTATATCTTATATATATATCTTCAATATTCCTGTTTTCATTTCCTTTGGGTACATATCCAGAAGTGAGATTGCTGGATCATATGGTAGTTCTATTTTTAATTTTTAAAGAATCCTCCATCTTGTTTTCCATATAGGCTACACTAATTTGTGTTCCCTCCAACATTGCCTAAGGCTTCCCTTTTCTCCACATCCTCACCAACACTTGGTCTCCCTTGTCTTTTTGATGACAACCATTCTAACAGGCCACAAGTAAAATCTCATTGCACATTTGATTTGTACTCATTTCTTGGATGATAATTGACATTAAACACTTTTTATGTACCTCGTGGCCATAGATATGGCTTCCCTGGAGAAAATGTCTATTCCGTTCCTCTACCCTATTTTTTAAATCAAGTTGTTTTATTTATTTATTTGTTTGTTTGATTGTTTGTTTAACTGTTCTGTAATTTATTTCTATACTTTGGATATTAACCCATTATCACATATATAATTTGCAAATATTTTCCCATGCAGTAGATTGCATTTTTATTTTGTTGATTGTTTCTATTGCTGTGCAGAAGCTTTTTAGGGTGATGTTGTCCCATTTAATTTGTCTTTGCTTTGGTTGTTTCTGCTATTCACAAAATATTTGCCAACACCAATATTAAGGAACCTTTTCCCGTTTTCTTTTAGAAGTTTTGTAGTTCAGGTGTTAAATTTAAATCTTTTGTCTTTTCTTTTTTGGTTGATATGTGTATAGTATTAAATTCATTCTTTCAAGTGTGGCTGTCCAGTCTATCAAACATGATTTACTGAAGGGATTATCCTCTCTCCATTGTATAGTCTTGATCGGTGTTGTAAATTAGTTGATATGCGTGGTGGTTTATTTCTGGGCTCTCTATTCTGCTCCATTGATATATGTGTTTGGTTTTATGCCAGTAGTATTGTTTGATTACTATGGCTTTTTAATATATTTTGAAACCCAAAGCATGATGCCTCCAGCTTTGTTCTTTCTCAAGGTTGTTTTCACTATATGGGCTCTTTTGTGGTTCCATGCAAATTTTAGGATTGCTTTTTCTATTTTTGTTCAAAATGCCTTTTGAGTTTGGGCAGGAATTACATTGAATCTTTAGAATGCTTTGGGTAGTATGGACATTTTAACAATATTAGTTCTTCCAGTCCATGAGTAAAAAATATCTTTCCATTGATTTGTGTCTTCTATTTCTATCACCAATGTCTCACAGTTTTTAGTGTCCACATCTTTTACCTCCTTGCTTAAATTTATTTTTAGGTATTTTATTCTTTTTGATGTAATTATAAATGAGACTGCTTTCTTAATTTCCCTTTCTGAGAGTTCACTCTTAGTATATACACATTCTTAGTGAAATGCAACTATCTTGTATACATTGATTTTATACTCTGCAACTTTACTAAATTTGTTTATTAGTTCTAATAGTTTTTGCTGGAGTCTTTAGGGTTTCTATGTATAATGATGCTATTTGCAAACAGAGACAAATTTACTTCTCTTTTTCCTATTTGGATTTCCATCTTAAATAATTTTTTCTCCACGTAAAGGACTTTGTTTAGCATGTCTTGAATTAAAGGCCAACTGCTGATGAATTCTTTCAGTTTTTGTATGTCTGAAACTCTACTCACCTTTGATATCTGGAAAATTCTTTGCAGTGAATTGACTTCTAGATTGACAAATTTATATTTTAGTGCCTTAAAACTGGTCCTTTTTTTGTCTTACTTGCACTATTTCTTGCAAGAAATTGGCCTTAATATTTTTCTTTGTTTCTTTTTATATGACATTCCTTTAAAATATAACTATTTATTAGCAAAATTTTCCTATATTGAGACAGCTATATATTCAACTATATATCCAACCATATATCAGTTGTAAGGTATATTGCAGAATAAGAGACTTCGTCCTCTTTGATCAGTTTCTTCTGATGATGACATCTTGCAAAACTGTTGTAAAATATGGCAAACAGAATATTGACATTGACAGAGTGGAGCAAAGGAATGATGACCACATCATCCCTCAGAATATTCTTTACGACCATATCCATCTTCTGTCACCAAACAGTTCCTAAACTCTGACAATCACCACTCTGTTCTCCACTTCAAAAGTTTGTCACTTCTAAAATGACATGTAAATAGAATCATACAGTGTGTGTCCTTTTGGACTATATTGTATACTCACCGTGCGTTTTCTGGAGATTCATATAAATTATGTATATCGATAGTTTCTTTTGTTTTATTGCTGTGTACCATCTCATGGTATGTATGCAACTTAGTCTGTTCAAAGATTCAATGTTTAAACAAAAGGCACGGACTGTTTTCAGTGTTTGGCTGTTATAAATTAAGTTCCTAAAAACATTTGTGTGCAGTTTTTTATGTGAATATTAGTGTGCATTTCTCAAATAAATACTCAAAGATGTGTTTTATAGATTATAAACTAGGTAACATCCTTTGTTTATAAGAAACTGTGAAACTGTTTTCCAGAATGCTTGTCCCATTTTAAATAAACACTAACAACATACAACTGAATCAGTTTCTCTACATCCTATCCAACACTTAGTGTTGCACTTTGGTTTTTAAAGATTTATTTATCAGAGAGAGAGAGAGAGAGAGAGTACAGGGCGAGAGGGAGAAGCAGGCTTTCTGCTGAGCAGTGGGCCTGATACAGAACTCAGTCCCAGGACACCAGGATCATGCCCCCAGCCAAAGGCAGATGCCCAATCACTGAGCCACCCAGGTGTCTCCCACCCTTATTTTTTTTTAGCCATTTTGATTGGTATGTAATAATATCACATGCTGTTTTCAATTTGCATACCCTAATAGGAAATGTGCTTAGTTACCATCTGTATATCTTCTTTTTTACTTACTTTAAATTGTAGTATAATTAACATACAGTGTTATTTTAGTCTCAGGTATGCAATATAGTGTTTCGACAATTCCATATATTACTCAGTGTATATCACTATGAGTTTACTCTTAATCCCTTCACCTATTTCACCCATCCCTCCAGTTACCTTCCTCCTGGTAACCATCAGTTCTTTATATTTAAAGTCTTTTTTTTTTATTTGCTCTTTTTTTCTTTGTTCATTGGTTTCGTTTCTTAAATTCTAGTCATGAGTGAAATTATATGGTATTTGTCTTTCTCTAACTTATTTCACTCAGCATTATGCCCTCTAGATCCACTCATGTTGTTGCATATGGCAGGATTTCATTCTTTTTAAATATATATATATATATATATTTATATTTATATATACTACATCTTTTGTATTCATTCACCTATTGGTCGATTCTTAGGGTGCTTCCATATTTTGGCTCCTATAAATAATGCTACAATAGACATAGGAGTGCATATAACTTTTAAAATTAGTGTTTTTATATTCTTTGGATAAATATCCAGTAGTGGAATTACTGAATTATATGCTGATTCTATTTTTAAATTTTTTTGAGAAACTTCCATACTGTTTTCCATAGTGGCCATACCAGTTTGCATTCCCATTAACAGTGCACAAGGGTTATTCTTTCTCCACATCCTCACCAATACTTGATATTTCTTGTATTTTTGAGCTTAGCCATTCTGACAGATGTTAGGTGACATTTCATTGTGATTTTGATTTGCATTTCCCTGATGATGAATGATATTGAGCACCTTTTTGTGTGTCTGTTGGCCATCTGTATGTTTCCTTTGGAGAAATGTCTGGTCGTGTCTTCTGTCCATTTTTCAATGGAATTTTTGGGAGTTTTTCTTTATATGTTTTATATACTAAACCTTTATCTGAAATGCCATGTGCAAGTATATTCTCCACTGAACGTGGAGCCTGATGTGAGGCTCAGTCTCACAACCTCAAGATCATGATCTGAGGTGAAATGAAGAATAGGCTGATTAACCAAGGAGCCACCCAGGCACCCTCACTATGGATTTTTCACATAAGGCCTTTATTATATTGAGGTATATCCTCTGCAAACCTACTTTGTTGAGGGTTTTATCATAAATGGATGATATATTTTGTGAAATTCTTTTTCTGCATCTGTTGAAATGATCATAAGGTTTTTATCCTTCCTCTCATTGTTGTGATGTAAACTTTTATTCATTGTGAATATTGAACACTTGCCTGCAACCTGAAAATAAATATCACTGATCATGAGAATGATTTTTTTTCTAATGTATTGCTGGATTTGATTTATCAGAAATATTAGCCTATAGTTCTCTTTTCTTATAGTGTTCTTTATCTGATTTCAGTATTAATGTAATGCTAGCCTTACTGAATGGATTTGGAAGCATCTCTTTCTCTTCTATTTTGGGAGTGGTTTGAGAAGAATAGGTATTAACTCTTTTTAAAATATTTGGTAGAATTCATATGTGAAGCTGTTTAGTCCTGGACTTTTGGTCATTGGAAGTTTTCTGATTACCGATTTAATTTCATTGCTAATAATAGGTCTGTTTAAATTTTATATTTATTCTTTATTCAGTTCTGGGAAATTATATATTTCTAAGAATATATTCATTTCTTTCAGGTTGTACAATTTGTTGACATAAAATCTTTTATAATCTCTTATAATCCTTTTTATTTCTGTGGTGTTGGTTGTCATTTCTCCTATTTCGTTTCTGATTCTGTGTATGTGAGACCCCTCCCCCCTCCATCTCTCTTGCTCTTCCTTTTCTGATGTGTTTGGCCAAAGGTTAAGCAATTTTGTTGATCTTTTCAAGAACCAGCTCCTGATTTAATTAATCTTTCTATTGTTTTGTTTTCTTTTTCTTTTCCCTTTTTTAAATTTTTGCTCTAATATTTTTATTTCCTTCCTTCTACTGGTTTTCAGTTTGGTTTGCTCTTCTATTTCTAACTCCTTTAAGTAAAAGATTATGTTATTTATTTGAGATTTTTCTTGCTTTTGGAGGTAGGCTTGTACTGCTATAAACTTCCTTTTTACAGCAGCTTTCACTACATCTCAATGAATTTGGATTCTTGTGTTATCATTTTTATATGTTTCCACGTATTTTATGATTTCCTCTTAGATTTCTTGTTTGGCCCATTCATTGTTTAGTAGCACGTTATTTAACCTTCATGTATTTGTGTTCTTTCAAGATTTTGTCTTGTGGTCGATTTCTAGTTTCATCGTATTGAGTTTGGAAAAGATACTTGGTATTTATTTGTTTTGGGGTCTGCTTAGCTCCCTTCTCTGTAGTTGGTGTTCCTATTTCTCTTGGACAACAGGTCACTTTGGTTCCTGCCTGTGGACAATAGGTCACTTTGGTTTCTGACCATGTCTCTGCCCTTCCTACATTGTACTTCATACTATACATCATCTATTCCATGCCAGAAATAAACCTTTTTATTAGCTCATTTGGCATATTAAACTTCTGTCCATCAATTGTTTAGCTTTAGTCCACCTTCTATAAAAGAACAATGATTGAAGCAACAAGAAGTTGAAGGATTTATCATTAGTAGTCTAGCATAAGTATTTTACTTTTGAATATTTAAAAGATTAACTGTTTTCCATAGAAATACCAAATCAGTTACATTTGACTATTATCACATTAGGTGACATCATTTGCTTTATGCATGTATGTATGTATGTATGTATGTATGTATTTATTTAGATTTTATTTATGTATTCATGAGAGACACACACAGAGAGAGGCAGAGACACAGGCAGAAGAAGAAGCAGGCTCCATGTAGGGAGCCCCATGGAGACTCGATCCCAGAATCCTGGGATCAGGCCCTGAGCCAAAGGCAGATTGTCAACCACTGAGCCACCCAGGAATCCCAACTTTTTTCCTATGTTTTTAAATTGAGTAATAAACACTTAATTTTAATGTAAATTGCCCTTGGTTTTTGTTTTACAATCAAAATTGTGCCCAAGTTTTCTAATACGATCATTCTGTTTAATTTCTTATTTCCTATGATCCAAACTGTGAGCATATTGATCATCTTAAAATTGTTGTTCTTTTTGAAGCAAAGTCTAAATTTTGAAGACTAGAATTATTTATTCATTATTTAATAATGGAGCACAGAAACATATAACTTGAATGAGCAAAGAAAACTTTTTTTCTGCCTTGTGATGTTAGCATATTATGAACCTGCTGCTTTTAGATGAAGCAATAAACGTATTTCACAACCTGACTTAGGGCAAATGAAACAGGGTTATAAAGTGATTTTCATTAAAAGCACTTACTGTTTCAAGTCTACAACTGGAGAAATGATGAAATTATATTAAAGGTGGAGATATTGCAAGTAGGGAAATAACCTTATTTCAGTAAAATATGACGTTAAGAATGGTGGTTTAGTAAATAAGGACTCTTATTTATAGTACTGGTGCACTGCCTCTCTCTGCCTGAATGCAAAGAGGTACGGTTAGACAGTCAAAGTTTCATCAAGAGTAGAAGACTTGTTTGCAAATCTACGTGTCATAGACTTACTAACCTAAAAAGTTTTCCCAAAATTTTGCTTTTAAATTATGCTTACCAGAAAGTGCCAAAAATGCACTCACAAAAGTATTCTTATTCAGAATTATTTAATTGTATAGTATTATAATTTTAGTTAATTAAACCCAAAACTGGTTTTTATTATCTTTATAAGCTTTATTAATAGAAAACGAATTATTTTTTAGACTTTAAATGACTTTTTTGTTAAAACATTTTCTAAGAAAATAAGTTGTTAACAAAACGGTAGTTATAATTTCATATCTAACTATTTGTATTTTTCTAGCTAAATGTTTTATCTTCAGTGCAGAATTTTACTGATTTATGAACCACCCCTTGCCACAGTAGTAATCACAAACTAATAGCATCTATTATTTTCTTACAAATATTTTACATACATCAGTGAACACATAGATTAGCCCAAATAATCACAAGTGATTTCAGCTTGACTACAATATTTCTGTAGTTCCATATGATTTTATAATATTGTCAGTTACAAGTTAACAACAAAACATACTGTTTTACACTGGATTATAAAATTAACATGAGAAAATAGAAAATAAAGAAGTTAAATGTGACACATAAGCATATCAGTCTTCAAATCTCCTCTTAAACTCATATAAAGGTTCAGTGCAAAGTTAGAACATTATAAGGTCTTGGAAAGGTTTAGAGTAATTTTACCAAAGGACCATTTTTAAATCCTTCTTATCATTTGTAATAGGCATATAAGTAGTTTCAGATGATCAAAGTGAAAAGTATAAATAAGAAGACACAAATACTGCATTATACTCAGATGTTGACTGTGAGGTAACCTATGATCTCAAAGCAGACAATAACTGCTGTAAAATAGGAAATCAGAGTTTCCTTGAAGAATCCCTCTTTCCTATGTAAAAATGTCTCAAAATGCAAAAATGCTCTTGGCATTGATAAAACAAAACATCCATGCTCACAGTGACAAGAAAATCTGCCTTAACATGGCAAACCAATATACGTATTTCTTTTTCATATATAAATGAAAATGTAACAAGTTAGTTATGTCTTTTTCATATATAAATGAAAAATGTAACAAGTTATTTATGTCAAAGTATATATTTTTTAAAAAGATTTTATCTATTTATTCATGAGAGACACACACAGAGAGAGGCAGAGGGAGAAGCTGGGTCCCTGCAGGGAGCCCGATGCGGGACTCGATCCCAGATCCTGGGATCATGCCCTGAGCCAAAGGTAGATGCTCAACCGCCAAGCCACCCAGGCTATTATCATTATCCCTATTATCCCTATTATCATTTTTTCTTAAACCAGATATACCTATATGATTCAAAAATCACTTTATTTGCCCCAGATTTTTTTTCTGGATTTGGTAATTACTATTCAACTCCCGCCCCCCATAAAAAAATATGTATAGGAATAGAAGCTAGATTCCCTACATTTGGATTCTAGTTTTGTTATTAGCTGTGTGACCTTAAGCAAGGTATTTACTTATACCTCAGGTATAAGTAAGTGCCTCAGGTTTTTCTTCTATACAAAGAGATATAATAATAATATTTAATTCATGAGGTTGCTATAAGAATTAAAGTAATAAGTTCATGTAAAGTACTTAGAACAGTGACTGACACAGTAAAAGCACAATAAATATTTTTACTGTCATTATTTCCTGTAAATCTCCAGAGACATATGTAATGCATGGAGCTCTTGGTCACAGTTTCGGAAGGAATACCTAAGAGAGTTGTTATTTTAAGCATTTACATATAACCTTTTTGGGGAATAATTTTTAAGGTTGCTATTTACTAAGAATAAAAAATCTAAAAACTTTAAGATAGGCTTCTCTACAGATTGATTAATTAAAGAATATCCTCAGTGTTTCTACATCATATATAATTTGAATTACATCAAATTTCACTTGTTTATGAATCTGGTATTTTTGGCTAGATTTATATGCACTAAAATAGACCCAGAGGGAATTCTATTGAACTGTACAATGACACATGGATCCAATGACACAGATATTCTTAAATCTCTAACTTTTTTAAAAAGGATTTTATTTATTTATTCATGAGAGACACAGAGAGAGAGGCAAAGACACAGGCAAAGGGAGAAGCAGGCTCCCTGCAGGGAGCCCGACATAGGACTTGATCCAGGGACCCAGGGATCATGCCCTGAGCCACCCAGGTGTCCCATTAAATCTCTAACTTTTAATTAACAACTCTGTATACTTTTTTTCACTATGCATATACCTCAGCAGATTTTCCTAATTACTTATGTTCCAAAGTGTATTTTCTACTTCCCCAGTTAGAGTTGACACTCGATTATGCTTATTCAAATTTTAATCCCTTGAACCCCCATATTACACATTATTTAAAATATATACCCATTTTCTCATATATCTCATACAATTAATAATGCATAATATTAAATCCATTTGATATCTTGTTACCTACTACTGATTATGATAAGTTTAGCTACTTCATACAGGTGACTTATTTCCTGATGATTTTTTTTTCTCTTTTCCTTTTTAAAGATTCAATTATTCATTTGAGAG
The DNA here is from genome assembly GCF_003254725.2 of Canis lupus dingo. Classification (NCBI taxonomy): domain Eukaryota; kingdom Metazoa; phylum Chordata; class Mammalia; order Carnivora; family Canidae; genus Canis; species Canis lupus. The sequence goes on along the minus strand of NC_064279.1, from coordinate 4,467,747 downwards.
AGAGGAAGAGAGCATGATTAGGAGGGATAGATGGGGAGAGGGATGAGAGAGAATCCTAAAGCAGGCTACCTGCCAAGCCAGAGCCTGATGCATGGGACTTGATGTGGGGCTTGATCCTAGGACCTTGAGATCATGACCTAGATAAAACCAAGGGTTCCAATGTCCAAATGACTGAGCCACCCAAGCATCCCTTTACTGCTGATTTCTAATAGCAAAATGAAATCTTAGTATTGAGTGCAATTCCAAGTAACATTCTAGAAGGTTTAAAAAATAAAGTCCTAAGATACTCCTCTGCGAAAGGAGTCTTAAAAACATTACAGTGATGATAATGGCATGACACCCTTTCCACTGTAGCACAACTGGAACTGTGTTAAGTACAAAATAACTCAATTGCCCACAGTTTAAAATGGGGAAGTATCTCAAGTTTTCATATTTTTCTACCGTCTTGAGACAGACTATATATGATTATTGAGGGGCATCTGAGTGGATCAGTTGATTAAGCATCCAAGTCTTGACTTTGGTCTAGATCATGATCTCTGGGTTACGAGACTAAGCCCAACATCCGGCTCTGTGCTTAAGAGGGAGTCTGCTTGAGATTCTCTCTCTCCCTCTCCTTCTGCCCTTTCTCTGCCCTCTCCTTCCACTCTCTCTCCAAAATAAATAAATAAATCTTTTTTTAAAAAAAGAAAATGACAAATTGAACCAAAATTCTTTTGAATAGTTTTGATTAAGCTTAATTTTTAATACATATGCCCAACTGATTCAATTTTTAAGCTGCATGCTTAACAAAGTCACCAACCCACACAGTATAATAATTTTTAGTAAATGTAACTTTAATGAGGTCACTAGGACAGTTTTCAAAATATCACTGATGAGAACAATTTTTTTCCAGTATCCAATATATTATGGTCCAAATAGTTTGTAAAATATAATAAAATGACTTATGAATAATAAAAATAATAATAAATAAATAATAAAAACCATAATAAAAAATAATAATAATAATAATAATAATAATAATAAATAGAAATATTAAGGGTATATCAAATACAAACCCAAATCTGAACATTAGAATCAATAGATATAAAATATTTCAATAAATATACTTAGAATAAACATAAAATAGGAAGAAAGGAAACAATTACAGAAAAAGTATAGATTTTTTATTGAAAGTGTGTATAGATATTATTTTAAAGAATAAGTTTATATCTGTTATTTATCTGTTTTGCACTTATATCTAAACAAAAGTGATGAGTGAAGTAGTGATTTACCTTATTTATCCTAAATATGTGAATTGAATTTGCATTTTTCTTCTATATCTATTGTAGTTTGGATTGATAATGATGCTCATCTCAAATAAATATTTATCTTGACTATTACATTTTCTTTTATTACAGTGGTAGTAGAGAAGTCACTGTCACAATAAGAAGATGACATGAAGTAAGATAAAGAGGATTGATGAAAATAAAGCAATTTTAAGCATAACCTAACCATACTTAGGATAGTAATTTTAAACTTTTATCCAGACCTATGTACATGATGGGGCGCCTGGGTGACTCAGTCAGTTAAAGCATTGGATTCTTGGTTTCAGTTCAGGTCATGATCTCAGGGCCCTGGGATTGAACATTGAGTTGGGCTCCCTGCCCAGTGTGGAGTTTGCATGACCGTCTCCCTCCGCTCCTCCCTGTGCTTTCTCTCTCACTTTTTTTAGCCTCTCAAATAACTAACTAACTAAATAAATTAAACCTTTCAAATTTATTTTCATTTTTATTTATTTACTTTTTAAATTTTTAAATTAAAAAAAATAATAAAAATGGGGATGCCTGGGTAACTCAGTGGTTCAGAGTCTGCCTTTGACTCAGGGGTGATCTTGGAGTCCTGGGATTGAGTCCCACATCGGGCTCCCTGCAAGGAGCCTGCTTCTCCCTCTGCCTGTGTTTCTGCCTTTCTCTCTGTTAAATAAAACCTTAAAAAATAAAATAATAAAAAATAAATAAAAATGATATATATGGGGCTATATTTAGATTTTTCAAAATTAATATAAGATCCTTTCTCAGTAGACATTCTGTAAATTTAATTTTAAAATCATCTTTGATTAAATCACTTTTATTTATATGAAGCATAATCTAGTCCTATTTTTTTCTATGCATGGAACATCTTTTGATGGTAAATAAAATGAGAAATATTGTGAAAATTCTAAGGTGGTTAGTAATAATTTTACACAGATATCAGTATCAATCTCATTCATCACTTCATTTATAGTGTTCTTAAATTATGGAACGTGTCATTATAAATTATAGAAACTTTCTTTTTTTCAAGGATCTTTTAGCTGCTTGAAAATATCTTTCATATCTTCCTTTCAAAGAGGTATTAAAATCGTTAAAATCAATATCAGAAAAAAATAGATGTCTGCCCAATTTACAAATTGCTAAATGCTTGCTCTAAACTGGTTTCTTGTCCTACATAATTGGTAAGAATTCATAGGACCAACAAGTAAGCTATTATTTATTTTTAAAAAGATTTTATTTATTTATTTTCGATGGAGTGACAGAGAAGAAGAGGGGCTGAGGGGAAGGGACAGGAGAGGGACAAGCAGACTCTGCACTTAGTAAAACCCCAACACAGGATTCAATCTCATGACCCTGAGATCATGACCTAAGCTGAGATCAGGATTCAATCTCATGACCCTGAGATCAGACCTAAGAGTCTGATGCTCAACAACTTGAACCACCCAGGCACTCAATATATAAACTATTCTTAAAACTTTTCCTCACGGAACTTTATAATAGGTTTCTATATTACCATTTAACGAAGAGAATAATCAGAAAATACATTTGATTTTTACAATTAACCATTTTTATTGTGTCATTCAACACATTATAGATGTCAACTAATACTTTATTTTATTTTACTATGACTTTCTCAGTGTCAAAAGTAATTCATTGATTTATATCTTGGTACAATCATCTTAATTTGGGTAAGTGATTCGAACTGTTTTCCTGTCATTGAACTGCACTGTTATGACATACATATACACAAAATTTAAACTCCATATTACATTTGTTGCTGATATAGTCATTCAAATTTGTAATTATTTTAAAATAGGTTAACAGGTAATGGTTTTTTCCTCATACTTTGCTGCAAATTCATTAACTTTTCTAAGCAAATATGTTGATGTACTTATTCTTTGATTTTGAAATGATTGGCTTTACATGTAAATATTCCTTACATTTGATAGTTTGTTTTCAGTATGAATCTGAAAATAACATACTGATTTTAGCACTATAAACTTGATACCTACAAAACTGAACTCAGAGCTCACTTCTTGCATGATTTTTGGAAAGTCATTAAGAGAGTAATCCTAAGAGTTCTCATCACAAGATTTTTTTCCTTCTGTTATTTTCTTTTTTCTTTTCCTTTTATTGTATCAATGTGAGAAGATGGATATTAGTTGAACCTATTTTGGTAAACATATCATAACATATTGTAAATCAAACTATCATGATGTGTGTCCTGAACTTATACAATGATATATGTCACTTATTTTTTAATAATTAAAAATAACCAAACAGTTCTTAGAATTGATACCAAAAGCAAGATCTATAAAGGAAAATTTATATATTGGATCCAAAATTAACAATTTTTTTCTCTGGAGTGAGACCATGTAAAGATGATAACAATACAAACAATAGAATGGGATAAAATATATGCAAAGCACGTATCCAACAAGAATGAGTATCTAGAATATATTTTTAAATTCTTAAGAATCAACCATTAAAAGACAAGCAGTCCAATTACAAAATGGTCAAAAGACAAGAACAGGTATTTCATCAATGAGGTTTTACACATGGCATATAATCAGATAAAATATAGACAACATCACTAGCCATTCGTGGAATGTAAACTAAAACTATGGTCAAATATGATTATTTAACTATCTTAGCTAAAATTAAAAAAAAAATAGGCAAGGATGCAGGCAAGGATGTAGGGAAACTGAATCATACACTACTGATGAGGATGTAACAGGGCATAGATACTCTGGTAAACAGTTTGGAATTTTCTTACAAAACTAAACTAAAAGTTCCATATGATCCAGCGTGCACTCATGGACATTTATCCTTGGGAAATGGAAATTTATGTCCAGTCAGAAATCGGCACACAAATGTTCACAGAAGCTTTAAGCCTAGTAGTCAAAAACTGGGGCGCGGGGGGGACCTATTGATGTAATTCAGTAAGTGAGTGGATAAACAAACTTAGGTACAGTCATAGTGTGACTATGCTGCTCAGCAATAAAAAGGAACAAAGCACTGATACACAATCGCTTGTATACATTTCCAGGGAATTATGCTGTATGGAAAAATAAAAAGCTAATTACAAAGGTCGCCTGCTGTAACCACTTTTTAAATGACAAAATTATAAAACTAGTGAGCAAAACAGGGGTTGTCAGAAGTATAGGGACCTAGATTGGGAGGCAGGTGAGTGTGATTATAAGCAAGCAGTGAGTTTTCTGGCCCTGTTGTTTTCTGACTTTGGATAAAGTGTAGATTAGGGCAAGAGCAATAGCAATTTTTGCTTAACTATCTCACTTCCTCTGCCTATTAAGTATTTCAGATAATTTATTATTCCCCAAGAAGAGTTCCAAAGGAGAAAAGTCAATAGAGTATCATTAATACAGAAAGGGAAAGGACTTTATTTCATCCAGGTATTAAACTCAAGGCAAGGCTACATGCCTCTTCTATCTAAATCTGTGTCTAGCTAATTGTCTCTATTTCTGAGTTAGACTCCTAGGGCTGTTATAAAGCACCAAACACCGGGAGGCTTAAAATAACAGGAATTTATTCTCTCGCCGTTCTGGAGTGTTGAAGTCCAAAATCAAGGTGGCAGCAGGGCCATGCTGACTCTGAAGGCACTAGGGAAAACTCCTTTATTGCCTCTTCCTAGTTTTCTAGCAGCTGTGGGCTGTCCTTGGCATTCTTCACTTACAGCAGCATCACTTCAACCTGTTCCCATCTTCACATGGTCTTTTCCCTGTGTCATGTCTGCGTCTTCATATGACATTCTCCTCCTTGTATGTCTGTGTCCAAGTTTCCCTCTTCTTATAATGGCACCGGTCATGGGGTAAGAGTCCACTCTAATCCAATATGACACCATCTTACCTTGATTAAATTTTCAGAAACCTTATTTTAAGATAAGGTTACATGTACAGTTACTAAGGATTAGGATTTGAATGTACCCTTTGGGGGAATACAATTCAAGCCACAACTCCTCTCTCTCTCATTTTTTGTCCATCCATCCAACCATCTTACTACCTACTTTTTTTCTAATCTACCTAGCATTAGAGTTAGTTTAAAAAAAAGAAAAAGAAAAGATGAGTGTCTCAGAGGCTCATATTAGCATATTTATTGAAATTGAAAAATGAAGTCAGTTATTTTCTTACCATAAATATGATATGAATGATTCATTTTACAATGAAAATTGGCTTTTCAATTAAGATGAATGTGGTCATGTACTATATGTTTTGATTAGTTTAAATGTCTTGATAGAAATATCTTTAAAGCATGTTAGAAGATAAAAATGTCCTACTGTACCCTTCAGTCTTGTTAATCCTTCATTTGTTCTGAAGAACCTATACCACCTATATTCCTTATATCTTTATTTTAAATCTGCACAGTTTGGGCCCTATGTTTCTTATTTTTACTTTATCTTCATCCATTTATCCTGATCCTTGGAATCTTTGTAAACAATGGTACTAACATAATATTATGATGTTTGCCATAGAAAACATTTTCTTTAATTGTACTTCTCCATTGGGGCTGCTATTCTTTTTCCCATCACTGCAAAATTATTTATGGGATCTATGTGTATCTTTTAATATCTGTGTTCCATTGACTAAGGATAATCCAATCCCTTTATTCCTTTTCTTTTTAATCCAGTGTTGGATAGTGCCTTAATGTCTTCTCTGGCCTCCCATTCTTTTCTGTCTAGTTATGTTTGAAATCATGCTCTTTATATTCATGTCTTAAAATGTTAAAAGTGTTAGTGACCTCCATCAACTAGATTTCTGTGTCTGAAAGTCATTTAGCATGTCAGGGAGCAGACTCTTTTCAAGTTGTGGTTATTCTAGAATCAAGTGAAGTTGACATGTTTTTGTACACTACAGTTTAATATATGACATTCAATTAGGCAGAGGCCTATGCTCCTCCAAATTTCAACTTATAAAATTCATTTTGCGATACAAACTACACATTTTTATGTTAGATGCACTAAGATCTATTCTCTTCTAGGTCTAACCACATTTTCATCGAAATAGCACGTAGAGAGGTATAAAGAGAGATAGATCTTTTGGTAGGTTTGACTCATGCTGGCTTATGTATTACAGATTTGACATCTGATTTTCTGATCAGTGCTTTGCCAGCCTTCCCCCCTTAGGGGAGCTAGTGGCAAGAATTGAAGCATTCCTGAGCAGGACTGACCTTACTTTGGTTTAAAGGACAGAATGTACATAACTAGCTTTGTAGAAACACTGATGGTGTCATCAGTGGCCATTATTTTGGATATTTCCCTGAAAATAAATTGAAAAGAACAAAAATGTCAATCAACAATTGTCTACAGTATGATAATAGTGAAAGATGTATTGAGAGTCTACTATGTTGCTACAACTTAGAGGTACCTATGATACTTTATTTAATCTCATTTCATAAAGACTTAAACTTGTGGGCAAAAAAATAAATAAGTAAAAAAATTAAATTTAAAAAGTACTTATAATATTTTAAAACTATTAACATTGAAATAGAAGATCCAGACATGAAGAAAATCCAGACGAGAAGAAATGTAAATTTTGCAAGAGAAAGTGAAGATCAAGGGCATGAGAACAAAATTATGCAGATTAGAATGGTAAGCATATTTTACAGGCCAGATTAAAACAATTAACTAAATAATATGCATAATCATAGAAAAGTACATGTATCTAGTTTTAAAGGAAATAATGTTTTCTAATACTGATTTCTAAATGAAATATTCCATATGTGACATTTTTAGAAAAGATACTGGGTGATACAATGCACCCTTGCCATAAAAATGTCTTTAAACAAGGGCAGTAAGATTTAATGTGGTTATTTCTTATAACCTAAAATAGAAATCAAAGAAAGAAGCACTCAAATGAAATTCTAGAAAGGATATTCTAGAAAGGATATCATATTATTGTCCAAAAACCAATGACAGATGTAGGAGGTAAGTCACCTATGGCAAAAAATGTTTACATAGAAATTGGTGGAAAACTATTATTTTCCCTGGCTCACTCCTACTTGCTGGATCAATGTAGCAATCGCCTACGCTGGCCCTACGTTAGGCACCTGAGATACGCCGGCAGGCATTTCCACGTTTATGCAGTCAGTGATTCTATGTCCAGATTGCCTATGATGGCCCCAACTGAAGGCTGCAATCTTGGTATAATTATTAACAGCCCCCTGTTTTATCCTCAAAAGTGCCCAGGTTTGGATGATAAATTGTATTTTCACCCTCTTTATTCATAGGTTTGTGTTGCAGCTCTCAGTGTCTTAAGCATGGTGATTACCATCCCGAGTAATGCTCCAGTCTGATCACTGTTGCCCCACATACACGTGTCTCCTTCTGATTGAGGGAGCAGAAGGCAAGCTCAGGGCAGACAAGCTGACACCCTGCAAGGCCCCCACCCCCACTCCTGCACCCACCCTGCGTGAGATGTGTGTGACATAGGCACTCCCAGCTGCCCTAGAACCAAGGAAAAGAAAAAAACAAAGGGTTAACTGATAGAAATCATAGTCATGTAGGACATGAGCCTCATCAGTTTGCAACTGTATTAAGATCTACAAGAAAAAAACAATCTTACCCATCCCAAACTTCCAGAAACCTATAGACTCAATTTCATGGAGCCCCAACATCACCTCCCCATCCGTAGAATACAAAAGTCTTGCATAATGAGCCACTCCTCACAACCCCGATGCAGGTCTTTGTGCTCACGGATCCTGTCCGAGTGCTTTAATTAAACCACTTTTGGCACCAAAGACAGCTCAAGAATTCTTTCTTGGCCTTCAGCTCCGAATCCCACCACTTCAAACCACATCACTTTCTTTCTTTTTTTTTTCTTTCTTTTTTTTTATCTATGATAGTCACAGAGAGAGAGAGAGAGAGAGGCAGAGACACAGGCAGAGGGAGAAGCAGGCTCCATGCACCAGGAGCCCAATGTGGGACTCGATCCTGGGTCTCCAGGATCGTGCCCTGGGCCAAAGGCAGGTGCTAAACCGCTGCACCACCCAGGGATCCCCCACATCACTTTCTATTTGTCTTTGCTATCACTGGATAGCACAAAAAGGCACTCTACCACCTTGATCACCTATTAGCTGGGTAAACATCCTCTCTATGACTTGGTTTGCTCACCAATTAAATAGGAAGACCAATAGTACCTGCCATAGCTGTGAGGAGCGGAAAAAGTTCACACATGGAAACCACTAGGAAGCTGCAACTCAATTAGCAAGCTGCCAGCGTGAGCTCTGTCTGCTACTGTCTTAGTTTCTCTCTTCACATCAACCAATCTGAATCAGTTTCCAGGCTTCAGGTTTCTGGAAATGTTTCTTAATCTATAGCCCATCTTCCCACTGTCTTCTCATGTCACATCCTGAGCCTGCAGCCCAGATTTGCTCTTCCCACAACTTAGGGGAGGCTCCCGCCAGGAAACAAAAGCGACTCAAGACTCAAGAAAATGCTCAACCGCACTAAGCCACAAAAGAAGAGCAATTTCACTTTTCCTTCCCTCTAGTGCTGTGGTTTATGGGAAAGTTATAGTTTTGGAGAGGAATTATCTTGCTAAGGAAGAGAAAAACAAAGCAGAAATATAAGGTAAAAACTGGAGTCAATCTATCAGAAAGGATAAACAAGGAGGGTCTAAGAGGCTCAGAAGCTGCAATACGGCTTAAACGTGACCCGCAAGATAAGGAATCTCCAGCCAAAAAATGTAACCCACTCTTCATAACCTGGCGAGACTAAAGCTGTCATGAAGCTTTATGCCTATTGATACTTGTGTTGTAAGCCAGACAGTTGAAACCTGATATGTAAAAATATGAGAATGTGCAGGCTGAAAACCATACTTCTTTGATCTCTAGTGCATTTACTAACAGCTTGTTTCTTATTAATGATAATGTCATTAAACTTTAAGGCATATTCAAAAATAAAATGAAAATCGCATGTGGGAAAGAAACATTTGTGCCATAAAGAATGGACAAGGGGGGAAGAATTTGGCAAGTGGATAAATCTGACATGGATTTTGCAGATAGATTACATATATATGTGGTTGGATGAGAATATACAGGTAGCCAAAAGGCACACAAACAAAAGATGACAGATATGGATGAGTAAAAACAAAATCTTATGAGCCAATATGAAGAGGATGAATATTATGTAAAATTTGTTCAAATGCATCTCTGAAAGTCATACTCTGTGTAAGCCCTGCTGTGATTGGCCGAAGCCCAGACACAGGTCTTCTGTGTCCATCATCCAACATTGGCAGAGGCAAATGTAACAAAATGAGTTAAAATGAAGATGTAAGTCAGCTGTATAAAAACAGAGCAAAACGTGTGTGTGTGTGTCTCTGTGTGTTACATCCAGAATACTGAGATACCTTGTCCCTCTTGACCAGCTGTGAGATTTCTAGACCCCTTTTTGCCATGAAGTTAACACATCCAAGAGGGCAGGGGGCTCTTGGGGCGACCTCGCTGTTGAACACACGCGAATAGCCTACAGCGGCAATAGGTTCTTGACACTGAAGTTAGAAACCTCTCGCTGCAAGCCTCTAAGCACTTAGCCCAATAAACTGATACATTTGTCAATTGGACAGAAATAGCTCATTCAATCTGGCATTGTATGAAAAAAAAATAAAGAAAATGGAAAGAATAAACATGCAATATGATGATTTACACATTTGTCACTAGTTATGGCAGCTCAAGCTGGCGTATAAAACACACGTTACGATGTTAAAATCCATGATGTTCTCAGATGCAAAACTCTTTGGGAATAATTTCAGCAATGATTTTAGATCCAAAAAATGAGTGATAGCCTTTATTTTAAGTTATTAAAATTGACTGATCAGCCCTATATAGCTGTCATGTTTAATTTTTCCTCTAAGGTATGATATTAAAGTGATCCTAAAATTTGTCTACTATTAACGATGAATACCATTATAGTACTGTTCATAAATGGGTCATGTATTGATTGTTTTTTACTTGCCAAGGAGTGAGTATACAAAGTATATTCAAGAAGTATTCTCAATATAGTATGTGGCACCTAATTACATACTAACAAAACGAAGTGAGATAGGAAATATTATCACTTTTGTTATAGAGTAGAATGTAGATTTAAAGAGTTATTAGAACTATTTAAAATGAAGAGATTGTTAGTAAGTGGCAGAGACTCTATTTTTTACGATTTTATTTATTTATTCATGAGACACACAGAGAGAGGCAGAGACACAGGCAGAGGGACAAGCAGACTCCATGCAAGGAGCCGGATGTGGGACTCAATCCCGGGACTCCAAGATCACGCCCTGAGCCAAAGGAAGATGCTCAACTGCTGAGCCACCCAGAGACGCTATTTGATCCTAACTATGGGCTAAAAAAATAAAATAAAATCCATCACACCAATATCACAGACACTGAATGCAAACCAACCAGAACCTGGCTTAAGCCTTTGCACACACAGTTGGGCATATTTTGTACTAGAAAACAAATACATTAAAGAATTATGTTTACTCCCTTACAGCTAACTTAGTGGTAAGGGAAGTGAATCAGTCCCAATATTTTGAAGATTAAATTATGAAAGGTAATGCATGTACACAGTAGAGTCACACATCAGTTCAACTCGTCAATTTATCTGCAGGATCATTGCTGAGACTTGGAGTAAGGGAGAGATTGATGTGAGGATCTACACAGCAAGGAAGAGCATAAGAAACATAAGTGAGGTAAAGTAAATTTTTTTATTGTTCTTAAGTTCTTATTATTGATTGTTGTGATAGGTAACTGTTCAAAATAATAATAGCAGGGATGTATTTGGTGAGTACAGCTCTATAGCCTATGAATAAGAGAAATGAATGACAGTAATGCTGCATGGAATGAGAGGGAGGAATAGGAAAAATTTGTTATTTTATGGTACTTGTGCGTGCTGTGAAGTGGCATGGTATTACTGGGAAGTTGACTTGAATTAGCTGTAAATGTAGATTGCAAACTCTAGGGCAACGATCAAATAAAGTGGAAAAGCAAGGATGGTTCATAGGCTAAGAAATGAGAGAAAATGGAATCCTACAAAGTGTTCAGCTAGAGAAATGGAAAATTAAGTGGAAAATGGAAAAATAAATAAGTAAAAATTCTAGAAATGAAAAATATCATTACTGAAGTTAAGTATTGCATTTAAATAGTAGATTAACAGGAGAGGAAGAGATGTTTGAACTTGAAAACGAGTCAGTAGAAAATATTTTTTTGAATCACAGTGGAAAAATGATAATATGTAGAAAACATTCTAACGATATATGAGGACCAATAAAAAGGCCTAACGTATGCATTATTGGAGTACCAGAAGCTGAGGAGAGGGTGAAGGTGGCAGCTAAACACTTGAGGTTTTACTGGCCAAGATTTTCTAGAACTGACAAAGGACATAAAGTCAGAGATACAAGTTCTGTGAACCTCAAGCAGGATAAATACAAAAAAAAAAAAAAAAAAAAAAGAAGAAGAAGAAGCTATCCTCCATATGCATGGCAAAATTCCCAAGAACCAAAGGAAAAAAAAAAAAACCCTATATTTAAAAAATCATTTTCTTAGGGTGCCTGGGTGGCTCAGTCTAGAGCATCTGTCTTTGGCTCAGGTCATGATCACAGGGTCCTGAGATGGAGCCCCAGGACGAGCAGTCCACTCTGCTCGTGCATGCTCTCCCTCTCTCTCTCTCTCTCTCTCTCTCAAAGAAAGAAAATCATTCTCTCAAATAAATAAAATCTAAAAAAAAAAATCAGTTTCTTAATCCCTCCTCTTCCCATGTTCAGATATCATTGAAATAACAATGAACAATACACATCAGTTTGGAAATAGATAATAACTCTACGATGTCAGATCTTCCAATCCACCAATATAACATATACTACTGTACATGCAGGTCTCTTATTTTCAGTGCAAAATTCCTTGCTGAATAAGACACACTACAAATGATGTGATACGTATAAAAGACATATGTTGCCTGTAAGAACACAGAAACTGAATGTAAAAGGATGGGGAAAGCTATCCTGTGCAACCATGAGCCTAGGAAAAATCTAGTGTATAGATCATAGACTAATTAGACTTTCAGCTATAAAGTCTTTGTAGACATGAGGATATATATTCTGAAATGATAAAATAATAAATTTGGCAGGAAAGTATTTCACTTCTCAGTGCATATGCAACTAATGATAGAGTTTTAAAGCACAAAAGCAGACAATATGGTCTTAGTGAAAATGACAGAGTAGATAGTTCCAGAGGCCTGATACTCCATAGAACCATGTAAATATTGAACAATATCTGTCAGAAACAATTTCGTAGTCACTCAAAAAAATAGTCAAAGGTTTATAGCAATCCAGCGAATGCTAAACCAAGAAAAAAATACAACTTAAAAAATAGTAGGCTTACTCCTGGCCCCATTAATTTAGAATAAGTCACTTCGTTTTTCCCAAAGGTTGGTTGTGTCCCTAGCATCAAAGTAGCAAGCAATAGGCTCAATCATAGATGGAGAACAAACTCCAATTTCTCAGCCCCTCCTTGTGTTTCCGAGAGTCTGATCGGCTGAGCATAAGGTGGGCAGGGAGGGGGTGCTCCAACCCTGGTCTCTCTAAATACTTTGAAAGTGAGCTTCTTCATAAAAATAAGGCTATTAGAGGAAGGAGATATTCCTGTGGTGGATGTCCCTGTGGATATTTCAGAGAAATTTAGCTGTTTTCCCACTGAGTACCCAGCTTCACAAGTAAAAGAAATGTAAGTTTTATTCCTTTTATTTCAATAGAACAAATTGGTGGAAAATATGGAAAATGAATTATCTCAGTTACAAGGCAAATTATATCACTCTAGTCTTTTTCACAGTTGATCTCAATAGGAACAATTAATATGAACTGTAGTGGAGAGGGAATTTCTATTAGAAAACAAATTTTATTAAAATGATATGCAATCCCCTTCTTCACATATTTTACAAAGGTGATAAGTGTGCTAGCACAAGGATAATACTTTTTTTGGTCCTTATTAGAAAACCAAGCTAAATTATTTTTAAAACAGTCTATTGACTTATTTTTCAGATAGCCATTGTTAAAAAAAAAAAAAAAGTAACAAACCTGATAAGATATACAATGTTTCATTAGAAAACACTTGCCAACCCTTCTAACTATAGCAGAATGAATGAGGTTCACAACTGGAAACTAGGACAGTCCCATCTGAAAAAATGAAAAGATCTGGAAATTAATATTTACTTTGGATACAAGAAAGCCAAGTAGAATAACATTATTTCAGCAAGATTATCTCTATGTGATAGTATCAAATGTCAAAGGAAGAAGAAAATATACTTTTAATCTTTTCTGAAGGATTAAAAAGAAAACCTCATCAAAAGAAGAAAAAAGATAGAAATACAAGGTCATTACTTCCATGTAAGTTTCTTCACCTCAAATAATATAATTTTGTTACTGTTTACACTTTAGCTAAAAGGCCCATCCATTTTTCCCAATGCTAAAGCTTAACATCCTGTAACTTCAGAGACAATATTACTGATTTTATTCAGCTCCCATAGACCATATGCAACCATCCTGAAGCCATCAGCAATTCTAGAAGTTCACATTTTTAATAAATTTATATAGCAAAAAAATCTGAAAAAATACCTCCCGTAGTGCTTTATTATAGGATCTTATCTAATAGTTAACATAAATGTCTAAATAAAACTCCATTTATTGAAAATGTCCACCAAAATCTGACTATCTTTAGGAAGTTAAAACATCCACACAGAAACTTACACATGGCAACTGAGGTTTGGGTTTTTGTTTTGTCTTATAAATACTACTCATATTTTACCGCATTAGTAGTATTTCCCAAATCACAGAAAGCAACTCTAAATCAATCATCACGATTATTAACATTGGATCAACACCAGCATAAAATTGAACTATTGTTTAAATATGTGATTGCTTGTTCTATTTGAATGCTTCCTTTTCAATTAAACTTAAATAATAGCCTTAGTGACTTGATTGAATACAATTCATGCAATGTGGATTAACACCCTATTAGCAGTATTTGAAATAGAAAGTCGCAAAAATTAAACTGTGAATATTATTGAAATACATCCCGCTCCCATGTCTATAAAAGATGTTGATGAGATTTTGAATTGTATATATCTCAAAATGTATAAATAGTTTGTCTTTAAATAACGAACGTATTTTTAAATGATGCAAAAGGCCAATATACAGTACTACAAATACCCTCTGAATATGCCTGACAATTTCCTAGGTTCATTAACATTTGAACCAATTACTCCCATTATTAGTCCATTAGCTTTTGAGCTCAAGCCTGAGGCCTGCAGGTGACATTCATTAATCTACCAGCGAAATCCTTCTGGATCTCACATTCCCTCCCACACCGCTCTACGTCTTTCCCCAAAGGGAGTATCTTTTCCATTAAAGCTAAGTGGTTCCCAACTTCCTCTGACTGTGGCTGTATTTCCCTAAATGACTAAAATGATAATCAAAATGATATGGAGGAAGCAAAATATCACAGTAGCCTTCTAGTCATCTCATCTATAATATCCAGTTTCTACCACTTATCCATTCAAAACAAAATAAATCAATCAATCCACAAATGATATAAATGCCTTTCTCTGGCTACGTTCTAATTTGTCAGCCTTTACAGAATGGAATACATTGACTCCAAGAAATAGAGTGCAGTGATGCATTATTATTTATGATATTTTATAGGGTAATCGGTGATCTTCACTAATCTATTCCATAACTATCTATATGAACTAATATCGTAGGATAAACACAGAGGAAAACCTGGCTTTAATTTATCTTTTATATGGAATTTAATGTTCTGACGAGTGTAATGAATTTTGCTACTTAAATTGGGTAAAAAAAAAATGGTAAATACTTTTTTTCTTTCTAGTCATGCTTCAAAAATCATGTGTTAAATGCTTGTATAGAGTTAGGCAAGAAAAATATTTCCTCAACATTTTAGAAACAGAATATTTTATTTCATTATTAAGTAGTCTATAAATTAGAATATATTTTACCAGCAAAACTAAATTTACATCTTGATAGCTTTGCTTACTCTATTAATTAATTTTAATAATTGTGTTTCTTATAGTACTGACCATATAAGGCCATTTTAATGCTATTATTATACAAAGTCAGTTGATTACATGGTTTCATTACTTATTATATATATGCTAGTTACTGTGCTTGTCATTGGAAATACAAAGTTAAGTGTAAAACTGGCATATGAGGAACTTAGCATTGAAATCCCAGCATCACCTGGGTCCCACACAAAGCTACTCCACAGTCTAGGTAATGCTTTGTTACATGCTCACATAATCCTCTTTTCTTCAGAGCAAATCTATCAGCTGACAACTAAAAGTTTGTTAATATGATTTTACTTATTAGTAGCAATTAGATTATTAATAGTAATAATAATTACTATCAGTTTTGATCCATTCATTCCATTAGCACAAGACCTCATTCTTGTTCTCCACTTTTCTCAAAAGTGCACACAATAACTGATATTGGAAAATAATGATTAAATATTTATTGAATTAGTTAATTAATTAAATACAGAGTACATGTAGAAACTCTAAGAATACATATAAGGGCACAAATGACCAATCAAATCTTTTGCTAGTTAGTAAGTGACGTAAATGTTATAATCAGCTAGGGTGCTATAAAAGTTCAAAGTAGATCTATTTCTTTATTATTATTATTATTATGTAAGTTTGAAAAGTAAAATAAAATGGAGTTAGCAATAGAGTTTAGAAATTCATATACTGGGGTTATTAGCATTAAGACCATTAGATACTATATTTTCAAACCCATGTGTTTTTTTTTCAGTAAGGATTTTATTCCAGTTTTTTCAGAAATGAGATAAAAGAAAATAATTTCCCTTAATTTATTTGTAAACTGGTTATTCTACTTAAAGGTAAACATGAAATGAGATATACTATATGAATTTATTTTCCTGATAATTGAAATCACCTCATTAAACAAACATAAAAATTGACTAAATATATTTCTAAGTATGTATTAATTTTAAATGATTCAAAATTTTTACAAATGTTCTGGGGAAATATTGTAAATAATTATTGTATCATAAACACTAGCAGAACTTTTTGTTTTCCAACTTATATGGCTTTAGCGGGTCATGTCTTCCAAATATCACTTTCAAGATAGATATTTTAGATAATTTAAAGAATAGATAGACATAAACATTATTACATATATTTATATTATTATATATAATATATTATATTACTATATATACATTATTATTGTTGATCTAGTATTATCTGATTGTTAATCATCTGTACATGACTTTTTCTATATATTATTTTTCATTTTTTAAAAGAATTTATCATTATTTTTCAGAAGCATAAATGCTATAATTGTCTGATATATATATATAAAATTGAGATATTGGGAACAAGTTTAATATATGTCTGATCATAATATATGAAATTGATCTTGACTTCTCAAGATCAATAAAGAATAGACACCTAATTGAAATATGGGCAAACTAGATGCACAAGCAGTTCACAAAAGAAGGTAATCAATAAAAGTAAAGCAATAAAAATGATTGATTTAATATTAGGAAAGCAAAGAAATATGTTTTGTCTCCATATAGGCAAAGATTTAAGTGTATTACTTAGTGTTGTTTATAGTGCATTCTCATGCATAAATATCTGAATACATTTTATATAAAAAAATAAGAGCCATGTAATATTAAGTACTAAAAATCATAATATTGGATGATATTAAATGAAAATATACCACCACAGACACTGTTATCTAAGAGTTTATACAGAGATATGCAGATATTTTAAATAAAAAGTTCCTATGTAGGCATATAAAAATTATTTAGTTGGTAACTCCAACTGAGGATATCACAGCTGGTTGAACTATGAATCAGTTATATTTTCCTTATAGTTTCTTTTTTTCTTTCTAAATATTTTGTAATCAACAGATATCACTTTCATAATAAGGAAAATATGGTATTTTTAAATAAACAATGACATGGGCCTGGGAAGCTGATCTCTAGCCTTATTTCATTAATGCGTCATCCTGGGTTCATGCATAAGTTAAATATGTGACATCTTACAGAGTTAAGTGATAAAGAACAAATTTAGTAAGTTTTAATGGGGAAAAATGGCTCATGGAGAAGTAAAGTACCAAAAGGGGAATAAATGTCACCTACTTTCTATTTTGCCTACAGCTTGAGCTATCACCATATCAGAACCTAATATTGCTCTCGAATTAATATTTCCAAGTTGAACTCACAATTAGCAGGGATTTAATTTTGAAAAACACCCAATGTAATATTCCTTAGTTTGAATTCAATTAAGGTCTTCAAACACCTATTTTTGGACAACCATTTTAAACAATTATTATAAATTTACCTAAATTTGTTCTGAAATCTATGAGGTGTAGAATATTCTAAAAAAAATGTTAAGCAAATCTCAAGAAAAGTTTCAAATCACAGGAAATAAGTTCACTGTTAACTTTACAAAGAAAGAAAGAATCTTATATTTTTAGAAGGCCTAGAAAAGAACACATTTGAATGAGTTTGGGAATTAACCTGCCTTTCACTTGGAGATTTAATCAGATCTTTTCTTGTGACAGTGAAGTTGATACAGGATCACAATCAACAAGGTATTAAGGCAGGTAATATTTTAAGAGAAAAATTGAAGAAAATACCAGGCGTTTACTGATATGTGAAAAGGAGAGTCATGAAAATAATGAAAACACTGTGGCCAAGGCACACATACAGGCACTAGTCCATGAGTAACAGGCAAATATTTTACAGAGTTTGAAGTTATATTCAGTATAATGTTTTTCTATACGTACGTACTGGCATATACATTTTTTTTTCAGAGAATCAATCTCATTCATTTTCTCTAAAATAAGATTGTTTCCAATTGGGCTGCTTTCTTTGCCTGGAACAATTTCATGTTTCATAAATGATGGCTACCTCTGACTTCTTCCCCAGCAAACCTCCTCTGCTCACCCACTCCAATATGCTTAACAGACCTTCCACACCTTGTCATACACAAATTTATTTTATATTTTGTGGTTTTGATCAATATTTTCTTTCATGTGTAGGTCTTTGCATATTTTCATTCTACTTATTATTATAATAGTAATTTACTACATATTTTGCATCCTGAACTTACTTTTTAATCACTTTCTACTAATGAAAGTGATGTGTAGGGATGGATCTGTAATTGTTGAAAATAGTTATAAAGCTATAAACAAATCACTAACAAAAACTTTCATTATTCCAGTTAATCAGGACTTCACAGGTGTGTGGCCTCATGGCGTATATATTATCATTTGACCTGACAAAGTGAACATCGTACACATTAAAATGTATTTCAAAAATAACAAAATTTTTATAAACATCAATAGCATGAAACATAACTTGTATATTTAAATGTAGCAAAAATGTGTCATTGTCCTGAATATAGTCAAAACAGATTATCAAATCATGGCAGATTCAGAATCATAGTAAAATAAAACCAGAAGCATGTCTCGCACCAAACATATCAGTTGTTGGCAGAAAACAAGAGAGGAATACAGGGGCACCTGGGTGGCTCAGTCAGTTAAGCATCCAATTCTTGGTTTCAGCTCAGGTCATGACCTCAGGGTTATGAGATTGAGCCTGAGTCAGGCTCCCTGCTCAGGGCTGAGTCGCCTTGCAACTCTATCCCCCTCCTCCTTCCTCCCCTTCGGCTCTTCACCCAGCTCTTGCTCTCTCTGTCTCAAATAAATGAATAAATAAATTCCAAAAGAGGAAAGAATAAAAAATTTTTTGTCCTGTTTTCTCATTCAAAAGCATATATCACCGATGCCATTAATGGCGTGCCTTCTCTAACATACCTTTAATGGCCAGTAAGATGGGAACTTGAAACAAAAAACTGAGAAATGAAAAAAATTAAATTAAAAAAAAAACAAAACACACACACAGATGGACCAATCTGTCAGCCTGCTGGGACATCATCAACCAGAAACTTAAGCTGACAGATTCACTCTTCAGAAGGTAAAGTCCTCCTTGAGGACTAACTACCAATCACGGAAATAAAAATGTATATGCTGATGATGAGAGAAATGGAAGTCATGGCCAATTAAACCTTGACTAGAAAAGTCATACAATTTAAAACTTTGCAAAAAGTTTTATGGGCAAGTAATATAAGGGGTGAAATGAAGGTGTTGGGTGTAAGGAAAGCTATCCTTTAAATTTCCTCAGGAGTGAGATGGTAGGAGAAAAAGACAGACTGGATGAGGCAGTAATTTTATTGCCAAATTTTTAGCAGATAAAAGGAAACATATGTCTCAAAGTTTTTCATTCAGCAAAGTCTAAACTATTTAGAATGTTATATTTTATTTATAAGATGTATCTTCAAAAACAATGTCAGGGACACCTAGGTGGCTCAGCGGTTGAGTGTCTGCCTTCCACTCAGGGTGTGATCCCGGAGTCCTGGGGTCGAGTCCCACATCAGGCTCCTGCATGGAGCCTGCTTCTCCCTCTGCCTATTTCTCTGCCTCTCTCATAAATAAATAAATAAAGTATTTAAAAAAAAACAATGTCAAAGAATATTAAAATGGGAAGGATAAGACAATGGGATATTTCTCTAGTTCTCCCTTATATGTATATATGTGACTTTTTATTCATATTTGGTTACTTCCTATAGTTACCATTGCGAATTACATTTAAATATATGTGACTGCAAATAGTATACATACATATATGTAATATTTTCTCTTTTTATATTTCTTATTCTGGACATGCATTATATTTTGAATGATGGAATGTGTGATCGATTGAGCTGGCTTCTTATATTTAACAGAACGTATTCCAGGTTCATCTACATTGTAGCAATTGTCAGTCTCTATTATCTTTTATCACAGAATAATATCCCATTGTATGAATATAGCACATTTTCTTTTTCATTCATCAGTTGATGAGCATTGGTGTTGTCCCTACTTTTTTAGCACAAATTTTACTGTGAATATATATTTTTATTTCTCTTTGATAAATACATAGGTGTCAAATTGCTGTGTCATTTTGTAACTCCATATTTAACTTTTTGAGGAACTGCCCAAGTAGTTTCCAATGTAACTATGCCATTTTACATTCTCAAGTAAATGTAGTAGGATTCCAATCTCCTCACTTGTTATTGTCTGTCATTTTGATGATAGTCATCCTAGTAGGTATGAAGTGAGATCACATGGTCAATTGATTTATACTTTCAGAATGGCTACAAATGTTGAGAATCCTTTCTTGTGCTTGCATGCCATTTGTTCAGGTTCTTTGGAAATGTGCATTCTAATCCTCTGATCATTTTAAATTTAGGTACTTTTTTTTATCACTGTTGAGTTGCAAGCGTTCTTTACATATTCAGGACATAAATCTTTTATCAGATATGTAATTTACAAGTATTTCCTCCAATTCTACGAGTTGTCATTTCAGTTTCTTGATATTTATCTTTTGAAGCACAACAGTTTTAACTTTTATGAAACATACTTTGTCATTATTTTTCTTTTACTGAATGAGGTCTGGTTTCATAGCTAAGAAAATATTACCTGACCCGAGGTTAAGAGATTTATTCCTAGGTTTTATTTTTAGAAATTTTACATTTTGATTTAAGTCAGTGATTGATTTTGAGTTAATTTTTATAAGTGTTGTAAAGAATGGATCCAACAGCATTATTTTTCATGTGGATATCCACTTATCCAGGTACCATTGTTGAAAAAAATTATTTTCTCTCCACTGAATTGTCTTAGCATCCTTGTTGAATATCAAATGACAATAAATGTAAGGATTAGAATACAATGGGGATAGATCAACTGAATCATCTAAAAAGAATTTTGAAACATTTACTTTCTGGGCTTTGGCATACAGAACATCAGTTATCCTTAAAAATTAGACCTGGTAAAAGTATATTCCCACAAAATTAGGAACTTGATTTGGTTTTATTTATTTTAGAATCTCTCATTCAAGTCAAGCTGGAGATCAACCAACCTATTAGTATATAATACTTGACCTTTCTGAAAACCATTGAAAACACTAATTTATTGCTCATCTCTAGTCACTAGTGTATTTCCCAGAATTCCCAGAGTGGATATTCGTATCTGTTGAGAAAATATACCTCTACAGCTATTTAAATCAATAGGTACTATCAAATCTTTCCTTCTGACAAATTTTGTCACACTGGAGAGAATTGGAAAAATTAACTTAATCTATTAAGAGTTTAGATATAGTAAAAGGATACAATGCTGTAGTTTATATTCCTTAATCTGGCTTCTTTTAAAGATATCTAATAGTTTTAATATATTTGCAGTATAGAGCCTTGTTAACAGCGGCAAGATAAACTTTGTTAGGCAAAATGATTGTCATTCATAATGATCACAGAGTATAAAATTGTTCCTATACCTAATAATTTTCTTGGGAGGCAAAGAAACTCAAAAAAAGACATGGTTCTCTTAAAGATCCAGTTTTTCTATTGATGAGTTGCTGCTGTTATTTCACAATTAATGCTGACCTTCTTGGAATAGAAGATAGAGCCAAAATCTAAAATATAGGAAACGAGTATCTTTCGATAGATGAACAATTACTTCCAATTTTTAGGTAGGTGAAACCCATATTTCATTCTGCTTTTCTCTCCTTCACATGCATTTTACATTAATTTATTTTCACTCACAAGTCTCAAATATCTGTAAGCGTGTTTCCCCTATAATATAAAAATGAAGCAACATCATATGATTCATGACTGAATAAATCCAACTAACCCACTTAGGGATGATTAAAGCAAGTGAGAAGCGGTGTTCTGCATTGGAACACTTGTATAACCAATTCCATCTGGGTAGCACCATGCAATTACTTTCAAATACATATTAGTGAAGCATTATAAACATTACAGTACGCCGGTTTAAGCAGAACAATAAAATATGTGTCCATTTATGTAAATCACCAAGCTATTTTTTCTTAATGTTTTCTGTGTGGCATTTTTAGTAGCAAAGTCAGCTAAAGGTCAAATTCAAGACCGTGTAATATATAGAACAGAAGGAAAAAACTGGATCTAATTATCCTAGATAAACCTATGAGATGAAATTTTCACTTTGGAGAAGTTTATTTTGTTTCTGAAAGCTGGCGATTTGCAAATTAAGTCAGAATCTATTTTCTAAAGGCTGTTTTCTTTTCTTAATTATAATTCAGTATAAATAATTATACTTTATTTTCCTTTTTAGCAAATGAATCACTTTGCCTACCCTTTCAGCAGCCAACCTTTCAAGGAGCTGCGTGGGGATGGCCCACGTTTGTCAGCCCACCGGCTTCACTATCATTAACCCTGTCTGATTTTATGCCAAGCTGCCACTTCCCTGCAGCTCACAGAAGTGCAGTGTGAACTAGTGGCATCAGTTCTTTCGTCGAAAATACCTATATAGCAAGTGGGAGGATCAAAGCTGTCAAGTTTTGTCAAGTTTTTTAAGGGCATATTTAGGAGGAGACTTATGAGCATTTACCCACGATCACCAGTAAAAAGGTTCAACTGTAGATGAAGGTGACTCACTGCTCTCACAGACTCTGTTCACTTCTCCCTCCCACCCTCCACTCCGCCTTTCCTCCCTCCCTTCCTCGCTTCTTTCCCTCTTTTTCTTGCTTCTTTCTTCCTTCCTTCTCTTGCTCACTCTCTCTTCCATTTTACCTCTCCTCCAACTAAAAAATAATCATAGAATAGAATACAGGAGGATATGTCCTCATGATATATTCACGCTGTCACGTCAAGATGGAGTTTTTGCCCCCCAAATACAAAGTGTGTAAGGCTTTTTGAATAGTTCCACCTTCTTTTTACTATCATGCCTTAAATTGCACAAATATAAGCTTTGAAAAATCCTTAGATTAGGAATAAGGTGACTTTTCTCCCAGTCAATAAGGTGAGCCTCTCCCCTGATTGTTTATGTAGGTTTTGGATAATTATGTTTTCCACACTATGTATTGACTCTGTTGCTTTAATTGGTTCCAAGAGCTTAAGTTGACTTCTGTTTGGAATTATTCACAAGAAACATGAATTGATGCTTAACATCACACAATGTTAAGAACTTATGAAGAGCAAGAAATCTTAATTAGGCAGAGGTGCAGCACCTGTGATAAAAGATTCCTCTAGTCTCTTCTAATAGGATTCCTCCAATTATCATTAGACAGGTATTGTTGAATATATTTTTCTTTCCTTTTTTTTTTTTTATTTTTAAGCGATCCAGAAAAGTAGATTGTATCTTGGAGATGATTAAAATGTTACTAGTCAAGAATGTCAATTATTTCCTTACTGGTCCTCCAAACAAATAAATAGGCAAAAGGGGGTACCATTATCAATTACTGTTTCTTAAATGAAATGAATAAATAAAAAGTCACTAATCAGCTTCTCAAATATATTAAATTCTCTCAGTATTCTGAAAACCATACAGATGCTGCCTCACTTCATAGGGTAGCAATTCTAAGGAATTTGATACATATCAGACAATATTTTAATACGTATTGAAATAACACATATTGTTATTGAAATAATAATAAATGTATTTTAGAAGGCTAAATACCCAATTTTACATTAGTTCTTGGAAAATTTTAGAAAATTAACTGAAAATTTATAACCGATATGGCTACATTTTTAAATAGCCTTTATATATGCATGATTTATGTTTCCAAAGCACAAAATAAATTACCCACTTTAGAGAAAGAATAACTGAAGCACGACTTATTTTTAAGTGGAAATATGTTCATTTTTATTTTTTATTGGATCTGGTGACATTTACTTTTAAACCATTTGATTTTGTAAGTGCTTCACTTCTAACAGTTCGTATGGTTGTTATGCATTATACATTATGAGGTGAGTTATTGAATGGAAGATTTCAAACAAAATTTTGTGACCATATTAAGACACTGAATACACAATATAAAGATGCGACCTGTATGGATTATTATAAAAATTCGAAGTACAAAGTAGCTCTAGGTTATGGTTTAGCATTTTACTTACCAAATAACTTCTACCTTTAATAGTACGGAAATGTCTACTAGGATGAAAAATATGATTGGGTTTTATTTCTGCCTTGTCCTACAGAGTATAGCCGATAGTCACAGGGAGCTACTGAGCACTAGGAGTAGGACTTGTGTAACTGAAGAGCTGAATTTTTAATTTGCTTTACTTTTAATCAGTTTCACTGTAAAATAGCCACATGTGACTGGCATGTTACTAAAAGTGTAGTCCTCGTGTGTAACGTATCATGAGAGAATAAAAAAAAAAAAGAAAAATTATTTCTATATAATAGAGGTGTTCCCAGTGTGTTAACAGGAGTTCCTTTCATGACTTCACTTAGTACTTTCCTTTGTATTTGTCAGTCAGCAAAAAAATCAACCTTGAAAACACACACATTTGAGTTCATGGAAGATTTCTAGGCATTCATCAGCATGATAAGCAAGTGCCGCATCCGTATCATGATTGTGGAGATAACAGAAATTATTTTAAGAATAAAATCTCAAATCAATGTCTCAGAAGAGGTAAAGAGAGTCTGGGATACAAATTGAAATAGAAATCACCTACTAACCCTAGTGTCCTTAAGGACTTCACTGTTTGAAAACAGAAACAATCATCACAAATGATAATCAAAGGCATAAAAAATCTGATTACAGTACAGTGAAAACACTGTATTACACTGGCAGGTAATTATAAATATTTACACACCAAATGGTTAAATGTAAAAATGCTTACATGTAATTTATATAGTTTTTTTTTTAATAAAAGTTTATTTGCATACACCCCTCTCCTTTAGATGCTGGTTAATTTATGTGACATTCCATTTATTCAATTTTTACATCGATCTTTTCTATAAATATTTGGGGTTGGACTACTGCTGGCCAGTGCCTGTGCTAGATGAAAGACACTTTCTTTATTACAATGCATCTCAGAGTTTATAGAGATTCTCACAAAGACATGAATATTATAATCAAGGAATTAATACTTCCATAGAAATATGCAAAGGTTATTCTGAGAAAACAGAAGGGCATTTGGCTCAGAGTGAAGAGCAAAAAAACAAGATTTACCAATAGATAGCCACTTGAGGACAGAAACTATTTTTATTCATTGTCATATCCCTAGTGCTGTGCAATTATTTTTATGAAGCTCTATTATTATTGCCTTATAATATACTCATTTCTGTGTGGACACTTGAAAGAATAGCAGAAATTATCTAAGTGAAATAAAAGTTGGGAGAAACATACCAGGCAGAGGGAAGGACTGTGTGAAGCACAGACACATAAATTTCCATGAATTTGAGAATTTGATTTCAGAGTGGATAAAGGAATGGAAAGCGAAGGAGATGAAGTCAGAGAGCAAGGGTTGACACCCTGAGGGGCCTTCTGTAAAGAGTTTGGATTTTATTTGGAATGCTATCTGTATCTATTAAGGGACTTGAAATTGCTGACTAATTTTCTTAAGACTTAGATTTATTTCCCTGAGGCCTTGAGTACATAATGATTTGCATGGCTGCTGTAATGATATTCTGGGCACTGTATAAATTCCAGTTCATAGATGTCAATGAGTAATATCCCTATGAATGATGACACTATCAGAAGCATGTGTGTCTGATTTACAGCGACATTCAAAAGACTTATTGTTGAATAATGAAACATTATTTAATGTGGAATAGAAGTGGAGAGAAAAGTTAATATAAGTCAGTGGAGGATTTAGAGATCAAAGAGGAGGCATATTGAAGTTTCTTCAAACTAGTGTTCAACTCTTTGATAATAGGTATTAAAAGACTGTCACATGTGAACATGAGGTTGATTTTTCTTCTAAAAAGCATATACTGTACCATACAATAAGAAAACCCAGATTTTGCAAGAGTATTTCACTACATGCAAGACAATATCATCCTCACAATATTGTCATACTGATTAAGATAGACAAATTTAGACCTATTCGTATATTTTGAGGGATATACACATATATGTATCTATAGAGAGAGAGAGAGTGAGAGAGATTGAAGAGAGACACAAACGAGGATTCCATTGGAGAACTGAAGTCTCAGAGCAAACCACCATGAAATCTGGAGACAAGCTCATTTAGACAGAGAGTAACTGCTCTCTGCTGGAGCCATAAACTGATAGAAAGACTTGTGTAGTAATTCAAACAAATTATAGGGTTGAATTTGATCTAGCATTAGAGGGAGGAGCTCCCGGAGGCCACAACCTAAGAACACCACAATATGTTGGACTCTTCCCTGGAGAAAAAAAAAAAAAAAAAAAAAAAAGGTATACTGAGGTATCTCAGTATAGTCATGTCATAAGAAACCTTTTTGTCTTGTCAGTCCAATACATTTTCTAGATAGGATATAATGTTCACTTACAAAGGAGTAAACCGAGACCTCTGGAGAGCTACATTTTTCTCTCGTACCCCTCTGAGGCACTAGAATAATGCTGGCCTTGATGTTGGTAAAGAATAACTATTAAACTATTAACTAAATAAAAATTGTTACATGCATGAACGATAAACAGTTTAAGCCACTTAAAAGTAGGAATGTTTCATATTCTGGAGTATCGAATGCTCACCAGCTTCATCATGGAAAAATGGTTTGGTTACTGTAATGGTGGATGTCTAGTAAACATTATTTCCCTGCATTACAATGGCAGTTAAGTCTGTTTCCTCACTGGAAACTGCTATTGCTTTATTTATTTGACATTTAAATTATTAGCCCTGTTAAGACTTGTAAGATGTTTTAATCAATATCAATGCTGTTTTGATAATGTTTCATTGTCTCAAAATATTATCCTGGAGAAAATTTTAAAGATAGAAAAATGCATTTTCATTTGTTTTTCAGGAAAATATGCCTAAAGATTGAAGTTTTATATATGTATTTTTTATTCAGCAATTTAATCTGTAATCCAATATACTAAAATGTTTACTTACTAAAATACATATCTTGCGCTTCATCAAATACAGTAAAACTTAGGCTCTTGTATTATACAATTTTGAAATATCCATATTTACATTTCTGACCCTATTTATTGTCTACTAATATATATTTATTATAAAATATTTTAAAACAACTTTATTGTGTATGCCTTCTTTCTTTTACTGTGATGCTATTATGCATTTTTATTAAGATACCATTGAAACATAACATGTAATTGTTTACATGATAATTGTTTAAGTAAAATTTTAAGCATTGTGGAAATATTAATCAGCATGTATGTTATTTAAGGAACCATAAATTAATGATTCTTACATGCACTAAAAGATTTTTCAGGGAAAATCTCACAAAATTCTCCAGCAGTTTTTATAGGCTTTGGGAGGAGATAAAGAAGCTACTAGAGAAAGATTAAATCAGTCTAATTTTGGTCCTTGTCAACTATACTATGTCATCTACAGCAGCTCTTCTTGGGTATGTTTAATACATTAATATTTAGGCAATTTAATTTTAGAAAAAAAGTGAATATAGAAAAACTGGGGGCTTAATACATTATGCTCATTTCAAAAAAAGAAAATTGGTCAAAATATTTCCATTTTTGCCTCATAAAACTATATTAGTATGGAAACTGGGTACCCAGATAAATATACACACACACGTGTATTTTTTTTTACATTCATCCAAGTTGCCTCCTACCTAATAGCTACATTCTAGCTATCAATTTTCCATGAAGGTTGAAGAAAGGTGAAGTACATCTGGGAAGTAGACATTAAGAAGGGAATCATTAACCAAATTAACCTATCATTTTGTTTTAGGGTATAGAAAGTTGTAAGTACCTAAGAGTTTGTCTAGAAAATTGATATGACTATACTTACTTTCAATTTATCATGAAGAGTCCGTAATTTTGATTTACTTAAAATATCATAAAGCTATAATATTGTTTATTATGTAAATAATGGGTGACAAAAATAAAGAAATTTCTTTTGGAAAAGATTTTGTTTTCTACCATCTCAATGGCAGTCAAAATAAATATCTTTGGGAAAAATGCTTAATTTTATAAATGAAAAAAATCATAATCCATGGCATTGAGATTGTAATTAATTAGATTCCACTTACACTGTGTGTTTAGGTGCTGATTTAGGGCAAGTCCAACTATCAGCTCCTTCCGTCAAAGGCAACTTCAATGGGTTTCATGAATGTTGTTGATGTTTTCAGTTTGTTACTTCTGTTACCAATGAAAATGAAAATTGTCAGCCATAATTTATTCTAAGTCTTTATATTGTCACTTCCTCACATTTCAACACCATTAAACACTCTACAATAACCATCCCAACACTCTCCTTCCCTCTTCTTAATTTTTCTTTGAAGTGTAATGACCTGCTCTCTGACAAGAAGAACTGTTGTCCGTGAAGGCAAGGGCTTTTGTCTGCTGCATTCAACATTTTATTCCCATTACCAAGAACAGTGAGTGGTCTGAGTAAACATGTGAGAATTTAAAATGTATTTGTAAGCGAATAAGTGAAGACAAATAGTAAATTCATAAAATTGATTTTGTAAACATAAATGTGGAGATATGTATTCAATGATATCCATTACCTTCATTGTTTTTGCAGAAACTGGTTAGATATGTAACTTTAAAAAAAAATTACCAACATAAAGCAGTTTTTTTATTTAAAAGAGTCTAAACAAAGTGTAAACTAAAAACATTACATTCTGTGTTATTTTTGGAATCACTGTTATTATGTTTGAAATTATAACCAAGTCCTTATTGTATTTTCAACCCATTACTTGTGTCTGAGAAAAGGAAAAGTGTTAAATGTTTGTAAGTCTTCAGGATCTCTTGAATAATTCACACAGAATATATAAATGATATGTTCTCTTTAAATCTAATCCTACAAGTTCCCCGGGTGGCTCAGTCAGTTAAGCATCTGACTCAGCTCAGTCATGATCCCAGGGTCCTGGGCTGGAGCTTCCACATCTGGCTCCCTGCTCAGCAAGGAGCCTGCTTCTCCCTCTCCCTCTGCCTGCTACTCCCCCTGCTTGTGCACTCTCTCTACCAAATAAATAAATCAAATCTTAAAAAAAAAAAAAAAACTAATTATAGATGATTAATGGTGTAATTTCAAATTTACAAAATGAAAAGTAGATAGCTTAAATTTCAACCCTCCTCTTAAAGAAGGCAGTTAATATCCAAAGTCCTGAAAGAATAATGTACTAAAATTTAAAACTTTGTTTTGGTTGGCTATGCTAAATTTATGGGCTCATGTGTTATTCAGTTTCCCAGTATATACATTATTTTTGGGTTGTATCATAGGGACTTCTGAATCAATATCAGCTTCTAAGATCAATCAGGCCAGTTGCTTAATCTCATTATCTGCTTGAAAACACTACCTTGTTTCCTTTCTTTTGGGGAATAGCAGAGTCCATTGAAAAAAGGAAAAACAAAACAAAACAAAACAAAACAAAAACAAGGTCCAGTGAAGTAGCTGAACAAATGATATTTTTTTCTTTTGTTTAATTTACTTCATTATTTGTTAAAATAGCACATCCAAAGGTTTGAATTTGATCATAGTAAATCCAATCAGGATAATAATTTCTTATGATATTTTTTTTAGGAATATCTACCTTAAATGTTTCTAATCACATTATATTTGGCTAAGAAGGTCTTGGGATCTCTGGGTGGCGCAGCGGTTTAGCGCCTGCCTTTGGCCCAGGGCGCGATCCTAGAGACCCGGGATCGAATCCGGACTCCCGGTGCATGGAGCCTGCTTCTCCCTCTGCCTATGTCTCTCTCTCTCTCTCTCTCTCTCTCTCTCTCTGTGTGTGACTATCATAAATAAATAAAAATTAAAAAAAAAAGAAAGTCTACGTGTTAGAAACTGAAACAATACAGTTGTTAATATCTTCTGAGAATTGTAGTTTTGATTAGACCTGCCTTTTTATGTTTACCTTCCTCCTTCCTTTCTTCCTTTCTCCTTCTTTCCTCAATTTCTTGGAGAAGAATTTGTCAAGCAGTAAACCTGGAAAAAAAACATTGTACACCTTTAGGACAAAAACACATATGTACAGCAGATATTATAATTTCGGGCTTTTGTGTTGGCCATCACTTTGGACCCTTTACCAACCTATGTTCACATGAAGCTGTACTGTCAGAGGATTTAATGTGGGAATATATGATGACACAGACTTTCCTGAATAACCGCTAAATTCCTAGACTCTAGGTTCATTGTATGGACATAGAAACAATTTTCTCCAATATGATTATTGCATAATCATCTTGAAATGTCAATCCCATCTTCAGCTCAGATCTGAAAAGGGATTGTATGTACTAGTTTCTCATTACATCTTGTTTAATTTGCATGCTATTAAGATCAATGGATCAAGTGTAAATAAGGTTAAGGAGAATAGAAAAGATGTTTAAGTCATACTGTCATTGTCAGTATCAAACTGATATAAAATGGATAATAATAATAACTGTGCAGAACCCGTTTAAAACATATGGGTTCACGTCCTCATGTATAATACCTGTGCAAATACCACATTAAAGAATGGGCATTGAAATATAAATTCACTAGTAGCATTGAGATCTTATATCTATGCCCTGACAAGCTATTAGTATTCAAAACATAGAAAACAGGTTTGGATGAAACCAGTGAATATATGGGTGTAATCCAGTTACTCCTCATACATCTGATACAGATTTCCTTTTCTGAACATAATTCATCCATGTTGGTAGTCACTCATCTTTTTAGTTGTCTGTTTTTTTCATAGTTCTATTTGTTTACTTATTTTAATGAAGGAAATAAGGAAACTATCAACATAAGTCAAAGTTCTTCCATAGAGTGGGCACAAGTATAGAACTTTATAGTTTGTGGCTAAATAATTTTGTACTTCAATCATATAGATACCAAACCTATTCACTAAATACAATGGGAACCTTAAAAAATAATGAGGCTAATATTCCCAAAATATCTATATAATTTATATTATTAGAAGACATAAGGTATACAACTTTATATAATCTCCTTGTATAATTCTATTCGTAATTTTTAAATTTATATTTGCATCACCTCTGCGAATTGTCAGAATAAACCTGAATCCCAAGATGGTGGTGGTCAGAGGGTTAATGTCTTCTTCAGACTTCTATCTCTGCTAATTTTTGGAGTTATAGGAATACCTGTTCTTCTAATTCCTTGTCCACTATTTTTCTGTTTAAAAAACTGCAACTAAAAAAACTAATAATAAATTTAAAAAAATAAAAAAACTGCAACTACAATGATGAAGAAATCTTTATAGGTTATAATGACTACATTTTCATTGGTCAATAATCACTGTTAAAAAAATCCCTACATGTAAAATTACAACCTCCCATAATGGTTCTAACAGAACTTTTGGTATAGAGTTGATACACTCCCTCTGAATAAACTATATTATATGTGGGATGTAACTTTGTGGGGAAAAATGACTGTAATGGGATTTGCTCTGGTCTTCACTTCCAGCCAACATAAATTTAATAAAATCCAATAAAACCTCCAAATATTGATAATTTATATAACCATTAATCTTAAATTTCAATAGCATACATAGGGCAGTGGCTTCTCAAGCCATCCTTTCTGTGTGTTTGTTTAACTAATTCCATTTTGGAAATACTAAAATCGGGATCGTAATTTTCCCTAACACACTACTGCATACAAAAATAGAACTTTTTTTGTGAACAACTTTTTATCAATCTTAGTTAGCTTTTACCCCCACCCTCACCCCTAGAAATGAAGCTGCCTTTTGAGAAATGACTTCCTAAATTCTTGGATTCTACTACTCAATCAATATACCTCAAATAAAGAAAAATTATCTCTCTGACAGATGGCAAAGATTTATTCTATAATTGCAAATAGAACTCCAATTTACCTCAGTTTCGTCATTTGTAAAACAAGCAGATTGGGTATTTAGCGTTCAAGCTTCAATTCTAACCGTCTGTCAAGTTTATGGTGGCTCTTTGTAAGAATTAACTGGTGTTTTCTCATAAGCCCTTGATGAAAATAGTTTGACTCATTTTGGAAAAATTTCAGAAACCACTCAACCTATTTTTAACAGAAGTCACTTAATAGAGGAAATTGGTTATACAGTTGATAAGAGAGCCAAACAAGGTCTGTGATCGGCAACAGTAAGATCTCTACCAACCCTACAACAGGCAGGACAACTGAAGGGGCACTGTGACTGGAGCCCAGGGCGTGACCATCTGTGATGGATGGGAACCAGGCCAGGGCAGCTCTGATGAAGTGAGTGCAGGAGGGAAGCCAAGGAGGCAAAGCTATTGCCAGAGCTCTTTTCAAAAGTGAGCAACCTTCCGTAAAGTACTAATTTTATTATTTTTTTTTATTTTCTGAATCTTACTGTGGCCATCGAATACCTCACATTTCATAGGCATTCAATATATGTGCATTAAATGGTTTTTATTGAGTGGTTTTTATTAAATGGTTGACGTACCTTTCCCCCTTGCTTAATATGAAGAAGAGAGACAATATTTGCATGAAACACAGACAATTCAGATATAAATTAGACTCAATGTTATAAATTGAGTCCAATGTTATGTTGAAAGTACATGATTTCAGGGATGTGTTTCTCTTTATTTCTCAATTGACAAAGAATGCTAAAATTTCTTAGTGTAAAGTTTTCTGCTTCAAACTCTCTGTCAGGTATTATTTCATAGTCTGCAAACAAGCAGCTGTATTAATTATGGATAATTCCACACAAAGGTGATTGCAAGTATTTTAACATATTTACATTTATCAAGTGGTGACTAATACTAAATCTAAGTAATTGCTTTCTCATAAATATTTTGTATACTTTCTGAGCTTCCCCAACCATACACTGTGACCATATCCTAAATCTAAGTGTAATTTAAAAATACATAAGAGAAGCAATTATCTTTTTAATAAATCTCACTGACAACCATCCCATAATTGCTCTTATAGCTTAAAATTGATTATGGAAACACTATTTGTAGACTATGTGCATAAAGTCTCTGCATTTCAGAGAGTTTGTAACACAAACTGCCTTTATTTGACAAACTTGTATATAAAGAACAGGTCAATGTCATTTTATGTGCACATGCTGCTTTCTGTATGGTGATAAGCCAACGATTTCTTTAAGAAAACAGATTGTGATACAATTGAATTTTGTGAAAGTTTACTAGTAAAAACTACCTTCAAGCTTTTGGGTTCCTCTGATACATAAAGTTCTTGAAAATGTTGTCTTGGAATATAAAAAATATGAAAAAAAAAAAAACTTGTAGGGAGATTCTGTGATAGGCATATGTAAACTGGGTATTACCTTATTTGGCAATTTCAAAGTGCCTCGTCATAGTTCACATAATGCTGTCCTTTATAGCTGGCAATGAAGAACTGTCAATGCTACTATCCTGTTTATGTGTGTGCTGCTCTGACTGATTTGTCACTTGAGGTTTCCTCCCCCCGGTGTACACATGGGGTCTGCGCTCCGCCACTGTAGCCACTACTGCAAGGCCATGATCAACTGCTGCTTTAGAAGCAGCTTCTTTGTTCACATGCTGAATGACTCATGGGCTCCGAAGGAACCATTCCATTCGAGATGCCCACATGACAGCATGACAGGCTGGCTGCTGCCGTTCCCCAGAGCTGATGCCTACGGGTATAAATCTATGTTTTGTTTCAGTGTTCTGTCTGCAGTGTACTTTTCTCCCTCGCCTGATTGTAGGCTGCCCCAATTCTCCACGCAGGTTTTACCATCATCTATTCTCTTCAGCCTCGAACTCAATAAAGCCGAGTTGCCAGCAGTCTGTATTTAGTATTAATACATTGTATGGCACAGATTCCTTCCCAAAAGCAACCTCTTTAGTTTTCTGTGTCTATGATTTATTCCAATACAGTTTTAGAGCTCTTAAAATTACATTAATCTTTAGCAAATGCTCCTTGCCATCATACAAGTAAGACATGCCCTGTGGCAATATCTCACTAATCTGGATTCATGAATTTATCATTTAAGACAGCTACAAAAGAAGGTGAAGTTTATACCTTGTACATGTATGTATTTTTGTATTGTTGAAAAACTACTAAGAAGAAGGGAGTGATTTAGGAAAAATAGTATTTTGAAAGCTACCCAAATTATAAGTATAAGCTGCTACATTGAACAGAAATAGATTGGTCACCAGAATATATATTCAAAGATCCTATTTTATAATACTCTATTAGTATCATACATGGGACCAAAATTTATTTATTTATTTATTTATTTATTTATTTATTTATTTATAATTCAAATTTTTATTTGAATTCTAGTTAAGATTTTATGTTCATTTATTCATGGGAGACACAGAGAGAGAGAGGCAGAGACACAGGCAGAGGGAGAAGCAGGCTCCATGCAGGGAGCCCAACGGGGGACTCAATCCCGGGACTCCAGGATCACATCTTGGGCTGAAGGCAGGCACTAAACTGCTGAGCCACCCAGGATCCCCCAGAAGCTTTTTATCTTCATGAAGTCTCAATAGTTCATTTTTGCTTTTGTTTCCTTGTCTCTAGAGACCTGTCTAGTAAGTAGTTGCCATGGGTGTTGTCAAAGAGGTTGCTGCCTGTGTTCTCCCCTAGGATCTTGATGGTTTCCTGTCTCAATTAGGTCTTTCTGTCATTTTGAATGTATTTTTGTGTACCGTGTAAGAAAGTGGTTTAGTTTTATTGTTCTGCATGTGACTGTCCAATTTTCCCAAAATCACTTGTTGAAGAGATCGTCTTTCTTCCATTGGATATTCTTTCTTGCTTTGTCAAAGATCAGTTGACCATAGAGTTGAGAGTCCGCATCAGGGTTCTCTATTCTTTTCCATTGATCTGCGTGTCTGTTTTTGTGCCAGTACCGTAGTGTCTTGATGATACAGCTTTGTAATAGAGCTTGAAGTCTGGAATTGCAACGCGTCTAGCTTTGCTGGTGGTTCAGTATTTGCAAATTAATCAGTGTGATACACCACATTAATAAAAGAAAAGAACCATGGAACCAAAATATTTTTAAATAAAATGTTTCTTTCCAAATTTTTGGTAACTGTTAATTTTACAAGATGCATCTTTACTATTAATCTAAATGTATTGTCTAAGGTATTAACTTATTTCTAAATTAAATCTAAATAAGGTTAAGTGATTAAATAATATTGATAAATAGGGTGAGTGATAAAGGAAATAAAAAATAACCACAAAACTGAGGGGAAAAATTTCACGGAAGAGAAAGGTAGAATGATATAAGTAAAGAGTCATTCCTTTCAAAAGTTTAATAAATTTTAAATGAGTAACTTCCAAACATCAGATACTAGGTGCACAAAAATAAATAAGCATACACTAAGGAATCCAGAGCCGAGTGAAATCTGAAATTCAACGTGTAAGGTGAGAACAGTAACACACATATGCGCAAGTACAGATATACTTATGTTTTTGAGGATTAGAGAGGAGATGGGAAGGAGTCTTGTAATAGAAACAATGACATCTGGATCAGGTTTTATTTTGTGTCTCTGGTGCAGTACAGAGAACAAGTACAAAAATAAGCGATTGAAATGAGTAAAGCTTGGAGGCACAAGCCAGGATTGTGTATAGGAAACTCTCAGAGTTTTATGATTCTAAGTCTAAAGTACGAGGTACAAAGGAGCTGGAGAGACAAAAGGTTGAAGGATCATGCAACGTCATGAATCATTTTAAGAAAATAATGCTGTAGCAAAAGGAAGCCTTTGAAGAATGAAACAGTTAATGACATTTTCATCATTGTTTTAAAGTAAAAAAAAAACTAAAAATGTCTTTTTTTACAAATCATCAATTCAACAGATGTGAACTTGTTTTTTTGTTGTTGTCATTTGTTTCTAAAATGCATCCCTGTTTACATAAAATTTACTTTTACCATTGTTTTCAGGGTAATTAATATCTGTGCACACTTCATTGTGGTTTCCTAGAACACCACGAGGTGCATTAAATGTGCTACTACATGACAACATGGATAAAAATGGACTGAATAGCCTACCTCCTTAATTTATAGAGCTAAAATCTTTTCAATTACTGGAAGAATCCAAACACAGAATTTAATCTAAAAGATAAAAAAGCAAGACCATGTTAGGTAAAACATATCTAAATAACCATACGGAACTTACCAATTACAATGCAACATAAGTCCTCAAAGATAATAACTATAAATGTTTAACTAGACACTTAGACTATATGATGACTGTAAAGTCTGAAATTTTAAAAAAAAATATTTTCCACACTGTTTGCCTTTATAAACAACATCACTACATATATATTGGTATTTGCATTATTTCAATCCGTGTTCATAGCAAAATATCTATTTTTGTACATTTCACCCAGTTCTATTTGGAACCTGTGCCTGGTAAAAATGTTAATAGACAAGATAGAGTTCTTCATGATCTCATCGTATCACTTGTCTCATATATATTGAGAATCAAATATTGAGAGTCAAATATTTATTTACCATAATGTCTATTTTCTTAGCATTGATGGCTTGTTAGATATTGTTTCTGGAAGCTTCCTAACCCATTGAATGATTAAATTGCAGCTTACTTTGCGTTGTAATATATTTAAATCCTTAGGGTACAGCTTCTTAGAGCTTCTGATCGGAAAACATTTCCTGGACGCACTTTATATCCATTATGTATAGATTACAATGGATTTCCAATAAAGGGAGATTAGCCAACCATTAAACTCATGTATGACAAATATAAAACAACTTTGTTTATTCTAGCTGCAAACCATCACCATTTGTCAAAGGTGGGTGATGGGCCAGTGCAAATTCCTGTGTGCTGCACA
Organism: Canis lupus dingo; assembly: GCF_003254725.2. Taxonomy (NCBI): domain Eukaryota; kingdom Metazoa; phylum Chordata; class Mammalia; order Carnivora; family Canidae; genus Canis; species Canis lupus. The sequence continues at coordinate 4,430,688 of NC_064279.1, read as the reverse complement.
CTAATTACAATAACTCTGTGCTCAAGATTTTTGAGAATAAGCTTACTTAAATCGTATATACATTACAAAAATATCTGTTCATATTACATCAAGTCTTTTGTTTTTTATGTTGGTATATTTGTAACTAAGATACATCTTATTATAAGCCATGATTTACTTCACTTTTGTGGGTCTTACTTTTTATTTAAAAAAATTGAAATTATGTACAGATTGGTAATAAAATGGTAGTCATAAACCATATACATATGTATTATAATATACAATAGATAATGTAATATATAATATATATAATTTTCTTCCCAGAAAATTTAATGTTTGTCCTAAAATTTTGATATCTGTAAAAGTTATTTAAATCAACAGATTCTTTGTCTTTGGAGAATTAGTCCTAGACAATGCAGTGGTATCATACACAGTATTTTTAATTCCCATAATGCTCTTGCAACTCTATCCCATTGTTTGAGAGTTAAAAGATTAAAGAACCTAGTCAAACTCACAAAACCAGTGAATGACAGAGCCAGGTTTCAAACCAAGGTCTGACGGTTTCTAAATATTTTTTTTCCCCTAGAAATCTGCCTCTCAGAACTGAAAATGTGTTCTGAAATTCATTTGCATCAGCATTGAAGCATCTTCAAGTAAGGTAAGATTACCAACAAATTGCCAACACTAGTGCTTTGGGTATATTTAAAGAATTTTTCCTCTGGCATTCTAGTTTATCACTGGATTTTTCTTCTATAAACACAAAGATCTATCCTCCTTGGATGTGAGAAATTTTATTGCAAAACAATCAGTAAAGACACCTTGATGTACCATCTGGAATTAAAGAGAATTGAAGGGAAAAAATGCGGAAAGGTTGAAAAACAACCAAATCGATGCAGTGTAGAAAAAAAATTGCTTGAGGTGGGATGTAATTGAATAAAGATATACATGGTGTAGATAATGTCAATGCAAGTTATTGCTTTTTTGCACAATGTGTGTGATAGTTGAGAAGCCACATATTGACTAAAATATAAGTTCGAGTTAGGCAAATTCTACACACGGTAGCTTTAGTCATTCTGGGTTAATCTATTTTTTAGCCTACCTTCCCAAGTGGAATTGGGATTCTAATTTACCTAAATAATAAAGTTTAATAGTCAGCATAACTGAAGCCACCAAATTAAATAACTGTCATCATTTCACAGAATTCTTTGAGGTTAGTCTAGTAGTTGTTAAATGGAGAATTTTAGCAACTAATTTAATGTAAAATTTGATATTATTGTATTAAAAAACTCTTCATTTCCACATTGTGAATATATCAAAATGTAACAATGTAACAATCACATTTCTTTCTTACTTCCTTTCTCTTCCTTCCTTCCTTCCTTCCTTCCTTTCCCTTTTGTCTCTCTGCCCTTCCAACTTTCCTTCCTTCCTTCCTTACTCCCATACTTCCTTTCTTTCATTACTCAAGGGAGTACCCAGGAATTCTTATGGGTGATCTAAGTTTGCTGCTTACTTTTAACATAATAATGACTTGAAAAGTTGCTATTATCCTCTCCATTTTAAGATGATAAAACAGAAACCTGGGGATCTTAGTAATTATTCCAAGGTTACATAAATATATGACCTTATTAATTATTTCAAGATCAGATAAATAGATGTCAATGGTGTGATTTGAATTCAAGTTTATCTCACTTCAAAGCTGATCTCTGTTCTTTACAATCTTATTTTAGTTATATAATGATTGCTGTGTATGCAAATGGTATGCAATTTCTAAATTAAACCATCACTAATGCTTTATCAGGTGAGCAAAGCATGTGTAATACTCTGATATACATGTGTTCCCTTCTGGCGCATGCAGGGAAATATGCAACATTCTTTTTTTGAAGCTGTCAAGTCCGGATTAGGAAACATGATAGTTAAACAAATAATCAATCTAATAATCAAAAAGTTCCACATATGTTGGGCTGGCAATAAATGCCTTAAATATGTGAGGGTACCCGGAAAACTTTAATAGAGAGAGGCCTTAAGGAATGATTATATTACGTAGTCATAAAGGAGGAAGTAGTGCTTTCAAAGGAACCTGGTAGAGAAGGTTATTGTTGTGGATAAATGGGGAATATGGCTGAGAAGCAGTAGAAGTGACAGTTTGGAAGACTTATATGCTACCTAGTAATTTGAATTTTATTTTGTTGTGATGCATATTCATTAATATAGGATTTTTATAGATAGCTGATAATGACTAAGGAAATTTGTAAGCAGTATTCAAGAGAGATTGGGCTAAGAGAATATCGATAGGTTAGTTAGAAAACATAAAATAATGTGGGTTAGGATAAAGTGGTAGATAGAAATTGATATACGTAGTGCAGTGAATCTATATTTAGTATCCTATTTTTGTCCTTCACAATGATTATGGTGAACCATTATGAAAGGAATATTGAGAGAGCCATCAAAAAGGGTGAATCCAGAGGACGACATGTATGTGTCAGGGAGAATTGGCAACGGAGTAGACATTCACAAGGAGGAGGAAGTAGATAAAGATCATCCAAGGTCTTGAAGCTATCTGGGAGAAGTATTGCATAGCATAAAATTCTATTCTCTATTTCTATGAATTTGATCATTTTAAATACCACATATATGGATGAATAAGTTATAGATATACCCTGTGCAATATTGTGCCTACACTTAACAACACTGTAGTGCATACTTAAACATTTGTTAAAAGGGTAAGTCTCAAGCTAAGTGTTCTTAATACAATTAAAAAAAAAAAAAAAAGAAAATGAAAAGAAAAAAAAAAGAAAAGAAATAAACTATCCTGGTATGTTAGATTTCAAATTATTAGACTCTTCATGAACTTCAGGTAACATTGGGTTTCATTTGAAAATATTATAAACAAATGACAAAAGTCAGGCTTTATTGTTATAGCAACTAATCATAAGCAATCATTCTAGAATAAAAATCAATCAACAACAGGCTGATTTGACTTTATTATATTTTATGGAAAAGATCAGAGAAGCAATCGTTTTCTGTATTTGATATTTTTAATTGTGTTTTACATATTTAAAGGTGACTTTTTAATCTACATGTTTATACAGCTCCTTTTTAGCATATGCTATTACTTATTATATAATAGGCACCATTTTAGAATTTGGGGATGTGATATAGAAGACATCTTTTGATCTCATGAAGCACAGAGTGCATTGTTAGGAGATATGCAGAATTATTCATTATAGAGTAATAGAATGTATGCTATAATAGATATAAGCATAAAGCTATGGGACTTCACAGAAAAAGGATAGTTTGCTGGGTGGAAACATGGTGACAGATTTTCTTTAAAATACAGTCTACAATAAAATGTACCAAATAGTTTTATACACATAATTTATAAGATATATAAATTGCTATATAATTTATAAGATATATATATTTACAATGTATAAGATATATATATATATATATATTTAAACAACTGCTATAGTACAGAACATGCAGAAAATAAAACTCAAAATGGTGATGAAGACAAAACTTCACCTGCTTCATCATTTTTTCTTGGGCCAGGCCTGTTCTCATGCTTTAAAATACTAGCACAAACGTAGTCTCTGAGAATATGTATTTAATTTATCTCTACTCCTTGTTATTTTCATTGGTCTTACAGAAAGAATAAATTGTTAAGCAGAGGCAGAACAATTATAGTATTTTATGAAACCCAGTGAAAAGATTTCATAAGCAATGACCTCGTTACTTAACCACAAGAGAATTATGCTTGAACCCATTCTCTATGCTTAAAAGAGCGATATTTAATTCATTATTCTAGCTAAAATAAAGAGTTAATTTCTAAGAGTCATAGCTTATCACCTAAGGGGATGATGCTCATAAATTTTTCACTCCATTTAAGGAATACTCACCATGCTCTCATACATTATTTTATTGGAGACACTCATGAGTCAGAAAAGCTACTGATCTCTCCATATGTGTAAAATGTGTGTGTGTGTGTGTGTGTGTCTGCATACATGCATGTGGCGTGCATATATGGAGGGGTGTGAGTGCATGTATAAAGGGTTTGGGGGAAAAACCTTAGACTCCATGGCTTATAGGAAAACCATGTTGTTAAAATATTATGTGCAAAGATAATTTCTCTTCAGATGCCATTTACTATCCTCTTGACTGCAGTTTTAGCCACTATTTTGTTCACTTATCAGTTGTTCAAATAATCACACCTGTGAATGATCTCATTTGCCTTCTTTCTATGCATGCCGCCATGTACTTTTTGCTGCTTATTTGTACCTACATCAAAAAATGATAAGAAACAGAAGATGTAAATTACATTTGACAATGGACTATTTAATATCTTTCATAGTAAAGTATGTAAAATAATTGGTTAAATAATATTTCAGTATTATTTTTGTTTTCATTTTTCTTTACGGTTCTTCTCACTGTGGCTGGAGCTACAGTAGTGTAAGAATACACTGCTCATGCCTGGGGAGTATTATAATAAAAATGTACAGTACTGTATGTCAATTATATATCAATAAAACTGTAAAAAATATCACTTTTTAAAGACTGCCCCATGACAGGTGGAACGAGATAGAATGAAGAGGATTAGGAAGAAAAGAAAAAAAATACAATAAGAACAAAAATTTTAAAAAATCTATGTAGTTTACATAATAGTAGAAATGTGAATTATGTTTCATGCTAAATAGTCATGAAGCTCCTGCTCCATAATGGTCATCTGGATGAAAAACATGGAAAAAGTCAGAAATAACAGTATCACCAAATTAATGTAGGGTGAAGTGGAAGATAGCTTAGCACATATTCATAGTAGACTTCATTTCCCAAAATAAGAAATTTGAGCTTATTTAATTGGTATTGGTTGGTTCATTTTGGAACATTTATCTATACAATTTGTTCTCAGTGAAATCTTGAGTGGATATTTATTTCATCTCTGAAGTCTATTCATAATAATATCAAGATTTAATAAATACTATTAGGTGCTAGATTGTCTCTAACATTCAATAAATGTCCAATATTAGCAATAATTATTAGCAGAAAAGTAAGGGCCTCTAGTAAGATAGAAAAATGAAAAGGAAACAAAAGAGCCAAAATGAGGTATATTTTGTAAGTGGAAGCTGAGCGTTATCAACTGGTTAGATTTGGAGAAGATATTTATTTATAAATATAAGTAATATTGAGAAAATAGTGTATTTTGTGTCCAGGTGTGGGAAAGTAATTCATACAGAGAGTAATGTCAAGAAGAATTAAATGAGGAGAAACACGTTTGTATTTGTCAGAGTAGGCTAAATTTCAATGTCTTCACACAGTAAAGATTTAATTAACACGTGGGTTCCAGCAAGTCTCCAAGGCAGCAGTTTTCTATACACAGCAATTGAGTCGGCTTGGATCTCGCGCCTCCATCATAGCAACACAAGGCCTCCTCTGCAGTTATGTAACACAGTTTGGAGGATTTTCTTATTGTAAGTCAATGTATATGTTCTCCTTCCCTCCTGTGTAATAGATTATTTGCCCTTAGTAATATTGAACTTGGCCTATGTGACTTGCTTTAGCCAAAAGAAAGTTGGCAGAAGTCAATAAAGCATGAGCCTTACGTATACTTTGGTGGTTTGGCAGGGCCCCTCCCCTCCTGCCATCTTCATTAAAAGGCATGCCCCAGGAGCTGTTGTCCTTCCCTTCTGTGCTCCCAGAGTGAAAGCAAAGAACAATGCGAGGCTAGCTGATCTCACACTGGCTCATAGTTTCAGTGAGAAGCAAATGTCTTTCTATGAAAACTTAGACATTGCATTATGCATGGTATTATTGTTGATCAGTTCATTGATCAAGACATAAATAAGAGCACATAGGTGGGTTTTTCACTGGCATCAAATGCTTCAGCCTAAAAGTGACTCGAGTTGCTATAATGCACAATCTCTTGATAAGAATTACTTTTTTTGTATTTTGTATTTGTATTTTGTATTTTTTGTATTTTGCAGATAATAGATTTATTGAGGTAGCATTCACAAATCAATAGATTCAACTCTTTAAATTATACAATTCAGTGGTTTTGGTATATTCACAGAGTTGGACAATTATAACAGCATTCAATTTTAAAATATTTGTCTTTTTCCCAGAGAACTCCATGTGAATTACCAGTGGCTCCCATTTTTCCCCCAACTCTTGCAGCTATCAGTAGAAATACTGTATAATCTGCTTTTGGTCTTGATAATTTTATTTTTCCCTATATGAAAATCTCAAATAAGTAGAATCAAACAACTGTGGTAACTTGTGACTCGCTACTTTTACTTAGCATTAGATTTTCAAGGTTCATTCATTTCACAGCATGTACTAGTATTCCATTCTTTCTTATAGCTAAGTAATATTCCATGCATGGATATACCACGTTTTGTTTAGCCATTGAACAGGTGATGAACATTTGGATTGTTTCCACCATTTGGCTGTTTCATGAATATTGTCGCTATGAACATTTTTTACAAGCTTTTGTGTGAACATATGTTTCCATTCTCTTGAATATATACATAAGAATATAATTGCTGGGACATGTAAGTTTAAAATTCTTTTGTTGTTAGGCAACTAGGTTTGTGATAATTTTTTATAGCACAGAAAACTAATACGTGAGATCTCTAAGCCGTGTAATACAGCTCACTTCACTTGTAAGAGAGCCATCTCATCATGACCCCTGTTTTACGCTCAGTCATTTCAGGTGTTATGTGATTTTTTCCCATGGAGCCATGTGCCATAAATCCATATACCTCGGGCTTTTCTTCCTTTCCATAAGATATTCTAGGCAACAGACTGGTGGTTTAGGTGTGCCGATGTGCAAAACCAATGAGAAGGAGTCAAGAGGTACAAACTCCCTCATATAAAATGAGTCCTGGGGTTGTAATGCACAACGTGATAACTATAGCTAACAATTCTAGATTGAATATTTGGAAGTTAAGAGAGTAGATCTTAAAAGTTCTGATCACAAGAAAAAAAATTTAACTGTAAGTCATGTTAACTACAATTATTGTGGTGATCATTTTATGATATATACATATATCAAATACGTTGTATACCTGAAAATAATACAGTGCTATATGTTCCTTATATCTCAATTTAAAAAAAGAAAAGAAATTTGAGGCACTCAAGGGCATCCTATTGAGGAATCCCATCTGAAATTTCCTTTGCTTGTCAAATCTGTCATTACTATGTTTATACGGAGATGGGACTGGATCAGTGGCCTTCTCTCTTTCATGGAAGCGTCCCTCTTTTCCATAGCTATGGATAATGTATCAAATGCTATTCGGCTAACTTTTCTCTTCTGGACCCTTGTTTTTTCCTTTGTAGGAAAAAGAGCTATGTCTCTAGATGTTTTTCTCTAAAGAATTTGAAAAATGTATCTTTCTAGTGACCCTTTAGCAAGGTATTGTACAAACTCAGCTGCCTACCTGATTATAATCTTGACACGAGCAGCCAGGATGGAACTGGAATTCCCAGAGCAGGCTGAGGGGTTTAAAAAGAAAAAAAAAAAAAAAAAAAAAAAAAGAAAGAAAGAAAGATAAAGCAACTCCAGGATATCCATTTAAGCTGACTATATCTGGTGACCAAATGGGCAAAGTAAAGTATTTCCAATATATTATGGGCAGTACCAAGTGATTTTAGCACACGTTGGACAGAGATAACACTCTGATGAAACACAGACATCTTCGTGGGCCTATGAGGGGGATTACAATGTGTTGCTGGAGAGATGTTATCTCAAAAAAGAAGGCAATAAGCAGAGTAAAGATGACAAATTTCAGGATGTGTATCGATTTTAATGAAGTATCTCAATATTTTCATTTACTTTTAATAATAGGCAAGAGAATATGAAATAAAATTTATAATTTATAAAAAAAGAAAAAATAGAAAGTTATAATTTATAAATATTGAAGTTTCTAAAGTTTTTCCCTCCCTTCTGTCATTTATATTAATGGCCACAGGAATGGAAACACAAAGATGTATTAAGTCCAACAAAGATTTTTAAAAGTCATTTAATGAATATTGTGCTTTCCTTTTTGTAAGTATAATTTAAAAAATAAATCACTGCCAAAGAGGAAATAATATGTGCCAAAACAATAAATGGCCACGAAGAAAACAAATTTTTTAGGGGTGAGGGGTGGCTTATAAGAAAGCACAATGGGTGGTACCTCAAAATGTTTTATAGGTTTGTAACAGTAACAGCACTGGGAACATGGTAGTTATCAAAGTTTGAACTGAGAAAAACAATTGATATTCGTTCAGACTACACATACCAATGATAATATATATGTAGCCTAACCTAATTTTAATTATTAGAATTTAGATCAAATTTGAAGGAGACAGTAATATGCACGATACACTTTTTATCCGTACATCGTGAGTATCATTGGTTAGGTTTTTTATTGAACTAAGACATTTTAGGACTTGCGAAATACCCTGAAACATATGTTGGAAATGCACAAAATGCTTAAGTCCTTAAATTTAAAACATATGTCCTTTTCTGCTTCCTTGTTCTGTAGTTCTAAAGACCAGTTGAGCTTAGGAAGGTTTTTAATGTGATTGCTGAATTTTCAAATCACAACTCACTGTTTAGTAAACTTGTTTCCATTCTTGAAGCACTAGCTTCTGAAATAGTTGGTATTTATCTAAAACACAAAAACTAGACATAAAAATACTCCTTCTCTAGAATTAGACAAGTGTGAGTTTGTGATGTACTGTATACATGGGGCTTGATCATCCACCCACACCTTCTTGTTGAGAGACTATTTTTCTGCTCTCATCAGCAAGACTCTGAAATGTGGAAATTTGGCTGAAACCGATTTCCTGTTTCTTGCCAGCATGTCTTGGAGATAGCACTGTCGGGAGTGTGATGCAAAAGAACAGACAGCTGTGCCCAGTCTTAAAGATTCATCTGGTGTATTAGCTTAGAAAACCATCTTAACATCAATTTAACCTTTAAAGAGCATATTTAAAAATAACTTTCTTATGCAGTTGTCTATTAAAAGAATGTGAATTATTTTCCCACTAGGAAAACAAAAAAAAAGAAAAAAAGGAAATCTGTGCTTCAAAATTCGCCCCATATAGAGTCCATGTCCTAAGGGACAACTGGTTGTTTCAGTAGTTAGGTTATCTGTACCACTGGGCTTCAACTAATTAATTTTATTTTCTAATAGTAGACCTCAAGGAGGTCACATTATTAAACTTTGATTTAATGAAGTAGCAAGGCCAGAAAGCTTTGACAAGCAATAAAAATTACCTATTATTCATAGAATCTCAGAAAATCAAATACTACTTATTCATTATTGAAAATGGGAGGCAGATGTGCTGTGCCAGAAGCACACTGAGCTTACAGGTAGGAAAAAAAAGTGTGTATACCAGTTGCTATGATTTCAGTTTCAGCAAGTTAGTTGATTTCCTTGAACCGCACTCGTCTGTGAAATGGAGGTAATAGGAATACTTAGTTGTTAAAATATTTCTGAGAATTTATTTTTTTTTAAATTTATTTATTTATGATAGTCACACAGAGAGAGAGAGAGAGAGGCAGAGACACAGGCAGAGGGAGAAGCAGGCTCCATGCACCGTAAGCCCGACATGGGATTCGATCCCGGGTCTCCAGGATCGCGCCCTGGGCCAAAGACAGGCGCTAAACCGCTGCGCCACCCAGGGATCCCTATTTCTGAGAATTTAAAGTGAAAATGAATGTATACAGCAGCATACATATCGAGAACCACAAGCCTATAATACACTATCATCATTGTATATATTTTAAATAAAAGGCTAAAATATTCCCTTTAAAATTCTGTGCCTTTGGGCATTACTGAGAGGGCTATATCCCAGTGAGGGAGAAATCTCATAATGAAATACAATTGTTGAGGTTTCAGTAATGCTTGACAGGACCCCTCTGATGAGTTTTCCCTTTCTGTCATTATTTACTTTGCTCATAGATTCACTTGCTCTTCAAACAGATCTGTCCATTCATACCTACATGCTTAAATGCAGAAACATTGCCCTGACACTCTCACTGAGCAAGAAGACCTCTGAATCCTAGAGTATCCAGGATGTTTCTAACCCAAAACAAAGGAAGGATTGTTTCAAAAGTACCATCATATGTGGATGTGCTGCCCAACTGGGAATACCCCTTGACAATAAGAGCCTGTAACTGATCTCACTAAACATCTGCCATTCTTGTCCTTATCTGTGGTGTATCTTCACCAAATCTTGTAGAGTTGGTGTTACTGATGCTGGCTAACTGAAACTCCTAAAAGTTGCACTGTATCTGAAGCACAGTTGGGAAATTACAGAAATTAATGCTTCCTTTTGTTGTCCTCCTATTGAAAGTATTGGTATATTTTCACATTAACTGAGATCTAGGCACAGAATTAGTGTGCTACTTTCCCAGATATAGATAGTGGGGATTTGGCTTGACTGGCATGGTGGACCAGCAAGGAAAAAACAATGGGATTTCCTCTCACATAGCAGTGGGCCCCAGAGTAGAACTAGAAGGGCAGCACACAGAAAGAGAGGCCTGTCCTTACACACAGCCATGCCTCTGTGTCACCTTCGGGACCTCCGGTGTGTTTGTGTGTGTGTGTGTGTGTGTGTTTGGAAGAAATGGGATGATATTTTCAAGAATTACATGTACATAAATAGTCCAAAGCATGTTGAAACTATATTTTCTCCATTATAGAAATGAAGCCTGTAGGTTAGAATCAGAAATGGAGCTTTAATATAGACACCGGGGCCTTCCCCAGGCATCCTGAACCAGTTTCCAGAGATAAAGCCAATGATTATCTATCCTTAAAATCTTCTACTGGTGTTTCTAACATGAACCCGTAGTTAAGTATCAAACTGTAAATTGTGGTCTGTTTTCCAGAAACTGTGACTTTAAGAGAATTTTTTATTAATCTGCTATTCCTGCGTGCTGGTCTTCAGTGGAGAATGTCGCTGTGCTGAGCCAGGGAGAAAGAGCAAAGAAAGTGGGATTAGAGACGGATCAGGATCCTTGAGTCACAGCACTTTGTGAGATGTAGACTGCATAGCCTGCAGAGTCAGTAAAATCCCAGGAAATTACTGAGAAAGCTGACTGCTAGAATTGTGTTTCATAATAAAATAATCTTACTGAAATTAATCAAAACATATGATACAAAAGAATCATGTATTAAATAATATGTTCGATAAAAATCCTATGTTAAATACTCCTCCGTTAAATAATCATATGATAAATTATAAACATGTTATAAAAAATAAAACAAAGTATTTTTTTTTCCTATCCACCAACCCACACACCCACTCCCTATAGTCAATTAGGAAGTTAATAGTTTCTAGAGAAAACTTATTAAAAGGAAGGATGAAGGAAGGAAGGGAGGAAAGAAGGAAGGAAGAGATTCAGTGTATATGCCCCCTTTCATTTAAAAAGGAAAGATGGCTATTCACCTTTATTTTTCTTTATAATGTATTTTTTATAATGTATTTTTGATGATCTCATAAAATTACCACAATATAGACATTGTTCAATATAAGGTTATGGTGTGGTTATATAATAATGATGTGTCTGTCTCAGTATATTAAAACATTCTCATGTTTGTTGATTTTGATGTGAAGCCACTGCTTAAGAACTTCTGAGCTAGGAGTTAATTTTCTATCAACTGTGCACTATGGTAGACGTCAGCCTGTGTCTGAGATTTTGCTATTATAGAAAATATTGCAGTAATTTTTTTTATGCTTGTGCTAATGTACCTTAAAATATATTTCTAGAAGAGAAACATCTGGGTCAAAGAGTATTTCTATTGCTTATTTTTATTTTTTAAATATTATCCACCCTTAGTCCAAAAGTTGTACCAATTGAAATTCCCATTGAGTACGATAGTGATTGTTTTCTCACACTCTTATCAACAGCATTTTTTTATCATCTCTATTTTTCACAAGGACTTAGATTTTCTCTATTTCATTATCATCACTATCAACAGTCCTGTATTGAGCAGCAGTGTTACCCCAAAATTCCCATTTAATCACTCATTCACCCATTTGCTTACACAACAGGGAAATCCTATGGGATCCACACAGCCATTAAAAAGGCATCAATTCCATTAAATTTGCTTCCTCCCTTATGAGTCATGCATGTATAATGGGAAATGCATATGTTCTGGCTATTTGCCAATAGGAAAAAAATAACATATTATCCAGTCTAATTGAAAATATGTTCATTTTTGAAACTCATAAAATCTGCAGCTTGGATGAGAAGATTTTTGATTCATTGGGGATTTCAAATTTACAATTTAATTAAACTTAGGATATACTTCTGAGAGACTGAATTTTAGAGTGTAAGGAAGGAAATATGAACATGTAATTTCTTTATTCTGTGAATAGCCTCGTATATAGATACTTCAGTAGCTGCCTGTGTAATCTATGGCTTTGTCTATAAATGAAATAGGAGATTAAAAAATTAAGTTGATGGAGAACCTAAGAACCTCAAAGCTTAAAATGGATTATCTTAGTGTTTCTCTCACCAATGGCTGCTTTTCTCTATAATGTCTTGGACCCTGGTTATTGAATGGTAAAAGCCTGATACAAACTAGACCCTGTGGACAAACTCTAATAAAGAGTTAGCAAGTTTTCACTTGGGGTACACTTAAGAAGCCCTCATTGACCTTCTTTAAAAATTAAGGAGGTGGTAGCGATAACCATCTTTTCTGTTAATTGATAAACCAATGATAAAATTTTCTTACATTATTGATGATGTGTTTCTTTTAATCGCTAGTGTAGGTTGATAACTTGAAATTTTATTTGATCGTTTGTACATTCTGGGAAAACAGAGAAGTTTGCCATTTTCTTATGGAATCATTTCACATCAAAGTAGTGTTCAGTTTAGAGAGGCACTCTGTTATTAGTAGGCGAGACACCGGTACAAAACTATTTAAAAATGTTAACATAAAAACTGAGATTTATCTAACTCATTTTTTTCTAGGTACAGAACTCTGAAAAAAATTGACTTCTCAAACGGATCTTGATGAGAGGAAACACACACATTATTTGAACTTTAATTGTCTATGATATGGGGATGTATAGGGAGTAGCTAGGTAAATGAATGGAGGTCTGAAATGATTCATGTCAAATTTGTAGCAAAACTTCCAACTGAGAAGTGGAAATAAAGTAGAAGAAATGAATTAGGACTGGAGTATCTAACATAAAATTATCTGTGTGCTTGTATAGGCACAAGCGACTTGGACATTTTGTCTTCTAAGTTCATAAACTTAGTCCCTCAACATCTTAGAAGTTGTCTTACAGGTTAGTCTTCCTATCTTACAAGCTTAGATGATCACAAATAGAATATTAAGGAATGATTCCACACCATTCCGTAGTCTAACATATGAATTTTGTGTTAGAATATGGGCAACTGTGTAAGGAGCACAGTGTTTCTCTTGATTCTGTTCTCCCAAGGCAAGACATTCACATAAAGAACATTTATATTGACTCACAGTTCAAAAACACATTTTCTTCCCTGGAAATTCACCTAAATTAAATACAAATACATAATGTGCCCAATTGCTAAAAAGTAGGCTATTGAACTAAGAAATACATTTTTAAAAATTATGATAAATTTCTGTAGTCAATCAGACAACAAGCCTAACTCTCAGGGGTATGGGCAGATACACCTTGTAGGGTTTGATCATTTTACAAATAAGACATATCTCAATTTCCCATCACAATGAGGCTGTATTCTTGCCATGTGATTAAAGAAAGTAAGCTTTAGAATGTGTTTTAAGCATCATGATTTTAAAAATCAGATTTAGGTATAGATTTTAGTATGTAGTTTATGTAGATGTATAGATATATAAATCGTACACACATAGATTTCAATTTAAATTAACTTTTGACATCTTAAAGCATTAAATGAAACCATAAAGTTAAAATCCTACACAACTTTTTTCTTTTAATTCATGACAGATAAAATTAAAATGAGGATATATGTTCCATTTCTGGTTTTAACGGTATAGCTACTTTTAATTGATATTGCATCTTCACATCTTCAGGACTTTTTCCTTGCAGGTTTGATTTCACAAAGTTAGAATGTACGGGAACCTTTCCATTGCCTTCGTGCATTCTGTTTGTGGACCATACTGATACAGTTTACACGAACATTCCATGCGAAACGAAGTATTCTGAAAATACTTCAATCAATTAAACAGAAAAAAATAGAAAATTAACCTAACAATGTCCTATATTGATTTGATGCATTTAAACTAATTACTTGAAAGCATAGCCATCTCTCTCAAGAAGAATATCCTGCACACCAAGATTGTATCATCTAACATAAACAACCTAGGCTAACACAAATATATATTTAATTTTCCATCCAGAATTGCCACCGCAGGGTGTTAAACTGTTATTACTGTAACGAAAGTGTTCCAATAATGAATTAAACAGTTTAATATCTTCTGCAGTGCGTTAAAACAATTCAGTGCGGAACTTAATCTTTAGAAATTACTGAAAATACTGAAACTGTGCAACCATCTCACAACTATGAACTAACCTACATCAGACCTGCTGTTTGGAATTAACAGCATGTTTATACACGAGTTGAAGAGTTTAATGGTAACAGTAGGATGATCTTACCTTTAAGATGAAAAATCAGAGAAAGAAGGTTTACTTTACTGATAAGTATTTCCATACAGCTATATTCCCCGCTGTGCAAATAGGAAAGCTAAAAAATAAGCAACCGTGTCAAGGATATATTGAGTTGTTAAGATATTTGCTATAAAATTACATCTTTAGGCCCATAGGAATATCTAAACAAATAAGCGATAAGACAAGTAGCAGCGAAAAGAAAAGAGGAAAGCAGGATAAAAGGTGTATTATGTAAACATACAGATGTGAGGGGGAGACAGCTGGGAATACCACTATGTATCACATAAGTTGCAAAATTACAGGTTGTATTTGGGAACGTGGAGGGAAAAGGAGCAAGAGAATATAGATCAAGACCTGTCAGTGAATGAGCTTATAATTTAAAGATTTTTATTCGCTTATTACTTTTCAATTGGAAGTATTAAACTAAGGATGGCAAATCTAGAGTTTGGAGGAGTCCAAGACTCCATGTGTTCACAAAACTGGGAGGGAAATGTAATGAGCTCTTAAAGAGAGAGGGCGGCAATGGGAATAAAGAACAGTTAGCTTTTATGGCATTTGGGGAGATAGAATTTTATTTTTTTATTTATTTTTTTATTTATTATTTTTTTTTATTTATTTTTTTGGGGGGAGATAGAATTTTAAAAAGGAAAGATGGTTAAATATGAAAAGAAATAGGGAGAAATACATGCCCAATAGCTTTCAAGTTTCTAAGAAGGAGTAGGGGTATTGGCATTTTGCTTTCGAAAAGCTTCAACAGTATAGGCTACCCGTGTCTTTTGGATAACAGTTACCAAAAGAAATCACCTATGAAAAGAGAGTGAATGAGACACATCACTTAATTGAACATGCTATTTGGTTTGCTCCCGACGATTAAGGACCTAATCGAAGGGGTGTATTCTGCAGTTTGCCCTGTACCAGCCCTGCCACCTGAGGCCTTTCCATGGACACAGAATCTGGCACGAATAGACCGCATTCAAGACAACTCATAAAATGTTTCCACTAGATAGTAGTTCGATTGCTTTTAATTATCAGAAAGACACATCAAATTATTTTCTTTTTTAAAAATATTTTATTTATTTATTCATGAGAGACACAGAGAGAGAGAGGCAAAGACACAGGCAGAGGGAGAAGCAGGCTCCATGCAGGGAGCCTGATGGGGGCCTCCATCCTGGGTCTCTAGGATCACACCCTGGGCCTAAAGCGGAGCTAAACCGCTGAGCCACCCGGGCTGCCCTCAAATTACTTTCTTATTTTCCTAAACTTCTAGGGAGACGTTTGTTATCAGTAGAAATTGACAGTTTGTCCCACTCCAGCTTTCAGTTCATAAGGACTATTTCCACCCTTCATTAAAATTTGGCAGTTGATATTATGCCCATGTTCCTAGCATACGTGTTATGATATTGCAGTAATATTTGGAAATTAAACTAATAATGACTTCTTTTGAAGTTATACTTGAATTGCTACTTTCTATACCCATAGCTTCCAGCGATTTCACAAATGCATATGACTGTTGGGGGCAAGGGAGCGGAGCACTGAGAAAAATAAAATTGAGGACCAAAAGGAAGTTTATTTGATTCACGGAGGGGTGATGTCTTGGTATCTATGACTTTCCTAGGTTGTTTTAGTCCTAGAATGCTTAACGTTCTTGATGTTTAATGAGCTCTAATCCTTTACCTTTGCTAATGAGGATACTAGCTGTAGCTGTCTTATATAAAGATGCTGCTATTCATGCAGCCAATTATGAGACAAAAGCCAAACAAAAGCATTTTTTTTAATATTGTCCAAACTTTTATTTGGACTATAATTGAAACGGAAGGTATGTAGAGACTTACAAGAGACAGTGACTTGTCAGCCTTGGTCAACCTCTAGTGGTTTTTGTTTGTTTTTACTTTTTTTGATTTTTGTTTTGTTCTTTGAAAGGGATAACTGTACTAACACAAAGTATGATGGCCCTAAGGACCCCAGCAGATGGCTTCCTAATCCCTATTTTTCGGGTATATTTAAGCAAGATCAAATAGTCCAGTAATAATGATTAATAGGATGAATGGGATATCCTAATTTTGGAAAAATGGAGAATGTGAAGTAAATTGCACACGTCAGATGAATTAGTGCTTTTCTGTAGCAACAATAAAATTAGTTTATAGTGAATATATGATCACTTTCATCCAGATGGTTTTGTCATCACTTGTAACTTTTAGAGCTTTTAGAAAATTTCCCTTGGGTTCTGTGAAGTGCTTCTACAATACTTGGTAACATGTGTCACCACATCACTTTTATTTATGACTGTGAATTTTCCCCATCACGACTAGTTCCTATTTGTGAAGGAAGAAGAATAGGTAAAGGTGATGGTAATAAAAACCATGGAGATGTTTATTTTGTGTAACTCCGATGTGGAGAGGGTAGCACATAAATTCATCTTGTCAGGAGCAGAAATATATTTTTGTTCAATTTTGAAGCAATAGATTTTTTGATGAAACTGGCAGGCATGTCTAAATATGTTCCAGGGAGCTGTCAGTAGTGATAGTTTGAGAGAAAGAACAGTAAATAAAGTGATAATTACTTTCAAAGATTTGTAGACATGTATGTTCCTTTGGTAGTAGTTTAATGATTAAACACTTTAAAATGTAGAGGATATTGATACTATAGGTTTTTTGAAAATCATTCTAAATAACAACAACAACAACAAGGAAAATGGTCAACAAAGCCTGTGATGGATACAAGAGTTGAAAAATAAAGCATTAAAAAAATACCAGAAACCATGACAACTTAGATGCATAGAACTTAGGAGCTGACTATATAAAATTTTAGGAGCCTGGTGAACTTTTAAGGCCAGTGGATATAAATCAGCTCTCCCTTTCATTTCAATAAATAGTTGTAGTACTTTTGAACATCATTAGTTAGAGCTCTGGCTACATATGTTAACATGATGCATTTAACAAAATTATTTCTGTCCTCGGAAATGCCAGTAAATGCTTGGGAAAAATTTAAACCCAAGTATGAGAGATAAAAAAAAAAATCAGTGTCATAAAAAATATTGGAAACAAGAGGTAGATAGAAACACTACAGAGGGATTTATAAACATTGAATTTTACCCAAAGACTGCAGTGGCATCAGGACAGCAGATGGCAAAGTGCTAACAGCACAGGAAGACATCCAAAACCACTGGAAAGTATCATTCAAGAAGCTCTATGAGGTACCAAGGGACCGTATAGACGGTACCAAGTGTGAGGCGATCATCTGCGCAGCCATAAAGTAACCTGCACCTTCCCTGGCAGAGAAGGAAATTGCAGTAAACAAGCTCAAACTGGGGAAGGCACATGGTACAGTGTTACAGACGATCTCATAAACGAGGTGGCAACTGTGCACTTAGTGTCCTTCATAAAACCCGTCAGTGGGCAAATGGGAAACGAGGGACTGGCCGAGCACCAGCACCAATCAATCCAGATAGCACTTCCCCTAAGCAGCTAGACAGGAAAGAGGGCAGAGCTACTCGACATCCCCAGGTCCCCATGGAAATGGCAGGCTGCCGGCATTGGACACTGGCCACCAAGAAAGGCAGCCTGGGGGGCTGAGGAGAGTTCTCTGGGAGGAGCAGGTGAGCCAGGAGATCCACCACGTGGGGTTCACTGATTACCAAGGCCATCGAGTGCAAATTCAAAGAGTTAATGGTGATTTATAAAGAGAACTGGAATGTAGAGTGTGGGCAACCCCATTTCCCCCCGACCCTGAGTACACGGAATACATACCTAATAGTGATCCGGTGTGTCGGAAGGGTAACTACCCTATAGCATTGTGATTTTGATTAATATCTGAAGCCCCAGGCTCTAAAACAGAGAGAAAGAGAGAGAGAGAGAGTAGAATTGTAGGATTGCTTGAAGGGGTTTTGCAAAGATCCAGACTTATTTTCATTTTCAACTGATGAAACCAAAATTCTATTATGATATTTTTCCCCATGTCTCCATTCCCCCAGGACACTGCATTTTTACTTTTACTTAGTCTGTGTGTGTGTGTGTGTGTGCACATGTGAGTGTCAGAGGTGGAGGGAGGACTGGGCAACATGAACGGTATTAATGTTTTGCCCATTTCTCCTGGTAGAAGCCCCCCCCATGGTAGCATCGGAACAAGCTGCAGTCATACTCCTCGCAGCAAAGGAGGACACACTGGGGTATATCTGTGAGGCATCTCATAGGAAGATGTTAGAAAGGACTTGTAGGGTGGGGCCTTTGTTAGGTGATTTTTAGGGGTTTAAGGAAGCTGGACTTCATGCCAGAGGCAGGGATAATTCTTTGGGTGTCTTAATAGATCTTTCCTAAAGTGAACTCTAGCGCTAGGCTAATGCTGTAATTGAGAAAAAAGTAGCAGTCGTGTTAGCAAGACGGGGCGGGGCGGGGGGGGGGGGGGGGGCTTTGGGTCATTTGGCTTAGACGGTGATCATATTTGGTCTGTGTTCAGGCACCATTATATGCTGGTTTGGGTTTCATGTTAATCCGTCAGGGTCACAGATTAGCGTTGTTTAACATGAAATTATTTACATTCATCAGGAGACTAGCATGGCCCTGTCAGGGATGTCAGGCCAGCAGCAAGGTTTAGCTAACATTGCGGGCCCCCACCCTGGTATCTCGGTGGGTGCTTTTCTTTTTTTCTCAGCGTTTTATGGCAAATCCAACTACTTGCAAATGGGTTCCTGTATTTTCCAAAAAGTATCACATATAATAGTGCTACTCCACTCTCTACCATGGAGCACAGTCCAGTCTGCCGAGCTCTCGGCCTCAGTTTCCTTTGCTCACCTGCAACACCAGTGAACATGTTGCATATTCAGGGAGTATAACGTGTATTTAGAAATCAAATACAGAGGGAAGTTTATAGCCCCTCATAAAAATCCTACTTCAGTGTTTTTTTTTTAAAGATTTTTATTTATTCATTTGAATATATTTATTTATTTATTTATTTATTTATAGAGAGAAGGAGAGAGAGCCAGCACACACACAGGGGGAGGGGCAGAAGGCAGTGCAGGCCGCGGGATGCGGGGCTCGACCCCGGGACCCCAGGGTCATGACCTGAGCTGAAGGCAGATGCTCGGCCACCTGAGCCACGCAGCTGCCCCTCCTTCAGTATTTCTTATATTACTCATTTCTGAGCTCAAATCATAGGAGGCATATTTCACTTCTTGTCACCTTTTTCTTATGTATTCAAATTGCTAACGAATCTTACAGATTCTAATCAAGAAAAACCTCTTGAATGTATCCAAAACTCTCCACTTTAAGCCTTGCCTAGTTCCACCTGGGCTACTTTCCAGTAAATCTTCTATCCCAGCCACTTCCCTTCCTGTAGGCAACTCTCCTCTTATGTGACTCTTTCTTTTTTCTTTTTCTTTTCTTTTTAAAATTTATTTATTTATTCCTTTTTTTTTAATTGGAGTTCGATTTGCCAACATATAGCATAACACCCAGAGCTCATTCCATCAAGTGCCCCCCTAAGTGCCCGCCACCCAGTCACCCCCACCGCCGCCCACCTCCCCTTCCACCACCCCTTTGTTCATTTCCCAGAGTTAGGCCTTTGGCCCTCCTGTTTGCCCCGCTCCTCTGAAAAGGCACCTTCCACTCTTTGCCAACGATTTTCTTTTGTTATTTCAATAGTTAGTGGTTTTACCAATAACCTCAATAGTTGGTGGTTCTCATTCTTTTGACCCTTTATCAGTTATTACATATGAGCATGCAGGGCGGGGTCCTGCCTCCCGCCCAGCCTGTCCCCGGGGCTCAGTCCTGCCCCTGCCCCTGCAGGTGCCCCCACCTGCCTGCGGATGTCACCTGCCCCCCCCCCTCAGCCCCCCACCTGCCCCCCACCCCCCTGCCTGCTGACCTCACCTTCCTCCCCAGCCCCCCACCTGTCCCCCACCCCCCTGCCTTCTGACGATGCCTGCCCCCTGCCCCCCGCCCCCCCACCTGCTGACATCACCTGTCCCCCCGGCCCCCCACCTGCCCCCCCCCCGAGGTCGCACCCACCCAGCGTCCACTCCCTGGGAGGCGACCAGGCACCTGTATCCCCTGAGCTCAGCACCACTGCTCACCTGTAACCCTCCACCCCTGGCACCAGCGAGGCAAGAGCTCACCACTCGTGGGCTGACCTAGGGCCTCAATGTTTCCCGCCTGTTAGTAGAACAGAAAACCCTTCAACACCCCAGTTTGCAGGACTGAGCCGGTGGGAGCCGGTGAGCTCTGAGCAACGCAGAAACGTGGGTCCGCCTCCCTCTGTGCACCCCTTAGTGGTGCCGCCTCATTACCTGGGTCGTTGACATCCTTGATGTTTATCTTCCCTGAATTTTTAAGCAACATCTGTAGCCACTTCCTCTGTACCTCCACCTGCTGCTCCACACCTGCAGGGCACCACTTCTGGTACATCTCCCCGGCACTGGTGGCTCAGTCGGTTCAGCCCCGACCTGGGTTGTGGCTCAGGTCAGATCTCCGGCTGGTGCATCAGCCCCGCCTCCCGCATCAGCAGAGTCTACTTGTCCCTCTCCCTCTGCTCCTCCCCCTGCTTGTGTGCTTGCTCTCTCTCTCAAATAAATAAATGAATAAAATCTTTAAAAGGAAATAAATGCATATTTCTTTAGACTCACTCCTTGTCCCAGTTCTGTACCTCTTTAAGTAACACCACCGTGTGATGGATCTGGAACCTGCCAGAGGTCTCCTCCCACTACAATCCAGTTCCATTGACATCCCTACAAACTTAATTTGTTAGACTTTTTATTAAATATTCATACAAAAATGTTTTATATACATATAAAGCAAAAACTAAGAAATATTCTAAAATAAAAGAATGAGATTACCTTCATGAAGAAATGTGAACACATCTTTAAAAATGTAAATAAAAACTCTAACCATAAAAGGAAAATGAAGAAAATAGAACTTAATTAAAAATAAGACTTTCTGGGGATCCCTGGGTGGCTCAGTGGTTTAGCGCCTGCCTTCAGCCCAGGGCGTGATCCTGGAGACCCGAGATCGAGTCCCATGTCGGGCTCCTGGTATGGAGCCTGCTTCTCCCTCTGCCTGTCTCTCTGCCTCTCTCTCTCTCTCTCTCTGTGTTTCTCATGAATAAATAAATAAATTCTTAAAAATTAAATAAATAAATAAAAATAAGACTTTCTGATTTTCAAAACATAGAGTTAAAAGATAGGCCATGAAAGAACAAATATATACATGTGTTTGTTTTATATGTATACATATATAATTTATATGTATATGAAAACAAGTGTTCAAAACGTACAATGAATTCCTATAAATGAAAACAAAACACATAAACCAACCAAATATTGAAGAGTGATTGAGGGACTTTTGAAGCACTTCACAAATGAGTAAATCCAAATGACCAAAGGAAAAGGTGCCTAACGCCATTGTCACCACTGAAATGCAAATTCACACCATAAAGAGATTAAACTACACTCCTATCAGAGAACAGCTGAGGTTAAAACAACTGGCAATTCTAGGGTTAGTGAGAATGCAGAGCAACTAGAACCTTCATTGCTGTTGGTGAGATGCTAAATTTATTATAATTACTTGGAAATATTTTAGGCATTTTCTATTAAAGCCGAGTGTATTTATCCAATGACCCAGCAATCCCACTCTTGTGTAGGTGTATGACAGGAAGGAGTGTTTCTGCCTACCAAAAACGTATATAAAAGTGTTTGTAGCAGCTTTATTCATAATGGGGGGAAAACTGGAAACAACTCAAGTGACCATGTCCTGCAGAATGATGTAGTAGATAGTTGTAGCAGCAGTGGCTTTACTCGGTTCCTGACATTATGCAGTCCCGGAACCCACAGACTCTGGGCTTGGCCCTGGAGATTGCTTTGGCTGCTACTGGCAGTGTAATGATGAAAACACACTTCAGCATCGGGGCTTACTTTCTCTCTTGGTTCTCGGCATCTTTGTTTTATTACGTGGTAAAGCTTGAGATAATTTGTAGGGTGCTTAGTATGCGTGACATGCGCCGGTTCTCAAACTCTCAGTTCAAATATGCCTTTTTTTTTTTTTTTTGCCTTGATTTGTAACTTTGAACTGGATTCTATCAATATTTCTTCAGCTGGGACAACCGTAGGCTGTGTCAGGGAGCCACTGCCTGGATGCTGCAAGAGGAGACTAGCTCCTTCTAACTCTGATGCTTTTTCTGGTCATTGTCATTGTTTACTATAGCTGGGTCACTGACAGGTAACGTCCGTGCCACGGGGGCAATAGTGTTGGAGACACTGAGTGTTACAACTCTTGTAGTGAGCACCATTCTCGTTTTAACAGGCAACATCCTAGCAAGTGCCACCCCACCCTTTCCCCACTACCCTGTACCTCAGTGAGCGGTGTCTTTTGTTGCCAGCCCCAAACTGCTATACTTCAAATGTTTTCTGCCCTACAGTGGGCAATGGCCATACCAGCTCCAATGTGATCTTAGTTTGAGGCAAAATTCCTCTATGATGATGGAATACCATTAGGGTGAAAGCAACTGAAAGAAAGAAGGAAAATCTTATGCGGTGCTGGAAATATTGTACATCTTGATATGAATGTATGAACATGTAAAGAGCTCATAAACTCTGCACTTAAGATAATGTACTCTACTGTATGTAAATCACATCTCAACAAAAAATAGATGGACAGACAGGCAGACAAGCGGGCAGACGGTCATCTGCCCAAACTGCCAGTGACTGTATTCACACGATACCAAATGCAAAACTACATTTCAGTTTTTTTCATCTGTTTCGGTGTCTCAGCTTTTCTTTATCTTTATCTTTCTCGACCTTGATATTTTAGAAATATGTGGGGTGGTTAATTTGTAGTGTGTTTCTCGATGTGAATTTGTTGCTTTCCCATAAATAAATTCAGTTTGTGCATTTGGGGCAGGAATACCACTTAGCAAAATATATTTTGGAGAGTTAAAAAAGTAAATTTGGGGGAGATATCACCAGCATAGACCGAAGCAGTATTAATAAAATATAAACCTACAATTCACTCTAGAAGTAGTTTTACAAATTATGGTTTCCTTATACGTACTTGGAGTGATAAATTGTTTTAAGATGAACACTTCACCTTTTGTTGTGACTTTTTGGCAAGAACAGTCTCAATATATCAAATATATACTGTCGCAGAGTGGCTTTTTGAACAATGGTGCAAACTCTTAAAGGATTATAATAATTCCTTGTACTTAGAATCATGGTGATTTATAAGTTGTCATTATAAAAGGCAAACATATAAATGAAGGAAATTAATCTTGGAGAAAGCCAAGTATGTAGGGTCAGAAACCTCAACCTCAATAGTCAGTCAACGTGAAAAATAAAGTCCCAGACTAGGTAGTGCTCAGGTAAGATTATAGATATACTCTCTTATTATCATTTTGCATTCATAATATTTGAAACTGAATTTTTTAATATTTCTGGTTCACGGTATGAACACAGAGGCATATCTCACAAAGCCGTTTGGTGCATCAAGGATGTTCACTGGGAATAAAGCAAAGTCTGGCTCTTTATTGCTATGTTTCAAAGTCCCTCAAAACTAAGTTGCTGAAAACTACTATTATATTTTGTTCACAGTTTTGAGTCTAATTTTTGAGAAGTACTTGATTGTGAGGTTCATCTTTCATCCACATGGGATAGCTGGGGTTGGGATGGCCAGAGTCCACCCTTAAGATGGCATCCTCCCTCGCATGTATGGTACCTTGGTTCTCATTGGCCTGTCTCCCTCCACATAGTATCTCATCTTCCAGGGAGTCACAATGCGGCTTGGATTTCTCCCAGAATGCTACTTTTAGTATAGTTCTACTTCTTACCTAGGAACTGGCTTCCTGAAACAGGAAGTAGAAAAGCTGCTATGCCAGTTAAAAGGTATGTAATGAAAATATGTGACCAGCCTCAAGGTCCAAAAGTAGGTAGAAGGGCCAAGGTCACATTGGAAAAGACTGGATAATTGGAAGTGTTGTGGCCATCTTTGGAATGTTGTTTCATACAATTCAGAAAAGAAACCACTACAGTCTCTGTGGACTAAGAGACTCATTATAGAAATTAGACCTTACACAACTTGGTGAGGAGCTAGTATAGTTAAGATCCAAATGTAGTTTAGCAATTAAGTGAAGAGCATTAACCTTCCCTGGGGGAAATGAGTTGGAACTTGCAAGAAAATCTGGAAGTTAAGCATATCCAAATGCAGGAAGAGGACCGCAAAAACAAACAAATAATAAAATAAAATAAATAAAATAAAATAAAATAAAATAAAATAAAATAAAATAAAATAAAATAAAATAAAATAAAATAAAATAAAATAAAATAAAATAAAAAATAAAATAAAATAAAATAAAATAAAATAAAATAAAAGCTGGTCTAGAAGTTTCCAAAAGGTTGTTGGTCTCCAGAGATTATACACCTCTGTGAGTTTACAGGACAGCATCTGATGATGAATATCAGTTTTCTATTGATCAGAAAAACTAGCAGTTAGCAAAGAGAACTGGACAAAAAATTGCCAAGAGCGGGGAAAAAACTGGAATTTGATGACATGCTGGCTTATGTGTTTACCCACTTTAACGCAAAATAATTTCAGAGTATAATAAGGGCTACTTCACTTCCATTCCAAAAAAGTCACATAAACCTTCACCTTTGGACCAATATTAACCCAGAAACATACAATGAAGGTGATTCTGAGCTAATGCAGGGGGGCAAGGAAGTGTTGCGAGCCCCAATATCGCAACACTCCCTCATCACATACACTAAGTAGATATACACACACACATATATATATATATATATATATATATATATATATATATATATATGCAGTCTATTCAGGCACAACATGCATTTCTGCAATATAGATTAGAAACTAAATTTTTTATAATTAAGACAATGATAGCAGTGTAGTGTAAATGTGACTTTGGCTTATTGCAATTTTTCCTACACAAGAGAAAATGGAATATTAGAAAGAAAATTACATCTTCTTGCCAGGAAAATACCTGTACATTAACTGTGACTCTGAAACAGGAGCCCTTTTAGGTATTACCTAAAAATGTAAACATAAGGACTTGCCTTTAGGGACTGCCTAAGCAGAGAGGTACACCCCCAGCTTTGTACAGCTGTCGGGTTCTGACATGTTGCCCTGTCTCTTCTACCTCAACAGCTTCACAGACTCAGAGTTCGAAGCCCAACATTGCCTCACTCTCAAGCAACCCTGCTTTATTTAAAGCGCTTCTAAAACTCTCTATTGGTTTTGCTGCTTTACATTTTTGCATCTTTAATACCTGCTGTGGGAGCATTCAGCCACTATGAATTGCCTGCTTAGATGATTCAAGATGTTTCCTCCTTTACCAACTATTGTTAACGTACTTTTGCAACACTGTGGCACATGTTGTGGTATCTGCTTCAATCTTATTTTTCACATAAATTTCAATGCAATTTTATAGAATGGGATTTTTTTTTCCAAGAGAACATGAATCATGTTAGAGTTGAAATACATACATATGCATATACATAAATATATGAGTTGTGCATATGTGATAATGCCATCTGGCTTTCCTCTTCCTTACTGGGCTAATGCTAGTTTAGGAAGGCTGTTTAGAGAGTTTATTTGGGGCACAATAGCTTACGGAAAAATCTTCTCCTTACTTGATCTTTAAGCTGTACTTTGAATAAAATTTTTTATTAATTCAATTTTTCACTGACAAAAAAACAAGGCTTGAGACATTAGGGGAGTTGGAGTACAGTCTTGCCTCCTCTTATCTTTCCAGCCTCTATTATTCCCAGACATTTTCTAAGCTCAGTTCTGCAAATGATTCTGTAAGCTACCCTAATATGAAATATTTTTATTGCAAAAATCAAGCAGAAATGATTCCTGTTGTTTGCAAACTAGAACCCTAGTTAATACAAGGTGGCTGGGCTAGATGCTTTCCAAGAGTCTACCCAGCTCTAAAATTACATGACTCTATCAAGCTCACTAAAATACATAAAGAAAAAGAAAAGTCGCTCAATATCTCAATTCCATGGGGAAAAGGTCAATGAGAAGAGAGATTTGAATGGGAATTGTGGTGAACATACCTCACGATGGCTGTTATTCAGATATTGCCTATTTACTCAGAGGTATTTCACAGAAAGCCATGAAAGTTTTTCCAAATGTAAAATACTTCAAAATATTAGGGACATCAATATTTTTAACATTATTAGCCTAATAAAAGACATTTCTGTTGAGGCCTGTCTTATGGAAACTGAGTTTGTACCTTTGGTATGTATATTGACCAAAGCTCTACTTCCAGAAGTTTCATGGGTAGGAACTGCATTTCCAACCCTCTAACTTCACTCTCCGTATCATTCAAACCTGATTATATGTTGCTTTTAGTATTGATTTTATATCAAAATCAAATTATCACAAACATTGGTAAAATGTTCTGTGAATGCTCTATTTTATCTAGCATGGCCACATCACTGACTCCTCTGACTAATGTAAATATTATTAAATAAGCTAGATGCATAACTATTTTAATATTAATATAGAAAAATATTATAGTGTTATGTATCAAAGTTGCAAAATCAAAATCTTATATTTAAATTACATATTGGAAATCATTTTAAGTGTGTGTTATTCCTCATCATTGTGATTATCAATTATTGTACGAAAGCTCCATTTCGGACTTTCTTAGTAGGACTTTCCAGCTAATAACATCAGCTATGTAATTTTATTATATGTGAGGATATCAAGGGCTATAATTACATTTCATCATTAAAGAAAATAATTTAAGTTGATGAAAGTAGTTATAGCATCCTCTGTAATTATATAAGAATTTGCATTGAGTTTCAAGCATAGAAATATGTCGTTTTCATTTCTAGTAATCATGTGGAACTGTCTAAACATTTAATGCTTTGCTATGTTTGCTCGATTTGGTACTTCCATTTGATGCCAACTTATTCAGAGCATTTGGAGAAATAATGTGTTGAATTTCACTCATTTTACTGCTGTAACAATAAGCATAATAAATGAGATTAAATAACATCAACTTTTTATAATGAATTAAATATTCATTAAGATGCTGAAAAGTAATTATAAGGTAGATTTATTTCTTTAAACACCCTCCAGTCTGTATATTTATTCAATTATTTATAGGTTGTAAATAATAAGCTATTTAAATTTAGATTTTTTTTTCCCCACTGGTTACCGTACTATTTTAACATTCAGTAGAATTCTCTCACTCTTAAAATTCAAACTGCCCATTAGTTCAAACTTCTGGAATATTTGCTCTCTGGCAAAGAGGCAATGACCTCTCCAATACCAAAGAAATTCCTTAACTTACCAATAAAATTAGTAGGGCCTGTTGATAATAGAATGCATTATTTAGTTCCCATTGTGTACCCAAACTGAGATGAGTTATCACAATGGGGAACACTGTGGAACCTGCTACAATGACAAGACAAAACTATCATCAACTAGACTACAAAAATTTAGCAGAACATGTGAGGTTATTCTTTTTAAGATCATGTTTCAACTCAAATAGATTATGATAATGATGAAATCATTAATGAAATGAAAGTCAACACATGTTTACCAAATAGTTTTCCAAAGAAAGAAAGATGTGAAACATATTTTGGAAAAATATTCTTTGATTAACCATAGCTGAAATAATACTATTGCATAGTTTAAAGATTTAGTCTTTGAGTATTGAGGATATTCAGTTATCTAAAATACTGCATTTCATTTGAGATGAGAACAAATGAGATATTAAAGTGTTAAAGTAGTAAAAATGTCAGGCTTTATATATTTAAAAAAATAAGCACAAGAGGGCATTATAAAAGAAAAAAAAATACATTTGGAGTCCTACAAGTTTCACAACCCAGATAAAAGGGACCATATCTTTGAAAGACATAATCCAGGAAAACTCACACAAGAAATACATAATATGACTATGCCTGTATCTATTAAAAATACTAAATGAATAATTATTAACCTTCTAAGACAGAAAGAACCAGGCCCACATGGATTGACTGGTGAATTCTAGCAAACATTGATGGGAGAAATTATATCAATTTTTATGATCTCTTCCAGAAAATGGAGGGAATATCCTCTAACTCATTCTGTGAGACAACCATTATCCTAATACCAAAACAAGACAAAGACACTATAAGAAAGACAACCTGCAGACCAATATCTCGTGATCATAGGTGCAAAATCCTTAACAAAATATTGGTAAATAAAAAACGGCAATGTATAAAGAGTATTTCTATCTCACAATGAATGAAAATCTACTCCATATGGGGCACATGGGTAGCTCAGTTGGTTAAGTGTCTGCCTTTGCTCAGGTCATGAGCCCAAGACCCTGGGATGGCTGGCATTGGGCTCCCTGCTCAATGGGGAGCCTGCTTCTCCTTCTCCCTATGCCCCTCTCCCTGCTTTCTATTTCTCTCTCTCTCTCAAATAGCTAAAAAAAAAAAAAAAAAAAAAAAAAAAAAAAAAAAAAAATTAAGACCTAGCCCATAAATCTAAGACTGACTCAACATTGGAAAATTAGTTAATGTAATCCATCATATGAATAAGCCAAATCTTGAAAAACCTATGATCATATCAGTAAATATAGGGGAAAAAACTAACAAAGCTCAACACTCATGACAAAAATCGTAACAAACTAGGAATACAGGGGGACGTTTTCCAACTTGAAAAAGAACACCTACGAAAACACCTACTGATGACCTCATACTTAATGACAATTAATTAGATGGTTTTCTTCTAAAATTATCATCAGGGATGTCTCCTCTCACCACTAACACAATTCAATATTTTGCTAAAGTTATAGCTAATGTAATAACGATAAAAATTGTCTTTGCAGATGACATGATTGTTTACATAGAAAATTACAAATATTTGGGATGTCTGGGTGACTCAGCAGTTTAGCGCCTGCCTTTGGCTCAGGGCATGATCTTGGGGTCCCGGGATCGAGTCCCACATCAGGCTTCCTGCATGGGGCCTGTTTCTCCCTCTGCTTGTGTCTCTGCCTCTCTCTGTCTGTGTCTCTGTGAATAAATAAATAAAATCTTTAAATTTTTTTTAAAATTTTTTTAATGTTTTAATTTTTAATTTTTTTGAAAATTACAAAAATTTAACAAGAAAATATATTCCTCAAGGGCAGCCTCAGTGGCGCACCGGTTTAGCGCTGCCTGCAGCCGTGGGTGTGATCATGGAGATCCGGGATCGAGTCCCACATCAGACTTCCTGCATGGAGCCTGCTTCTCCCTCTGCCTGTGTCTCTGCCTCTCTCTCGCTCTCTCTGAATAAATAAATATATAAGTCTAAATTTAAATAGCTTATTATTTACAACCTATAAATAATTGAATAAATATACAGACTGGAGGGTGTTTAAAGAAATAAATCTACCTTATAATTACTTTTCAGCATCTTAATGAATATTTAATTCATTATAAAAAGTTGATGTTATTTAATCTCATTTATTATGCTTATTGTTACAGCAGTAAAATGAGTATATATTATATACTCATTATATATATAATAATATAATATAATATATATATATATATATATATATATATATATATATATATATTCCTTGGAACTAAGAAGTGATTAGCAAGGTAGTAGGATAAAAGATTAATATACAAAAGTCAGTTGCTTTCTTAGATACCATCAATGAGCACTTAGCATTCTGAATCAAAAACATTTTAAATAGCACCAACAATGTTTAGGTGTAAAGATCTATATGAGGAAAACTTTAAAAATCTGATGAAAGAAAGCCAAGAAGTTTCGCTAAGTGGAGAAGTATTCCATGTATATGAACAGAAAGACACACTATTAGGATATCAGTTCTTTGCAACTTAATCTACAATAGTCATTGCAATCTCAGTGGAAATACCATCAAGTTACATTTTGGATTTAGACAAAATGATTCTAATGTTTATATGGAAAAGTAAAAGGCCTAGAATAGCCACCACAATATTGTACGAGTGAAACAAAGAGAGATGACTAACACTACCCCTCTTCAAAACTTATTATACAGCTACAGTATACAAGACAATGTGATATTGGCAAGAGCACAGGTACATCCATCAATGAAACAGAAGAGAGAAGCCAGAGATATATCCACACAAATATAGTTAACTGATCTTTGACGACGCAAATGGGGGAAGAATGGCCTCTTCTTCTAGAAGAAGATACTAGATACTGACTTTATACTATTTGTAAAAGGCAAGTCAAAAATCACAGACCTAAATGTAAACTACAAAACTCTTAAAAGATAGCATAAGATAAAACAGGTGACTTTGTGCTTGATGATGATATTTTAGATACAACACCAAAAGCATGATTCATAAAAGAAAAAAAAGTATTAAACTGGACTTTATTAAAATTATAAGCCTCTCTGTAAAGAACAATTCAGAAGAATGAAAAGCAAGTCATACACTAGGAGAAAATGTTTTTAAAACATATATTTCATAAAGGACTAGTGTCCAAAATATACAAAGAAATCCTAAAAGTCAGTAATAAGAGAGCAAACAAGCCAATTAAGAAATAGACAGATTTGAACAGACACCTAAGCAAAGAAGATATATAGATTTCAAATAAGCATACACAAGGTGCTCAAGATATGTTATTGGACAAATGTAAAAGTGAACAACAATGAAATACCTATATACCTATTAAAATGGCTAAAATCCAAAATACCAACACCAAATGCCGGTAAGGATGTGAGGCAGCAGGGTCTCTCACTGATTGTCGGTAGGAATGCAAGACGGAGAAACCACTTATGAAGACAAATTTGCACTTTCATACACAACTGAACATACTCTTACCAAGCAACCCAACAATTTTGCCCCTTGATATTTACTCTAATTAAGAACTTAGGTCTACACAAAAACCTGCATACAAAAAAAAAATGTTTATCCTATCCTTATTCGTAATTGCCAAAACTTGAAAACAGCCAGGATAGGTGTATGGATTAATGAACTGTGTCACACAATGAGATAGTTGGCAATAAAGGATGGGCTATCAAGCCTTGAGAAGATACTACTCAGTGAGGAAGGTAGCCTGAAAAGGCTCAAAATACCGTATGGTTCCAACTACCCAGTACTCTGCAAAAGGCAAAAATGTGGGGATAATAAAACCACCACGGCCCGCAGTGGCTGTAAAGGGCTTGGGGGGAGGGAGGAGGAGATGAATAGGGTTAGCCCAGTGTGTATTTAGGGCGGTGAAACTATTCTGTATGATACTGTAATGGAGGATACATGTTATTCCACATCTACCAAAGCTCAGAATGTACAAAAATGAAACACTAATATAAGACATAACTTTAGTTAATAATAAAGTATCAATAGTGGCTCATCATTTATAAGCAATGCATTTTGCTAATGGAAGATGTTAGAATTAGGGAATTTGTTTATGTTGAGGGGGGAGGTTAAATTCACTTGGATGATGCTATTGTGAAATGAAATGTGTTACTAAATAAACTAGGTTAAAAAAAGTTAAATGTGAATTCCTATTAAGCAAACACACACATTTTGCTTTTATTACAGCATGTTCTTGTTAAAAATCTACTGAAGAAGTATTTTAGGTTACTTTTCTATGTTATAAAAACACACACATTAACACATCTATAAATAATTTTATGTGAATCCCAGAAGAATTGCTCAATTTTTCTATTAGGCTTGATTCATTACCTTCTTTATAATACTTCTTACTTAATTAAATCATGAGAAATCCTGTTGAAAGTCTTTTCCCCCTTCTTTCATGACAATATCATTGATAAACATTTTCTAATTAATTTACAGCACAAAGGAGAATATGTAAAGAGCAGTAGCATGATTATATTGTTATTACAGAATTTAAACAGATTGCTACCTAGAATATCACCTTACATGTGACATACAATATTTCTAAAAATATTTCATCCCATGGGAATGTTGTAACCATTCTTTCAAAAACTTTGATGGGAGGGACGCCTGGGTGGCTCAGCAGTTGAGCATCGGCCTTCAGCTCAGGGTGTGATCCTGGGGTCCCAGGATCGAGTCCCACATCAGGTGCCCTGCATGGAGCCTGCTTCTCCCTCTGCCTCTCTCTCTCTCTCTCTCTCTCTCTGTCTCTCATGAATAAATAAATAAAATCTTAAAAAAAAAAAAAAAACTTCGAGGGGAGGTGCATTGTTTCATTCTACATTATCAAAGGAAGAATAGAAATATTTTCATTTAATTCTCACCACAGTATAAGTGTGAGAAAAGGATATAACTATTTTTTAATGTAATTTAATGTAACATACATATTAAATCACACAATTTTTTATTCAAGTATAATTATATTAGTTTCAGGTATATAATATAATGATTCAGCAGTTGTATACACTTCTCATTGGTCATCGAGATAAGTATACTCAATCTCATTTATCTATCTTTGATAAATAGTTTTTGTTTGTTTGTTTGTTTGTTTTAACTTTTCTTGCTAGATGGCATGGGTCATAGCATTCAAAGTTCTAGGAGTTTTTGCTTAGTATGTCAGAGCATATTAACCTAATCATAGAAATCTTTAGATTCTTAGTGTCTAGGAATCTTACAAGTTTTGAGTTTCCAGGAGCATCCTTGATATTTTGTACAGAATTCTGGTCATTATCTTAAGTTTATAGTAGTATGGGGATGGAAGAGGAGTAAGGCTTCCTAATGAGATGACATGCTTTGTAGATAAATCCCAGGGGCTCCTGAAAGAGCAATCTAGATTTATCAGAAGGTCCAGAAAGAGTCAACCTATAATCTAATCTTTTAAGAATCTTCTGACTATCCGGTGTTAATGTGACTTGAAGATATTCTGAGGAGCCATAGAAAACAAAAGTCAAAATATAACTCAGAACCAACTCCATATATGATTCCCGGAATAACTTGAATAGGCTATATGGTTCATAGTAAAGGTTTTTGACACAAAATCTATTTAGGACACCAATCACAAACTTTTACCTATATATGGATATATCTATATGTATGCACACTGCACAAAAATACGTAAACAAGTTTAAAGAAACACGCACACTACTCAAGTGTAAACCATACTAGTTATATAAGACTGAACAGAATATTGGAACGGAAAGCTTGATTCTCCTATACCAGTGCTATGACTCCTCTAGAGAAAGTATCTACTCCTTTGCGCTGTTTATGGTTTTGTTATCTGAAGAAAATGCTAAATTTTATAAAACCCCCAAGTAGAAATATTTGTATACAAAAGATAAAGAACAACTTACCGCATTCTAATTTCAATCTGATTTAGAAAGCCTACTGAATATATAACCTTAATTAAGCCAATTTGTTTTGCTGTTATCCTACAAACAGGTATCTTTTGCTTATATTGGCAATGACATAAGGAATTTTGAGTCCAATTTTTGTTGTTTCTTCATTCACTTTACTAAGTGTTCATTAGTCAAAGCAAGGTGAAAAGGTAAATAATCATAATTCCAGAAACTGAGATATCAGTTAATATGTTCCTTCATTGGCATTACAGTTCTGTAAAAGAGTAACCTTTTAGTAAATCGCAACAAAATCATTCCATAATTTTGACCAAGAAAGGAAAAACCAACCACAAACAAACATTCAGAATCTAAGTGCAGCACAGTTTTATTTAAATTAAGAACCATAAATAAAGTTTTCGGTTTTTCTATAGGATATTTGATGTCCCTGTATAGTGCACTGTTATTATATAATGCTATTGTATACTAATTATTTAATTGTTAAGGCATGCCTCTTCCACTTTATGCTGAAGCAGAAGTAGTCAACGGGCTTGTACAAAGTGCAACTTTTTTCAGTGGAAGTTATCAGTCGGGTTCTAGTTAGGAGATAAGTGCCCTATAAGTAATTCAAACAGGAAAATTTCATTGTGGGGAATTTTCAACTAATAAAAAGTGCTTAACTACTAAAAAAAAAATATTGTGGGGAATTTTAACTAGTAAAAAATGCTTAACTACTAAAAAAAAAAAAGAAAAAGAAAAAAAGAAAAAGAAAAAAAAAAAAGCAGAGGGCGGGGAAAGGAGTTTTTCTAAGGACTAAAAAAATAGCAAATGTAGGGAGTGTCCTGTACTCACAGGGATAAGCAAGGGTAAACTAGGAGCCTACACTAGCACACTGCGCCCCAGGCTCCACTGCAGCAGCCACAGGGCTGAGCTGCAAGCTTAGGCCAGGGCTGGGGCCCTGTGGGGGAATGGAGCTGGGCTTGGGGGGCGGCCCCTCAAGGCCTAGGGACGTGCCCCAGGGCGCAGGTGGGTCACCCCAGGCCGCAGGAGCCGCGTGCATGTGGGCAAGGGGTGCACACAGACTGTGCACAGGGGAGGGGCTGCTGCGCACCTGCAAGCTCTGGCTACCAGCTCCCTCTATTGACAAAGTCGAACTTTGCACCTCATGCCAAAGGAAAAGAAGATTTTTGAATCTAGCCCAAGTCTTACCAATGAGAAAACAAAGGGTGGGTTTGGTACTGAGCTGTGACAAAGTGATAGCTCTCCCAGTACATTCCTTTGCAATCCAGTTTTCATAGTCATCCTTTGGCACACATTAGGGCTTCAGGGCAGAGCAAAACAATTCCGTTTCCACCTAACAAAATGCAGCTTTCTTTGGCAAAGAAAAAAAAAAAAAGAAAGAAAGAAAGAAAGAAAGAAAGAAAGAAAGAAAGAAAGAAAGAAAGAAAGAAAGAAAGACAAAGAAAGAAAGAAAGAAAGAAAGAAAGAAAGAAAGAAGAAAGAAAGAAAGAAAGAAAGAAAGAAAGAAAGAAAGAAAGAAAGAAAGAAAGAAGGAAACAGGAACAACAGACCTCCCAAAACTTTTCTGAAATGAGCAAATGTCGAATTCCAATAGTCATGTATGTCTTTATCACTTCTCAAATGTTCCCCACAGCCCCACTAAATGCTTTGTTACCTAAATGCTAAATTGAGAAACTTAACCACCAAACAACTTGGATATGAAACGTTAACCAGGAAAGAGAGGGGGAGGAGGTATTTAAGAAATGCAAAGAAACATATAAGCATAACAAGAAAGATATGCAAAGCTTCTCTAACCCGAATTTCTGTATTTGGCCTCAGATTGTAGTTCTATGTGGCACCCTTCTTCCTCTACCCGGAAGGAAGGTCCTTCAGACAAAACTTCAGTTTAGGAGGTTTCATAGCATACAAGTTGATCCAAACTCTCTCTCTCTCTTTTTTTTTTAAAGACTCTGAGTCCTCAATTGTCCTACATAAATTATGACCTTTAGCATACAAAGCTGCAGTATATTTTTCTTCAGCTGCAGTATTTTTTGAACAATTAACTGATAACTGAGATCTGATATTATCACCTCTATTTGGAAGTCATTTGTTCAAAATAACTGATGCAACAGTGATACATTTCCACATGCTGAGCTTCATGTGTTTCCAAGGAAAGTAACCAACACTTAAAATCATCTTCTGTATAATCATTTTCTAAAAAAATCAAAAACATATATCAAGACAAAGAGTAGAAGAGGAATGACTTTGCTTTTTTCTTCTTGCCACTGAAGAAAAGAATACCTAATCAAAAAATAGAATTTTATAGATCATTTGGCAAGGTGTTATTTCTGAGTTAGCATCCAGTTGGTATTTCTCCCTCTGCCTACCTCCTCACTGCCCACTCCTACACAGGCACACGCTCACTGTGGAATATAACACCTTTAATAATTTGAAAGAATTATGCAGAAAAAAGACTCTCCTACTTTGTTTTCCAGAAGTAAGATCCCATTTACAGATAAATGTATATACTTGTATATGTGTTTATGTAAAATATAAATGTGCATATTATAGGCATTTCATTATAGCACAATTTTTAATGACAGAACTGGTTTATGTAGCAAGGAATTATAAACAATATTAATATCCAAGGGATTTATCAAAAAATTGTGCTACACATGTGCGTGTGAATAGTGTACAGCTGCTGAAGTGACCCCGTTGAATCTGTGCCTTCCAATCTGGAAAAAACTCAAGGGATACTCTTCTGTGAAGACACATGTTGACCAATAATCTACATCAAGAATTGTTTGTAAAAACCACATATCTCGGCTCAGCGGTTTAGTGCTGCCTTCAGCAGAGGGTGTGACCCTGGGGTCTCAGGACTGAGTCCCACGTTGGGCTCCCTGCATGGATCCTGCTTCTCCCTCTCCCTATGTCTCTGCCTCTCTCTGTGTGTGTCTCTCATGAATAAATAAATTAAAAAAATAAAAACCCCACGTATCTATGATATCAACATGCATATATACATATATGTAAAGGAATTTGTGTGGGAGAGAGAGAGAAAAAGAAAGACAGCCTGAGAGACATGCAGCAAACCATTGAATAATCACCTGCGATGGGTGGGAGTTTCAAAATCTTCTTTCTTTAGACTATGTTTAAACATTTTATAGAGTGTGTTACTTGTATGATCCTAAAAAAAGATTAAAGTCTATTAAAATAGAAAATATTTTAAAATTAATAAAAGCAAAAAAAAATGAACAAAGAATCAGAGTAGACATATCTTCACAGAGGATATACCCATGAACGCATGAAAAGGTGCTTAGTCATTAATCATTAGGGAAATGCAAATCAAGCCATGGTTAGATACCACCTCACACTTACTAGCATGGCTGTGATTAAAAAGTCAGACAATAGAAAGTTTCAGTGAGGTCGTAGAGAAGCTAGAAGTCTCCTACGGTGCCGGTGGGTACATATAATGATACATCCACTTTGGAAAATAGTCTGACAGTTGCTCAAATCGTTAAACATCAAATTTGTATATGGCTCAGTAATAATTCCATTCCTAGGTGTGTGTGTGTGTGTGTGTGTGTGTGTGTGTGTATATTATATATTTTTATATATAAAATACATAAAATACATTCAAAGTGGATGTATTTTTATATATATTATATATAATATATATAATATATATATAAAAGAAGTGAAAACATATGCCCATGCAAAATCTCACATGTGCATGTTCATAGCCATATTATTTATTTATAATAGCCAAAAGATGTAAACAACTCGAATGTCCATGAACATGAATGAAGAGACAAAATCTGGCCTATCCATCCACACAGTGGAATATTTTTCAACTATATAAAGGCATGAAGTTTAAAATATCATGCTAAGGAAAAGGAGCTAGTTAGAAAAGACTGCATAACATATAATCATGTTTATATGAAATATCAGAATAGGCAAATCTATGGATGCAGAAATGTAATGATTTACAGGACTGGCAGGGATGTGGGGACAAGAAAGTGTGACACACACAGAGCTCCTTTTGGAGGTGGTGGCAATGTCATATGATGGACCGTGGTGATAGTTGAGCATGTCTGTGGATACGTAAAGACCATTGACTTGTACACGTTAAATGGGCGAATTATAAGGTATGTGGCCTATATCTCAATAAAGGTGTTACATAAATTTGAAAAGAACAAAGGACCTGTTCCACTTGTGTAGAGAATGATCTGCCTCTTGATCTGTAACATCCGAAAAGGTGAATGTGCTGTAGATGGAAGTCGACAGCAGTGGAGACAGAGAAAACTGTGACAAGGGGGCAACGGGGCCACAAGCTGTGTTCCCTGAGTAACATCCGGAGCCCCAGAGAAACCAGAAGGCACCAGTTAGACACTGGCAGCATGGCAGCATGGCAGCAAGCCTGAGCTGCGGCAGAGGGATAGGAATGAAAGACTAGCATCCTGTGAGAGCCAGTACCTAAGGACCAAAGTGGCCAAGGATATTTCAACTAATGTCTATTCAAAATTGAACAATAAAAAATAAATTTATTAAAA
Organism: Canis lupus dingo; assembly: GCF_003254725.2. NCBI lineage: Eukaryota > Metazoa > Chordata > Mammalia > Carnivora > Canidae > Canis > Canis lupus. The sequence goes on along the minus strand of NC_064279.1, from coordinate 4,392,316 downwards.
AAAAGAAAAACATAATCTGACTGATTGCTTGACTCCAAATAAATGCACAAAACTTAGAAATGAATGAGAAGAATCGGAAGCACCAAATTTACCGCGTCAAGGTTCCGTCACTCCACTGGAAGTAGACTTACAATGAGAAAGTTAAAGTGATATTTCTCACATGTCTGAATATGTGGAGAATGATTTATACCCATTGTACTTAAAAACATAATAACTTGTGAAAAGAAAAAGAGGAAGAAGTTAGACATTAAGGCAGCTATGAAAAGTTTTGGTTTCAATTCTAATATCCAACATAGAAATGCTTCCCTCTGGAGACATGACGGTTGCATTGAACTGAGACTTAAGACAGACTTCATTTTTTTTAAGTTTTAAAAAATTTTATTTCAGTTCAATTAGATTAACATATAATGTACTATTGGTTTCAGAGGTTGGCTCCGTGATTCATCAGTCTTATATAACACCCCATGCTCAAAGCCCATCACCCAGTTACCCTTCCCTCCACCCTTTCCTCTCCAGTGCCCCTCAGTTTGTTTCCTATGATTAAGAGTCTCTTATGGTTTGTCTCCATCTCTGGTTTCATCTTGTTTTATTTTTTCCTCTCGTCCCCTTAGATTCTCTGTTTTGTTTCTTAAATTCTGTGTATGAGTGAAATCATATAATAATTCTCTGTCTCTGATTGGCTTATTTCACTTAGCATAATATACTCTAGTTCCATCCACATCATTGGAAATAGCAAGATTTCATTTTTAGGTGGCTGAGTAGTATTCCTTTGTCTATATAGACCACATCTTCTCTATCCATTCATCTGTTGATGGACATCTGGGCTCCTTCCACAGTTTGGCTACTGTGGACATTGCTGCTATAAACGTTGAGGTGCAGGTGCCCTGCCAGATCACTACATCCATATCTTTGGGGTAAATACCTAGTAGTGCAACTGCTGGTCATAGGGGAGCTCTATTTTCAACTTTTGGAGGAACCTCCACACAGTTTTCCAGAGTGGCTGCACCAGTTCACATTCCCACCAACAGTGCAAGAGGGGTCCCCTTTCTCCACATCCTGGCCAACCTCTGTCTTTTCCTGACTTGTTAATTTTAGCCATTATGATTGCTGTGAGGTGAGATCTCATTATGGTTTTGATTTGTATTTCCTTGATGATGAGTGAAGTTGAGCATCTTTTCATGCTTTGTAGGCCATTTGTATGTCTTTGGAGAAATGTCTATTCATGCCTTCTGCCCGTGTCTTGATTGTATTATTTGTTCTTTGGCTGTGAGTTGGATAGGTTCTTTATATATTTTGGATACTAGCTCTTTAACTGATGTGTCATTTGCAAATATCTTCTCCCATTCTGTAGGTTGTTTATTGGCTTTGCCAACTGTTTCTTTTGCTGTGCAAAAGGATTTTCTTATCTTGATGAAGTCCCAATAGTTCATTTTTACCTTTATTTCCCTTGCCTTTGGAAATGTGTCTAGCAAGAACTTTCTACAGCCAAAGTCAAAGACGTTGCCGTCTGCGTTCTCCTCTAGGATTTTGATGGATTCCTGTTTCACATTTAGGTCTTTCATCCATTTTGAGTCTATTTTTGTGTCTGCCGTAAGAGATTGGTCCAGTTTCATTCTACACGCAGCTGCCCCATTTTCCCAACACCACTTGTTGAGGAGACTTTCTTTCAAAAAAGGAAAGTCCTTTTTTCCTGCTTTGTCAAAATGAGTTGACCATAGAGTTGAGGGCCCATTTCTGGGTTCTCTATTCTGTTCCATTGATCTATGTGTCCAATTTGCTGGTTAACCCATTCATTTTTTAGTAGGATGCCCTTTAGTCTCCATGCATTTGAGTTCTTTCCAAATTTCCTCTTGTGATTGACTTCCAGAATCAAAGCATTGTGGTCTGAGAATATGCAGGAAATTATCTCAATCTTTAGGGACTGTTGAGATCTAATTTGTGACCCAGTACATGATCTATTCTCGAGAATGTTCCATGTGTACCGAAGAAGACTGTGTATCCTGTTGCTTTAGGATGGAATGTTCTGAATGTATCTCTGAAGTCCATCTGGTCCAGTGTGTCATTCAAAGACAGACTTCTGACCACTAGTTTTCATCCCATTAGGCAACAGGTCAAAAATCACTGTGACAACTGACTCTATCTATCAAGAGAAAATAGGGCTGTGGGAGACGATGGAACTCTTCTGAAACACAGAATGTCCTGTTATACTGCTGTTGTTGTCTAATACTGTATAACAAATTACTTCAAAGTTTAGTGGCTTAAAAAATTATCTCAAGGTTTTATGAGTCAGGCATCCAAATTTGACTTAGAAGGGTCTTCTGGTTCCAGATCCTTTATCAAGGTCCCAGCTGTGATGCAGTAACAAGCTCCACTTAGGAGTAAATACGCTTCCAAATCTTCTCATGTGGCTGGTTGTTGGTAAAATGCAGGACTTCCTGGATGTTGACTGGAGATTTCATTTCCCTCTCATGAGGTCTTTTCTTTAGAGCTACTCCCAACATGGTAACTGAATTCCCACAGAAAAATTGGAAGAGTTAGTGTAAGATAAGAATTCACAGTCTAGGGGTGCCTGGGTGGCTCAGTCAGTTAGAGAGCTGAGTCTTGATTTCAGCCAAAGTCATGATCTCAGGATCCTGGGATTGAGTCCCACATCAGGCTCTGAGCTCAGCACAGTGTCTGCTTGAGGATTCACTCTCTAGCTCTATCTCAGTTGCTCCCCTCACTCATGCTCTCCTTCTTACTCTTCTTTCTCTCTGTAAAATAAATAAATCTTGAAAAAAAAAAAAAGTCATAGTCTTTCTGTAACCTAATCTCGGATGTGACATCCATGCCTTTTGCTATTTTCTGTTGATAAAATGATTCATTAAATCCAGCCAACATTCAAGGGTGGAGGGTTACATGATGCTGTAGATAGTGGAAGGAAGGTCTTTGAGAATCATTTTTGAGACTGTCCATAACTACCGTGCGCAATAACAAAAGTTAATATAATATGGGAACCTCAAAGAGGTAGAATTAGCTAGGGCTTCTCATGAATGATATTTTAATCAATGCACTAGGTAAATAACCATAACCAGCTGAGGTACTGGTTGAGGGTAAAGGAAACATAGAAAAAAATGGAAAATACAATTATAAATATTAACCATATTCTTGTAGTTCTTGTGACTCATCACAGAAATAATGGTAGTATTGATTCGCATGGCGGTGGATTGTGATATATGAAATAAGATAAAGATAATAATTTTGGTATTTCTGTAATTCTACTAGAGATTATAGTTATGGAGAACTTGAATTTTTCTATAAAATTGTCTGATATCTGTTCACTACTTAGGTTTTGAGATGCAGGTGTAAGCCACCCATGTTTTGTAGCAAAAATTCATCAGAAATAGGGATGCCTGGGTGGCTCAGCATTTGAATGTCTGCCTTTGGCTCAGGGCGTGATCCTGGTCCCAGGATCAAGTCCCACATAGGGCTCCCTGCAAGGAGCCTGCTTCTCCTTCTGCCTGTCTCTACCTCTCTCTGTGTGACTCTCATGAAAAAAATAAATAAAATAAAATCTTTTAAAAATTTTTCAGAAATAGCATGTTTCTAGGGCCAATAGGTGCAACAGTGGCAGCTTCCAAATCTCTGGATCAAAGGTAAAGAAATATATTTTTTCAGTCAACAGTCTGCAGTTTTCTGTTGATTTGTCAGCTTCTTGATTTTGTCAAAATAGGAGATGACCACACGGACAAATTCTGTAGTCTTATTTATTTCTTAGAGATTTAAATTAGAGGCTACTTTCCATCCCTTCCAGTACCATTGTATATATTTATTTTCCTTCATTAAATCATTCTGTTAAAATAGTGATTTCTGATAGCTATGACCAAATTCCAACTAATAGAGTGAATCTTAAATGAAAGGATTGAAAAGTGTGGCATCAAAAAGAGACTATGATATGAAAATAAAATCAGACTATATTCATAGATTATACAGAAAAGGAGTATTCTAATTAAATGCCCATCCCTTCTACAAAATTAGTTTTCTAAATGTTTATGCAACCTTATTGTCAGAACACTTATGGCCAATTTTAAAACATAGTTTCAATGTGTAAAATGCCCTGCCTTATTTTCATACTGACAAAACAAAATCTAATCAAAGAAAAGCTATCAAGTCTGATAAACCCTTCATCCAGCTCCCCTGAATGGTGACACTTTATAGCTGTAGATCAATATCAAAGCCAGAAAAATGACACTGATACAATTCCACTTACTGGACTGACAGATCTTATCCAGTTTTCATTAGTTTTTACATGTATTCATTTATTGTGTTATATGTGTGAATAATTCCATCTAATTTGATCCTGTGTGTGTATTCATGTGCCCACCACAGTCAAAATATAGAAGTGTTTGATCACCACAGACTCCCTGTACTACTCTTTGGTAGCCATCCTCATCTGCTCCACCACTGTCCGTGTCCCTGAGCAATTGTTAATCTGTTTTCTATTTATACTTTTATCATTTCAGGAGTACTACATACACAGACGTATACAAAATGTAAGTTTTTGAGATACAATTTTTTTTTTCACTAAGCATAATGCTCTTGAAACACATCCAAGTTACGTGTATCATTAATTGGATCCTTTTTATTGTTGAGTAGCATTTTATTGTATGGATATACCAGAGCTGGTTTAACATTTATCCATTGAAGGATACTTGGGACGCTTCCAGTTTGAGTTATTAAAAATAAAGCAAAGGAACCTTTGCATTCAAGGTTTGTGCAAACACAAGTTCCATTTTTTTTTTTCTTGGATAAATGACCAAGAATGTGATTCTAGGTCTTATGTTAAGTATGTGTTTAATTTGATAGGAAACTGCAAAACTATTTTCCATAGTGCTTGTGCTATTTTACATTCCCATCAATGATATACATGAGATACAGCTTTTTTTTTTTTTTTTTGCATTCTTTCTAGCATTTGGTGTTATCATTACCTTTTTTTTTTTTAGTCACTCTAATGTGAATGTGGTGATAACTCATTGTGGTTTTAATTTGCATTCCCCTAATGGCTAATGATGCTTAACATCTTTTGATGTGCCTCTAAGATTTGAAAGATAGTCTTACTTCATAATTCAATGAATGTTGGCTATAACTATGTAGTCTTTACTTAATGATTCTGATTACAAGTCAAAATAAGAGCTTTTGTAAAGTTCCCTTGTGGTTGTGTGCATTTATGAGGTTTATGAAATACAAATCACATAAAAGAAGTTATAGTTAGAACAAAACCTCATTCATCTGTTTTCCTCTATTTCATAATATATATATATATATTTTAAGATGTTATGTATTTTATTTATTTATTTATCTATTTATTTATTTATTTTATTCATGAGAGAGACACAGAGAGAGAGAGGCAGAGACACAGGCAGAGGGAGAAGCAGGCTCCATGCAGGGAGCCTGATGTGGGACTCGATCCAAGGACCCCGGGTCATGCCCTGAGCTGAAGGTAGATGCTCAACCACTGAGCACCTGGGGATCTCCTGTAATATATGTTAATTCAGGCAAACACTGCTGTTATTTTTTTCTCCTAATCAAACTATTATTTTTAAGTGCTAAATTAAGAATGAGAAAAGAGTGGCAAAGAATACAGATTTTTATTCTATATTTTATTTACATTTAAAAATAACAAAACAATATTAATTTTGGACATATATTCATATATATCATGTATGTTTATGAAAATATATGTATGACAAAAATATAAAAGACACATAATCATTATATATACTAACTTTAGGAGTAGGAGTACATGCAGATTAGGGAAGCAGTGGAAAGGCTACTGGGAGAAAATGTATTTAGCACTCCATTGTTATTTTGTTAAATTAGATAAGTGTTACATTATAGCAAAATGGTAACATCTGTTAATACTGGATTGTAGGGCAGTCCCAGTCCTCAGCAGTTTAGCTCTTGCCTTGGGCGGAGGGTGTGATCCCGGGGGTCCTGGGATCGAGTCCCATGTCCGGCTCCCTGCATGGCCCCTGCTTCTCCCTCTGCCAGTGTCTCTGCCTCTCTCTCTCTCTCTGTGTGTGTGTCTCATGAATAAATAAATAAAATCTTTAAAAAATACTGGATTGTAGAGCAGCCTGGTTGCTATGCATTTTTGCACATTTATGCTAGAAATTTTTTATGAAATAAACAAAAAATTAAAATGCAATGTTATATATTATTAGATTTTTATCCAGAATGTGTAACAATGACTTATGTTGTGTTGAAATTAATATTTTAATGTATTTTATACTTCAGTTGTTTACCAACTTAGAATTGCCCATCTTAATTTGGCTAAGTGGAATAAATAATACACTAAAAAAAAAAAGGCTTTGCAAACATATTTAACTATAATCCCTAATTAAGAAATTTAAAGACAGGGGCACCTGGGTGGCTGAGTCAGTTAAGCTCCTGACTCTCGATTTCAGCTCACGTCATGATCTCGGGGTAGTGAAACTGAACCCAATACTGGGCTCCATGCTCCGTGTTGGGCTTGAAGCCCACTTAAGATTCTCTCTCTCCTCTCTTTGCCCCTCTTCCCTACCACCCCTCTTGTGCTCTCTTTCGAAAGAAAGAAAGAAAGAAAGAAAGAAAGAAAGAAAGAAAGAAAGAAAGAGAAAAATGATAAGAAAGTTGTTTTTTAATATTTTCTGCAAAAATTTAACAATAGAAATAGTTACTTTAGTTAGACAATAAAATATGTGCTGAAGGGTGAATCAAATTTTGTTATGATTTGAAAGTTTTGATACACATAATGCTTTTGAATTTTATAAGAAATTCTCTTACTACTTTTAAGTATCTGTGTTTTAGGATCTAGATATTAGAAAAGGATGAATTGCATCCTTCACTAAAGTCTATTTGTTCAAGAATGTTGATAAACACTTAAAATGAAGTTTTCTTTTGAAAGAATGTAAAAGAAACTTCAATTTCAGTAGATACTGTTATGAAAGAAATCTAAGATAAAAAATTGATTTGAGGATTTATTATTTTGAGAGAGAAAGAGCACAAATGAGGGAGGAGCAGAGTGAGACAAACAAACAGACTCCACGAGGAGCCCAAGGCAGGGCTCTATCTTCTATCCCATCACCCTGAGACCATGTCCTGAGCCAAAATCAAGAGTCAGAAGCTCAACTGACTGAGCCACCCAGATGCCCCTAAGATAAAGATATTTTTAATGACACCATGGAACATATCAAAGTAGGAACATCCAGGAATTGGTTCCTCCATGAAAGCAAAGAATATAATCTTTACAGAAATAACTTAGAAAAGTCACTAAATCTCTCCTCCAGTGGCAATAGTAATCTCTGAGAGGAGGAGAGGAGAATCAGATTTCTAGAGTTACTGCATTTTAATATTTAAAACGTCCAGTTCTCTGGGGCACCTGCATGGCTCAGTGGGTCCTTCGGCTCAGGTCACGATCCCAGGACCTGATTGGGCTGATCCCGAGCCCCATATTGGGCTTCCTGCTCAACAGAGAGTCTGCATCTCTCTGTCCCTCCCCCTGCTTGTTCTCTCTCTCTTCCTCTCTCTCTCTCTCTCAAAAAAATAAATATGATCTTCTAAAAAATGTCTAGTTATCAACAAAAAATTACAAAGAAAGAGGTAGGTTTGGCCCATTTATAGAAAAAGAAAAAAAAATTGATAGAAACCATCCCTGAGGAAGCCTAGATATTGGATGCACTAGAACGCCCTTCTGTTCTATTGGACTATGTGTCTGTGTTTATGCTAGCATCATATTGTTTTAATTACTGTAACCCTGTAATAGGTTTTGAAATCAGGAACTGTGATGCTTCCAGCTTTGTTTCTCTCTCTCAAGATTGTTTTGGCTATTCTGGGTCTCTCTCTCTCTCTCTCTCTCTCTCTTTTTGCCACTGGATCTTTTGAGATTCCATATAAATTTTGGGATTTTTTTTTTTCTAGACAAGTAACACCACTGGGAGTTTAATAGGGATAGTATTCAATCTTCGGGTTAGTTTGGAACATTGAAATGTCTGCCAGATATGTGAAAATGTGCTCCAGATTACTAATCATATGTGAAATGCAAACCAAATCACAATGAAATATCATTTTATACCTGTTAAGCTGGCTATCACTAAAAACAAAAGTAAAATACAAAAAAAAAAAAAAAACGAGATAAGTGTTGATGAAGATATAGAGAAATTGGAGCTCTTGTGCTGTTGGTGAACATGTAAAATGGTATAGTCACTATGGAAAACAATTTGGAGATTTCTCAAATATTAAAAATAGAACTACCATGTTATTAAGCAATTCCACTTCTTAGAGAGTATGTCTCTGAAACATTTGAAACCACAGTCTCAATGGGATATCTCACTCCTATGATCACTATAGTTTTTTTCACGATTGCCAAGCTATGAAAACAACCCAATGGCCATCAGCAGGTGAATAGATAAAGAAAATGTGACATATGCATACAACAGAATATCATCACACAGCCTTAAATAGGAACAAAATCCTACCATTTGCAAAAACATGAATATACCTGACGGACACTATGGTAAATGAAATAAGTCAGACTCAGAATGACAAACGCTGTGTAATTCCACCTATATGAGATATCTAAAATAGTCAAACTCCTAGAAGCAGAGAATAGAGTGGTAGTTGCCAGGATCTGGAGGGAGGGGCAAATGGAGAATTGTTCAATGGTTATAAAATTTCATTTGTGCAACATAAGTAAATTCTAGAGAGCTGCTATATAATACCTATATTAGAACATTGTATGTGCATTAAAAATGTATTGAGTATAGATATGGTAGTTGTTCTTACAAGAAAGAAGAAGAAGAAGAAGAAGAAGAAGAAGAAGAAGAAGAAGAAGAAGAAGATGAAGAAGAAGCAGGAGGAGGAGGAGAAGGAGGAGAAGGAGGAGAAGAAAGAGAAGAAGAAGAAGGAGAAGGAGAAGGAGGAGAAGGAGAAGAAGGGGAAGAGGAGGAGGAGGAGGAAGAAGAAGAAGGAGGAGGAGGAGGAGGAGGAGAAGAAGAAGAGAAGAGGAGAAAGGAAAAAAAGAAAAGGAACCTTTGGAGGTGATAGCTATACTTATCACATTAATTGTGGTGATAGTGTTACAGGTGTATATATACATACTCATCAAAATATACACATTAAATATGTATAGTTTTTGTATATATTTGAGCCTCAAAAAGCTTTAAAAATATGGTGAGGCAGTAAGACCAATTCTCAGAGAAAAATCAAGATATATGTGCTTTTCATAACTCCTCAGGCTAGGTTTAGAATACACCATTTCTTATTTACGCTGAAGTGGATCTAGTTGTATTTCACTGGATCAGATAACATTCAGTTAATGATGTATCTTTTGGGTTACACTGTTACTTGGTTCTCCATGATCAGGTGTTCTAAATCAAAAAGAGACTATAGCATGACAGAGGCTATTTTCAATTGCATAAGACTTGTTAGCAGAATTATGACCTTATCTAAAAGCTGTAGAGTCTGCAGGTGACTCTAGTTACATGGCCATAAGCTTCATGTATCAACTGTGTCTGCTATGGACCTTTCCAGAAACACCGGGTTTTCTTGGTCAGAAGGATCATTTGATAGGACACCTTGTATCTCACCCTAGACCTAATGTGGATCTTATCTAGCTCCAAAATCCATACAAAAAATAGTAGCCTTGTATTTATTGTATAAAAAGGTCACCTAAGTATATTATACATATATTGCCTCCAGAATCCAGAGTCCCACCAAATAATATGATTGTTGCTTATGGTGAGTGGCTCAAAGTAATGTGACTGTGATTGCTGTCACATTTTTTTTTTTTTTTTTGGAGATTTTCCCAAATGCCCTGAAATCCTGGTTTGACTCAGACTACTGGGACCCTACCGACTCCACAGATGTAGCAAACATTGATCTTTTTTCTTTTCTTTTATTTTTTATTTTTATTTTTATTTTTTTGGCATATATCTCATCTCATCAGTGTGTTTTTCTTTTCCCACTGATTGTTTCCCCAGTAAATGAGCATGGTTACCTCTGTGAGGAGTAGCAGAGGAGATACTACAAGCTCTTCGCTATTTGATAAAGGTATTCAACTCAATGGATGAGCTTAGGTTTAGCAATTAGGTAAAAGGCTATACATTTCTACTTTGACCACTGAATTTCAGTTTCTGGTCATCAGGGCTAGAAATTGCCCACTTGTATATGTGAAGCATATTGTTTTTATATTTCTCATTTACTATTAGATGCTTTCATTATCTTCATGCAGCACTTTGCAAAGATACTGTGCTTCCTCAACTTACTGATGTATTATAGCTTATAGGTAGGGTTAGGTGAACTGTTTGCACATCATATGTCCATTTCAACATATTTTGAAGGATTGTTTTAGAGACCTTCCTCTTTTGTACCTTAAGAAATCTCAAGCATATCAATTCTCATTCACTTTACGTCTTCATTAAGTGCAGTTTTCAATTAGCCAATCCAGCTGACTATTGACACCCCAGTCACAGGTGCTAAGGACAATACATTATACTTCCAAAGATCACTGTCATTGATTTTTGCCTATTAACTGAATAGCCCAGAACTGTACCAATAGCGTATGGAGAGAGTTCCATGGGAATGACATACGGAAGCTGCAAAGCCTTTTGTAACTTACGGTTGAAACTGAACTTTTCTAACCTCTACCCTATTGCATTGGCTAAAGCGAATCATAAAAAAAAAAAAAGTGCAAATTCAAGGACAGAAAAAATGACTCCCATATCTTGATTTGAATTGCTACAAAGTTACGTTGAAAACTGTACTGGAAGATATGAGTGTAGGGAGGAGCGAAGGATTATAGCAAATTATAGAAATTATCATAAAGGTGTTAGAGAAAAACATGTAACTCTTCTATTCACTAGTGTTGTCATAGGACCAAATGTCCAAAGCTGTGATTGTTCCTATCCTTTCCCTCCACCGGCATTCCTTCTCATGCTAGCAATCTTGATAATCTGTGAATTTATGATGTCACCATATGCCCCAAATTACCTATGACATTTTTCCTCTGGTATGTGGGGTTATTTTAATAATCTTCAAATATGTAAACAATCCAATCCCAGAACCATAAGGATACATTTCCTAGGGTTACTCCTGGAGGGGGTGGAGGGGGTAAGAATTACCATTCTTATCAGGTTCCAGGAAGGGTATGGATAGCACACTCAAATTGGGATAACTGAGGACAGTTTAATAAAGGAACTGTTTACGATAATATGGTAAAGCAGTAGGAACAGGTATCATGAAAACCTGGCCATTAACTATTATATTTTACCTCTGCCTTCTGATGTCTCAGACCCAGTTGTTGGGAAAACACCGCTTCCATTTTACAGTGGAATACTGTTGAGAATGTCTACTTTTACCTTTACTTGTAGGCTTGGGGATGGATAAAACAGCAATTTACAGGAAAAAAAAATAGAGTGGTTATTTTTTCACTGTAAAACACATACACACACACCTCTTTCTTCCTTATCAAACATAAAAATCATAATGTTAAAAATATCTCTAATCTATAGACTAATAAGCAGTCTTATATAAATATGGGTATGACATGCATAAAACACTATGAACAGCCTATTTAATTTGTCTTTACATCCCATGGCTTTCATATCAATGTATTCAAATACACAAACAAACGTGATGATTATGATGTTACAGTATTGTTCTCTAGTTAGAACAAAATTACTAATGATTGATAAATTCCTACTTAATGCTAATGATGTACTAAAAACTGTTGCAAGCATCTTATTTTTATAAACTAATTTGTGGTCCAGTCTAGTCTGGTTTTAGAGTCTATGCCCTCAGCAACTCTCCTAGATATCAAAATACCATTGCACAAAACAAATCAGGACAAAACAAAAAACTTACCACTAAAATGTTTTTTAAATATAATGAACTTTGAAAACATCTTACTTGCAAAGTATTCTTTGAAATGTTAGATTAAAAGGCAAACCATCAATAGCTCTACATCACAAATATTTGCATTGTGTTTTTATCATATTCAAGCAAAGCTTCATAAAAATAACAAATAGGCTGCTTTACAGAGTCATAGAAAGAAGAAATAAAATGGGAAGAGGCTCATTATTCAAAGTAACAACCCCATCTGGGAGGACAAATAGAGGTTACCTGTCTGTCCCCTAGAAATACTGTTATAAAGGAGTAAAATTGAATAGCATAATTGACTCTGTTCTTTGATGCTTTCTAATAGAGAGTTTGCTCTCTACCTAAGAGGGAAAGTTACTTTTCAGGTTAAGACCTTTAAGAATAACTTGAAAGAGAATATCCATTGAATTGAGCTCATTTTTAAAAGTTCTGCTTTCAATAGACTCTAAATGTTGAATGGTCATGCACTGAGGCTTGAAGAATTACTGATGCTCAGCATATCAGTAATGAGAATATAAAGAAAAAGTCCATTTCCTCTCCTGTAATTCTGGATTAAGCTGAGCTAATTTTGTTTAACAGCATGGGTTGAATTGCCTTTGTTATTATGACTTATAGGTAGACATTTGTGCTTAGGCTATAAAAGCACCATTAAAGTGATTCATGGTCTTTGGATTAAAGTAGTGTCTGGTGAGGAATGGTAAACAGGTATTACCAGAGTACCTAGAATTTTATTCAAGAACATACAGAAAACTTGAGTATACTTTTGGAGTGTATCTGTCAACAAGAGTTAATGTTTCAAAAACTCAACTAAGAATATGGAGTAGCATGAACGTATTGTTTCCCAAAATGAGTCCTAGGAATGATTGACCATGACATTACACGGAGAGGAAGGAGAATTTGGGGTAAAGGAGAAAGGCTTGAAATTAAGGACTGGAGAAGACAAATGCTTATTGTGGCATCCATTCTCCATGCTGCACCTGACTTGGAGTGAACTCTGTTGTTGGAAACATGACCTCCCCAAATATCCAAACTACTTAATATAGGCACTTGAGATTTGGGACACAATTGATATTTGAATTCCACTCAGCAAAGCATTAAGGATTGAAGGCATTTTTATGGATCTTTATTATTTAATCAGAAATTTGCATGGGCCTCAGGATTTTCAAAAGTCAACGATACTGTTGTCACTCTACCCGTGCTCTTTTGAGATTGAGCTTCGTATAGAGCTGTGTATTTTCTGAGTACTGTACAAAAATGTTAAAACTTCAGAATTATTTGGTTTCGTTGGTTACTTGTTCAATCTCTCCTATATTAAAAATTAACGTGTTTTGGTATTAATAGGAAGGGATCATTTAAGAATTTGAGTTTGAAGATATAGGCTAGAGTAGAATAAATTAGTACAATCTTCATCAGCAAACCAAATTTTTTTTTTCCTAAACAATATAATGGGAAACAGAATTTTTATAAAGGGGTTAATTTTATGTTTTTGTGAGAAAAACCAAAGGACAGGGACAAATTTTGTGGAAATCATTTAGAGGAAGTTAAAATTTTCTACGTGGTTCCTAGTCTATATAAACTTCATTTGGCCTTTGAAAACTTGAGCTTCTTTCCTCTAAAGTGCGTATTCTAATATCTTTCTCGTTCAGCTTACGGCGCTGATCAAATGAGGTAAGGAATGTAAAGGTCCTTTTTGAAAACTAAAAAGACCGATAAAAATGTTAGACATTAAAACATTGACCAAAATCAAAATGCTTTAATGAAGTTTAATCGCTTTACCTTAATCTTTTTTTGTGTGTGTGTGTGAAGAAATTGAAGTATCAAAGCTTTTACAAGTTCAATAACTGAACGAGAATAAGGACAATCCTATGATCTAAGTAGCATTTTTCTGTAATGTGGTGAATATTTTGTAATTACTCATCAAGTTTAAAGCGTGTTTGATTATGTAAGACTGAGATTTCCACTTGATTGAATGTCTTCTAAAGGGAAGATTTTCTTAAATTTAATCCAAATTCATCTGCCAGTTTTTAAAATGTGATTAAAGAAACTGTAAAATGCCCTTATTATGCATGGTTTTCATGTCGCAAAAAGGATAACATTTTCAAAGAGCAGGTTTCACTATTTTAATTTACTTTTCCTTCTGAATTGATTCTTGCACAGACTTCATAATTTGTTCTTTCTCTGTCCTAAAAGCCTTCAATTGACATGGAAATTTTCAGACTGTGTATCAGATTGGATAAATTTGATCATCTCAGTGTGATTCTGTTTTAATCACTGTCTTTCCTGGATAATTAAATTATTAGACCCCAAGAAATTATATACTCATTTGATAAGAAAAACATATATTTACCATTCAGAGGGCAACACAGTAAATAAGGATTTATGTCGGAATTTTAAAAATTGAAGAGGAATGACTAGAACTTATTTCAGAGTATGTGTACTTTAGGTATGAGAAAGGAATATACTAAAATTACTCAAAAGTTGTATCACCTAGCTTTTGACTGTTTATTTTCAATGTTTACGTTGAGATGTAAGAGGAACGTACAGGAAAGAACAATTAAATAGCAGTTCAAGAAGAGTGGTACAAATTTAAGAGTCCCGTTGCGTTTTATTACGTGTAAGCTCACACATATGCATGGGCTATGCAATAAAATCTGCCAAAATAGATGGCCTAAGTACCATACAATTATAATTATGGTAATAATGCCTCCACAATGATCAAAAATCCCTCAATCATTGAAGCGGTAGTGTCATTTCCTTTGACTCTCCTGATCAGTATCATCTTTCAAGTAAATCTCTTTTGTCTAATCTGTGGCAAGCACAGCCATAGCCTGAGCAGCAGTGGTATTGATTTCCGTGCGATTATTATAAATGTTAAGTTGCTATTACCATTGCATGTAGTACTAATGCTTTATTCATCTCCGAAAAAAAAGGAGAAATGATTTCTTTGCTTCAGAGATATGCACATGAATGATGAAAAAGAGATTCTCAACTGTAAGGGAAAAATGAAGAGGATCTCTCACAATGAGATATGCAGTGCCTACAGCACACACCTGCGCTGTTGAGCACCATTAACTCTGAAAGATCCTTCAAGTGCTGTGTCACATTTCTAGAACATATGCGATTAGAAATGCAGTGCTCATGCCACTTGGAGATTGTTCATGTTTAGCAATTTAAAAATAAGTATCAGGAAAAAAGAAATATTTGATTCCTTTAAACCTTAGGTTAAATGGCAAGCAATCACCATAACCAATTATTTAAATACTGCAGGAAAACACTTTTTCCGTCTTCCACTTCCCCACTTGATGACCCACAATCGTTTTGTAGCTTATAGAAAAGATTTTAAGGGAAATAAACCACGGGTTGTCATCACACTTCAAACAAAAATTGAATTAACTACAGAAGCCAGTTCTGAAAGACTCCTGTGCAGAAAATAGTTAATATAAGAGGCTTGAGACTTTAGTCTTAAAAAGGATTGCTGGCAAAGCTGCCCTTAGCTGATGCCTGGGAACTTGCATTTGGGGAGGGTTTCCACCATTGTCTACCAATACGAGGGGTCTTAAACTATACCTAAACTGCTTGTGCAGACATAGGGGTACTGAGTACCTGTTTTCCTTTGGGGAATCTGGAATTTTGGTATTCTAGGCAGATGGTGCCAACTGACCAGACCCCAATAAAAAAATCTTGGACCCCAAGTCTCCTTTTATTTTTTATTTATTTTTTTTCCGTTTATTTATTTTTTTTTTTTTTAAGATTTGTCTTTATTTAAGAGAGAGAGAGACAGAGACTGAGAGAGTGAGAGAGAGAGAGCACGAGTGGGGGGAGAGGGAGAAGCAGACTGCACACAGAGCAAGAAGCCCGATGTGGGCCTTCATCCCAGGACCCTGAGACCATGACCCGAGCTAAAGACAGACGCTTAGCCAGCTAAGACACCAACTAAGCCACCCTGGACCCCAAGTCTCTAATGAGGTCGATGTTTTACATGTGTTGTCACAATTGCTTGTTGGAAGAAATTAAGCACATCCTGTGTGTCTCAGTGGGGAGGAGACTCTTGGAAGTTTGCTTCTAGTTCCTTCAGACTTTGCCTCATGTGCATTTTCTCTTTTTGAATTCTGTTGTGTATCCTTTCTCTTTAAGAAATCAGCGTCAGAAATATACATTTACACTAAGTCCTGTGAGTTTTCCTAGCAAGCTGCTGAACCTGGGAATGGTCTAGAGACCACCAATACGCTTCCTTTTCCTTATCTGAACAAACTGAAAAGAATCTTCATAAAACTATAATTGTATTCAAATTTCTAAGTTGAGAATAACATTCGTTTGGAGGTTATTATAACTCTAGATATTTTATTTATTTATAAAATGTATTTTTGTACCTTCTGATTTCAGATTTGGAAGTTGTAAATATTATTTTGGGAGAGTAGCACAGATTATGTCTTACTTTGCAAAATTGGTTCTTTGAAGTATGTTGAAGAATGTTTATTCCAAAAAATAGATTACAAAAAATTACTGTAAGTATGACTACATCTTCATGCACAAAATTATATTTATTCTATAATAAAGTGATTCTCCAACTGAAGGGAATTGCAGTATTTCCTGATTTGGGGTAATTACATCTTTTTCCTCAGAATTATGTCCATGATTAAGACATTTACATTTAATTTGCACAGACGATGATTTTAACACTCAACTGCTTACCTTTCTACCCACCTCCTACCCCCAGAAAGCCTATCTTTAAAATATTTTAGTCCTAGGAAAAACAGTGAATTCCAATTTATCATGTAAAGAATTAAATATTATGAAAGCAGATAAATAAAAAAAATAGAAGACTATATATGCACAATTTTGTTCATTCAACACTTTAATGGAAAAAAAATGAAATTAGGAAATTCCAAATAAGTTACTAAATAAAAAAATACAAGGAGAAAAATGCTTTTAGATAAATGAAAGTGGTTGAAATTCTTGACATTGTAAACATAAAATGTCATGAAAATGAATTTTATGATAAAGTCATAGCTATAAACTCAAAACAGAGACTAGGCAAGTTAACTTAAATGAAAAAGCAAGCTGGGCAATGAAGTTGCACAAGAAGGGGCAATGATTTTGCTCTAGCAATTGTTGTCATGGTGAAAGACGGTCATTTGTGTTACCAGATTATTTACTTTGTAAGATGAAAATTTTCATGTTTGTTTGTGACATCTCTGAGAATCTCTAATTTTAGCAACTAGCACAGCATGTTTGCTTGCCGGATTTGGTGATGTAACTAATAACTTATTTTTTTGTTGAATGCTATGGACATGTTAAACCAAGACTTTTGTACAAAATTCCAGGTAGAGAAAAAACAAAAAAAAAGAGAGAGATACATACACACACAGGCACTTAAAAGGCTGCATTGAGATTCGAGATTTTTTTCTTTTGTTGGTTTTTATTATTTTTATTTTTTATTATTTTTTATTTTTTTAAATATATATATATATATTTTATTTATGATAGTCACACACAGAGAGAGAGAGAGGCAGAGACACAGGCAGAGGGAGAAGCAGGCTCCATGCACCAGGAGTCCCGACGTGGGACTCGATCCCAGGTCTCCAGGATCGCGCCCTGGGCCAAAGGCAGGCGCCAAACCACTGCGCCACCCAGGGATCCCGGTTTTTATTATTTTTAATAAGAAATACGACATTTAGTTACTTTCACTTATACCTTGCTATTTGACATTCATGAACAAATAGACAAGTGTCAGGATTTAGAAGGTTTAATAAAAGGGACTGTGTATATATCACTCCTTACTGATGAAGCCATTTATGTGTACACACACACACACACACACACACGCACACACATAGACCGCAGAGAGGCAGAGACACAGGCAGAGGGAGAAGCAGGCTCCCTGCAGGGAGCTCGATGCGGGACTCGATCCCAGGACCCCAGGGTCACGACCTGAGCCAAAGGCAGACGCTCCACCGCTGGCCCCTCCCAGGTGTCCCTATTGGGGCTTATCCAAATCCTATGCAGCCTTCTGGACTACAGCGATCTTAACTTGTTCAAGAAGTCGGCCAAGACACTTCCAATCACTGTGATTTCAGTTCTTTCCGAATGACAGTAGAGCAAACTACAGAAAACACTTAGGGTTTTCCCTTCACTTTCTTCAATTATTATTTATTTTCCAAGCTGTCAATGTCTCATCTCCCAAATAAGGTAAAAGCTCTCATTTAATGATTTTTTTTTAATATAGCTTACACATGTTACATTAGTTTCAGGTGCCCAACTTAGTGATATGAGAAGTTTATACATTCTGCTGTGTTCACCACAAGTATAGCTGCCCTCTGTCCCATTATATCACTATGATAATATCTTTGCCTCTATTCTTTATGACGTATCTTTATTCCTGTGAGTTATTCATTCCAAAGCTGGAAGCCTGTGTCTCCCTCTCCCCTTGAACCACTTGGCCCAACTCCCACTTCTCTCCCCTCTGGCAACCACCACCAGTTCATTCTCTGTATTTATAGACCTGATTCTTCTTTTTGTTTGTTTACTTTTTTTTTTTTTTTTTTTAGATTTCTCTTACAAATGAATCTTACGGTATTTGTCTGTCTCAGTCTAATTTATTCCACGGAGCATAATATCCTCTAGGTCTATCTATGTTGTCTCAAATGGTATGACATACTATCCTGTGGCCATGTAATGTTCTACGTGGGTGTGTGCAAACCATATCTTCCCTATCCATTCATCCGTGTTATTGATGCACACTTAAGATGCCCCCATAATTTGGCTATTGTAAATAACACTGCAATAAACACAGGAATGCATATATCTTTGGATTGATATTTTTTGAAATTTCTGAGAAAATGCTAGTGTGATAGCTGGAATGTAGGATAGCTCTATTTTTACTTTTTGAGAAACCTCCATATTATTTTCCACAGGGGCTGCAAGTTTCTGTTCCCACCAACAGTGGAAGAAAGTTCCTTTTTCTCCACATCCTCGCCAACATTTGTTTTCTTATGTTTTTGATTTTAGTCATTCTAACCAGTTTGAGGTGACATCGCATTGTAGCTTTGATTTCCATTTCTCTAATGATGAGTGATATTGAGCATCTTTTCATGTGTCTGTTGACCATCTGTATGTCTTCCTTGGAGAAATGTCTGTTCATGTCTTGTATACATTTTAAATCAGATTATTTTTTGAGGGGTGTTGAGTTGTATCAGTTCTTTATATATTGGACCCTAACCATTTATTGGATCAGTGATTTGCAAATACCCTCTCCCATTCAGTAGATTGTCTTTTAGTTTCGTTGCTTGTTTCCTTTGCTGTGCAGAAGCTTTTTGTTTTGATGTAGTCCCAACAGTTTATTCTTGCTTTTGTTTCCTTTGCCTCGGGAGACAGATCTAGAAAAATGCTGCTATGGCCCATGTCAGAGAAATTGCTACTTGTGCTCTCTTCCAGGATTTATGTGGTTTCAGATCCTATATTTGGGTCCTTAGTTTATTTCTGAGTTTATTTTTGTGTATGGTGTAAGAAAGTGATCTAATTTCATTCTTTTGCATGTAACTGTCCAGTTTTCTTAGCACCATGTACTGAAAAAAAAAAAAACCCTTTCTCCCCATTTTATATTTTTGCCACCTTTGTTGAGGATTAATAGACCACAAATAGTTGTGGATTCATTTCTGGGCTTTCTATTCTATTCTATTGATCTATGTGTCTATTTTTGTGCCTATATCATACTGTTTTGATTGCTACAGCTTTGCAGACGATCTTGAAATCTGGGATTGTGATGCCTCCAGTTTTGTTCTTCCATAGGATTGCTTTGGTAGTCAGGGTTTTTAGTTCTGTACAAATTTTAGGATTATTTCTTCGATTTTTGTGAAAAATGGTATTTGTATTTGAGAGGGACTGCATTGACTCTGTAAATTGCTTTGGGTAATATAGACATTTTGACAATATTTTTTTCCAATCCATGAGCATGGAATTTTTTCTGTTTATTTGTATCATCTCCAGTTTCTTTCATCAGTTTTTTATGATTTTCAGGCTGTAGGCAATTCATCTCTTTTGCTAAGTGTATTACTAGGTATTTTATTCTTTTTTGGTGCTATTATAATTAGCATCTTACTTTGTTTTAATTTCTCTGTCTGCTATTACATTACTAATGTATAGAATGCTACCAACTTCTGGGTATTAATTTTGTGTTTTACCACTTTACTGAATTCATTTATTACTTACTGTAGTTTTTTTGTAAAAGTCTTTAGAATTTTCCATGTATAGAATTATGCCATCTGCAGATAGTGATAGTGACAGTTTAACTTCTTTAGTGAGAGGGATGACTCATTTCTTTTCCTTGTCTGATTGCTATTCCTAGAATTTCCAGGATTATGTTGAATAAAAGTGGTGAGAATTGCCATCCTTGTCTTGTTCCTGACCTTAGAGGGAAAGCTCTCAGTTTTTTATCCTCAAGGATGATATTAGCTGTGATTTTTCCATAAATGGTTTTTAGTTTATTGAGGTATATTTCCTTTATTGTCACTTTTTTGAGAATTTTTATCACCTACTGAGATTTACCTACCAATGACTCCTGCCCAAAGTACACATAAATATAACATGTGCAAATAAGCACGTCCTTCTGAAATTAGGAGAATGTTATTTTGTGCCATGAATATTCTTTGGCTCTGAAGCACCTCTGGAGTTTTATATCTTGTCCATCACAAACCTATAATTTTATATATAAATACAATATTGACTTAAACACAAATACACAAATGTGATGTACACAAATATAAGTTTACTTTTGTTTACCTAAGAATTTAACTTAAATCATAAAAATGTATTGAATAATTTGTGTTACTAAAGTGGATAATATATATGTAATTTCCTATATATCTTATTTATATATATTTAATATATATTTCATTTTATATATATTATATTTTATATATAATGTTTATTTATTTTTTATATATAATGTTTAACTTCAGACTAACATGTTACATGATGAGAGTTTTAACTTCATCTTCTTAAGAGTTCTATTTTTTAAAGTTGATGTTTGATGTTGTTTTATATATATTTGCAAATGTATATATTTAGTAATATTGCCTCTCATGATATACATATGCCTTTGAAGTAATTCCTAGTATTTATGGATAATGTAAATGTATTTATTTTTTAAAATATTAAGATCTATAACATGTCAGTAAATGATCGAGTGGCAAACATAAATTCTTAGTTATTTTCTTGGAAATATTAATCTGTGACTAACTTAATTCTATTTAATTAATTATAGTGTAAAATGAACAGTTACTATTGTTAAGTATTTATGTTTGGCAGAGTGCTACATTTTATTATAATTATTTTTTTTGTATATACTGAACAGAGTAGTTACATGCATTTCAAAGTCAAATTAAGGGATCCCTGGGTGGCTCAGCGGTTTAGCGCCTGCCTTTGGCCCAGGGCGTGATCCTGGAGACCCGGGATCAAATCCCACGTTGGGCTCCCGGTGCATGGAGGCTGCTTCTCCCTCTGTCTGTGTCTCTGCCTCTCTCTCTCTCTGTGACTATCATAAGTAAATAAAAAAGAATCAAAAAAATTTGTTTTCACAAAATAATTCTGGAGGAGATGCTACTATTTATTTTCATTGGACCTTAATTCAAGGAAACAGTTAAAGATTCTCTTTCCCTTTCCTACTGTGGCTAGCCTTTTCTTTAAAATCTACGGTTACCTTGAGGAATAAGGAAATATGCAATGATTATCTAATACTTTTCTGAGATGTTTTTATCCTCCTGGAAAAGGGTGGATTTTAATAATCACTTGCAAATCACTTCTTAACTGCTATTGAGCTATAATGCTACAAGTAGTGCAGAGAGAAGCATATCTGATGGCTTTCTTGGCTAAAAACTAGAGATATCAATGCACTTCTGACAATGTAGAAAAGCCTCAGGAACATTTTTTTTTCCCTCAGATGTTCCTCATACTTATGATTTCTAGCTCTAAACATAAAAAAGACCAGCCATGATCTTTCTCGTCTCCAAGTACTAAGAAAAAATGTGTTAAATGCTAACAACTGTGTATGTCAAAGAGTGACATTAGTTATCCTTTTTGCTTTTAAAATGAAAAGCTGAGAATGTCTAAGGATTTGCTGAGATTTGGAGTTCTATAGTGGGCCAAAGTCACGTGGGGGGATTGGGGGCTAACAAGGACACGCAAATTCACGACTGCAAACATGGAAAGAAAATGCTAGGTGTTAATGAATGCTCTAGCAGGAGGTAAGGAAAACTGTAACAAAAGGGAGAAGTGCATTTTTTTTTAAACAAATTACCTTATACGTTCCAGTTACTGCACTGTATACCTTTTAAGTGCGTGTTTCATTGTTGATTCTTCTTTCTCTTTTTTGGTTCTGTCTCATAGCTATCTGACTTCCTGTCCATGCTTGAATGTTTAGCTTGAGTAAGACAGGCATTTGGAAGAGTCTCTCCTATTTCTTTGCTTGCTGTCTTTTTTATTACTTCCTGAAATGTATTATTTTTGTATCTTAATTCTCATCACGATCTCTTTCACTGATATTCCATTTTTCTTTGTTTACTGTGTTAAGGTTAGATTCTTCTGACTTTCAAACTAGGAGTATTCTCATACTCCCAAAATGATATCCAACAAGCCTTAAAAATTCAGTTTCCTTTAGTGGCTGGCTATATTTCCCTGTATAAGTGGAGTTTAAAAATCGTTTGTTTTTTAAATATGTGAGGCTCTTGCATGGTGTAGACACTAGCCCTTTGACAAAATGTTTATTTCAAGAATGTTAAGTAGAGGGCACTTAACTGAGGGGTGGCTCAGTTGGTTAAGCGTCTGCCTTTGGTTCAGGTCATGATCCTGGGGTCCTGAAATCAAGCCCCCTGCATTGGGCTCCCCTTACAGGGGAGTCTGCTTCTCTCTCTGCCCGTCCCACTCGCCCCCATATGTTCTGATGCTCTCTTTCTCTCTCTCAAATAAATAAATAAAATCTTTTTCTAAAAAAAGAATGTTAAGTAGGGACAGCTTGATATGTGGGACAATTTCATTCAGCATACAATTTCCATAGCAAATGAAGACTTAGAGCTACGTATTTAATATGGCCCACGTTTCATAACAATGAGAGAGATACCAAATGAAACATGATGAACCCATTCCAATGAGTCCTTACTTCACCGAGGCTGAGAAAGCTACTGAGCAGTCTTAGTTAATTATTAATGCAAAGACTACATCTACCAGTTTCAAAAATATAATTTTTCAGTACTATATCTCATTCTTTCCATCACTATTTTTCTCTAATGGATTTCGACTTTAAGGAACTTAGTTAATACTTACATAAAGGCAGGTTGCTTAATTTAATACATGCGTTCACTGCAAAAAAACAAACATCTCCTGGTATAAATGACTTTTACCTTCCTAGCATAAATCCTCCATAATTAATTGTTTAATGATAAATGAATTTAATGCATAAATGAATAGATAATCTTTTAAGGGCTTTCCTTCACCCTTGATATTAAGCTTGGTCTTGAATACAGTTCAATGTTTTTATCTTTGTGCTTTTCACCATGAGCTATGATAATTAACTTAAATTCTTTACATACAGTAGAACATAAAAGATAACTAATATATATTAAACATTTACTATGTTCCAGACGGTGCTCCAGTCACCAAGAATTAATTAATTAATTAGTTTATTTATTTATTTTTAAAGATTTTATTTACTTATTCATGAGAGACAGGCAGAGACACAGGCAAAGGGAGAAGCAGGCTCCCTGCAGGGAGCCCAACGTGGGACTCCATCCCAGGACCCCGGGATCACACCCTGAGCCAAAAGCAGAAGCCCAACCACTGAGTCACCCAGGCGTCCCAGAATATATTTATTTATAATATCTAATGTCAATTATATTATTTTCCATCTATGTAGATAGAGTTTTAAGAAGAATACAATCATGGTGGGCTTATCTCAGTTTACTAAAAAAAAAAAGAAATTTGATTAATGTTTTTTTTCAAATTGGTGGTTTCATTATAAATTTGAACTGCTTACTGATCCCTAAAACAGTAAGGTCAGACATTATTTGTATATGAGCTAGTATCCTATCAGAGAAACATCTATGGGGAGATGTACTTACCAAATTTAAAGCCCACTTGGTAAACTTTTAAACCTAAATTGGCTACACAACAATCACTTTCCAATACTCAATGGCCTAGACAGTCAAAGGTCACCTTTAAAACAATGAAATATAATACATGGCCTTCTTTCCAATTCTGAAACTAATATGTATCTCCTGAGAAGGATGGCAATTTATTATAATTATCGAAACAATGGGTCAGTGTGTCATAATGAAATTTTAGTCCCTAAAATGATCCTAAGCCAACTGCAAAAAGGTAAACATCAACCTAAATCAACTTCCAGCCTATCATGATTTATATCTGTGCAGCATCCAAGGCATGTGCCTGCCGCCCAAGCTGAATCTCTCCTTCTCAGAATCATTTTAGGGTTTGTTTGTTTGTTTTCCATAAGAACATTAAAATGTACTTGACTTTAGTGATACTAGGATATTAACATTCTCGTACTTGCCTTTCTTTCTTTCCTTTTAAAGATAATACTTTAGTCAAACAGGAAATCTAAGGGTAGAAATTTTAGACTCTAAGAATAGGTAATGGGTAACAACACATGTAGGGCATCTGATACTTTTTAAGTAGTATCATTTGTTCCATTCTAAATTCCTGTCACCTGGTCCTGACATGTTGCTAGGTGATTTCTGTTTCAGATCTGGAGCATAACAGCATGGTATAGCTCTAAACAACTTTTTGGAATTCCCCTTCCTTTCGTTCAGCTCTAATGAAATAGAATTAAAACAAACTCCCCTCACCTCCTGCCTAAAACACCCAGTGTGAGATTGGATTAAAAGTCTTTAAACTTTAAATAGCAAAGCAGGCTGTTCCAGTATAGAAGAGCATAAAATCCTTATGGCATTCTTCTATTGGCGACAAATCTGTTTTCTCAAATACCAATAGCCTAATCATAAGGACTGGCCTCAATTTCTTTCACCATGGGGAGGCTGCTCTCTCTGTATAGGATTAAGCAGAAGATAATCAGAAAGTGGAAGAACCACACATGATATTTTTCCCCCACAGGAAGAAACAAATAAGAATCCATCAAGTGATTTTCTTTCTGCGTGTGTGTGTGTGTGTGTGTGTGTGTGTGTGTGTGTGTATGCATATATAGTTTACTGTTTATTAAGCTGTAAACTTTTCACTGTTTTGCTATCTGGAACTTGTTATGTTGTTTTTGATCAATAAGTATTTTGGGGGATTATAATAATTTTAAAGGCAATCTTTGAAAGTATACTTAGAACACAAAGTACTCCTTCTGGTTCCAAAATTTTCAATCAACATAAGAAGCCCAATTTACCCCTTACTGGTACCTTAATATGATTTCCAAAATGCAAATCTAACTCAGATTGAGAAAACCAGCTGTGAAAGTGTGTTGTGTTGACAGACACTGTGATTCTAGCAATGTTATTTAGTGCTGCTCAGCCTTAGTGACCTTTTAAGTACTAAAATAAAACCCTATTCTCTGTGGTCTGAATCATTTTGGCTGCTTCAGCTCTTGTACTTTACAATACAAACACTTCAAAACAAAGAAAGCTGTTGGGAATACAAGGTGAAAGAAAATTTTAGTAATTGTGGGACGTATTGCCATAACCCATTGTTATAATAATTAGGGAAGTTGAAGAAATGTTCAAACCATTTATTTTTCCCATATCACCTATTTCCCGATTATTGCATAAGTTTATTTTCTTTATGTTTTCAGGGCGTAATTGTGAGAGCTTATGTAAAGTTGCCTGTTTATCTTTCTTAAAGACGCTGTAGACTATGGAGGTTAAGAGCTGGGATCTTGACTCAGACTACCTGGGCTTGATTTCTGACTATATCACTTATCCGGTTCATCATTCTCAGATAAGGAGTTACGTAACTTATTTTTGCCTAAGTTTCCTTATTTGTAATATATCACAAGATTGTTGAGAGAATGAAATTTTCAAGATTGTTGAGAGAATGACATTTTCAGTAACATCTGCACTTTTCTTAGAAAATTACCAGCCACACTAAGTGCTCCAATATCTATTATTGGATTATTTTTTTCTCATTACTAATCAAGGGTTTGGATCCTAAACACATAGTTTAGAAACTCATTGAACTACCCCTCCTTAACTAATTTTAACAATCTCAAATGGTCATGGGTTCCTTAGTTTAATTTTGTTTATTAATTTAGTAATGCGGTTGTTTTAAAAATAAAGATTTTTGATATTTTGAAGTTCTATTGATATTTGTGTATTTGCATCCTTGTGGTAAGGACCTCAGTATATGGGAGGGAGTATCGAAAAAAAAATCAAAACATAAATTAAATAAAAAGAAGCCCACTAGTGATAACATTATTTCTTGTAACATTAAGTTCTGTCAGTAAATTCATTTCATGTTTCTTCCTGTCATAAGCACCTCAAGTTTTTTCCTCTCCTGTGACTCACACTGTTAGTTTGGTGCCAGATAAAAAGTCACAGTTTTGGTTTATCACTTGAAAAAACATTGAGATGAAAAAACAACAGTGTCTCATGAGATGACTGCCTTTTACATTATGCCAAGAAGATAAAGGCTTGCATGTTTATAATAAGTTAGCATAAATTTTGGGGATCTATTTTAGCATAGAATATGTGTGGTGGAAGAGCCAATTAAAAAGTGCTGCAAACACACATGTTTTTCCATAGTTTCCTAAGCTGAAAGGCTTCACTATTGATTAAAAGCAAATGTGAACAGAACACTAGTTCTGTTCTTTAAAAATGCCTTTTGAATCTAACTGGCCTTTTGACAACTGGGAAATAAGAGAAAATAAGTGACACCTTACAAATAGGGAAAAAAAAATAATTTGAAGAACAGTGGAACTCTAATCTGATACCATGGGGCGGGATGAAAGTGGCACTGCATGTTTCAAGTGCTGAAAGACAAGAACTACCCTAAATGAGTCACTAAAAGAGAATAGTTTGGCAGCTTCATTTAAATATATACTTACCATATGGCCTGGCAATTGTACTCCTAGGCATTTATCCCAGAGAAATAAAAACTTATGTCCACACCAAAACCTCCACACAATTGTTCAGTTGTTCATAGTGGCTTACTTATTAGGGTCAACAACCAATATTCTCCTTAGTAGATGAACGGTTAAGCTGCGGCACATCCCTACCATGATAATACTATTCAGCAATAAAAATGAATGGAATTTGATATATGTAACTTGGGTGGATCTCAAGGGCATTTGGTTGAGTAAAAAAGCAATCTCAAAAAATCATAGATTATGTGGTTCTATTTGCATATCAGAACGACAAAATTACTCAGGAAGATGGAAAATAGGCGAGTGTTTGCATAAGTACAGAAATCAGAGAGGAGCAGGGGAGGAGTGATGATACCAGGATAACAGGAAGATCTCCCTGCTCGTAGAATAGTTTTGTATTTTAGCTGGCACCGTGGCGAGGCAGATCGACTCG
The DNA here is from genome assembly GCF_003254725.2 of Canis lupus dingo. Classification (NCBI taxonomy): domain Eukaryota; kingdom Metazoa; phylum Chordata; class Mammalia; order Carnivora; family Canidae; genus Canis; species Canis lupus. The sequence continues at coordinate 4,364,900 of NC_064279.1, read as the reverse complement.
TGGTAAAGTGACATGAATCTATATAGACACGCAGAAACTTTTGGGAGCTGGTTAATAAGAATTCAAGTGGGTTATTCATTCGGTGGTCTTTTGAGTTTTATGTAATAATTCGGTTTTTTAAAATTGCAAATCAAATCTTTGATAAACATGCATCATGCATATTTTTTTTCATTGTATCACGAGAAGCTTATTCTGATAAGAAGTAGAGGCACAGATTACCCAGGTGGATTGATGGCAGAACTATTTCACAGTTGAGGGATTATATTCGCAGAATTAAAGAAAAATTAAAGAGCATTTTAATCAAGCACTAAAGATTTGAGTCTACATTTGCTCTAATTATGTTACACCAATTTAATAATATTAATAGAATTGAATAATGAAATTGAGTCTGCATATTAAAGGTTTCCTATCAGTTTTTAAAGCAACGATATATTATAAATAGATCCTAAAAAGCACTAACCTTTATTTAGTCATTGAGTCACTTGACATTGTTTCAGGCACCTGAGGCAGAGAGGTGACCAAACCATAGATTATATTCCTTTCCAACATCTCACATATATGCAGGAAACCAAAATCTAAAATCAATTGGATGAATAAAAGGAGTTGGAAAAATTTTGCTTTTAAAATGTTAAGTAAAAACTCTTTCTCTTTAGATTACTCACTTGCTTTGGCTTCTCTGAAATTATTCACGCCTGGTTTTCCACTGACCTCTTTTTCTTAGACTCTTCTTGGAGCTGGCTGTGATACTTCTGTTCCACAGCATCCTGTCCCAGTTTCTTTTCCTTCTTCCACACAAAACACCTCTGGGAAAGATACTAGATTTCTGTGGCTTTGATTATGAGCCACATTTTGATGACTCCCAAATATGTGTTATAGCTTCAACCTTTTCTGGTGTTTTAGTTGGATGAATTCAGCATTTTGCTTAGATTATCTTGAAGCACTGAAAGTGCAGCACAATTTAACCCAAATCATCATTTTTCCCCTGGCTCTTCCCACAGGCCAAATATGCTCCATCCATTTCCCACTTTGTCAATAGCATCACAATCCACCTAGGTGTCTATGCCAGCCACTCTGAAATTGTCCTGCATCCTTTTTCTCACCATCCCTGAAGCCCACTCACATCAGATAAAATCTCTGTACCCTCACTCCTTCTTGAAGTGATCACTTTACCTCCATGCTCACTGTTGCTACACTAGCTGAGACTACAATCATGTTTCATAGGATTTCTGAAAAAAAAAAAAAAATCTCTAGTTGGTCTCAATACTGTCCCTTAATTTATTATTCATGCCACATTCAGATTTTCTGAAAGAGTTTATAAGACAGTCACTATCGTGTTGTATACTGTTTCAATGTCTCCCAACTCCCGAGAGTAATGGTTTCTAATGCTCTGTAAGATCTGGCTTCTGAATGGGGAAAAATTTAAATAGAAAGCTAAACCATGAGAGACCATTAAATCTGGGAAACAAACTGAGGGTTGCTGAAGGGGAGGTGGGTGGGGGAAGGGAGTAACTGAGTGACAGGCATTAAGGAGGTCACATGATTGAGCACTGGTGTTATACTAGATATTGACAATTTGAATTTAAATTTATTTATTTTTAAATGATTTTATTTATTTATTCATGAGACAGAGAGAAAGAGAGAGAGAGAGAGGCAGAGACACAGGCAGAGGGAGAAGCAGGCTCTCTGTGGGAAGACCAATGTGGGACTTGATCCCGGATCTCAAGGATCAGGCCCTGGGCTGAAGGCGGTGCTAAACCACTGGGCCACCCGGGCTGCCCCTTGAATTTAAATTTAAAACAACAACAACAACAACAACAACAACAACAACAACAACAAAAACAGATCTGGCTTCTGCCTTCCTCTTTCCTATTATCTCTTCCATTTTTTCATTTGATGTTCTGTGATCTAGCCATACTATGTATATTTTTAAAATTTCTCAAGTGAGTCATGCGCTCTCCAGCTTTTGTGTAAGAAATATTGCCTCTGCAACACTTTCTCTGTCTTCAAAACTCTCATTTGGAGAACAGCTAGCCCACATTCAGGTCTTGTCATGTAGCTAGAAAATATGGCTCTTCCTCGAGGAACCCTCCCCTGTACCAGTATGCTTGGTTATGTGCTCCCTGTATTTGTCCAATATTTCCTTCCTCACATATTTGTATACTTGTATCATGCTGATTTAAGAATATTGGTCTATGGTGAGGATAATGATAAGGAAAAATCATCATCTCATTTGTTTTTTATATATGTGAGACATTGGCCAAAGTCATTGGTTGTTTCATTTCATATATTGTATCTTGATTAAAGCATATGTGCAAATATTTTAGAGTTTTAAATACACTGGCTCCCCTGATTCTGTCTGTATTTCCTCTTCCCCACAGCAATGCCTTTTAGCTCATTAACTGCTTGAACCCCAAATCATGAGATCAAGACCTGAATTAAGATCAAGAGTCTGATGCTTGGTACGCCTGGGTAGCTCAGAAGTTGAGTGTCTGCCTCTGGCTCAGGTCATGATCCCAGGATCCCACAGGGAGCCTGCTTCTCCTTCTGCCTGTGTCTCTGCTTCTTTCTTTATCTCTCATGAATAAACAAATAAATCTTTTAAAAAAAAGAGTCTAAAGCTTAACTGACTGAGCCACTTGGGTGCTCCTATTTGTCTTCATTTTTAAGAATTATAGCCTTATGCTAATACTGCTACTTCTTGATTTTTCAGAGTTCGGTTTTAGCTATGAAATTAACATCAGGAAATGAAAATGTATCTCTGTTTAGCTTTCCCCTCTACAATATAGGAAACCTTTCCATCTTCCCAAATTCCTGGAATGACTTATATTGTCATCTTGTTTATGTTCATGTTCCATAGTTACATGATTATGAGCAGGTAAATGCTATTTACAGGCAATGTATATATCACATATATTAACAGAGTTTACCAAACACAAAATAATCTTTATTGATTAAATATCTTATCTACCTAAGCATATGGAGACACTTAAACAACTCATGCAGCTTTCAATCCTATTAGGGATGATTTTACAGAAAAGTGAGGGAAATCAATTTTTATCTGCAGTGAAAAAAAATGTTGGTTCTGGGAAATTTTCTTGAGTTATTTCTTTGATAATTTCTTTCTCTTAGATATTTTTGCAATTTTTTCTTAGTTATAGTTATCTAGGCTAGATTTTATTTTTATCCCCTTTAATGTCACATTCTCCTTTTTTCTTTCTTAATGCTCTATGTACAGGAAATTTTCTCAACTTCTAAATTTTATCCAAAGTTTTGTGATGTTGTTTGGTATAATTCTTGCTTTAGTTTCTTGTTTGCTTGTTTGTTCATTTTTCCGATGGCCATTTTTTAACTTGCAAAAACATGTACTGAATCTGAAACCTAGGGAAAGACAGCAATATCAGCATTTACTCACTTGATTCCCCCTGAAAAGCTAAGATTTTCAGATAGACTAAACAATAAAGATGCAAAATTTTTTATTTGTTAGAGGGGTTTTGATCCTCTTTATTCAGAGAAGGGAGCAACTTCAGAAGAAGGGAGCGCTAGAGGTTGTGAAATAGGGAATGGTTGGACAGAGAGGATGCTGAGGTTAGGTAAGCAGGAGACTGTATAAGAAACAGGGAAACTAAGTGAATACACACATCCTAAATGTTGACAACTTCAAAGCTCTTCACCTACTTGGCTTCCAGATCCTCACAGAACAGAGCTGTTGTCTTCTGGTAGGAGAAGGAATGGTGATTCTCTAGTGCATCTGATTTTGGAGTTTCCATCAAGAAAAGGTCTCGTCTCAGTGATGACAACCAATTTTCTTAGTTTTTAATGAGATTTTTAACAGTGAACTCTGAACCACAAAGATGAAGTCCAGGATCACCAGACGTTTGATGAAAGCATTCACCATGAAAGGTAATTAAAAATATCTTAGGCAGAAAAGATAGATTTTTGCAGGTAGAAGAATAATTCAGAACTATCATAAATATCCTCAAAAAGAAAAAGCTATAGATGGAGTCAAACTGAGAATTAAAAAAAATAAATCATTCAGAAAACAAATTTGCATACCTGCTCTATTGTTTAGTTCTAATGTGTACCACCCATAGATTCAATATTCAAGATTCTGAATTAGTTACAAATCACTCTTTGACCTTCAAGTTGACAAAACATTGCTAGAGTCTCTTTGCTACTTGCTTTGTGTTTTCCAGATTGACTTCAGGATGCTGAATTTTTACTGCAGTTTGGGAGATAGCAAATTAAGATGTGTGTGTTCAACCTGTAGCTTTGTGTCTGTCATCTCATGTCACATTCACAATAATGCTCTGTAATTGGTACCATTTTCATCTTCCTGTTCACCTGAAAGAAAAGGGATCCAGAAAAGTCATAATTTTCTCAAAGTCCCAAATCTAGGAGGAGGAAATTCAAGGCACAACTGACACAATAAGAAATTGAATTTACAATCGTTTACCTTAGCCTTTATAAGAGGAATGAAAAATATCTTCCCTTAGATTACAGAAAACTTCAATATTTTATCAGGACATTCTTGCCTGTACAGAGGGCTCCGTTGGTCGTCTCAGCAACTACTAATGAGAGAGGTTAGCACTAAAGATGGAATTTTTTGAACAGATAAAGTTTTTTGGACAGATAATTTGCATATAATTTCAAATTAATCTTGCAATATTGATACTTTCCCCCTCCCAATATATGGTTAGAGAACCTTAAGTTAGGGAAGGTTAAATAATTCTTGATTAGTTTGATTTATATAAGTCTATATTTGTGATATAATAGCACAGTTAATCATCAGGTTCTAGAGTCAAAATATAACTATAAATCTCTGCTCTGCTAGCTACCATCTGATCTGATTCGAGTTGCCCACTGGCCATATGAGCTAATACTCTCAAAAATAAAATGATTATTGAATTGAAAATGAAAATGACAGTTATTCTAAATAAAAATGAACTCACTACCATAATTTTTCATAAAATTCACTGATGTATCACAAACCTCAGAAATAATGTCTGACCAACTGTGCCATGTGTACACACACACATGTGTGCATGTGCGTGTAATGAAGGCATATCCGATTTATTTATAATCCTTTTATAAGGATTTATACACTATGTACATTTATACACTATGTATAAATGATTGCTATAGCCCATAGAGAAATGTGTTTCCCCTCTACACAAGAACTGAGAAATGGCAGTTTCTAAAACTGTTAAATTCTCAGAATAAGCATTCATGAATCTGAAATGCCATCCCCTTAAATATTGTACCTCATCCAAAGCTTCAGTCTTTCTGTGAATGGTGATCAGTGAGTGAAGAAAGCATTAACTTTATGGCTAGCCATATATTACAGTGAGGCAGGTGGCAAAGCACCTGCCACCAGAGCTTTCCAGCCTGTCCCCCTCACTCTTGTGAGGCTTATGAAAATTAACCAAAGCACAAATGTTTCAGCAAAAATGTACTCATACTCTATTTAAAGGCACATTTTGCAACATGCTTCTGGGGAATTTTTCCACGTAATTATAATGAAAATGTAAAAGAAAGATACTTGAACCTTGTCACATATTCATTCATGTTTAAATATATTATCTCAATCATGATGTATACACTTTCAGATGAACTGTTAACAAAAATACACATATACATACATATAAGTCTATATATATATTTACATAAGTATGTTCCTATATATAGTTTTTTCTTTGGGGTGACTTAAAGAAATAATTTATTTAGAAGTTTGGAGTCACTATTTTTCATTACCTTGTGACTCATGCAGGAAATTGTAGATTTGGCCAATTCTATCTCCATTAGCAGATGATTCTATTATTTTTAAGGATCTTATTTATTTGTTTGAGAGAGAGAAGGAGAAAGAGAGAGCATGAGGAAGGTGAGGCGAGGGAGGGGCAGAGGGAGAAGCACAATCTTCACAGAGCCGGAAGCCCAGTGTAGGGCTTGATCCTGGGACCCTGGGATAATGACCTGTGCTGAAAGCAGATGCTTAACCAACTGAGCCACCTGAGTGCCCCACAAATGATTCTATTATAGAGAGTATATTAACAGTGAAAGATTAAACAGTCATAAAGGAAAAACATTAGGGTAGAGAGAAAGTCTTCCACTAGGCAGATATATTATTTTTTCTCCTTTAGGGATACATAAAATACAACTTTCCTTCAATGGAATAGTATAGAAAGGATTCATAGACATTTGAAGACTTTTGACCATAATAGTTTTAAATAAAAAGGATGTCAGTGCCAGGTATCTTTCTGGATCCTGAAGCCTGAGCAAACTCAAACCATGTGACGGAGAGCATCCTGGCCTAAATATTAGACAGTACAATCAGCCTGAGAAGCAGACATGGATAAAGCTGATGAATGACACAAACTAGAATACAGAAGAATTTTGACTCTTCTCACAGCTTCTCAGCTTCTCCTGCATATCAGTTTTGCCATTTCTCTCATGATAAGGGAATGGAAATTGAGGAAAGATACAAAAAATTATAGCATACCAACTCTCTTTCGTAAAGAATTATGTGTTAGCATTTCCATTTCATAATTGAGAAAATGAGACTATCTACCCTAACATCAGGTGTCAAGTTATGATTTTAATCTTGTCTCTCAAGTCCCTGCTTTTTCCAAATATTGTTCTGCTTTTCCATCTCACAAGTGGTTAGTAATCCAGAGTAATTTTTGGATCATATTTAAATGGAATATTTTATTTATTTATTTATTTATTTATTTATTTATTTATTTATTTTTTATTTATGAGAGAGTGTGTAAGAGAGTGGGGCAGAGGGGAGGGAGAGGGAGAAAGAGAAGCCCAAGCAGTCCCCACATCCAGTGCAGAGCCAGATGCAGGGCTTGATCTGATCTAATCTCATGACCTTGAGGTCATGACCTGAGCCAAAATCAAGAGTCAGGTGCTTAACTATCTGAGCCACTTGGTGCCCCTAAAATGAAAAATTTGGATTCACAATATTATATCTCAATTCCAAGTTTAAAAAAATAAGAAATGGTCTTTTCCTAAAATTATGTCTTAATTATAAGTTATAAAACATGTTTCATTTTACATTTCATTTTAAAAACAAATGACATAAAAAAGAAAATTAGATATATTCATGCATGTTTATAAGCATGCAACATATATGTGTGTATGTGCCTGTATCCACATACTTTTTTTTTTCAAATAATTCTTGAAATGTTAAGAACATAATCCTAGATTCAATTCAGAGACTCTGTACTCTACCATGATACCATGTATTTTTGTGTTAATATTGGAAGCAAGTTGTAATGATAACTGATAGTAACTAATTCAAGTTTATATTAACTTTAGAAAATTTTAAGCTGTCCATAAAATTCTTAGAATATGTTAACTAACTAGAATTTAATTAAAAACCTGAAATATAAAAAAATCATAAATTATTTTCCTTTAACAAATAATAGTTGTAAGTGCTCTGAAATCCAAAATTTAAAGAATCCTTTAAAGATTTTTTAAAGATAATTTTGTAAAGTGGGTGACATCAACCAACACTCTTTCTTTCTTTCTTTCTTTCTTTCTTTCTTTCTTTGTTCTTTCTTTCTTTCTTTCTTTCTTTCTTTTTTCTTTTTCTTTCTTTCTTTCTTTTCTTTCTTTCTTCTTTCTTTCTTCTTGATTGTAATATAATTGACATATAACATTACTTTCAGGTACACAACATAATGATTTGCTATTGTATTTATAGTGACATGATCACTGCAGTAAACCTAGTTAACATCCATCACTATGCAGTTACAATTTTTTTTCTTGCAAAGATGACTTTTAAAATCTACTATTTTAGAAGCTTCTAGATATGCCACACAGTATTATTAACTATAGTCACTATATTTCACATTACATCCCCAGGACTTATTTATTTTATAACTGGTAGTTTGTACCTTTTGACCCTTTACCCACTTTGCCCACCCCTAGCCCCCACCTCTGGCAACCACCAATATGTTCTCTGTATCTGTGAGTTTTTATTTGGGGAGTTATTTTAGGGTTCACATACATGGGAGATCTTAGAGTATTTGTCTTTCTCAGTGTATTTCACTTAGCATAATGCTCTCAAGGTCCAAAACCAACATTATTTCTTGACTTTGACCTAGCCCCAGGGAAATAAACTCTTTCATTGTGTATTATTAACTGGTAGCCATTAAGTTCGTATTTCACCAGCTTTTGATCAGAAAGTCCATTTTACTTTTAGAAAGTTTGCGTACAGCAAACTTGCGTGCACATGAATTTAGCTGCAAAAGACTTCTGATTACAATGTAGTTCAGTAACTGGTCAATTTACATTAATGAGCATATGCTTGGGAGGGAAATAATGTTTTCTAGGCAAGGGAGAAAGGATTCTTAGGTGAAGGACGCTATAGGGCTAAGGTGCAAAAGTGATCTTTACTGCTAGATATCTGACCAGTGTGTACACAGGATGACTAAAATACCATCACAAAGTTTCTAGCTCCATGACATTGCATCTAAATACTTTTGATTTTATTCTTATTTACTTCTATCAGATTCCTGCTTTTTATTTTTATTTGTAAGAAATATTTTTCTTTTTCTTTTGTACTTCTAGATTTATACTCTTTTACATTACCTATCCCTAGTAAAATAGGAAAAAAAGATCTCTTCATAATATAATGTAAAAATAGTCACCACTAGATAAAATTTTAAAAGAAAGCTTATGGTACATACTAAAGTCTGTGCTCTAAAGTTCATTGTATAGACTGATAATTACATATGCACTTTCATCATCTGCTTTCACATGAATTTGAAAAGTGGAGTTCCTGGAGGGAAGAAGCTCTCTAAGCTCTATAGCATAATGAAAAGAACACAGTTAGGCTTCTTTTTGATGTAAAAAAAATTTAACTTTTAAAAACAGTTTTTAAAGAGTAAAAAATAAGTAATTTCTTACACAAAGGAAAATGTGTTACAGAGTCATCCCGTACTTAAAACAGTGCACACATATTCTTTGGCAGTAACTTTAAGCATCTACTCAGCATTGGTTTTATTTATTTATCAAGTTACCACCGCTTCCAGAATAGGATTTTTTTTCCCAGTTCTCCCCTTTATTGTCCCCCAAATAGAGACTGGCTCAATTTAACTAGATAAAGTTTATCTCCTATATGTTATGAATGTCCCCTAAATATCATTTTTCTCATTCTTCGTGTTCTAATGGTCAAAGATATATGTTCATCGGCACCTCAACAGTCTGAATTAATTCACTTAAAATGAATAGCAAATGAATTCTTTGTCCTCTCTCTAAAGATGCATCAATTTATTAATAGAAAAGGTCTACTATGTATGAAAGCTTGGAAATTACTGATTCTGCTTAAACAATGTCTTGTAGTCAAGACTTCCTCACTGTAAGGATAAAGCCTCTTTAAATGGATTACTGGCATGTTCACAAAATATACACAATTAAAGCATATTGAATAACTAGGATTAATTTTATAGGTCTCGAGGCATTCTATATTTGATCAGCTTGTTCATCAGCCTCATTCCTTCATCAGGAACTATAATTCTTGTGTTCATTTTACATGAAATGTGTAGTTCAGGAAAATTTTTATAAGTAGATAGATATTTCTTCTAAAATATATACTTTCTGAACCTTTAAAAAGAGATCAACATCATTTGCATTATGAGACTATTAGTTACAATTTTAATACTAATCTAAATGCGTGTGTTTACATCTGCATTTAAATATGAGTTTTTTCTAACTACAACTCACTAGTTGAGCTGATCAGAGATCACTGTAATTATAAACCAAGCTTTATTTTTGATACTTGAATGGTAATCACTTTAATTAGTCATATCCAATTGAAAATATTATACTTTGTGTATTTTCTATAATATATACCTATAAAATCACTGTATATTTTTGCCCAAACAAAAAATGCAGTTATTTCTACAATTATGAATTCTAATGTTTCTTTTGAATTGATTGAGCCATACATTAAATAAGCATTCATATTCTGTGACAATTTCAGCTACTTAATATTGAGAATACAAAGGTACCATAAAAATATGTATTTCTCCTTTATACAATATGTGTCTGAGTGAGCATTCTTCCTTTGCCGTTCAGCAGTTCTGTGATGCATAATTCATTCTCTATGTCCCATCAATTCCCATATAGATTTGCTATGACCAGATTTATGATATGAGTTTAATGGTTTCTAGAAGCTAGTTTGCCAATGCCATGATTATAGAAATGGCTGCATGGGAATTTTATGCTCCCTGGCCACCTACTAATCTGTTGGAAAATGCAGTCTGGACTAAGTTTGTTTCTTGACAAGTGGGGAGGAACAATACAGAGTAATAGAAGAACTTCTATGAAAAATGTATTCCTTGGTCACTCTGGCAAATATCTCAATTGTACCAATACTAACATAGAGATTGAGGAAGATCTTTGAGTTCTGCATTAACTTACAATATTATCAAGAAGTAAAGTTGATGAATAGAAATAATTTTTTTAAATGTTGTCTACTTGAACTTATAAAATTTACTTTTATTCATGATTTAACTTCAATGTTTCTATAGTAGAGAGTATAGTGGGTCCCACGCTTGATTTTTTTTTTTAGCGTGTATGTGTGTGTGTGTGTGTGTGTATTTATGTGCCTGTATGTATGTGCTTTGTAGATACATCCAGAAACTGAGGATCCAAGGATATGAAACTAGAATATGATTCCCCCAATAGCTCTAAATTTCCTCAAAAGGAATGATCACCTGTGGACTGGTGATTTGAATAGGAGTGATAGTAGAGAAATCTGTTCGCTAATGTGCACATCATTACAACTCTGTTCTCCAACTCATTTTTACCATTCCTTCTAAAATATCACTCCTTTATAATTTAAATTTTTATGACATAATCAACCTTTATATGGTGTTCTAAGTATAATTAATCAGTGTTTTGGAAAATCAATTAAAAGATTTATTTTGCCTCAAATTGAGCATTCCATGCATTGCAAAATTCTGTTTGACAGATATAGAACCATCTGAATCTTACAAACATTTCTCTGATATCATTGACAAAACTTTCATTTATCACTAGATCACATACCTTCCTACAAGTTCCAGCTACTGAATTTTAAACTTCATGGCGATAAATAATATTTATATATCCTTAGCCACTTTTACCATAATCACCAACTTAAATTTTACAAAGAAATTATAGATTTGTTATATTCAAGGTTCTCCAAATTATTAAAATAGGGATTTTTTTATTCCTTCATGTTAAATCTTGGGATAAACCACAATTCTGTGATTTCATAGAATGTGTCTTTTTGCTAATCTTCACCGAAAATTCATGTTAGTCAAAAAAATTTTGACTAAGATGAACAAAACCACTATAACTTAGAAAAGTAGGAGTAAAGGATTCAATATCCACAATGACATTATCATTAACTAAATTGGTAAAGTTTACTATTAAATAAATCTGTATCATTCACTGAATATTCCTTATGAATATTCTTTATAAGGTAGTAGGTTAAGGACTTAATATACATTACCCCATTAACCATCACATAACCCTGTGACTTAGGCATTATAATCTTTAGGTTACCAACGCAAAACTTAAACCTCAGGCTACATTATTTGTCCAGTCATTTGTTTATATGATCATATGGCAAGTAAGAAGGATAGCAGAGGTTAGAAGTCAAGTAGGCAATCCCTTTGATTTTCTCCAAAACACTTTCTCATCCAATATACGCTCAGTCCTGGCTTCTACATAAGATGCCATGTTCTCGACATTGAATGCCTTTCAAAATAGGAGTTGTAGAAAGGATAATTAAGCCCACAGTAACTTCTGTAAAAAAAAAAAAATCAAGTTATAGCCTTAATGTTGATTCCAAAGTAACCTTTAATCTACCATTGGTTTTAAAAAAATAAAAATAAATGCCTGAGCTTCTGGACACTCACTGTGCCTTTAGGTACAAAGATCTTGAAAGTGATTTTTTTTTTAATTTCAGCCCTCCAGGGGGTTCCTATAGCAATTTTTTGACTCAAGCATTACTTATATCAGCGGATGTATTTCTTTCACATCTACTAGTCCTATCTCTTTACCTGTATCACCTTTGTCAGTGTGATTTTTGCTGCTGGTGGGTGTTGGTGAGGAAGTAATGAACACCTTGAGTTAGATATTAGGTTTATTCCTTCCAAATGAAGTTAACACCAGAGCCATAGTTTAAAAAGAGAGAAAGATATTGCTAGGAGAGTGTATTAGAATGGCAGGAGGAAAAACAGGGTAAAGGCATAGTCGATAGAGTGGCTACAGGAGATGCTCTCTCTGTGAGTGGTTTAGATCATGGTATTTCTCCTCGGCACTCTGTGCCTTTCCATAATGGAACCCTATTCCTGCCCTTGCTACTTCATGGGGGTTAATAACTGGGTTTTCAGTTTTCTAATTCCCATGTGTAAGTAATAATAATTATTAGAGCTTCTGCAAGACTGCATAGGATACGCCTCTATAGTGCTTAGAGTAACTGCTTACCAAAGTCTTTCCATATCTGAGAGCTCCAGATAGACCTAAGTTTCCTGTGTTTTATTTTGAAGAATCTTAAAAACAATCTTAGGAGGTGTTATATCAAAAGCTTTACGTTTCCGGACCCTAAAAGTAAACACACGTACATCCCACAAGGCAATGTTAGAAAATTACACATTCTGAGTGTCAATCCGCACGCTGTCAAGTTCAGCCAGTTTTCAAAATATCACATGTTCTTTTCTAGTAAGAAATACACTGACATTAAAGTCATGTCAGACTCTCCAGAAAGATAACAAGAAAAATACAAGATAATTCAGTTCTTTGGCATAAAATGATAAATGAGTCATGCTGAAAAGTGGGCAGTTATAGCACATAAAAGATAACGACGAAAAGCTTTCCAAATAGCCATCTGACTCAAGCCAAGTAGGTGGTCAGCATGCTGGTTTAGCAGAATGTGTGGCTGATTGCCAGAGTGTTTTTGAGCAAAGCAGCTATTCATTTCACCTGCAAAATCGGCAGTTCACTTTGACATTGCACATAATGAAAAACAAGTCAATGGCTATTTTTAGGCCAAACTAATAGAGGGACTACAAGTAAAATAATAGCACCTTTTTTCTCTTCATGGAGAACACATTAAAGGATAATGTTTCTATTCCATGACTTCTTTCTCTAATTATTATTCACTGTGTGCTTTTTGATTTAAGATACATAAAACAAATGAGATGTAGCTCTCTGCAGTGCTGTTATGACCATTTGGGGTTCCGGTGAGGCTTTAGGTCTGAAAGAAGTTGTATCTTTTCTAAATGTATTTATGTTGTTTTGCATGCCTCCACTGTTCTTTTCACTTAAGTTAACCAATTTTGTTTAATATTTAGCCTTATATAATATCTATACTTATTAGAGAGAAGATATAATAAGAAAATGCTATTCAAAATACAAACATAGGGGCACCTGGGTGGCTCCGTCGGTTAAGCATCTGCCTTCTGCTTGAGGTCGTGATCCCAGGGTCCCCATGTCAGGCTTCCCTGTGCAGTGGGGAGTCTTCTTTCTCCCTCTCCCTCTGCCCCTGCCCCTGCTTGTGCTCTTTCTCTCTCTCTGTGTCAAATGAATGAACACATAAATAAATAAATAAATAAATAAAATCTTTTCAACATATAAAATAAAAAAAATGAAATACAGATATAATATGCCTTCTGTGAATAATTTAACATATTGTAATGTGTACACGTACTACATGTGTATGGGTAAAGTATGGATATAAAAACATAAAATTGGAAGCAGTATTTTAAGTACATCTTAGAGCTTTAACAGAAAATAATGTTGTTAAATAATAAAACTAAATATATTCCACATAAATATAATTATAAGCACAAATACACACATAATGATTGAGATTACAAATGGCTTCTATCACTACAAATTTGAAATATATGTGTGTGTGTGTGTTTGCACGCATATATAGTGTGCTGGTATGTGTGTGTAGTATGTATACATAAATATTACTTTATATTTATATTTGGTATTTATATTTTATATATATAAATGTAATGCATGTATACATTTTATATTTATTTTAAAATTTATATTCTACTATATAAGTATGTAGTACATGTAATAAGTATATATCCAAATATGAATGTTAATATTACCCCAAATTAACCATCAAATTTATTTTAATATATTTCTAATGGACACGTGTGGGACAGCAAAACCTGCCATTTCAAAAGGCATTTGTATAAGTCTACAAAGCATGGGGGAAATAATTCAACCAATGAATACAGACAATTTCAAAAATCACTATGTTTATATAAATACACATGTGTTTGTTTATTGTTACTTAACAAAGAATCTTTGAGGTCTCTCAAACAAAAAGTCCAAGGCAATGTACCTGTAATACATGTGAACACTATCCTAACTATGTGTTTCTTTGTGTCTGTGTGAATGCTTATATTCCTTAGACTATTAGATGCAGTTTATAATCACATAAAAATCAAACATTTAAAATTTACTTGTAAACAAGAGTGTCAAGTTAATGTCATCTATTCTAGTAAAAAATATGTTTAGTCAATAATAGAGAAAATTAAGCTATCTTTGCTCTAACCTATAAAAGTTTTTCAAATGACTGGGAGCAACTAATTTTCCATAGGTAAAAATTGAATTTTAGAAAGATAATCCTTTATTTTTTACAATAAATGAATAAAATAGAAATTTATGGCCTTTTGACTAATAAGTACACATCCTAATGACAATTTTTAATACTCTCAATGAAGTTACCAGTATCGTATTTATATCAGAGATGAAGTATAGTGGAATAAAATGCAATGAGTAACTTACCAAGAGAGATACATGGTAAGAATGGAAAGTTTAGGCAAAATTTGCAATGGCTCAATAACATTAGTTCAAACAGCTTTTATGATCAATTCTTTTTCTTTGAGTCTAGATATTACCTTTACTCAACATTCCCTATATTGCTAAAAATATTAGAATCATCATGCTATTCTAGTTTATTGGAATGATGAATACAGACATGTGAATGTTTCTATTAAATTAAAAGGTATATATGCATAAAACAATACATATATATATAATTTAATATACCTTGATTACTCCCAATTCCTGTGTACTAATTACTCTGTAGCTGTTACCATTTGTGAGGGAGTACCAGTAAATTTAAAAGGAATTAGATGACCTTTAACAAAAGTCCCCGATTGAATAAAAGCCACCCCCCAAAGGAGTATACTGTATCATGCTTATCAGTCCTCCTTATTAACTGAAAAAAAAAATCTTATGATGGGTTAAGAGATAGATTTTTACAATGTCTCTTAAGTTATACTAGGAAGTGTTGGAATACAACGTGACCCCACTTTAGTAGTGATGATTGTCAAAGAAGTGTTATTGATTCATGTCTCAGTTGAAGCAAAAAAAAAAAAAAAAATCAATACCAGACAGCTCTAGGGGAGATGTTTCTAATGGTTTTACTGTTTTAGAGTCACCTGGGAGATGCCTTTCAAAGACGATCAACATGGCCAAACAAGATCAGTCCATCTATATTGTGGACTAAATCCAGGGACCTCAATATTTAATTTGGAAGGAATCCATCTTGGACTATTATTCCTAGCAAAAATAAGCATTCTATAAAGCATGAATATGTAGATTGACCATCATTCAAATACATTTATTGTTCTTATAATTCATCAGTTTCTTATATATACATATATATACACCTATATAAAGTCTCAAATTACCTCATTTATAATTTAACAGGAATTCCTCTTGTCAATAAATCAAAATAACATGGTAAGCAATCAAAATGTTGTACAATTTCTTTGTCAACCACTTTTTCCAACAGTCAGCTTTAGCTTTTTTCGCTTATCTTTACAATTTTCCCAAATGGCTAGTGGTTTTGAAATAATCTTGCTGAAGTTCCCGTCTGCATATTCCCCAAACTTGAAAGGTAGCGTAGACTGCTTGGCACAGTGTTTACACAAATGATGTATGGTTTAAAAGAGCTGCCAAAACATTTTTTTTTTTTTGCAACATGGAATTGAGATGAATCTAACAATGGTTTGGAATGCTTTAAGATAAATATTACACAATTGGACTGTTCCCCTGGCAACTATTTTTACAAAATCAGAACCAGTACTTCACAAACTTTTCTATCCTCTAATTAGGAGGGGAGAACTTTTGATAACATATCTTCAATAAAATGGCACGTTTTAAAACACTGTGCAGATTATTCAACATACAAATATATTCCAGATCAAGAGGCATCCTTTCCAACAAATGTTTTCCTGCAAATTATTCCTGAACATGTTGCCTATTTTGTGACAAAAACCACACAGTCTATTAGTTAGCAATATCTGAGTTTCAAGTGGCATAAACGCAATTCAAACTTGCTAGATAGACATGGGAATGTATTGATTAGTGTAATCGGAAAATCCAAGGGACAGTCAGATGGAGGCAATCGGATGACACTGTCAGGAATGTGCCTCTGTTTTCCTGGTTCTCTTCTTTTCCCAGGAGAGTCTAGTCAGATCTCTTCATGTGAAGGTAACTTTGCAACCACCTGATGCTCTGAATGTTCTAAGTTTATATCGTGCTTACAGGGCAGAACTGAATGGAAAGTGCTCCCCCTTCTCTCTGTCCCTGGTTCTATTTTAGTCTCAGAAAAAAAAATGAAACAAAACAAAATGACTGAAAATATTTAATTGTCCTTACTTGAGCCTTGTACTATTGTCCAGCCTGTTTTCTGCCGTGAACCTGTGATGGGGAAGATTGGTGCATAAGACTGACATTCGTTAAAAGAAAATATATTAGACACAAGATTAAAAAAATAGATTGTACAATTCATCTGGAATAAAAACACAATGCATTCCATTTCACCAGAAAACTTTTGACCCTGCATATCTTTCCCACTCAACTAACCCCTCTCAGCCTTTCTCTACTTTTGAATATTGTTTCCTCGCAAACCTGACACATAAAACAGTTGTGCATATGCTTTAGTATCAAACTTTTCTCCCATGGGTAATTGCTTTCTTTCTTTTGTTATTGTTGCTCCTTTGTTTTGTTCTGTCTCTATTTTTATCTTTTGTATATTTTTGTTTTATCCTTGATGTATTTAGCTGATTAGTCATCAGTGCATCTGTATTTAACTTTCTGTTTTTAAATTCTTGCATTTGCTGATCTCACAGTAACCTGAAACTTAAATATGAACACTTTTTAAAGAGGATACTTGGTTGGACTTCCCAAATTCTGGCAAATCCAAAATTTATTAGTTTGAATATGAATGCAATTTCATTTGAGAAAAAAAGAATATGCAATTTATTTTTTCTATCCTCAGATTCTAGCAAAGTGACAAGTTTTTTAGAACAAATGGCAGGTAGACTGAGGTTTTGTTCTGCATTATTTTTTTAAACATTTTTAACATTTGAGGGTTTTATTTAAATTATACTTAGTTAACATATAGTATAGTATTGGTTATAGGAGTGGAATTTAGTGATTCTTTGCTTACATATGACACTCAGTGCTCAACACAACAAGTGCTTTCTTTAGTACCTACCACCCATTTAGCCTACCTCCCCTCCAGCAATCCTCAGTTTGTTCTCTAGAGTTAAGAGTCTCTTGTGGTTGTCTCTTCTTTTTCCCTCCCCTATGTTCATCTGTTTTGTTTCTTAAATTCCACATATGAGTGAAATCATGTTTATCTTTCTCTGACTGCCTTATTTCCCATACTTAGCATAATACACTCTAGCTCCACCCGTGTCATTGTAAATGGCGAGACTTCATTCTTTTCGATGGCTGGGTAATATTCCATTATATATAATGTTATATATATGCTACATCTTCTTTACAGTTCATCAGTTGATGGAAAGTAGGGCTCTTTCCATAATTTGGCTGTTGCTGATAGTGCTGCTACAAGCTAAAGGGTGTGTGTGCCCCTTTGAATCACTATGTCTGTATCCTTTGGGAAAATCCCCGGTAATACAATTGCTGGGTCATAGGGTAAGCTCTATTTTTAACTTTTTGAGGAACCTCCATACTGTTCTTCACAGTGGCCACACCAATTTGCATTCCCAACAACAGTAAAAGAGGGTTCCACCTTCACGGCATCCTAGCCAATGTGTTTTTTCCTGTATTGTTAATTTTAGCCATTCGACAGGTGTAGGGTGGTATCTCATCATGGCTTGATTTGCATTTCTCTAATGATGAGTGATGTTTAGAAACTTTTCATGTGTCTGTTAGCCATCTGGGTGTCTTCTATAGAAACACCAAGGCTTCATGTCTTTTGCCCATTTCTTAACTGGGATTATTTGGTTTTGGGGTGTTACGTTTGATAAGTTCTCTACAGATTTTGGATAACAACCCTTTATCAGATATGCCACTTGCAAATATCTTCTTCCATTCCATAAATTGCTGCTAGGTTTTGCTGATTGTTTTCTTCACTTTGCAGAACCTTTTGATCTTTATGAAGTCCCAGTAATTCATTTTTGCTTCTGTTTCCCTTGTCTCTAGAGACCTGTGTAGTAAGAAGTTGCTACGGCCAATGTCAAAGACATTGCTGCCTGTGTTCTCCCCTGGGATTTTGATGGTTTCCTGTCATACATTGAGATCTTTCATCCATTTTGAATTTATTTTTGTCTACGGTGTAGGAAGTGGTCCAGTGTCATTCTTATGCAAGTTGCTGTCCAGTTTTCCGAACTTATTTGTTGAAGAGACTTTTTTCCCATTGGATATTCTCTGCTTTGTCAAAGATTAATTAGCCATATAGTTGTGGGTCCATTTCTGGGTTCTCTATTTTGTTCTACTGATCTTTGTGCCCGTTTCTGTGCCAGCACCGTACTGTCTTGATGAACACAGCTTTGTAATACAGCTTGAAGTCTGGGATTGTGATGCCCCCAGCTTTGCTTTTCTTTTTCAGGATTGCTTTGGCTATCCAAAGACTTTGTGGTTCCATACACATTTTAGGGTTGTTTGTTCTAGCTCTGTGAAAAATGCTGGTAGTATTTAGATAGGGATTGCACTGAATGTGTAGACTGCTTTGGGTAGTATAGACATTTTCACAATATTTGTTCTTCCAATCCATGAGCATGGAGTGTTTATCCATTTCTTTGTGTTCTCTTCAATTTCCTTCATAACTGTCCTATAGTTTTAGAATACAATCTTTTATATCTTTGGTTCGGTTTATTCCTAGATATCTCATGGTTTTTAGTGGAATTGTAAACACAATTGATTCTTTGATTTCTTGTTCTGTTGCTTCATTGTTGGTCTATAGCCATGCAGCAGATTTTCTGTATGTTGATTTTGTATCCTGCAACTCTACTGAATTCGAGTATCAGCTCTAAAATTTTTTGGTGGGGTCTTTCAGGTTTTCTACATAGAGCATCATGTTTTCTGTGAATAGTGAAAGTTTGACTTCTTTATTGCCTATTTGGATGCCTTTTATTCCTTTATGTTGTCTGATTACTGAGGACTTCCAGTACTATGTTAAATAAACATAGTGAGAGTGGTTATGCCAGTCTTGTTCCTGACCTTAGAGGAAAAGTTCTCAGTTTTTCCCCATTGACAATGCTGCTAGCATTGGGTCTTTTATATATGGCTTTATGATGTTGAGGTATGTTCCCTCTATCCATAATTTTCTGAGGGTTTTTATTAAGAATGGATGCTGTGCTTTATTATATGCTTTCTTTTGTGCCTCTGGAGGAGATTGTCTGGATCTTATCTTTTCTTTTATTAATGTGGTATATCATATTGACTTGATTGGCAAATATTGAACCCCCCTTGTATATCCCAGGAATAAATCCCACTTGATCTTGGTGAATGACTATTTTAATATACTATTGGATTCAATTTGCTAGTATCTTGTTGATATTTTTTGCATCTATGTTCAGTAGAGATATTGGCCTCTAATTCTCCTTTTTAGTGAGGTCTTTGTCTGGTTTTGGAATGCTAACCTTGTAGAATGAATTTTTAAGTTTCCCTTCCATTTCTTTCTTTCTTTTTTTTAACCATTTGAGAAGAATAGCTAGCTATTAACTCTTCTTTGAATGCTTGGTAGACTTCCCCTGGGACTCTGGCCCTGGACTTTAATTTGTTGGGAGATTTTGGATTACTAATTCAATTTCTTTGTTGGTTATGGGTCTGTTTAAATTTTCTATTTCTTTCTGTTTCAGTTTTGGCAGTTTATATGTTTCTAGGAATTCATCCATTTTTTTCCAGATTGTCCAATTTGTTGGCATATAATATAATATTCTCTTATAATTGTATTTCTACAGTGTTGGTTGTGATCTCTCCTCTTTAATTTATGATTTTATTTATTTGGGTCCTTCCTCTTTTCTCTTTAATAAGTCTGGCTATGGGTTTATCAATTTTATTAACTCTTTCAAAGAACCCCCTCCTAGTTTATTGATCTGTTCTGGTTTTTTATTTTGTTATTGTTTCTGTATCATTTATTTCTGTTCTAATATTTATTATGCCCCGTTTTCTATTGACTTTAGGTTTCATTTGCTGTTCTTTGTCTAGCTCCTTTATGGATAAAGTTTGGTTGTATATTTGAGATTTTTCTTGCTTCTTGAGGTAGGCCTGCATTGCTATATACTTCCCTTTTATGACCACTGTTTTCATTTTCATTTGTTTCCATGTATTTTTTTTTAAATTATTTAATTTTCTGGTTAAGCCATTCATTCTTCAGTAGGGTGTTCTTTAACCTCCGTGTGTTTGTGGTCTTTCTAATTTTTTTCTTGTGGTTAACCTCAAGTTTCCTGGTGTCATGATCAGACCCTATGCTTACCTTGTTTCTCAAATACAGATAGATAAATATCAAATCATTCTGAATACCCAAGATATTGCTCTGAGGATTGACATTACAATCTGCACAACTAGAGACAGCAAGGAGAGGACACATAATGGGAGGTAGGAGGTGCAGAAACTGATTTGAGGGAGAAAAGGGTCACGGGTATTCAGAAGGGAGGGAGCCCTGATCATGGAGAGAGAGGTGAGCCAAAGAGAGAAAAAGCAGTGCACAGAGGATCACACAAGAAAAGCATCTTCCCTAAGCCATTGACTGGGGAATGGAGAGGGACTAATTATTGGGAATTTTTATAACCATTGGAGTTCAAAGACTGGAGTTTAAGAAATCCTCACCGTGGCTGGTGTGGAGCCTGGTGGGTGCCGTGTTGATCCTGTGGAGAAGGAGAGAAGAGGCCCAGGAGCAGACAATACACTCTGAGGATTCACTGAAACACATTGGGAGAGAACACCTAGTTAAAACTCTCCACACTAGACAAGGTCCCAACACTCCACTGGAGGCAAGGAGAAACTGCTTAAAAAAAAAAAAAAAAAAACTTCTTAAAAACCAAACCAAAACAAAAAAACATGACTCATGTATATGCTGCTTTTAAAAGACTCACTTTAGACCTAAAGACACCTCCAGATTGAAAGCAAAGTGCTGGAGAATCAAATTTTATGCTAATGGACATCAAAAGAAAGCTGAAGTGGCCATACTTATATCAAACAAGCTACATTTTATTTTTTTAAATTAAAGATTTTATTTATTTATTCATGAGAGACAGAGAGAGAGAGAGGCAGAGACAGGCAGAGGGAGAAGCAGACTCCCTGTGAGGAGCCTGATTTGGGACTCGATCCAGGACTCCAGAATCATAACCTGAGCCACAGATAGATGCTCAACCACTGAGCCTCGCAGGTGCCCCAAACAAACTTGATTTTATTTATTTTTATTTTTTATTTTTTAAAAGATATTTTTTATTTATTCATGAGACATACAGAGAGAGGCAGAGACATAGGCAGAGGGAGAAGCAGGCTCCTCACAAGAAGCCCGATGGGGGACTCGATCCCATGACTCCAGGATCATGCCCTGAGCTAAAGGCAGACCCTCAACTGCTGAGCCACCCAAATGTCCCATAAACTTGATTTTAAAGCTAAGACCATAAGAAGGGATGAAGAAGGGCACTATATCATAATAAATGAATCTGCTCAACAAGAAGATCTAACAATTATAAATATTTATGCCCCAACTTGTGAGCACTCAGATATATAAAACAATAAGAAACATAAAGAAACTCATTGATACTAATACAATAATAGTGGAGGACTTTAACACCCCACTCACAGCAATGGATAGATTATCTAAACAGAAAATCAACAAGGAAACAATGGCTTTGAATGACACACTGGACCAGATGGACTTAACAGATATTCAGAACATTTCATCCGAAAGCAGCATAATACACATCTTTTTCAAGTGCACGTAGAACATTCTCCAAAATAGATCACATACTGGGTCACAAATCAGCCTCAACAAATATGAAAGATTGAGATCATACAATGCATATTTTCTGACCTCGGTAATCATTTATTTAAAACTAGCTTAAATTAAATGCAAATCACAAAAAGGCAAATAAGAATCAATGGATTCATGCAATGAAAAATGAAAGGTGATACCAACTTCAGGCATTGATGAATCAAGGATATGAAGACATTTTTAGAATGCTTTTTTTCTATGTCACTATTTTGTGTGAGGTCTCTTCTTTCTTACAAACAAAGAAGATGCAGATAAGCAGCTCTGGTTTATGTTGCATTCATAACTTCTGTTTCTAAGGCAGACCACTTTGGTTCCAGCATCCTTATACAAGTTTTAGAAAAAAATTCTGAATGCCCAAGAAATATACTTTGGCTAATCTAACATTTTGTGATTCCCTTTTTTATTATCATACTTATATGGTCACCAATACAAAATAAGGTCATTATTTACAATAACACTCTGAACAATGAATTATAATTCTGAGTGGACTATTTCCACATGTCATAGAGTAGATGAGACTCTAGCCTGAAAAAGAATGACATGGCCATCTAAGAAATAATTAGTATTTGGCTCTTGCGAGGCCATACTATACCTAAGATGTAGGGATTGAATTGATTTAAATTCTGCTGGATTCTTCCTATCATGTGACAATCACTCTGTGAATCACTTAGCCAGTGGTCCATATTCAATGGCTCCAATTCCTGAGGCAGCAGATGAGAGAGTGAGCTGGACTGGCAATAACACATTGTGTCCTGGGATAGATAGTGCCTTCAGGAAGAGTTCCTTATGCAAACAATAAAAGCTAATTGTGTTGAATCTCTATCTTGTGCTTTAGACTATGCTATGTATTATTTCACTGAAATCTTGTAGTAAGCCCTGTAGAAAGTTTTAGCCCAATTTTACAAAGAAATTAAACTTGGTGGAGGTCATAACTTTCAGAATATCAAAGAGCAGATAGAGGATTTGGATTTGGATTTAAGTCTATCTGAATATAAAAATCTCATAATCACTATCTTATCCTACCTTACATGTAGCAGAATGATTTTTATTTCAACTTCATTTGTTAAAGTAGTAAGAACTAAAGAGAGAGACACTGATTTTCCATAAAGGACATTCTTTTCCTTACAATTAGTGAACAAAACAGTAACAATATTATACAGAGAAGTAGAGCCTCAAAATGTAAAAGCTTACAGGGGTAGAAAATGCATCCCTGCTCTATGACAGAATTGTTGAAGATCTAAATGAAAGATAAATGAGATAAAATTAATCATGAACAATGGTATTTGGAAGAATAGATACCTGGATAGATCTTGATTCAAGGACTAGGAAAAAAGAGAATAATGCAAATGAAAATTTCTTCACCAAAGATTAAAATATATGATAATCTAAGGACTAGTAGAAAAATCTACTCCCATAAGTTTGTCCCAGAAAGTTGAACAATTTCAGAAAATATCTCCATTGGAGGCAATGATATGCTTCAAATGAATGGTACATTTTATAGCAAATATATATGTAAATATCTCTAACAGTTGTTCTGGCCATAGAGAAGGCTTACCTGGGATGATAAAATTTCCTACAAAAATAGAATGAAAATTATCATCATCTTTATAATCAAAACTATTTCCAAACAAATAAAGGACTTAACATGACATTTGTCATAGTAGTAGTACTTTTTAAAAAAGAAAAAAAAATGAAATGATTTAAAAAATCTACATTAAAAAACATTTGTGGTTAGATTCAGATTTTTTTCTTCCTAATAGCATAAAGCAAATAGCAAAGGGGGAGAGGCAGGGCAGAAGCAACATTTTTGCCCAGAAGGCAGTTATCAAGCTGAACAAAAGTGCAACCCCATCACCACAATTAAAAATTAAAATAAATTAAAAATAAATAATTAAAAATAAAATAGCTTGAAAATGACCAAAGACAGAACCTAAGAAGACTTTAGGTTTGAGAAATTGCTGAATTTCTAGTAAAGGTGATGGCAATCTGCAATATGCTAGTCTGGAGTTGCTCCCCCTCTCCCACACTACCCACCCTTGAATTGACCACCCCCAGTTAAATTAAAAGGAAGATTCTTTCAAACTAGAGCAGGTTGTATGGATCATAATCTTTTTTGCTGTCTTTGAAGGAGGCTCTCTCTTTGGAGTACTGGGCAACACTTAAGCCCATTGTCATAGCCTATCAAGGGGAAAATTATTTCAGAAACAGATAAGGAAGGGTTTGAGTCTACTGAGATTATGGTCATGGTTGAAACAAGCATATTCTTAGCTTGGCTGCGTACATACAAAGGAGAAGTCAGAGAGGGCCAAGCCCTGACCAACCCTAAATTTTGAATGTGCTTTCTCACCCTGACACAGATTCATTAGCAGAAGATGCTGGCTCCTGTTATTTGAGCACAACTCCTGTGCCCAAAGCTTAATAATCACTGGCTGATCATTAAACTATGGGGAAATACTAGAAAGGAAGCCAGGTTTAAAAATAAGAGAGAATATTCAAAACAAAATTGAGCCAAGACATTAGCGGCTGCACACTGCTATTATAATAATATAATCTGTTATACGTTGCAATTATGATACCTATAGTAATAGTTATAATTTGTGATACCTATAAGCAAAAAATGATCATGCAGATACAGATATGGCCATATATGCAAATAATCATAAACACATGTACACACATGAACATTCCCTTAAAGTTAATCAAGCACATTAAAATATCAAGTAGAATAGACTCTTCAAGAGATATAAAGAAGAGGCTTGCAGAAAACACAAATGGCTAATCAACATTTTTAAAAACTATTTCACAGATCATAATTGAAATGCAAGCCCAAGTCAAAATGAGATCTCGTGTCACCACGATTTTGCAAACATTTGTACAACCTCGCACGAGAGAGGATATGGTTTAGTGGGAATCTTATACACTGCATGTTGATGATGTAAGTTGGTTCAATCAATTTTGAAATTAATTTGGTATCACCTCTTAAATTTGAAGATAAGCAAATGCTTCCATTCAGTAAATTCACTTATTGGTATTTTTGTGATATTAACAGCCACAAAGCAACTCAATAAATAAATAGGGTCTATTTATGCAAAACAATACCATACCATACAAATAAGTGAATGGCATTTGCACACATTAATATAGGGTTGGGAGACAATTCTCTGTTTTGGTTTTGCACATCTTGTGTAACTATCATTTCAAGCATATTTACAGAGCAAACACCTTTGGAAAATAGAGTGTCTTTCAGGCAGAGGGCAGATTTGTTTACTGTCTAAGATCATAAAGATAATGTCTCCATTTAGGGCAAAAGTTAAACAGGTTTGCCTGCAGCCTCTTTTAAAAGATGATGGATTTCTAAGCTCTGGGTTCCTCAGCTATAACAAGACTTACTGTGCATGCAGGATCCACCTTACCTTGACATCACATTACCCCCGTGGGGCTTGGGAGGCAAGATGCACCCAGGAGAGCATGGAGGTCATGCTGCTCGCTGTGCTGGGAGTAATCGATTCCTTTGTCTCCACCTCGGAGTCATCTGTGTTCTGTAAGATCTTTGAACTTGCAGCAGAGGAGCTTGTCAGTTAGCAAGTAGGCTGAAAGTCTCAGACCTCTCACAGTTCCCAATATATAGAAAAATCTTAGCACACAATATTGAGAATATTGAGAAAGATAGAAATATATATATATAAATATTTCGTTTACATTAAATATTAAAATATGCAAACAAGTAATATATAGCTATGCGCAAAAGTAAAAACAAAAACAAGTTAACATTAACTCAAAATTTGGAATACTGTCCACTTCTGGGAAAGGGAAGGAAATAAGATTGAGAAGGTACATGCAAGGATCTATCTAGTAGTAATGTTCCATTTTTAAGCTGCGTGCAGAAAAGTAGTCCTTATTTTACCAGTTTTTATACCACTATATATTTATCAATTATATTTTCTAAGTGGATTTAAGTATATGTAAAGGAAAGGAAAATAGTTCTTTTTTTTCAAAAATCAAAAAAAAAAAATTGACTAAGAAATTTCCAAGCAAGATAAAGGTCATGATGACTTTAGAGACCATGATCTTCAAGTGTGGCTTTTTTGCTTTTTTTAAATGAAGGAATGAGTATTAAAAGTAGAAGAGGGGCAAGACATCCTCGCTGTAGAGAGTTGGAGAGAAAAACTAGAAGATAAATAAAGGTATGAGAAGAGGTTTAGGGGAACTAACTAAATGAAAGGACTAAATAGATACTTGGTTGGTCAAAATATGACTTAAATAATAGTTTAGAGGTTGAGTAGTATCTGAGATACTTACTATACACGATGTGTGCAGCTATGTGGGGGCTTAAGTTGAATGAAAGAAAAGGTAATTAGAATTAAGGAATCGAATTGCTACAATGAACAAATGGACTTGTGTACGTGGAATTCACATAGAACAATGGATACATTTGAATTAGAAACGGTCATGACCAACACTCGGTGCCTAAATCACTGGTACCTATAAAAAGTAGTTTGAAGTTGCTAAATGAAAATGATGAAAGCAGTAAAACATGACCGTGCTTGAAGACCTGAGTATTTGCCAATTATGTATTAGGAATTATAAATATATTTGGAATAATAGTAAATTTTTACAAAATCTGTTGTTATGGCCTTGTAGGTATTGCCAGCATGTTCAGAAGTACCATAAGCAAGACTCAAAGACTTGTTTTAAATATTATTTAAAAAATTATTATTAAAATATTTAAATATTTCCCCATGTATTAGTGAGGAGTTGCTTTACCCTCAGCCCTCAAGGTGACTTCAGTCCAACAACTAAAGTATAGATGTCTGCACTGCAGGTGGCCTTCAAGACCCTGTTCTGCTCTAGTGTGGCACCAGCTGTTAAATACTGTGACCATCACCTGTGTGTACATGCGTATTTACATACGAAAAGTCATATGCACATATCTTAACATCAAAGGCATACCCCTCTAACTACAGCCTCTCACTTCCCTCTAGCTGCTTTCACGGAAACCACCCTTTAAGGAGCTTCAACTGTTTTATCCTTCCACAGCTGCATGTTCATGATCCCCTCTAGTCTTTGCTTCTACTTTCTCCTGTGTGGAGCTTCTAGCCAAAATTTTAGTAACACTTGACACTTTTAATGTCTTGACCAAACCCTCTGTCTGGCTTTTATACATAAGCCTTAGCATCTAATCCTAGGCCCCTCTTACACTCCAATTTTTACTTAGATGATTTCATAATGCACATATTTTATGGTTTTATGTATGTATACATTTATGAACCCCAATTCTATCTCCTTGATTCTACTCCAGTGAATTTCATGCAGCTAAACCCAACTGCCTACTCAAAATTTCCCCTCAGGACTATGATAAGCTCTTTATAGTCAAAATTTCAAAAAAAACTAAATCTATGACCCTCTTATCTTTATACTATTTTGTCCGTGTTGAATTTTCTTTTTATTTCTGTTTAAAATTTTTCTTTTTGCTTTTTTTTTTGTAAGTGAAAGTTGACATCATGTACTGAAATATGGTTGAAGAACATGAATCTTTTTTTTAAATTCATTTATTTATTCATGAGAGACACACAGAGAGAAAGAGGGAAGCAGAGACACAGGCAGAGGGAGAAGCAGACTCCTCACAGGGCAGCCTGATGCGGGACTCGATCCCAAATCCTGGGATCACGCCCTGGGCCCAAGGCAGACACTCAACCACTGAGCCACCAGGCGCATCCCAAGAACAAGAATCTTGAGAGTCTTCTTTGAAAACTTCTTGTCTTGATTCACCATTTCCAAATAGCATATTTAATTCTCCTGTCCACAATGATTAGCTCGGAAGTTGTCGGTTTCCTAAGTCAGTTCAATAAAAATGAATCTTAACATCATTGCCCAGATCAACCAACTATTAAACAAATAAAGTTGCAGAAAACAGAGAAAGTACATGAAAAGAAACTATGTTGTTTAGCGCTGAATTTTTTATTATATATTTCTTGTGGGTAAGTTTTGTCAATGGACTCTTCTTTACTTGATAAAATCAGTTTTAAATTCTGTTATAACATCTGCCTCTAGATAAGTCAAGTCCTCTTCTTATATACTCCTACAGCATCCTGTATTTTCTTCAAGGATGTTATGACAATTTGTAATTATATATTTGTTTAACTATTGGAGAAATATCTATTGCTTTCATAGAATGTAAATTTCAGGTGGAAAAGAGTAATGTGTTTTGGTGCTTTGTTTTTGTTTTTGTTTTGATATTCAATCCCCAACACTGTCACAATATAAGTGCCAGAATTATTTTTAAATGATTATAGAGATTTTAACATGATATATCTGAATAAAACAAAACTTCAGTGGGTCAATGAATGGATGGACAGATGGATGGGTTTCTTTCAGAAGAGCCTTGTTAAAAAAGATTTTCATGGTCTCTACAGACAAAGTTGTCATGTTATCCTCTGAGCAGAATTATCTTCTTCATTATTAATTAAAATGGAAAGGTTGCTGAGAAATGTTTGTTTTACTAGAGATGATTTATGACTGTCTCTTCTCAGTGCACAAGGACATTATAATTTGACTAAGCATTTCTCTAACAGGATGAATTTAGTTAAGCAAAGTATTTTTAAAGGCCATCATCAGTATAGCAATGTCAAAGCATCAGTGATAAATTGCATTCATAGATTTAACATTTGGAACATGTGGCATTTAAACAGAAAATACACAGGGAACCTGTTTTTCTATTTTTGGCGGTTTTTTTTTTTTTACAACATTGATAAAGTTTAAAAAGTATTTTCTCAAATTATATCTTTTACCCCACATTATTAGCAACAATTACAGTACTGATTCCCTCAACTTTCTTGACTTAACTATTTTGAAAATTAAATAAACACACATCACAATGGAAGACAAGTATACAGATGCACATATCATTTTATATATAATTTCAAAGTGTTCATAAACCAGTGAAGCCAAATGCCAGTTTACAATAATTTACTGGACAAAATGTGAGATTTGAAAAATGTTGTGTGTTTGTGTACACAAAGTAATTAAGAAGACAATGTTTCAGCCAAAGTTTACTCTTTATTTGAATTTTGAATTATTAATTTGACTGTAAAAGTTTCTCATATGTTAAAAAGCTAAATAACTTCAAAGCTAATTAAAAACTGTCATCACACCAGACAAAATGTGCTAAAAAAAAAAAGCCCCAATCCTGTGCATGCAGAGTTCTGTGCTTCAATCTTAACACTGCTCTTTTTCACAAAGAATTCTGGAGAGACCAAAGTTTACAAGTCTCCAGAGCCGATACAGAATATACAGCATCACAAACACATTTTATGTAGCTTCTGCTATAACTATAAATTCTTATTTTATAGTTTACTATGTAAAACATTAACCCAGTGACTGTTAAGTTTTTATTGAATATGAAGAGAAAAGGAAAAATGCTGGTAATAATCTGTCTAATGATAGTGTCTCATGGGGAATTTTTATGTTACAAAAGCGCCTGCTTATTTTCATCTCTTATTACTCTTGGGGGTTTCTTTGACATTGCATAAACTCTAAATTACCATTCAAAGCTCATATTTTCAAGAAAAACAGAGCTCATATTTTCCATTTTTAAATAATATTTTGTTATTGTGTATTATCGTTTTTTTCTGGTTCTCCCTGATGTCTTGGTACAAAAAGGAAACCTTTGTGAAGATTGATAAGCAGGCTGACCATTCTACTCTTAAGATTATTATCTAAGGACTGTGCCTTCTCAGAAACTTTAAAGATGTTTACCTTTGCCTTTATCTAAAATGTTGAAGAATTAAGTATCAAAACAATCAAATAGTGGACATTTGGTGAAGGTCAAAATCAAGGCCAGAGCTTTAATTTGTTATGTGTCACTAGTCCTCCTGACAAATAAATATACACAAAATAAAAATTTTCATTGAATAGTGAAACAACATATTCTTAATTCAAAACAGTTACATCTACCCCTTAGCAAGTTCCAGGATTATGACTCTGCCCTTGTATTTCTAGATGACATTCCCTTTGCTGACAACACATATTTTCAAAACCTAAATTGTGAATATACAGTCTGTTTCCAGTTACAGAAACGATGCTTTAAATTGTTGAAGCTCTCATTATTTAGAAATTATTAAGAGCCAAGGTTTTTACAGGCACTGCACTTGCTACTGAGCAGCATCAGGTTCAACACCTGTCTGTAGTTGTAGTTTAGTATATCTGGGTGAAATGTTATTTTCCAGCTTTATTTTCTCCTCAGAAAGCTATGACTATTGCCAAAAAGACTTCTATAATTGCTCTTCATTTTATATTTCTTGCCCATATATCTCACACCTGAGTTTACCTTTCACTTTCTGTCATTTCTCTAGGCCCACTAATACTATTATAGTTTATATATTCTGATTTTGGTAATTAAGTTCTCCAGGGTCCATCATCATTCCAGGCATGGGTGCCTCAACCTCCCCAGGTTTAAATGCCTTTATTGGCACATCATATCCGAGACTGTTTACTTTTACTTCTAGGCCGGGCCCTAAGTCCAGCCGACAGCATCTCCACAGCCACATCTTCATTTCACTGATGATATTTTACATATAAACTAGGTTTTGCCATCAATTTCTATTTGCTTGTAGAGTTCCTTTGTTGGTAAGAACCAGTACTTCCCAAAGCTGTGTAGAATTTAACGGAGTGTGTAGGGCCATTCAGGAGAAAAAGTCAGACTTGAAGCAATGTGAGTAGATGTTGGGAGTAAGGAGTCCCCAGTAACCTAAGCAATGACTCATTTATTCTCTCTGAGTCATTCTCTGTCCCACTCCAATTCTCAGTTGGTCATCTGTACGTAGCTCTGCACATCTACGTCTACCCTATATGTGTGTTTCTTTCTGGCAAACAGTTTTCTTTGGGATGGACAGTTGCAAACAACTTTAAAATGGCTTTTCTAGCTACTTAAATACCTGTAACTGATTGGAAATTCTGTGTCTCTCTGTTGAAATTTTCAAGGAAACTAATCTGCCTGTTTGTCCATTGATGGACTCTGGGAGAGGAGGAGTCAGTCCCTGATCAAGTCAATGGCACCTAGGGACAGCATCACCAAGTAAAAATACCTCCATGGCACTTCTCTGGCCTGAGTTTCTGCTGGAGAAGTGTCTTAAGGAATGAGATGTGAAATGACAGAAATGGGTGAAATATGTCTACCCCAGCTTTACTTATGTAGACATTTTAAATCTAATCCTACTGATCCAATATTCAGTGTTAACTCCTGTAGATTGTGGCATTAATTTTACCACATGCTCATGTTTTTAAAAACACTCTTACTAAGGTGTAATTCAGCCATTTAAAGTGCACAAATGAGTGCTTTTTAGTACGTTCATAGAGTTATAACGCCATCACCACAATCTTATAGATTTACCAGATTTTAACTTGCATCCATGTGGATGGATGTTTTATTCCTTTATTTCTTTTTTAGGGCTGAATAATATTTCATTATAAGGATATACCATATTTGATTTACATCCTATTTATTAATTTATCAGCTGATGAACATTTAAGTCGTTTCCATTTTTAGCTGATATGAATGATACTGCTCTGATCTATTTGCATACAAGTCTTTGGACGGATGTGTCTTTTCATTTTATGGGGTATATATTTAGAAGTTGAATTGCTAGGTCATACGGTAATTCTGGTCCCTGATCCTGCTCAGAAATTACTGTTTTTCTCATTTGCTTTGTCATCTGTTAAGGGACTTGATCAAATTAATTCTATGAAGCTGACTCCCATCACAGTATTGCTGTCTCTCATGTCCCCTACCAGATCCCCTCATCCCTTCTTATCATCTTTTATGCTGTCGTTATAATGCACTTACTTATTTTTCTTATTTATTTTGTTACTTATTTTTGCTCCCATCATTAGCCAAGGACTTTTAGCTTGGAAGTTCTCTTTTAGGATCTCAAGGGGTCCATCCTTGGTCATTGAAAGAACTTTTCAGCCTGCTAGGGCTACATATGATTCTATTTTTAAGCCTCCCTTCCAAGGAGCTAGCCCTAGGTCAGAGTGACTTCATGTTCAGAAACTGCTCAAAGGCTATTTTAAGCCCTTGTACCAATGAAGCTTCTTGTCTGTGTTGATGGGTTTGTGTGTTTTCAAGTCTGCCCCATATCCTTCTAACCACTCCTGAGTGGGTGCAGCCTAGGACATTTGCACAGCCACAGCCTTTTAGATCCCCAAGTTGACTGATCCCAGGAGGGTTTCTCTTGGCTATTTTTTTTCCTGGCTTTTTCTATTAAATTTCTAGCTGCCTGTTGTTTATATCATGGAGCTATCAGTCTTCTCTTAATTGTTGTTCATCAAGATCTTTATAGACTGCTTTCTTCTGGGCAGTATCCTGCACCACTAAGGCTGTTTTCCTGGAATGACACTCTTGGTCAGTGAGTGGGCATGGTGGGCGGGAGTTGGTACTGTGGTCGTCTTGGCTTGGAACCACTACTCTATGAGTAAGTATGGCTATGGGCAATCTGGTTCCCAATACTCATGATTCTATTAGAAAGATTTAAGTAAAAAGGTATCTGACCAACTTTACTCTGAAGAATAACCATGCTTTCTGAAATTCTATAATTTTTCTATCTTATGATAGGGCCTTCATAAATTATTTATAATTGTTTAATATCTTATGGTTTACAGCAAATTATCATAAAGTAATTCTTTGAAAGATCATAAACTGTGAAGTAGATTAATACCCTCATCTTAAAAGTAAGAAAAATGAGAGATATATGAGGTAATTCACCAAAATCATTTGAGTAGAATCTACCATGAGTTAAAGTAGGAAGTTTTCCATATCCATGACCTATCTTTTTCATATACTACAATTTCATTCATATTGAGAAATTATGGATATTATATTAGACACTAATGTCCAATAAAAATAGGTGCTCAATAAATGTTGTGACACATTGTCATCTTCTGATCAATAATGATTGCATAAGTCTCTTGCTTTCTAATATGTTTGACTTTAACAAAGTAGGGCAGTCATATTTGATATGGTTGTGCGCCCATCTATTTAGTATCAAATTCAAATAAAATGAGGAACTTACAGCATGAAATCAGTTGCTAGTTTCAAGGAAGACCTCTTTCACCTTTGAAAATGTTATCATATTTAAAAAGAGAGAGACCAGATTTCATACTTTGAAGTTGCATTTATTTCTTGACTCTGTGAATAATGTCATTGGAGAGATGTCTGAATGCTGATAGATTAAACACAGCAGCAGCTGAAGTATGACTTTATTCTTTCACAGATAATTTTAGATGCAAAGACTAAAAATGAGAAAGGAAGAACAGTGGAAAATGGAGAGTTTTAGAGCTCTGATTTTATAAGAGTCTAATTTTATAGTGTAAGGTTAGAAGGATAAGTCAAGAAAGGAATATAAACCCTGCCATCATATACTGATGTGAAGTTCCATTCTAAAGTCTATTGCTTCTGATGGTAGACATTTTTCAGATGGTATTCCTGGTTTTATGTATTTGTATTTTACTCTATTGTTCCTTGTCTGTCGTGTATCTTGGCCATGACAAAGAAAAATGTACCATCACATATTACAAAATACTAGGCCTTCCACAAATTTTTGAAAATCAATATCAGGTTTAAACTGAAAGTCATATTTGTATTGTATTAGAAAGTAACGTTTTTCAAAGTGCTTTGATACATACATATCCACATTTAAATATTTCTTTCTATTCTTTACAATTTTACTATGCTATTTATATCCATGAAAGAAGATAAATCACCCTATTTAGGATTACAAAGCAGCCCATGCCCACAGATTCAAATGTCTCCTTTTTTTTTTTTTTTTAAGAAAAAGAAAGATAATCATCTATTGGACACTTTAAGCATTAGTCCACCTTAACATAAACGACAAGGGCTTATACACTATGGAAGTCTATCCCAGCTCTGTTTTCAAATGTAATTGTGATTTGTAATATAAAAAAATAAAACATTATATTAGCCTTATTCTTTTATCTGAGTTAGCATTTATGTTCTATTGTGCCAGTAAAGTGAAATTTTTTTTTCACCCTGTTCTAACAAGACACGAAAAAAAAAAAGTTTAATGTAGAAGGAAAAAAAAATCACAAAAGCAAATGATGTTATCTTATAACGTTAACCAGTAAAAAGAGTAGTGAATAAATTTTTCAGCTTAACCTTAGATCCTGAATAGTGAAATGGATGTTATCACATTTGCAAATTAGTTCCTTTGAATGGACCCTCCTTGGCAGATATTATTTCTGTTTATTTTTGTTTTTATTTGCTCATTTTATAAAAATTACGGTACAAATCGAAATGTTTGCAGACGACTCTTTGTTGAGTAAATATATTTGGATTGGATGAGAACAGTAAAATAGCTACAGTTGTTTTAAAAGATGGCATGTGAGACTTGTGATCCATATTTATTAAATTTTAAATTTTGCATGCTTTAGTAAACAAATAATCTCAAAAGGTCAAAAGTAATTCTGGAACTTTATCTAGAATTAATTCAATGATCAAAACATACTGATAATAAAGCAACAAAGCTGATGTCTTTGAATTTCTAATAAAGACAACAGGGGGCAATTGGCTTTGGAAGTTCTTTTTTCAGACTCTTCCGGAATATTAGAGGCCCATGGGAAGGTGAACCAATAAAATCACCCAGAATTTAGAGCATGCAAGCTTCAATGCTCATCAGTTTCTCATCATACACTATTCTCATTTGTAATTCTGGAC
Source organism: Canis lupus dingo (assembly GCF_003254725.2). NCBI lineage: Eukaryota > Metazoa > Chordata > Mammalia > Carnivora > Canidae > Canis > Canis lupus. Next base: position 4,329,876 of record NC_064279.1, on the reverse strand, counting down.
TACACTTCTGTATTACATTTGGTATCCTCCCTGGATTTTGCTGTCATTCATAGGTTTTATTCCTCTTGTTCTCTTTATTCAGCATGAAATTCTGATTTCTCTATCCTTCTGGCAATGTCCCAGCCTTTTTTTTTTTTTCCTTTCTTGAGCCATTTTCTATCAACAACAGAACATATTTCTGTTTTACCTGATATCATCACCTATTTATTCTACTGTGTTTCTGCCAGGCCCCAACCACATTGAACAATGGAATCAGAAATTTCAACAGCAAACAAAAATTCAAATATATAAGTTTTGATGTGATCATTACATGTGACTGTAGTTACTAAATCATTAGTAATCATGTGTAGATAACTAGTAATACCAAAAGAATGAATTAATTTAACTGTATATTTTCTCCTTATGTTAAATTGTAAGTTAGTTAAGCTTTTGTCATTTTAATTATTTTCTAATTTGGAAATCTTCACCATCTGCGTGATTCAGAATTCAATCCATCATATAATTGCAAAAGAAAGGAAAACTTGGATTTACTAAACACAAAAGTAAGTATTCAAGATTAAAGAAGAAGGAGAAAAGATGAAAAAAGAATAATGCTACATAGCTAGGATAGAAAGTATAATTAAGTTGTGACATGTCTGATGTAACAGAAGGAAGGAGAATGGAAATAGGGAAGTGCCTCTAGGAAATTTTTATTTGGTCTTATTTTAAATTTCAGAAATTGTACATAGCATGTATACAGTGACAAAGACCAAAATAGTTGGAAAAACAGAACAAACCAAAGCAAACAGAATAATTATATAAATAAAATTGTTGGCAGAAGTAAAAGAAAATTGTAAAAATTCTGTAGCAGATAAAAAAAAAAAAACAGAGTTCATTTACTCTTAAGCCATTACAATTAGAAAGAAAAGGGATTACATACATGCCTATTTCTTTTTGAAAATACAGCTAGATAAGCTTTAGCTGTGTAAATATTAAACTAATTTCCATGGACTAGCCATACAAAAAATGTAGATGACAGATTTTAAGACTTCCTTTCAATATATCAGTTATTTTGGTGAAGTCACAGTGAGATCAGCAGGGATCAGAATTTTCACTTACCAAATGACCATTGATGTATAGGGAAGTCTTTTATATATGTCAATACTATTAGCTAATATTTTATTTAGATTACTTTTATCCACATTGCTTGGTTCATTAATTGTCTGCATCAAAGATCTGAAACTTTTGAAAAAGGACATTGATAGATTGGAAACTCAAGGGAAGCACAAATTATTTTTTCATGAGTTTTTCCAGGTAATGTCTATAAACTCTCAGCCTAGTAGTTGAAGAAACAACCACCAAAAATAACTTATTAGGATTTAAAAAAAAACAATATAGTATAAATACTTTGAGAGGTTCTATAATGGACTCTTCCAGAAACATAATTCATGAGATCATAGAGATCATGATGAAAAAATTTAAGTAATTTTATAGAAAATGTCTATTGGAAAAATGTAAACAATAGACCAACTTTGACCAAGGAAAACATACACACACACACACACAAAAAACAACAACCTGTGTGAGTATGGGCAAAAACTATCAAGGTAAACAAATACTGAACTTTCTAGTATAAGTAATAGTAACTGGAAAATATATAGATGAACACAGGTCACCATAAAAAGCAGGAAAATTAGTTATTAAGACTGGAAAATATAGACAATACAATATAATAAGATCACCTGCCTTAAAAAGTTATAAAATTCTATATATTTAAAAACACAAACTTTATTCCCTTAGTTATCTTATGTAATCTGTCATTTTTGCAATGTTTAATATTTTATTTTTATTATTTTATGAGAAATCACCTGTTTTCTGCAAGGTAGAAACATTTATGTTATGGTACCCTATTTGTTTTATCCTAAATTATATATATATATATATATATATATATATATATATATATATATATACACTAGAGATTACTACCAAGTAAAAGTACACAGTTTACTCTGTTTTAAAAAATATTATAGTAGATGTCATTCAGTGCATCTAATTAGGTTTCATTTGATGTGTAAAATAAGACTGTATATTTATGAAGTTTTATTTGTTAAAGTATTAAAGGCAAGAAAAACATTATAGTATTAAACAATATTTTGTTTAAAATAATCAGCTAGGGATGCCTGGGTGGCTCAGTGGTTGAGTGTCTGCCTTTGGCTCAGGGCATGATCGTAGGATCCGGAATCGAGTCCCACATCAGGCTCCTTGCATGGAGCCTGCTTCTCCCTCTAATTATGTCTCTGCCTCTCTCTCTGTGTCTCTCATGAATAAATAAAGATCTCTAAAAAATAATAATAAAATTAAATTAAGGTGAAATAGTTATTGAAAAGCATTTTTTTTGTTTTTTTGTACCAAAATGCTTTATTAAGTTTACAAAAGATTATGTATGTAATAACATTTTGCAAGAAGTCCAGCCTATATTCTTTTTACTTTCTTTAAATAGCTAAATTTAAAATTCCAAATGCAATCTATTGAATTTGCAATTTTATAGATTTTATCAAAGTTATAAGAATAAGAACTTGACACATACAAAATTATATCTTGTAAACTTCTAAATGAACTCATGCAAGTTACAAAATATTTTAATTTAGGTTATCAACTATCTATGGAGATTTAATACTTGAAAAATTAAGGCATAGGGTGCCTCAGTGGCTCAGTCAGTTAGTGTCTGCCTTTGGCTTAGGTCATGATCTGAGTTCTGGGATCGAACCCTGCATAGGGCTCCCTGCTAAGTGGGGAGTCTGTTTCTCCCCCTGCTTCTCTCTCTCTTTTTCACTTGCTCACTCTCTCAAATAAATAAATAAAATCTTTAAAAAAAGAGAGAGAAACTAAGGTACAATTAAATATACATTTCTAATGAAAATTTATAAAGGATAGTTCCTATTCTGCTTTAGAATTTATAGCACTAATATATCAAGGTATGATATAATTAATATAATAATTTGATATGATATAATAATAATATAATAAAATAATATAACAGAATATAACATTGCCAAAACAATTGACCCTGAAAAACATGAGGATTAGAGAAGCCAACCGTGTTATAGTCAAAAATCCATGTATAACTTTGACCCCCAAAACACTTATCTGCAGAAAGCCTACTAATTGATTGAAGCATTACAAATGATATAAACAATGAATTAACGCATATTTTGCATGTTTATGTGCACTATATACTGTACAACTACAATAAAGTAAATTAGAGAAAATGCTGTCAAGCAAATCAGATGGAAAAGAAAACACATTTAAAGTGCTTTGTATATAAGTGCTGTGTATATATATATATTAAAAAACCCCACACATACTAGTGGACCAAACCAGTTGACACTCATGTTGTTCAGGCGTCATCTCTACTTATCAAGAAATATAAATATTGAGGCACGATGATTTAGATTCAGAAATATACATTCAGTGGGAAGCCATTTGTCTCTTATTACTAGAAGGTGGACATACACTAATATGCCTAAAAGAACATTTCAAAAAACCCAGAGCATTTAGATCTGGTTACTCTTTGCCAAAATTTTCCAAAAACAATAATAATCCTGTTTCAGAATAAAGTCTGAATAATAATAATTTGGAAAAATAATTTGAAAGATTCCCTGAGGTTGGGCATAATTTTGAAGATAATAATAACTATATTTTTAAGAAGCTACAAATAATTCCTAATGACACAAAAAATTTCACTTGTATAATATTACAATATCATTGAGCAGGGCGCCTGGTGGCTCAGTGGGTTAAGCATCTGCCTTCAGCTCAGGTCATGATCCCAAAGTTTTGGGATTGAGCCCTGGATCAGGCTCTCTACTCAGCAGGGAGCCTGGTTCTTCCTCTCCCTCTGCCTGCTGCTCTGCCTACCTGTGCTCTCTCTCTCTGTCAAATAAATAAAATCTTAAAAAAAAAAAAAAACATTGTGCAAGTACCCAAAATAATATGTACATATTTTCTCCTAACCCTAATAATTAACCCAATAATTACAAGGAAGCTCCATAACTTTAGTTGTCACTATATGTATTCATTTCTGAATTATCTTCAATTACAATTCATTTACAAATCTCTATTTGTAAATCTTCATAGGCTATCGAAAGTAACTTGAACTAAGGATAAGAAAGGAATTGGAGGTGCAAGAAATTAGTAAAGAAAATTATGCATTCATTTGAAATTCAAACCTAATTTAGCAATGAAAGCAAACATGCAGGAATAAAAAGTTGAAATTTATAGGGTGTAACTTGCCAGTTGCCTAATGTTAGAAGCATATTTGCCCCTTATACAGATTTACACAAAGACTTGATTTGACTATTTTCAATTTTTAAAATATTTTTTATTATTTTAAAATTTTAATCCTGTACAGTTGACATACAGTGTATTAGTTTCAGATGTACAATATAGCGATTCAATAATTCTGTACATCACCCAGTGCTCATCATGTTTAGTGTACTCTTAATCCCAATTACATATTTCAGTATTGACTATTTTTCTAATTGAAACTATTTAGCGCTTATTTTACTTCACCTCCCCCCAGAAAAGAGGCTCAAGACTATATCAGGGGCTTCTGGATGGCTCAGTTGGTTAAACATCTGCCTTCAACTTGGCTATGATCTCAGGGTCCTGGATTGAGCCCCAAGTCAGGCTCTCTGCTCAGCAGGGAGTCTTCTTCTCCATCTTCCTCTCCCTCTATGCTTTCCTTCTCTCTCTCTCTCTCTCTCAAATAAAAAAAAAATTAAAAGATTTCTTTTAAAAAAAGAACTCTCTATTAGTAAAATTTTAAAAATCTATTTTTCATAAAAAACAGAAATGCACAGCAACATAACATCCATCTACATAAACATAGGTAGTAAATATTGAGGATTAAATGTAACAGCTATATTCGATTACCTTACTCTTTCAAAATTTCTACTCAGAAAGCATATCTTCACAGCGTCTTTCAGATGGAAGAGCGTACTCTTGATTTTTTCATTTTGGTATGTATTTTTTTCAGATTTCTGTACGCACATATATCACTTTAATAGGATCTCATCTGTTACCATGGAATTTACCACACACAAATTGTCATGTTTACAGTTGTTTAATGTTCCAGTGTTGACTCTATTTTAATTTAACTGAAACATGAATTCTAGAAATTTAAAATATTTAAAATATCTCATTGTAATTTTGTTTTAAGTTTAGTAGTTGCTCTAGGTATCACAATATATATATGTGGAACTTACCACAATTTTAAAAATATTGACATTTTACTATTTCAAATAGAATATGAAAACCTTATGAACACCTAGATCCTTTACTCTCCTTTCATAATATCAGTCATAAATACTTTTCAACATATTCTGAGATATATATGACATAGTTATAATTTATACTTTTAATAATCAGATATATTAAAAACTCAAGAAGAGAAGTATAATCTACTATTTTAAGCATATATTTACCCTTATGATATCTTTCTCCATTGACATTTTAAGAATCTGTTTTTGTTTTCTTTGTTTGAAGAACTGCCCTTAGCAATTTTTTTTTTCAAGTACAAATACTTTAGTTTCCATGAATCTAGTAATGCCTAATTTCATCTTTAGTCCTTGAGGATATTTTTAATAGATATACTATTTTTGTATGGCAGTTTTTTTTTTTTTTTTCATCACTTTAAAAATATGGTGCCTTTTCTAGCTGGCCTGTTGGCCTGTATGGATTAGTGGGAAATCCATTGTTATTTAAATCATTTTTCTTCAAAGTGTAAAGCAGTGTTTCTGGCAGCTTCCAGGACTTTTTCCCCCTTTATCTCTAATTTCAGGCATTTAATTATGATACTTTGAAGTGGGTTTCTTTGAATTTATTATTTTGTGGTTATAGCCACTTCCTTAATCTGCAGATTTAAGTCTTTCATTGGATTGAGAAAAATTTGACCATTATCATTTCCTAAAATTTTCAGTACCATATTCTTACTTTTCCCTTCTTTGACTCAAATGACATGAGTACTAGAACTTTAGTCCACAGATACCACAGATTGATTGATTTTAATTAAGAGAAGTTTAAAGACTTTATTTTATTAAAAGTTTTAAATATACAGCAAAATTGAGAAAAGGTATAGAGATGTCCCATGTATTCATTGTCCCCAACGTGCAGTTTCCCCATTTATTAGCACTCCATCATGCAGGTTTATTTTTTTAATCTATTTTCTTTCTGTTGTTCAAAATAGATAATTTCTTTTGATGTCTTTAATTTCACAGATGTTTTTCCACCATCATCTCCATTCTACTACTGAGCCCCTACAATTAGTATTTTAATTTAGTTATTATATTTTTCAACTCAAAACGTTAATTCCTATTTACATTTTCTTTTGTTGAGACTATTTTTTCATTATTTCACAAATAGTCAAAATGGCTTGTTGGAGAATTTTTTTAATAACTTCTTTAAAATTCTTGTCAGATAATTCTATCATATGTACTACTTCAGGTTTTGTTGTTTCTTTTTTAATTTTAGTTGAGATTTTCCTGATGCTTGATAAGAGAGAAAAATGAAAAAAAAAAAAAAAAGAATGGCTCTCTACTAGTATATAAACAAACCTGACAGCTGTGGTTGCTTCACGATACTGAAGAACCTGAAAGAGTAATGTTTTTTTCATAGCTTTCTGTACTTTTTGAATGAATTGACTATTCAGAAAATAATTAAGATTTATTTTTTAGAAAGACGTTAAAATGCTTGGCATTTTATCTTTTATTTTTTTCTACAGTAAATTTTTATAGCCTTTAATGAGCTGATAAGTATTAAACCTCTAATAGGATTTAGAGAATGAAATATGCAATATTTCTCAAACTTAATTGGCATAAAACATTTTAAGTGCCATAATTTTCAGAATTAGCATGCATAACATATTTTTAAATGGTTAAAATAATTAAAGTTAGATGTGGCCTAAAGTGTCCTATTGCACGTTTAACAAAAATTAATCTCTTTCTAATAGTTTTTAATTATTACTGGTACTCCATAATTAGCATACCAATAAATTCTATCTTATTTTACCTTATATGAACTTCCTAGTTTAGTAATGTCAATATATAATTCATTCCTATGTATGTAATTTTGCTTATCTAATACTTCTTATGCCTAATCTTTTTTTCCACAACTGTGGACAGGGACTGTTTTTCTGAAATCCATACTATCCAACAAAATTATCAACTTTACAATGTTGATCAATATTTTTGGTATTAGTAATATTTTTACCATTGCATCATCTTCTTTATCATTATCAAGATTGTGCACCTGCTTAAGCAGTAATTATAATTATGATTTAAAAATTTAGTGAAATAAACCACAAAAATGGCTTTCCGTGTAATTCTAAAATTCTATTTATTTTTTTTAAATAATAATAAATTTATTTTTTACTGGTGTTCAATTTGCCAACATACAGAATAACACCCAGTGCTCATCCCGTCAAGTGCCCCCCTCAGTGCCCGTCACCCATTCATCCCCACCCCCCGCCCTCCTCCTCTCCCACCACCCCTAGTTCGTTTCCCAGAGTTAGGATCTACTTCTTAAGACAAGGAAGATTGGTCTAAAAAATGTATCGTTCTTTAAGCCAATGAGCAAAGCCAGAATATTTTTGTCTTTGAATCCCCTCCATTCTGCTCTATTTCTCTATTCAAATAATGTTTTAAGGACGTGTTACATTTATTATTTTTGTTATATGCTTAGGTTTGATTTGCATTTGGTTGCTTATATTTGGTTTCAATATTAACATTCCATTAAAGATTTTTTCTTCTTCCAATTTTACTATATTTTCTTTTCTTTCAAATAGAGTGCTTTGTAGCTGTTAATAACAGACATTCAGTGTTGGTCCAAGAGATCAACAGTGCTATCAAGAACCAAATTTTTTCTTTTTCTCTGTTCTGCCATCTACAGTGTTGGCTCTATCCTATCACTGACTTCATATGTGGTTATAGCAAGATGTCTTAAAAAGCAAGAGGGATATCAATACTTATCACTCATTTCAAGTACAAGAGAAAAAGAGAGTTTTGTTTCTTGTTGCTGTCTTTAAATAGTTAATGTTTCCTTACCAAGAGTAACTGACTTATTTCAGTCAGACTTTGAACCAGTAAGTATCAAGGAGAATGGAAATATGATGGACTTTGACTATTTTTCCCTACTAGAGCTGTGGTCTCTAGAGCTGTGGTCAATTTCCCAATTCAAATTCTTGCAGTGAAAGAGAGGATGCCTGGAATTCCTATTGAGGACCCAGTTGCAAATGTCTCTTTCACTTTCCTTTATTCAAAACACACATTATTTTGTTTGCCTATTATGTTCCTAAATTTTGAGAGGCACTGAAATTAATATAATTAGTTCTGTCAGTTTATATTAGTATCTTAAGCTGAAAATTCAACCCTTTTCACCATTCTATGTGTCATTTAATCATAGAAAATTGTGTCAAAGAAAATCTCATCAAAATCCAAGAGAGATAAAGAATTATATATGTATATTGGGGTGTATACTTTTCCATTATACTTTCCATGAACTATACTTTTTATTGACTTTTATGGTTAAATACATCATTAAGTTATAATTCTATTAAATGCTTACCTGAAACAACTGGAAAATTATTTTCATAATTATGCAAATTTATTATAAGTACTGTGTATTCCTAGTTTCTAGAAAGAAAATGCTTATGACTATAAGTTATTGTTTTTGTAAGTAATATTGCATTAAGTTAGTTTTAATGAAAGAATAAAACATACAGTCTTCAGATTAGTACTAGAAAGAAATTGCTGGCTGAGGAGAGGGAGTTATCAAATGGTCTCATTAGAGATGAAGTAAATTTAATTAGCTTGGTGTTATAGTGGAGCAAATATTAGAGGAAAGAAATAAAGTTTCTTCCTAGTTGAACTCTTGTTCTGCTCAAACTCTCCAAGGTTACATTAACCTAGAACTGTCAAAAAGTGCTGCTCTTATAGCTTAAACAGGCTTAAATAAGTTATTTTTCAAGACTGGGCATTTTATAGAAAACCAGAGTATTCAGGAGACAGCTATTCCACTTGTTCTCTAAGGGGAGATAACAGAGAGTAAAATAAAATGCCTCGAAATGACAAAAATAAAGTCGTGTGGATAAGCAAATTTAGTATCATTTCACCTGAATTAATGAATCTGCCTGTATAATATGAAATATCAATGACTAAAAAAGTGGCAACAAACATACTGGAAGAGTGCAATTTAATGAAGAGATAATTTAAGATATTAAGCCAAGTAAATGATAGTTTAAATAAACCAGATATTTTAGTTTTGTATAAAAAATCTGGCTATATTTTTCCAAAATAAAATATAAAATCCAATAGTATGAAAGGTACGTGCACAAACACACACACACACACACACACACACACACACATTAACCTGAGGATACATAATACAGGGCATTTACAAATGACAGTTTTTAAATATAGCAAATTTAAACATAATTATTTGATATACATTTGTCATGACTCTAGGAAATTAATAATACTGGTCAACAAATTAGTTTTATACTAAAACGCTTTGTTAGCTTATTTCAACTTCTTTTCAAAACAAAAAGTTTATAAATGTGAATATCATTTTATATAATTTCCTTGAATTATGCTCTATATTTAATGAGATAAAGATTTTCATTGTCTACAAATATACATCAGACATAAACTTAGCAAAGCTTATATTTACATTTTAATTATATGGGCTATTTTTCATGGTTATATTATACAATGTTTTTTTTTCCTTTTCCTGTTTTTGTTGTTTAATTAACATGTTTCTTTTAATAAGCACACATTATCATATAATAAGTTAAAATAAGATATCTTGGGAACCAAATATTAAGCTAGAACTTATTGTTAATTTTTCATGGATACTTGGGAGGAAAAGTAAATCTGAATATTTGTACAATACAGTCTCTAGTGAAAAATCTAATGTCTCCTTATAACTTTTATATAATACACAAAACTAGACAATCAAACAAATTATTAAAACAAAATCTGTGTGTTTCTAATTTGAGGGATATTTAGACTCCCTTACATAATATTCTAGGTAACCAACATCGTTATATTTAATTCATCATTTAGTTAAAAACTAGTTATAATTAATTCTTGATGAATATCATTCATTTGGAATTTGTCTGGCATTAGCTTACAAATCTTGTATTTTAAATGTTTGTTTTCTATCTAGTAAGAGACATTGAAGGTAATCACTGTATTGTATCCCAGCATGATTTTTTGCCTCAGTTGAGTTCATAGGCCTAAACAATACCTAGACTTCAGCCTGATGGAATGCTGAATAGAGGACCTCACTAGACTATGTCCAGACTTCTCTTCCATGGAAACAGAGATAATATATGTTACACATCAATAAAAAACTAATACAGCTGAACATAATAGGAAGAATACTCAAGTTACAATTTTTTCTCCCTTTCTAAAAGGCATGCTAGAGACTCTGGTTCATTGACAAGTGTGGCATACCTAGATTTGGAGAATTCAATACATACTTTTGCCCTGTTTCCAAAAAGTATATTTTAGGTTGAGCTTTTACCAGTCTAAGGATTTTGTTGTTGTGGCTCTGGATCCATTCTAATTCAAGAATTTGCTAATAGTTGACATTCTATGGCATATATATATATATATATATATATATATATAATCATAAATTGGGCAGTAAAAACACACACATATATGTATATATTTATAAATCCATAATACCCATAAAATAATCAGATACACACATATATACATTTATGCATACATATATTAAACAATATATAAAATATGTAGATTTTGTGTGTATATGTGTGTGTGTGTGTGTATTTAATTGTTTAATTTGAATGAGGATTATTTTCCAGAGGGCTATGTTCCTTAATTCTATCTAAAGATGCCATGTCAGTAGTAGTTTTTCAATTTCCTACTCAAATATAAAGGTTGAAATTCTAGAAAATTATCATGGTTGTGAAAGTTTCTGCATAATTTGACATGTTGATTACTTTTTCTTTGACAAAAGAATAATAGCAATTAAAAAATAAATGACCTTCATAGGCTTAGTCTTGGGGAAGAAATATTCTTTCTATTTTCTATAAAATAAGGGTGTGGGAAGCTAGTAGTTTTGGAGTATGTTTCAGTTGGTACCTTAAAAAAATATTTAAATATAGTTGACATACCACATTATATTAGTGTAAGATACACAACAGTGATTTAACAATTCTATATAATACAATGCTTTCCACGATAAACGTAGTTATAATCTGTCACCATACAATGCTATTACAGTATTATTGACTATATTTCCTATGTTGTGGATTTTATTTCCACAACTTCTTTATAACTCTAAGTTTATATTTTTTAATCCTATTCACCTGTTTTGCCATCCCCTCAACATACCTACCCTCTGGCAACCACCATTTTTTTCTTTTTATACGAGTTGTATTTCTGTTTTTTGCTTTTTTTGTTTTCAGATTCTATATATAAAAGAAATCATATGGTATTTGTTTTCTCTGACCAACTTATTTCACTTAAAATAGTACCCTCTAGGTCCATCCATGTTGTCACACAAATGGTGATATACCATTTTTCAATGTTCACCTTTTCAAAGCTGTCAGGAATTGAGAATTCTTATATAGTGTTATTAGGATTTAAAATATTTATTATAAAATATTTATTATACATATTTTTCAATTTGATTAAATATATGGAAATCCTTAAATGTGTATAATTTTTGGCTGATAAGTCTCACTTAGACTATGTACTGAGTTTTCACAACTCCATGTTGGTTTCATATAGGTAACTATGTTATTTTAAGTACCATATAGGATAGTAAGCAATTGCACTATTGGGGATTTACCCCAAAGATACAGATGCAATGAAACGCCGGGACACCTGCACCCCGATGTTTCTAGCAGCAATGGCCACGATAGCCAAACTGTGGAAGCAGCCTCGGTGTCCATCGAAAGATGAATGGATAAAGAAGATGTGGTTTATGTATACAATGGAATATTCCTCAGCTATTAGAAATGACAAATACCCACCATTTGCTTCAACGTGGATGGAACTGGAAGGTATTATGCTGAGTGAAGTAAGTCAGTCAGAGAAGGACAAACATTATATGTTCTCATTCATTTGGGGAATATAAATAATAGTGAAAGGGAATATAAGGGAAGGGAGAAGAAATGTGTGGGAGATATCAGAAAGGGAGACAGAACGTAAAGACTGCTAACTCTGGGAAATGAACTAGGGGTGGTAGAAGGGGAGGAGGGCGGGGGGTGGGAGTGAATGGGTGACGGGCACTGGGGGTTATTCTGTATGTTAGTAAATTGAACACCAATAAAAAATTTAAAAAAAATTAAAAAAAAGGGATAGTAAGTTGGAAACAATATATAAAATAGCAAGAAATTGGAGTTACTTAAATAAGGCAGGCATACTATTACAGCCTTAGGAAATAGTTTTGTAGAATAATATGTAATGATGTGTGAAAATGTCCATTTTATGATATAATTGAAAAAATAACTTCTAAAGAATATTGTGCTTTTAAGATATTTTTTCTTTCTGTTATAGAGTTAAACCTATTTGCCTTAATCCTATGATAGATATGTTTGATCATAGTCCTATGATAATATCTTATGGCATATTAACCACTTGCATATGTATGGCTCAAAATGTGTTTTGTGTTCTTAATTGTTTTGTAGTAGTTGTTATAGTAGTTTTTACATTTAGGAAAGTTATTCTATTTTATTTCTTCTTATAGCCATCTTTTATGTATGCCATTTTGCAATACCTTTATCCTAACCCCTCTATCATTTCCATCAATATTACCATTTCTAGTCTTTACCTTTGCATCTTTAAGATAATTTCTACTACTTGATTTGACAGCTTTAATTCTCAGCTATTACATATAAGAAAATTAGAGAGATCAGATTACTTCTACCTTTTCGTATCCTTTCCCTCCCATTTATATTTTTTTCTAATTTTTAAAAAGATTTTATTTATATGACACAGAGAAAGAGAGAGAGAGTGCACAAGAGCACAAGGTGGGGAAGTAGTAGGAGAGGGTGAGGGAGAAGCAGGCTCCCCGCGAAGCAGGAAGCCTAATGTGGGACTTGATCCTTGGACCCCGGGATTATGACCTGAGCCAAAGGCAGACGCTTGCCGACGGAGTCACCCAGGTGCCACATATTTTTTTCTAATATTTATCAATTACATTCTATGATATTGAACCGCCTAACCCTTCCTTTGTTTTACTTTTAATATTACAGTTAAATATTCTCAATGTTCACCTTCATATATTTTGCACATTTTCTCAGTCATCAATTTTTGGCTAAAATTTCTCTAGAATCTTTATGAGTAATCTTCTATATAGACTTCTCAACTCAAGTTCCAATGTTCTAAACTCAAAGATTTTTCTTCATTCTTTTGCCAAGGGAAAAGTTGGCTAGATAATACATTGCTTTCTATGACCTTTCATTAAATATCTTGTCAACGTAGCAACTGCTTTCTATTAAGAAATATCCCCCTCTAGAAGTATGATGCCAACCTGATTACTATTTTTAATGGATACCCAAACTATTTTTGGACTTAAAAGTAAGGTTCTTTGTGTATTCTTGAGCTTTTTCCAGTCCCAACTTCTATCCATTTTTACAGCTTGTATCTCATTGGTGATCTATGAGATCTATAGCTTTTGATATCAAGATTATTTCAAAGCAACTTTCTCTGCATCTACCAACAATTCTGCTTTGATCAGTCATTCTTTGCTCACAGAAGATGCCTCTCAACAAATACGTTGAAGATTTATGAGATTGGCCTGCAATGATCACCTCAATATTTCTAATGTTCCCCGTAGTGCCTTCATGGCTTCCTATATGGCTTGTCTTAGAAAGCTCTCACACAGCATCAGCTTCATGGTCCTAAAAGGAAATGCATGGCATACTCAAATTAGGGAATTTCATTGTGTATTCTTTACAGTAAGAAAACATGCAGAGTGTGAGGATGGTTTGAACCACAAGGAATAGTGCAGGAATCCATGACAAGTAGCAGCAGAGGAGCTTTTATTCACCTGAAAGCAGAGCAACTCTAAATGTGTCCGGCATGTAGGGGTTTCGGGAGGAATTTGCTCACAGAACCTGGAAAGACAGGTGGGTAAAGAAGGTTATATTAAATGAAGCAGTGTCATCCATGCAGAGACATGGACAGACCAAATCCCTTCTAGGGACAAATACAATGGAGTAAATAGATTTATATTAATATATTTCTTCCCCATGATTTTTTGCAAGGACTCTGCATTGGCTATACAGAACCAGAAGCCAATAAGCTCAGCTTTGTAGGGCAGAGGGCAGAAAGAAGGGGAGTGGATTTAGAACCACGAATGGAGGGATGCCTGGGTGGTTCAGTTGGTTAAACATGTGCCTTTGGCTCAGGTCATAATCTCTGGGTTCTGGGATCCAGCTCCATGTCGGGGTCCCTGATCACTGGGGAGTCAGCTTGCCCCTTGCCTTCTCCCCCTTCCCCACATGCTCTCTCTCTCTCTCTCTCTCTCTCTCTCAAATAAGTAAATTCTTTTTCTTTTTTATTTTTATTTATTTTATTTATTTATTTTTTTTATTAATGATAGTCACAGAGAGACAGAGAGAGAGAGAGAGAGAGAGAGAGGCGCAGAGACACAGGCAGAGGGAGAAGCAGGCTCCATGCACCGGGAGCCCGACGTGGGATTCGATCCCGGGTCTCCAGGATCGCGCCCTGGGCCAAAGGCAGGCGCCAAACCGCTGCGCCACCCAGGGATCCCTTTTTTCTTTTTTAAATAGAACCACAAATAGAAGATTTGGCAAAGTCCAACACTGTGCTCCCTTAGCATTCCACTCTTATCCTTCATTCAGGTAAAAGTTTGTGTCTCAATCTCATGGCATACCCAAAGTCTAATCATGAGTTAGCAAGTGTGTCATCATGCACCAAGTTGTATCCACTGTCATTCTTCCTATAAGGTTGTGGGAATATGGAAGAAAAATGCATAATATAAAATATGTAACTGCTTTAGTCCTGGGCTTTCTAGGTAGCCATGAAGTATGTTAATAAAAATAGACATATTTATGTGTCTAAATAATGATAGGCACTAATCATTCCATATCTCCCATACCCTCTTCTACATCACAGATGAATTGAGTTCCTGACCTGGAGAAATAACTCAAAATGTTATTCCTGTACAATATAAGTTACTGCTGACTCTTTTTTTTTTTTTTTTTTTTGGAGAAATCAGTTTTCCACTGACCAAAATTATAAGGAAAGATTGTTCTTAGAAGAATCATAGTGAATTCATTCTGACTTCCAATCAGCCTTCTTATTCCCTGTTAGATATCAACAACACAATTTTCCCTAGTAATCAGGATCAATTAACATGGTAGGTTCTGTGTTGATCTGTTATTCAATCTGAATGAGAAATGTCAAATGACAGAGACAATTTCATTTCCAATTCATTGGGATTATTGCCGGGTTCTCTGATGGTAGCAGGCTTCCCTTGGCACTACAGGCACAAGTCATGGGAATGGAAACAAACATTTTTCAAATCAATTATTTAGTTTAGTAATAGGAAAAACCACTCCTATCTCTATTCTTGGTTTTGGGGTTGGTATTATTGCTGGCCATGGGGGAGATTGCATCATATGTTGTTTGTTGACTTTAGTCGAATGCCTCATCCTATAAGCCAATATCCCAATGCAGCATGTTCATATTGGCCACCTGTTACCTTAACTGAGCCCCCTGAAAGTCACTGTACTGCTCTCCCAGCTTCGGATGATGGAACATGTGATGAGACCAGAAAACTCCATGCAGAGAAGTACGCTACCGCATTTGCCTTGCCATAGGTTCTCTGGTAGACACTGCTTTATGGAATACCTTGGTAATGATCGCAATATTCTATAAATCTGTGAGTGATGCTACTGGCAGAGATGCTGTAGACAGAGAAGGCAAATCTACTCCCCAAATATAAGTCCATCACTGGGAGGAAAATTGCTGCCATGATGGAAGCGGTATAATGTAACCTGCCACTGTGACACCAAAATGTACTATATCGGGAATCGCGGCATAGTGAGAGTTGATTTGCAATTTCTACAGTGATTACCTGCCTTCATTTCAGAAATCAAGAAACCTATGATTGAATGCATTTTAAGCCCTGCATCCACTTTCCAGGTGTTCTGTTTTCATTCCAGATCTTAATTACATTTCAACATACATACCTGGACTAGAATCTTAGAAACACTCTTAATTCATTCCTGTATTTCAGTATCCACATTCTATCAGTAACCAAGTAGTAAAATTTGTATCTGTTCCATCTTATTCGTCCTCTATGATATTGTCCCTCCCAGAAACTTTGCTAATATTCTTTGTCCTACAGCAATCGTCTCTTGATCCATCCTATCTCCAGTCCATTTCCTGTACACACTGCATGCAAACATATTTCTAAAACAAAATACAAATGGGACATTCAAATTTCTTTTTAATTAATTAAATCTTCTTTACGTGTCATCATGGCACCCAAGGCTCACTAAAATCTGCCCTCACTGTAACTTTCCTCTTCTTTTAGGGTTTATGTTTTAACAACAGTGCACTGTAATATTTAGTGTGTTAGACTATAAAGATGACATATAATATGTGTCATGGTCTTCAGTGTGGCAAAATAATATCAATTTCCTACCTTAATATATATTTTCTTTCATTTTGTCACTTACTGTTTATTCTTTACACATCTTAACAACTATATCCTCACAAATATAAAAAGCAAAGATAAGCAGAAGTATCGAATTTCTTTTCTTTTTTTTTTTTTGAAGTATCGAATTTCATATAAAATGTATGGGCATCTATTTTTTTAATAATCATTTGATGCAACAACTGTTTTTATAATCTATGTACCAGGTATAAATGGTCTTTTAGAAAGCACGTAACAATGCCAATTAACAAAGTACATATGTCCACTATTTATTGTCACACAGAGCATACACAACATGACATTTAGTATCTAGTCCCCTTGAATAAAAGGTTTTGTTTTGTCTGGTCTTGCTTTGCTTTCCATTGATTAGATGGGTATGGGAGCAGAACTTCTTTGTCACTTCACTGGAAACTGTCTGGGTAGCAACGAAGTGTATCATAAATCAATTTCTACCAGGAGAACAGCTCACGACCAAAGTCAATATCATGGTATAAAGCATCTATAACATGAATCAAAATGAAATGAGCCCCAATACTTTGCTTCTTCAGAGAACTTCAAAGTTTTAAAAATGCCTACACTATAAGAAGGCCATGTGTTTATTATTTTTAAATACATACTTAACAGAGCATATAAATGCTAAGTATTTAAAGAAGAGGCAAATACTGAATAAAGTAACTGATGGTTGTATTAAAAGTTTTGTTTAGTAGAAGACGTATAAGCATGCCCAAACAGAAATTCTACTACATCAATCTGAATTATTCAGAACTCCATGCTCCACTAATAGGTCCTAATTTTTTTTTTTTAATTTTATAAAGTACTCTGGATTCTGTTTTGTAGATACTGGACAAATTTGTGTTTTACATGTATATGTTTTTATATATAATTGGACACATATGTACTAATTTTCCCACAGATCCCTCATTTTATTTGCATCCCTGAATTATTTCATTCCTCTACAAAATCAGAACTTAAAAAAAATAAGTTATTTTCGTTTGCTGTGATTACTGACATTTTAAAAATACCATACAAATATATTTCAAAGATAAATATTAACCATACCAGAGAAATAAAATTGAAATTATTTAGTAATGCATTTTTTAACCTGAAAAGAAGTTCCCGTTTGTAAAGCACTGTAACTATTCTTTGTTCAGTGATTACAGTATTTTAGAGATTACTGAAAAGAAGTAAAGAAAGATCATAGTCTTTTTTTTTTTTAAGATTTTATTTATTCATGATAGAGAGAGAGAGAGAGAGGCAGAGACACAGGCAGAAGAAGCAGGCTCCCTGCAGGGAGCTGGATGGGGGACTCGATCCCGGATCCTGAGATCACCTCCTGAGCAGAAGGCAGATGCTCAACCGCTGAGCCACCCAGGCATCCCAAGACCATAGTTTTAAGAGAGAATTTTGAACATTATAATTGCTATAATGAGTAAATAATGCATATTTTTGGAATACAGTAGAATATATTCAAAGAATTAAGGAAAAAATAGGATTGAGAAGTTAGTAGATACAGGAAGAACACTTTCTATTTTCTTTTGTATATGCTTTTCTTATAAAATAATTTGCATAGTCTATGGTTTCCTGACTTCCATTAGATGTTCATTTTAGCCCTTAATAATCCTTAATGTTAAGATAGGACATGTTTATGTATATTTAAGGGTTCCTACTGCAATAGAATAGCACCGACTGCCAAATTCCGAGTGACAGTTCTATAACTCCTGCTCCTTCTACTTCTAATACCACTGTTGCTACTTATTATTACTGCCATAACTGATATTATTTTGTCATCATTTTAAACAAGTTGCCTTGAACGTTTATGAGCAAAGGGTTAAATTTTAAACTCAACATAAAACTAAGAATATATAAAAATATTATTATTTCATGTTAAAATGAAAGAACAGTATAACATAGGACTCAAAATAGCCTCCAGATGCCATTTCTTCTGGTCATTGCCCTCTCTAAAGTTGGCATGTTGTGAGAACATATCAAGCACCTCTAACACCTATCTCAATGCTGGGTCATTGTGAGGAGCTTGTCTGGACTGTTGTCCATTTTAGTGAAGGGAAGGTCAAGCTTAAATCCTGCTAAGGATTTTTGCATTTGATCAAAAGTAAAAGGTCATAACAATAAAAATTTTTAAAAGTAATTCACAGCAGTGAAATTAAGCAGCGTATCTAAATTTGTATCATATAAATAGAATAATAACTTTGAACAGAAATACATAAAAATGTTAACAGAGCAATCAGTGATAGTATGAAAGATGACTTTGGCTTTATTCTTTATGTGTTGTCTTTTATTATGCGATGTTTTTCAAATAACACTTTTCTAATCAAAATAATGAATGTTGTTGTTAGAGCAGGCAACCTAAACCTCAGCATACCTCATACCTGATTTTTTTGATTGGTGAATTCTGGCTCTAGTGCATGTATTTATGACTTCCCCTTAGACCTAATTAGACTAACTCAAGCTTCTTCACTCTGGATGTAGAGTTGAGAATGAGATGAAGTGGGACCAGCATATATACTCAAGATTGAAAAAATGTAGACTTGATCTTGGCACTACTGACTCTAAGTTAATAAGCATATGGACCTTATTTGTTTTATTTATTATTTTTGTCCTCAGAAAATAACATATTGCTTTGCAGTTAGAACAATTTGTTTTGAGCAGGACTGAAAGATCCATTCCTTTTTTTGCTGTCAGTTCTACCCTTTGAAGGTTTTCTCAGTATCTGCCCTACTTTTACAAGCCTTAAAATGGCATAAGAACTTTGTGTCATTTCTTGGGACTGTTTTTATTAATGCCTTACATGAACTGTTTCCATAATTCTGCCCATGATTCCTGAAGTATAGGTCTTCCTGATATTTCAAGCCAACCTTGGATTTCTCCTTCTTGCTAACTTGATTCATAATTTTCCATCAGTTCACTTCACACCTGGGCCATGCTCCACTTACTTCTCAAATGACAGATTGCATGCTAGAAGCAGTTGCCTGAGATTGACAAAAAGAACTTTTCCAACCGTGAAACTATATTTAGTCCAAAGACTAAGATTTTTTAAAAACAATAAAAGAGAGGTCGTCTGGATTATGTGACTCTAACATATTAAATAATTTTGAAACTCTGGAAATGTTTTTCAAATACATATGGAAACTTCATAAATATTATGAAGTAGGTAGCTATTTCTAAAATTTGCATAATCTCAGGAATATGGGAATTTACATGTTTTAACACTAACTCTAATATAGTTGTTAACTTCTATGATTAGAGACAGAATTTTGTCCCTGTAATAAAATATGCATACATAAAAACCTAGGTACATGTTATTGTCTGGATAGTTGCAAAGTATTATGATCAAAACTGTAGAAATATGCACGAAATAGAATCAACACTTAAAATTTATAAGCTATTTTATTTCGTGTGAGGAAATGCTTTCACATGTATATTGAGAATCATACCAAAACACTTTTTGCTGACAATGACACTAAAGGATGAAAATCATATTATATTACCAAAAAAAAAAAAAATGAGGATACTTCTGAACCACTAAAACTCATAATAATGAAATTAACAGCTTAAAGGATATGAAACTGAAGCAAGGGGGAAAAAAGTTTCTCATGCCAAGAAGATTATTTCATAGAATTAGACCTAAAGGAAGAACTTTTTAAACAATTGCATTTGACATGATTTCAAAAAAATGTGGTTTAATTTTTGTTTTATTTTTGAATGAATTCTTAACTCTACACCTAATTTCTTCAAATATTTGAAGGAATATACACATTCTTGACATTTGTAACATGATGAATGTTTTACTCTTCTGCCACAGTCATTTGATATATTTTTTAAGCTTTTTATAAACTCTAGTAATAACCTTTCTTTAGGAAAAATTCTATTGGGTGTTAAGTGCATTAATTGGAATGGTCAGAAAATCTAATCATAGGAATTATTTAAACATCCTTAGAATATGAAATGGACTACCTACTGTGAGTGAGAGACACAATTTTAATATTAATAGACAGGAAGCTGAGGATATTTACACATTTCTGTTTTGTTTTGTTTTTATTTATTTATTTATTTTACTTTATTGTATTTTATTTTACTTGATGTTAAAAATGAGAGGAGGGGTGAGATGTTGAAACTGAAGGGAAGTTAACCATGGGTAGAGATGCGAGACATTAAAGACTAGAGAAGCTGAGAAAATGAAGCAAGGGCTTATAGCTTTTGAAACAAGATTAGGATTTAAAATATTTAAGACTTGAAAGGAGAAGTGAAGATTTTAGAGCATAGGACACAAACAGTATCAGAGTGGTGACATTCCTTCATCACATGAATAATCTCATTTAGTTCTGAAATGGAGTCTAGTATATCTGTGCTTAAGAGCACAGCTGCTAGAAGTTGATGGCTGCAGTATGAATTTTGGTTCTGACATTTAAGAGGTAGATGCATGTCCAAAGTACGTGACTTGTACAATTTAATTTTTTCTGCCTCAATATCTTCATCCATAAAATGGGGGTGACAGTTTCTATATCAAAAGGAGTTTAAATACTAAACACACTTTTAAACAGTATCTATTGTGCAACCATTAGCTATTAATATTTATTACAACCTGATGCAATATGTCAGAGCATTATCCTAGCTTTATAAATGAGGACACTCTGCCATGAATTCGTCTTTAAATGAAATCTAAACTACTCACTAGGACTAGAACTTTCAAGTCTGCATATGTTTCCAGCCTATCTCTCCCCCATTATCCTCTTAGCTGCTATTTTCTCATCACTTACCTTTTTATTTCAGTCGCAGAGGCTAACCTTCTCCTGCCCTGGTTCCTCAGACCTGAAAGCTTTCTCCCCAGCTCTCCTGATATTTTCCTTCTTCTCATCCAGCACCAGTGCTCCGCTCATGCTGAACCCTTTATTTAATTAGTCTCCACTTATCTCCTCAGTATAAAGCCCTTGCTCTGCAACAAGCCAGAATCCCTCCACACCAGCGTTGCTGGGTCTCACTAGAAGAAAACGTGAAACAGCAGATGCATCATAGTCCCTAAGCCAACGCTTTCATCAAGAAGAATATGGTCAGATTAGTCTGTGAAATGCTCGAGAAAAACTGGTATCAACATTTAAAATGTTTTAAAGCTGCCCTGTGTCTCTACTATTCATCAATTGGTTATTTGTAGTCTTTAATTGAAACTTAATGAGATTTTAATTGTATATCTCTTATACATCTAGGTTTTCATAAAATAAGATGTAAAATAAGGTTTGTAAAAGATGGATTTTTTAATACTCTTAAGTACAAAGCAGATAGAAATTTCTGTTGTAAGTGACTCAGGTATAAAAGAGCAAGAATTATAACCAATGCTTATGCTTAGGATATAGCATAAGAAATATTTCACCTAAGTCTGTTCATATCCACCTGGCATCTTGAAAATAAAGTAAATTGCATTGTCCCAAATGAGACTGAAATTATTTTTACACATCTCTACTCACTTAACTAAAACCATAATCCCCTTAAAATATCCCAATCTTTTCCAGCACTTTATTTTGTCAGGATTAATTAGAATATCATATATGGAAATAAGCAACTCTCTCGATCTCATTCAAAGCAGTCATTAGGACCAACTTAGGGAGGAAAAACATATCCATATTTTTTGAAGTTAAAAATAATGAAGTAACTAATCCTAGTAATGGAAATTTAGTGTTAGGACAAGGTACTATAAGAATTATATACTGGAATCACATCATATATATTCAAGTTAACATATTTAATATTCTTAATTGTATTTGTAGGGACTTTGAAAAAAAGACAGAGTGGGATTAAACAAAATAGAAATAACAATTAAATAGTCTGGGCAATTCTTATTATTGAAGCATTTACTGAACTTATACCCAAAAGTGAGTTGAAATATTTCAATTTGCTTGTTCCCTTAGGTTCAGAACCCCCTGGCCTGGAATTAGACAGATATCTCCTAATGCTGAATATGATTCTAGATACTTAAGGAAATTTTTGAATTTACTATAAAGCTTCCCAGTGTAACACAACTTCTTTAGCTGTTGCAAGACAAGATCGATCTCTTTCAATGCTAGAGAAAAACTTTAGTTGAGTTAGAGCCAAACATATGAGAAAAAGTGTGTAGGTCTGTAACATCACAACTTTTTAGGAACTTTGAAGGGTAATTCGAGTTTAAGTGATTTCTACATTGGTTTTTACACTGGGATTGCCAAAGATGATTGCGCCTTTATTTGATTGTCAAGAAAAATTTGGCTTTAGATGCTGACTCTTCCAATATAATCAACTCCACAGTATTTAGAAAGAAGAGCAATTCTATTCACTTTTGGCAACCATCATCATTATATTTCATTTTAATGAATATTTGCTAAACAAGTTTATGGGGTAGGTGCTGTAATTCTGCTCAGAACTCCAAGATGTTGAAAGAAAATTAAAGCACATTTCATTTCACTTTATTACCTTCATTTGTTTGTTTTACTCGAACCTATATTTCTGGTGAAATTTTTACAGTCTTGTGTTCTATTACCTTCCTTTCTTTTATATTCTACTTTCCTTAATATTTGAATTTGCTCCTTGCCCAAACCTTTTCCCTTATTCTTTCACGAGTTTATATTTCACATTTACATATGTTCTCATACTTTAAAGAAAAATTAAACAACATATTTCAAATGTATTTAGTTCACTATATCGATTCATTGCTCTGTTAACATAATTTTCTTTAGTACGTGCATTTTTTAGAGTAGAGTTCCCTTGGCTATTTGCTATTATTATTTCTGTATGAAATTGATTAGTAATACATTTTATAGCCCTTATAATATTTTAGCAATACTACATAAATATGTTCTATAGCTATCATGATGATTATAAAGTGGTGATATTCCCTCAGACTCCCCAGAGGGTGAGATTGATCTGTGAGTCATACAGATTTGAACTGATTAGGCATGTACAAGATTGCTAAAATTAGCTTACCAAGCCTACTTTATTGTTTGTTTAGTAGTTTTCATTTTGGCATGTTCAAGAATATCAGTGATATCAATATAATAATACAAATCCTTTAGCAACTTAGAGCTCACTATACAGTGTCTTATAAATTATATATATACATAGATATACATATATACATATATATGAAAATAGCACTTGACATCATTAACATATTTGATGGCTCCATCGTTTAAATTATTTAATATATTGTTTTATTTTTATTTTGGATAAATCCAGATAAGAAATATAATTTTGTATAATAAACAAGAAAATAAACGACCTTGCATTTTCAGCAAAGTATTAAATTGTGCCATCACAATGTGAATGCTTACTTTTATTTACAGTATTCATTACTCTAATGGCTAAAAAAAGTTAATAAAAGCAAACACATTATTTCTCTCCATCAGATATATTTTTATCCCTTATCTGTAAATAAAATAGTTATCATCACAGATCATTCAAACTCTTAGCACTCCTGGGTGGCTCAGTAGGATAAGCATCTCATCCATGGAGCCTGCTCAAGATTCTCTCCCTTACCCTCTGTCCTCCCCCACCTCTCTTAAAAACAACACAAAATCCTCTTAGTTTTAATGAATGCAAATTTACCATGATGAACGATTCATAAAAATGACTTGAACTCAATATCTGAAAGCAAAATGACATTTTTTTTCACTTAAAACAATTAGAATCAATTTTTACAAAACTTTTGAGATTCTGGTGAAGGCAAATATTCAGAGAATCTTTAATTGTATTAATGTACAAACCACATTTGTGAATAGGCAATTGGCATTTTCATTAGATTTTCATCTTCATAGTTGTGTGACAATAATTAGAACAAGCGTTTAGTTTAGAAATTTTATAAAATAAATATTTTATTGAAATGCCATATGAAATACTCCCAGGAGTATCTTAAAGTTACTTGTATTAGCATATCAACACCGAACCACTCTTAAGTTGGATTTCATTACTAGAGACCAGCTAAGCAGCTTCGTAAAGGATACAAAGCAAAGCTGCTTGGACTTGGAAGCATCTGAAGCCCAGCATTTTTCTAGTTTTGACTTCTAAGTATAGAATCTCCATCCTGAGACAGACCCCACTGTGCTCCATCTGATGGCATACCAGTCACTGCTTCGGTTATTTCTGTTACAAGTCCCTGGATCTATTAAAATGCACTTCATCAAATTCAGGAATGAATCTTTTCTAGTTCTTTCTGGCAGAAACATATTTTTTAAAAATCTGAGTGAGAGAGCACACTTTGGAATGTCACCATTATATGTAACTAGTAAAGGGATAAAGCGAATGAATCCAGGAGAAATAAACTGGGAGAAAATTTTAGATGTCATTATATTAAGACTTTGTTAGATTCTTCTTTGTTATTCTGACTCTTCAAAAAAAAAAAACTGATGCTAAGAATTTAGTGCTTTATGAATAAGATTTTTTCATTTGAAAGGTTTAATTACTCTGAGCAGTCGTGTATGTTACTTCTGAATGCAATGCAGGGTGCAAAGCTTCAGTAATAGGCTGTCTTTATGGCTTGGACATAGAATGATAGTAATGGTATATAACCTGGAGATGCTTTAAGGCTATTTTTGTCGATTCCACTTGAAGATTGGCCCATTACTTCTGGCGTGCATTTCAACATTCTACCATTGTCCTACAATTTTCTGGTGTTCATTTGTCACACTGACAGAAACCAGTTTAAAATTTAAATCCATATCCCTCCTGAATCCCGTAAAAGAGTTTGTAGGCCAAAGCTTGTGCAGTGACTGATGATGCTCCTGTCAGGTGTCAGAAGATCCAGAAGAATTGCTCAACAAGTTTCTCAACAAGATAAACAATAAGGCAGATTACAGAAAAACAAATGACTTATCATAAGGTTACTTCCATGGCATTCTTCATATTAGTCCCTTAAAGCCATTTCCACAAATAAGGTTTTCAAAAGAGGAAAGTATATTGATATTTAATTCTCTGCTAGCTCATTCGGCTTATTATTTGTAAAGAAAGACCACACCATTGAAATATACGGTAAAAGATTCCTTAAAAAATACACTTTAATTTAATCAAACAATTTTTGTATCTCAAAAATATAGGTTGATAAGATTTGATTTTGCACTAACTCTGCTATGAGTTTATATATCAATATGATCCAGCTTTCTTTGCAGATTTCCAACATCAAGACGATGCCCCTTAAAATGCTTCTTCTTTAAACTGGAATATCTCCAAATCTGAGCCATGGAAGTTTATTATTGCATATCTTCATCTCAGTACGAGCCATATTATTAGAATGTGGGTATTTTAAGAGATTTTTTTCCCTAAATACACATTTAAACCCACCAGAAAAGCTACAAAAGCATATCATTAAGACAGAGCTATATTAATAATTTATCTAGACACATGAAATTACTGTGTTCACCCCCTTCTTCTTTTGTCAGAATAATGCAATGCCCAGGTTAAATCTTTTGTCACATGCATTTTTTAGACGGGGGGAGGCGAGGGAGAGGGACAGAGAGAATGTCAGTCTCATGACTCCAAACTCATGACCTGAGATGAAATCAAGGGTCAGACACTTGACTGACTGAGCCACCCAAGAACCCCTGTCACATGCCTTTTATTGGTCTGTACTTTGAAAAATATGACAGTTTGTTGATTTGACCTGCTTGGCTATAGTAGTACCTCCTTTGAAAAGTTAAATTTACTACATATCACTGAAGTGTTCATCTTTGTTATTTGTTGATTCAACAAAATATAGCAACTAGACAAGAAGTTAAAGGCTTGTGTTCCTTGAGACTATTGTTAGGTTCAGATGTAGCATGCAGATCTGCACCACACCTTGCCTTAAAGCACCAGGAGAGTTCTAATGGGAGCCTGATATATTAACCTGAGTCAAATGGCTTTAATTCCTGTAAAGTAAATCAGATAATTAGATTAGCTCAAAGTTTTATACATTTTTGTTCTTGAATTACAACAAAATATTAGTTGTGTTGTTTTGGATAATGTGAAAGCTTTTTAAAGGTGCTAGTGTCTATAATTCACATGAAATGGTATCAAAAGGAGGTAAAAACTGCAATGGTCCATGTTGACATCATATCGTGACCCACAAGTCACAGAAAAGAGAACCATTGAATGATTACTGAAAGTATTTTTGGGGATAATACCTAAAAGGAACAAGTTAGTCATCAGTTAATCTTAGAAGTGCATTTTCTGTTCGTTCATAAAATACATTAATATTACACAGGAAAAGAGAAATCATTAGAAGTGTAATTATATTGATTCACTTTAACTTAAACATATAGCTGATTCACAGAGATAGGAAACACCCATAACTTAATATCCCTGATGGAATGACATTGAACTGTGTGTAATTCAGTTTTTAGGACTAAAAGAGGTATCCTCTGAAACACAAACTCAAAATATATTACGGAGATTTTAGAGGACAAAAAAACTGTAAAGTTTTGATACCACCTGTGACAGTTAATGTTCCTGAAAATAATGACACAGCTAGAGATGTGTGAAGACTTTCATAAGAAAAGCATGCCATACTTGTTTATGAGACTACGTTTCTACCAGAAAAATAGCTTCATTAAGTGAATAAGACCAGAGATAAACTAGCTGTTCTAACAGAAAGAACATAAATATAATTGCATTTGCCTTGCTCACGATCAATACAGCCCGTTGTTCTGGTAGCGACACTCTTAGAGTATTATACCTTTCTGCTTGGCTATTCTAACATTTCAAACATAACGTTTCTAAAAGCTCTTTATTCCCACCAAATCTAACATTCTCCTTTGACTTTAATTATATGTAAAGATATTTTCATTTTCCCCATCACTTAAGTGTTGATGATTTTGACTTTTTATTATACCCATACTTCCAAATTCAGGTATCAGCTCTTCCCTTCGAATGCGTCTTGCTTTAAATGCTTGCTTTTCATCACTTTCATTGCTACTCTGTTTCATGAATATATCATCTTATACCTGAATTATTGCAATATTTTCTGATGTGTTCTCCCAGTCTCCTGTTTTTCCACATTTATATTTCAAACCAATTGCTACTGAAATAATCATCATAAATTAACACTATGGATACACTCCTGCTCAAAAATGTCAATGGTCTCTCTTAATGAGAGAAGATGGTCTCAACACTTAGACCAACATTTGAGGGTCTCCGTATCAGAACTTCTGCAAGATGTGGGATGCAAAAATATCGTTCCTCAGTAATAAAAACCGCTGGGTTGTAATTATTTAAGATTATTTGAAGAAGTTATGCTAGGCGACCAGGATAATCAGAGGGAAGAGAGGGCTGTTAACTTAAGGGCAATAGTTTGGAATGAAGGAAATGCTCTCTTGGAGTTTAGATACCATAATTACTGGCTATCTATGGAAACGCCCCATACTGTCATTTGGAAACAACACTCTATGAACATATTTTTTTAATGTTTCTACAAGGTCAGAGCTTTGAGAGCAAAGAACAGTGACACTTGGTTTTAAGGAGGATTGAATGGTAAACGTGACTTTGAAGTTAGACATTGTTTATTGCTCTAAGGGAAGGTAAAGTAGCTTTTCCCCGGGATCCATTTACTTAGATTCTAAGTACAGTACATTCTGAGTCATTTCTTTATGTCTCAGACTCGTGAAATAGAGCTAGAGACCTTTTTCTCACCTCCCCCATCCTTCTCCAGAAAGAATTTGTCTGTATTCCAGAACGCAAGTCTCCTACACTCTATCCCCAGAGGGAGAGCCATCAGATGTATGAGCTGCCCTACACAAGCTCCAGGTTTCATAATTCTATCTCCTCTGGTGCAACCACTGCATGCACTGACATTTTGCTCTCCTTGCATTGTCCTATGGAGGATTGGGGCATGGGGAATCAGTGCTGCTCAGATTGCTCTGTGAATAAATAAAAACTCTGTTTTCTTGATCTGGAAATATGGAGTTCCTATCAATAGATATAGATACATAGGAATATAGATTATAAGGGTATAGATTATTATAGAGAGATAGACACACATACTCTGTGTATATGCTCATATATGAATACATATCTATATAAATACACAAATGTGTATACGCATATGTGTGTATACATATATATGTATATACAGGATGCTCCTGCTATCTGAAAGTAGAGCTTTCCTATGAAGATTTTTGTAAGCTGAAACGGCTTACGTGAAGAAACAATTATCATTAATTTATATTAGAATTTTTTGAACATTTCCAGACCCCAAAAAAACAATCCCTCTTGGGCTTTTCTGAAAACTTAGGACACAGCTTGCTAAGGATGAATAAAATTAATGGAGATGTTCACAGACACAGTTCAAAGTTACAGTGGCTTGAGATGCTGAGATGCTGCATGTAGTTTCTGGGGAAGGAACTTGAGGGGCCACTCACTGCTAGGGAGTGAGTGCTGTCTCTACAATGGTTTGCTGCAAAACACACCATTTTTGCTTTTCACCTTTTCCTGTAAAAGGGAAAATCCTTTTCATATTTCTTTTAGTTAGCAAAACATGTATGGATGCAGGTCTCTCATAAAAGCAAAGTCACCTAATATGGATTTTTGAAAATCACAAAATACCTATGTGTGTGTGTGTGTGTGTGTGTGTGTGTGTGTGTAAAACTGCCGCAAGCTATCCTGTTAGCAGTAATACCTAAGATCCCGCCTGGTTTCAGACCTGTTAGTATCAATTATCTAATCAGAGTAGTAGTCACGGTAAATAAGGTTGGACTAGTCTTCTGAAATAGGGTTTTTGAAGCAATGAGCTACTTCATTAATAAAACAATACAGCTTAAGTAAGGATCATGCGGCTTCAATATTAATGATTTTAAGCTATTGAGAATAGTCCAAGGAAAGAAAAAAAAACGGAGGTCCTGAAATATAGAAAGAATACCATATCGCCTACTGGAAGAACCACTTAGGGAGATAAATATAAATTTTTGATCCATAACAATAGGAAAAATCCCATTACCTGGTACTAATAAATGCTCTCTGGCTGTTGGAGTTGCTAATTTTGAAAAACATGACATTTCAAATTGTGTTGAGATGGCTTGGGGTTAAGGCTGAAGGTACTTTAAATTAAATTGAATTTTTCACAGTTACGTTTGTAATAGTCATACCTCCTCTAGATGTTTCCTGGCCTTTGTGCCACCCCTAAAGGTGGTGGCTTATACTCCATTTATGATGACTAAATGAATTGAGTGAAATAGGTATTCCAATAAGGTATTAGAAGTAGTGAAGGGGGAGGATAGAGAAAGAACACAAGGAAAAGACTTTTAAGTGTTCTTGGTCAAAAGAAAGTGGGTGATCCAGGTTCTTATGCCGATTCTAAAACATAATGCTCTTATATATTTTTCTTCTTGTCAAAAATTTTTATGTTATTTAAATTCAATTAATTGACATACAGTGTATTATTAGTTTCAGTGGTAGAGTTCAGGGATTCATCAGTTGCATGTAACACCCAGCGCTCATTACGTCACATGCCCCCCTAAATGCCCATCACCCAATTACCCCATCCCCCCCATCCTCCTCCCCTCAGTTTGTCTCTAGAGTTAAGAATCTGTTATGGTTTATCTCCCTCTCTGATTTGGTTTTATTTTATTTTTTCCTCTCTTCCCCTATGATCCTCTGTTTTGTTTCTTAAATTCCACATAAGAATGAGATCATATGGTATTTGTCTTTCTCTGACTAACTTACTTCACTTAACATAATACCCTGTAGCTCCACAGTATTGCAAATGGTAAGATTTCATTCTTTTGGATGGCTGAGTAATATCATATATTATATATGTAATAAATATAATATATAAAATTTATAAGATATATAATATATATATATGTGGTATACCCTCATATCTTCTTTATCCATTCATCTGTTGATGGACACCTAGGCTCTTTCCATAGTTTGGCTATTGCTGCTGTAAACATTGGGGTTCAAGTGCCCCTTAAGATCACTATGTTTGTATCCTTTGGATAAATACCTAGTAATGAAATTGCTGGGTCGTAGCGTAAGCTCCATATTCAGCTTTTTGAGGAACCTCCATACTGTTTTCCAGAGTGGCTGCACTAGATTGCACTCCCACCAGCAGTGTAAGAGGGCTCCCCTTTCTCCGCATAATGCTCTTATATTTTAAGCAGTAGTTCTACTGCTGCACTATGCACCCACACTTCCTATTGTGGTTCTGTTCTTGATGTTGTCAGTAAACACAAAATCGGGGACCATATTAGAACTATGAAAGAAAGCACTTTAGAAGGGGATTGTAAGAAAAGGCATAACGGAAGAGATAGGAGAGATGAATGTGCACCTGCCCTGACATTTTAAACATAAAGACACTGCATAAAGATTTAGTTCCCATTATGTTCTCTTCTGAAACAGAACCCTGCTGGATCTCTTTGGCTAACTTTGGAGAGGACCAAAGTCTCTGTTAGAAAATTGAACAGTGTCATCTACCTTTTACAGATTGGCTGGGTTAGCTTGAGCTACTGAGAGCCTGAGCTCCTTTGGAGAAAATGTATGACACCATGTATGGTTTTCCTATACCTAACAGGTGAAAAGTGAAATAATGTATAATGAACACGAACTGAATGACCTCTGCATGTCACTTCTAACAACTATTTTTGCTCACCACATAGACTATGGCTGGAAGTCTTTAAAGAGTTGTATATACTTTTTAATCCACAATGCCCCATGCGTCTTTAAGATAACTGCATGATCAGCAATTTTAAAATCCCTAAATGTGCATAATTAATATCAGTGGAGGTTAATTATAGCTACTCATAAAGCTTCATTACAATCTAGCAGAGAGTAAAACCAATCTGAACATTTTAATTATAATATAAATTATAATCATCTAGTCAGAGTATAGTAGTCACTGTAAATAGGGTTGGACTTGTCTTCTGAAATGGGATTTTTGAAACAATGATCTATTTCATAAATAAAACAGTGCAGCTTAAGTAAGGATCCTGAGGCTTCAATATTAATGATTTTAGTTGAAACTCTAGCTACTGTTCTGAATATTATGTAAAATAGGTAAAGAGGAAATGAACACTTTGTCTTGTCTTATGGTAGACAACTCTAAATTGATCTTAAACTTTGTTTCTTGCCATATTAACATGAGTAGTCCATACATGCCCTTTAATATATTTACTTGTTTTTAACACCAAAGGAACGCTCATAAAGATATGATAATTAGAATATTATCTGTAAAATAGACCAATCTACATGCTCCTCAAAGGGCACACTTCATAAATGTTTCAGATTCTTGTTAAATGTTCATTGAAAAAGGATGGGCTTTAACTTTTAACAATAAGCAAGTGGAAAAAAAGAGATAAAATATTTCAATTGAGGCCTGTCCCAGAAAGATTCCTTAGAGAAAACAACAGACATTGGATTATTGATACTTATTGGTAATGAGAGTACAGTTTGAAGTATAATAGGAAGAACCAGAATCAAGTTTTAAGAAAATAATTGAATGTACTTTTAGACTTATAGAACATTTTAACATCCAACTATAGCTTTGCTATTGGTTCAGTGAAATGGCTTTAAGATTTCTGAACTCTAGAGGTATGAGAGAACACATTTGCGTTGTGTGTTAATTTCTAACAGCAGCAGTAGGAAACAGGCAAAGAATTTTTAAGCTCCCTTTTTGGCAATATTAGTACATAACATATTAGTTTCAAGTGTACCAGACAATAGTTTGATATTTGCATACGTTATATAACAAAATGTCATGACAATAAGTCATTACCATTTGTCACCATATAATTGACCCCCTTTACCCTTTTCACTCAGCCCCCAAAACCCTTCCCCTCTCATAACCACTAATTTTTTCTCTATATCTATTAGTTTTGTTTGGTTTGTTTGTCTTGTTTTTGGATTCTACATATAAGTGAAATCATAGGCATTTGTCTTTCTCTGTCTTATCTCACTTAGCATAATACTCTCATGATGATATTCTATCCATGTTGTTGCAAATGGCAAGATTTCCTTCTTTTTTATGGCTGAGTAGTATTATATTGTGTGTGTGTGGGGGGGGGGTAATAGATATAATATAGATATCGGTAATCTTCTTTATCCATTCATCCAGCCATGAACACTTATGTTGATCCATATCTTGACTATTGTAATAATGCTTGAATAAACATAAGACTGCCTATGTCTTTTTTTTTTAATATTTTACTTATTTATTCATGAGAGACAGAGATAGAGACAGAGAGAGAGAGAGAGAGAGAGGCAGAGACACAGGCAGGGGGAGAAGCAGGCTCCATGCAGGGAGCCTGAAATGGGACTCGATCCCGGGTCTCCAGGATCACACCCTAGGCTGTTGGTGGGACTAAACAGCTGAGCCACCCAGGCTGCCCTGATTAGTGATATTGAGTTTTTTCATATGTCTTTTGGTCATCTGTATGTCTTCTTGGGAAAAATGTCTATGTGGGTCCTCTGCCCATTTTTAATCAGATTATTTGTTTCTTTTTTTTTTTTTTGTATTGAGTTGCATAAGTTCTTTATATATTTTGGATATTAACCTCTCATTGGATATATCATTTGCAAATATCTTCTCCCATTCAGTCTTTTTGTTTTCTACTAGGAATTTTATGATTTCAGGTTTCACATTTAAATCTTTAATTTGAGTACCTTTTTGTATATTGTGTAACATTCTTTTGCATGTCAGCCGTCCAGTTTTCCCAGCACCACTGTTGAAGACACCGTCTTTTCCCCATTGTATAAGCTCTTCTGTAATGTCTGAGCTTAAACATTTCATTTAAGTAGCTGTACATATTTTATTGCTGTGTTTTATTTTGAATTCTTATGGAACTCAATTTTAATTTGTAATATCCATTCTATGTGTAATTTTATCCACCACACTTAACATCTCAGTATGCTTTAATTTCAGCATCTTTAAAATGGAAATTGTGTATCAAGGAAGTAGCATGGTGTATTTTCACTCTTAGTCCAGATTGCCTAATGGGGAGAGCATTATGAAAGAATGTCCAATATAGATCAATAATATCTACCCAATAGCAGAAATGATCAATAAACTAGTGTCTATAAACTCATATTTTTAGATGAGAAAAACTGCATTTAGGGTCTTGCATGCCTGCGGGAAATATTGAAATTCAATGCAGATCAGAATGGATGCTTCTGCAGTAGCGATTACTTCAAGGGACCTTTTAGAAAGAGGAAAATGCTTCAGCTAATAAAGTTTCTGGTAGAGAATAATACCTCAGGCACAAACCTACTGCCTGGGTTTTTGCCATGACCAGAGATCAAGTATTGGGATTTTATCCTTCTCTTAATTGTTGCCCATTCTTTTCTAGGAAAAAAAAAAAAAAGGAAAAGAAACCTAGCAGAAGTTATACTTTTCTTGAGCAGATTTGTTGTAGAGAACAGAAATTAAAATTAGTACTCATGAAATACTCATAGAACTTTAATGCCCTGATTGGAAAAAGCCTTCAAAATTATTCTTGAAAATTATTTAATCTTTAACATTTCATTTTGATTTGTACTCTGATATAGTCTCCAAAGCCATGGGATAGTTCTGAATATTCAAAAAATACAGAGTAAAAACCATGTCACATGTGTCTTTCAGATGAAGAAATGCCCCAGTAATCCCTGTGAGCAATTTGCACAAAGAGGAGGAGTTAGCTTGCCCTCTCCATTCTTGTGTTTTACTCTACCCATCAGTGTTTCTTTATTCAGACAAATATTAATTACCATGTGTAAAGCACTAATAGATGCTTAGAGTAAACTTAACCATAAGAAGAGGTGGAACAATTAATGGGGTGGACAGATAAATTATACCATAATATGTCGCATATTCTAATAAAATGTTGAACCATGTACTGTTCCAGATGCTATTTATTCCAGTGATACTGGGCTTTATGGGAAAACTGATTTTATATGCGTACGTGCTTTACTTCTGGAATAGTCGACAAGTTAATGACTTTGATACCGACTTACAAAAAAAAAGTTAATAAATCAGTCAGTATATCAACAAACATTCACCAATTTTCCCCAAAGTAGAGTATAATCTCCTTGTCCTGGGGAACATCAATGTTACTGAAGAAACGACTCTTAAATAGTATTCATCTTTCACATGGTAAGGCCTATTTTGAATACATTTTTAAACGAGGATCTTGGCCATATTCTTTGTTATCAAGTTATTCTGTAGATTGTTATCAACTGCTTGATAAAGTTTGATGTCGGTGTCAGTGAGGGCCATGGTAAAGCACTTTCAGAAAAGGGAGCTAATATTAATTAATGGGCTGCCAGGGATATAAATTTAAATTTCGGGGCTATTCAAATATCATTATAAGATTTAATTAGTGTGTGTTAATGCAATGTAATTATGCTCAAAGAGGTGGTTTTGTTTACTCCTATCTTAAGGTACAAAGATTACTAATTATCTGAAGTGTGTTATCCACCAATTATCCACCACTCTGTCGTAATTCACTGCTCGGGATAATCCCGTGCCAGCACTGGAGGTACACTGTTCAGATCTCCCTCATTTGACATTGAGCCTCCAAGAACAGCCTCCAACCTGGGGGTCTGCGACAGCATGCCCACCGACCGCCTTAGGTTATAGGATTTAATGAAGCTATAGCAACATGTAAAACGATTTCTGCTGTTTCTTTATGTCATTATGGCAATCTACATTGCCAAATAGAATTCCAAAAACAAACGAACAAAAAACTTCATTTGGTGGCAATATTCTCTGAGCCACTCTAACCAAACCAAAATAACAGTGCGCAGCGTTTATATAATTGGTTAGAATACTTGCCAGTTCTTACTAAAGGATAACATTTAAGTGCAAAAGGCATTGTGTTTAAGTTATGTAGTTGGCCACTGAATTTGCAGGCATCCCGCAATTGGGTTTTGACAGGTCATAAAAAATGGACTATAAAGTTTGGCTTCAGAGAACTTTAATTTTGCAAGTGCCTCAATAAAGCTCATGTTGTCTTTT
The DNA here is from genome assembly GCF_003254725.2 of Canis lupus dingo. Lineage (NCBI taxonomy): Eukaryota > Metazoa > Chordata > Mammalia > Carnivora > Canidae > Canis > Canis lupus. Next base: position 4,294,232 of record NC_064279.1, on the reverse strand, counting down.
GCTCCATCCACCTTCTCATCATGGGCGATGGCCAAAGCTTAAAGGTTATCAGTAGACCCACATCAGTGTCTACATATTGAAGGAGAATTCCCTACACAAACCAGATAATAGGGGTCCCCCCACTTTTAACCATGATTTCGCTTTCTGAGGCTTCTTTTACTTGCAGCCAACTGCAGTCTAGAAGCAGATAATTCTCCTTCTGAAGATCATTAGTTCAATAATAACTTCAACACCTATGACACTCACTCTATTTCATTTGATGAGGTCGGCAGTTTATCATCTTATGTCACCACAAGAAGAGTGAGTCTAGTGCAATAAGATATTCTAAGAAAGAGAGACCACCTTCACATGACTTTGATACCATTGTGTTGATTATCGTACTTTATTATTATTATTATGCCTGATTTTTAAATGAAACTTTATCACATGTATGTAGATACAGGAAAAGCATCGTATATAGGGTTCAGTACTGTGTGCTTTCAGGTATCCACTGGGGTCTTGAAATGTATCCTCATAGATACAGGAGAAATACTATAATTATGCTATTACTAAAATAAACATTAGGAAGATAATAATGGCAAGGAGCACTTTCAATGGATCAGCTCACTTATTTGAACTTCACATTTTTTTTCTTAACTATCAGAACATAACTGAATATTGGTTAGTATACACATGTATGTAGGAAGGGGAACTTCAGAGTATTTAAATATTTCAGGTAAAGTCAGTCACCTCTTCAATGACAAACTCAAGGCTAAAATCCAGTTAGATCTAACATGATAATCATTTTTTCCCTTTATTATGCCACACTGATTCTCATCACGGTTATTCAAATATAATCCATAAAGTTTTACACATGACAACTCAGTTTTATTCTGATATTAGCCTTAGATTTTCATTAAGAGGTTATTTCCTACCTAACACTAACTCATGTTTCATGATTAGATTATTCTGTTTTAGCAGATGGATTAGTCCTGTAGGCTGATTTGGGATCAAGGCTTCTCTTGGCTACATTCTTCCCACACCATCATCATCCATCACATTCCAACCACCCTGTGACACCTATGAATCTTTTAATCACCTAAAAATAATTTTTTAAATTAAATTAAAAAAATAAAATATGGAAATAAAATTGCCACTCATCTTGTGCTATTTGTTGTAAAAGAAAAAAAAATTGCATACTCAGTGCTTGAGTTTAACTGGGTATGCACTTTATTTAGCACTGGTTTGTTTGCCTTTTTCCATAAAAACTTAATGTTTTCCAAGAGAGGTAAAAAGTAATTCATCACAGAAAACAGTCACTATACATTTGGAAACGGTTGATATGAGAGAAGATAAGAGAGAAAGGGCTTACAAAGCAAAATATTTGTGTCAGAAAGAATCTTACTATGGTTCTGAGAAACAAATTAGAAACTGGTTAAGCAAATAGAAGCAGAATATTTTATTTATTTTTGATATTAATAGGCTATTATCTCAGAGACTGACTTTCTGAAAAGAGTATGTATCTTTTATGTTTAATTTTGGATATTAATGTAGTCACATTCCCAGTAGATACATGGAGCATATCATATCTAGAAATATATAATTTTTGTTTTCCCAAGCCTTTGTATTATATATTTTCTTACAGGCAAATGCATATTGAAAACACCCTGTAAAATTATTAATTATCTTTACAGAGAAAAAAATGTGTTCCCTAAAGGGTATTTAGTAATGAAATTAAAATGAATTTAAAATTTAAATTATTTTTTCCTCACTACATTTAGCAGAAATATTGCAAAGAGTCAGAAGACAAATTTAGATTTTTTTTCCCCCTGCCGGGAGGTTGAAACATTAATCCAGAATGAAATAATCAAAATAAAAGTTTATAATTATAATGAATTCACAGGGATGTTTCATGAAATTTAGGAAGCAAACTAAAAATGTGTGGTTATGGCTTGATCTAAGATGGTACATCAGTTTAAAATTGTGTAAGTAATATATATTGGCATTGCTTTGTTCAAACTTTTATTTGCTCACTCTAAAATATTTTTATAATTACACATTCAAGAGCAACACATAGTCAAATAAATACATAAAAGCAATACACACTCATAATCAATAAGTAGCTAGCTATTTATTTATTTATTTATTTATTTATTTATTTATTTTTATAATAAGTAGCTATTTAAACCTAAAATTTGATCATATGAGATTTTAATTTCTTGAACAATATAAATATCTTCTTAGAGCATAACATCAAACTGAAATATGTTTCACTGAAACTTATTTTGTTCGAATAAGCATTTATGAGTGTCTAATATCTGTCATGACATAGAATATATAATAGATAACATCAAAACTGTATATTAAACCCCCATTCCTCCATATCAGTGATTAAAGGATTTTTTTTTTTTTTTTGTAATGAAGGGGGAAAAATAAAAACTTTTCAAACTTAAAAGGGAGAGGAAAGTAATTGAAGTGGTGATGACGTCTACCAAAGCCTTGGAACATGGACAAACCATCCATGCCAAATAAAATATCTAAAGCAACAGATGCAAAATGTATTTTTGTTACACAATTTGTCCCATTTATGCAGACAATCACAAGTATAAATAGTTACTAAAAAATTTCCTGCATTTTTAACGTTTCTTGTCCTACCTAATAATTGGTAAGAACACACACATGACAGTAGCACCAGCTAGTCCACTTGCAGTGACTCCGGCTATCTGCTGGCTTGGTTAGCTCTACTCTGAAGTCAGCTCACTGACCCTTTGAAAAGTTGTGGCTGCTTGTGTCACGCAATAATATTCATCTAAATATAAAGGATCCACATTTTAGGAAAATATACAACTGGTGAAGATGCTTTTGGTGCTCTGGCTCGTTATGCCAGCACTCATAAGTCTTTTACGTACCACAGATTCCCACTCTGGGTACTTTTTCTCTGACCAAAACATGCTTTATCCTCATACCGGGCAGGTCCCAAGGGCTGGAATTTACCAGCCCAGTAACAGTGCTTGACCAAAAATGGGGGGAATTTCATGCCTTTCAGGAGACATGCCTGAGGTAGGATTTCCACTTAGTCCCAGAGGTCCCACCTGGGATGGAACTCCTACAGCCCAGAGCATTAATGCTCCTTTCCAGTCTCCGCCTCTACTCTTCCTACAGTAGCTCCCATAATCAGCTCTTAAAGAAATGACTTGCACTTCAATTCAGCCTCAGGGTCACCTTCTAAGGCAGATTAGCCTCAGAAAAGAACATGTTTATGACGTTAATGATTTCATAATAAATTGTGTTTTCAAAGAGCGAAGCCTTAAAATTTAAAATCATCTTTAACCTGCCAAAATTCTGCCATATTTTTCCTTACGGAAAAGAAATATGAACATTCTCTTCTTTTGTTTTAGATGTGTAGCGTTTCCAACTTTGCTTTAGATGTGTACTTTGCCAATCTTCACATTAAAAACAAAAAACAAAAAACCTCAATTTCTTTTTTTTTTTTTTTTTATAGAAGGAAAGGTAGGATGATTTTTGATTAAGGAACCATAGATTATTTAACCATCCTGAATAATTTGATAATTCTGAGAATACTGAGAATATTTTTAAGTGAATGAAATTTAACATTGATCTAGTAATCGGTGTTTTTGGTTTTTTTTTTTTTTTTTTTTTAGTGTTTGGTTCAATTTGTTTCTGAGAGAGTTGCATTCACGTTTCTCCCGAAAAGTTTGCTAAATTTTGCATTCAAATATTCTGATGTATTTTTGGAAACATAGGGCCTCACCTAAACAAAATCTCCATCAATCTTTCTTGCTCATAACAATATTCTTGTTTTGTTTTGTTATTAGATACTTTCCCCCTGATTTTTAGATGACTATTCATACATTTTGTCAGTATCATGGCATATTTTTCTATTTCTTTTATTTTCAACCAGTTTATATCATTATGTTTAGGAATACATTGTACATAAAACTAGATTATTTTTTCCTTTTTACTCAATCTGTGAATTATCTGATGAGAAATCTACTCTCAGCCTCATTGTCATGTTTTAGTTGTCCTTTCATTTTCATTGATACTAAGATATTCACTCTTTTCAGTATGTTGGTTTCATTGTATGGTTTTGAATTTATTTCTATTAACACTTCTCAGAAATCACTGGGTCCCTGGGGAGCCGTATCATTATTAATTTGGGGATTCATATCATGCTTAAATTCTGAAAATTTATGATCGAATTTCTCTTCAAATATATTCACACCTGTAATTTAAATTTTTTTCTTTTGTTAAAAAATTTTATTGCAAAGTTTGAATTAGGTTGTAATTTTTCATTCCATTATCCATTTTTATTGAATGTTTTTACATTTCCCCATTTCCTGTGGCTTATGGAATTTTATTGCTCATATGGTAATAAACCTATGTATCGCAGTTTACATATTTTTATGTAAAATTTGCTTTTCTCCTTTTGTTGATTATGAATGTTCTTTTTTTTCTAATCATTCTGTTTCTCTATGATAGTTTATATTATTTTAAAATGTATTTAATTATTTTATCATCTGGAATAAAGTTTATCTTGTTCTTTAATTTCCTTCAAATTTATACTTTTTGGTAGTTGAAACTAAGTCCGTTGCATCTGCTGTCTCACATAGTGATTTATCTTCTCATATGATTTAGTTTTTTCTAAAGATAATATCCAATGGTTTTTGGTTTTCAGTTATACTTCCCTATGCCACAATTATGAAGTTATTTCTAAAAACTTCAGTTTTGGTTTACAAGTATCTCAGTTTTGCCAGTTGAGCCCATCTTTAAGATTTATGATCATTTATAGGTAGTATAAATTTGAACAATGCATGAATTTGAATCTCAAATTTCAATTCAAAAGTTTTTTTTGGGGGGGGGAGGGGGGTGTTGATACTACAGAGAGCACAGATATGTCACAAATTTCCTGGCAACCCAAATGAGTTTTTTCTTTAATTATTATGATCGGATACACATAACATAATTTTTTATAATTTAACCATTTTGAAGTGCACTGTTCATTGGTATTAAGGGCATTCACATTTTTGTGCGGCCATCACCACTATCAATCTCCAGAATTTCTGTCATCTTCCCAAAACTGAAATGCCATGCCCATTAAATACTAAGTCCCCATTTTCTCCTTTCTTTAGTCCCTGGAAACCACCATTCTACCTTTTGTCTCTATGAACTTGACTACTCTGGACAGCTCCTAAAAATGAACATATAGAGCACTTGTCTCTTGTGACTGGTTTATTTCACTCACCATAATGTCTCCAAGCTTCATCCATGCTGCAGTATGTGAGAGGATATTTTAAAAATATAAGACTGAATAATATTCCATTTTATGTCTATACCACATTTAGTTCTTACATTCATCCATCAAAGGACACACAGATTGTTTCCATGTTCCAACTATTGTGCATAATGCTGCTATGAATGTGTAAGCATGCAAATATCTTTTCTGCTCAATTCCTTGCTTTTGATTATTTTGCTTTATCCAGAGGAGAATTGCTGGATCATATGGTACTGTACTTCTATTTTTTGAGGAGTTGTCATACTGTTTTTCAAAGCAGCTGCACCACACTATTTACTTATCCACTAGCAATAATACACAGGGGATCCAGTTTCTGTGCATTTTTACCAACACTTTGTTTTTTCTGTTTTCTGTTTCTTGTTTGTGTGTATGTGTGCATTTTAATAATAGCCAATCTAATGGACAGGAAGTGATATCTATTGGTGCTTTTAATTTGCCGTTTCCTACTGATTACAAACGTTGAACATCTTTTCATATGTTTTTTGGCTATTTGTATATCTTTGAAGAAATACATGTTCATGTTCTTAACGCTTTTTTTTTTTAAATCAGGCTGCTTGTTTTTATTGTTGACTTTGAGTTGTAGGAGTAACTTATGTACCCTGAATGTGAATCCTTTATCAAATATATAATTTGCAAATATTTTCCAATTCTGTGAGTTGCCTTTTCTCTCTGTTGATAGTGTCTTTTGATGCACAAATCTTTTAATTCGAAGTCCAATTTACATATTATTTTTTCTTGTGTCAGCTGTTCTTTTAATGTCCTATCTAAGAAATCACTGCCAAATCTAAGATCATGGATATTTCTTATGTTTTCTTCTAAAGGTTTTATAGTTTTTGCTCTTACACTTGGCTCCTTGATCTTAAGATAATTTTGAGGTAATTTTTGATATGTGGTAAAAAACACATAACAATATCTACAATCTTAACTATGTTTAAGGGTACAGGACAGTAGTATTAACTATATGCACACTGTTGTGCAATAGATCTCCAAAATCTTTCATCTTGTAAAACTAAAACTCTATGTCCATGAAACAATTCCCCTTTTCTCCCTCCCCGTATCCCATGGCAACCACTATTCTATTTTTTTGTTTCTAAGAGTTCTACTACTTTAGATGACTTATATGCATAGTCATGAAGTATTTGTCTTTTTGCAACTGAGTTGTTTCACTTAGCATAATGTCCTCAAATTTATCCAGGTTGTAGTATAAAACAGCATTTCCATTTTTTTAAAGGATGAATAATATTCCATTGTATTTGTATATTGTATTTTCTTTATCTATTCATCTATTGATGGATATTTAAATTCCTTCCACCCCACGGCTATTGTAATAATATTGCAATGAATATGGTGTGCAAATATCTTTTTGAGATCCTATTTTTGGTTCTTTTGGATATACAGTTGACCATTGAACAATATGGGTTTGAACTGCATGGGTCCATTATATACAGATTCTTTGTCTTTATACAGTACAGTATTATAAATGTATTCTCTCTCTCTCTTTTTTTTTTTTTTACATTTTATCCATAGCACTTTTATTTCTCTAGCTTACTTTGTTTTAATAATACAGTATATAATACATAAAATATACAAAATATGTTACTCGGCTGTTCATATTATAGTCAAGACTTCTGATCAAAAGTAGGCTGTCTGGGAGGAGTCAGTTATATACAGGTTTTTCACTGCTGGGGACTTGGCTGCCCTTACCCCTGCATTATTCAGGGGTCGGCTGTTGGATTGCTGGAACATATGCTAATTTTATTTTTAATTTTTTGAGAAATTTTGATAATGTTTTCTATAGCAACTGCACTCTTTTGCCCTAAATATACAAGAGTTCTCTACGTCTTTGTCGGCATTATTTGTTCCTTTTTTTTTTTTTCATTGTTTTCTTTCTTTCTTTTGATAGTTGCCATCTTTATGGGTATACGGTGACATCTGATTATGGTTTTGATTTCACTTTTTTTTTCACTTTTGATGATTAATGATGTTGAGCAAATTCTGTATACTTGACCATTTGTATATTATCTTTAAAAGATGTCTACTCATATCTTTTCACCATTTTTAATCAAATAATGTTATTGTTGTTGAAGAGTAGGAGTCCTGTATATGTTCTAGCTATGAACCCCTTATTTGATATATGGTTTGCAAACATTGTCTCCTATTTCATAGATAGCCTTTACTCATTGTTGATTGTTTTATTTGCTTTGTGAAAAAATTTTAAGTTTGTTTGTAGTTTCATTTGTCTCTTTTTCATTTTACTGCCATTGTATTTGCTGTCAAAGCTAAAAACAAAAACAAAAAGAAACAACAACAAAAAAATCACCTTACCAAATCTAATATCATGAAGCTTTTCCCCAACTTCTAGTAGTTTTGTAGTTTCAGGTCTTATATTTAGGTCTCTAACCTATTGTCAGTTAATTTTTGTGTATGGTGCAAGGTCAGGGTCAATTTCATTATTTTGCATGTGGATATTCAATTTTACCAACATCATTTGTTGAATAGACTATACTTTCCCCACTGAGTAGCCTTGGAAGCTTTTTATTTAGGATCTTCTGACCATAAAAAGATTTATTTCTGAGCTTTCTATTCTGTTCCATTGGTTGGATATGTCTTACTGCTGGTGCATACTGTTTTTATTACTATGGCTTTTAACATATTTTTAAATCAGGAAGTGTGAGACCTGCAGCTTTGTCAAGACTGCTTTGGCCATTTGGGATCCTTTAACATTCCACATGAATTTTAGGATTTTTTTTTCTGTGTATACAAAACCATACCACTGGGATATTTATAGGGATCTTATAGAATCTGCAGATCACTTTGAATAGTATGGGTATTTTAATAATGTTAAATCTTCCATCCATGAACACAAAATGTCCTTCCATTAATGTCTGTTTTAATTTCTTTCAGCAATAGCTTCATAGTTTCCAGTGTATAAAACCTTCAGTTCCTTGGTTACCTTTATTTCTAAGGGTTTTATTCTTTCTCATGCTATTGTAAGTGGGAACGTTTTGTTAATTTCCTTTATAGATAGTTCCTTGTTAGTGTATAGAAAGACTATTTTTGTGTGTTGATTTTAGGTCCTACAACTTTGTTGAATTCATTTATTAGCCCTCACTTTTTCTTGTGGAGTCTTTAGGATTTTTAAAATACAAGATCATGACATCTGCAAATGGGGACCGTTTTGTTTCTTTCCAATTACGATGCTTTTCTTTCTTTTTACTCAATCCTCGGGCTATGATTTCCAGAATTATGTGAATAGAAGTAGTGAGAATTGACCTCCTCGCCTTGTTCCTGATCTAAGAGGAAAAGCTCTCAGTTTTTTACTACTGCGTACACTGTTAGCTGTAGGTGTTTAATGTGTGGTCTTTATTATATCGAGGTATTTTCCTTCTATTCTGTTTTGTTGAACGTTTTTATCATGAAAGAGTGTTGAATTTTGTCAACTGCTTTTTTAGCATTCTGACATTTTCACATTTTTTTTAAATCTTTTATTCTGTTAATGGGTCATAATTACTGGATTTACCAATAACATTAATGCATGTTCTTTTTTTTGCATGTTCTTTATTAAGCAATGAATTATAAAATTATTTTAATAAAGTAAATTAGACACATTGTTAAGAATTTCAGATGGTCTATTTAACAAGAAGAGTGGTGGTTTATTTTTAAAGTTAGAATTTCATTTATCAAAAGAATTTCACCATTACAAAAACATTAACAATATCTTAGATTTTAAAAATATATTAACAATTTTGGAATTTTCCTCTGACCTTGCCAGCAGGTAGAAAGGAAGTGATTGTTTTATAAGTAACTTAAAAATGTAAGAAGACATGTCAGTCATTTTGCAGCAGTTGACATCACTTATTCAAATTGTAACAACAAATGTTTATATTCTGTTCCAAGTTAATAACTAACTAGACTATTTCTAAACTGTGTATCATGTGTTCAGTAACAATGATAAATCTTTGTAAGATACTTCAAGACAAAGCTCCTTATTTTGGAGCAACACCAAATTTATGTCAGGCTCCAACAAATAACAAGCTCTGCTGTCTTGAAATAAACATTGGCAAGAAATTTCATTGAAAAAGATACATCGCACCTATTACATCTTGTGGTGATCCAGGATGATAAACAAATAAAAATGTTAATTAATAATCAGAGTTTCTTGTGTTTGTTTTTGTTTCATTTTACTGTAGGCCAAAATGATACAAAAACATTTGTCTACAATTATTATGACAGAGTAAATTTCATTTAATTTATATTAATGAGTAATTATCTTAGAGAGCATAATTTAATAACTATTATGATTCTTCATTTGCCATAGTAAAAGTGATGTACAGTCATGAAATAATTCAGGCCCAGGAGGAAATAAAATTAAATGTCAATCTTTTCTTTTCCATCCCTACTTTCCAGATCTTCATCGTAATATATAATAGTCTCTTTGTATGAGTGCAGAATTTTTATGTGAGTATAAGTAAATACATATGTAATTTCTGAATAATAAGGAAATCTAAGTAGAGTACTTTGCTCTGCTTTACCCTTTATTGTTCACTAAGTATGTATGTATATATACTTTGTTTATTTGTATAGATTTATATATGTATGTATGTATATATAAATTATTATTTTAAAAGATTAATGCAACATAACTTAAATGTTCTATACTAAGCAAAATCCTCTTAGATGAGTCCATTTGTTTAATTCATTTATGTACATTTATTCCCCATATATACAAACATTCCATCTATATTGCTTTGGAGTAAAAAATCAAAATTTGGAAAAAAGTAGTTCACTTCAAAATATTCTTTGGAAAAGAAAATAGTCCCAGTACATAATAAGCATATTTTACATATGCTCTAGAGCCCTTCTAGTATGCTGTCATATATCCAGGGAGCACTAAAAGTCTTTCTGATTTTAAGAAAATAAAATTACAATTGTTTTATGTATATTATTCCTTGGGGACACAGATATAGAAAGTTTAAGTTCTCTTTAACTTTTCTCTTTGTATTCCAGATCAGAGCAATGTGACATGTATAAGCATTATAGAAATTTACCTTTTGAAAATGATACTGTTCCTCATATTCCTGCTAGAGAAATTCTTCAATTCACTCCCATTAGTCTGCTAAGGGATGACTTTTTTTTCCACTGTGGGGGGTGGATTTTATCTGACCTGAAATGAAACACTAATATTTAATGTTAATATATGAAAAATATTCAAGAGAAAGGATGATTTCTACAGTTTTCACTAAATCCTACATTAAAATATACATCATTTGATCTCATATGGTAGGCAGTGAAATTGCCTACCAATAAATAATGAATAATATTGTTTTTGTATGAGCAGCACAGTTAGGATCTTCATTTCATCATTTTTTATTCCAAAATTATATTATTTTACTAATTTATTGCTAAAGCAGTAACCTTACCCATTCGAAAGGACACAAATCTCAGACATACCAGATGATTGATATAAATGAAGGTGGCCTCTATAACATACCCAGAGTGACATTGACTATATTCTTGCTATATTCACTATGTTCACACCAGTATCTTCAGTTATACATGTTAAAAAAAAACAGTGGTTATTGCCTGTTGAATCTTCCTGCTGAGAGTTGTGATGGGAAAATCCATGAATGGACTATTTGATTTGCTGAATAGAAATATCTCACATAGTGAAAGAGAAAAAAAAATTATGTGTGTTTACCTGTATTGCTGAAAAGAAAGATCATGGTTTATATTTTCAATGGCCGCTCTCACAGAATGTGTTCACATTTTATAGAGGCAAAAATGTGTACCCATAACATATTTGGGTTTTGTCTCTGGGGTTTCAGCACATTCAAGAAAACAAAAAACAAATCGAAATTCAAAGGAGTAGTTATGTAGCTCGTGTTATATATCTTCACGGTTCCATTTAGATTACACCCTACTGCTTAAGAATCATCTTTCATCACTTACTTTTTATCTCATTTCAACCATTCCTTCTTAGTCCTTGTCACCATAATTACTTTGTAATGATTTCTGAGACCTACCAAAAGAAGAAGAAAGAAGGGTGCTGGAGGGCAGATAAATGCTACCAAAGGTGCCATTTTAACTTTACATTGGAAAGGCAGTTTTAGATTTTTTAAACTATTTTTTGTAAGAATAACTTAAAAATATATTGAAACTTCAGGTGGAACATATTGGAGGTTGGTTAAATTTCATCAAAGCATCAAATTTTAGATCTCACTCTTTTTTTCCAGAATTAAATTGATGTTAAGAAATCTTAAATACTGTTCCAGTCTTCTTTTTTGTTTTAAATAATCAGTCTAAGAAAACAGCACCCCATCTTATTGGGGAAGATCCTTCCTTGAGTGCCTAAGTACTTTGATAACTCCAATATTAGGGTCAGATCATTCCCTCATTATGATTGTCTAAGTCTTAAAATATTTTATCCTTTTTCTTAAACAAAATCTCTCTGTAACTTTTATCCATTGTGGCAATATCTGTGCCTTGGAAATATGTAAGATCATATTTCATGAGATTGAGTCACTTTCATGAGACAGTCTTTCAAATATTTGAAGAAAACTATTAAAGCCTCTGGTTTAATCTGTTTCCCAATTTCAACATTGCACTTTGGTCTTCATCCTCTAAACAAAACTCCAAATTACCTCCAATTTCCAGACTGGAAAACAGTATGAAGCTTTACTATCATTTTCTTTACTAAATTTTTGCACGTAGTAGTGCAACATAATATTGACTTCTTGGTAAGTTTTTGGTCATGTTCAGTACAGCATTATATGTTCTCTCACAAACCATACACTCTCCAGAGGAACTTCTCTTATTCACATTTTTTAATTTTCCTTACCATACTTGTATTTTTATAATGTCACTATTTCTGGCAAAATTTTTAAATGTTTATTTTGAAGCAAACTATAAGGAAAATGGAGTCTGGCCCTCTAAAACAGAAGGTTTAAGGACCATGGAGAAAAATAAAATGTCAGAGGAATTATTTTTTCAGAGGTAGGTAGAGTGCTGAAAGAAGAGAGTTAAGTCTTTCCAAATGGGCAAAAAATTTTTTAAAGATTTATTAATTTAAAATGAGAGACCCAGACTGAGAGGGAGAGGCAGAGACACAGGCAGAGGCAGAAGCAGGCTCCCCAGAGGGAGCCTGATATGGGACTGGATCCTGGGATCACATCCTGAGCTGAAGGCAGGTGCTCAACTGCTGAGACACCCAGGCAACCAAAATTATACACCTTTTAATAGACTATTGGGAATCACAGTCAAGTGCCATCTAATCAACTAGATCACATGGTTCTTTGTTTCTTGAGCACTTAAAAGGAAAGAAAAGGAAAGGGAAGAAAGGGAAAGAGAAGAAAAAAAAAAGAGAGAGAAAGAGAAAAAGAAAGACCAGAGGCATTCAAAGCGTGAACAAAGAAAATTAGACTTACAATATGAAGTTCTAGATTCAAACCTTGACACTATAACTAAATTGTTCAAAAGAACACCAGTGAATAAAATCCCACGAACTTCTTTTTGTTCTGCACAGATGTCATGCCCCCAAAAGCCATGTTATGAGATAATGCAATGTCAGAAGAGGTCATTGAGAGGATGTGACTGACAGGTGACCCACAAAGTGGACATTGGCAACTGGAGGCTCCTTACCCCCGCCCCTGTCCTTGGAATGTACACTCTGCCTATAGTTCTTACAGTGGGAACAGTTTCAAGGACATGGCCTTGAGAGAGCTATGTGTTTTTGAGACTATCTTGGTGGTATATGTGACTGAACCCCATTCAGGCCCCTATATAAACTTTCAAGATTTTATTGGGCCAATGCAGAGATTTCCTTATCTTGCAGCCACCCAAGATAAGCTTTTTACATAATCCTTCTTGCTTATTAAAACTGCCACTTACCAGTCTTGGGTGGTCTGCCTCTTTCTTCATTCTATCCTCACTCTCCTGTATGGGGGCCAACATGTGAACCAACAATTGCTGAGCCAGACAGAAGACTAAATAAATAGTCCCTGGTAGAGGAGACAGGAGAAATCCCAAGTTGCCCATCAATTTCCATGTGAGGAAAGGTGGTCTGTATGTTAGAGGCTTGTGGACTGCTGTAGGGAGTTTGGCTGCCAGCCCATGCCCACTTAGAGGCTTAAATTTAAGTTAGAAGGTTGGAGGAAGAACTGATATTATAGAGGATTTGTGGGTGTCCACTAGTTTACTAGCTCTGGGGATGGCAGACAAGGTGGGAGAGCAGGATGATAAACTGGAGAACTGAGCATACCATTTTGCAAAGCTAGGAGGCTGCAAGCTGCTGCAGCTTAAGGTCCAAGCACTTGTGACAAAACCGGATTGGGACGTTAAGGGGTGGAGCCCTTGAGAAAGTGAGGGGAGTGAAGGGGACGATGTTGTGGTGCTTGGCAGTGAAACAGATGGAACATTTCACACTCTCTGACCCCCTAATGCAAACAAAAGCACAGCAACAGCAAGCCCAACCAGCAGGGCAGTCCTCAATTTGGGAAATGTTCCTGATAAGAGAATAGATTTCCACTGAGCTTATTGATATAGTAGCGAGTCCCAGCGAAAGGCCAGGGAGAGAATCCAGGCACGGTAGGTAGGGCTGTGGGAAAGAGGGAGCAATGGCATTTCTCTTCAGGGTAAAAGGCAAAGAAAAGAATCAACATCACCACACACCTTATCCTCTGGAAACACCTGCATGGAACTTGGGGGCTCAGGGGATCCATTCCCTTATGGATTGGTTTGTTCTAGCTTTAGGGAGGCTTGGCCTGGTGAGGGAGATGCCCCTGGGCACATGGAACCCTGGAAATCTATACAGAAGGTATAACAAATTTTTAGGGAGTTGGGAAGGAGACAGACCTTTTATCACCCTGCCTCTGAAGGCCCTGAACAGGATACATTCACTACAGGAATGGAAGCCAAGCTACCTGGTATGGGATGCTGCTATCCATGCTGTGCCCCATCAAGAGACAAGACATTGACAATGTTGGGCAATCCATTGCTGATCTGAGGAAACTGACAGATCCTCAGAGCAGATATATACTATGGGAAAGACTCAAAGTAGAGAGGGAACTCGGAAGCCAAAGACTATCCCTGTCAACTCGAAAGGGTCTAGTATTGATGCTAAGTATCTGCCTCCAATACAGCCAGTTAGCTGTCAAATAAGCTACGTGCATGATAATAAACCTCCTTGCTATCACTTAGGGCGCATTGTGGAGGAGGCGGGTGCATGTAAGTTCGAGAGAGCCAGTTACTAGTGGTGGAGTGTTGGAGGAGGTCAAGAGAACGTGACCCCTGGTTGACCTGTGAGCTGGACCCCCAACAATCAAAGGCCCCTCCTCTCCTCTATCCTTGAAATGTTCCCTGTGCTCAACATCCACACAGTGGGGGTGGGAGCTATTTTCAGGAATGAAGCCTTGGGAGGATTAGGTGTTGTTGAGACTGTCTAGATGGTACATAGGATTGAACCTAGTAAAAGCCTCTATAAAAACTGAAGATTCTGGGGCAGCCCCAGTGGCGCAGTGGTTTAGTGCTACCTGCAGCCCAGGGCCTGATCCTGGAGACCCAGGATCGAGTCCCACGTTGGGCTCCTTGCGTGGAGCCTGCTTCTCCCTCTGCCTGTGTCTCTGCCTCTCTCTCTCTCTGTGTGTCTCTCATGAATAAATAAATAAAATCTTAAAAAAAAAAAAAAAACTGAAGATTCTGGTCAGCAGGTGTGGAGATCTACTCACTTTGCAGCCTCCCAAGACAGGCCTCACATGTAAGTTCCCTTGCTTATTTAATTTGCCACCTAACGACCTGAACTGGCCTGCCTCCTTATTCAGTCTCATCTTGCCTTCTGTGTACAGGGGCCAATGTATGGCTATTGTAATACTTTAAAATACTTAATCCTTATGCCATTTTGATAATATATCAGTTTGTTAAAATTCAAATAATCCACACATGAGTGATAGCTCACAGTAGTTTTCTTTATTGAAAGACAAATTTCCAAAGATATCCAAAGGCATGTTAGTGTATCAAGGGAAGGGAGGATTCCTTCTTTATGGGATTTCCTAAAACCAGAACATGATATTAATAGTTTACATGGCTCCATTTATTCTTATAAATTTGAATTGTTTGCTTATAGGCCAAGTGGTCTGTAAAAAAATGAGAAAGGTGATTGTAAAAAGTCCAATGTTTGTTTGTGGTCATAAAAGACCACTCGGTTTATGCTAATTTAATTAATCTTCACCTAAAGCATACACACTGCCCTGGTACTTAATGTACTGGAAAAATATACATAGCATTTTGACACCATCCTGTACTACTGAGAGGTAACATTGTACTCTGACATTATATTAATAAGTCACTAGACAGCTTCCAACAGGGATTCAAGATCATGCTTTCTAGCTTTATGCTTTAATTGGGAATTAATTCCCGGGCTAAAACAGTCTTTATGATTGCATTTGCTATTATTCTTTCTAGTTTAGTAGTCTGTTACAACTCATAGGTGAATTTGTATTCTAAAGAATCAGTATAATAACAAAGGGAGGCAGTAATAGATCATTAGAAACAAAATACTGAATTTATAGGCAGTAGCATTGCTACTGATTGTGGCTACTCATCTCAGTGTTGGATGCAATCATTTAATGTCCTCATTTGTATTTTTATAAACTTGAAGGAATTCTGATCTTCTTCCTTAGCTAAAAAAGCCAAACAACTAATTGTTTTGCATTCACCGTCTTGGCTGAAGGGTGAAGAGCTAAAACCCAATTTATCCAGTAAGTGCTACATTTGTGAAAAACAGCATCAAAGCCTTGATGTGTTTTACTGTAGTCTCTTGGGAAGGCTCATGTCTAATTTTTATGCTGATATGGCTCATAATATAGTCCTCTGACTCTTCTATTTGCTCTTGCAATTACAAGGTTTCTTATTCCATTGTGTATATTCCTCTGAACTAAGATTAGCTTAACTGAGCTTCCTTTGAAAACTTGCCTACCCATCAAATGTGTCAGGCCTAATGCATTCAGTAGCCAAAGAAAATCAATGAACAACACACTTTTCTGCTTCCTGCAATGATCAATAGGATTCACATAATGGGTGGAAAATTTTTAATCG
This sequence comes from Canis lupus dingo, assembly GCF_003254725.2. Classification (NCBI taxonomy): domain Eukaryota; kingdom Metazoa; phylum Chordata; class Mammalia; order Carnivora; family Canidae; genus Canis; species Canis lupus. Next base: position 4,277,851 of record NC_064279.1, on the reverse strand, counting down.
TGACAACTCAGAATCTTCTTAGCATAAATCTCCCCTGCATTATAACCTCTCCACTTCCCACTTCCTGAATTTGCAAGCATTGAGTAATATCTATGTAGAAGATATATTATTAAAGGTGATACAATTAGAACTTCACACTTTGATGATAATGAGTTTAGATCCCAAAGGCCTATTTTCTAGATGTGAAGTCTTTTATATTTTGCATTTAAAATTGAAGATTTTCTGTTAGAATGTGAAAACTTACTTAAATGCAACTTAATTCAAATATGTACATTGAAGGAAACAGAAATTGCTTTGATTTTTTTTTTCTAAAGTCATCAAGTCATATTTGAGGTTTTTAAGATTTGAGTTGCATTTTTAGGGATTGTTGTTATTTAAGAATATATGTCTTGGAGATGGAAACTCAGAGTTGTAATGCTGAACAATGATATTTGGAGAAACATTATAAAGAGAAATGAAGATTTACAATCAAAGGTAAAAACAAGACTCATTTAAAATTTAGGTTTTCTATCATGAATTCATTATTTATAAATCTGCAATAGTCAGTTTCCTGCTGTGTGATATGTGCTGTGTTAACTGTATTAGGTGCTAGGGATACAGAGACAAAAGACAGGTTCTGCCTTTAGAAATCAACAGTGCACTTACATATGGGTGAAGGATTTCAATTTAGTGAGACAACTCTGTGTGTTTGCGTGTGTGCGTGCATGTGTCTGTATACGCACACAGCCAAATCAATTGTGGTTTTAAAACTATATTTCAAGAGGATTAAAGAATTATAACACTAAGTGGTACATTTACATATAAAAGTTATTTGTTTGTGATTTAAAGGACAGGCCTAAATTTTACTCATCTTTGTACCCAGCACTTGCACCATATATAATATATTGATTGTGCGTAGTGTGTGTTCATGCGTGTGTATGTGTGTGTATGGTGGGGGGATTGCTCTACTTTCTCCATTTTCCTTATAAAAACATTCTATGATGTTTTCTTATGTTTTAGAAATAACCATTCACATTACTCTTCTTGTTCATAATATGTCTTATATTATAAAACTCTAGGCCAGCTTTTATTATATGTCAATATCCAATACAAGCCTACACTGAGAACAATCATAAATGACATGTATAACTTATTGTATAAGATCTTTTGTTAATTGTGTTTTTTTTCTTAAGATTTATTTATTTATTCATGAGAGACGCAGAATGAGGAGAGAGGCAGAGACATAGGCAAAAGGAGAAGCAGGCTCTTCGCAGGAGCCCGATGTGAGACTTGATCCTGGATCCTGGGATCACCACCTGACCTGAAGGTAGCTGCCCAACTGCTGAGCCACCCAGGCATCCCAAAATCTTGTATTTATTTATTTATTTATTTATTTTATTTGTTGTTGTTGTTAATATTGCAATTTATTTTTATTGTTTCAGGTAAGATCATGGTATGGCTATACTCACTCTTTTTTTTTTAATAAATGTATTTTTTATTGGTGTTCAATTTGTCAACATACAGAATAATCCCCAGTGCTCATCCCATCAAGTGCCCACCTCAGTGCCCGCCACCCAGTCACCCCCACCCCCCGCCCACCTCCCCTTCCACCACCCCTAGTTCATTTCCCAGAGTTAGGAGTGTTTCATGTTCTGTCTCCCTTTCTGATATTCTTTTAAATTTATGATTTAACCTAAATTTCCATAAGAGAATAAGGCCAACATCCATTAGCATATATTTTATATTAATAATTATGTTTAGTGCAATAAATGTACCATATTTCATAGATATAAGTATATTTACATAGATGTATATATTCTATATCTATGGAATGCACATTCATTTATACACTTATAAAATTTTGCATTATATTTGCTAACACTTAAAATTTCTAATGGCTTATCATTGGTATTAAGATAACTACCCCAACTTTTAATAACCAACACTGAAAAGTAGACTGTCAATATGTGGATTTCCTTGAATAATTGTTGCATAATTTCATGTTTAATATTTCACTCTCAAGCAACTTATTATTTTTTGGAAAATATTTTACAAATACATTTATATGTCTAATTGTACAATTACCATATAATAATTCTTTCCCCTGTCAGAATATGTGATCTAAGTGAGAATGTCTATTTTGAAATATGTGGTTAGTAGTTCCCTGTTGTTCTTCAGCATATAAAGAATGTACAAATTTTGTTACATATAAAGCTCTATCAGTTTTACTAGCTAAATATTGCATTGGTCTTTCTTTTTTTTAAAGATTTTATTTATTCACATTCATGAGAGACACAGAGGGAGAGAGAGGCAGAGACACAGGCAGAGGGAGAAGCAGGCTCCATGCAGGGAGCCCGATGTGGGACCTGATCCCAGACCCCTGGATCACACTCTGAGCTGAAGTCAGACACCCAACCACTGAGCCACCCAGGTGTCCCTGCATTGATCTTTCTCCTATTTTCTTTGTATTGTTATGTAAACATTTTTTTTTTTTTTGCAAAAACGACTCAAATACCTAAGCTATGGGAATATCTTCAAATCAAGTCATCTACTAAAAAGTTAGCTAAATATGCCATATAAGCAAAAAATTTAAACTATTTTATGCTGTCCTTTCATTATGACAGAGTGAGCCAGGGATGTAGATGAAGGCAGATGACTAATATAGTAGGTTATTATTTTGGCGGGTTATTTGTAAGTAAGAACCAAAATTACTGCCTTTAATTAGAATAAATCAGAATCAATATATGCTCCAATACAGACCCTCCTGCGTTATGTCACCTAGAGTTAGCTTCTGTCCGGTACTGAACAGTCTTCACAAGGCAGCGTGCATCAGCGCTGTTTACACAGCAACCTAAGGGGTGTAACTGTTATCAGCTATCTGCTGAATAGCACACACTTTTGTTTCTAACCCTAGATTATTGAAATGTCAAACACTGTTTTGAGGTTGAATTCTAGAAGTTTAGAAAATTATTTTTAGCAAGTATTAAAAACATTCCTCTACCTTCCCACATAGTACATGGCTTATTGTCATGTTTTGATGTCTTGTATTTTCCATAAATTATGGATCCATAGACTTCCTCTTTGGCCTTTTCATATAATGTGTCTAATTCACTAGTTATTCAATTCCCTTCTCTTTTTATGGCCTTAGTAACCTGTGGGGATAGAAAGAATTCCCAACCAATTCTAATGTGAAATATTGAAAGGTCAAAGCTGTAAAAAACTCTACTAAATTTCTAAGAATATTTTAGGTATTAAATTCTGTTACTGCTGAATATCAAAATGTTAAAAATAATAAAAGCAATTAATTCTTGTCCTAACAATTCAAATGACAAGTAATCAATGGGGGTCTTATTCTTCTAAACCTACATATTTACATTAAGATCTAAAAATCCTTTAGGAATACTCTTCTTACTCATATTTGTTCTCATTTCTACTACACTCCTATTATCTCATAATTGAATGGGGAATAATTTTTAAAATTCCTTTCAATCTATAAGACAATAATAAAATTTCTTAAAAGTGTTTAACCTTGCCCACTTCTCTCACTTTTGGTAACTTTATCTGCAAAAATAGGAATTTCAAGTAAGTCATTTCTAATCATCTTTCCAACTCTATTCTTATTGTCTTTTACTTCTGAAGTAACCTGCAATGTCCCTGACATCAATGTGTGAGATGATGTGTATTTGTGTACTTCTTTTTGTGACGGCTGTCTCTTTCCCAAGTTGTACTACAACTCACAAGTCTGAGAACTGACACAGTCATCTGGGCAGCTAGATTAACTAGCCTCTGCCATTGCATGGGGATAATTTGTGCTCCATCTCCCCATGTGTCAATGCCATGAAACCATCCTATATTTCACACTTGTCTTTGAGAGCAGATTTCTTGAGCTTTCAAGGGTGTCATTTTTCCAATCTGATGTATTAATCTAAAAAACCACACTAATAAATGCAAAGTAGACTACCTGTATGCTAATAATGTTTATTCATTATAATTTTGACTTTTTAAATAAAATAATTCCACATTGATTTTTCAGCCACTTTGAATGGCTGTACTGCTGTTTGTTTAAAGTCTTGAAGTATGCTGTAGGGAAAGACACTTGTGGGGCACCTGGGGGGCTAAGTTGGTTGGGCGTCTGCCTTCAGCTCAGGTATGATCCTGGGGTCCTGGGATAGGGCCCTGCATTGGGCTCCCTGCTCAATGGGGAGTCTGCTTCTCCCTCTGTGCTTCCCCCCTGCTCATGCTCCCTCTTACTCTCTCTCTCTCCCTCTTTCTCAAATAAATAAATAAAATCTTTTAAAAAAGGAAATATATTTGTTATATATGAGGAAATCTTGGAGAATTCTGAGGTCTTACTACATAGTATCCTATCACTATTCTTGATTCTTCCAAGGCAGTCTCAGTTTATGCCTTTTATAGATCATTTGACACCTGGTAATTATTTTTGTGCCCTTTTCATTACTGCGAGTGTCCCTGTTTAAAAGACAAATTATATGATTCTTTACCCATTACTTCATTTGTACACAATCCTGCTTAAAATTCTGGGAAGCCATCACACAGACTAAGATCACAAAATTAATCTTTCAGTAAAGTACATATCAAAAGAGACTTTTAATTTTTTGCCATCAAATCAGTATAAGTATAAATTGTCATACTGATCAGCTTCCTTATATTTTATATCAATACATACGTGATACTATATCCTGATGAAGAAAAAAAAAAAAAAAAAACCCTTCTAATTGTAAGACCTGAAAGTCAGAAGACAACAAGCAAAATCCTTAACAAGAAAATAGATGAAACAATCAAAGAACAAGCAAACAAAGTGTCTTTCTTTGTGACTGGGTGAAAAAGAATACTTGAGAAATTCTTTTCTAGTTGTGTCTTGTATTCTGAAATGAAAGAAGGGGTGCATACTTGTTAGCCCTGAATATTTTGTCAAACAATTTGCCTATGTCTTTAGCCCAAATTGTAGAGAAGATCACCTGTAATCATCCTCAATACATGCTGCCTTACCTCAGTTCTGTTGCCCCCAAAAAAGCCACTAATATTTTCTGTTGCTCCAAAATAAGTTAGGAAGAAATGGTCTGCAAATGTATGCGTGAGTAGGCACATGTGCATGTGTCTATTCTCAGGGGTAAATTTGGGTAAGATAAATGAATTCAAAGAGAAATTAAAAAAAAATCACTCTATATAACTTGTTCTTAAACGAAGATACTTTTATATACAATAAGTTATTATGTGGGCTTCTTGAATCTTATCTTCCCACATGCATTTCAACACACATTAATAGTTTTAATAGTAATAGAGGATGCATATTTTCCAGTTGGATCAATTAACTGACTGTTAATCCAATGATGTGCACTATTTCCTTCCTTGCCAAATTGTTTCCTGTGGCCATCTCCAGTCTCCTAATGCCTAATCTTCTCCAACAGCTAGTTTCCCATTCACATCAACATCTCCATGCAGATTCAAAGCTTTGTCAAGCACGATTTAAAAAATAATCTAGTGCTCTCATCACTTTAAGTAGTCCTTGATTCTTCTTTGCCAAGCCTATATAACAAATGTTTCTAAAGTAGATATTGTTAAACCTATAGTATATATATCTATATAGATATATACAGTTTTCCCCCAGGAAATTGTCAGTTAACATGGATTTGATCTGTAGGACTCTAGATGCGCAAAACACAAAACAGCAGTTTGAAAGCTACTGTACATATACTTGATCTTTTCAGATACTAATCAATGAAAAAACTAAAATATTTGAAATGTTAAACTCCTGGGGAAATAGTCACATAAAACTTCTTTCTTAAAAAAAAAAAAAAAATCCCTCAAATACTGCTTCTGCTTTAGAATTGAAAAGTGACCAAGAACTCGGAGCACAAATCATATACAAGCTATTCTCTAATAGAACTGCATGTACTTAGAACCACAAATAGCCTGGGGCATGAGGTGCTATTAACATTTTCATACTGACACAGGTACCCCTTAGCACTTCCTCTGTTGACATTCAATTTAAGAGTATGTGTCCCAGATTACGAAGAGGCATTTGTATGAGTGCTAGAAAGAGAAGGAGAGTAGAGAATAACTAATGAGAGGAAAGTTCCAATTATATCCAATCTCTGCTTCTTATTTCACCCATTATTAAACCTCTATCTACTTCGTTTGCTGAGATGTGCCTGAAACTAAATGCCCTGATATTTTTCAATCCCAATATTATGCTCCACTGATATCTCAGACTTTGGTTCTTCTTTCTCTGGTTTTTCAAAATGAGACAGCTCAGGGGCAAGTTGTCCAGTCCCTTGCTCTCAGAGTCTCTGATTCAGTGCAGTCCTCATGTAGAAGCAGAGTAAGCCATCTGGCCCCAGCGTCCTGAGTCCTATCCTTGACATTCTACGCCTATGAGTTAATCATGCTCATTCCAGAAGTCCTTCATTAAATAGTAAATGCTTCCTCCTAGGAACAGCATGTTGTATTCATTATCAACCATTTATTGGCTGTGAAGTAATTTTTCAGGAAATCCTAAGAGAATGAGCCTGATAACATGTGTGATTTGAGAAGAGAAATCAGAGATTTTTTTTAGAGCAGGAGATGGCCTAATGAAGCTAAAATCAGCCTTTAATCCAAGAAGGGAACTCCAGACAGTGAATGAGAGTTCTGGGTGCCTGGGAAAACAAGATACATGAAACGGGAGGTAAAAGGTAGTGATGAAAACTTTCACTAACCTTGGCACAGCCTCAGAGACTGTGAAATATCTGAACATTGCATCCAGAAGGTTATCCATAGCTATGGTCATTGAGGAGACACTTCCACCATCTCTAACCTCAGAATTTAAAAGTCAGCATTAGCAGTAAGAGTAACATTCTCGTTAGTGATCCAAAGTGATTTCATAGTCACTGTTTTGTAGAAAAACCCAGGTATCGTGTTTTCTTCAAAAATTTCAAATGGCCTTCTTGAGAGACATAAACTAGGAATTACAGTATTGAAGTTAAGGAGATGCTATTATAGCTTCAAAGTAGATGAAAGCCTTTTTTTTTTTAAAGATTTATTTATTTATGATAGACACAGAGAGGGAGAGGCAGAGACACAGGCAGAGGGAGAAGCAGGCTCCACGCTGGGAGCCCGACGCAGGACTCGATCCTGGGACTCCAGGATTGCGCCCTGGGCCAAAGGCAGGAGCGAAACGCTGAGCCACCCAGGGATCCCCCAGATGAAAGCCTTTTCAGTAAAAGACAGCCTTTTAAGATAAGTATTAGTCTCGATGTTCATATATTTTAAATGATGCCAAGCTCCTTATCAGTGTAATGCCAGACTAATGAAAAGGAAGAGGGTTGAGAAGCAGAGAAGTGCCAATGGATCAGTCACTGGGTGAGGATCTTTACAGATCATCACAAATATTGAAACAAAGTGGTGAAATATGATGAAAAAAATTACCACCATTTATTTTATGACATAATAAGTAGCTCTCCACCCCCCTTATCTGTGGGGGCTACATTTCAAGATACCCAGCGGATGACTGGAACCATGGATAGTTCTGATCTCCATATGTAGTGTTTTCTCCTATACATAGATCTCTTTGATAAAGTTTGATTAATAGATTAGGCACAGAGAGTAACAATAACTAATAATAAAATAGAGCAATTATAGTCATATACTGTAATGAAAGTTGTGTGGGTGTGATCTCTTTCTCTCTCTCTTTTTCTTTCAAAATATCATACTGTACTCACCTTCCTTCTTGTGAAGATATGAAATGATATAATGCCTACATGATTAGGTGCAGTAAGGTGATGCTACTGGCATTGTGACATACCATAGGCTCCCGTTGACCTGACCATGCATCAGAAAGAGGATCATCTCCTTCCAGAAGATGGTTGACTCAGAGTAGCTGAAGCTGTGGAAAGCAAAACCATGGATAATGGATATACTTACTGTATATATGAAATAAATTCCAACACAGATCAAAACATAACAATAAAGTACCTATAATGAAGGAATATTATAAACCACTGGGGAAAGGTAGAATGATTACTAGCTGATAAAATGAAGAGGTTTTACCAAATCTGAGGTGGTATGAACTAAGTTTGTGCACTGATTCAGCAGTGCCTAATGAAAATCATAGATGAGTCATTGAGTTAAATAAAAAGTGCCTCTTAGAGCTCATAAATGCAGTACGATTCTGTTATAAGTTATTGAGCTGGGTGTAAAATATATTTAATTTTTTTCTTTTAGTTCATAATCATATAGGAAAACTTTGTGCAACAGAGATACAGTCATTAAAAGACAGAAAGGGCCACTCTGTTTCCATTTCCTCCTACACACAGGACTATGGAGATCAGAATTCTATTAGATTTTCCATGTAGATAACACCACTGACAGATTTGGGATCACTTGACAGACATTTGCATACAAGAGCTTTTCTATGAATTAAAAAAATATATATATAACTTGAATGTTATTCTCTTTAGAACAAACTCTTGGCATATCCTTTACATTTCCTCTCTTAACAGTATCCTAGAAAGAGTTAGCAAAAAGATTAGGATTCGAGCTAGTACCCCTCACTACACACATTTATGAAGTGTTGCTATTAAAATTTAGTGTTTCCAAGGATTTACCTAGGTATTTGACTATTTCTTCCTTTATAATTTTGGTATTTCTTCATAGAACTTTTTATAAGTATCTATCTTCAGAAAATCTAGTCTGTGTTCTTGACTGAATACTGTCACTAGTATCTATAGATTTATCAATCTGTTATAAGTAGTTTTAACAATATTCCTGATCATTATTAATTCAAACTTGAATGCCTTCAATTATTAAACTGATGGTACTGCTTAAAATCTTACTCTTATCTCATTACCTTTTAGGTCTGAAACCTAGCATAGCAATGTGTGAGGCAATTTTGCTTTGGCTATTTGTTGTGAAATCTTTTACAAATAATATTCAGCTCATTCCAATCCTACTGCAACATCATAAAACAATTCTGTTGCTCATTTAGGCTTACTTACATTTAATGCAATTTCAGGATTTTTCTTTTCATGTGTGTTGAATATATTTGGTAGTGAATTGCTGGGCAGTTTGATCAACATCATTACATCATTGGGAAACTTTTCATGCCTCTAAGATATTGAGACTGAGACATACAAATCAAATTTTAGATGAGCTTTATGAGATTGTTTAATCAGTGACTTAAGTTGTATGCTTTACTACTGTACTTGTTTTCTGAATCTAATGACTTTGCATATCTAATACAATTGTTTTCATAATAATAGGAAATGTATATCAATTAAATGAAATCTACTAAAATATATAATGCTTAAGAGGCTTGGATAGTCTGTATTATGTGTCAACCTGGCTAGACTACAGTCTCATTTCCTCAGTCAAGCACTAATCTAGATGCTGCTGTGATGTTATTTTATAGATGTGATTAACATCTATAATCACTTGACTTTAAGTAAATGATAAAGGTCTTGGAGAAGTGCCTCAGAATAAAATGGCAATGATGCATCCTCCCTTACATGCCTCTAATTTTGGATGCTTTATAACTTTTACTCTTTTCCCCCATGCTAACTATGACTTAAAATGACAACACCTTCTTTCTGTCTAGATTTTAGAAGTGGATTGGATTTTTGTCCTGTGCTCAGAGTGATCCCTGAAAAATCAGGTGTCTGGGAGGAGGGCACATTTAAGAGAGAGCCTCCAGGTTCCACTACTAACTCCTATATTGCATTTAATATTTGAATAACTCTTTAAAGAATATTCCATGCATTAACTCATTTACTTCTCATTAGAATTCTATACATAGGAAATGATTTTATGCACATTTAACAGAAGACAAGCTAAGGCACAAAGTTTTACAACATGCCCATGGTCATACAGCCAGAAAATGAAAGTGCTGTTTGAACCAAAGTGGTCTATGATCTAAACTGCTGTATTTCCCAGTCTCTGAAATCTATACAATTGAGAAAAACAAAACAAAACAAAAATTGACTGTAATCACCAGTGAGTGAGACTATTGATACAAATCCTGTCACCAACAGACGGGGAGCCTCTCATTCTGTTTCCCTGCAGCATTGTTGAGGCACAAAGCCATTCTATGATGACTATTGTGGTAATGAACAAACAGAAAGAAAGAAACAGAAAGTCCTGGAGGATATTGATAGTGTGCTGAGCTTGCAGCTGGGGCTTATCTTTACTGACAAGCAGGTGCACTATGCATGTTATAAGGGCTGTTCCTTTGTTTAAATGATCACACCTCCTTTTATTTAAGGCAATTATAGATCTTAGTTTTGTGTTTGCTATACACATAAAATAAAAAAATCAACCAGCATTAGTCTGGACGGAAAGAAAGAGGCCAAATATTATTATCAGGATTAAAACCATTAGCAAGTAGAAAGAAGTACAGACAGGAGACTCTCGTAGGGAACAAATATACGACAATGGATTACAAATAGTATCCATGATCTACCTCAGTCATGGAACATTGACAAGGTTTATATAAAGAACCATATATAGTGGATGTGAATAAATTGCTGAGTTGTTGACTCTATCAGGATCCACAGGGAAGACAGTCGAAGTAGAGCTTGCTAAGTCAATACTGAGTACTCAGAAGGAAAAATTTTAGGCACAGATAAGCTTCAATACATGCTGAAATACTAAAAAGTAACCAAAACCCATTGTGCAGGTAAGAAACTGGGAAACTGAAGAAAGTCTGGGGGATGCATTTCATGTTGCCATTATTTGTTAGAGGGGTATGACAACAAAATAATTCCCCCTAATTCATAATTTTAGCTACATGAATCCCATTGCACAAAAACCATAAATAGGTATAAATCTATCCTATCCATAAAGAGATAAATATGAATGATAGTTGAAGAAAAGAGAGAGAGAGTCTCATAATATTTGCAAGTATGCAAATGATCTTTGGATTCCTTTATCTAAAGAAAACCTCATATTTGTACTGGCTGATAAATCTGGTCAAAAAACAACCAACCAACAAACAAAAATGGAGCATGTCTCGTGAATTTTTGAAACTTCAATGAAAGAGTAAAATTTAATTCACGTGTATATTTGTGCATAAAATCATGTGAAAATAAATTTTTCAAAAGACTTCATCAGACTTACCACATTATATATAAACTTTGGTTATCTCTTTTAACTATGAGGAGAGAAAAAAAGATTACTGTAGACTAGCAAAACATTTCCATTCCTTAGTAGATATATCTCTTCTTCTGCACACATCCTCTTTGCCTTGAATTAACTCTAATTCTTCCTCATTACTGTGGCAATCAAGCTGCCTTAGGTGTAACCTACGAGCATATCACCTGGGCTGGATTATGCATCTCTTGCTTTCTACCTCAGGGCTATTCTGGGAACATGGGACTCCTGCAGGAACCAGCTCAGTCATTCAGATGAGGGCCCAAACCTGAAACTGCAGGGGTTAACAAAACATGAGACAACCCTTCATCAGTGAGAACACTAAGTCTATGTATATATATTGTCAGTCTTTGTTTCAAGAGCACAATTCCGCGATTTATTCTTCTGGGTTCCCCAAGAATAACTAACAAAATCTAGGTACAACGACCTAGGTAAGTGAGCAGTCCTATAGCAGGAGCTTAGATTGGCTTTTCAACTCCTCTGTATCAGGTTTCCAAGTCTCTCACTATTGTTCCTTAGGATCATTTCCTAAAATAAACCACTGCCTAGGGGATCCCTGGGTGGCGCAGTGGTTTGGCGCCTGCCTTTGGCCCAGGGCGCGATCCTGGAGACCTGGGATCGAATCCCACATCAGGCTCCCGGTGCATGGAGCCTGCTTCTCCCTCTGCCTGTGTCTCTGCCTCTCTCTCTCTCTCTCTCTGTGACTATCATAAATAAATAAAATTTAAAAAAAAATAAAAAAAATAATAAATAAACCACTGCCTATAGTTTTTTATCTCAAGTGTTGCTCCTGGTGGGAAGTTAGACTAAGAATTATTCTCTATCTAGAATATTTTCCTCTAAATTTTATAGGGATAATGCTATTTTTAAATGAGAGAATAACAAAATTTCATATTTACTAAACATTACTATTTGGTAGTTATAAAAGGTATATCAAACTCTGGCTTCCAGAGTTAGCAAGAGATTGAAAACATCATTTGTCATGTGTAAAAAAATTTTTCCTTGTTCATTTAGTCCTATTGGGCATCTTTCTACTTTTTTTTTGTTAAAATAAATATGAGAATTAAGAGAAATTATTTTCTAGCTTAAAGGACAATATTTTTGATTGTCTTTAAAACAATAGTAGTAACAATTATAAAAAAGAATTAATGCCCTTTAAAAAAGAGCCCCAGAGAACTCTCTCACCTTCTTTCTGCCACATGAGGATTTGACCAAAAGATAGCAGTCTGTGACCCAAAGGAGTGCCTTCACCAAAGCTTGACTGTGCACTCTGATCTAGGACCCAGCCTCCAGAAATGTGAGGGATATTTCTCTTGTTTCTACAGCACCAGGTCCATGTTACTTTGCTATAGCAGCCTGAAGTAAGACATGGAGGAAATTATTCATATTTCTGAATCTGTTTTTTTTTTCAATCTAGGTATTTTTCAAAGTCTAGAAGAATGATCACATCAGAAAATATATAGAATATTTTGAATAAAGATTAAGAGTGGATAATTGCATACAATTTCAAATGTGTTTCAAATACACATATTTTCCTTACATCATTTAATGTCTTTCCATATTTTATTAATTTATTCAACTAATTAATAAATACTTAATGAGTTCATACTTTGAGCAAGCCACTGTAATAGGTATCGTAGGGGCATCTGGATGGCTCAATTGGTGGGGCATGTGATTCTTGAACTCCAAGTTGTGAGTTTGAGGCCCATCCAGGTTGGGAATGGAGCCTACTTAAGAAAAAAAAAAAAAAAAGTATTGTAAAATTCCTATTGCTTCACCTAGTCATTTCTTAGGAATGGTCACTTTTTTCATGAGTGCGCAAAGTTAATGTTAAATAATATATTTTCTCACCATTTTCTTCTTCTTGATATTAATGATCAAGATATTTGGTGCTCATCTAGTTGGGTCTAGAGTGCTTACTAATATTTCTATTTAAAATTAGCTGGTGTGACAAATGATTTGAGATAATTAGATTCATTTCTAATGTGGAGGAATGATTTGTTTCCTATTGGGACCTTAATTCATGACATGGATGGAGCTAGAGAGTAGTATACTAAGTGAAATAAGTCAGAGAAAGACAAATACCATAAGATTTCACTCATATGTGGAATATAAGAAACCAAACAAATGAGCAAGGGGAAAAAAAGAGAGAGAGAGAGAGGCAAGCCAAGAAACAGATTCTTAATTATAGAGACCAGAGGAGAGGTTGGTAGGGGGATGGGGTAAATAGGTGATAAGGTTTAAAGAGGGCACTTGAGATGAGCACTGAGTGTTATATGGAAGTGTTAAATCTCTATATTGGGGATCCCTGGGTGGCGCAGTGGTTTGGCGCCTGCCTTTGGCCCAGGGCACGATCCTGGAGACCCGGGATCGAATCCCACGTCAGGCTCCCGGTGCATGGAGCCTGCTTCTCCCTCTGCCTCTCTCTCTCTCTCTGTGACTATCATAAATAAATAAAAATTAAAAACATAAATAAATAAAAATTAAAAAAAATAAATCTCTATATTGTACACCTGAAACTAGTATTACACTGTATTTTAAATAACTGGAATTTAAATAAAAACCTAAAAAAAAGCAGTTGAAAAAATAAGATGTCTTGTGGGAAAAGATATTATGAAGAAGCTTTAATATGTACTATTTAATCATGCTGAAGAAGCAAACTGTGAAGATAATTAATACATCTTCATATTAAAACATATTTCAAAAATTTGACTTAATATTTATGTAGTTCAACAATATATGTTAATCAAAGTAACATCAAATATATAATATTACTTTTCACTGAAACTATGGATAATGACTTATATTTAATAATATTTTAATAGTATTCTAACTGAAATTAGTAACTATTATTTTCTCTATCTGTAGTTCGTTAAACATCTCTTTGTGTCTGTTATAATAAAATAAGTACAACATAATTTATTCTTTTTCAATTCTCTCCTAAAAATTATGTTATCAAAAACTGATGAAAATGTAGCTTATATAAAAAATATTTTAGAAATTAGTCTAAGTTGCTTTGGTAATTTTTTTAACTTAAATAGTAATTAATGGTTTTTTAAAAAGTGGGGTAATTGAGACATTGCACAATGTTCACAATGAAATCAATTACAAATTGGTCTATGGCTAATGAATGCATGCTATTAGACATCAAGTTATATATTACACTCTTGTTAAGTGCCTAAGAGGGTAACACCTTTTTAAAAATAGCACTTTTAACCATTTGCTTTATTCTATATGAGCATGATCTAAATTTCTATAGGTAGAAACCAGCCTTTAAAAAGACTGCCATCATTTTGCTTTACTTTTAACTTCTCATAAAGAAAGATACAATCCATAATCCATAGTTGGAAATGACTTCATCTAGGTCCACATACCATGAAAAGTTTTATGTGTAGATTGCTTTGGTTGGTATGGACATTTTAACCATATTGATTCTTTGAATCTTTGAGTACAAAATATCCCTCCATTTATTTCTATTTCCTTCCATTTTATTCATTAATATTCTCCAGTTTTCAGCGTACAGATCTTTCACATCTTTAGTTAAATCCATTCCTAAGTATTTTATTCATTTTCATGCTGTTGTAAATGAGATTTTTAAAAATTTCTCATTGTTAGTGTGTAGAAATGTGATTGATTTTTAATAATGATTTTTTTTTTAATTCAGGAGCTTCACAGAATTTGTGTATGAGCTCTAACAGGTGTGTGTGCATGTGTGTGTATGAGTGTGCATGGAGTCTTTAGGATTGCAATATATATCATGTGACCTTCAACAACTGACAACTTTACTTCTTTCTTTCTAATTTGGATGCCTTTTATTTCTTTCTCTCCCTACATGCTCTGGCTATGATGTCTAGGACTACAGTTGAATAAAAGTGTCAAAAGTGAGCATACTTGTCTTCTTCCTGATTTTGAAGGAAAAGATTTCAGCTTATAACACTGAGTATGATTTTAGCTCTGGAGTTGTCATAGATGGCCTTTTTTATGATGAGGCACATTCTTTGTTTCGTTTTCTTTGGTGAAGAGTAGAATTTAGTGATTCATCACTTACATATAACACCTTGTACTCATCACAGCAATTGTACTCCTTAAAATCCAGCATCCATTTAGCCCATGCCCTGCCCACCTCCCTTCCATCAACCCTCAGTTTGTTCTCTTACAGTTTGCCCTCCTCTCTTTTTTATTTTTCCCTTTTCCTATGTTCATCTGTTTTTTTCTTAAACTCCACATGTGAGTGAAATCATATGGTATTTGTCTTTCTCTGATTTATTTCACTTAGCATAGTATACTCTAGCTCCATCCATGTCATTGCAAATGACCAGTTTTCATTCTTTTTGATGGTGGAGTAATATTCCTTTGTGTATGTATAGATATACGTATGTATATCCACATATAGATATATACACACATATATATACATATATAATTTCATATGTATTTAGATATATGTAAATGTCTATATATCTATACTTCTCTCTATATATGGACATCTGGACTCTCTCCATAATTTGGCGATTGTTTGTTGATACTGCCGCCATCATTGGGGTGCATGTGTCCCTTGGAATCGCATTTTTATATCCTTTGGGTAAATACTGAGTAGGACATTGCTGGGTCATAGGGTAGTTCTATTTTTACCTTTTTGAGGAACTGAATACTGTTTTCTACAGTGGCTGTACCAGCTCGCATTCACACCCACAGTCCGAGGATTCCCTTTTCTCTACAACCTCAGCAACATCTGTTGTTTCCTATGTTGTTAATTTTAGCCATTCTGACAAGTGTGAGGTGGTTTCTCATCATGGTTTTAATTTGTATTTCCCTGACGGTAAGTGATGTTGAGCATCTTTTCATGTGTCTCTTCGCCATCTGAATGCCTTCTTTGAAAGATATCTATTCATGTCTTCTGCCATTTCTTAACTGCTTTTGTGTGTTCAGTTTGATAAGTTCTTTATAGATTTTGGATAGTATAAAGTATAATCACAATATTTGATTTATCAGATATGTCATTTGCAAATATCCTCTCCCATTCTGTAAGGTGCCTTTTGGCTTTGCTAATTGTTTCCTTCACAGTACAGGAACTTTTTATCTTGATGATATCCCAATAGTTCTTTTTTCTTTTTGTTTCCCTTGCCTCTGGTGATGTGTTTAGTAAGAAGTTGCTACAGCAGATGTCAAAGAGGTTGTTGTTGCCTGTGTTCTCCAGTAGGATTTTAATGGTTTCCTGTCCCATGTTTAGGTCTTTCATCCATTTTGCATTTCTTTTTGTATATAGTGTAAGAAAATGTTCCAGGTTCATTCTACAAGTTACTGTCTAGTTTTCCCAATACCATTTGTTGAAGAGATTGTCTTTTTTGGTTCTTAGTGCAATTGCAAATGGAATCAAATCTTTGATTTCTCTTTCTGCTCCTTTGTTGTTGATGTATAGAAACTCAACAGATTCCTGGATGTTGATTTTGTGTCCTTTGACTTTGCTGAATTCATGTATCAGTTCTATCAAATTTTTAGTAGGGTCTCTTGCGTTTTCCACATAGAGGATCATGTTGTCTGCTAAGAGCTAAAGTTTGACTTCTTCCTTGCCCATTTGGATGTCTTTTATTTCTCTTTATTATCTGATTGCTGAGGCTGATTTTTCTAGTACTATGTTAAATAACACTGTTGAGAGTGGACATACCTGTCTTGTTCCTAACCTTAGAAGAAAAGCTCTCAGTTTCTCCCTACTGAGGATGATGGGAGCTTTGGGTCTTTCATATATAGCCTTTTTGATGTTGAGGTATGTTCTCTCCATTCCTACTTTGTTGGAAGTTTTTTTTTTTTTTTCTTTTTAATCAAGAATGGAAGCTCTGTTTTGTCAAACACTTTTTCTGCACCTATTGAGGAGATCATATGGTTCTTATCCTTTATTTTATTAATGTGGTGTACCATGTTTATTGATTCAAATCCCACTTGATTATGGTGAATAATTCTTTGAATGTACTGTTGAATCCAATTTGCTAGTATCTTGTTGAGAATTTTTGCATCTATATTCATCAGAGATATTGGCTTGTGATTCTCTGTTTTTGATGGAGTCTTTGTCTGGTTTTGGAATCAGGTAAATGTTAGCCTCAGAGAATGAATTTGGAAGTTGTCCTTCCATTCCTACTTTTTTTTTTTTTTTTTTTAAGCAGTTTGAGAAGAAGAACTCTTAACTATTCTTTAAATGTTTGTAGATTTCCCCAGGGAAGCCATTTGTTTGTTAGGTTATTGATTCAATTTCTTTGCTCATTATGAGTCTGTTTAAATTTTCTATTTCTTCCTGTCTCAGTTTTGATAGTTTATATGTTTCTAGTAATTTAGAAACATAACTATTCTTTTCCAGATTGTCTAATGTGTTGGCATACAATTTTTATCACATTCTCTTATAATTGTTTGTATTTTTGTGGTGTTGTTTGTGATCCTTCCTGTTTAATTCATGATTTTATTTAGTTGGGTCCTTTCTTTCTTCTCTCTGATAAGTCTGGCTAGAGGCTTATCAATTTTATTCTTTCAAAAAACAGCTTCTAGTTTCATTAATCTCTTCTACGTGTCTGTTATTTTCTTCTACATAATTTGTTTTTTCTCTGTTCTTTACTATTTCCCATCTTCTGCTGGGTTTAGGCTTTATTTCCTGTTCTTTTTCTAGCTGCTTTAGGTGTAAGGTTAGGTTGTGTATTTGAGATTTTTCTTTCTTCTTGAGGTAGGCCTCTATTGCTATATGCTTCATCCTTATGGCCACTTTTGATGCATCCCAAAGGTTTTGGAAAGGTGTTGTGTTTTCATTTATATATATATATATATATAATTTCTTCTTTACTTACCTGGGCAACCCATTCATTCTTTAATAGGATGCTTTTTACCTCCACATCTTTGTGGTCTTTTCAATTTGTGTGTGTGTGTGGTTGATTTCAAGTTTCATATTGCATTTGGAAAATATGTATGTCAATCTTTTTTTTTTTTTTTTTTTTTTTTAAAGATTTTATTTTTTTAATTCTTATTTATTTATGATAGTCACAGAGAGAGAGAGAGAGAGAGAGGCAGAGGGAGAAGCAGGCTCCATGCACCGGGAGCCCGACGTGGGATTCGATCCCGGGTCTCCAGGATCGCGCCCTGGGCCAAAGGCAGGCGCCAAACCGCTGCGCCACCCAGGGATCCCTGTATGTCAATCTTTTTGTATT
Organism: Canis lupus dingo; assembly: GCF_003254725.2. Lineage (NCBI taxonomy): Eukaryota > Metazoa > Chordata > Mammalia > Carnivora > Canidae > Canis > Canis lupus. The sequence continues at coordinate 4,259,543 of NC_064279.1, read as the reverse complement.
TTTTGAAGCCTGACTTGTGACCCAATATATTATCTATGTGGAGAATGTTCTATGTGCCCTCGAAAAGAATGTGTATTCTGCTGCTTTAGGATGAAATGCTCTAAATATATCTGTTAAATCCATCTGCTCCAATGTGTCATTCAAAGCTATGTTTCCTTGTTTATTTTCTACTTAGATGACTTGTCCATTGCTGTAAGAGAGATGTTAAAGTCCCTTACTTTTATTGCATTTTTGTCCATAAGTTTCTTTGTGTTTGTTATTAATTGATTTATATATTTGGGTGCTGCCAAAGTGGGGGCATAAATGTTTATAATCTAACAATCTATCTTGTTGGATAGACCCCTTTATTATGATACAGTGATCTTCTTCATCTCATGTTACAGTGCTAGCTTTAAATCTAGTTTGTGTAATATAAGTATGGCTACTCTGGATTTCTTTTGACATCCATTAGCATGACAAATGGTTCTTCATTTCCTCATTTTCAATCTGCACATCCCCTTAGGTCTAAAACGAGTTACTTGTAGGCAGCATTTAAATAGGTCCTGGTTTGTATTTTTTAAAATCCATTCTGATACCCTGTGTCTTCTGATTGGAGCATTTGGTCTAATTGCATTCAGGGTGGTTATTGAATTGTATGACTTTAATGTCATTGTACTACCTGTAAAGTCAGCATTTGAGAGATTTTTCTCTGTTCCTTTCTAGTCTTTGTCACATTTGATCTTTCTTTCCCATTCAAAGAGGCCCCTATAATATTTCTTGCAGGGCTGGTTTAGTAGTCATGAATTCCTTTTGTTTTTGTTGTATGAGAAACTATTTTTCTTTCTATGCTGAATGACAGCTTTGCTGGATAAAGTGTTCTTGGCTCCATATTTTTCCAATTCAGTATGTTGAATATATCATGCCACTTTCTTCCATCATACTAGGTTTCTGTGGTAAGATCTGCTGCTAACCTTATTTGTCTTCTCTTGTAGGTTAGGGATTTATTTTCCCTTTTTGCTTTCAGAATTCCTTCCTTTACCCTGTATTTTGCAAATTTTCCTGTGATATGTCTTGGTGTTGGTCTGCTCTTGTTGCTTTTGATGGAAGTTCTCTGTTCCTCTTGGATTTAGATGTCTGTTTCCTTCCTCAGATTAGGGAAGCTTTAAGTTATAATTTTCTCATATAAACCTTCTGCCCTTTCCCTTCTCTTCTTCTTCTGGGATTCCTATGATATGAAATAGAATGCTTTATTGAGTCACTGAGTTCCCTAAATCTACTTTCCTGATCCAATATTTCCTTTCCCCTTCTTTCCAGCATCATTATTTTCCATAATTTTATCTTCTATTTCATTTATTCATTTCTCTTCTTCCATCCTGTTGTCATTACATCCAGTCAGTTTTGCATCTCAGTTATAGCATTTTTTATTTCACTCTGACTAGTTTTTAGGTCTTTTATCTCTGCAGCAAGGGACTCCCTGATGTCTTTTATGCTTTTCTCATGCCCAGCTAGTATCTTTATGATTGATGTTTTAAATAAGCATATTGATTATATCTGTTTTTATAGATCCCTGGCCATGCCCTCTTCTTGTTCTTTCTTTTGGGATGAATTTCTCCCTCTTGGTATTGTATCTAGGTCTCTGTCTTCTCTGTTCTAGGAAAGCCTGTTATGTTTCCTGCTCCTAGGAGTAATGGCTATATTAAGGAGAGATCAGGGGCACCTGGGTGGCTCAGTAGGTTAAGCACTTGCCTTCAGCTCAGGTCATGATCCCAGGGTTCTGGGATCGAGCTCCACATTGGGCCCCCTACCTGCTTATACCTCGTCCTCTGTCCCTCACTGTGGTTCACACACACACACACACACACACACACACACACACATACACACACGTCCTCTCTCTCTCTCTCTCACACATAAATAAAATCTTTAAAAGAAAAAAAAAACAGTAAAAAAGAAGAGGCCATATACTGTCAAGGGCTTTGTGTTCAGGAAGTGATTCTGGCATATTCTGTGTACACTCTGCTTTTATGTTTTGGCTGCTTTTTCCCCTCAGTCAGTCTTCTACAGTCTCTCCTTGCCTGCATTGGGGAGTGTTTGGTTTGGACTCTATCCAGTATGTGACAAGTTTTAAATAGTGTATTTTGGTCTGTTTAGAAATAAGCTAGATCCTATTTCCCCTAAAGCTTTGCAAGCAGCCTATAGTCAGTGGACTTAGTGTGTGCCAGGGGTTTGTGCTAATCTTCTGGAGGAGGGGCTCATTGTTTCTCTGGCTCTCAGACACGCTTGCCTTAGTAAGGTTAGCACCTGCAGAGCACAGGGACAGGGGTGGAGTGGGGTGTTGGTGTAAGCAGCTAAAGCCTTCACTGTGGGCACTGGGCTGTTCACTGAAGTCCATCTGTGCTGATGCACAAGGGAAGAAATGGTCTCTGCCCACTTTCTCTCTCCTTATTTGTCTCAGGCTTCTCTCAGATCCCTGCTTCACCCTGTTTGTGTACAACCCATCTGCTCAGCTAGTAGCACTGAGCTCCTGTGTTTTTTCTCAGGTGCATTGGCTGGTTTCAATACTCTAAATTTTAGGAAACTCTGCTGACCCTTGGTGGGAGGATCTCACTGAACTCTAGATAGTGCCAGCTTATCCCAGAAGAACAGTGACATGAATACTCATAGACTCAGAGTTAATGGTAAAGTGCAGCAGAAAACCAGCCTCCAGGTTTGCTGCCCTCAGTAGGTGCCTCTGCTCCTCTGCTAACAAATGGAGAGTTCAATGCCACCCACTGTCTCTTGTGTCCCCTGAGAGGCAGTGCCATGTCTCCCAAATTTAAGAAGTGGAACTATCTCTCCCAGTGCAACTCAGGGGGTCCTTAGAGCATACTATCTCCAATTTGTTGAGAGTTTTTATCATAAAAAGGATGTTGAATTTTGTCTAATGCTTTTTCTACATCTCTTGAAATAATCACATGATTTGCCTCCGTCATTTTGTTAACATGGTGTATCACATTTACCTATATGCATCTGGTGAACCAGACTTGCATCCAAGGAATAAATCCCACTGATCCTTGTGTATGATCCTAAATGCACTGTTGAATTCAGTTTGCTAATATTTTTACATCTGTGTTTATCAGAGATATTGACCTGCAATTTTCTTTTCTTCTAGTGTCATTGTCTAGGTTTGGTTATCAGGGTAATGAAATGCTGGCCTCAAGAAATGAGTTTGGAAGCTTTCCCTACTCTTTAATTATTTTGAAGATTTTGAGAAGGATAGTTATTAACTCTTCTTGACATGTTTAGTAGAATTCATCCATGAAACCATCTGGTCCTGGACGTTTCTTTTGGGGGTGGGGGGAGTTTTTGATTATCAATTCAATTCCCTCACTCAAAATTTGTCTGTTCAAATTTGCTATTTTTAAAATTTTGAATATTTAACACCATGGGTGTTTACAAATAATATATAAGTGTAAATAAGAAATATGAGTACCCCCCAAATCCCAAGTAGTCTTCAGCACAACTGGAGATAGAAAAATCCAATGCAACTCCAAATATCATTTTTTACTGCTATTTACTCTTGCTGCAACTAGACGATTTCTGTTTTCTAGTCCAGATGTTTTGTGTTACTTGTACATTAGAATTACTTTAGGAGATTATAAAAAGACATAATGGCCAAGTCAATAAACCCCGTTATCTCTGATGGTGGGAATTAACATCATATTTCTTAAAAACTCTATAATTGATTATAATATAAACAATCATCCTACTAGGTATTTCTGTCCCAAGGTTTCTGGTGATTCATCATTTTTAATTATTCATATATTTGGATGTCTTACAAACTATGGTGGTGGTGCATGGCGAATTTCTATACATTATTTGAGTACTATTTACTTGCTGTTAACAAAGTGACATGATTCTATGCAAATGTATTCTAAGTCCTGAAAGTTTATGATTGAAGGAAAGACTTTAAACCACTAATTTTAAAGTTCTTTCTATACCATTAACCACTACACAGACTATGGCTTAGTATAAGATAAGATACAAGAGGGATCCCTGGGTGGCGCAGCAGTTTGGCGCCTGCCTTTGGCCCAGGGCGCAATTCTGGAGACCCGGGATCGAATCCCACGTCGGGCTCCCAGTGCATGGAGCCTGCTTCTTCCTCTGCCTGTGTCTCTGCCTCTCTCTCTCTCTCTATCTCTCTCTGTGACTATCATAAATAAATAAAAATTAAAAAAAATAAAAAAGAGATAAGATACAAGAATAAGATAATATTGGTTCAAAAATAAGATAATAGAGCCTTGATACAACCATTTGTAGCAAAGGACAAGGACATTTTTCTTTGAGATTTTCGTTGGTAGGGGCTGTGGATTAGAGCAGATTATGATAGAAAAGGACTGGAGGGAGCATGGTGATATACCTCTCCATCCCATATAAAAGTCTCCGTCTCCTTAAGGAATATCAAATACCATTCTCTTTGAGTTATTACAAAACGTTGATTTGGATATTATAAAGGTCTTTTTTTCAGTAGTTTTCTTTGACCCTTTGATAATAAAATGTTTGCTATAAATACCTTTTAAAAAACTTTGATGAAAAACTGCCACACTCTGAATATGTTACCAATATTAGACGTTCTCTTCATTCCCCATGAGATATATGTGCTAACATATCTCTTTATATATATATAAATATATATAAATTATATATATATAATTGACTAAGAATTACTTTATATATATATAAATTACTAAGAAATTATTTCTTTATATGTTGATTTGCTTCCAGATCAATATATCTATGTCTAGCCTTAGATCTAGATCTATGTACAAAAAGAATTTTTTTTTTTAAGATTTAATTCATTAATTCATGAGAGGCACAGAAAGAGAGGCAGAGACACAGGCAGAGGGAGAAGCAGGCTCCATGCAGGGAGCCTGAGTGGGACTCGATCCCAGGACCCCAGTGTCACACCCTGAGCCAAAGCAGACACTCAACCTCTGAGCCACATAGGCATCCCAACAAAAAGAATTTCTTGACCATTTCCTTCACTTGTTCCTTTAATCCATGAATACAGGCACTTCTTTCATATTTTGTTATAGGCATTAAATAGCTTTAATATTAGACTCACTTTTTTTTTCTTTTACATTCAAATCCCTCCTTAAAGGCAGCCAGTCCTAACTTCAGAGTGCTCTTTGCTACACTAGTAGAACTAAAATTTTGAGATAATATCTGTCACTTTAGTAACTGGATGAAACAGCTGCAGAAGATTTTCATAGGACAGATTGGTTTAGTTGGCTCTCTCCTCTAAGTTATGCTAAATCTCCTTTTATAATTTCTTCAAAACTAATCTCTTTAAATATTACTGAACATGACTGGGGGAAAATGTAATGATGTGCATTGCAGAATAGAAATGTTTTTAAATCCCCTGCTAAAGCTTTTTCTTTCTATCCTTTTCCAGAAAGTTTGCCAATTTAGAATGTATTTCTTTTTCCAGGACTACATTTTGGCTGTCCATCATATCAAGTGGTCCACAATTCTAATTTCAGACATGTGTCATGATAGATGACATCTTTCTTTTCTTTACATTTTCATAATCCTAAAATGTAGGTTGAGAAAAAGATAATGTGTGTAGAAAGAAAAACAAATATATGAAAAACAAAAAATAGGAATTTGTAAATTAGTGAGTATATCTGACCTATCCTGCCAGTACTACATTGTATTTTCAGTTATGGTTTGATATGATTTTTAAAATTTTAATTCCAGTGTATACTGGATACAGTGTTATCTTTCAAGTGTATCTTAGTTTCAAGTGACAATATAGTGATTCAGTAAGTCTATACATTACTCATTGCTCATCAAGATAAGAGTATTCTTAATCCACTTTACCTATTTTACCCCCCCCACACATACACCAACCTCCCCTCTAGTAATAATCTGTTTGTTCTATATACTTAAGAGTCTGGGTTTTTTATTTATTACTTCTTTTTTTTTTTGCTTTTTAAATTTATTTTGTTTCTTAAATTCCACATATAAGTGAAATCGTGTAATATTTTTTTTTTCCTCTGACTGGTTCATTTCACTTAGCGTTAAACTCTAGATCCATCTACGTTGTCGCAAATAGCAAGATTTCATACTTTTTATGGCTCCATAATATTCTATTGTATATACACTTCATATCTTCTTTACCCATTCATGTACTAGAGGACACATGGGCCACTTCCATATCTTGGCTATTGTAAATAATGCTCTAATAAACATAGGGGTGCACATATCCATTTGAGTTAGTGTTTTTGCATTTTTAGGGTAGAGGTAGTTGTATTATTTTTAATTTCTTGAAGAATCTCCTATAATTTTCCGAAGTGGCTGCAAAAGTTTACATGCCCACCGATAGTGCACAAGGGTTCCTTTTTCTCCACATCCTCCCAACACCTGTTGTTTCTTGAGTTTTTAATTAAAGTTATTCTAACAGGTGTGAGATGACATCCCTTTGTGGTTTTGATTTGTATCTCCTTGATGATGTGTGATGTTGAGCCATCTGAATGTCTTTTTGAAGAAATGTCTTTTCATGTCTTCTGCCCATTTTTAATTAGATTGTTTCTTGCTGCTGAGTTGTTTAAGTTACTTATATATGTCAGATACTCTTTCAGATATATCATTTGCAATATCTTATCCCACTCTTTAGGTTGTGTTTTAGTTTTGTTGACTATTTCCTCTATTGTACAGAAGCTTTTTATTTGGATGTAGTTCCAATAGTTTACTCTTGCTTTTGTTTCCTTTACCTCAGGAAACATTATTTAAAAAGATGCTGTTAAGGCTGAGGTTAGAGATATTACTACCTGTGCTCTCCTTTAGTATTTTATGGTTCTGGGTCTCACTTTTAGGTTCTTAATCTATTTTGAGTTTATTTTTGTGTGTGGTTTAAGAAAATGACCCAATTTCATTCTTCTGCACTTAACTTTCCAGTTTTCCCAACACCATTTGTTGAAGAAACTGTGCTTTTCCCATTACATATTCTTGTCTCCTTTGTCAAAAATTATCTGACCTTATAATTGTGAGTTTACTTCTGTGCTCTCTATTCTGTTTCATCAATCTATGTGTCTGTTTTTGTGCCATAACACACTGTTTTGATTACTAGAGCTTTGTAGTATAATTCGAGTTATACTCCAGTTTTATTTTTATTTTTGCAAGATTACTTTGGCAATTCAGGGTCCTTTGTGGATTTATACAGATTTTAGGATTATTTATTCTAGTTCTGTGACAAATGCCGTTGGTATTTTGATACAGTTTGCATTTAATGTATATATTGCTTTGGGTAGTATAGACATTTTAACAGAATTTGTTCTTCCAAGCCATGAGTGTGGAATATCTTTCCATTTGTTTTTCAATTTCTTTCATCAATATTTTATAGTTTTCAGAGAACAGATCCTTCACTTCTTGAGTCAAGTTTATTCCTAGATATTTTCTTATTTAGGGTGTAATTTTAAGTGGAATTTTTTTCTTAATCTTTCTTTCTGCTGCTTCCTTATTAATGTATAGAAATGGAAAGAATTTCTGTATATTCATTCTGTATCCTGCAACCTTACTGAATTTATTTATCAGTTCTAGTAATTTTCTGATGGAGTCTTTAGGTTTTCTATATATAGTATCAAGTCTTCTGCAAATTGTGACAGTTTTACTTCCACCTTACCATTTTGGATGCCTTTTATTTCTTTTCTTTGCCTGATTGCTGTGGCTAGGATTTCCAGTACTACGCTGAATAAAAGTGGTGAGAGTGGACATCCTTATCTTCTATCTGACCTTAGGGGAAAAGTTCTAAGGTTTTCTCCTTTGGATATGATGTGAGCTGTGGGTTTTTTCACAAAAGATCTTTATTGCTGGTATGCATTTCCTTTTTTGTTGAGGACTTTTTTCAAGAATGGATGCTGTACTTTGTCAAATGCTTTCCCTGCAAATACTGAAATGATTATATGGTTTGTATCCTTTCTCTTATTGATACAATGTATCATGTTGATTGATGTGCAAATATCAAACCATACTTTTATCCTGGGCATAAATCCCACTTGATCATGGTGGGTGAATTTTTTAATGTATTCTTGGATTCAATTTGCTAATATTTTGTTGAGGATTTTGCATTTACATTCATCAGATATTGGACTATAGTTGTCTTTATCTGGCTTTGGTCTCAGGGTAATGCTGGCCTCATAGAATGAATCTGGACGTTTTCCTTCCTCTTCTATTTTTTGGAATAGTTTGAGAATAGATATTAAATATTCTTTTAATGTCTGGTAGATTCAACTGTGAAGCCCTCTGGTCTTGGACTTTTGTTTGATGAGAGTTTTTGATTACTGATTCAGTTTCATCACTGGTAATAGGTCTGTTCAGATTTTCTATTTCTTCTTTCTTCTGTTTGGGTAGGTTATGTTTCTAGGAATTTATTCATTTCTTCTAGGCTGTCCAATTTGTTGGCATTAATTTCTTATAATTTTCTCTTATAATCCTTTGTATTTCTGTGGAGATGGTTGTTTGTTATTTCACCTCTTTCATTTCTGATTTTATCTGCATCCCCCCCTTTCTCTCTCTCTTCCTCTCTCTCTCTTTGATACATCTGACTAGTCATTTATTAATTTTGTTGATAGTTTTAAAGAACCAGTTCCTCGTTTCCTTGAACTGTTCTAGTGTTTTTTTAGTTTCTATAATATTTATTTCTGCTCTAATCTTTATTATTTATTTCCTTCTGTGTATTGTGGTCTTGTTTGTTCTTTTTTCTAGCTCCTTTAAATATAAGATTAGGTTGTTTGAGATTTTTCTTGCTTCTTGAGGTAGACCTGTATTACTATAAGCTTCTCTCTTAGAACTGCTTTTGCTACATCCCAAAAGTTTTTGAACCAATGTGTTTTCATTTCCATTTCTCTCCAGGTAATTTTTTTATTTCTTTGATTTCTTGGTTGACCCATTCATTGTTTTGTAGCATGTTACTTAACCATATGTATTCCAGATTTTTTCTTGTAGTTAATTTTCTAGTTTCATAGTGTTATTGTCAGAAAAGATGCATGTATGACTTTGATTTTTTAAAATTTGTTGAGATTTGTTTTGTAGCCTAATATGTGATCTGAATATTCTGAAGAATATTCCATATATACTTGAAAATAATGTGTATTCTGCTGTTTTAGGATGGAATGCTACAAATATATGTTAGATCCATCTGGTCCAGTGTGTCATTCAACGTCACTGTTTCCTTGTTGATTTTCTGGTTAGACCATGTGTGCCTTGTTTTAAGTGGGGTGTTAAATTCCCTACTATTATTGTATTATTATCAGTTAGTTTTTTATTTTTGTCATTAACTATTTTGTGTATTTAGGAGCTCCCATGTTGGGTGCATAAATATTTGCAACTGTTGTATCTTCTTGTTGGATTGTCCCCTTTATGATTATATGTGTCATTCTTTGTCTCTTGTTACAGTCTTTGTTTTATTTTTATTTTTTTAAGATTTTATTTATTTATTCATGAGAGATCCAGAGAGAAAGAGGCAGAGACACAGGCAGAGGGAGAAGCAGGCTCCATGCAGAGAGCCTGATGTGGAACTCAATCCCGGGTCTCCAGGATCACGCCCTGGGCTGAAGGAGGCACTAAACCACTGAGCCACTCAGACTGCCCTATAGTCTTTGTTTTAAATCTATTTTGACAATAAAAGTATTTCTACCCTGGCTTTCTTTTGATATCCATTTGCATGATAAATGTTTCTCCATCCCTTTACTTTCAATCTGCATGTATCTTTAGATCTGAAATGGGTCTCTCATAGACAGCCAATAGATGGGTCTGGTTTTTCTATCCCTTCCATCAGCTTAAGTCTTTTTATTGAAATGATTAGTTAATTTATAGTCAAAGTAATTACTGATAGGTGTGTATTTATTGGCATGCACAACTTACTTTGTGGGTTTTTTTTTTTTTTTTTTTTTTTTGGAGTTCTCTGACCCTTTCTTCTCTTACTCTCTTCCACAGTTTGCTGCTGTCTTTAGTGATATACTTAGATCTTAGATTCCTTTCTCTATTTTTTGCATATTTGTTACTGGGTTTGGATTTATGGTTAACATGAGGTTTGTATATAATATATTCTGTTTATTGCAGTCTATATTAAGTTGATAGTCACTTAGGTTTTAATCACACTTTCCTCTTTTTCCCCACTCCATGTTTTAAGTATGGATGTCATATTTTATATCCTTTTATTTTGTTAATTCCTTGGCTGATTTTTACAGGTATATTAATCTTTACTGCCTTTGTGCCTCCTACTCTTCTTACTCTTTCTTATGTTCTTTCCTTTCCACTCAGAGAATCAGTCTCCTCCAACATTTCTCACAGAGCTGGGTTAGTGTCATGAACTCCTTTAGCTTTTGTTTGGGAAACTCTTTATCTCTCTTTCTATTCTGAATGATTGCCTTGTTGGATACAATATTTTTAGCTGCAGATTTTTTTTTTTCCTTTCAGCACTTTGAATATATTATCTCATTTCCTTTGATCTGCAAAGCTTCTGCTGAAAAATCAGCTGATAAGCTTAGGGGGTTCCCCTTGTATATAACTTTCCTTTGCTGCTTTTAAAATTCTCTCTTTATCACTATCTTTCCATTTTAACTACCATATGCCTTGATCAACCTTCTTGGGTTGATTTTTTTGAGGGGATCTCTGTACCTCCTAAATCTGAATGTTTGTTTTGTTTTCCAGATTAGGGAAGTTTGTAGCTATTATTTCTTCAAAATTTTCTCTCTTCTTCTTCTGGGATCCCTATAATGCAAGTGTTATTATATTTGCGGAGTCACTGAGTTCCCTAAGTTTATTCTCATTTTGCTTATTTTTTCTTTTACCTGCTCATCTTGATTACATTTCATACTTTGTCCTCCAGATCATGAATTCATTTTTCTGTTTCTTCTAGTCTACTTTTTATTATATCTAGTGTATTTTTAATTTTTTATTGTGTTCTACATCTCTGATTAGTTCTTTCTTTATCTTTTTATTAGGGGTCTCACTGATGCCCTTCACTCTTTTTTCAAGTCCAATGAACATCTTTATGATCATCACTTTTAAGTTTTTATCAGGCATATTACTTCATCTCCATTTCACTTAAGTTTCTTGCTGTGGTTTAGTTCTGTTCTTTCATTTGGGACATATTCTTCTGTCTCCTCACTCATCTAACTCTCTATGTCTGTTTCTCTGTGTTAGTGATGTCAGCTCTATCTTCTGCTCTGGAATGTAATGGCTTTGTGATGAACTCTGATGGCAGTTCAGAGCTCACTGTTCACCAGAAGCTGGCCCTTTTTCTTAAATTTTTTTTTTAATTTTTAATTTTTTATTTATGATAGTCACACAGACTGTGAGAGAGAGAGAGAGGCAGAGACATAGGCAGAGGGAGAAGCAGGCTCCATGCACTGGGAGCCCAACTTGGGATTCGATCCCGGGTCTCCAGGATCGCGCCCTGGGCCAAAGACAGGCGCTAAACTGCTGCGCCACCCAGGGATCCCCAGAAGCTGGCCCTTCAAGAGTGTCTTCTATGTGTGTTGTGTGCACCCTACTGTTGTGTCCTGGTCACTTTTTCCTTCATTCCAGTTGTCTCCAGTGGCTCTCTTTGTGTGTTGCAAGCAGTGCTTTGTTCTTGTGGTGTTATTGACCAGTCTGGGGCCACTTTTGGCTTGAGTTGAGTAGGACCAGGCATTTAGAGATGCAATAGCACCAAACTACAAGGTACTTTCCCTGTACTATTCCCTGAGAAGCTTTCATTGGTGACCTGCAATTAGACCATCTATCTGCCCCCATCCAACTACTGGGCCACTGTCTGATGGGTGTGTGTAGTTATTTTCCCTTAACCCAAAAGCAGGAATCACTTTAGAGTCATTCTGGCTCCTGTTGGGACTGCTTGCACACTGCCAGGCTTATGGCCTCTGTTTGAATGGATTATAGAGAGGACCGTGTTGTAGGGGATATGCTACCACCATTGACTGCGTTGGCCAGGGTGGGGTGTGTGGTTTTAGCAAGGCACTCACTGGTCTTTTGTGGGGCCCATCACCACCACTGCCACCTTGGACTAAGGCCCCACAAAGCAAGATCAGGAGACTCAGTGTTGGCAAGGTTTGCATTGGTCTTTTGTGGGGAGAGGACCTGAAGCATCCGGACTGAGGCAAGTATAATGGGAAAGGGGGATCCGCCAAATCTCAGGGGGTGAGGGGGTAAGCAAGTTAGACAGTGAGTGTTGTCAGTTTGCTGACTCCTACAGGTGGCAGTGTATTTTTGCTGGTGGGGATAGGGAAGGGAAATGGCACCTGCCAGCTCCTTTGTTCCTGGAGAAGTCTCTTAGGGAACCTGCCCCTCTGGGAATTAACTGCCTCTGGTCTGCTGCAGATGCATTTCAAACAGAAGCTTCAATCCCGATGCCATATCTCTCAGGGCTATTTGTTGTGCTGTCTCTTTAAGAGTGGGAACTCAACTTCCTATCACCCTCTAGCCTCTACTGGAACCGAGTCCACTGAATCTTTAAAATTCCAGGTGTTGTGTCCCACTTGCAAGAATTCACAGACCTCTAATTTTTGGCCTCTAGTTTTCAAAGTCAAATGTTTTGGGGATTTGTCTTCCCTGTGCAGGCTCCCTGCCTGGTGTAAGAGTCTGTTTCTTTTCCCTCTTCACCCCCCACCATCTCTCTCCCTACTGCAGATGGTGCTTTTAGTCCCTCACTGCATGTCTGCCCTTCCTACCATCTTAGATGTGGCCTATTCTCCACCTTTCGTTGTAGAGTTTGTTCCCCCAGTTTACATGTTGTTTTCTGGGCTACTTACACTGACGTGAGTGTTATCTAGTTGTATCCATGGAAGACGGAGAGCTCAGGGTCCTTCTATTGTGCCATCTTCTAGACCCTGTAGTGTTGATATGAATTTATTTATTTATTATTTATTTATTTATTTATTTATTATTTATTCTTATGCACATTTTTTGAAACAATTGTTATAGGCTCAATATATTTACAGCATTGGTTCTGAAAACTTTCTGATTATCTTAAGTACTTTTAATTCTCTGTAACAAGAAATTCTCTGTATAAGTTCTGTTTCCCTCAAGCTCTTCTGCAATGCAGAAAAAGAGGAAAAATCAAAATGAACAAAGGGAATATTAGCTATGAAGGGACATCAAAGGAAAAGAAATTCCTGTATTAAAAATAGAATGAGCAAGGCTATTATTCTTACTTTGAATCTGGGCTTACTTTGGTAGACAGTTTCTCCTAACTCTAACCTTTCTTCCCCCCCCAGCTTTCTTTGGCCAAATTTCCTGCAAGTGTATCAATGCTAAGGGCTGTTGTAACCATATTCTCAGAGTATTATTGTCCATTCCTTAATTATGACATATTAACATATATACCCAAACATAACTTTTCTTTCTTTTAAGATAATAACAATTTTATTTGATTAATTAATGCTCTTAGCAGATGCTATTTGCATCACAAACAAGCAACTAATGTGATTTTGAAACTAGTATTTATTAAATAATGACCTTCATTTTTCCTTAACCTAGAGTTTTGTTCTAGTGATAAGTGTAATAGTGAGAAACTGGCAAGAACTGCAAGATGGTAGTTCTGTGAAGAAGCTATGTTTGGTCACTGAAGTTTTCTGAAACCTAAATATCATGCCAAAAAGTGCCTGCTTTATTCAACTTGATACTATTTTATCTTACTAATGCTCCCCACTAATTTTTAAATGCCGATCTAAGAGACTAACGTGGAAGACAATTATTTCTTTAAATAGAGACAACAACATCTATGAAACATATATGGGCAATTATGCTAAGTATAGCATGAATCTTGAATGGAACAGGTCAGTATAAGCGACTTAAGAATGAATATTTTGACTTCCCTGCCTCAAATTGCTAGCAAAACTTCAAGCTTTCTCTAAACTGGCTGCTCTCTACTTCAAGCTCTGTTCATGCAAACCCAACTGTTCCTTTCCTCTTTCAATTATTCAGCATAATTAGCAATATTTAGAAGTTTAGCCATGGGTTGCACATTTCATGTGTACGTCTTGGCTTTATTCCAGGGAAAAATTTCAAAGTATTGTGCTCCTTAACTCTTCAGAAAAGATGTCTTTCAAAGACAATGAGGTGTCAATTATTCTTAATTGCTCTTTAGTTTTCTGTCTCTCTTAAGCATCTCTCATTTTTGACAGCATTTCTGAATGGACCCTGATTGATTAAAATAAAACTCTTCATATTTTTCCCCTATCTAATGAGGGTAGCACATAAGAAATCAATTTACAACAGAGTGAGTGTGGGATTCTACTGTTGGTGTGTGTACATGTGATCTTTGTTGTAACGATACATTTTCTTCTCTGTTCTCTAAATCAAATATCCTTACTTGAAAATAATAGAAAGTTGTTGGAAGTTTAACTAGTGTTAGATATGCAGTTTTCAAACATTACAGCTTTTCCTACTAGGGCTACTTTCCAAATAAGCATTAAATTATTCTATATTAAACTAAGGTTGTGTTGCAAAGTATACAGTTTTTCATCTGAATTATAAAAGAAATTTTGTGCAAGGAGAATATCATAAACTGTGTCCCTTTCAAAAATTTGGCCTGGGTGCCATCTTTTATACTTTTTATTTAAAGAATAAAGCATGCTTCAAATATTCAGTGAAATGTAATGAAGATACATCCTTTTAGTTCAATATTGAAATTTGATTACTCTTGATACAGTGAAATGTTATTTTAAATATCCAAATAAACTATCAAAACTTTACCAGACAAATTAGATAGGCAAGGATGACTTTATCCAAGAGTATTGCAACAGATGAGAAAGATTGAACCCACACTACTGAAGCAAAAAATCAGGGAGGATTTTATATCCTGGGATGACATAGTGGAAAACTTTGGGAGGATGTTAAGAAGAAAGATGGTTAATATAATTGGGCTATCTGTTTACTAATCATTGCTTGTGGAAGTTAGACTCCTAGCCTCCAACACCATCTAGGAGGTAAGGACACCATCTTTTTTGATGTTTACATTTCAAAGAGATGCTCCCAGGTCCTTCAGAAAGACTTTCCTGGGTTCCTGAGAGAAGATTTGTGTCTCACAGGGACAGATAAAGAATTTATAATTGAATTTTTTCTAAAGCAAATGCTAAAAAAAAGAAAGAGAAAGAAAGAAAGAAAGAAAGAAAGAAAGAAAGAAAGAAAGAAAGAAGAAAGAAAGAGAAAGAAAGAAAGAAAAAGAAAGAGAGAAAAAGAGAGAGAGAGAAAGAAAGAAAAGAAAGAAAGAAAGAAAGAAAGAAAGAAAGAAAGAAAGAAAGAAAAAAGGAAGGAAGGAAGGAAGGAAGGAAGGAAGGAAGGAAGGAAGAAAGAAAGAAAGAAAGAAAGAAAGAAAAAGAAAGAAAGAAGAATAAAGAAAGAAGAAAGAACGAAAGAAAAGAAAAGAAAGAGAGAAAAACAAAGAGAGAGAGAAAGAAAGAAAGAAAGAAGAAAGAAAGAAAGAATAAAGAAAGAAAGAAGAAGAAGAAAGAAAGAAGGAAGAAGAAGAGAAAAGAAAGAAAGAAAGAAAAGAAGAAAGAGAAAAGAAAGAAAGAAAGAAAGAAAGAAAAGAAAAAAGAAAGAAAGAAAGAAAGAAGAAAGAAAGAAGAAAGAAAGAAAGAAAAGAAAGAAGAAAGAAAGAAAAGAAGAAAGAGAGAGAAGAAAGAAGAAAAGAAAGAAGAAGAAAGAAAAAAGAAAGAAGAAAAGAAGAAAGAAAGAGAGAAAGAAAGAGAAAAGAAGAAGAAGAAGAAGAAAAAAAGAAAGAAGAGAAGAAAAGAAAGAAAGAAAGAGAAAGAAAGAAGAAAGAAGAAAGAAAGAAAGAAAGAAAAGAAAAGTAGAGAACAAAGAAAGGAGGAGAGAGAAGAAGAATGAAAGAACGGAAAGAAAGAAAGAAAGAAAGAAAGAAGAAAGAAAAAAGAAGAAAGAAGAAAAAGAAAGAAAGAAAGAAAGAAGAAAGAAAGAAAGAAGGAAGGAAGGAAGGAAGGAAGGAAGGAAGGAAGGAAGGAAGAAGGACGAAAGAAAAAGAAAAGAAAGAAAGAAAGAAAGAAAGAAAGAAAGAAAGAAAGAAAGAAAGAAAGAAAGAAAGAAAGAAAGAAAAAAAGAAAGAGAAAGAAAGAGGTCAGGAACTTCCAGTCAGGAAGAAATCTGTCTAAAATGTAATCAAACTGAGGAGAATGTTAAAGTCATCTTGGTTAAAAAAAAGAGTGCTTATTCTTTTTTTTTTTTTTAATTTTTATTTATTTATGATAGTCACAGAGAGAGAAAGAGAGAGGCAGAGACATAGGCAGAGGGAGAAGCAGGCTCCATGCACCGGGAGCCCGATGTGGGATTCGATCCCGGGTCTCCAGGATCGCGCCCTGGGCCAAAGGCAGGCGCCAAACGGCTGCGCCACCCAGGGATCCCAAGAGTGCTTATTCTTTTATGGAAACTATTTGTGAAATGTGGCATAGCCTATAAAATAATTAAGAGTTGGTTTCAACTTAAAAAATATATTATGAGTACACTCATAGAAAGTAGGATTTATACCTTTCATGTCATAACCTATTGGTAGTATTGGTTATACTGAGAATTCAAATATTCTTGAAAATAGAGGTGTTTCCCTCAGTGTCCAATGCAGTGCATTTCTCCAGGTAAATCTTTTTCATACTATGCAGAGTAATCCATTTAAAATGTAAGCTGACCTGAAACTGATCATGCTGATTAGGAACATTGTCACCTTTGTATTTCACAACTTGTTAAAAGAATGAAAATAGCAACATTCAAATAATCTAATAGTTTTTTAAGGCATTTTCAATTTCAGAGATTTCTGGCAGATGTGTTGGTTCATTAAGCTTTAATGAAATGTTTAGTAGGAGTATGAAAGTAACACAATTTAAAAGCTCTTGAGCCAAATGTGTCCTGTTTTATGCATATGGAGATTGGGACGTCCTTTCAAACAAAAATCAATTTTAAGTCACTTCTCAACTTAAGGTCTTTAACTAGTAAAACAAAAATACTGAGTCTTTGTGAGTATAAATGTCATTGTCTCTAAATGTATTTACTTAGAATTATTATATCTCTGTTCTCATACTAATACTCCCTTAGAAATCCATATTTCTGCGGAAATGGGTCTAAAGCTTTTTTATTAGACTATGTCACCAACATAATAAAAATGCCTAAAATTCTGGTTGTTGCTCTTGAACTTTTATGTTCAAGTTCCTAAATAATTTACATATATTAACTCATTTATTATCTTACCAAGCCTATGAGATAGGTTCCTTTAATAGACTCACTTTATACACGAGTTAATCAACTTGCCCAAGATCACACAGTAACTGGTAGCCAGGATTTAAACAAAGGAAGTCTAGATCCAGAATCCACATGTTCACCATAATACTATACCCTCTATGTATTTATAAAATTCAGAATTATTCATGGTCAAAGTCTTTTTCATAGAATGGAGAATTATAATATTCGACAAACTCATTCCTTATCAACATTGATCTTTGGCTTAAATGAGTAGTTAAAATATTTTCTGAAAGTTAGAAAGGGAAGAAATATACAAAGCTTGATATTTTATACAATTTTCTTTCTCTCTTTTTTCCCCCTGCATTCTATTAATTTTAACATTATTAGTGGCAACATTAAGGGCAATTTTAAAAAGAAGAAAATCCTCCTATGAACCTTATTTTCACATAGATTCCTTCAAAAATCAGTAAAACACAAAACTTTTGCATGAATGCTGGTATAAAATTTTGAATTTTGTTCTTTTGCGCTTAACACCTTATCAAACATTTTATGATTTAATTTTCTCATGATTACTCTTTCAGACTCTGTATAAGTATTCATGGGATCAATTTGTTATATTATTCTAAACTTTCATTCGTTTAGCCTATTTTGGTTATTCCATTTCCCTACCCCCATGTGAAATCCTTCAAGGCTTTAACAACTATCAAATACTGCAGAAAAAAATTGCCATGTATTTTGATTCAGTAAATAATATTTTTTAATAAATGGCAATAAGATATTATCTTCACATTTTGCAGCTTATTAGTGTCACACAATTAAACTTGTTTACTTATTTCTTTAATCTCTTATCTTAAATCTTTATACTTCCATTCTTCTTTGCTATCACATATTACTTTCTTCATAATTGTACTACGGCTAGGATTTTCTTCTAGATTGGATATCCCTAGTGGGAAGAAAAGTGCAAGTGAGGTGATGTATTTTGTAATAGATTTCTGTGGCTGTGCTTTTATCATATTTCTTATTCTCATTTACATGTGACTGTGTATTTCTTTCAATGGGAATAAACTGCAATGAATGAGTCTTCTATAATATTTTAGGACTTAGAAAAATGTCACACTGTCCTAAACCACAGCTTTGGGACCCATTCTTTGCTCTATAGGGCACCATATCACATCTACCTTAGGAAGAAGATTCACCAGAAGAAATGATGATACTGATTTATTCACAAGAATGCCGTATCTACCATTTCCTGGGGGTTCAGTATATATTTCACTAATATCTATGGATCATTATACATACATACATTCACTTCATTCATATCTAAAAGCCTCCAGTGATGTAGATTTTTCAGATGCCCAAAAGCATAAAGATGATAAATATTTTTCCTAAGATCTTACAGCAAATAATGTTCCAACCAGAATGCAAACCAGATTTACTTGACTGTGAAATTCATTTCTTTAAATAGAATTATTTTGTTAATAAAATTCTGACTCCATTTATTATGTGTACCATTTCCGCTTGATCTGTAGAACAATTATGAACTAAGATGTCTTCAGCCCAATTGCTTTTACTTAAATTCACACACTTAATTCAAAACTTATTTTTAAAACCCTACTTTTTAAAAAGATTTTATTTATTTTTTCATGAGAGACACACAGAGAGAGGCAGAGACACAGGCAGAAGGAGAAGCAGGCTCCATGCAGGGAGCCTGATGTGGGACTTGATCCAGGGACCCCGGGGTCATGGCCTGAGCTGAAGGCAGATGCCCAACCGCTGAGCCACCCAGGTGTCCGGAAACCTCTAATTTTTATATGGCTAAATAGATTAACCTGGTTGCGTCTTCTCTCCTCTCACCGTGTGCTAGTATTTATATTAACTGCATTAACTTTAGAAGCATGACTTCTCAGTTTAACAATTAGACGATGGTTCTAAGCCTCATTATTTTTTTCACAAATCCAACCTCTTTAATATAAACAAGTTTAATTACATTCAGTTACTGTATAAACAGCTAATAATAACCAAAATAATAATGTAAATGTTTTCATGTCCATAATAAATATTTCAAGCAGAAAATTAATAAATCCTATCCAGAACTCAGTTTTGGATAATTATTTAATATGTATATCATTTATGAGGAAATTAAATAATTTAGAATGCATGTAAATCCCGTAATTTATTGCATATGGATAATATCTTTCAGTACTATTATTAAGACAAGTATACTTTCTTTTCTTAAAGAAAAACATGTACATAAATAGGTTTTCAAAAAGAGTGCTTTTAAAAAACCATATTTTATTTCAATTAAACCAATCCCTGAAGTTAACTCATAGCTACTTACAATCTCTCCAGAAAACTTAAAACCATTTCAGAAAATATACGATAAGTATAAAGACAGAAAAAGGCAATTTATTCTGTTTTCCATGGAGTTTTTCTAATATTGAAAATGATTATTTTTGCTGAAACTCAGATTTGAAATTTATAGCAGAATAAATGAGACAATTTTATTTCATTGACAGACTAAAATATCATTGAGTGGCTGATAGTATAAAATAAATTATGTGTTTTTCTAAGATTTTACCTCTTTAAAGTTCCCTGAAAAACTTCTTTAATAATACATGTTAGAAAATGGCTTAAGGTAAAATAAAATATGTTTTACCATGAATGATTGCTGAATTTTATTGTGTGAGGAATATCATTGAGTTAAAGGATGTTACGTGTACTATGAGATAGAGGTTTTGTTTTGGGTTTTGCTTATCTCAACAGGACACATTTGGATCAGCAGCTCATTTTTAAAAAAATATATACTTCTAGGCAAAGCTGGGAAAATGTGATGTGTTCTAGAAATGATTAGACGTTGTGAAGCTTGAGTATGGACAGCAGTGATGGGTCTGGAGCCTATAGATAATCACTATAGGTCACTGAAAGAATGAACACTTTTTTCAGTTTAGTGAGCATTCAATAATGTAGGTAATCAAGCTAGTAATTTAATCAATTTATATTTTTAAAATGGTGCTGGTTAGTACTGTAAGAGTCAATTTAAAAGGAAAGCATAGGCAAGATTGCAACAGAGGTAGTATTTCACTGGTCCATGTGAGGAACAGTGGTAGTTTGGGCTGGGAGGAGGAGGCAGTGCAGATAGAAATAGAACACAACTGAGATATACATGGAGTTTCTGTTGGCTGAGGTTGGGGATTTACTGTATGTTAGTAGATGAATAATAGATGACGGGAGAGAAATCAAGACTGAGCACTCTATTATTGGTTTGAGCAACTGGACAACTGATGACCTAAATTACTGATACGAACAACACATAAGGAAGAAATGGTTTTACAACCCCCCCCGCCCCCCCCCCCACACACACACCAAGTTTCTAAACAGTTTACATAGCTCCAAGTAAAAGAAGCCAGTCCGAAAACTCTACCTGCTATGTATTTCAAGTTTGGTGGTATTCTGGAAAAGGAAAAAGTAAAGGTAAAGTAAAAAGATCAGTGACCGCAAGGGTTTTAGACTGAAGGATGGAGGGATGAGTTGGTGGAGCACAAGAGATTTTTAGGACAATGAACTATTTTGCACAATATTGTGATGGTGGACACATGTCACTCCACGTTTTTTAAAATCCATAAAAAAAAGGTACAATGCAAAGAGAGAGCCTTCATGCAAACTATGGACGTTAGCTAGTAGTCATGCGTCAATATTGGCTTATCAATTGTAACTAATATACCTCATTACTGCAAGATGTTAATAGTTATAGAAACCCCAGTGGAGGAGTGGTGGGGATATGGGAACTCTCTTCAGTTTCTGCTCAATTTGTCTGTAAACCTTAAACTGCTCAATAAATAAAATCTGTTAGTCAAAAATATCTGATAGATCACAAAAAGTGAACTCACACTACTTCATAATAACACTAATAAAACATTCTAAACATTTTTGTAACTTAATCTATGTACTAATATTATAGTCCTTGGAAGAAGTTATCATAACACTTCCTGTTTGATATATTATTTTACTTTTTAGGTATCAGTAAAAACTGAAGAGAAACAGCATTACAAAGCATTTCTTTTTAGCAATAATTCTTCAAAGTTATTCTGAGTATATATTCTCATTTTCTTTGAACTAGAGGAGACATTTCTATAATATCATTTTAATCCTGTAGACTGTAGAATGTAATAAAACCTGATATCCATGAATAGACATTTTAATAGGATAAATTAATTTGAATGATCTCTCAACTATTTCTTTTCTTCTTCTTCGATATTCAATAATAGAGAGCATATTATTTTGAAACATTGAGTACCGGAGGGAGTTTCAATAAACATCATTTAATTATCTATTTCCGTGATGATCAAAAAGGAAATGAAGCCAAGTTTACTGACATATTTCCAGTGTTATGATAAAAAATAAAACTTTACTTTGTAAGATTTATTGATATAGAAAATGGTGCATATTTCATATTTTTATAATTAAGCATGAATATTATTTTATGAATACTTTAAGGCCTTGATAGGAAATGACTACCAGTAATAAGGGAATTTAAACCTCTTGCTTTTCTTACCAACTTATTTGAACTTTGTTTTGCATGTTCCTTGTCAGTAACTAGCTGCACAGTCCTTAGAAAACTTGTGGAGCTGGTTGAGAGGTTTCATGTCTTCACTGATCAATACAGTAGCTCCTAGCCACATGTAACAATTAGGCGCATGAATAATGGCTGGAGTGACTGCAAAACTGAATTTTTTTTTTTTTTTTAAAGATTTTATTTATTTATTCATGAGAGAGAGAGACAGAGACAGAGAGGCAGAGACACAGGCAGAGGGAGAAGCAGGCTCCATGCAGGGAGCCTGATGTGGGACTCGATCTTGGGTCTCCAGGATCACACCCCAGGCTGAAGGTAGCACTAAACCGCTGAGCCACTGGGGCTGCCCGCAAAACTGAATTTTTAATTTAATGTAATTAATTTATATTCAAATAGGACTGCTCAGGTACAAAATGAAGGGATTAACATTTTTATATTTCTTTGAGCCACATCGATCCTGGAAAATAAACATTACATATCCGTAAGTTATCAGTATACCTGGTATTATGCACTTGTTGATGTTATACTGGAGGTTTGGGATGTTTTAATTCTTATTCGTCAAGAACGTAGTGCTTTTAGACATGATAGCCTTGAATAAATGAAAGCTATTTAAGAAGTTACCAAGAGATAATAACAAAACAAAACAAAACAAAACAAAACAGGATTGGTGTCTTAAAAAAAAAAAAAACTAACAAAGACAAGTAAATATTTTAGTTAAGGAGAATAGAAGTTTTCCAAAAGTAAGCAAAGTCTTCTTCATTTTAAAAATGGTCAATGAAATTAATGATTTCAGTTAGCTTACTAATCTAAATTCATTTAATTTTCAGATATTTTTAGGAGGTGGATGTAATTATTCCCATTTCTGAATGAGCTTATTGAAGTTCAATGAGTTTTAGTAAATCAGGAAACTGTTAAGTAGCTGAGTTGAGATTTTTACTTACATAGGTGTGGATATAAAGTCTATAGTGTCATATGCCATCTCCAAGAACAAAGTTCTTTGAGTCAAGATTACTAAGACACACCTCAAAAACACCTATTGTATTAGTTAACCGGGGCTGCCATAATAAAATACCACAGACTGAATGGCCTAAACATCAGAAATTTATTTTCTCATGGTTGGGGAGGCTGGAAGTCCAAAACAAAAGTGTCAGGAGGCCTGGTTTGTCCTGAAACTTTTCTCCTTGGCTTATAAATAAACGGTCACCCTATTTCCACCTTTTAACATGGTTATCTTGGTGTCTTTCGCTGAGTCCCAATCAACTCTTCTTATAGGGACACCTGGCATATTAGATTAGGGGCCACTCTAATGACTTCATTTTAACTTATTCACCTCTCAAAGGCGCTATCTCCAAATATAGTCCTAATTAGGTACTTAGCGTTAGAGCTTCAACACGTGAATATTGCGAGGACATAATTCACCCCAAAACACCTATGTAAGACAATGATGAACTATTATTGTTTGAAAAATATTAAGAAATAGCAGTAACATTTTTATTTAAAACAATAATCTATAAAATATATGAAAATTAGTGAACAGAGATGAGAAGCTACAAAATTAATAATAAATGCTTTCAATCTAAATATTTCTAGGAAGGTATATCATAAATTTGCAGAAGTTGATAAAATGATATTCATTCTCTTAGAATAACTGGCTGTTATCAGTCTGATGATTTATAGGATATTTTAAATAAATGAAATATATTTTAAAGACATAATTTTCTCCTTGTAAAGATGCTTAGGTGACTTATTTGGTGAAAAGATAAAATGAAGAAAAAATAATATTCTAATTGTTTTAATTTGAATTACTTTTTCAGAGCCTGAGAGTACTTAGGCAGTTTAATCTCTTAAATACTGGAAATGCTTTCTGTGAAATTGTGTTTACATTGCTTATTTCCTAGGTAAAATGTGTGATCTTGCTAGAAGACTGGTAAATTAACTCAGATAGTATCTAAATTGTTATAGATTCTGAAGTGATTCCAATTGAATTAATATAAATTCACCAACACCAGAAACAAGAGGATGAGTAAGGATGCACAAAACAGTAGGTACACAAGAACAGGATTGACAGGATACAAAGAAATGCAGACAAGTCATTACGAACTAATACCATGAACAACTGGAAATAGCTGTATAACCATAAAATCGGATAACTGGTAGGTGAAATAAAGCTTAGGTTGAACCTCAGAAATTTTACAGGTCAGAGCAAACAAATAGAAAATAAAAAAAATAGTTTTAGTTTATTTTGTTTAAACATATTCTTACTGATAACATTACCCTAAGAAAAATCAAGCATGAGAGAGTCTACTTATTAGGTGATTTAGTAAGTATAATTTATAAACAATTGTTACAATAACATGAAGCTTTATGGACACTGCATCTTAAGGACCTCTACCTTTCTGTCTTAAAGATTTGAAAAAAATATCATATTTACTTCTGAAAACCATTGATTTATGACTAGCAGCATCAAATTAAAGTCTTACCTAACAATGAAGTAAAAAGAATGAAAAGGCATAATGTTTAATAAAATAGTCCATTTATTAAAGTATCTTTGGGTAAAAGAAGTCCTTACATTCTGCTGAAAGTAAATCTTCAGTAAATATTAAGCAGGACCAACTTGTGCTACTACTATTTATAGTTATCAATAAAAGAATCTAAGCAATCCCATCAGAACAAAGCAGATGTGTAAGCCTGAAGTAGTGAAGTTGGACATTTATTGTAAAATAAGAATTTCACAATTTAAGCTGCTTTTGCATAAAATTGCTTTATTTTTGCATTTTCTGAATCAAGAGCAAAACCTGATTAACTACTACTTTTAGTTCGCATTTATATTTTCACATTGAACACTTTCAGAGTTCTTGCTAATTGAAATAATACATTACCTAAAATATAAGAAAATGCTAAAAATAATTTTAATCATTATTTTGATGTTCTAGCCATTTCT
This sequence comes from Canis lupus dingo, assembly GCF_003254725.2. Lineage (NCBI taxonomy): Eukaryota > Metazoa > Chordata > Mammalia > Carnivora > Canidae > Canis > Canis lupus. The sequence goes on along the minus strand of NC_064279.1, from coordinate 4,234,824 downwards.
TTTATTTATGCTTTTGAAGATGAGTACTTAAAATATGCCTTATTATCTAAATTTCTATTTACTTAGTTCCCTAATTTGAACAAACCTCTGACTCTTTTAAGAAACCTATTTAGCCTCTGCTGAACTCCAGGATCTTTGCCACATGCTGCCAAATAAATAAAAATTAGAATTATTTTTTCTAAACTTTGATCCTTCAGTAGTTAGTGAAAATAGCAACTTTAAGTTAATATTACAATGTGGTGAGTAAAACAATAATGTGAATATAGTGTGGTAGGGAATGGTGGAAAGAGATAGTAATCATCTCTCCGTCTCTGAGGAAAATTTTATGTTAAGTTTGGGATTTAAAGAATGAGCATAAAGTTAATTTTAAGTAATGAGCATCAAGAAAGTATCTATCCTACAAGGGAAACTTTGGGTGCAATACTAATAGAAACTGAAGAGGCAGTTGAAGATGATGCTAAACTAGTAATTTGGAGCAGATTTTTTCAGTTTCTTTTTGTCAGTCTAGCCATTATGGATTTCATCTTTTTGCCATTCAATACAGGGTTTTATTTTTATTTTTATTTTTTATTTTTTTTCAATACAGGGTTTTAATAAGAAAGTAAAAGAGTTGTAGTGAGGAAAGTTAAAACATTAGAAGATATATGAAATGGAAAGAACCTGGTAGCAGAGACCAGTTGAAGAGGTATTCTAACAGGCCAGGTGAGAAACAAAGAAAATAAGGCAGTTCCAGTAAATCAAAAGAAAAGTTAGGTTTAAGAAATAACTCTGTTAAAAATCAGCATGATATGAATGCCTGCTGAATAGCAGGAATCTAAGAGAATAAGAACTGGAATACAAATACAAAGTTTCAAAAATTGTGTAGATGGAGATGCTGCTAATGGGAATAAGATATAAGATAATGTGGGTAAGAAACAAGGTGATACGGTAAAAAGATCCCGGAGTTTCAATGTGATAATTCTGAATTACCAAAAATAGAGAGATGAATAAATACATGTAGATATAGTCAAAGCTATGCATATCAATATGATCAATGAGTGAATTATAAAATAAATTTTATTCATGTTTTTAAAAGCATGTAATATGTTATTTCCTAAAGTAGATAATGACGTTTATAATCCTTTATATATCACAGCATTAATTTTCTTAACAGACTTTTTGTTGGACTTACATAAGAATAAAACCTATTTTAATACATGTTTAGATTTTCACAAATTCTGAATTTGTGAGAATGTGAACTTTTACATTAAACCTTCATTAATATTTAATTAAATATGATAGAAAAGTTAATTATTTTTCACTATGAAGTCAAAAAATTCAGGTTTGTGATTTTGAAATGACTAATTTTTTTTTTCTACAAGACTTGATTTTGCTATGCTAGCAGTTCTAGGATTATATAATGTTTAGTTAGTTAACTTACTACAGATGAACTAGATCATATAAGTCACACTTTGCATGATTTAATAATAAGGTTTTTTTTTTATAAGCATATGTGTTTCAGAAGTGATAAAATGTTCTTTTACATTTTAGCAGATGATTTCATCAAGATTTTTAATAGAAATATTTCATTGAGGGTAGTGTTTTTGTTTGTTTTGTCAAATTCATAATAAATTATTCTAGTCCATGTGCGGGTTAAATTTCTGCCCTTAAACTGTCTTGCTGTCTCTCTCACACTTTAAATTCTCTAGAAGTAGAAATATGAGGAAGGATGACTATATATTTATGAAGTTCAACCCTATTTATAGTCATTTGTGTCTTTTTGGGGGCTGACCCTGTCTGACACCATAGCTGTGTCCAGCACTTACTTAATCTTTTGCATTTTCCTCAGTGCTGATGAAGCCCTCAGAGAGGCAGCTGCCCTTTCTTGCAGCCCTCAGCTGGTGGCGTGCAATGTCTTTCTGTGATGTGCATTGGGATCAGCTCTCATACTGCAGAGTCTGACACTTGCCAACCGCCACTCTGGACCCCGCTCCCCCACATCGAGGTCATATGATATTGGAGGCATCTTCTTCCCTGACACATGTATCCCGCAGCAATGGCAAGGAATGATCTTCACGTAACAAGGGACCATACCACCATTTGAGCTGTTCTTCCTGGCCTGGTGCCATGAACCATATTTGCTAAATGCTGATGCTAACCTGGAGTTGAGAAGCTGAATTTCTCCCTCTCCTATTCACCAATGTTCACAAACTTCATAAGGGAAACTCCTCATTTTTCTTTCTTTGCACTCGTCTGAACTCATTCCGAGAAGCTAATGATCAAAGAGTCTAAATTACTTCTGAATGTTGTGCCTATTTCAATTCCGATTCCCCTTCTCCGGGTCTCTCTCTCCTTTGTCTTCCATACAAATCATTTATTTTTTAAATTACCAGTTTAGATGAATTCTTCACTCTTTAGCGGTGGGCTGCCTCCAAAGGAAGGAATGCCCCATAACCTATTGGTCAGATGAAAGAAATTCAGAGAAGATATCCAGTAGAGCAGAAAAAGCCATACTCCTAAAATCTTTGAAATGTCATTGTTGTAGATTGGAAAGACCACTAGGTCAGTAGTGAAGAAGAGGTCTGTGCTCATTTTATTACTAACTACTCATCTCAAGCTGAGCAAATTATACTCGTAGGGCTTTGTTTTCCTCATTTATAAAGTGCAAAATAGAGGATATATGTTGATTAAATTTAAAGTCTCTCTTGTTTCTATGAGGTCATGACATAAAATGTAGTGAATGTTATTCAATTATTTTACTTTTTAAAATGATTTCCCTTCAATATTCAGAAACGTTCATTATCTTCTGAATTTTATAATTAATAAATTCAATTTTTAAAACACACAAGAAAGTTAATTAATTTGAAAAGTATTTAAAACATGGAGAATTTTATGAAAATGATTATTAACATGGGAAAGAAAATAGCACGTACGTACACACTAACAAGAAAACTGATGAACATTTTGTGCTGTTTTCAAAATTATTTGAGCATTCATTCATTGGACCTAAGAAGGAGTGCCCAAATGCTATTCAGTGTAATTTTGTGGCTTGAAGAAAAAAATTCCTAGAACAATAAAGAAAGACATAATCACAGAACTAGTTAAGTCATAAATTAGGGACAGTTGAAAAGCCAGATGAGGTTTTTGTTCAATCAAAGAACAAGTCCTTCAATAAATGAAGTTAGAGGGTGATTGACTTTTAAATTATTTCCTTTTTATGCTTTAAACAAATATTTATTAACCAGTCACCATCCGCTTGCTAGGTAGGCACTAAGAAGCACTGAGAACAGAAGAGAATGCTGTTGCGATAAAGAAACTCACCTATTAGTGGAAAGACAGATCGAGAGACAAAAGAGTATTAAAAAAAAAGCAACTGAAATATCTATAATGCAAGATATATTAAGGAAGTACACAGGAGCCTGATTCATTTAGCTTAGGCTAAGGAAACTGCAAAAATCTGGTAACTCAATTGAGTTGAATTATCCAATAATCATAATAGACGTGGAAATTTAGGAAGACTGGAAGTGGGAGGCGTGGAATGGGCCAAGAATCACTGCCTGCAGAATGTGAACGTGGGAGAAGCCTGGGGGTAAGATGAGCTTTTCAGAGACTGCAGGTGATTTCTAATAGAGGGGTTGAATGTGGATATGGAAGGAAGAGCATTAGGGAAATAAAGTCTGATTATACAGGTAAGTAGTAACCACGTGAACCCACTAGCCAGTTACATTGATGCTGGCATCTCTTTGGCCTGTCCTCCCAGCCATTTGTCAGCTACTTTCTCCAGCCTCAGAACATTATATGAAGTGGGTGTGCTCCTTTCTCATTCATATAATTGCTAATTTTATGATACACCCTTTAGCTTAAAAACATGGATAGAATAAATAAAACTAAGATGTTGTAAACACCAAAAGTATCGTAGTGAAGGACCAAGGTTATCCACTCAATATCCTGGTTGGCAAACAGTGAGACGGGACTGGATCTCATTTTCTCATAATTACTAACACAGACTTTTTTTCACTGTGAGTATTACTTCAGGGAGCATCCCTCTAGCTCTCACGCAGCACCTTCACCAATGCTTCCTTATCTTTGCATGTGATTCTTTTTCTTTCTTCTTTCTTTCTTTCTTTCTTCTTTCTTTCTTTCTTTCTTTCTTTCTTTCTTTCTTTCTTCTTTTTTTTTTTAATACAAAACGTTGTACACGGTTGTCAGGGATAATAAATGTATGCTACAATGTGCTACTGCCCCTTTCTCCCACATTCCAGAAGACTTTGCTATTACAACCTTAAATTAGTTCCTTCTGAGAATGAATGTGAGTTGGGATCCTACTCCATACATTAAAGACAGCTTCTAATTTATCATATTTAGAATTAAACTGAAAATTCCTCTCTTTTCTTCTTGGGTTGATGCTAAGTACTACCTCTATTTTGAGTCCCCTTTTAAGGTGAATGATTCCAGTTGTTACTGGTAATAATCGGAACTAGATAGCGTGACACTTACATATGCCCGAGTTTATTTGTTTGTTCTTCCGTGCGTGTTTCTCTTCTTTTCCAAAGCAAGGAACACATTCCCCCCAAGGGCATTTGAAAACTTGTTTCTTGGTTATCCCCTGCCCAGCACCATGGTGGTCATAAATCAGACAATAATTATCTTTTGATTGAAGTATAAATATTATGCAAACTTTTAATTCCTTGAAAAAAAAAACAGAAAAAATAAAGAAAAAAAAACAGAAAGAAAATACACATTTTATCAAATTTTTTAAAAGTATGAAGTCAAAAGTCACTGTCCTAAAACAGCAGAAAATTAAAAACAAATGATTATGTTAACCAAATACATGTGACCTGGAGAACTTATCACATATAAGAATAGCATTCAGCAGATAATATTCACCAAGCCTACATGTATCCGCATGCATCTATAAGCCCCCCCACCCCTGCCACAGTTTCCATATCTACAAACTGCTTTCTCTTTGAACATAGGTTCTGTATACCATGCTGCTTTCCAAAGTAAAGACTCCCCACTGCCAAGGCCTAGAGCCCAGGATATCTTGCATTCTAAGCGAGGGCCTTCTGTGTGCGACTTCCTTCAGACTCATCCTCTACCATTTACCCCCTGCACTCCTGTGTCCCAGCAATAGTACAATAAGTCACAGGTCCCTTTCTTTGAATAGGCTTTCCGGCCTATGTGCCCTTATCAGGTTCTCTGTTGAGCAAATTTATAGTCTTCCTTAAAATCCCAATGCGTCCATGACCTCCACGTTCCACCAGTATTTAATGAGGCCCTCTTCCTTCCTCCGTGCGGTGAGGGAATAATGAATCTCCCCCTGCTTTCCAGGTGTTAACCCATGTTCACTTTCATATTCTGACTCTAATATATTTTAATACATTTATCTGGTTGCAAGTCTGTCTATCCTATTAGACCACGAACATTCAATGTCAAGAATGATTTACGCACCTACATTGCCAGTGGCAAACACGGCGACCTATATGCAGTGGATGGATGCTCAATAAATGTTTCTGGAATTAAGGAGTTAATTCATACATGGAATTAGTACATGTACATCTGCTACCAAGTTTGCTGCACAGCCCGTGTGGTTTCTGAGATTTATTTTTTCCCCCTTTTAGTGGGTGCATTATGAGGAATTAAAGAAAATTCAGCATCTCTTGTGTTTCCCATAATTTTTTCTTCCCTCCTTTCCCACTCTCCACTAATCAGCTCATCCAACCTCAGAAAATTGGACACAGCTCAAAATAAACGTGTGTATGCACATGCATATGGGAAAGATAATGATTAATAGAAGAATCCGTGTTCTTGCTTTTTTATATGCACCGATATATTTCTATTATATGGGGAAATCTGTTCAAGATGAATAATTATTATTTATTTGATGCCAGATTAATTTATATAAAAGAATGATACTTCAGGCTCAATTGTTGACCTAATGCCTTTTATTTTTTCATTTGTCATTCTTTCTTTTCTTTTTTTTTTTTAAGTAGGCTTTAAGCCCAATGTAGGGCTTGAACTTGTGACCCCAAGATCAAAAGTTGCGTGCTCTTATCAACTGAGCTAGCCATCCCCATTTGTCTTTATTTCTTATGCTGTATTTAGATTTCTTTTGTTTAGCTTAAACTGATGATTTTTTTATCTGTATTAAATAATAACCTTCTTTCAAAATATGCCTGCACTTCATTATGAAAATATTTCCAATGTCCCTTTAGGGAAGGGAAACTAATGATGTGTTCAGCAACTGCTGGGGATGATTTGAAATAGAATGATACAAGGTTTGCAACCCAAAGCATGACAATGAAGTATTGTTCCATTTATTGGACGTGTAAGGTGCTTAGTGATTTTGATCATAAAACAGAAAAAGAGAATTGAATCTTTGACATGAAAAGTATTTCACTTCCTTTTTCTATATATACAATGGCAGGTGTTTATTATTTGGTAAGAATCATTCTCTAATATTATTTTTAGCCGCAGAAGTACTATTCTGACCTCTAAAATGCCATGTTTTAAGGGTAAAATGCCGTTCACAATATGTTTTAATAAAAGCGCTTCACCTTGGAAAAAGGCAAGCATCTGTCAGATGTCTGGTCATGCAAACCCTGATCAGAGCTTTCAGCCAGGCTTAAGAGTACAGTTGAAGAGGCGGAGAAGGAATTGGATGGGAATGCCAGCTTCTTTGATATTATCCTTACCTTAAATAAAATAAGTAAAAATAAAGCAAGTTCTGGATCAATTTTTCAGTTAAATGTACTGTAACTACTTAACATTTTCCATTACATCACGTTGTTCTGCTCTCGGTGAATGTTTCCGTGGCATAATAGCAACCCGAGATGTTTAGCATTTTTCATTAAACACATCATGAAGAAAGAGCATCCTTTTCACCTTCCATAAAAAGCTTAAAATAGTTTAATGACTAATATTTTTTGGGTACTTAGTTTGTGGTAGAAATATGCTAAACACTTGATAATAGAAAATGTAAGGGGCACCCGACAGGTGTTCACTGTTCTTCTATCGCTCGGTGGTAGGAGCTGATGGGGAACCCCCAGTCTGCAGGACTGGTGGGAGGATCCAAAGAGAGACCTAAAAAAAATGAAACCATAGTCTGTGATTATAAATTTTTATTTTTAAAGTTCTTTACTATTAAGAGAATTTCCATGAGTGTGACACCCTGGACACACCCAAGGGACAGCCTTCTTGGTGGCACCAGCGCCAACCCCAGGCAGCCTGTTTCTGGAGCCAGATTAAAAAGAACTAACAGCAACAATGGAAAAGAGAATTCACATGACTATCCACGTTGGTGGAATGATGTCTCTCCGTGTACCTTTTCCCAAGACTTTTAGTTCAGATTGGTGGCAAAAATTACAAGTCTGTAACACTTCATTTATTCACTCCAGAGTATGTGCCTAATTTATGGCAGATCTAGGAGAAGTTATGGGGTAAGAGGAACACACGAGGTGAGACACCGAGGTAATTTTTAGCTGCTGGACCTGTGTGTCAACTATGTTCCTTTCTTTTTTTTTTTTTTTTTTAAGATTTTATTTATTTATTCATAGAGACAGAGACAGAGAGAGAGAGGCAGAGACACAGGAGGAGGGAGAAGCAGGCTCCATGCAGGGAGCCCGTCGTGGGACTCGATCCCAGGTCCCCAGGGTCACACCCCAGGCTGCAGGCGGCGTTAAACCGCTGCGCCACTGGGGCTGCCCTTTTTTTTTTTTTTTTTCCTTTTTTAAAGATTTTATTTATTTATGATGTTCCTTTCCTCTTGTATTTAAAAAGAAAAGAGGTCTCCAAAGATGCATTTCAGAATGACATGAAGCTGTCAACAGCCACTATATACGGTAGGGCTGAGACAGGGCCCCCAAAGGTCAGCAAGGCTAATGAATGATGCACTTGTGAACTAGTTAGGAATTCCATCCCATGTGTTTGGTAAACTAAGTTCCACAGAGGAGTTTTTGTGCTTATTTAAATTTTTAACAGAATTGAAAGTTCATTAAATAGAAACACAGAATCACTGCCTATAGCAAAAAGAAAATATTAAAGACAGATTTAGGGCACCTGGGTGGCTCAGTGGTTGGGTGTCTGACTTCGGCTCAGGTTGTGACCCCGGGGTCCTAGGATCAAGTCCCACCTGGGCTCCCCGCAGGGAGCCTGCTTCTCCCTCTGCCTGTGTCTCTGCCTCTCTCTCTGTGTCTCTCATGAGTAAATAAATAAAATCTTAAAAAATAAAGACAGCTCTATTAACTCTTTTATTAATTTGGAGAACATAGAACTGAGATACACAATGGGATGCCAAACCATTATTTAAACATAAAGCCTTAAAGATGGAAGCATTAAAATAATCTCCAACACCTGCAAGATTAATCATTAGCTTATAAAGAGATCGTCTTTTACTCTGACAGGTGAATAGAGAGGTAAAGAAAAATAATATATTAATAAATTTTTAGAGTAGACATTTTTAAAGCAATCTTCCACAATTTGTTAGGGTATAAAACAGGTAAAAAAAACCCATAATACCTTATATATGAAATTCAGCAGAAAGATTAAGTGCTAATTTTCATGTTCCTCTTTTCCCAAAAAGCAAGTACAATTTAATTGTACATTTCAGCATTTAGGCAGAAAATTAATTTTCACTAGCAAGCTTACCAGCTGTCAGGAGGAGGACATTTTAAACTTGAAATCCTTAATTACATTGCCCAAAACTTCTACAAGAACACATTAATAACTGCAACAATAGAAAGTTATTTAATATAAATAGGGCTTTAATATATCTTTTCACATCATACAAAATCCTGTGTCCCAAGAACAGGAGCTTGTCTATAGGACAAGAAACCACCTAGGAGATAACAATTATGACAGATACTACATTTTCTGCCTGAATATTACTTTTCAGAGGTTCCTCTTTGAGGCATCACAGGGTGGGTTTGAGGCAGCTTGGAAGGACTTGGTCTCCATTTAGGATATTTATTATGAACCATGTACTTGGCAGGGCTTCCTGAATTCTAGTACCACTTGGCTGCAATTTTAAAGTTTCTTTGGTGCTTTAGTAACATGTATATCTAGCATGAACTACTTCTCACCCCCGTTCCTGCTGTCCTAACACTCTAAGACTCCGTATCTTTCATATTTCACCCTAACTATGTTAGGTATTTCCCAAACTTTAGAAAAAGCTCTGAATTGACTGGAAAGTTAAATAAGAAGGCACTTGTCTATTGTCACCTATAGGATTCTGTAGATAGAATCATACTGCGTTTTTAGCAGAATGAAATTACTTCCTATTTTTTTTTTTCTAGATTGTTAACTTTTGGAAACTTCGTGCTATTTTTCTTTATTTTGCTATTATGAGTATAAATATTTTACTCTCTGACTGATTTTAGGCTTTTTTTTGTTTTTTACACTTTACAGAAATTTTATTATAATATTCTATGCTGTTTCTTTGTTTATTTTTCTTGCTTTTTATTGAGAAGTTCAGATCAGTGGGTTTATCATTTTCATTAAATATAGAAATTTTTCTATCATTATTTTTCAAATACTTTGAAATGCCACATACATTTATATTAATATGTACATATTAATACATTATTTATTAATATTACCTCACAGAGTACTGTCCATATTTTTTCCTAGCAATTTTCTGGTGCTTTTTTTCAGTTTTAGTATTTTTTACTACTATAGCTTTCACTACACTAATCTGTTGTTAAACATTATCTCATCTTTGAGTTTGACTTTTTCTTCTGCTCACATATAGCATTCAATGAACACTTTTTCCAGATATTTATTTATTCATTTATTTATTTATATTCTAGATGTTATATTGGATTCTCTCGTATGTTTTATATTACTCTTGTTATGTTTACTTATTTTCCTTCAAATCTGAATTTGGCTATAATCGCTGTTTTAAAGTCCTCTAATAATTTAGTCATGTTTATTATTTCTGTCTTTACGGCTAATGACTCATTTTTTATCCTGGTTATGGATCTCATGTTCCTCCTTCTCCCTATGTCTAGTAATTGTGATTATTTGCTGGACATTGTAAGTTTTATGTTTTGTTATCTTCCTTCAACAATTGTTTCTTCCTTCCTTTATTCTAAAAGACATTTAAGTTCCTTTTAGTTCTCTTCAGCCTTGTTTTTAAGTTACGTAGAACAAGATTGTAACCTTTATACTGGTTTAGACTATTTAAGAGTTTAGACTTCCTATTATGGTTTACGCCTTCTGGAGTCTCTACTAAATGCCTCAACAAGACCCCTAACTTTAACTGGTCAGAACGCAAATGTTTCATAGACCTTTGTGAGATTCGGCAAAGAAAGAACACCTTCTTGGTTGTTCCTTGCTTGGGTTTTTGGAGTACCACTCTATGCATGCATTGCTTAGTATTCATCAACTGGCTTAAGGGTACCCTGGTGAAGATTGTCTTCCTCTTTGTAGCTCCCACTTCTTCAGATATATATTCCAGAAATTCAAGATACTTCATTTTCCCTGAATTCTAATCTTTTTATCCTCAATTCAGTGTGACCATTATATTCTTGAATTTCCGCTATCTACAGTGCTAGAGACAGCACTCTGTTCATATTTTTATGTTTCTGCATGGTCAGTGCTTTCTTTGAAAAGAGCTATTTGAACCATAAGATGATTGAATGACACACATACCTTGGAAGCTTGAAACTATACTGAAGAGATTTAAATGAAGTCTTATCCTCATTGAAACAATTTGTTTATGTTCTAAGAATAATAAAACTCAATGACATGTCTATATATTTCAGATGATGAAGGAAAGCTAGAGATTTTCCCTTTAAAGAGAAAACTTGTTTACAATTAGAGTTAAGGTCTTTCCTACTATCTCTGAAAAGTTGGATACTCAGACGTGCCAATAGCTGCTATCTAAGACCAAGGTTTCATAATTTCAGAATTTCTCTCCTGTGTACAAACACATGTGGGTGATAGCTGGCTCTCAAGTGTCATCTCCTATGGAATTAGAGTACAAGAGCTGACCCCAAATGCTCTGTACAAAACTAAGATGTCTGTTTTCTTATCCAGAGGACTTGAGTATGTGTGTATTAGTGGCAAACTAACTTGTTAACTAAACTTGCAAGTAGGGTGAAATCTCAAACCCTTTATAGTTTTTGGCTTAACTCACACCATGGCCAGGATGTGACTCCCAGATATGAGCCATGCTTTTTTTTTTTAATCATAAGACTCATTTCATTTGATTACAGTCTCTCAGATATTATATTCTTTAGCTACTATTGTCCAGTATGTAAAAATATCTTTATGATCCAAAGAAGCAGAAATAAATGCTTAGTGAAGTTCACATTTTTAGTTGCCTTACCAGGAATAGATACCACCAATTCTTGTTTGGTGATGAACATTATAACTGCTAATAAGACAATTGAGACTAAAAACTATTACTAATATGTAAATATCACAGTACAGCTTATTTGAAAGTTTCAATAGATTGTATATTTTTTACATTGATTGCAATTATCATCTGAGCTAATGTTATTATTCGGAGGAATGGAAAGAGATTAAAGGAAGGATGATTAATATGGAATGGCCAGGGCACCATATATCTCTCGTTTGAATATAGATCATTAAATTAGGAAGTCAAATTCTCAAAATTATTATGGCAACTGGTAAAATGGTTCTTCTTGAGCAGAATGGCATATCTGACTGTAAAAATAACATGAAACAAGGCTAAGAATAAACAGCGTGAAGCATTTGCATGTTGTATTGAGTTAGCACTTTAATTTTAAGAAATCATAGAGAGGGAAATGGAAACAGCCTGATTGACAGTAGTGCATAATTATCACCAAAATCATTAAAGCATTTTTATATTCATTGAAAAAACATGACACAAATTTTAGGTCCATTAGACTTCAACGATGTCCTTTTGGTAGCCTAGAGGATCTGAGGGAGAGCGTATTTAAATGTAAAAACTATACTTGCTCTCTTTCATGTCAACACAGTTATTACTAACATGACATTTCATTAATGTAATTTCATGTCACCCAGTCTACTCAGGTTTAACGGGAAATTTAGAGTAAAAACTTATTTTAAATATATATTTTATAATTTATTTTATTCATGTTTATTTTTATCCCAATCATTTATGAAAACATTTACCCAAGAATAAGAATAGACTCCCTCAATTCAGGAAAATATTAGCAGAAATTTGCTCAAGCCGCTTTCTCCATTTTGTCACATTTTTTAAAATACTGTACCTCAGAAGGGCAAAAACAAACATAATGGCATAAAGAGGTAAAAGCAAAATAAGATTATATGTTGAAAAAATATACACCAACCATGGAAACAATGTAATTTCAATTAAATGGCAGGAAGTTTAGGCTTAAATTGTTAGAAAAATCGTTTCACAATAAATATTATGAGTGTGCTTATGGTATTATTTCATAGAATAATATTCGAGGTACTTTTGTAGCCTGTGTGCCAGTGGAGTTTTACCATCCCAATGTTGAGTAGAAATTCATAACATGTCCCACTAACCTGAATCCTTTTGTAAAAAGCATCACTCTTGAAATCATAAATAAATAAATAAATAAATAAATAAGTATTTAGATTAAAATGACCAAACCATAAAGATTTTTTTAAAGATTTTATTTATTTATTCATGAGAGACACATAAAGAGAGGCAGAGACACAAACAGAGGGAGAAGCAGGCTCCTCGTAGGGGACCCCAGGCATGCTTTAGGCCAAAGGCAGACAATCACTGAGCCACCGAGGCATCCCTCAAACTGTAATGATATTATAAGTGTTGGGCTCAGAATTAGAGCTTTCCTTAAAATGAATGTGATAATATAAACATGCATAATGTGAAAATATCTAAATTTACTGAAGCAAACTAGGAAAAATTTAGAAACTTATTTCTCTATCACATTTACCTTAAAAAATTTAACGTAAAAGGAAAAAAGGCATGTATACCTTACTTTTTATTTCTATGGGTTAATATCTAGTAATTGCTATGTCAGATAATCTGATTGAAATAAAAGATTGAATGATGTGCTTGTATGAAAAGCATTAGATATAAGTATTTGATATCAAAGTTAATTTCAAGCCCAGAAGTATTTTTTGGACCATAGAAGTCCAGACAATTTGTTCTTCTTTAAGTGTAATTAACAAATGGCTAAGTATATATTACAGCTAAATTTAACTACCCATGTTCTGGATTTTCCATCAATTTAGTAACCTTCTGAGTTTTGAGAAGCTATTTTCACTACTTGAAACTATTTGGCTACTCCTAGAAAACTTTGTAGTAAGGAAAAATTTCCTGTGAGAAATGCCAAGTGTAAGAGTATATCAAGTAGGCACACATATTGACCACTTCCTTTTTAATCATTACTCTGTATTTTTATTATGTATGGGTTTATACAACATATGTACTTAATTTTTTAATAAATATTTCAGTTAAGATTGAAAAAGGTACAATTACTCTGCAAAACAGTTTGACAGTTCCTTGAAAGTTAAGCCTATTCTTTAATCCAGTCATTTTAGTCCATGAAGCAAAAGGAATACATGACCATACAAAAATTTGCATGTAAATGTTCATACCAACTTATTAGCCAAAAATTGAGAACAAGGATCCACCCACAGATGAAACAAAAATTTGTCATACTCACCCATACTGTGGGAGAGCAAGACCTCAGCGGGTAGAAGAAACAATAAGGACCGGGACACACATAAATGGCAGTAGCTTTATGCGTGTGGCAGAAGCCACTTATTCCTGCCATTGGTCGGTACCGAAAACAGTACGTGCTGACAACAGCGACCATGGTGGAGGAGACAGCCAGGCCTTCTGGGGTCACTTCTCCCATCCCCTGCAGCCCCCTGGTTGATGCTCTTCAGAGACCCATGCAGATAGTTAGGGGCGCAGTTGCCTGCTGTCCCTCACAGGATTGGCTTCTTGAGTTGGTTTTCCTTCCTTGTTTCCACAGACTTTACATCCTACCATTGGAAAACCGAGAGCCAACCCAGACTCGGCTTCACCTCTGCACCTACACTTCTTGGCGATGCCTGATGGTGTAGCCCCTTCGGGCCTCTCTTTGTTCCAAGAAATTGGACTCTGAGTAATCATTTCATTTCTCATGGAATGGGCCCCATGGCACCCACGCGATAGGATATTACTCAGTAATAAAAAGGAATGAACTTTTGTTACACAAAACAAAATGAATGAATCTCAGAATAATTATGCTTCACAAAAAAAGCTAGACCAAATGACAACATATCCTATTATTCCATATCTATACAATTTTAAATAATGTAATCTAATCTATAGCTACAGAAAGAAGATCAGTGATTGTTTTCTTAGGAATGAGGAAATGTGCATAAAGGGCAGGAGGGATTACAAAGTGATACCAGGATATATCTGGTATGATGGACATGTTCATTATTGTAATTGTGGTGAGGGAATGGTTTCCCTTACACAATACACACTTCAAAACATATTCAGTTATATGCTTTAAATATATGTGATTTATTGTATTTCAGTGATTCCTCAATAAAGGTGTTTTAAAATTACAAAATAACAAGTAATGTTTATTTAAAGAAGAGTGAACACATGTATACGTGTGAGATATATCTTTATTTACATATGGAATTTGGAGGAGACATTTGCTTCGAACCATTGGAAAAGCTTTTTGTTAGTCTTTTTTCTCCATCACATGAAGAAAAATCAGTTTCATTATCTTGCTTTTTTCTTAATTAGGATTTGTTGTTTGTGAAGCTATGTACTGAATATTGGAATGACTGCCAAAGAGGAAAGACACTCCAAAGCAATCTAAATACTGTACTAATAAACAAAGGATACCTTTAATATTTTAATAAGCTATTTTTATATTGTCTTTATCAGCATGTATATAAAAACATTACAAGATCCAAAAGTGACTACTAGATATAACTCAAGAAACCATATAAACTGCTTAAATGGGTAAATATAACAAGGTGGCAATTATAAGTATAAGCAACAACTTTTTGGGTTACCTTACAAAAGAATCCTATCTGGTAAACTATATCTAGGTTCCATAAAGTATATACTTAGAATAGACATAAACAATTGAAAATAAGTAAGTTTTTTATATAATAAATGTTTATATTAGAATAGTTTTAGATTTACAGAAAAGTTGCAAGATAGTACAGAGTCTGATAACTCCATACCCCGTATCCCTTATTATCTTACATGCATATGATGCATTTGTACCAATTAATGAACCGATATCGATAAATTAATATTAACCAACGTACACACTGTGTTTGGATTTTTTCAAAAAGTTTTTACCTAATGTGCTTCTTCTGTCCAAAGATCATCTCATAGAGCATTTTACATTTTATTTAGTCATCATATTCCCTTAGAGTCCTGCAGATTGTGACAGGGTTTTTTTTTTTTTAAGATTTTATTTATTTATTCATGAGAGACACAGGGAGAGAGAGAGAGAGAGAGAGAGAGAGGCAGACACAGGCAGAGGGAGAAGCAGGCTCCATGCAGGAAGCACAATGTGGGACTCGAATCCAGGACTCCAGGATCACGCCCTGGGCTGAAGCCAGACGCCCAACTGCTGCGTCACCCAGGTGTCCTGATTGTGACAGTTTCTTAGAAACTTTTTTTTTTTTTTCTTTTTGATAGGCTTGGAAGTTTTGAGAACTATTGGTTAGGAACGCTGTAGACTGTCTTTCAATATTAGATTATTTGAAGTTGTTCTCATGATTAGACAGTGGTTTGTAGTTTTGAGAGGAGAACCAAAGAGATAAAGTGCATTCTCATCATATCATATGAAGAGTGCATAATATTAACATATAGAAAAATTAAAATACTATTTATTTAATGAAATTTCATCCAAATCATTGAAATCTCGGATTTGGATTTTCTTGCACATAATACTTATTCACGATCTACAATTGGGGGCATGGTGTGTAAATATTTTTCAAGATAAGTAGCACAGCTTGATTTTGACAGTTGCCATAAAACCACTTAACTTACCTCTATAACATGAATTAGTTCTATTAAGAAATCCCTTAGGAAGCATAAATCAGCTTTTTAATTTTTATGGTCAATGTTTCCTTTTTTGTTTAGTTTTTATTGTATTTGTTTATTCCATGGAAAACCTCTAAAAATATTCTTCTCCATGTTGACATCTTAAAAGGTAGACTACTGAGGAAAACTTCTTAACGATCAAGTGGAATTTATTTCAGGAATATAAGATTGGTTCAATTCTATAAAGGTCATTAATATTAATGCACTATTTAATAGATCTAACTAATAAAATACTTTTACTATCTCCATGATACAGGGAAAAACACAAACCTGACAAAAGCCAATAGCTACATCTGACGAAAATAGTCAAGAAAAAACAAATCTAAGGATATTCTCTTAACATGCTTGTATATGTTACTAAGGAAATTAGGCAAAATAAATCAAAGAAAGTTATTAGAACTGGTGAATAGGAGTAAATTATCTTAATTTGTAACTGATATACTATACCAGGAATACCTTTGATCAGGGGTCAACAAGGTATGGGTTTTGGACCAAATCTGGCATGCTCAGCTCAAAGCTGTATTCCTCTCTGAAAATTGCTCTTGGTCAAAGAAAATCAGCTCTTTTTACAACCCTTCCCCTTTCTGCAATAACAGTTTGCATCTAATTACTGATCAATAGCAGCTCCAAATATCTTTTAATCCAAATTATTACATTTAAGAGTTCTTCCCAATGAAACTGTTGACAAATATCTCAGTTTTTTTTTTCAGGAAATTTGATCTAAAATATATTTAAAGTACCCATTACTATAATGTCATATGTATATGAAGACTTCTAGAAGAAAATGCAGAAAAATATCTTTTACAATCATGGGATAGGAAAATGTTTATTAGAAGGGCAGAAAAAGCACTACCCAAAAGGGTAGAAAAATCACTAAGCATAAAATTAAAAGGATAAATTTCACCCAGTTGCAAATATCTTCTCTGGATAAACGCCATTTATAAAATGAAGCAAGACACAAACTGGGAAACAAATATTTGCAATACATACATTTGACATGGAATTTGAACCCAGGAAAAATAAATAATTCAATAAT
This sequence comes from Canis lupus dingo, assembly GCF_003254725.2. Lineage (NCBI taxonomy): Eukaryota > Metazoa > Chordata > Mammalia > Carnivora > Canidae > Canis > Canis lupus. Next base: position 4,217,770 of record NC_064279.1, on the reverse strand, counting down.
AGAAAAAGAACAGGGCAGCCCCGGTGGCTCAGCGGTTTAGCGCCACCTGCAACCCAGGGCCTGATCCTGGAGACCCGGGATCGAGTCCCACTTCAGGCTCCCTGCATGGAGCCTGCTTCTCCCTCTGCCTGTGTCTCTGCCTCTCTCTCTCTCTCCTCCCTGTGTATTCTCATGAATAAATAAAGAAAACCTTAAACAAAATAAGAAAAAGAACACAATAAATGAGAAAAAGAACACAATAAATGAGGAAAAGCCTTGAATAGCTACAATCACAAAGAAAAAAAGTATATAAATGATCAATAAGTTGTAAATCAATAAGCATATAAGTAGTCACCAGGGAAATGCCAATTGAAGTCATTGCATACTTGCAAGAATTACTAAAATTTAAAAGATTAATAATGCCAAATATTGATAAGAATGTAGGGCAGCTAGAAAGTTTATCAACTATTTATTAGAATAAAGTATGGTACAACCACTTTGGAAATAGTTTGTATTTAAACAGTTTTTTTATACAGTTAGATATACATCTATCTCAGTATTCAGCAATTCCACCCCTAGTTACCAAAGATTAACAGAACTACATATGCACAAAAATATGCATTTTTTTCCATAAGAGCAATAAATGGAAATAGCCCAAATGTCCATCAGCAGGTTAAATGTTTAATAATTTATGCTATGTTTGTACACTAGAATACCATACTAATGAATAACAGAAATAAACAAATCATTGACACACTCAACCACATCGATGAATGTCTGGATATTACATTAAGTTGATGAAGCCAGATACAAAAGAGTACCTACTGCATTATTTGATTTAAATAAAGTTTTAGAACAAGCAAACTGTCTGTCGTGGTAAACATCCAATCAGTGATTGCACTATTCTAAGAGCCTTGAAGGAACTAAGGCAATTGATATATTCTATTATCAATAGAATTGATGTGGTGGTTACATGGTATACAAGAATATATATTCGATAAAATACATTTATCTATATACTTAAATTTTGTGCATAATAGAGGTATTATGTAAAGAAATTTATGAGTAATTTATACATTAATAAATTCCTTTTCTTCAAAGAATGCAATTGGACTCACAAGAAGGAAATTCATTAAGAAAGGCAATTAGCAAACCACTCATTGAGGATCAACAGGGTGATATCAGTTGATAGTAGAGGCTCTGGACAAAACGTGAAAGAAAAATCAAGATCAGCATTAAAATTTGTTAAAGTGCTTGGTGAAGTTTTAAAAAGTCACACCTATTTAAGTAGGCATATAAGTACTGTGTGTTATCTTAGGAAACATGACTGAGAAATATAGGAAAATGGGATTATTGGATATAGAACAGTAAAGATGGGGTATATTAAAAAAGAATTGGACAGAACAATAATAAATGAAGTTTAGGCCCAGATTGGATATTATTCTAATGGTAAAATGCCTCCAGGGCTGGGTTATTAAAAGAATCAAAGAACTGAACATGAACAAGATTATAAGATTTCTCATCTCTCACAATGGGAAAATAACCAACCAAATCCAGATTTATATGTAAGAAAAAAACAAACAAACAAAAACAAATGCCTCCATCAAAAACCAAGGCAAGGGTAAAAATAAATTAGACATTTGATTCAAACAATCAGAGTAGCATACCTTGAAAGAGGCAGGCGTGGGGCAGGGGAGGGGATCTAACTTATGATGTCTGTTCCAAGAAAAAGAAAAAAAAAGAAAAGAAGAAAGAAAGAAAGAGAAAGAAAGAAAGAAAGAAAGAAAGAAAGAAAGAAAGAAAGAAAGAGAAAGAAAGAAAGAAAAAGAAGGAAGAAAGAAAGAAATGAAAGAAAAAAGTGAAGAAGAATGCTTTAAAAAGCAATGTCTTAGTGCATGACAGAAATATTGGTCTTCAATAGGCTGTTGCATCACAAGGCTCAGAAACATCCACTGAAGCATCTGTTCAGATATTGGTAACTGGCATTCTGTTGAGGCTGAAATCTGGTAGATTGTCTAAATTTCATCATTCATATGCCCCATGCCCTTTGGTTTGGGGCTTGACAACATAAAGTACTGTTTTGGAAAAATAATTTTGTGTGCAGTAAGAACATGGTAGCTTGAAAAAATTACATTTAAAAGCTAAATTTAGGGACTCCCTGGGGTGGCTCAGTGGTTGAGCCACTGCTTTTGGCTCAAGGTGTTACCCTGGGGTCCTGGGATTGAGTCCCATGTTGAGCTCCTTGAGTGGAGCCTGCTTCTCCCTCTGCCTGTGTCTCTGCCTCTCTCTCTCTCTGTGTGTGTGTGTCTCTCATGAAAAAATAAACAAGAACTAATTTTAGTTGATGACTTAGCTAATGATAAGAACATGTCTCTTTTTAAGATTTATTTATTAATTTAAGAGAGAGAGAGACAGAGACAGAGACAGAGAATGAGTGTGGGGAGGGGAAGAGGGAGAGAAAGAATCTATAAGCAGACTCCCCAAGCATGGAGCTCCATATGGTGCTTGATTCCAGGACACTGAGATCATGACCTGAGCCAAAACCAAGTCAACCACTTATGGACTGAGCCACCCAGGTACCCCTCTTTAAAAAAATTTTTTTAATCATGAGGATCGTGAACATTGGTCTTAATGGGCATTTCCTTGATGACTACTTATTATATTCACTATGTGATTACTTAAATTTGCATTTTATTGATCATCCATACACTTTTTCTCTACATGATTGTGTCTATTCAAACTATTTCCCTGTTTACTGTGTTTTTGTTTATTATTGAGTTTGTTACAAATTGAGATGCTAAAGGAACTATATTCTTATTAGGGAAGCTAGGCCATATTAATGAAACCATACCCAGTTCTACCCAGGCATCATTTTCGATGAAACTTAATATAATAAGAAATTAGAAACAATTGAATTTCTTTGGATTTTATATTAAAGTGAACAGGAATTTAAGAATTTGTACTTTTACTTATCTTACTAAAATAATTTTATTTTCAACATTATTTCTTTCATCTGGGGACTTTAATTTATAAGAGGATTTAATCTTTTTTAGGTCTATTTTGCTCCTGGATATTCTATAAAGAGAAAGTCAGGTTTTGGTTATCTCTGGACCATTAACATTTTATAATTGATATTTCTGTTCTTTTAGCGTCATTCTAAAATCTTTGATAGACTATACTAGACAATATGATCGGATATGAATCGAGCAAAGAAACAGAACATGAGTAATATTTCATCTTTGTGAAGAATCAAAGAATTTTGAAGTTTAATTATTCCTTAGAACCACTTCTTAGCCTCTGAATGCAAAAGGCATACTGCGCATGCACACTGCCATGCCCAAGTGAGAAGCTCATTGTTATTAGGAACCAGACTTAGGAAAGTGGGAGAGGACTTCCTGAGAAATATGAAGCTGCTGATATCCTTCATGGAAAGCAAGAGCCAGACGCCAGTTAATAGTTAGGAGTGCTGGGTTATAAAAGAAAAAAGACAGTATTAAGTAGAACCCTAACTTCCCATTCATTGTTTTCAATGTTGAGATTGCTCCTCTAGAATAGCAATTCTCTCTCCCCCAATTCACTCTAAAGGAAGAAGATTATCTCATCTGATGGTGAGTTTAAAAGAGAAACACCGAGAGAAAATGACTGAACCCTTCCTGATTCCTTCTTCTGTCTGGGTGTATAATTGTTTGCCGAGAGCACATGTCCTTTCTACTTCCCTCGTTTAACTATTACAAGTCCAGCTGACCACCCCCCCCCCTCCTTAGTGATACCCAACCTTGCCTTTAACACAATAATTATGGTTATTCAGTTTTGAGTGCAGTTTTCCTAAGCCATTTGTCCAGGGCTGAGCAATACCCTCCCTTATGGCTTCTCCATTAACAAAGGTGATGTCTTGCTCACCTTCTGCCCGTCTCCCTTGTCAACCTCTCTATTAGTTACAAACCTAGTCAGAGAATATAGCTCCTGATTATCGACATCTCTGACCCTCCCCCCAAATGGCATAATAGGTTGGTTATAAATTCATTTGGGTAATTTACAGTCTGTTTCGCTCCCTCAGTGCTATTTTCCAACAAGGTGTTCATTGCTACATTTTAATGTTAAGGGCCACCTACATCCCTTAAAACAGTATGAAAACTCCAGGAGGATGTTGGGGAGCTAGAACTTGGTCTCTTTGAAGTTTGTAGCAGAATGAGATCTTCGTGTGCCTGGTTCCAAGACTGTGTATTTATTACAACCACTTTTTATCCTCTATTTTCAATCACCGTACAGCAGCCAGGGAAGTTCTTACTGCAAGTTTGATCATCTGATTTCCTTATGTAAAAAATGCGTATTGTTTGTCCATTGTATCTAGGATAAAGACCAAAGATCGATATGGGTTGTCAGGTGCTAGATGAGCTGGTTCCTGAGAAACTCTGCAGACTCACCCATTGCAATCTTCCCTCTGGTTATGGGGCTTCAGTCTTACCGGCCTTCTCTCAACTTTTCAGTCACTTCCCATGCAATCCTTACCACAGAATTTCTGCACTGTTTCTTTTGTCCAGAGTAACACTGTATATTTCCTCCCTACTGCAAATACTCTACTCCACTGTTATCTATTTGACACTAGATTTCAATGAAAATATCATTCCTTCAGTATTATGGCAAACCAGAGACACTGCAGTCCTCTTGTTCTGTGTGTGTACACACAGGTGAATGGTTCTACTTCACAGAGTGATAATGTGTGTATGTGTTTGTATTTTATACGTGTGTTTTTCCATATATGTATATCACTCTTCTTGTTGTTTGCTTTTTCTGATGTATTTGATTAAATTCTGCCTTCCCCAGGCAACGGTAAGCTCCATGAGAGCACAGACCAAGTTAGGTAAGTTAGAGTTCCTCACTGCTTTATTGACAGTTCCTAGCAGAATGCCTAAAACCTCTGGACGCTTCCTCAATCTTGAATAAGTGAATAAATTGCCTCATCTATTTTATATTCTTTATTACTCAAAAGGTAATTTTGTGTGTATGTGTCTGCATACACAGGAGGGTTTTGATGATTTAGACAACCTGCAAATGCTTAAAAAATTAATGAGAGAATAAAATTGATGCCAGATGTTTCCTCCATTTGGCAACTATCTGGACCCTGAAAGAAAGATCTTTTAACATAGGTCTTTGTGTTTTCTTACTCCATAGTTTCACTTTTCACTTTTCTTCAAAAAATGGTTCCAAAAAAGAGCATGATAAATCGAAAGACATTTAGTCCCAAGGGGAAGAAAACAATCTTAAATTGGATTAAAAGTTAATGAAATATTTTACTACTTCATTTTACTATAGCATTTGCAAGTTGTATCTGAGCATCCTAATAATTTTAAAATCACTCTCTTCATCTCAATCAGTGAAGGGCTATGAAAAAGTTCTCATTTTTATGATCCAGAAAGTCTCATGCAAGAGAAAAGAAATTAGGTTATAAAAGGAAGGTACTGTATAACTTGCCTAATGGCCTGTAATCTGCTAAAAGTACAGCTGCGGTGGGCTGTTTAACAGGTGCTATGATTATGAAGCATAACAAACATGTTAGGCTTTGTAGTGCATTTAATACCTTATAAACAATTGGGCTAATTTGGACAAGGCTAATGGATTAGTTCAAATGACACTCTTGTAAAAGGTCTGTGATTATGTTGTGCAAATTTGACAGAAATTCTAAGCTTAGCAACGTGTTCAGCTTTAAAATAAGTAGAATACTATTTTTAATATCCCAGCACTGAATTCTGATTTTATTTCCTCCCTAAAGAACATTGTACTTTTGAATGGGAATAATCATTCTCATGGTACTCTAACAGTCTCCACCAACACAAAACTATGGCTTAAAATGTTCCCACAGTTCTACCGCAATAGTTCACGTACTCTGTGGAAATGGGCATAAATCCCTACCCTGAAACAATCAGAGCAAATAATTTGGGATTTTTCCTGCCAAGCAATTAACTAGGCATGTGTTACTTAAGAACCTTTGAGTAAAGTGACAGCATTTTATGTATAGATTTAAAGCCAGTTATTTAATAATTGAGGAAGGTTTTTGTTCTCTTTTGTTTTGCTTTCTGAAATGAATGACTGGAATATGTGGACCAAAGAGAGGAATTTGGAGGAAAAACAGTAGGTAACAAAATCATGATATGTATTGGCAGATTCACTAGAATCCAAAAATAAGGAATGAATACAAATGTCATTTAAGAAAAACAAGCAAAACAGTGAAGTCACCGGGCATGGGCAGTCATACAACGGACATCCAAAATGACAGAGTCAAAGGGAGGTATTAGCTTGATGAATCTACAACACAGAAGACCTGTCTAAAAGTACAAATTTAGGGGTGCCTGGGTAGCACAGGAGGTTACGTGTTGGACTCTTGATTTCAGCTCAGGTCATGATCCCAGGGTCATGAATGCCGTGTCATGAGATCCAGCCCTGTGTTAGGCTCTGCACTCAGTGAGGAGTCTGCTTGAGATCCTCCCTTGCCCTCTGCCCCTCCCCTCTCCCTTCTCAAATAAATGAATATACCTTAAAAATAAATAAAATATAAATTTAGGAATCATTAACATATATTTTGAGCCATTTGAATGGGTAAATGTAATTGAAAACAAGCATAACACAAGGTGAAAAAAGGTGTCAGTATTAACTGCTGAACAGCAATTATATACAGAGAGATATGAGGACAAGAGGCAGCAGGCAGGCAGAGGAAGGAAGGGTCAGTTAGTTACAACAAAAATCAAGCCATTGTGACGTCAGGAAACCAACAGAGTAAGTATTATAAGACCTGGAAGTAGAGTATTTCCAGGGTCTATTGAAGGGATCACAATGTCCATCAGACATAAGCTTTTTGGTTGAGTGGTGATGGTAGAAGCATAATTGGAGAGACTTAACATGTAAATTGAAACTCATATTTCTGGCAACATATGAGCCAGATGGATTGAAAGATCAATTTGCATTTGCCACTAACCAACTAAAAATTCTTTGTAAAATTTATTAAACATCAGCTAAAACCCATTACCGAGCTTTGAAGGATAAAAGGGGAAACCTTATGGGAACAGGGATTAAAAGAAAACAGAAATTGTGATCGGTAAATTAGCACTAATTCTTGAATCAAATTTTACTTCATTGACATACCTAGGGTAATGGTCTGAGGAGCCACCCTAAAAGCTAGAAAAATAATTACAGATTAAACCAAAAGGAGATGAGAGAAATAGTAAAGAGAATCACAAGTTAAAACACATACACATACACACAAACACCTAAAGCAAAAGTATTTTAGGGAATATCAATAATAATAAACATCTATAAAAACATGATGAAGGAAAAATTCAAATCGTAATGGAAATGCAAATGTCTAAAATTAGAAATAATTACCGATATACAAAATATTTAATATTTAAAATAAAAATGTATGCCAATAAAATTGAAAATGTGAATATTTCTCTAGAGAAATGCAGCTTACAAGGGCATCTGAGTGGCTCAGTGGTTGAGCGTCTGCCTTGGCTCAGGTATTAATCCCAGGGTCTTGCGATCGAGTCCTGCATCAGGCTCCCTTCAGGGGGCCTGCTTCTCCCTCTATCTATGTCTCTGCCTCTGTGTCTCTCATTAATAAATAAATAAAATATTTAAAGAAAAAAAGAAAGAAAAATGCAGCTTACTAAACTGATAATAGAAATACAACATATAAGTAGAACTAAAATAACTTGTAAAAATTTGCACCAATAGAAAATAAGCAAGGCCCTTTAGTTTTACTTGTGAGTTGTCAGCTTTCAGAATAGTTTATACAAGAAATATACATTTAGAAGAGAAGCATTTCATTCATATGTATACATATATATATATATATATATATGAAGCATTTAAAGGGTAATTCTCCCAATTCACTTAAAATGCTGGTATAATCTTGAAACCACACCTAACCAAAATAGTACTAGTAATGATGGGCCAATCTTAATGAATATGATGTGGTCATAAAGTTTAAAATTTTCCAATATCTTTAAAATGCATTGTAATCGATACACAGTTTAGAAATGGAAGATTTAACATTAGAAAATAAGTAAGGTAATTACATTAACAGATTCAATAATGAAACTATATGATAATCTTGGTGGATATAGCAATTAATTTGAAACATTTTGTAGCCACTAGAAGAAAAAAAAATAAAAGTAGATAATTCCATGGCACAAATGCTCTCTAACCAGAAGCTTCAGGCAACATAATATTTGGTGAAAATATTAAGAATAAAGAAGAGGTGAATAAGAATAAATAATTAATAAAGGTAAATAAGAATAAAATAGAGGTGAAAAGAGAGTGTTAATATAATGGGATAAATGGATGTTACCAGATACAACCTATTCGTACACAGCACCCACCCACCCACACACACACACACGACACATGAAAGACCTAAGGGTTGGGATGGAAGGAATGAAGACATAATGTGTGCCCAGTAAGATATATTTAAATAAGTAAGAAAATTTAGTTTGTTTCTGAAAATAAAATCACCAAGCAAAAATTAAATACTTTATTGTACCCCAGAAACAAATATAGAGAAAACATTGTAAAGAAGTAAATATTATTTGCAATAGTAACAGAAATATGAAGAAACTAATAATTCTAGGGAACATTAACAAGACCTTAACTGATAAAATCAGAAAACTGTAACACGCCACACTAAGGAAAAGTCAAAAATGAGGAGAGAAATAGCAGTTTATAAACAAAAAATTGAATGTCATAAAGAATTCAGTCCTTTCATATTCATATTTGAATTAAATCAAAAGATCAAGGGAGGTTTTGCCGGGTTTGATTCTGGAATTTATAAGGAAAAGCAAAGAGGAAGACTATGGAAGAGCAGTCTGAAGAGAAACAAGATGAGGTCACCCATTTTAATACAGAGAAAACCGATTTTAAAAGATGATGGCTAAAAAAATAAAAATAAAAATAAAAGATGATGACTGATATTTCCAACCCTCGGGGAGTAGCTAGGACCATCATTACTACCCTGAGAGCAATGGATAGAAAACCAGAAACGTAAGGGGCAATGATTTTTAAATATTGAACAACGGTAGCACTCAACCTCCACCAGCTTTACTTGTGCACTGTCGTCTCCTTACCAATCCCAGACCACACAACCGTGACAGGGACTCTGCTCTTGATGAAATTATGTTGCCCTGTTCTAAGAAGTGAGTACCTTCATGGGCTTCACTGTATCGCACAGAGACTTCCTGGGCCACATGACATGATGCTAGTAGAACCATGGTTGGCATAGAAGTCTCCAGGTTTAGCATTGGGTAAGGGTCTTTGATTTTCCCATTGGGGCTCACACCAGGCCTTCATTCAGAGAACTGCTGTTCTTCTCATGTTATGTAGATCAAGAGAAGAGTCGATTGGCTGTTCGATACCTTGGGTTTCTAAAACCCACAATTTCACTTTGTCTCTGTAAAAACACCTGCTGCTCACACCATTGTTGGACCTACCTTGCATTTAATGACGGCTGTTCTTTGTCGTGGATGTATCGCTAGCTGGCTTTTGTCACTCCAGGATACCAACAGCACCAGTAAAAACCAGGAGTCCCACCTCAATGGCTGCATATTCTACCTTCGGACTCACACTATAAAGAGCACTTTTCAGATATGCTGAATCTGTCTTCAGAAATGTTTTCCAAAATGCCTTGGGAAGAAACTATTCTACATTTTCCTCTGGTGTGCATTTAGATGGTAGCTGATCAGATCATGAAGAATCTCCTTTATACTATTTATTCTATTTCTGCAGATATTTTGATTTATCCTTCCATATCACACCCAGGAATATCTGGCACCTTAACTTCCTTTACATCAAATCCAGGATATAGGCCACTAATTAAACAACTGTTATGGCCATTTATAACTGCTTGAGCTAGTCTTGATTGAAAAAAATATATATATATCTGTTCCGTTTATATCAATATATTTAGCCAATATGTAATCATCTTCCCTTATGAATCTAACAGATTAAGTATATATTCTCATACATATTTTTTCAGATTCTTACAGATTCTTGCTGTTATAAATTAACACAATCTTTGAATTCTTTTATCATATTATGTTTATCTTTCAAGTTCCTGATATCCTGAAGCATATGGGAATCTGACTGTAGGTATTGGTCTGGAGGCCGAGAGGGGTAAAAGGAGAGAATCATCAGAAGAAATGACATTATTTTGCATGGCAACATTTCAGGTATAGTTTTATAAAAAGGTTGAAACAGCCTCAGTGTTTCAAGAGTGGAGAATTATACTGTTTCTACTGGCAAGGAAGTTTCAGTGGGATTTGAACCTTCATTACTTCATTACTTGGAATCATACAAATTCTCCCAAGTTTCCCACATTATTTCAACCAAAATCTTATTTTTGGTTTGCAAAGGGTATAAATTTAAATCTAAGTTTTCATTAAGTCAGATCTGCAGCTGCAAGATATAAGGTACATTTAAAGCAGATGCTTCTTGATTTTCTGACAAGGACTAGAACTTATTATTTAAAGTCTTAAGATTTTAAATTCATTATCTTTTCTAGTTAGAAGGGATCAGCCCCCTCCATAGAGTTGCATTTCTTATGACCCTTAAATTGCCCTAGAATAGTATCTATTCTGTCTACAAAAGATTTGCCTTTTCTCCACCCATCCTTCCAGGTGAGCGCAGAAACAATTTCCAGCAAGTATTTTGACATGGTATTGTCTTCTCTAATTCTAATCAGAACTTCACTGCCTTTAAACCCATTCAGGTTAGAAAACCACCAATTCTTCATTCACATTGTCCTTGGACTCTAATATCTTAATTGCTGCCTGAGTTCTTAGCTGCAGAAAGTAAAATCCACTCTTGCTAGTTTAAGAAGACAAGTACTCATTAAAAGATATACACCAGAGAATAAAACTTGGATTATACATAGTGAGAAATAGCCAGAAGATATTGTTATAATATCTGTGCTGCAGCCACCGGACAGTAGTTGCCTATGACAATAAAGATCTGAATTCCAGTGTATCCATCATAAGTATTTTATTTATTTTATCTTATGTATTTCTTTTTTTGAGAGTGTCTGTGCACACATGGGGGCAGAGAGGGCAGAGGGAGAGAGAGAATCTCAAACAGGCTCCATGCCCAGCATAGAGCTAATGTGGGGCTGGATCTCATGATCCTGAGATCATGAACCCTAGATGGAAACTGACAGTCCCAGGCTTAACCAACTGAGCCACCCAGGCACCACATAAGTCTTTTAGAAGAGGAAGAGCCAAAAGACACACACTCCCTACACTAGGGGATTTGATGATATTTCTCTCTTCTGTCCGCAAATCTCAAGCAAATACACCTATATGAAGAACCTTAGGTTCAAAGGGGTTTGGGAAATGTCATTGTGTTTGTTTTCCCTAATTCTCCAGCCTCTAGAGTACATCAAATCAAAGTGGAAAAAAGATGAAATGAAGACTAAGAGAATTTAAACATTAAATACGTCCAGCTTTCTCACTTCAAATATGCCTGACTTACAAGCCTTCCCATATGACCTGACTACAGATAATCAGTCTCAGGGGAGGGGGAGAGGCAAGAATATGATTAATGACCTACCATTTCAGTTTACCACAGAAAGCACTTTTCCCCTCAGTTTGCCTCCAGATAGTATTTGGTATTCATTTTCTAACACAGTTGGAACTAAATTATACCAAATAAAAAAAATGTACAAGTCTAAAATAGTATGAAATATGTATGATCAATTGCAGCCCAAGAAAACTCTTGAAAAAATAAACTAATTCTTCAATGAATGATATTTTTCATACATAATCAGTTGCACAATATATTTTATTTCAAAATAAATGCTTAACATGGTCCTCTATGTCCTAAAATAAGCAAAAAGATTTTCCATTCCTTCAGCTGTCAGTATAAAAGAGTTGGTAATGACATATCAAAATTATGGACATTGTTTAGGGCAGTGGTTTCCTGGGAGGAAAATAATAATGAGATAATTTAAGAAATAACCATAAATGATTTAAAACTTTGCACTGTCTGTGGTACCGTGCCACTTTGTTTATAATCCCTTATGTGTTCTATTAGGACACCAAATGGAATTATTGCCAGCTCAATTCCAGATTTCCTAAGACAATAGAATTTTGGAGTTATGACTCCCACATTCCCCGCCTGGGCCCTGCATTCTGTGAAATTCAAACCACCTGAAAAAAGATGAGCAAAAGTGTGATTGAAAATTAGTTTTTAGGACAGCCCAGGTGGCTCAGAGGTTTAGCGCCACCTTCAGCCCAGGGTGTGATCCTGGAGACCTGGGATCCAGTCCCACATCAAGTTCTCTGCATGGAGCCTGCTTCCTCCTCTGCCTGTGTCTCTGCCTCTCTTTTTCTCTGTCTCTCATGAATCAATAAATAAAATCTTAAAAAAAGTAAAGAAAATTAGTTTTTCAACCTTTAGGATTTCATTTTCTTTAAGTGTATAAAAATGGGAAGAATTGAAGAGGCAGATAGAGAAGTTCCTTGGAGGGGATTGCTAGTATGGTGTGAGTCTCACTCCTTTTAAAGCGGCTGTATTAGATGACACCTCCGCCTTTTTCTCCACCCGACAACAAACAGGGGTTCAGGAAATGATTCAGAGAGTTTGGCCTGTTTTCCTTGACATTTTGGGAGTGGAGGGGTCCTGATTCCATAAACATGCCTGGGAAATCCTGAAAGCCAGAGAAGATGCTGGATGACCATCTAATTGAGGTGAGTGGCTGTGTAGGAGACATTCTTCAGATTTAGACTTTATTTGAACAAATATCAGCCTGGTGATGACTTAAAAGTTTTTTTTGTTTTTGTTTTTGTTTTTTTTCCCAAGACTATTACCTGGGGAAGCTCCAAGAGAGAACATCTGTGTAAAGTCTATTGTCATGAACCAAAATTGAAAACAAAGCATCCAAGTGGGGGAGAGAAATGTTAAGGAATCTACAGAGGAACAATCTACACTCATGGACAGTCTCTGAAAAGCCCATCGACCCAAAGGAAATTTAGCTCTAAATGCCTTCATTAGCCAGAAGAAACCAACCAATAAAAGTTCATATCTCTATTAATAAATAAAGAATTTCCCAAGTCTTCTTTTTTTATTTTATTTTTTTTTTAAGAATTTCCCAAGTCTTAGTGTTTTCTCTCAGTTCCTCTTCACTTCAACCCTGGAGAAATCAGAAAAATGAGACTGGAGTACTGAGAGAAAAAGAGAGAGAGAGAGAGAGAGATTGAGGAGAATGCTTGGTCATGGAAGAAGAGCACCATTGAGGAACAGAAGAAAAATGATTACACTTTCTCTCCCAATTGTAGGCTTCTTTTTTTTTTAAATTTGTATTTATTTATGATAGTCACACACACACAGAGAGAGAGAGAGAGAGAGGCAGAGTGAGAAGCAGGCTCCATGCACCAGGAGACAGACGTGGGACTGCATCACGGGTCCCCAGGATTGCGCCCTGGGCCAAAGGCAGGCGCCAAACTGCTGCGCCACCCAGGGATCCCCAATTGTAGGCTTCTGTATACAAAGCAGCCTAAGATGGGAGAGAAGAGATGTCTTATTTTCAATGAAAGGCAGAGATGTGCCTATGCACTAGACCATCATATTTGTTTTTGAGCTATGGGTTTTGGAGATTTAATTGTCTGTAACAGATTTGGAAATATCTTAGATTTTACTAAGAAGTGCAGGACAAAATAGATGCACAGAATGGGTTAATCAACTCAGGCTCATCCAGCCATGGTCAAAGACCAGTCCAGCCCACCCAGAAACCTCACAGAGACATGCCAGCTATGCCTCCAACACCAGGTCTACAGACCTCAATCTTGTCTGTCGAACATGAAATAGCCCTGGGCTCAGTACTAGCCATGGCCAGTCCTGCCACTCAGACACCCATCCGGGGACTGGACAATAGCCCCACTTGGGATGTGGTGGGAGCCACAACCACCATACAACTGACAATAGGCCTCATACAGCCATCTAAGGACCCAGCAGGAGATCACAAAATGCACCTTTGCTCCAGCTCCACCCTGCTAAAAAAGGTACTGAGGTCCAGTCCATCTACCCAGGGCCCATACAGGATCCATGCTTGTCCAAGCCTCTTTTAACAAGCCCTTCAACCAAGGACCCCACTGCTGACCCGGTGGCAACCTCATAACCTCCTCTAAGCTAGCACAATTGATTCCAAGGTACTCTCATCAACCCAGGAAACAGACAGGAGGTGTTTACCTGCTGAAACCAATCTGTAAAGACTGGAAGAGGTGTTTGCTCCTTCGAATGAAGACACCAATGTAAACTATATGGATCATGAAGTTATTACCATTCCAGTGGTAACCAAAGGAGAGTAGGAATGGCTATACTTAGTCAAAATCAGTCTCCAGAGACTAAGAAGATCACTATATAGTAATAAAAGGATCAATGAAATAAGAAGATATAACAATTGTAGACATATATGCACCCAACATTAGAACACTTAAATATTTAAAGCAAATATTAACAGAACTAAAGGGGGAAATACGAAGCAATGCAATTATAGTAGGAGACTTCAACACCCCACTTTCAACATTGGATAAATCATCCAGGCAGAAAGTTAATAAGGTTACACTGGACCTGAATAACACTATAAATCAAAAGGACCTAACAGACGTAGATAGAACATTCAAACAAATAGCATTCTGCATCTTCTTCTTAAGTATTCATGAAACATTCTCCAGGATAGATCATATGTTGGGCCACAAAACAAGCCTTAAATTTTTTTAAAAAATATTTTATTTATTTATTTGAGAGAGAGAGAGTGCACAAATAGGGGGGAGCAGCAGAGGGAGAGGGAGAAGCAAACAGCCCACTGAACGGGGAGGCCGATGCAGGACTCACTCGAGCCCAGCACCCTGGGATCATAATCTGAGCCAAAGGCAGATGCTTAACTGACTGAACCACCCAGGTGCCCCAAATTGTTACAAATTTAAGAAGATTAAAATTATATCTAATATCTTTTCCAACCACAGTGGTATAAAAAATAGAAATTAATAATGGAAATAAAACCAAAAAAAAATCACAAAATCGTGGAAATTAAACAACATGTTTTTCTTTTTTTTTTTTTTTTTTTTTTTTTTACAACATGTTTTTCTTAAGTAAACTTTATGCCCAAAGTGGGGCTTGAACTTATGACCCCCAGATCAAGTCACACGCTCTACCAACTGAGCCTGCAGATGCCCCTTGAACAACATACTTTTGAACAATGAATGAAGGAAGAAATCAAAAGGGCAATCCAAAAGTATCGTGAAACAAAGAAAAACAAAACATCACATACTAAAGTTACGGGATTCAGCAAAAGCTGTTCTAGGAGGAAAGTTTATAACAATAAATGCCTATGAAATAAAAGATAAAAGAAAGATCTTAAACAACCTAACTTTGCGTTTTAATGAATTAGAAAAAGGAAAACCAACCAACAAAGGACTAAGCCCAAAGTTAGCAGAAGGAAGGAAATATTGAAGATTGGAGCATAAATAAATGAAATAGAAAGTACAAAGACAATAGAAGAAAATCAGTAAAACCAAGAGTAGTTGTTGTTGTTTTTCATAAAGATAAATAAAACTGACAAACTTTAAGCTAAACTGAAATCAGGAACAAAATAAGGTTCCTACTCACACTACTTCTATTCAAAATACTACTGGAAGTCCTAGACATAGCAATTAAGGAGAAAAAGAAATAAAGAGTATCCAAATCAAAAAGGAAGAAGGAAAATTGTCTCTACAAATGAAATATTCTTACGTATAGAAAAGCCTAAAACTCCACCAGTAATTGCAGCATTATTCACAACAGCCAAGACTTCTAAATAACCTAAGTGTTGTGGATGGGTGAAGAATAAAAAAGACGTGGTACATATATACAATTGAATATTCTTCAGTTATAAAAAATAAATCCTGCCATTTGTAAAAATCTGGTTGGACTGTGCAGGCATTATGAGAAGTGAAATTAGTCAGATAAAGAAAAACACTTTTTTCTTCTTTTTAAAAAGATTTTTATTTATTTATTCCTGAGAGTCACAGAAAGGGAGAGAGAGAGACACAGGCAGAGGGAGAAGCAGGCCCCATGCAGGGAGCCTGATGTGGGACTCAATTCCGGGACCCCAGGATCACACCCTGGGCCAAAGGCAGGTGCTAAACCCAGGGATCCCCGGAAACTTTATTCTTCTAAATCTTACTCAAATTCATCCTTGTAGATGCAATCTCACTGCTACTGTTCTAGTTCATTAATTCATCCCTGGTTTACTGAAAATACTTTTGGGATAAGATAAGGAATGCCTCTATTTTTATTTTTTAATTTATTTTTTGGCTTAAACAAAAGAAATTTATTTTCTCACAATTTTGGAGGTAGATCAAAGGGTTGGCATGGTTGGTTTCTTCTGAGGCCTGTCTCCTTGGCTTACAAATGTCTATGCCTGTATTTTAATTTTCATTTACACACACACACACACACACACACACCCTACATCTCTACCCATTCATCAGTCAATGAACACCAGGGCTATTTCCATATCTTGGCTATTATAAAAAGAATGCAGCTATAAGCATAGCGTAGGTATCTTTCTGAATTAGTGTTTTTCTATTCTTTGGGTAAGTACACAGTTATGTGATTGCTGGATCCTAAGGTAGCTCTATTTTTAACTTTTTGAGGAGCCTCCATACTGTTTTCCACAGTGGCTGCACCAGTTTACATTCCCACCAACAGTTCCGGAGGGTTCCTATTTCTCCACATCATCACCGACACTTGTTGCTTCTTGTCTTTCCGGTAGTTTTGAATTTTCATTTCCCTGATGGTAAGTGATAATGTTCATTTACGCCTCTATTTTTAAATCTACTTGTATGGTAGATTTGTTTTTAAAGGTTGTTTTTTTTCTAAGTGTTACTTTTGATAGATATGAGAAAGAGAGGAAGTTTACAATATGTTAATATATTTTGGTCCTTTGTTCAGCAAAATAACCTTGTACTGTTCAGCAATGGCTTAACATGCGAATGAACCTTGTGTTCCAGAGCATGCAGCGACACAGGTAACTTTACCCAAATTACTTCAAAAGGTACATATAAAAATGTTTTAAGTGGAGAAATTCTCCTTCATGTCGTTGAACCTGGTAGAAGGATTAGTGTCACAAGTACAAACACAAGGCAAACCGTGTTTTGCTCAATTAAAAATGTCCACTGTTAGTCTATTCTTATTTCTGCTATAATTTGTATTCTTTCTAATCTGCTTATGTTATTTCAGATTTAATTAAGTTACTCTCTATAATTCCTGCAAGTGAACATAAATATTGGGGAAAGATTGTTATTCTAGATAGATACCTGAAGAGAAGAAAAAGGCCATGGCCAACTAACCTCTTATTATGTTTGTAAGAAACATTTTATTTTTTAAAGTGCATCTCTGTGTCTCCACAGCTGTCTATGTGATTATGGGCTAAATGTGTGTATGACCCCCAAATTCATAGGTTGAAGCCCTATCCCCCCGTGCAGCTGTATTTGGAAATCTGATATTCAGCACAGTGTGACTAACATACTGTACTACATACCAGAAAGTTGCTTAGGGAGCAGATCTTAAATACTCCCATCACACACAACAAAATTGTGATTATATGAGGAGATGGATGTGTTAACTAATCTCAACATTAATATGCTGAAGTCCTAGCCCCCAGAGTGGCTATATTTGGAGATGGGGCCTCTGAAGAAGTAATTAATCTTAAATTAGATCATAAAGGTGGGGCACTGATCCAATAGGACACTAGATGCTAGAGAGCTCACTTGCTTTCCCGTCTGTCCCCACCATGCATAAAAAGGTCTTGTGAACCCACAGGGAAGGCAGCCATTGGCAACTCACAGGGAGATCCCTGATAAGGAAAAAAATATTCATTATGCTTGTTCACAATGGCAAGGCAGACTTTATTCAAGGAGGAGGGTGGCTATCACCATAGGTGCAATGGAGCTTTGCTATGGTGGAGAGAGATTAGTCAACTCTACATACACCATGAAGGAGTGGGAGGGGGTCAGTGGATGGAAGATTAGTAAAAGGAAACCTCAAGGATAAGGGGAAGTTTGGCCAAACTGACCTGACAGGATTCTTGCTAAAGGTAGGCTAGAACGATCAAACATCACCTGAGATATGGTCAAGAATACGGAACTCAATTGGATATTGAAGGTGATCACATATTGAGTGTGTGAGGGGAGGGGTCTAGTTAAACTGGCTTAGCAGGATTCTTGCTAAAATTGGACAATGTGGAGATGAGCATGGCATTCCAAGTCAGGCCTAATTGAAAGAGTTCGGTGGTGGGGAGGGGGGCTGGCTGGCTCAGTTGGTTAAGCATCTGACTTCAGCTCAGATCATGATCTCAAGGTCCTGGGACTGAGCCCTACATTGGGCTCCCTGCTCAGCTTCTCCTTCTCCCTCTGCCTCTCCTCCCCCAGCAACTCCATGCTTGTGTTCTCGACTTTCTCTCTCAAATAAATAAATAAAATCTAAATAGAGAGAGAGTTCAAGGAAACCTGAACGGAATTTGGTCAATGAAACAATCTTCATCAGCTCTCACCAGATTTCAGCCTACTGAGAACATTAGTCTTAGACCCACAGTCTCTGGAATTGTGAGAAAATAGGTTTGTTTTTTTAAGCCAGCCAGTGTGTGGTGCTTTGTTAGGGCAGCCATAGAAGACAAATACATGGCACTTGACCTTTGTTTTATTAGATTTTTCAACCAATCTAAACTTCACATTTTAACACTTATTAATAAAATGCCTGTTTTTGTTCCTTTTATTATGTGCTATAATGTGTATAAGATTCAGATGTGTAAAATTTTTCGAAAGGTAATCGGTTCATTTCAGAAGACTCTGCACTCAGTAAGATTGAAGCAAATTATTAAATGAAGAACAAACTCCGGCTCTTAGATAAGCATTCATGGAGAAGTAGGTCTCCACGTCAGACAAGAGAAGTTAGAAGTGGATATAATGTGGTTGAGCCCTGATCACAATCTTGTCCTTTCAATTCATACATCATACATTCTGCTAATTGGGATAGCGCTTTAAGAGTCATCTTGACTTTCTAATTTTCCCTAGAAACATGGATACAGTAATCAAATAATAATTCAAAACTATCTATAATTATGTTCCTTATGTCTTGTCCATCCAGTGAGATAGAATGAGACAATGAATCTACATTAATTTATGACTCTGAGAGTTGGGTAGACAGGACTTAGCCGTTGGTTCCATGAACTTGTATTTCTGCACTTACCTCTAAAAATAAAACCCTGGGTCAAGATAATGATCAATAATACTTCATCTGATTGACCTACATGAGTGACTTAGGGGAGGGAGAAATGCGGATGATTTGTTCTTAACATACTGGTAACCAGTATTGACTTAAGCTCACTACCAATTCTAATGGTGCACCTAAGAAGCCACGTAGAAATCTAATTTATCTTTATTCTGAATAAAAGAGACCACAATGAGTTCAAGTAATCCTTAAGGTGCCAATTCCTGTACATGAAAATAAATATATGGCCTAGAATAAGAGCAGAGAGCAAGTAAAACATATTTAATACATTCAGATTTTGTTCTGTTTTTATTCTTTTAAGATTTTAGGTATTTATTTGAGAAAGAGCATGAGTGTGCACAAGAGAGCACAAGCAGGGAGGGGGTGGGCAGAGGGAGAGCGGGAAGCAGACTCCCCCCTGAGCAGGCAGGAAGCACGACCTGGATCCCACAATGCTGGGATCATACCTGAGTGAAGGTAGACTCCTAACTGACTGAGCCACCCAGGTGCCCTTGGATTCAGATGTCTCTGAATGTTTTCTTTAAGAATGCTTTATTGTCCTTCTCTGTCTTGAAAGTTATGTCATCTGCACCAAAAAGCGTATTTCTTGCCAAGCAGTTCAGAGCTAAGTAGAGCACCACCTTGGTTAAATAAGCAGTAGTCTTTCAGCTCCAGATACTAAAACTCCAACATTGTAAAGCTCCAGCTACAACTCTGCAAACTACCACTAGGGAGGAATAGAGGGATCCCAGAGGCAGAAGGCAGGGAGGAAGAACCAGGACTCCTGACGGCCCACTGTTCCTTTCAATGTAGCTCCAGTGATGGTCATTCAGCCTGGCCACCATAGTTATCTCTAGTCTTCATTTCTTTTGCCATTCTAGAACCTCCTTGATGGCAAAACCCTGGGAGATTTTAGCAGAGATGTGAGAGACCTGTTCCTTGGATTACGAGACCTCTCTCCATTGTTCCCCCTTAGTCCAGGGGTTGAAAAAATTATTAAAAGACCAGATGGTAAACATTTTAAATTCTGAGGGTCAAGAGGTGAAATTCATGATAGTATGTAGGTGCTTATAATGAAAAAAAAAATTAAATGTAAAGAATCACTCATAGTCTGCTTTAAAATTTAGGTGACAGAGTAGATTTGGCCCACAGGCCATGTTTTGCTGACCCCTGTTCTAGTCCTAGGGATTGAGCTGCTTCCTGCTTATGCCATCTTTATGCTGCCTTAGTTTTTCTTTCTTTCCCTTTCTTTTCTTTCTAAATTTGCCAATGCCTACTGAACCATTTTTTTACATTAAATTCTCTTTGTTAAAATACCTAACACGATCTGTTTTTCTGAGCAAACTCTGACTGAAATACAATATTGATAAACATGCCTTTAATATAACCACTCATCTGCTCAAAAACACCAGGAACCACAGAAAAGGAAAGCATAAGAGGTAGGAAATATAAACTTTCACTGCTAGAAAGTAAGGCAAATAGAAAAATCACTTATTTTAAATTTAAAGAATAGTGTAGAACACTTAATAAATAGAAATCTGTCCTTTCTTTAAAGAGGGGGAAAAAAACAAAAAGGTAGCAAATCAGTAAACTGGAAAGCAAAGAAAGTATTTTATTTAATATCCATTATTTTCTATATGTTGAGAGAGGAGGAAACCAGAGATGAAATTTTGATACCGGAGTCTTAGAGTTTTATGAGAGAAAATTAGGAAGCAAAAAGGTGTAAGTCATTAAAAGAGGCATTGTATAATTTTGAAAATGAGTTAAGATTAATAGAAGGCTAGACATAATTTTCATTTCAAATTAAGAATTGACAAATACATATATAATTTATGTGCTTTTCAAATAATTGCTCTAGATTTTAGAAATAAGGTTTTGTAGATTTAACTGTTTTAACTTACTCATCTTCTGTTGGTAGAAATATAAAAACGCATACCTTTAAATATCTGCTTTGAATTTGAGCAATAAATTATCAAAATGTTTCAAAATGTGACTTTGGCATATTTCCTACATCTTTTGCCAGTGTATTAATAAAGGGAAGTTAACTTAATCAGGGTAAAAAACATCTGCATTATAGAGTTCAAGTTAAAGTGAAACTCCCCCAAAATTGGTTTCATAAAACTAACTTTTTTGTCAGCCTAAGAATCACTGAAGTGACTGTGTAATATTGATTTAACAAGCTACCTAATACAATGGAACTGTCATTACCTCCATTTAATTACATTGGCCAATCATGTAAAGAAGATAAATATCCATTATCTTTCAAGATGTTTGGACAACAGTGAGCACAGAGAAAAGAAGGCTTTTCTGAGATGATCCATCAAGTGGCTGTTTTATCTTTTATCAGCAGATAATGCTTCTGAACACCATGGAGAGTGTTTCCTGGACACAATGCACACACTTTCTCTCAGCCTGGGAAAATGTCAGCCAATTTAGCTTCAGACGCTTCAAAGTACAATTAGACTCAATGATGTGGAGACATCTATGGCTATAATCTATAATAAAAAAAAATAGATGTCATACGAGTAAGTGTCAATCCAGATGAGAGTTGCTATGTTGCAAACAAGTATATTATATTCTCCATTAGGCTGGATAGAAAATAACATATCCTTTCCCTTTATACTTCTTTAGAAATCATTATAGCATATTGACTTATTTTTTCATGCTCCTGGTAAAAATAAGGTGACGCTGTGCGTTAGTTTGCTAGGCCTGCTGTATCAGTACTGCAAGCCAGGTGGCTTAGACACCTGAAATTTATTGTCCCAGCGTTCTGGAGGCTAGAAGTCTAAAATCAGGTGTTGGCAGGTTTGGTTCCTTCTGAGAGCTGAGACAGAAATTGTTTCAGGTCCTCTTGGCTTGCAGAGAACTAATTTCATATTCACATGACATTCCCCTGTACATATTGCTGTGTTCAGATTTTTCCCTTTCATAAAGATACTAGTCCTACTGGAGTAACTAATTATTAATTGATTTATTCACTGATTACATATTAACTAATTATATCTGCGTCAACCCTATTTCCAATTAGGCTCACCTTCTGAGGTCCTGTGAGTTAAAAATTCAACATTTAAATTTTTGGTGTAGAGTCTCTCCAGTGTAGAGTCTTAAATATGATGGATCATAAGATCCAGTTCAGACACTATCAGGATAAGCTCAAATCTCCTACAGTGGGGTCTGTTACTCATAATTCTCCACATTTTTTCTTATGGTGATTATAATGTTTTTAATAACATTAAATTAAATTAGTTGATAGAGGCGGAAGGGAGAGAGAGAAAGGATCAATGATGAGTGAGAATGAAACAAAATGACAACCCTGGACCGCGATGTGGTGATAACGCAGCATCAGCAAGGAAACACGCTTTGCTAAATTCTCTCTACCTGAGGCTGCAAGGAATATGTTTTATGGTGACATTAATATGTCCACATTATTTTTAGTGTCCCGAGTGATGTACCTTTGCCAACCATCATCAAAACACACTAGAACCGATTTAATAAAGGCTGGCTAAATAAAAGGCATATTTTCAATTATATCCCAAATGGTCCTAGAGATTGTACACAGATGCACTCGAAGAGAAGTTCAAAACTAATCTCTTAAAAATAGATTCTCTTAGCTAAACCGCTATTTTAAAAGCCTCTAGCTACTTAGTGTTTCATAATGAGAAAAATTATGGACCCAAGATACCTTTCTCTTTAACAAATCAATAATGTTTTAAAAAAATCAACACCCATGACTTATGGAGGTGACTGATTCAATACAAGTCAGTGTCTTAAAAACCACATTAAGCATTTATATTTTACAATTGCATATAAATCGTTGTGATTTGGCAGTGTGTTCTTATTAAAAGTTCATTTGTGAAAATTGTATGCGGCCATCTTTTCTGCTTCTACAACCCTCTGGGGAAAAACTTTTGTGATTCCTGGAAGAAATCATACGTCTCTAAATCACTTTTTAAAAAATAAATTGTTTAGAAAGCACACCGTAGAAACTTAAGTGTATGTTGATACTCCGATTTCAAAGTTATACAATACAAAACTAATGCTAATTTAGTACATAAAATGAAGAATTGTTCTTAGAAAAGAAAAGAATTGTTCTTAGTGTTTTTAATGATTAGGATGAAAAAAAAAAAACCCAGCAGAATAAATCTTTGAGGGTGGGAATAGGAACTTACATATCGGATATGGGGGCCTTTAGAATCAGTACATTTTAATCATTCCTTCTAGCTATGAGTCCATGAACATAATGAATGGAACCATTTCTAAGGATAGCAAAGAAAATGTACCCTTTAAGAAAAGCTTATATTATGGAGAAATGGTTTCAGAAGTTACAAAGACATAAATTGGGGACTTGCCATTGCAGATATCATCAATATGTTAAAGATACATATTTGCAAATAAATTCTTAACATTGTATAAGTCACTACAGTCCAAGGTAAAGGTATTATTATTCTTCAGGGCATTACAACCATTATGGAAGGATCAATTTCTCTGGAAAATTTGGGTCAGGGGACTCCTGGGTGGCTCCGTGGTTGAGCGTCTGCCTTTGACTCAGGGTGTGATCTTGGGATCCAAGATCTGAGTCCCACATCAGGCTCCCTGCAATAAGCCTGCTTCTCCCTCTGCCTGTGTCTCTGCCTCTCTCTGTATCTCTCATGAGTAAATAAAATAAAATCTTTAAAAAAAAATTGGGTCAATATGATAATGTATGCACTAAATATGACACTAATTATAAATGAATGTAAATTATTAAATAATTAAAAATCTAAGGATGCTCTTTGTGAGGAAAAGAAAGAGAAGTAATTCACTACTACTGGAGATCACTCTTATACCAAATTCTTATAGTGAAATTTGGTAATACAAGGGAAAAAACATGCATGTGAGTATTTGGCCTGCTTTGTTAGAAGAAACTACGATTCCCATTCCCACTTGATGAAAGAGAGCCCTTTCTTCTCCCTCTTCCTTCTTCTTCTCCTTCTCCCACTTCTTATTTTTTTTTTCTCCTTCTTCCTTTAAACAGGAGAATGCCAGGTAATAATTGTATGAGAAACTAAAGATTAAAATAACCCTGTAACTCCTCTAAAATAATTGATTCAAGCAATACTCATCCTTGGATGCTAAAGATTAGAATTTGAAAAGGTGAAGAAGACTGGTTAATTGCAGGGTGCCAGAAAAATCATCATTAGTTTACTTGTTAATTGTGAAGGGGAGAAACTTTACAGTGGAAAAATCTAGAAGTTAGAACCATAAGTAGTTGACTGATGACTGCATCATACAAAGAATATAAACAAGTTAGATAACATCATAAGGTGACAATTAAGTGAATTCATACTATGGGGTATTTTACTAATATGGCTAGCCTTGTCCCCCTCAAAAAGCCAAGATCATCAGAAACAAACAAACAAACTCTGGGAGACCTAGCAGTCATCGGTGCACTCCCCTACCTCTTGCCTTTCCTACTCTCTTCCATGCCAGTCTGATTGCCACATGTGAGTGCCTGATTAGCTTCCTGAGATTTTTTTTCTGCCACCAGGCATGCTCTGCTGCTTTCCATGCCAGTAAGACAAGATGCATTAATGTTTTAGAAGAAGGAGGAAATTAATGTTTTGAGTAATCTTCAAACAAGATTGACTGGAGTTTGGTATAAATACTCCTGCTCTCACACCCTTTGCGTTATGTGTAAGGGAAATATCAGAGGTGTGATTGCATTCTCACTCTAGACTTTCCCTGGAGTCACTCACAGTGGTAACTGGCTTGGTAATGTGCCCTCTATTGGCTCCTCTTCCCTTCCCTTCCCTTCCCTTCCCTTCCCTTCCCTTCCCTCCCCTCCCCTCCCCTCCCCTTCCCTTCCATTTCACTCTCTTTCCGTATTTCTTTCACCTTCCTAATAAATTACCTAATCTTGAATCATCTTCTGATCTATCCCTGGGAGAGCCCAAACTAGAACAGGGATCAAAATTAATCCAGAAAGGTAACAAACAAATGCATGAGTAGTATTTGCATTTGGTTTAAAAAATGGTGAGAAGTATATTAGGGAATTTTAGGGAACTCATACTAATTATATGAAATATGATAATCGTATTTTGGTTGTGAAAGGGAATATCATTACTCTTAGAAGATGCCTGCTGAAATGCTTAAGGGTAATATATCATGGTATCTGCAACTCAATTTCCTATGGTGCCACAATAAATAAAAGAATCATAGATCAACACACACACAAAATGCTAAGAATATACCTGATCAAATTATATAACAACATTTGCATTATAAAGAGAGCCTACAGTAATAATTTTAATACAAATAAAAATTTACTCACCTTAAGAAAAATTTGTATGCATCTACTCTATGTAGAGCTCTGCATAGTGTACTCAAGGAATCAAGGAGAACAAAATAGCCCCTGACATCACAAGTTTACAATCTATTGGAGGAAACAATCTTAAACCAGTTACTATACATATAATTATTTCATTAGTCTTATGGTAAACATGGTGAAAGGTAACTGCAGGGCGCTTCCCAATACAAATGAGAGAAGTGGCTTTCTCAGTGGAGTAGAGGAGATTTATTTGGAGAATCAGTATTTAAGCTGGTAATTTTTGTGTTTTTACCAGCTATGTACTGACTGAGGGAGAGGAGAGATATTGCCGCAGAGTCAGTGGTAAAATTTAGGCAAGATGGGAAGGTCTGTTTACAGTAACACTACACCTTTCACCACTTTGACCAAAGATTCTCGATCTCAAGTGACAAGATACAGTGTATCTGTCAGCCTACCTGGTAATGAATTCTAAAAACGACTCGTTTTAGGTAGCCCAGACTTTGAGGAGTAAGAATTATACCTATGTTCTTATCCCATCTTCACATGTATATTTTAATATATATTTGTTGCATATATTCATGAAGGATATAAGTATTTATTAGGGCTAATTTCCTTGGCATAAATGCAGTAATGCTATTCAGAAAAGTTAAGAAGCATTATCAATTCTTACAGACTACATATAAAGGAAGCAGAAAAGTAAATAATTCGCCTTATTTCTTTAGGTCTTGAATTCAAAATCTAAGCTCTCTCTCTGCAGAGGAGAATAGGTGGCTCTCAGAGGTCGAAAAAGTGCTTGCTTATCTTCACTGAACAGAAATACTTAACACAACACACCCTTGCATACTAATACAGTGCAGTATGCAACTCAACATGCTATTTGATTTTATGATTTCTCATTATAGTCCAATATGGAGACACAAATTTATGTATTGGAAAGGCAAATAATTACACAGGTAATATTTCTCATCCAAGTTACTTTCCTAATTACCTGATTCCCTTAAATGAAATCATATTCAAACATGTTCTCTTCAAAAAAAAATCTGGGTAAGACAAAATCATTCAAATTCATTTCACAGAAAGCCTAAACACTACTTCAGTTTGAAAATAGTTATGTTGTGAGAAGTGAATATGTCGAAGGCTTTTCATAAAAAATCCAAAAAACAAACAAAAAAACGAAAAACTGTTAGAGAAAGAAAATTGAATTTCTGTCATCTAAAAGTGTAATCAACTATGTTTCCTACAACATTGCTTATCTGTGTATTGATTAATACCTGAAAATTATAGTTTTATTTGCTCTTTCTTCAAAATTAATCCAAAATGTTATCAGATTTTATTAGAGAAGTTTTCCCATATCCTTTATTTTACAGTTTTGCCATATATTGAGCACCAAAATTGTAATCATAAGTATGTAAAATGATATTTAACTGTAATATTCCCAAAAGCCTGCCTGACCTCCCTGGTTTGATCAGTCTTCATCTTCACATAGTATCATATATTTTCTTTCAGTACATTTATCACACCAGCAAATTTATATCATTTTTGTAATTATTTTACCAATATCTCCCTGCTATCCCATATTATAAATTCCATTGAGGTAAGGACTGTATTTTACGATTATTTTATCCCCAACACTTGACAGTATGAATAGTATATGAGAGATATTTTTAAAAATCTTGTTGGATAAATGAACATATGACTTTTACCCCTGAAATGTGTTCTTTGAGATGGGCTTTACCAGTTTAATAAAATTCTGAAACATTCAAAGCATGCCTAGCAAAGTACAAAACTTTCAGCCAAATAAGCACTTAATGTCTTTATCACTACATGCTTGCTTGGTTTGACCCTAGTTAGAAAACAAAACAAAATAAAACTCAATAATAATGGTAGTAAACATTTATGCAGTGTTTAGTATTTATTGAGTGCCTTGAACTTTGATATGCATTTTACAAAGTTTATATTGTCTATTCCTCAGAATAACTTCATGAGATTAGAATTGTAATATTAATTTAATTGATGAATACACCGGGACTCAGGTTAATTTTCCCATTGTGATACAGCATGTGGGTTTTGAATTTAAACTCACAAAGATTTGACTCCAAAACTAAACTTTCCTTAATCAACTATGGTTTATTAGCACTTTAAACTAAACAAAGGTTCAATTTAGTCTTCAAACATTCTTTTTTAACTTTTATGCCTGAAAATTTCAAAAAATAAAAATAACATTTATATATGTTTAATGTTAAAGTTTCATTATGTATAATAAAAATTCTCTATATAACTAATTTATCACATAGAGATTGTTTTATTATATATACTTAGTAAATATTTTGGTATATGTAGAAAAAACTTGGTTCATTATCATGAGCACATAGATTAGAAAAAATATTTTTCAAAGAAATGAAGACTGCCAAAGTTTATGATAATTAGATTGTAATTGACTATCATTGATCAAATAACTACATGAAAACATTTTATAAAATGATATATTTCACTTAAATATTTGCATTGGCTTTCCTATCTGTAATTAAAGGAAACTTTCCTCTTTCCTCTCAAAATCATATTCTTGGCACAAAGATCTAAAAGCTAATCAGCTCTTAACTCCCCCAAGCCTGTCAGTTTTCCAACTTGTTGATTTTTTTTCTTAAAATTTCTTCCCACATAATCAGAAATAAAGTAAATGTATTGTGAATCATTCTAGAATCATGTATTGCTTATATTCCTAATTATAGGCATTGTAATAATTGTACTTTCTCTAATAACCTCTTTTGCTTGGAGCAAAAACAAAACAATGACTTTCACTTTACACAGCCACAAATTAGATACCAAGAATAACCTTTCACATACTGCAGGCACTGCCTTCTAATTTGTAAATGGGGGTCACGAATCATCTAATCAGACAGGCTTCATTTGAAATGACACACACTGCACAGCATCCACAATACAGATCCTGGGTGAACAGGTCCGTAGGTCAATTGATTTTTCTCTGTTGCTATTGTTCATGTCAGTCAGGGGATTTTTCGATTTGAAAGAGAAAACAGGGATTATTCTAGCCTTATGATGTTGGTAATCACATATAGATATAAAATACCCAGTAAAAGCCTAGATGTAACTACTACTTCATGGAACTTTAGGGGCAAAGGGTAGGGGAAAATATAGTAAAGTGAAGGGATGTTTACACTCTTCTGAACATTCCCAGAACTCAACCAACCTGATTATTTTTGTTGTTTGTTTTAATTAAGCATTTTGATTCTTTGCACTGCCATTCTTTTCTCTCTGGTGGTTTTAATTCATCGATGGATCATCACTTCATGTATTTTCAACATCATTCTGATACAACCATTGTTGAATCTTCATGTGGTCTCTGCCTTATAGTGCAGTTGACACCATCCTAAATAAGTCAGTATTAATTCTCCATTCATGCTTGGCTTTTTTTTTTTTTTTTTTCTTTCAGAATCTTAGGCCGTTTTTCAACTTATGGTGATTACTGTGCTGATAGAGCTATTTTGTCATGGTGGATGACAGGGATAGTTGTCAGAGTTTATGTGCGGTGTATTAAAAGGATCTTAAAATCGGTCTTTTCCATTTCAATTTTGTCAGTGTCCACAAAACGGGGAAAAAAGTGTAAGAAAGACAAAATAATAAAACGAAATTATATTCTATTGTGCAGGAATTGGGGTTGACACGATTACAGAGAGAGAGAACAAGTGAGAGAGTAAAAGAAAATGAGCAAGAGTCACTTCTGCTCATTTTCTCCAAGCCTATTTCTATAAGGGGATAAGGGAGAGAAAAGGTATAGAAAGGACAAGTAGGGCAAAAAGCTAATGAGAACGCCACCACATCATTCTGCATTGTACCTCTGCTACCTCTTCCACCTAACCTGAAGGACCTCCACCTGGCATAAAGCAAGTGAGGAACAGACACAGGAAGCACAGAGCAGACCATGGTCATTCCCTGGCACCCCATCACTTCAGACCTTGTGAACTTCTGACCCCAAGGAGGGAAATGAACTTGAATACATTTTTGGTACTGCATAATAATTAGAATGTTTATAATGTTTTTTTTTTTAAATTTATCCCTTAAGTCAGTTTGGAAGAAAAGAATTATCTAAAAGTATAAAATATAGTTCTATATTTTATATTTACCTATGGACTTAGTTTCTTAATTTCTTCATGCAGACTCAAGTTACACCTAAAGTCTTTCCATCCCACCCTTAAGAACTCTTTTTAGTATTTCTTGCAGTGCAAATTGGCTAGAGATATATTTTCTTGTTTTTGTTGTTATTCTTAACCTAGGAATGCCTGACAGTCTCCATTTTTGAAGGATATTTTTACTGGATATAGAATTCCTGGTTGACCTTCTATTTCTTTCCATTTTTCATACAGGTTATTCTGCTCCCTTCTGTTTTATTGTTTGTCTGCTGCAAATACAGCTGTTAATTTTATTGAACAACCTTTGTACATAATGACTAATTCGTTTCTTGCAACTTTGAAGATTTACTCTTTGCAAACTGGCCTGAGAAGAGTGAGGTCAAAGTGAGGTCAAATGATACCAACACTCTTTCTGAAGCTTTCCATGGAAGCTGCAACATATATCAAATAGTAATAATGCTCTGTGGATGGAGCATTTCGAGGAATTCTCAATCTTATGTGATCCCTTAAGAAGATGGAAGACTGCCTTTTTTTTTTTTTTTTTTTTTTTTTTACAAGAACCATGATTGCAAGCCTATTGATTTTACAAGGTACTGGGCAAAGCTGAGGAGAGAGGGATGGGAGTTTGTCAACTTACAATGTGACAAACCCTGTAGTTGTCCTGGAGGTTTAGCAATTGTATTGAATACACACTTCCTCAATTGTTGCAAACCTTAGGTTAATTTCAGAAGTTCTACAAAAGTTGACACTGAAAAAATTTGCCACAGTGTTGTTGCTTCTGAAGAGAAACAAATCTATAGAGAACTTCATTCTATGAATCTTGAAGTACTATATCACGGTATTTCTTTTTAACCATGAGTCTTATATTTTCTTTCAGATGTCTCTTTTCTATTTTGGGAAAATGGTGAAATCCTTAAAAAAGAAGGAAAACAGTTTCCATAGAATCAACGTACAACATCAATATTCCAAAACACTTTTATTTTAGATTGTTAGTTTGCTTCATTAAAATGAAAAGCTGAGATGAAAGTCACAGACATTATCTTCCTTGCTTGTAAATATGCACAGCTGTGTGATATAGTTATAGATTATTCATTTTATGATTATTTCCTTAGTTCTAGCTGCCCAAAGCTGACATAAGTATAATTAAGTTCTAAGTCTTATATTCTTCTCCTTCTTGGTTGTTTATATCATCTTAGATGTTGGGGAAGGCAGCTCTCTTTAGTTCCAAACTGAACCTACATTATTGATGATGGAGTGAAATAGAATTTCTAACATTATGTTGATAACATTTGAAAACATTAAAAAAAGGAAGTACTCATTTCTTCTGCAGGAGAAAAGAGAAACTATTATAGGAACAATAGCATACTAATTATTAATGAATGAAAATTTTCAGTAAGGAGAAATTGGAAGGAAAAAACAGTCATAATAATACCATAGGAAGTAGAGATCAGAAGACAGTTGTTAAATATTCTATAGGCAAGATATATATAGTTTAATTTGAGAAATACTATTTTTTTTAAATTTTTATTTATTTATGATAGTCACAGAGAGAGAGAGAGAGGGAGGCAGAGACATAGGCAGAGGGAGAAGCAGGCTCCATGCACCGGGAGCCCGACGTGGGATTCGATCCCGGGTCTCCAGGATCGCGCCCTGGGCCAAAGGCAGGCGCCAAACCGCTGCGCCACCCAGGGATCCCTGAGAAATACTATTTAAAGGAAAAGAAAAACTAGATAAAATAATTTTGAATTTTGCACAGTATCCAAAGTACTAAAACTATAAACTGGCTAAACTGGTTTCAGGGAAGAATCATGCATTTACAATTTATCAATAATTGTGAGCTACCTGTGGGAAAAGATAAATGTCACTTCTTTTCTGTTTTGTATCTTAACAAACAACATAATAAAACTAAATCTTCTTATTTTAAAATAAAAAGTGAAACTTTGTACGGATCCTGACAGATGTATATTTTACATGATTTACTAGAGGCATAGATTAAGCTAAAAGACTGGACAATATCTCACATTGACCTGTTAGATTAGCAGTTCCTAAAAAATATTCTGAAATCAAGAAAGCAACCAAATTGCTGAAATCTCTTTAGAACCATTTGAATATATTTTATATTTTGTGTCAGCTTATTAGTACTTACAGATACTACATGTGAATTCATATATTCTTAAAAGCATAAAATTATTAATAAGGACAGAAACCAGAATAAAAATATTACTTCGATAGGAAATTAGCTTGTCTTAGGAAGTAATTTTATATAGAGAAACTAGGTGAACTAAACAAATTTTGAACCTTACTGTGTATTTCCCTTCTCTCCCCTCCTATATTTATACACATGTATATACAGATGTGTACATATAAAGGGAGACAGAGAGAGGACACTTTATGGTGTTTATGAGTCATGTATATATAAATACATACACACATGGGGAGAGGACCAGTGAGGGAGAACAATTCATGGTCTTTCTTGTTAACTGATTAAGTTAATTTAAAAGTATTATTAAATAGTAAATGTGAATAGACAGAAGGAACTTTTATTCTGGAAGTGGTGTTACGTTAGTTGAATGATAACTTAAGGGAAACTGAATTATTAAGATCAACAGACTAGAAAGTATTCGCCGTGTTCTTTTATGTCATCAATCCTTTCAAATCTATTTCATTTTCCTTTTGAGTTCTTCTAAATCGAAGTAGAAAATGTAATATTTGCCTTCTCTTTGAAGGATATATATTCTTAGTATTTTTTATTGGCACTGAAATTTATACCTGAAGCGAAATCTGATGTACTGAGTTTTTAAATGAATAAAACCGGAGATGAAGATGTGCTTGATGATCTAAAAGGACATAGAAGAAGATGCTAGTGTCAGTCATTTACTGAAAACTAGTTATTGAGGTCTCACTTTAGAAAGTGAGAAGAACATCATCAGCCACTGGGTCACTGAGTCAGTTAAGCAACCAGCTCTTAAAGATT
Organism: Canis lupus dingo; assembly: GCF_003254725.2. NCBI lineage: Eukaryota > Metazoa > Chordata > Mammalia > Carnivora > Canidae > Canis > Canis lupus. The sequence goes on along the minus strand of NC_064279.1, from coordinate 4,185,072 downwards.
TTTTTTAAAGATTTTGTTTAGGGATCCCTGGGTGGCGCAGCGGTTTGGCGCCTGCCTTTGGCCCAGGGCGCGATCCTGGAGACCCAGGATCGAATCCCATGTCGGGCTCCCGGTGCATGGAGCCTGCTTCTCCTTCTGCCTGTGTCTCTGCCTCTCTCTCTCTCTCTCTGTGTGTGACTATCATAAATAAACAAAAATTTAAAAAAAAAAATAAATAAATAAAGATTTTGTTTATTTATTCATGAGAGACACAAAGAGAGAGAGGCAGAGGCACAGGCAGAGGGAGAAGCAGGCTCCATGCAGGGAGCCCGACACAGGACTTGATCCCAGGACTCCAAGATCAGGCCTGGGCCAAGGGCAGGTGCTAAACCACTGAGCCACCCAGGGATCCTCGTAACCAGCTTTTGGTTTCAGCTCAGGTCATGATCTCAGGGTCGTGGGATCAAGCCCCGTGTCAGGCTCCAGGATCAGAAGGGAGTCTTCCTGAGAGTCTCTCTCTCCTTCTCTCTCAAATAAAAAAATAAATCTTAGAAAAAGTGAGAACATCAGAAATTTATTTCTGTGTTGTTCCTGTTAGTATTATTTATAGTAGTTATAAATAATACATAATATAACTGAATTATGTGATATTACTGAAAGATTATAATGATTCTGAAAATATTTATCTGAAGAAAGAAATAGAACAGAACTTTCAGATAACTATTTTAATTGACTCTTTTTGACAGTCATCAGAGCAAAATAAGCTACCCCTCAAAATTCATTTTATAGTCGATGCATAACACATCAATGAAGAAAATTATAAATCATCTAAAGATGTGGAATAGTTATTAAGTCAGCCAGATATCTTTGCTACCTGGCTGAGTGTGCAAACCCATGAAGAGAAAGAACTTATCATTCCAAGGGGATCTTCATTGGTCACTGAAGTCCTTGCCCAAGAACATAAGCATTTAGCCTTCGACACCAATGTGAGATAGAGTCATCAGGATTTACCAGGCTAAGATAATATGGTTTCGTTATTCATTCCAATTGTGATTATGGGAGACATTATATGTGGTACCTGTGGTGATATTTTCCAGTGCCAGTGGCTCTCTTCAATTCATTTTGGGGAAAGGCTTGAAAAAGCAGAGCTCACCAAGTCTTATTTTAATGACTTTTGCATTGGAATTGTTTTAGTGAATAAAACAAGGACTTTATAGACCAAAGAAGACAGAGATCTTTCTTGTCACAGCTATGGGAAAAAACAAACAAACAAACAAAGACAAAACAAAAACAAACAAAAAAACATTTCTAGGGAATGATCCTGATGGTTTGACTTGAGTCATGAGTGAGATCACCCTGAAACTTATCACCATCATCAGGAATCTCGTGAACTACGTCCAACTTTAATCACATTCTTACTTCTCTGGTGCTGGGGGCGGGGTATAAAGAGTATTTCATAAGATGGCCTCATCCAATGTCCCTACCTCTTGACGATCACACTTTTGTGTAGTCTCTTCTCCTTGAGCATGAACATGGCCATAGGACTTGCTTCCAAAGAGTATAATGTGGCAATAACGGCGGCATCTATGTGATTACACACATAGTTTTTGTGCCTAGTTTTTTGGAGTTTCTCTTTCCTTTATTGGCCTTGAGGAAAGAACCTTATTGGGAAACTTCACGGTGCCCAGAACCATGGCAGCCTTCAGAAGTTGAGGACAGCCTCTGGTTCACAGCAGACAAAACTAAAGCTCAGTCCAAGGAACTCAATTTCGCAGGAACTGAATGAGCTCAGAAGTAGATCCTTCCCCTGTGGAGAGTCACAGAGCACTGCAGCCCTGGCTGACAGCTTGGATGCAAATTGGTGAGTCACTAAGCACAGGGGCTAGCTAAGCCATTCCATGTCTATGGAACCTTGAACCATAGAAATAATAAATGAGAAAATAAATGTGTGTTAAGTGTGTTAAGCTTGTGACAATATTTTCATGCAATAGATAGCTAATACAAATAATCTAGTTTCATAGAAACAATGATTAACAATATTTGTCATGATAGCCATTAGCTGGTTGCTATGAAAACAAAATTTTCCAATCATAGATTGTAATTTGGGGTTTATGTTCATGAACCTGCTCTCCTCTCCACCCATTTGGTATATATTTAAATTTTATGTGTAAAAGAAATCCTCCACATGTGAATTACAACTCTCAAAGGATTAAACAGCAATATAAATATTTTAGAAAATATGCCCTTTGCCTTCTTAATGAAGTATTTATTTTCTGGATACTGTGTCACTACATGAAACTGTCAAGTTGTGAACATATTAATGACTATAACCTGCTGTGTTTCAATTCCTTCAGCTTTTACCAGTTTTCCACTATCAATGCAAAATGGAATAAAGAAATCTATGATCAGGGCAATTACTGCTTCATTATGAAATTTTAGGAGTTGTTAATAATGATATTCAGCATACTCTATTTTCTAGCCTTTTAAATTTTTCTTTTCCATAGACAAAAAGAAAAAAAAAATTCTCCCCAGCTGTTCTAAAAATACAGAACCAAGTGTTGAATTAAATAAGCTAAATGTCTTCTTCTGATAAATGAGTGCTCACTCACATAGAAATTATAAATGTTGCTTAATTGCTTAAGATAAAGATTCCTTGCTGGTATCTGATATCTTACTTTAGGCTGACACTTTAATCTTGACTATAGTTCTGTCATTTGTCAGTCACAATCTCTAAAAATAGAAATACAAACCATTTAACTCTTTGTTAAAGAAACTATTAATATATTCATACTTAGAATCATACATTACAGTAAGTACTAAATTTAAAACCCTAAGACTTTGTTCTCGAAAAAAATAAATGAAGTGCATTTTTATTGGTATGTGAAACTGGTAATGTTCAAAAATGGGGTTCTGGCTCTGATAGACACCCAAGTTATGTGAGATAGGAAAGGACTCTACGTCGGTGTCCTTAATCAGTTATTCTTAGGCCCCAACAAATAGAGGGGTGTGTGTGTGTGTGTGTGTGTGTGATCATTGTCCAATGAGGATAGAAAAACACAGGGATTAGCATACTTTTTTTGTAAAGGACAAGATAGGAAATACTTTCAGCTTTATGGTCCATAAGATCTCTGCTGCAATTACTCTATTGTGTCGCTATAGCATGAAAGCAGCCATAAACAATATTTAAACCATGACTGAGCTCCAAGAACATGTTACTTACAAAAGCAGAAGGGCCAGATTTGGCACCCAGAGCCTTAATCTGCTGACATTTGTCCTTTGGGAAGTCAAAAGCATGAATTTTAATAACTAAAAAGCATGGATTTTAATAACTAAAATACTTTTTGCATATCTCATCATTTTAATAAACTAAAACATGGTAAAAGTTTGAAGGCTGGAGCTGGAGTAGAATCCACAATTAAACTATATATTAAAGTAGTGAGGAATGTTTTGGGGGTTGGCTACATTGAGGAAAATCTAGGAGACATAGAAAAAGGTGAATGAGTTGTGGGCTCTGTGAAAAAAAAAAAAAAAAAAACTCAGAAAGAAAACCAGCCAATATGGCATGAACTAAAAAGGAAATATAGAGACTAAAATATCCAAGGTGCATTTTTAAAGTCACATGCTCTAATGGGTTTGACATAAACTTTCCTCTCTTATTCCCATACAAATCTATAGTAAAGTCTACATTGTTTACTTAAGTTGTTCTGTGAATAGATTCATTTTGAGGACTCTAAGAGTGTTCAATTGTAGATATCCAGGTAAAGGTGGAGAAGAAAACAGAAAAAGAGCTAAAAAGCAAAATATCTTTTATTTGGATTCCTATTATCCTTTGCTACCAGAGGACTAGGCAGGTGGCTTCCATGAGTGGGCAAAGGGAAACGTTCCTCAGTGAGACCTAATCTTCTTTAAAAACACACACACACAAATCACACAAGGTTTATTCTGTTTCCATTATTCCTCCCAAGAAGAGTCAATAAAATGCAGCCAAATGAAACTAAGTCATATTTCTTTAATTTCCACAAGGACTCTGTGGAATCCCAAAATACTTTACTTTTCTGGTTTAATCCTTTCTTACTGGCCTCCTCCATAAGCTGAAATATAGGTTAGTAAAATCCAAGCACACTTCGCTCTCCTTGTTTTACTCGAAAGTCATGCTACCAAAATATTGATAACATAATCCAGATTGGATATTAGCAAGGAAGTCTACAGGAAGTTACAGTCTCTGAAATGAATACAGTGGATGAGGTTATGTATACCCAAATGAAAATAAACAGGCATTTTCGTTACTCCACACTATAGGCAAAGATGCCGTAGAAGAGTCAAAAACCTTCATAATACTGGGATAAATAAATTCAAGAATAATAACAATAATAGTAATAACAATAATGAAGGCGCTTTTAATATTTGACATGCTATTTTTTGTAGATTAGCCACATAGGCAGAAATTCGATTAATCTGAACCTGTGTCTCTGGCTGTGATTCAAAATGAGAAAAGATGCAAGTTCAATTTCTGATACTTGTAAAACAGGAGACCAAAAACACTGAAATAATGGAAAGTTAAGGTATAGCCATTGTGGAAGATATCTTTCAACCAGTTGTCTCTCCTGTACTCCACTCACTACTCCTCTCTTCTAAACACCTAGGTAGATAATTTTTTAGCTTCTCACTTACAACTGATCATTTTTTAAAAGATTTTATTTATTTATTCATGAGAAACATATATATAGAGAGAGGCAGAGACACAGAGGGAGAAGCAAAGCAGGCTCCCCGTGGGGAGACCGATGTGGGACTCGATCCTAGCACCCCAGGATCACGCCCTGGACTGAAGGCAGGTGCTAAACCTCTGAGCCACCCAGGGATCCCCTGATCATTTTTATATGAAACAGTATCACTAGAGTAAAACTTTTCCTTCTGTATTTGCTCATATACTTCAAGAATCTTCTACTATTCTAATCTACAAAGATAATGCTCTTCAGAGTCTGTTAATCTACTGTCCCCTTCAGTCTATGGGAACCTGTCCTTCTCCTCCATTTCTGCATCATTAGTGCCACTTCCAGAACCTTTTCTTGTGATTCCATAGATTTTCAAAGATTGATTGATTGATTGATTGATTGATTGATAGCATGAGCAGGGGTAGGGGGAGAAAGAGGGAATCTCTGCAGACTCCATGCTGAGTGCAGAGCCCAATGAGAGGCTTGTTTCCACAACTCCAAGATCATGATCTGACTTGAAATCAAGAGTCGGGTGCCTAGGACTGAGTCACCCAGGCATTCCACCCATAGATTTTTGATAGTTGTCTATAGAAAGAACATTTATTGTGGAATAGGGAATAATAACATGGAAGTAATTCTCAACCCTTCCTATATCGTAGTCTTGTGATGTGATTTATCAGAAAGAGAGAGTAGGCTTCTCCATTCTTTGACTTAGTCTGGTCTCGTGTTTTGCCTTGGCTTATGGAAAAAAGAGCAAACCTGCTGCAACTAGAAGCTTGATAAAGTGTCTTTAGTGTCTAGTTAGGCTTCTCATTGTAGGGAATGTGCCACAGTTCTGAGAACACTCCCAGGCAACCCTGCTACAAAGGTGTGAGAAGGGCACCTGGGCAGCTCAGTGGTAGAGTCTACCTCTGGTCCAGTCGTGATCCCGGGGTCCTGGGATCGAGTCCCGCAGCAGGCTCCCCATGCTTCTCCCTCTACCTGTGTCTCCGCCTCTGTCTGTGTGTCTCTTATGAATCAATAAATAAAATATTTTTGAAAAGATGTGAGAGACAACACTTTCCTCCACCAGACTGCCCAAGCCAAACCACTAGCATCAGCAGATAAGATAAAGGTAAGATCAATAGAGTCTATTCCAGGTCAGCAGAGTTATACAAACAACCCATAAACTCAAGAAAATAATGGATTTGGGGTCATGTAAATAACTAACGCATTGATAACCCTATGGTTATAAGATATGCCCCATATTTTACAAAGGCTAATTTTTTTAGCTAAAAAGCAAGGGGCAAACATCTCCATATTCTGTCCTCTGTTCTTGTCATGTGTCATATTTAATTCATAATATTTGCCTGATTACCTAACATTGATGGTTTGGGGGTATGGACAAGGGATAAACACAGGGCACTTATTGGCGTTAAATGTGTTTTAGTTTGTTTTAATGACTCATGTTCATATGCAAAGACATCGGATAAACTACAGTTTATTCTACTGCCCAAGTATAAGAATTAATTTTTGATGCATGAAAAAAACTGGTAATAAGAAGAATGTTAAAACAGTACAGAAATAGCTCCCTTTCAAGATCTTCCAACTTTGTCTCTTTCTTTGCCAATAGCAGGCTCCTGACTTCCACTCTTCCCTTTTATCCCCTATACTTCTTAGCTTAGCCCCACTAACAGTCCAAACCAACCCGCTCCCAGTCAAACAACACCTGGCCCTTTGTTTGTGTGTGTGTGTCAAGATAAATAAGGCCTCTATTTGCAGTATTTTATGTTGGAATATGTAATAAACATTCTCAAAGAACAGACTCAGTGTGTTCTCCTGATAAACAAGAAAGTACACATTTTACATCTGGAGGAAAATAACTAAATCATTCTTGCAATTCTTAATTACCGTAATCTGTCAACAGGCATCTCTTATTGATACTAGTCATGTCACTCTACAAGGTTGAAATGAGGAGAAAATGAAAACTACTTTTATTTTATTTATTTTTTATTTTTTTGAAAACTACTTTTAAAGTCCTTTTACATTCTAAAGAGTTATATAGATGATGAAGCAACCACTATAACAAAAACAAATCCTGCCTGAAATCTCTGTAATGCCATCATTTCTAAGTTATTTAATGGCTGTGGTTGTAATAGTTTGAAATAGGTTAAGTCAGGAGGTTAAGGAGTTTTTATTGATATTGTGAATACATTTATGAAAATAAGTGAGTAAAGGTTCGATCTGGTAAATTCAGTTAATCTGACTTAACTTGAGTTTCAATTTTCTTACCCATCACTGTAAAATCAGAAGAGTTATCTGGAAAAATAGAAAAAGACTAAAAGACTGGAAGGCACTTGACAAATGTCAAGCAAATACAGAGAATAACCACCATGACAGAGACAATATTAGTGTTAAATGTGGACAATATTAGCAATGCACGCTAGCATAGAACCACAAGCCATAGCTTCAGGAACTTCCATCGAATCCTATCCCTGGTTTACCTCCCAACCTAGAGAAAAATAATTTTCCATCCTCTTTGTGCTTCATGGTATTTCCTTGCAAAGATAATATATCATCCATCACACAGAAACCATAGGATCACTGAAATTTCATAAAAGAATGACAGTATATAGCACAAATGATTGTGATCACCTGAAATAATATCATTTAAAAACTTTAGTAAAAATAAAGGGATAAAAGTACATCAGAACTTTCGAATTCTTGGCAAGATCTAAAAATCTGTCTCCAAAATGGACCAAGATATATTTAACGAATGGGATTTCTCCCCATTTTTTTTTTTTTTTTAGTATTTACTGTTGTCCATATGGTATAGACAAATATACATAAAATATTCATTATATAAAAATCCCATTCCTATATTCAAAAAAAGTATTTCAATGAGATATTTGTGTATGTGTAAACATGAGGTTTTATTTACTGCATTCATATATGTAAAGGAAAAAAATGTGATCTTTGTCTCTCTTGGTAATTCAAGCATATCTGTAAAAGAAATATAGAAAGAGAAGGAAAGCAAACTTCTTAGATCTAAGACAAAGTAATCACAAGATGTGGGCCAATGATGAGAAACCTCATTTTTTGTTTTCTATGAAGCTTTTTTTTTCTTATTTTTTAGACTTTTATATATACTTCAGAAAGTATTTTAAGGCATTCAAATAACAAGAAAAAGTGCAGCTAATTGAGTCAAATAATAGCAGATACTTTTCCCAAACGAACCCATGTTATTCGTGTCCTTTTCCATCAAAACTTCAATATTCAATCTTTCAGTTCTGTAGGTCTGGCTTTTAATTTTTTGGGGGGGTACTCATTAATCTCTAGAATATCATGAGTGTTGTGTATTTCCCAGACTATTCTTTTACGTTCTTCAGTTTCAAATGGAAAGGTGACATGCCCAACAGTGGCATTAATTCATTCTTGACGTGAGCATTCAGTGAATCTGACCTTTTTCTTTTCTTTTCTTTTCTTTTCTTTTCTTTTCTTTTCTTTTCTTTTCTTTTCTTTTCTTTTCTTTTCTTTTCTTTTCTTTCTTTTCTTTCTTTTCTTTTCTTTCTTTTTCTTTTCCTTTTTCTTTTTTCTTTTTTTCTTTCTTTTCTTTCTTTTCTTTTCTTTCTTCTTTCTTTCTTTCTTTCTTTCTTTCTTTCTATCTTCTTTCTTTCTTTTGATCATGTACAGAACATGATCATGTTCTAATTCTTTCACTTTTACAATTTATTCAGTTTAAACAGATTTCTTGGATTCTCATTTTATTTCTAGTCACAACCAGCTGCAGAAACACTGCCTCCTTATAATAATCATAAACTAGAACTGCTATAGAAATGTGAAATGATATTGTTTCCTTCCCATTCTGATCTTCCATCAACAATTTACGATTCTGAAGCAGCATTAGCACAATATAGTAAGAGACAGCTGCTTAATTTACCTTAATTGTTAGGCAATATCTCATTTTATCTAGATAGCGAAGTCAGCAGATCATTGAGAGCATATGTTTATTGTATTTCTAGTGCTCACAGAAAACCACACTCTGCTTTACTCCCAGACAACAAAAGCTTCAAAGAAGCAGGCTTTGGGAGGGAAAGCCACAGCCACAGGCTCTCCCCCACATAGGCTTTAGTCAGTCATTCATTGTGTTGCATGGTGACAGATGCCCCAGATACATGCAATCGGAAACAAGAAACAATTCAGTTGACCCTGCAACACTCTTGCTTCCAATGTATGATCAAGATTTAAACAGTAATAGAGAAAGCTAACCTGATCACATGCATTTGTTTCTGTGAACGTTTGTGTCGGCGGCTCTGAATTCACTATTTCCTTAGTGAAATAGTGAATTCATTGAGCTTTAAAATCCTCTGAAGTGACTCACAGACATTATTGAAGAATATAACAAAGGCAAATTCCTCGATACATTTCAAAAGCGTCATTTTTCTTCCTTTCTTCAAGGCAACACAGATTTTGTGACATAGAGGTAAAGACAGGCTTAATTATTTTATTGTGATTATTTAATATATGGTTAAATTTGATTTACTAATACTCCATGTACCTCTGATATTGTGCTATACTTTTCTTTTCCCTTACTGTTATTGTCAGGTTTGGTACCAGCAGTTTAAAGTGAGTTGTATAATAATAGTCCCTTTTTTCTTTACTCTGGAAGAATTGTGTAGGATAATGATCTGTTCCATGAATAATTCTTAAAGCAACTGTATGTGTGTATGTACGTATTGGTGTGTGAAAATTTAAAAACCTTCTAAATTAGCTTAATGGCTTTAGGACTGATAAATCTCAGTTTGTGCTTCTCAGTTTTGGGTAAATAATTGGTCAAGAATTTGGTAAAAACCTTGTTCATATCATTGGCAGCTTCTATAATTATGCTTTTTTCTTACATTATTAATTTTTGCCTACTTGGTGTTTTAACATGACCAAACTGATATAAATTTTTACATTATAGGGGCAACTGGGTGGCTCAGTTGGTTAAGCATCTGACACTTGATTTTGGCTCAGGTCACGATCTCAGGATTGTGAGATCCAGTCCTGTGCTGGGCTCTGCGCTCAGCAGGGAGTCAGCTTGAGATCCTCTCCCTCTCCTTCTGCTCCTTTCTGCTTGTGAGCTTGCTTGCTTTCTCTCAAATAAATAAATCTTTAAAAAGTTGACATTATATTAATTTTTCTAATTAGCCTATTGATTTTGTTGACCTCCTCTATTGCATATGTACTATTATTTCATTGATATATGTTTTAGGGGCACCTGGTGGCTCAGTGGTTGAGCATCTACCTTGGGCCCAGGGCGTGATCCTGGTTCTGGGTATCGAGTCGATGTCGAGCTCCCTGAGAGGAGCCTGCTTCTCCCTCTGCCTGTGTCTCTCCCTTTTCTCTGTGTCTCAGAAATAAATAAATAAAATCTTTAAAAAAAGATATGTTTTAATTTTACTATTTGATTTCCTTTAATATTATTATTATTTTCTAGTGTTCATTTTTAAGATAAAATCTTGTTTAGCTTATTAATTTTCAGTTTTTAACCTTTGGCAATATGTGCATTCAGGGCTATATAATTCCTCTGAAATACCATTTTACTTGCATTAAACACTTTGCATTAAACATTTGATATGTGATATTCTTATTGTCATTTAGTTTAAGACCTTTTTAACATAACTTAATAAAAATGAATTTTACCAAATTATGGTGGTTTGTATTTTAAATTATCTTTTTATTTAATAATTACATCATGATTCATGCATATAGTTGTATAATATATATTATTTTATATTTATTGTGAATATTTTACAATCTCAAATGTTATAAGATTTAAAACATTCATATGTACTTAAATGAATGTGTCATCTCCAGTTTTAAGCCCCGCTGCTTGATAAATGGCCATTAGATGAAACTCTAAGTCATTCATGATCTATATTATATCTTAATTGCATGATATATTTTGAAACATTTAATATAATATGTAATTTTATAATTTAATTTTAATAGGAAATTTCTTCTTTCTTCTTTTTTCTTAATTGCATATTTACAGTTTCTTACATTATATTTGAGATACAGATTCCATTCATTTAACATAATTTATTATCTTATTTATTTTAAAAGACTTTACTTATTTATGAGAGAGATAGAGACATAGAGCAGGGGCAGGAGCAGAGGGAGAGGGACAAGCAGACTCTGTGCTGAGCCCAGAGCCAGGCAGAGAGGGCTTGGTCTCAGGACCGTGAGATCATGACCTGACCTGAAACTAAGAGTCAGATGCTTAACTGGACCATGCAGGAGCCCCATAATTTATTATTTTTAAATAAGCTAAAAAATAATATTATGAACAGAAACACTAACTTAAGCAATTATATAAGTATCTTATTTTTCTCCAATGTATTTTGTAATATATTTTCCAATATTTATTAAATAATAAAGTGCTCTTTGTTTTCTCACACACACACACACACACACACACACACACACACACACGTGCATACATCCTGTCTGTCTCTCTCTAAATCATAAGTCAAAAGACCAGTTTAATTAGATAAGAAGAATTTATGTTCAAATGTTGAGCCCAAACTTATTCAGAATCCAGTTAAGTGAGAATTTCTTATGTCTATTGTAATTACCTTCACCAAGTAAAAACAAATCCAGACTTAACTAAGTAGAGACTGAGAGAGGTGAATATGTTAGGATTTGAAGCCAATGGCCAAGAAAAGATTCTTGAAATGTCTCTGGTGCAAAAAGGTGAACTTATTGAAGCACAAGGACAGGACCCGGGGGCAGAATGAGCTGCCCTGGGGTCATGAGGAGGGGCCCATTATAGACTTTCAATTTGGGAGGGTGTTAGGGAGAGCATAAGTCTCTAAGGAATTTTGGAAGCAAGGTTTCCAGGACCTTGAGGGGGCAGCTATTGTGGGGAAAAGGGTGTTTATCACTGTCTAATAAAACCTTAGTCGTGAGAACCTACAGATGTATATCAATGAGCCATATGCTTGGGGGATGATTCCAACACATATCTTGGGGGGTTTAGAGATAAGGAGAATTTCTAAAGGAGTTTTTATATGTTAAAACAGCCTGAGAGCATCCTGAGGGGTCAGGCTAAGATTGCCTTTGCCCTTAGCAAAGTGTCACCATCAAGGTAGTTGAGTCCTTAGAGGAAGGTCGTTCTGCCTGTGTCAAGGACTTATCAATGGGCTATAGGTGGTAGTGAGGAAATTTAATAATTTCTCTTCTGCCTCTGTTTCCCACATCAGAGACTATATTTGAAAGGACTACCAATGGAGCTTTTGCAATAGTACTATGAACTTCTAAACAGGAGATCTGCAAGTGTTCCAGCAGTCAAGCAGAAAGTTTTTCTTTCCCAGAGAGGAGAAAATAAAGTTAGAAAGAATCCAGTGTTGGGGAGTGGGTAGTATAATCAGATGACCGAGAATTGGCTTTTCTCTGGTTTGGAGTCAGCCAACTCTTGGGAGGGACTTTCAGGAGAGGTCATTTTATATTCTGATGCTGGCTCAGGCTTGAAGAGGTAAGTGGGTCCAAAAGTTCAGGAACCTGGGGGAAGGAGAGAAACTTAACTGGAATTTGCTTAAGTCAAATTAGCAGGTACTTTGTCCAGATTGGTTAATGGCTACAAACAGTTCAGCTAATCATTTATAAGACAAAGGATGGGAATTTGCAGTCTGTAATAAGTAAACTAGAGGACATCAGTGAGTGTTAACTAAGTCATTGAAGAGGAAGGAATGGTTCTTTGTAATAAGCCATTTCCTGGAAGACAAAAAGGATGGGGAGATGGCCTAGGTTTAACAGTGTCACTTTAGGGGATCCCTGGGTGGCTCAGCGGTTTAAGCCTGCCTTCGGTCCAGGGTGTGATCCTGGAGACCCAGGATCCAGTCCCAGGTCAGGCTCCCTGCACGGAGCCTGCTTCTCCCTCTGCCTGTGTCTCTGCCTGTCTCTCTCTCTCTCTGTGTCTCTCATGAATGAATAAATAAAATCTTAAAAAAAAAATTAAAAAAAAAAAAACAGTGTCACTTTAGACAACATTTCCAAGAATTTGTTCCAGTGAAAAACACCCAAGTAATTATATTAAATTTATTTAAATTAATATTTTCATAGTTGAGTTTTTTTATTTTTTTTGTTTTTATTTTGTTTTTTTATAGTTGCATTTATTTTAAATTTAAAGTGGAAAATATTATAAAAAAAGTAAGTCATTGAGGTCACAGAATGGTAATATACTTATTAATATCATATTACATATTTAAAAGTAGCTAGGAGAGTAGATCTTGGAAATTCTCAACACAAGAAAAATAATTTTGTTGTAACTATGTAGAGAGATGGATGTTGAATGAACTAATGGCAATCATTTCACAATATGTACAAATACTGAATCATTGTGTGTAGACCTAAAACTAATACAACGTTATGTCGGTTAGACCTCAATCTTTTTTTAAATCATATTTCAGTATTCTTATCCTTAGTATCATAATGCTTAGACAAATGCATCTGTTAGGTTTTGAAAGTAAGGTTTAAAATAAGACCACCAGTAGTATAAAAGTATGCTGATTGCACAGGCCTATTTTAGATATGAGAAAAATAGGTTCTTACCCAATAATAGTTTTTTTGTTTGTGTGATTTCTGAAAGATTTTTGAGGTCTCAAATCTGAACTTTAATAGAAAACTGGCTTCACTTTCAAAACATAAATGTACATCTTCTGTTCCCTGTTGTCGCTACCAATAGCAGATCAATATCAGTTTTTTCAGAGCAGTGTTATTCTATAAACTGTATAGAAATTGTAAGTAAATAATCATTGCAATTAAATTCTAAAGAGTGATATAACTGATTGATATGCACAATAAGATTCCTTTCAAACAAAAAGTAAAAGTGAAAGGAAACATTGGCCAAAAGCCAACTGAGAGCAATGAACATAAGTTTTTTTGTTTTTGTTTTTTTTTTTTGTTTGTTTGTTTGTTTGTTTTTTCTTTTTGTATACTGAACTATCCAATCTAGGTTGGGCAGTTTCACTAAGAAATCCTAAATAAGATGATATTTCAGCAAATTCCGGCATCCCAAAAGACATGTTGCCAAATGGATCACCTTTAAACTATTTGACCATGTTTTGAACTCCCAATCACTTAACTTTAAAATAAATTGTCACATTATAAAGAGGAAGTATACTTCTGCCTTCAAAACTTTTCTAAAGACACTAAATTTCAAAATAGATGACCAAATGCTAGCAACATTTTTCATTACTTATATTTCATATGCTGCAAATGTAACAGTGGAAGGCAATTTAGGAGATAATGATCATGAATTGGAAGGGAATGAAAGAACCAGGAAAATGGACTTTGAAAACGTGTGCATCAGCAGACTCAGGAGACCGGTTGGAAAGAACACATTGACGGAAGTCTATAGCAAGAGTGGAGGCAGACGGTTTCTTGGATGTAATAATAAGGGCAAAGAAATAAACTATACCCATGCAAATAAAATGTGAAAGAGGAGCCTGGTAGGTGATTCAAATACGGGGTGAACTTTTCTCAGAGGATTAGATTGGGAAAATCACAGTGATAAGTACGTCTGTGTAGTACAAGAATTTGTGGACAGCGTTGGGAGAACCAAAGTCAAAATAAATTGCTGCGAGCACAGGATCTTAAGAAGTAAAAAAGGAATGAAAAGTTAAATTAGGCATGGCAAGGTAGATAATTATATACGGCATCAGAAAAGGAAACCTGCAGTTAGAAAATACATAGCTAAAACTTTTATTTTAATTGTTTTATCCTTTTTCCTCATTAAAATCTTAGGTTGCATAGGATCAGATAGATGAAAGTTACTTCCTACCAAGGAAGCATTTAACAATTTATTTATCAGCATCTAAACTCGCCAAAAAAAAAAAAAAAATCGAGTGTTTACATCATAGTTTGTTGTGCAATTAAGTGCTAATTTTGAGAACATTAAATGCTTGATGAGGAGCTAAGTGGATGCTTGGATAGGCAGAGACTAAAATTAAAACCTAACAAAAGATTACTTCTTGGAATGAACTGTTGTAAATGATAATGAAAATTTTAGTTATAATTAAAATTTAAAAAATGAATAATACCATTTGTCATTACATCTCTATATTGTGTAAAGTTATAGGGAGTTAAGCTTGTAAGTTAAGATAAGCAAGTTAAGCTTATCAATGGGCAATTCATATAGATTTCCTTGGCTGGCTAGCCAGCCTAAGAAATTCTAGAGACTCCTGGCAACGTGGGGCCTGGGTAATCAATTAGCAAGGCCATTGTATCCTGGCTAATTAAAAGCTGACCTTAAAAGAAAACTAAAGGATTGAGTATCTCCTTCACAGTAAAAGGAAAAAAATAAAAACAGGTAAGAAACAACACCAATGGCAATTGGTTTTTAGTATTAAATTGCTTTGATTAAAAAAACAAAACAAAACAAAATAGGGCAATTATCATCAGAAAATTTTTTAAAAAACGTAAAATTTAGGGGGCACCTGAGTGGCTCAGTCCGTTGAGTTTCCAATTTTTGGCTTTGACTCAGATCATGATCTCAAGGTCCTGGGATCCTGGGATGGAGCCCTGTGCCTGGCACTGCACTCAGGGGGAGCCTGAGATCCCTTCTCTCCCTCTCCCTTTGCCCATGCCCTGCTCTCTCTCTCTCTCTCTCTCTCTCTCTCTCTCACCCTTAAATAAATGAATGAGTCCATCTCTGTTGCCACCAGTGAAATCCAAGCTTTAATTCCCTCTTGTCTGCACTGTTGCAACAAGCCCTCAGGATAGACCGATGCTTCTGAGTCTAGTGTTGAGTTTTTCAAATCCATTCTTGACCCATAAGAATCTTTCTAATTAGTGAATCTGAATTATGTCCTTTTCCCTTTTTGTCTACGCATGTTGCTATACAACACACATCAAAATAATGTATGGATATTTATTTAAAACTCATTTTCCTGGGACGGTTGGGTGGCTCAGTGGTTGAGCACCAGCCTCTGGCCCAGGGCATGATCTTGGAGTCTCAGGAGGAATCAACTCCCCCACGGGGGTCCCCACAGGGAGCCTGCTTCTCCCTCTGCCTGTGTCTCTGCATCTCTTTCTGCATTTCTCATGAATAGATAAATTAAATCTTTAAAAAAAAACACCCTCATATTCCTGTTTCCTATTCCAGACCTGAGGAATCACAATCTCTGGGGATAGGAGTTCAGAAATGTGCATTTTTAAAAAGCTTCTCAAGTGCTTCTTAGACACATAGACATTTAAGAATAATGATCTTTGAGACAAATTTAAACATTTAGGTGCAGTTTACTAGATTCCGTATTTTCTTTTCCAACATCCCACAATGGATAACTCTATTGCATTCAACTTTACCAATATCTTTTAACTGTCCAATCCATAAGCCCTGCAATATTTTACTCCCCCCTAGAAAATGTCCTGATCCCCTCCCTCACTAACTGTCCCTTATCCCTGTATGTGGCTATTACTCATCTGCAAATAATCACGTGGAAAGTAGCATCTTCCAGAATGTCTTCTGTAGCCAGATTTCAGGGTTTTTTTTCTGCAGTTGGAATTACCTGAAGACTTTAAAATGCATAAGCCTGGGTATCTGTATTTCTTGATGCCAGGAAAGATTTTGGACCAATCTGTTTGGGGCACAACTTGGGCATTAAGGATTCTGAAAACCCCCTGAGTTATTCTGGGCGTAGCCAGGGTTGAGAACGACAAGTCTTTTCTGGGTTTGAGTTTTCTGCCCATTGTTTCCACCTAGAGTGGTACCTCATACTTTCCCTTATCAAAACTCTTATTCCACCTCATTGAAATTATCATATTTCTATTAACTGCTGGGGATAGGAGCCTTGTGACTGTCCCGGAATCTACTATCTACACGTGACCCTGTGTATGGAGAGAGACCTTAGAAGTAACTCAGGAAATGTCTGTTGAATAATTTATTGAAATGATTTGACTCATCTCAAAGCATTTTAAATATTACTTTGATTATTTGCCTTCTACACCCTTCTTCTAGCATACAAAACTTCAGAGGTGATTGTGTTTCTTTCATTTTTGTATCTTCAGAAACTAGAACTAAAAATCTTCCATGAATATTTAAAGAATAAAAAATAAAGTGAAGTGTTGTAAATTGGAACAATGTTTAGAAAAATTAAGACGATGAAATCTCTTCAAGTACAAACTCTGCAGAAACACTTCTCTGTGATGTGGAAATGTTGGAGTTCAGATCCAACAGCCAAGAAAGAATTCTTGAGACATTTTAGTGCAGAAAGGTGGTTTTATTAAAGCATGAGAACAGGACCCATGGGCATAAAGTGCTGCACTGGGGTTGTGAGGGAGGGGGTGATTATATCCTTTCAAGTTGGGAGGGGGGTAGGGATAGCATGAGTCTCTAAGGAATTTTGGAAGCAAGGTTTCCAGGACCTTGAGGGGTCATTTATTACTATCTAATAAAACTTTAATCATGAGACCCTTCCGACGTATATCAGTGAGTCATATGCTTAGAGGACAATTTAGCAATCTTGGGGTAGAGATAAAGGGAGCTTCCAAGGCATTTTTATATATCAAAGGATGCTTGCAGGAACCTGGAGGTTGGCATAATGTTAAGTTAGGATTGCCTTTGCTCTTAGCAAAGTATTAACATTGAGAAAGTTGAGTTCCCAGAGGGTCCCTCTGCTTCCTCAAGGACTTGTCAATGGGCTGTAAGTTGTAAGGCACTTTAATATTTTTCTTCTGCTTTTGTGCCCCACATCATTTGGGCATTATTTATAGGCTGATTATCTTTTAGTAAGCATATATATTCATTATCTGTAAGTAAAAGGTGTCTGGAAAAACCTGTTCCTAAATACAGTTGAGGATTAAAATCATTGAGGGAGATGGTGCCTGGGTGACTCAGTTGGTTGAGTCTGCCTTCAGCTCAGGTCATCATCTCAGGGGTCCTGGGAACCAGCCCCGTGTTGTATTCCCTGCTCAGTGCGGACTCTACTTCTCCTTCACCTCTGCTGCTCTCCCTGCTTGTGCTCTCTCTCAAGTAAATAAATTTTTTTTGAAAATTTTTATTTATTTATTCATGAGAGACACAGAGAGAGAGGCAGAGACATAGGCAGAGGGAAAAATAGGCTCCCTGCAGGGAGCCCAATGTAGGACTCAATCCCCTCAATCCCAGGTCTCCAGGGTCACGACCTGAGCTGAAGGCAGATGCTCAACCACTGAGCCACCAAAGCATCCCTAAATAAAAGCTTTAAAAAAAAAAAAAAAAAAAAAAAAAAAAAAACCTCATTTAGGAAAGTATTTTCAAATATTTATTCTTGGGCCCCTGGGTTTAAATTTCAACATGTGTGGCCAAGAAATGAAATTTTGGGGAAAAAATAAAACAACCTTTTTTTTTTTTTCTGTGTTTCTGTAGGTTCTCGATACCAATAGAAACTATTTTTTGGAAAAACTAACCCACAACCCTTATATAGGAAAAAAATCTATGTATATGGTTCAAGTAGTTATTTTATTTGAATAAATGCTACTTTATTTCATCTGAACTTTCCATAAGGGCGCCTGCGTAGCTCAGTTGGTTAAGCATTTGACTTCAGCCCAGATCATGATCTCAGGGTCCTGGGATGGAGCCCCAAGTTGGGCTCCATGCTCATCAGGGAGTCTGTGTCTCCCTCTGCCCCTCCCCCGTGCTCATGCTCTGTTTCTCAAATAAATAAATAAAATCTTTTTTTTAAAAGCCTGTTCCAGAAGTTTGATTTTAAAACTTCTCTTCCATTTATAGACTGTAAGTAAAAGGTGAATTCACTTTTAATTCACTAAGGGAGTTTTAGTCTCTTAAGAGATTTACAACAGCAAGTGTCTAATATAATGGAGATTATATTAGATCTATATTAGATCTACACTAGATCTGGGTTCTAAAATATTAGAACTGGGTTTGGGGGGTTGGTTAGAAGTTTGCTAAAGAAAAAAAAAATGTTTCTAACTAAAGGGCAGAAGTTCAAAGGAATGAGAGAGCATTATCTTTTCAGGGAATGTTGAGAAGTTCACAGAACACACAGCCAAAAGGGAATGGTAGCAAACGAGACTCCAGTGAATTCCGTGAAAACTTCATTGTCAGATAATATAATCAAGATTTTATTTAGAGGAATATTGTGTATATAGCTACAACTATACCTGTAGATGATACAGGTATAAAGATAGAGATTTAACAGTAGATTGGACAAAATAAAAATTTCATTTGTCTTTGTTCAGTAGACTAATTAATTTTATTAGGGCATAAGTAAATTCAGCAGTGAATGAGAAGCTAATGACTTTTTGATTCTGAGTGAATTCAGCAATAAAGCTAATTAGAGGGGAAATGAATGCCTAAAATATCCCTAGTGTGCATAAAAGAAAAGTGTAAAGATTATTAATTGAAATTAAAATTTAACAGTATACTAATGTAACATGACATAAAATTCCATCTGTTGCACAGCATCACAAACACAAAATACATAAGGAATAGTTCATTTTTCTTAGGTTTTGACTGGTTAATCGCTGGTTAATAATAATGTATTTGTATAAAAAATGGTGTTGGTAGTAAGAATTCCAGAATACTTTTTTTTTCAATGCTAGTATAATTAACATACAGTGTTAATATTAGTTTCAGGTGTATGATCCAGTGATTCAACAATTCCATATGTCACTCTGGCCTCATCACAGCAAGAGCACTCCTTAATCTCCATCACCTATTTCACCCATCCTCCCATCCACCATCCCTCTGATAACCAGTTTATGCTCTATAGTTAAGAACCTGAAGGATTCCAATACACATTGTTGTAGAATTTTTTCTTTCTCTTCCCCAAACTCTGTCTATTCTAGGATAATAAATTCAGTTAGCAAAGTGTAAGCATAAAAAGGAATTTTATTATTAGAAATGATGTGCTGCCCCATAATATAAATATATATATACTGAATATTATGTACATTTGCATGTACATATATGAAATTGCAGATATTAGTGTTGAAGATAAAAATGAAATTTAAAATATGGCCTAAAAGGAAAACAGGACCCTTTTTTTCTGTTTCTAAGACACACAGAGATTATTTGAATTCACAGACTTTCTACATTTTTCAGTTCTACAAAGTATCATATGAAATATAGCTTACAATTTCTGCATTTAAAATGTGACTCTGAACTGTAGCATTTTCGTTTTTCTGTTATAGAGCAACAATTATGTCTCAATATGAACCATTATGGAAATTGAATCAATCCTACTTACAATCAATAAGAAATTACCACAAGATTTGGTGCTACTACCATGAAGCACTCACATTACATTTAGTTAAGATGGAAAAATAATCTTTAAAACCCCATAGTTTTGGTCATAAGCAAAGTATATATTCCAAAATATTAGGCCATATATACTGGCAGCTATAAAAAACATAGCATCAGTTCGGAAACAAAAGACTTAAAGATAGATAATAGCTGTATGAATAAATATTATTTTTAAGATCATGTATAGCAGCTAAAAAGAAACAAATAAATACAAAGAGCTAAAACCCAAATAATAGAAGCCCACCTTAATTTCCAGACACGGGAAAGTAATTGCCAGTATTATTATGCAACCATTTAAAACACTAAATGTTTAAATGTACTAAAATACTAAGTACTAAAACTTAAAAGAAAAAAAAAATAAACTATGACCTCCTGAATTTTGGAAATGCAGGAAACAAATAGAAACTATCTATGACTGGAATTGGTATAAGTAATTTAACTAATACGTTGGAAAAAACATGATGTATGGAATACAACAAAATAAAATGTATATTGGACTCTACTTGATCCTTGTTATTCTGATCTCATTTTCTTCCCAGTCTGTGTTTTTGAGCAGGATTTAAAACGACTCCCAACTTCCACTGTCACGTAGCTCACATTCTTGCCTTCCCTGCTGGTGAGAGTATAGTTACTTTTCCCATACTAAATCCTACTCTTCCTTTTTTTGACCTGCCAGTAGCTACTTTAACTTTCTCAGGTGTAAGTCAAACACAGGTCCTGACTGTCTTCTAAAAATAAAGAACACATCAGGCTCTGGAGGAGGTCGGGTTGCACCCTGCCTCACTCCACTGGACCTAATGCAAGGGTCCCACCTCCCTACTGGCTGCCTTGGCCCTGGGGAGCGCAGCTTCCTCCATGGAAGCCCTCCTCATGGAGTTCTCCCATCCCTACACATTGATCTGTCTTGTATATATTTTTATTTCCTTGACCTAGCAGAGGGGTGCCAGACTTGGGTAACTGCCTCTAACACTTTATTTATGAATTCTGTACCTCACGTTAGTATTTAACAAGAATGGTTTTCAGAGATGCTACAGGGTACTCATGAGGACATAGTGAGGGATTGATGTCTCCAAGAACTGTGTGATTTCCAGAAGCAATAAACCTTTGAACTACCTCTTGCAAATCACTGGGAATTTTCTAAACTCCACAGTTTTAAGGGAAGTTAAGTCTCCTACAATTTTGCACCTGGGACTTCAGTCATAAATATACTCCAATAATTCAAATGTATGCCTCAGAAAACATAGGTTACCCATTATTAATGACGAGAATTGTCATGAATTCTCACAATAGCATTGTGGGCAACCAGATATGAATAAGAATCTCATTTGTCGTAGAAGATAACTTAAACTAGACTATTATAAGGACAGAACATTAGATGAGCTACCAGGTGCCATGGATTTATGTCCTAATTGTAATATGTGGCAGTTGAAGAACAAGGGCAAATCAGATAATTGCTCTAAATCAAGTGTATCTACAAAATATATCTAGTAATTACTGTTTTGCCTATCTTAGAAATTTGTTTCACAGATCGTAAAAGAAAAATGTATGAAAGTGATTTGTAAATTGTATTACTATATAATGGATGCTCCCGGATATGTAATTGATATTGATTGATAAATAGAATGGAAAAAGTATACAATTTAACAGATTTCCAACTTTAATTTATCAACTAATTATGCTAGAAATTTAAAATTCTGTGTGACATTCATGTGATGCTCTTTTCCTTCATGGTGTGATGAGCTTGAGTGTCCTTCCCCATTCTAAATTTATTCCTAACAGTGAATTAATGCTCACCATAATCTACTAGTTCTTTATTTTTCATTTTGTAAGATTCTTCACCAGTGTTTTGAAAATTTTGAATGGTGCTAAGGGATTCATTATCTTGCAAGTTCTATGAGAAGAGTGTATTAGCCTATAACACACAGAATTAACAGTCATGGGTAGGAACCACCTTGACTGTGTTGGTCACCAGTTTCCCCCAACACCTAGCATAATGTGCATATGATAAGTGTTTAATAAATATGCTTTAGGTGGCTTAAAAATGATACTATAATTACCAAAAAGGGTTTTCATTTATCGTGAATTCTAAGAAAATTTATGTACAGTGTAGCAATTTTCATATAAATTAAACTTTCTTAACTCATGGATGGCTTAAAGTTCATAAAGGCTTTCAGCGGGGCAAAATTAATTTTATTGACTTATTTGCTTGGAATGTATTATGCTATATATACGATGAACTGCAGTAAATCTAAAGACTCTGCTGTATGACTTGCCCTACATCTCCATAAAGAGGTGGAGACCTTTTTCTCTTCTCTTGGATCTGTGCTGACCCTGTAACTTGCAATGGCTGATAGGATGTGTCAGAAGTGATCAACGTCCAGTTCTGAGCCCAGCTTTCAGGGCTTCATACATGGTCACTTGCTTGTACACGTTCCTCTCAATGTACATGAGAACATGGTCAGGTTGGAGAGTTGGAAGACACCTTGTCACTCTACACAGTCTGGCCAACAACCAGAGAGGAGGCGGCCAACAGACACCCAAACATTACATGTGTGAAGGGATCAGAACAATTGCCCCACTGAGTCTAGTCTACACTACACGATTGACCTACTGACCTTTGTATTACATAAATACTATTTTAAGCTATTGATTTTAGAGTAATTTACTATAGAGTAGTATTGTGGCAACAGAGAACTGATACGCAAACTTTACTGCTTACTTTTATTTTTCTTTAACAATCTCTTGATATTAATTGGTATCTAGATAGTCAAAATATGCATATGCATGGATGGGATTTATTTAAATAAAAGATAAAAAAATATCAAATAACTCAGTGTTCTAGGGGAATTGGAAAAGTACCCTGCAATAAAAATCATCTGTTCCAAAAGTGAGATAAAGAGCTACAGGGTAGCAGACAGTGGGAAATGAATATTCACATGAAAAGAGAAATATATGCTGCTGAGTTACTGCTCATTTTCTTGTTCAAGTTGCAGGCATTAATTCAACCTTTACTTTTCACTGCTGTGTTTGTTTCATTGTGCACAGTTAAGTTCAAATAAATATTCTTTTAGCAAATGACTTTCAAGCATTCAACTAAAATGCTTTTTACATGTAGACCTGCAAGGCTGGCAAAATTAGTCTTTGTAAATCCGATCAAAAAATTTCGCAGCTTACTAGATTGCATTAATATCTTTATTTCTACAGAGTATTGCTTTTCCTATTTTAATCCATTTACTGGGACAATCGTATGGGACACCCTGGATGGCAGAAAAGAGGCTAGTAGTGTTTTTTACCCCTTCCAGTACTTTTAATTCTCTCTACATTTTGCTGATAGAATCAAACACCTAAAGATAAAGTCTGATAGTATTAGTATCAAATTCAAAAGCCTCATTCTTTGTACCTCTCTCAGCCTTTCTGGGCTTCATTATTTTACTTTTACCTCTTTGTTTATTCTCTGGATTTTCTGTCACACAGACGTCTCCATAGACTTCACGCTAAGAGGATTTGCTGTCTGTGGAAAGGAGAGCATTGCAGTTACATCACAGAGAAGACTTGACTGAGGAGAAAAAAAAGCACACTGTCTTCATACTAATTTATGTTTGTTTTCAGATCAAACGAGCAAGGAAAAGGCTAGGACATAGGAACTGAAGCGGCAAGTGCAGTGATTATTACAATGAATGCTGCTAGTTGATGTTCAAGTTATGCTACAAGTCTCCGGGTGGCCAGCCCCCTGACCTCTCTGAACCTCAGTTTCTTCCATTACAATGAGCTATTTGACTTTAGGGCTCAATTACTATGTAGAGAAAAAGAGCAGAAGATGTACATTTTGAGAAAAGAAATAAAAATCATGGCTGGCATGTAACCAGCTACCTGACCTTGTATATATCCCCTTTTTACCTTGAGCCCTAGTTTTGTTATTGGTGAAATAGATGAAAAAGTTATTAAAACAATAATATAATTAAAAAGGTATATTGAAGCAATGTAACCAGTAAGGCCCCAAATTAACATTAATTACTATCATAATTTCTGTGTTTGAAATGAGAAATGATAGCAATTTAATGATTCTAGGGGTATATTTCAGACCCCATAAGAAAGAAAAAGCAAAGCAAGCAAAATAATTTATCTTTAGTTACCAAAATAACTAAATAGCAGATTGACTAAAATGACAGATTATTACAATGAAAATAGTGGAACTAGTAATTTTACTTAGTCCTTTTGAAAAAAAACTTTTAATTTTCAAGTCATTAAAGATGCACAGGAAGTTGCAAAAAATTGTTAAGCTAGTACTTCCAATATTGTCTTCTTTTAAAATTACATGTTGGGACACGTGGATTGCTCAGTGGTTGAGCACCTGCCTGGAGTCCCAGGATCAAGTCCCACATCGGGCTCCCTGTGAGGAGCTTGCTTCTCCCTCTGCCTGTGTCTCTGCCTCTCTCTATATATATGTCTCTCATGAATAAATAAATAAAATCTTTAAAAAATTAAAAAAATAAATAAAATTACATGTTACTTATATCATCTTCTACACATTGTAGGTTTGTAACACTTAATGCAATTCGGCCTCCAGATGCTACAATGCTGGTAACTGTCACTTTGACTCCAACACCTAGTCTCTGCTCTCTCATGAGAACCTCTTGCCTTTTATAACAGACCTCCCCCCATCAAAAACACAAGGTTTTGGAGAAAAGCCCCATTTTAAGAGTTTCTTCTTTAGGAATAGATGTCTTCTAAGTTGATCGTCCTGAATAAGTAGATTAATATATGTGAAACTAGACCAGGTTAAGTCTGCTCATGGAAATGGACTTGTAAGTGAATATAAACAAA
Source organism: Canis lupus dingo (assembly GCF_003254725.2). Taxonomy (NCBI): domain Eukaryota; kingdom Metazoa; phylum Chordata; class Mammalia; order Carnivora; family Canidae; genus Canis; species Canis lupus. Next base: position 4,160,289 of record NC_064279.1, on the reverse strand, counting down.
TTGAAAAAAAAAAAAGGAACACATGTGTGCACACATGTGCATCCATAGACCCACACAAATCATAGAGAGAGAGTGGGAAAATACACATTTCACTTAGCATTTGGAATGTGGTGGAGAGTGAGATGGGCATCTGCAAGGTTATTGAGGAGTGAGTGAGTCCCCTGCAGGGTTGCTTGCTTTGGCTCATTGGTGGGGTTTCTTGAGGGGAAACTGACATCCAGTAAAACCAAAAATATCCTGAATCTAACAGGGTTATTTTATATTTCAATTGCCTGTAGGTGACAGGAGGCCATGCTAATGGGGTAAAGTCACTGACAGTCACCTTAGAGCTTTTAGTATAGTGTGTTTTTACATCTTTCATTGAGTAGTATGATGTAAAGAACCTACAGAAATACACACACACAGGGTCCTCATAGCTGAAGTTAAAACTGGACTTTTAGCCGACTTCACTGTCTTCACAGCATTCATTGAGACAATGTTTTTAAAAAATAAAATGGCGGTAGTGGTGGTGGAGATTTAATTGTGTAACAGGAAAAACTTTAGTGGTAAAGTCACTTACGGAAGCCAAGTAGGAGGATAAGGAAACTTAGTCTGAAGAGAGCCTGTTGTGCCAAATTCAGATGGGGGCATATCATGCTCCTCTGTGAGACGGTGAGAAAGGAGTTTCACCGGAGTCTGGGATAAGAGTGTATGTCCACAGTTCAAAGATAAAGGGCCACGGGCATGCCTGAAGGTGTTGCATATCCTTCTCTCTTTTTCATGCAGATAGTACACTACTAAGGAGTTAAAATCCACTGCAGAGATCGCTGAACAGTTGATAGGCACAGTGATCCTACACGTTAGTGTGTGTCAGCCACATATGGCTTCAATCCAATGGAAAAAAATTCCTTTTTTAAAAATATTTCTTTATTATCATGATTTATTAAGCCTTTTATCAGGTGGTGGATATCTTCTCTCTTAGACCAACCTAAATATACTGCTACTTTGAAACTTCTTGCTAATGCAATTTAGTTCTGTTATTCAGAAACCGAATGAATTTTTTTCAATAATGGAGCTTGGCCTTCATACTGATGTAGTCTATGATTCATTTCTTATCAGTCATGACAGGGTTGCAGATACTGACAAGACTTATCAGTGTGTTTGTACTCATTAGGTCATTCGAAAGATGATGTTAGCACACTTTCTAACCCACAAGCACGAGAAGGATCAAGGATAAACAAGTTAGAGATTTTAAATGTAAAGCTATAGTGAGAATCGGTAAGCATGACAAATCTAGTCATTGTCAAGAAAAATTTGAAAAAGAAAAAAAGAAAAGTATGAAAAATGACCAAGCATATTTACAAAACTAGAAAGACAAAATCTATGAACTGAAGAAAAATATGTGGATATACATACATGTTTATGTATATATAAATATATTTATAATGTTTATGATTTAATCAGTATATCTTGTTGAATTCTTGGTAGCAAAACTCGTAAATTAACATATTAAATATTTCTTTTAAAATAATATTTAAATTCCTTTTTTTCACATTGATTAAAGTATTTACTACTAAAAAATAAAATAAAATAAAATAAAATAATAAAATAAATAAAATAAAATAATAAAATAATAATAAAATAAAATAAAATAAAATAAAATAAAATAAATAAAATAAAATAAAATAAATAATAAAATATTTCCTACTGGTTACAGATCCTAGCAGCACCCCAGTGTATGTTGAAAGCACAGTTCAAATTTAGCTGTGGAAAATATCAGACTCAGAAAACATAAATGACTTGTTCAATCTTACTCTTGAATGACAGTGAGACACCTCAAGTGAGCCGATCAGATTCTTCTATGAAGTGGAGTGACTAAAATAATATTATGAGTGGAAATCATTAATTACACCAATAATTTAAAGCAATATCCATTAAGATGATTCTTCAGAAAATAAATTAATAGTAAATGGAAAGGAAAGACTTTGAGAAAGAAAGAAAAATGTAGTACAAGATAGCACTTTAAAACCAGGGTTTGGGGAAGAAACGGACAGGCTCCAATACCAACTCCACTCTATACTATCTGTTAAGACCTTCAAGAAATTCCACAATCATTCTAGACTTTGTTTCCCTATTTTAAAGATCTTTATCTCATAAAGCTATGTGAGAATTAAGACAGTTAAATAAATTTTGCTTAGCACAAGACCAGAAGGCTATAAATATATAATAGATAATGACTTGTATTATTGAGAAATCACTTGATTAAATTATCTAGTCATTTATTCATTCATTTTTTCCAACAGATTTTGTTGAGTACTGTCCACAATATGCTGATCAGTGTTCTAGATGCTGAAGATGCAGAATAGTGGAAGCTGCTTTGAAGACAGAGCCTTAAAATTGCTAAATAGAAATATATCTGACCTAATCTTCTTTTGAATGTGAAAAAAAAACATTCATTTACTTTGATAAAGCTACTCAGGTACTCTGCATTTATTTTTAAAATCTTTTAAAATGATAGAATGTTGTTTAATTATGTTTCTTAGAATTTTATTGCATCGGTAGCTATTAATAATAATAATTACTTTCAATATTATTGGCTTCATTATATTAGGACCTTCAAATTGATGATGTATTAGAAAAGTCATTAATGTATTTGTAAATATTGTTAGAAATAATTATATCTTTTTATTGTATTATCTATTGTAAGCTGATTTGTCACCACTAATCTCTATTCATTAATATATGCACATATAATTACAATTCATTAATTAGTTTCTTATGAAGCACCTATTTAGTGTAAATGTTCAGAATTAGGTTCTGTAGAGAATATAGAAGCTATATAAAATATGATCCTTTTTATTTAATTAGGATATTTAATATCCTAATTGAATATAATTACATTATGTATTTGAAATTCAAAACCCTTTGCAGCTGAGTTTCTTTTTACTTGTTTGTTTGCTTGGTTTTTAGCATATTTTTCTTCTTATATTTTTTATAGAGACCCAAGGATAATTTGGGAGAGTAGTGTTTAATAGGGAAAATTAATTGAACATCAGCCAATCATAAATTATGGCTCTTTCATATTCTTCTTCCCAATTCTGTTTTGTTTTTTATTTTTTTTATTTTTTATTTTTTTTCAAGATCAGAGTTTCAGAATATTATACCTGGACTTCATAGTCCCAGCTATGCCATCCATTCCAATTACTTTTTTTCTTTTTAAGATTTTATTTATTTATTCATAAGAGACAAACAGAGAGAGTCAAAGACATAGGCAGAGGGAGAAGCAGGTTCCCCATGGGGAGCTCAATACAGGATCACAACCTGAGCCAAAGGCAGACACTCAACCACTGGGCGACCCAGGTGCCCCTCCAGTTCCTTTCAGTGAATTGCCAATGATGCTCTACCCATACTTCCAAAACTCATCAGATTTCTCTAAGAGAACTCTTTTATCATGATTTCCTATTGATAGCACAGTCCTCCTATTTACACAGTCTAGAACCATTTTTGATCCTTTCCCCTTCCTCCTTCTTTACTCAACAGTTCAATCAAACTTCAGATTATCTTTGCACCTGAAAAATTCCAGTGACACCACCCAGGTTTGGCCTTCATTCTTCCCTAAGTTGCTAACCGGTTGTGTGGTCTATTTCTCCTATTTCAAATTATCACACTTAGAGTGGAATAAAGTAGAGTTTTAATGAGATCACCTACCCAAACAAAAAGCATCATTGGCTATTCATTGATTAACAAACTAAAAAGAGCACACTCGTTATTTATGATCCTTTTCCATACGATCCAGCCTATGTGTCTAGACATTCCTTTCCCCTGTTCGAGTGATCTACACTGTCCACAAATTTGACTCTTTGCATCTTTACCTTCCCCAAACAGGCCATGGACCTTGATCGTGAGTATGTAATCGTCAGCTGTGAAAATCCTATTTAAGGCCCATCTCACCTGAGGTTTCTTCTCTCTTCCTGTATCCACTCTTTAGTGTAGTTGCTCTTGACTGCAATCCATGTAAACACAATGATATCACTGACCGTACTCTACAGTGAGGTAATAGTCAGTTAGACACTACTCGAAGCACCCTCCTCCTCCTTTACTTATGAAGGTATTATATTACCTGGTACAAAATTCATGGCTTTTAAAAATTATAGAGTATTATTTTTTAATTACAAAGTATTTTGAAACAAAGGTCTAGGATTATTACTTTAAAATTGATGTCAGTTTATTGTCAACAATTAATGGACACTGGTTTGTGTATATTTTGAAAAGTTTCAAGCATTTTGAGGAAACTTAAATACATATGAAAATAACATTCGCTTCCTTTTCCTCTGCTATGTTTTCTCAAAGATACCTTCAACACTTACAGTTTGGTCACAATTTTATAGTTACCACTTGCCATTGTACTGTAGCCTTATCCGGTATGAAATGTCACTGAGAGGTCTCATTTCAGTAACTATTATAATGCTGATGCAATGGCTAGGCTCATTTTGCTATCAAAGCAGACCCTGAAAAACATAACTGCCAGTTTGATTAGGTGCCTAAGTGGCAGACAAATTTCCATATCCGTAAGTATAACAAAAAGCATTCTATAAAAGTGCAAGGCTGACTTTGATCATTCATTATCATGTTTAGGCTTTAATATAATTTATTTTTATTCTATTTGATAAGGACTCTGTGAAGTCTGTTACAGAAAACTCTAAGTCCATTTTGTATCTGTATATTTAAATAATGTGAGAAATTGAACCATCATCATTAAAATATTGGCTCGGTATTCTTTTACCACCGAATAAAAAAGAAAAGTTATCAAAAAGTTTCTTATAAAGTGAATAATTTTTTATAAAGTGAATAATTACTTAAATTATTATTATAAAGTGAATATTACTTGAATTATTACTTGAAAGTGAATAAAATGGCATCATAAGACAATAGCAGGAAATAGTTTCAGATATTTATTAAAACATAAAAACAAAACTAGAAAGAAAAAACACACAAAGACTTAAAAGTGTTTAACTATGACTCCTATGATGAAGACTTCCAAATCTCTACTCTTAGACCTAATGGGAACTTTTAGATTATACTTTTTCCAAGGGTGGGAACCAAGAAATAGTTATTTTTGTAACCTCAGGTCCTAACACAGTGCTTGCTACCTAGGAGTCTTCAATTTTCTTTCTGTGCATTTGTTTGTATGTTTATTTATTGGCTAAGATTGAAACTCACTGATAAGTTTCAGCTAACCTTTTTAAATCTTTTGCCTGCCATTATTTAAAATTCTACTGGAATCTCACACTCGGTATTTCTAAAGGGAAATCTCCTGTTCTACCCATACTCTGAACCAAAATAGGTTTTCTTTTACTCTCAGCATTCCCACCAGATTTTTTTTAAATTGTGAAGTACTTCAAATACACTGTAAATTAGGGAGACTGATACAATGAACTCCAAAATACCCATCACCCAAACTCAACATGGCTGTTGTTTCATCAGTCTTCTCTCTCCTTTCTCCTTCTTCATCTCTCTCTTCCCTTCGTTCCTGCTGAATTGCTCTATAACAAATACCAATCATTATGTCATGTCATTTTGCTGATACATGCTTTAGCCACATCTCTAAAAGCATGGACATTTGTCCTAAAGGCCTGATTAGGTTTAGGTTCCACTAAGCAATATACTTCTTTTTGTATACTTCATCAGGGATGTAAGTCTTATCCCACGTTTGGTTAGATTAGAGTGGATCGGTGAATTTAGGTGGTGACAGTCATTGTCCATTGTAAAGTTTCCCATTCAGCTTTCAACAAGCAGCTTCATACGTCGATAGTCATTACTGAACTTTATTATTAAGGGTTGTAAAATGTAGGTTTTCTAACTTATGCTCTTTATATTTATTACTTGGAATGTGTTTATAACAGAATTTTACTCTTCAACGAAGTGAAGTTTATACTGTATGACAAGTTTATATAGTAGACAAGATGAATGCTTCAGTTTTTCCATTTAATTGAAAATATTAGTGTATATAATTATAGTTACTTAAAATGGTGCTCATTGCATTTGTTTGTTTATTTATTTATTTTTTCTTGTGTGTGTATTAATATGAGCTCATGGATTGTTTTAGTTCAATGCATTGCGATAAATTCATCATTTTTATTATTTTGATTCTCTACTTTTTAAATCTTTGGTTAACGAGAACCCCTCTGAGTTGACTCATTTTTAAAATTTTACCCCATTTGTCCTTGCTTACTTTGTTTCCTGGTATAGCAAAATGTCTCTGGGTCTCTTTGTCTTTCCTGTTCCAGCTGGATCAGGTTATTTTCTGTCTTGGTTTATTTTAGAGCTAAATGATAGAGAAAACACTCTCTATGTGAAGTGTACACATTGGTATTATGCTTCCATTGCTTCTCCACTTATTAAGTAGGTGAAATTAGAAAATATGTATTTTTGAAAATAAAACAGCTAATAAATTACTAATTCAAATTTAATAGCACAGCATGTTCCTTCATTTTTATTTGATATTTATGCCTTTTCCATTTTTTTACTGAAAGTGCATGTTAGTTTCTATTAATATTAGCATGATTCTTTATTTATATTTTTTATTTTACAAAATTATTCAGGATATTAATATTAGTATTACTTCCAATGATCAGACTAATACATTAGGTTTGTTTTCTTTGCAGCAGAAATTGTATTTTGAACAAATTTTATTAGAGTATTTGGTTAAAACAATATCTAAAGTCATTAGAAGAAAATATTCTTTCAGCGTGTTTATGTCAGTTATTTGGTATAGAGCAAGGATCTTTCCTTTTACTTTATTTTCAAGTTTTTGAGATTGAGATTTTTAATAAAATTTTACATTCTGTATATTAAAAATTATTATCAAAAAAGCAAAATATGTCCAAGTGTATAAGGAGATCTTAGTCTTCCATCCCGTCCCTTCAGCCCTGTTCCCTCTCTTTTCTTAAATAACAATTTTTTTAAAAGATTTATTTATTTAATTTCAGACAGAGAGTATGAGCAGGGGGAAAGACAAAGGGAGAGGGAGAGAATCTCAAGCAGACTCTGCACTGAGTTCAGAGCCCGGTGAGGTCCACTTTCATCACCCTGACTGAAATCATGACCTGAATGGAAACCAAGAGTTGGACACTTGACTGGCTGAGCCACCCAGGTCTCCTGTAAATAACTATTGTTAAGTTAGTTTTTATTTCCTATTCTTGGTGTTTTACTTTCATTTATTTATTTTTATAAATTAAAAATGTACACATATATTTCTATAAGTATATATGTCCATAAGATTACCTGTGTTTTAAGAATGGTAAAATATTACAAATATTGTTCTGTCATTGGCTCTTTCACAAATACAAATATGTACTTGAGATGGTTCCATATTATCATGTAAACGTCTCCCTCTTTTCCTATTACAGACAGATAGTGTTCTGTTGTGTTGGTGAACCAGATCTCTTATGATGCAAACTACTTCTAAACCAAAGATTGAAATAAAATCATCTGCTGTACCAGGAGGTGATAATATACTGTTAAATGCCTAATAAACAACTTAGCAATTAATATCACAAACATTTAAAACTCTTACGGGCTAAAGATTTCTGAGATTCTAACTAAAAATACTATGAATTCATGATTATGATCACATCGTGTCTTTTGTTTCATTAGCATGAATTTAGTGAATAATTTACTACATGCTAGATAATGTGTTAACTCTTGGGATTCAAAAATGAAATAAATATTTAACCTTGGTTAAGCTAACATTTATCCTTGTAGATGTAGGAAGACACTTATTAAGAAATTTAACTATAAATGAAAAGTTTCTTGATGTATGAAGTTCACAAATTGCTGTAGAATTCAGAAACATGGACAGAAGACTAAAATATATATAGTCAGTTGATAGATACTCTGATTAGGATATTTACAAAAGGCTGTGAGCAAAGGAAGGTGTTACTGATTTTCATTAAGGGAGTGGAGATATGACAGTGAGTACTCTATACAAAAGATTTCAGATTTAGACTTGTTAAAATGTATGTAGACTTTTGCATAGGTAAGCTCTATTTAAATACATTTATAAGCTAAGCATCAGGCACCCATCCTGCCCTTGCAACCTCCCTGTTTAAGAGTGCTCTATAGCCCATTGAATGATTTGTCTGAGATCCATTCCCCAAAGGCAATTAATTATGACGTTCACACTTCATGCTTCTTCCAATTCTGACCCTGGCTACTTCTTATTTTCCTGCCCGTAATTCCCTCTCCACATGCACCACTGCTATTACCATAGGCAATTTCTGTATGTAACCAAACTAAAAATACAAAACCAAAAAAGAAAAAAAAGAGAGAGAGAGAGAGAGAGAAATAAATTGGAGGAGGTAAGGACTTAAATCTATATAATAGCTATAACTAACTCATTCCTTAGATAACCATGACAAACCCAAAGTTAATCCTTAGAAACATCTTTGCGAGTTTTGTAGACATTGTCTTATGAAAGATGAATTGTGAGCTTTAAACTATGTTAGCAGAAGGAAAGGATAAAGCCTGTCTGACATGGGTTGGAAAATAATTGAGTTGGAGAAGAAAAAGAAATATATCTATTTTTTAACTGTTAAGGGAAATGAGAATGGAAAGTAGTGAGCACTTCCTACACACTAATATTTTTAAAAATGTATTGACTTGAAGCTTCACAGGAGTAAGAAGGCAGTGTCTCTTCTCCATCACGGTAATCTCAGCGCCCAGCGTGCCAAATGCATGACAGCATGGAAGTGACTCAAAATATTGTTAAATGAATGTGTAAATTATTTACAACACTTCTGATGCAATTATAAAGTACACCCTAGTTGTCTACACTTTAAATATATATATATATATATATATATATATATATATATATAGTGTTTTCACATCTACTTTCCACTCAAAATATTGAATTGCATGCTTTTTGTTGTCATTGAACAAAAACTAGTATTTCTTTACAAAGAGGATGCTTCTGTGCTGCAATTCCAACACAATAATGATGTTACATATTACACAAGAATTGAAAATGCCTACATTCAAAGGTCTGAGTAAAATATTTACTTTGGCTTTCATTATTTTTTTTTCTTCTCTCTAATTTAAACTTTACCAGTAAAAAGAAAAGGTCATCATGACCGAAATAATATTTTCTATTAGTAGCTCTCACACATTAGTAGCTCAACCTTAATCTCATTTTACTACTCTAAGAATCTTATTGAACTTGTTTTTGGCAAGGCAGGGTGGGCCTTTGACATTAGAAATTGTACACTAATGGAATAAATAACTTTTTTGGAAAAACAAAGCAAAGCATGAAATTATATTGGAAATTAGAAGCCAGGTATTCAAACAAAATATTTCTGGCTTCTACACTAGACCCTGGTTATGAAAGTTCTTTAAAACTTTAAAGACAAATAAATAAATAAAATAACCAAACTTCATTTCTATCCAGTAGGCTCAGAATTATGAACTAAAAGAGACTGCCCACTTCTAATAAATTCCATTTACCAATATTCGTCATAACCTACCCTTGATGTGAAATATTAATCACCATGCATATAATTTACTTGGAAGCAAAGATAATAACAAATTCTCTTAAAATACTGTGTTTATTGTGACTGCTGTTATTGGTAAACAGCTGTAATGCACAAAATTTGGGAGAATTGATATACAAGTACTTTCAAGTTTTGTAACAGGTCTCACCTTCCTACATGAACAATGACTGGTTGTGATTTTTCTTTTTCCTTCCATCTTTATTACTTAGATTACCTAGATAACTGTACATTATTTTTAGCATTTCATTAATATATAGCACACACCAGACACAGAGGATAGGAGGCGACAGCCCCAGTGGTAGGTGGACAAGTGCTGGTACCACAGAAGTGATGAAGTTTTGGAATATAGGTGAGGTTTGGTGGGATGAGGTCCGGAGCTAACGATCAAGAAGGAATTCTTCAGATGTCTTTGGTGCAAAATGGTGGTTTTATTAAAGCATGGGGACAGGACCCGTGGGCAGGAAGAGCTGCTGCCCCAGGCCTGTGAGGGTGGCTGATTATATACCTCAGATTGGGAGGGGTTTGGGGATAGCGTCTTCTCTAAGGAATTTTGGAAGCACCTTGAGGACTTTGAGGGGCTGGCTATTGTTGGGAAAAGGTCACATATTACCGTCCAATAAAACCTGAGTCATGAGACCCTTTAGATGGATATCGGTGGGCCATGTGCTTGGGGGGATGATGGCCAACATGTATCTTGAGGGTTTAGAGATAAAAGGAGATTTCTAAAGGAATTTTTATATGTAAAAGTAGACTTACAGGCTCCTGGAGTCGGGCTAAGATTGCCTTCTGGCCCTTAGCAAAGTATGAACATGGAGGCAGTTGAGTCCATAGAGGAATGGTGCTTTGCCTGCTTAAGGACTTGTCAATGTGCTTCCCCAGCCTCATGCCTTGGACTCAGCTAGCCCTGTGTCCCCCATCAAAAGGCACCCTCAGTCTCTTCTCCTCCCCACTACAGAATCTAAGTCTCTCATTTCCTTTTTCGCTAAGATTTGTGTCTAAAAGGTCTATGTAGGGGGTGCCTGGGTGGCTCTGTCGTCTAAACATCTGCCTTTGGCTCAAGTCATGATCCCAGGGTCCTGTGATTCAGCCCTGTAGTAGGGCTCCCTGCTAAGTGGGGAGTCTGCTTCTACTTCTGCTTCTGCCTAATATTCCTTCTGCTTGAGCTCTGTCTCTCAAATAAATAAATATAATCTTAAAAATAAATAAACAAAAGGACTATGTAGAATGTGTTGTCATTGGTTGCCCATGTTCTCAAATAACAATCATTTTCTTAAATAGTTTGGACACAAGTGAGTTCACATAAAGGCATGACTGATACAGGATAATATACCTTCTTCCAAAAAATTTCAAGTATAGCAGTTGAGCCGCTTCAGCATAGTCATGGGTTTTGGGTGTGTTGTTGTTGTTTGGTAAGGATAGCCCATACCTCAGCGTTTCCTTCCTATTACTTTTCATCCTTCTGTGTCCTTATGCTTAGATGTGATTCTCATTGATGAATATGCCTTGATTTTTCAATTTCTTTTCAATTCAGTCTAGTAATTTTTGTTTTTTAGCCGAAGAGTTTATTCAATTTACATTATGATTAGAGAATTGTGTGAGTTTCCAGAATCTTAGTGTTTCCTCTTGAATCTAATCTATACTTTGACCCAGCCTTTACATTCATAATTTCAAACACAGACACAAACACACATTCTTTCTCATTTTTAAAAATTACATTTGATTCCTGTTCCAGGTTGGGTCCTCAAGAACTGAAGACCAAAATGGTATTTTACATGGTAATTAGGTCTTATATTCTTGAAAGAAAGGAGATGGGATCTGCACTGGGCAGCCGAAGAAATAGAGCTGCAGTGCAGGCCCGTTGAAAATTCAGCCAACCTTCATAGGAAACTTTTTTTTTTTTTTTTTTTTTTTAAGTAATCTCTAACCCCATGTGAGCTTCAAACTCAGGACTCAGAGATCAAGAGTCACAGGCTCTTCTGACTGGAGCCAGAGCGAGTATTGCCTGATGGAGGAGCACCCCACAAGGTGCAGGAATGTGAGCCTTTATACTGGCACTTTGCCCAGTCAGCAGCCTCCAGTTAACCTGCAAAGGCTGTAATTTCAGGTGAAGTTGTTCTCTGCAGGTGAGCAGACCTCAGCTGGAGGCCGTCTACTGATCTCATTCCCTACAGGTAGGAAGTAAGTCTTCAGAGAATCTCAGCAAGCCACCTCTGCGTCCACCAAAGAACACCAGCCTCAAAGTCAGTAAACACTATTTGTTGCCTTTACTAAGGAGTATAGCCTGGGGACAATCTTCAGATTGCTCTAAAGAATTGCTCCATGTGTGTTAGCCACAGGGAATTATATATACAAAGGGGGGGAAAGGGCATTTGTGCTTACAAGTAGTTCCCCAAATACTTGTGTGTCACAAAGTATAATTTGCTAGCTGTAAAAATTAAGGTTTACTGATTCCCACATAGAGACGAAAAAGACTTTTAAGTCATCTTAGTACATTATGTTTCTTAGTACATCTTAGTACATTACATTAGGTCATTTCTGGTTATTTAGAAATATTGTTTGCATGCTTCTGCTGATTTTCTGGTTCCTCTTATTTTTGATTTCTCCTTGAAGTCACTTGAGACATCACAGAAGGCGGACATCAATCGCTTACTTTACGCGCTGCAGTTTTAGTGCAAAATTGTGTGCACATCTACATCTATGTGCACCGTCCCTTCTAAAAACTTTGATAGTCTCTTGTTCCTTCATTAGGCATTTTTTTTTTAATTTTAAAACTCATAATCTTACCTCAGTCATTCAATATTTCAATTTTTATAGTATGATTCTGTAATTTATATTTTGCCTTATAAATTGAAGGACTAGTCTTACTATTAATTTGTATTTCTTGAAGCTTCATCTAAGATAACTTTTTGAAGGCCAGGTTTCAAGTATAATTATCCGTTAAGCATGAAGTTAGAAACCAATTTAGGATGATTTCGTTTTGTTTTGGGGGTATTTGGAATGAGAGAATTGGAAAAGCAAATACGGTAGATCAAGACCCTCATCCATAAAAGTGTGGTTTGGAAATTCTCAAAGACTTAGAATTATTTTTAGTTTTATTCAGAAACAAGACTCCATCTAGCGTATATTTCTGCAGCATCTTCTTGCAAGGAAGCTTTTTATCCATTCACATCTATAGAATGATTGCATTAAAGAGGTCCTGATCTCCAACTATGTTGATCTTACTCCTTGGTTCTAGGTTTTGTCTATCATAGAAATTCCTCTGATCTTTTATTACTTTCATCATACACACAAAATCAGACTTTAAAGGATGTACCTGTATTTCTCAACTGCATACAGCATCCTCCTCTGATTTACTATTATAGCTGATCCTTGAGCAATGTGGGGTTAGGGATGCTGATGCCCTTGCAGTAAAAAAAATCCATGTATAACTTTGACTCCCACAAAACTTAACTGCTAATAGCTTACTGTTGATTAGAAGCCTTGCCTATGACAAAAACAGTTGATTAACATATATTTTGCATGCTCTATGTTTTACATGCTGTATTGTTACAATATAGTAATTTAGAGAAAATAAATAGTTAAGAAAATTATGAGAAAATATGTTTATAGTACTGTGTTTAGCAAAAAAAAAAAAATGCATATGAGTAGACCCACACAGTTGAAACTGATGTTCAAGGGTCAACTGTATAATTTTATGAAGTATTCACTGAATAACAAAACATTTGTACGCCAGAACAAAGAGAAACACCGAACAAAGAGATTACACAAAATATAGATTCATGAAGAGAAATGTCAATATGCCTTATCTGCTTCAATCTGTTCCTTATTTGCCAAGATGGTGACAAAAATTAACATTGATAGGAAGGATATCAAAGCTTCCAAACCTTTGAACATAGGAACATGGGAACAATTCCTGTGTTCCAATGATTCTTTACTTCATTGTAAAGTCTGAGTTCCAGAAAAATATCAGTTTAAAAAGTAAATATTGTGGCACACCTGGCAGGTTCAGTTGGTAGAGCTTGGAACTCTTGATCCCAGGGTCCTGAGTTCAAGCCCCACATTGGGTACGGAGCCTACTTAAATTTTTTTTTTTTTTAAAGTGCCTTGATTGTAAATTTTCATGGAGTATTTGTAATTATTTTATGATGATGTTTTAGTCACCTTACAACCGTGGGAATATTACTGAGGAAGTTCAAAATCCTGCCTTTGTCAGTTGTGGGCTGTGTGGCCTATTCATAGTGCATAGTTGCTTTAAGCCTCAGTTGCCTTGTCTATAAAATAAGAAAAAATAAAAATAAAGCCTACTGCCTATTGTTATTCAGCTTCAAAACTGGCAAGATAGGGGATCCCTGGGTGGCGCAGCGGTTTGGCGCCTGCCTTTGGCCCAGGGCGTGATCCTGGAGACCCGGGATCGAGTCCCATGTCGGGCTCCCGGTGCATGGAGCCTGCTTCTCCCTCTGCCTGTGTCTCTGCACCTCTCTCTCTCATTCTGTGACTATCATAAATAAATAAAAAATTAAAAAAAAAAACTGGCAAGATATTCAGACATAAAATATACTCTCTGGAGGAAAGCATGTGCAGGTTCACTGAGAAATGGAATTTGGAGGACAGGGGAACCATAGTCATAAATTGAGTAAGTCATGTCAAGTTTCCACTCACTCATATGAATATGTTTTGAGCAAAGCTTCCATGAGAAGATACAAATTTCAACTGTCCTGCAAGTTTCCTCCCTTAAGAAAGTTTACCTTCCCTAGCACACCATCAGAATTTTACATATTAGTGAAAATTGACATCATAGGTCCACACTTAAATAATGTATCTTCTTTGTTCCTAATCATGTGGTAAGGACAAGTTACACTGTGTGATGATCAGTTAAATCATTATCATTTTATTATGAAAAAACATTCATTTTGGAGATGGGAGCAAGTTGTTTTATTTTATTTTTTTAAGATTTTATTTATTTATTCATGAGAGACCCAGAATAAGACAGAGACACAGGCAGAGGGAGGAGCAGGCTCCTGGGACTCCAGCTGATGACTCGGGATCACGCCCCGAGCCAAAGGCAGACACTCAATCGCTGAACACTCAGGTGTCTGATCAAATTGTTTTATATTATGATGTTTATCCTAATTTTTATAGTCCTCAATCAGGGTTTATTTATCAGGAAAATAAAATGTATAACATTTGCAAGTATATCACAAAAATTAATATGTTTTTAGGTGCAAGTTATTTTATCATTACTCTATCATAGACATAAGTGACAGGTATTTAAAAGTATTAAAGACAGTAAACTAATGTCTAGAAAATAATTTAAGCTCTAACTTCCCTTGGAATAAAAATAACTTATCGTGCCTCAGTCTTACGTTAATAGATTCACACCTGCAGATGGTCTGAGATGGAAATGATTTATTCAATGGCAATATTATTTTACTGCCATTGTATCCGGAATAATAATAGGCACTGTTAGTTATGGAAGCTTTGCTTTTTCTTCTTTCTTTTGAAATTCACACACACACACACACACACACACACACCAAGAAAAATTGATTTTAGTAGTTTCTGCAAAGACACGTGATTAAAGGGAACCATGGGCAAGACAGGGGCAAGTCAGAGCCACTGGCGTGTGAAGGAACTGGGGGAAGGCCAGGCGCCGCAGGGTGACCCAGACTCCACAGGGTGTCCCAGGCCTGCAGGGTGTCCCAAGCCCCGCAGGGTGACCCAGCCTCCACAGGGTGTCCCAGGCCCAAACGGTGTTCCAGGCCCACAGGGTGTCCCAGGCCCCGCAGGGTGTCCCAGGCCCCACAGGGTGTCCCAGCCAGCAGAGTGTCCCAGGCCCGCAGGGTGTCCCAGACCCACAGGGTGTCCCAGGTCCTGCAGGGTGTCCCAGGCCCATAGAGTGTCCCAGGCCCCACAGGTGTCCTAGGCCCGCAGGGTGTCCCAGGGCAGGGAGGGGAGTGTGCAGGGGCAGGTGGGGTCCCTGGAAGGCGCCACAGGTCCCACCAGCCCCTGCCCCTGCCTAGGGGCCCTGCGAGGAACACGGGGAGCCAGCCTCCCAACACAGGTCTCAGTATTTTTATTTGCATGGTAAGGTCTGCAACCCCAGCTCTCCTAACTGCTCCCCCACCAGCTGCCATCCCCCCCGCCCCCTTCAGCCACAGCCACAGATCACCATCAGCTCCTTTGTAGGCGATTTCAAGCTGTTTTCTAGAATATGTCAAATGGGGATCAAATAGACCACATGGAAGCTGAGGTTGGGGCCTGCTTAGAATGTGAGGCTTCTGTCTTAGGCTCCTCCACGATCCCAGGGGGGTGGGGGGGCTGGAGTGAAGCTCATCCTCTGCAAGGCCCAGCATTACAGCTGTAGCAGGGATGTGTTGCATGTGGAATCTGCAGTCTAACTGGCAACGCCAGTATTCCCTGATTTCACAGGTATCTCAGTTACGGTCAGTGCCCCGAAGAGAGAACATAGGAGCCCTAAACTGAGCCCAGGTTGGGGGGTAGGGATCAGTAGTCCTTGGGGGGGCACCTGGGTGGCTCAGTTGAGCATCTGCCTCTTGCTTTCAGCTCAGGTGGTGACCTCAGGGCCTCGGCCTAGGAGCTCAGCAGGGAGTCTGGTCTCTCCCTCTGTCTACCCCTCTCCTCACCAGGTCCTCCCTTGCTCTCTCAAAATAAATGAATCACTAAAACTAGGTAAATAAATTATGCCTTTTGTTTATTTTATTTTATTATTTTTTATGCCTTTTGTTTAAACACTAGAGATAGTATTCAGTTATAAGTAAGGAAACAATTATTTCATGTTTTCCCATCCTCCGCATTCTTGTTATCACGCAAGTGAATAAGACTGTAATTTTAATACATATAAATGTGATAAGTATTTTATATTTAAAATAGAATTGGAAGACAAACTACACTCCTCTAGGAATCCCCCCAAATTAAAAAGAAAATCTTATTTCTCTGGAATATATCTATTCAGAAATTTAAAAAAAGGAGTAAACTAAACAAACAAACAAAAAAAATTGTCAAAATAAATGTTCCCAAGTCCACATGAAATGTGCGGATGTCCCAGTCAGAGATGAGCGTTGTTGAGATAGCATCTTATAAGGAATGTTGCCGTCCCAAGTTTTGCTTACTCTGAATTACCAATTCTGTTTTGTAAGAATCGTGTGGACTGTTTGGCCTTTGTATCTCTTTGAAAAGAACTTGGAATTTTGCTGATGGGAGAGATAAACATTATCTATGAGGCTCTTGAAAAAATAATCTCTCTTCCTCTCAATTCCATCTCCTGTAAGTCATACGTAATATACTCTCACTAAAGTGTTTGTACAGTTTGTGGAAGAATTTATGAAATCAATACAGCAATTATAATTGACAATACTATTATGCAGTGTAACCTACTAAAAATCTATAATTATAAGCACGCATCCTATTACCTTAAGTACCCTAACAAAAACTCAAAAAAAAAAAAAAAAGATTTGTTTTGATGCTTCAGTACTTGTATTCTAGAATTGAATTTCTAGTATTTTCTCCTTAAGTTGCTTTTATATATCCTCTGCGAGTCTGGTTGAAAGGATAATTTCCTTCCTTGCCAGGTTTAAGTTCTTACCGGTTATTTTTCTTTTGTTATCCACATTTTACCCAACCTCCTCTAATCTTTTTCCCTACTCAGAGCTATCGGCCACACTATCATTTTTCTCATTTGAGGCTTTCTCTATATTTGCAGTGAGTTCTCAGTATTTGCTATAAACTCAAAGTTTTATCAAAATATACTCTTGAAGCCTGCTCTCGCTACAGAAATTTGATTATTCCCTCAATATCCTTTTCAAAATATGAACTGCTAATTTCTCATCAGTCCAGACACGGCTTTCTCTTTTAGTGAGATGTTGGACCTCAGACTGGCCGAGAACTGACCCTACTATACATTATATACAGGATTTCTGCCTTGCGGGAGCCAAGGAATAGCAAATTCCCTTTTACAAGAAGTTTTTTTCACATTGAAGATAAAACCTTTCCTCCTATTGTCAAGAATGAGTATGCGGACTGCTTCCTGTGTTACAGGAAAAAAAAATGTTCTCAGTAGCTATCATTTTTTATCAGGTAATGCAGCTACACATAACTAATGTATTTTGAATAAGTAACTTGTGTTAGTCTGGAAAGTATGGTCTTTATAGACTTTTTTTTTTCTCATAATACTTTCAAATATCCTTCAAGGTAAATAAAACACATGTTCTTCCCATATGATAAGGTAGGGGGATTTCATGCCCCGTGTAAGGTGTGCTAAATTTGCATCGATTCTTAGATACTTCTATTAATAGGAGGACCCCTGGGTCCTCCACTCGTTGCTTAATTATACTTTTCTTTCTTTGTAAAAATTATCCCTGTTTCCTAAAAAGTAGAAACATCAAATCAGAAGAGTTTGAAGAAGGTGATAGTTATAAGGTAATGTTAGCTGACCTACCAGTGAGTTCAAGGAAAGATATGAGGAAAAAGCTATTTAAAATGAATTCATGAGAACAGAAAATGTATTACATTTCCCAATTCTTCCAATTCTTTAGGGAAGATGAAAGCAGATACTCAGTAGTTATATGTCCCATCACAAAATACTAGTAACTAGCATCCATCTACTGCTTATTATTCTTATTTTTTGGCATCATGCTTAGTGCTGTCATTGTGTCATCACAATTTATGCAAACAACTTTTGAAGCACATAATATTATTGCCCCCTTTTTACAAATGAGAAAAGTAAGAGGTAAAGAAATCAAATGCATTTTCCAAGGTCAGAGTAGGCATTCACAAAATAACTCTATTATCACTGACATTAGTTTAGTGATTTCAAAGGAAATGCAAAGAGTTGTAGGTGTTCAGAGTCAGAATTGATTCTGCTAAGGTGATGGAGGAGAGCGAGCTCTATGCAGGAGGTCGCTTTTGAGTCAGACCTTGAAGTATGAGGAGGCTGGAGCTGTAAGTCGGTGAGTGAAAGGAGTTAAAAAATCTGAGCCAGAGGAAGCAGGAACATGACATCCAATTACATATCCACCTGTCATCCCCAAAGTGAATCCTCTAAACCTTTATTTAAAATTTTTAATCTTATAAAAAAGAAGACTCCAGGGAGGAAAAATAAAAACAATTAAAGGTTTCTTGCCTGCATTCTTAAAACTCCCTCATTTCCCTGCTTTAGAATAAATAAATAGAGTTATCTGTTAGTTTGTTTTTTTTTTTCAAAATTTTATTTATATTCAACATAGTTCACACTTAGTGTAATGTTTAAGTTTTGGGGGTAGAATTTACTGATTTATCTGCATACAACAGCCACCTATTACATCAAGTGCCCTCCTTAATACTCATCATCCAATTGTCTCATTCCCCTCCTGACTTCCCCTCCCCCAGCCCTCAGTTTGTTCCCTATAGTTAGAGTCTCTTATGGTTTGCCTCCCTCTTTGTTTTTATCTTATTTTTTTTATTTTTTTAAAATGTTTTATTTATTTATGATACTCACACACAGAGAGAGAGGCAGAGACACAGGTAGAGGGAGAAGCAGGCTCCATGCACCGGGAGCCCGACGTGGGATTCGATCCCGGGTCTCCAGGATCGCGCCCTGGGCCAAAGGCAGGCACTAAACCGCTGTGCCACCCAGGGTTCCCTGTTTTTATCTTATTTTATTTTTCCTGCTCTTCTCTATGTTCATCTGTTTCATTTCTTAAATTCTACACATGACTGAAATAATATGTATTTATCTTTCTCTAACTGACTTATTTTCCTTAGTATAATGCACTCTAGTTCTGAACATCCACATCCTTGCAAATGGCAAGATTTCATTCTTTTTGATGGCTGAGTAATATTCCATGATATATCTCTATCCATATCTATCTATCTATCATCTATCTATCTATCTCTATCATCATCTATCATCTATCCACACCACACACAGACACCACATCTTCTTTGTTCATTTATCACTTTATGGACATTTGCAATCTTCTCATGCTTTGGCTATTAGGGATAGTGCTGCTGTAAACATTGGGATGCATCTGTCCTTTCGAATCACTTAAAATTATTTGCTTTTTAGAGTATTGCATTAAAATTATTCTTCTGGCATTCAGGATTTCCCAGTGCCTTTTGTTTGTTATGGCAATCAAGAAAATAGCTGGAATCAGAACTGTATAAACTTTTTTAAAAGATATATAGAGAGAAAATTAGACACTAATTAAGGTGCATTTTATAAAATATTTGATATATTTCCTAAAAATAAAAAATCTGTCATGTTCTAATTTGAACCATTTGACCCAAAAAATTACTGCACTTAAAGAATTATTCTCACAACCAATCTCTGCTCCTCTTGTCTCTCTGCACACAGCTTTGGGACTTGAAAGCTCTGAAAATAAATAGGGTGTAGTGGGGCTTCAGTCCACCTTTCATACCTTGTCCTGCTCTGTTGTAAAATATGGGAAGGGGACTAGTGAGACCACTGGGAAATCTCCTTGCCCTTCAGCTGATTGAGAGTCTCGTTACTCTAGAATAGGAACAGAGAAAAGACAGATGTCTGTCATTTAATTAGTGCTTTAATAGTTTATCAGTTGTTGATCTGGCCATTGTCTTGTCATCCATGCCAGTTGGCATGGTACCACCAAAATGTCATCTGTCTCATGTGTACCTCATGCAGATTCTTGAAAGAGCTATCATTCTACTATGGCTTAATGTGAGAAATATAGTACAAGCCTATTTCCTTCATTTAGTAGTACCTTTTCTCTAATATCCGCAGTGGGCTTTGCTACTGAAGGTCCCTCTTGGCGAATTTTTCTCTATTATGGAAAATTGTAAGAGCACTCAAATATAGTTACATATATATATATATATATATAGTAATATATATATATACATATGTATAATATGTTATTATATTAGTAATATATAATATATATATTATTATATGACATTATTATATTAATAATACATAGAAATATATTATAACCATATCCATTATTTATAATATCACAATATACTATATTTTAATATATCAATATTTTATATCAATAATTAATAATTCAATTTATTGGTAATTAGTGATTTTAATATTAATATTTAATGATTAATGATTAATATTATATATTTCTATTGTGTCTATTATATATTATAATATAATATGTGATTATATATTTTATATATAATATATTAAGTAGTTATATACATTAAGTTACATATATATTAAGTAGACCATATATATATGTGTGTGTATATATATATATGTTATCCTTGGATAACTCAGTCATCTTTGTTACTCTAAACTATAGGAGTTGAGACTCTTCATCTACAACCCCATCTCTTTTCTTACTATCTCTCCTCAATTCTGTTCACTTTGCTCAGAGGAAGCATGCAGCAATCAAAAGATTTGCTTTCTAGGAACTGTCTGACCAGAGAATAAATGTGAAACACCCTAGATTGCTATAAATATGTGGAGCCTGGAATCAAATATCATCTCCAGGACACCCAATATTTATTACAAGGAGATCAGCAATGTGAGATTCAGGACCTGATTTAGTAAAGACAGCAGATTAGTTGACTTTCAGTAATATTACAGGGCCTGCTAATATAAATGTGGGAAGCCCAGGAAACGAATGATGAAGTGATAAACGTTGCCAAGGTATGCAATACCAGACACTGGCTGGTTGTATCTGATTTTGAAATTTCAAATCTATGTTCCAGTTAATGACTTGCTCTTCAATTCTTTAGGAACTGAGTATTGATTGATGAAAAGAGGCACTTCTACTTTTCTTTAGTCTCTCACCTGAAGCTCCACATCAAAACTGGTAAATGAGCTTCTTATCTAAATTGGACATTATTACAAGTAACCTGTGAATAAAATCCACGTTATTTGTATTTCTAATACATGTGTGGTTTTAAATGCTTATATAAGTGCAGGTGGCTTACTCATTTAAGATTTTTTTTTTTTTAGAATGGTAGAAAAATGCTTCAAGTCATAGTTCAAATGCTATCATCTCACATAGACTCAACTTGCCACTGTCCAGCTACCTTAGGTCCTTTATCATCTCACTGATTTCCTACATCATACAAATTAACATCCATGTTGTATTTATTTACTTACTTACTTATTTATTGCCTTTCTCCTCCAATTGAAATGTAATCACTTTGAGGACAGATAGATACCACATCTAATGTATGCACTGCAATATACCCATATTCAGGGTAGTGACTCAACACAGCCAGTGTTCATTAAGTATCTGTTGAATTATAAGCAGGAATAAATGGACAAAAGCTGCATATTGAATTGTTAAGAGTGTTAGGAAAACCAAGAGTGTCATTCTGTGAAGTAGGAACTTAAGGAAAACCTAATAAATGCTGATGTAGTCCTTTATTTCACCTCCCAATCTTACTAAATAGTACTCTGTGAATTTGTGTTGGTTGAGTAATTGAAGTGTGAATGGTTGGGTGCGTATGTTCTTGGCTTCTGTCTGTTGATTTCTCTTTTCCCTTGCATTATCTCACATTTGTGTGGGTATCTTGCTCAAAACTCAATCAAAGAGATCTTCAGTTTCTGCTATACTCCAGTCATATTTGGTAACGAAGTTCACAATATATTTATTTTTTAATGATTTGTTTGTTTGCAGCTTCTCTTAAGATGTGTAAGAGTTTATTTATTTATTTATTTATTTATTTATTTATTATTTATTTATTTATTTATTTTTTGCAGTAGTGGAGGTGCATTGGTTGGCCGTTCATATTTTCGTTATGACAAATCTTACAAGTAAAGAAAATACAACTTTTTGTTTTATCATAAGGAGAGGAGAGAATAAATATGAAAATAAATAAGAGCAAATTAGTTTTACCATATATAGTTTCACTATATCATCTATTTACTATTTTTAAAATGCAGATTTTTAATTTGGAGAATATAGGGATCTCTCTCACTCTAAATTATATAGACATTACAACAAACATAATAAAAGTATGGAAAGTCACCTGTAATCCTCCTTCCCTAAAAGAACACTTACCTTTTGTTGTTGTTGTTGTTGTTGTTAACTCCCTCTAGTTTTTACTAATATGTATGTATATATTCTTTATGGTTATAATCACTAATTACATACCCATATATATCTTGCTTTAAAAAATTACTTTTGCTTAACTGTTTTACTGGATAGGCACATGAATTAGAGTTACCGCCCAATAACTATTCTAGTCATTGGGTGCTTTTCTATATTTTTAAGTGACTATTTCTATATTGTTAAATTTTGTTGGCTTAAATAAGTACATGATGAACATACATATGGCTTTTCCTATTCTTTGAACTCTTATTTCCATAAGTTCCTACAAGTAGAATCACAATGGTCAAAGACTAGGAGGAACAATTTAGATCAAGTAACTTTGTGAATATGCTAATGTTGCTGAATTTTTACTTTTTAACATTAGATATTTCTTATCTTATAAATTCTATTTGCTAATTATTTCAAATAGCATAATTATGTACATCATTCTGAATTCTTATGACCTGATCACTTTACTAAAAGCAAAGGAGTTTGCATATATTGTTTCTATTTAGGACAAAACAAATGGGCATTTTACTGTTGCCAAAAAATAAGGATTTGAAAAATCCACTCAGAAAAATTCTAATTATCTACTTAATGGGACTTTGGGGGAACTAAAATAATTAATTATAGTTTTACAATAAAGCAAAATGAGGAAAACCCCCAAAGAAGTAATTCTGTCTGCTTAAATGGTTTTTAAATCTTTTCTTATGAATGAAATAATTTAACAGAGAATTTACTTTATACGATAGAAAGTTGTTATTTTTATGGCTTTATTTATTTTACTAATACATCATTAGAAATGACACGTTATACTAAATTGAAATTTTACTCACCATAGAGATTTAATGCAGTTTACATTTCTGGGTATCTAGAAATTGTTTTAAATTTTTTAAGGAATTTTTAAGTTTAAATTTAAAATTTTTAAATTTTAAATGTTTCAAATTTTCTAAGTGAAATGAGTAAGAGATAACAGTCAAAACAACCAAATATTTTCATAAATCTAACTTTCAAATCTATTATGAAAATATCCTATACCGAATTGTATATAACCTTTGATATGGAATAATACCACTTTTCTATATCTCATGCTTTTCTATACATTTCTAGAAAAAAAAAAAGTTAACTTAATTTTCTAGATCTGTAACAGGGAAGAAAGCCAAAAAATGAGAATAATTAGATGTTTTAAGTTCAGAGGATAACCTTGATAAATCTTCCTATTTGGAGCAAAGACCAATTGACCCATCAACCAATTGACCCCTGTTATATCTACTCTTGTATAAAGGAACATGCTTCATAAATAATTTCAGAACTTGTAATAAAAATAAACTTATTTGGAATATTCTGATCAAATATTTTCTCTGGGATTATGATGAGGAGAAAAAGAATGAATATTGGACTCAAATGAAGTCCACTACTTCTTATATGATACTGATGAGTGATGAATCCAGTGTATCTCAAAATATGGGCCACAGGCACCTGTATTTTTATCATCTCCAATGTGTGTTAATAAATGCAGATTCCTGTGCCCCATGACAGGCTCAGAGGATCAGAATTCCTTGCTGCAACCCGTGATATAATGTGCACGTCTGCAAGCATTCAGGTGATCCTTCTGCAGTATCCTTATTTTACATTCCGGACTGAAGCCTACTTATAGATTTGTTATAAGAAATAAATAATGTTGGTAAAATGAGTAGTAGAGAATAAATCCATACTTAATTTAAGTATTATTTCTTAATTCCTTTTTTTTTTTGACAGAGATTTTGTTATAGATATTTTTCTTGTTCCTTTTTAAGTCATGCAGTACCTTTGGAGCATTTCTCTGTTTAATTATCCAGTTTCATGGACAGTGTTTTCCACATATAACCATGTCAGTGAAAGTCTAGAGGGAAGGATTGATTGTGAGATAATTGGACTTGTTCTTCCTAATTCATGAGAGAATGGTTCGGTCACTGCATTAGATAAACATTTGAAGGACACATAGGAAAATGGCATCAATGTACAAACTAGGGTAGTTTAGCTCTGCTGTCACTGATGTGCCCAAACTAGGAACTAGGAGTTCTCCGCAGGATCAGATCGTAATTCAGAAAGATTAGCAGTCAGGTTGGTGGAGGAGATTGGAAAACTCCAAGGAAGATGTGTGATGCATATTCCTCCTAACTTGTTTTTCTGAAGATAGAAGTTCTAATTTATAGAGGAATTATAATATCATGCTCTTGTCCATGATCTCCTCTCTAGGCACAAACTGACACCCCAGCCCATGGCTCCCAGGGTCTCCAATTTTTTTTTTTTTTTTTTTTTTTTTTTTACTTTTGCCTAACTGATTTCTTTCCATCAGACACAAACTGCTATCTGTGAGCCTGGAAAAATCCTAATCAATTCTCAATATATTTTAGGGATCATGTATTTAGAAGATCTTTCCCATTATTTACCCAATTCAGAATTAACCATGTCTTCCTTTTTTTTTAAAATTTTATTTATTTATTCATGAGAGACACAGAGAAAGAGAGAGAGAGAGAAAGAGGCAGAGACAGAGGTAGAGGCAGAGGGAGAAGCAGGCTCCCTGCAGGGAGCTGACATGGGACTCCATCTCGGGTCTCCAGGATCACACCCTGGGCTGAAGGCAGTGCTAAACCACTGAGCCACCCCGGGATCCCCCATGTCTTCCTTTCTGATCCCATCCTCCATTAACCATATTTTTATTTTCTATATTCTGATGTTTTGACAATGGGGCCTTGCTGACCCTGGAAGCACGACTCCTTGAGGGTAAGCCAGTTCCTAGAGATGGTAAACAGCTTGCCTGCCAATACCCTTTCAGATACATAGCAATGAATTCAGAGCCCCAGTCCCCTCCTCTATAAGGTTTTCACTCTGGGCCACCGTTCTCCTTCCCTAGTCACCTCAATAGTATTTCTCACAGACTTTCTAATATTGTCATAATACTGCATTACAATTTACATAAATATATACACACTTACATTTTTAATTAAAGTTTTCATGTAAAGTCCTTATATAATAATAAACTAAATATACATCACAAATTAAAGACAAAGGATGCTTCAAATGAAACAGAATTCAGCAACATAGATTTACTATAATAGTTAATGTTGATTTATAGAAACTAAGTCACAGATGTTAGATTTAAAGTAGAGATGTATTTTTTACTGCCATCAATTTATTTTATTACTAGACATGGTATGATTATCACTGACAAAATTGTTATTAACAACTAAGCCATTGTTTTAGTGGGCAATCTCCAAACAGCATACATTAAATAAGTCACTTACAGGAAATTTGTCATTCGGATTTCATTGCTGAATTAATGAATTCCTACAAATCAATAACTATGACATATGTTTTCAAAATATGAGTATCTAACAGAATATGAAATGTGTACATTTCTGCATTCTTATATTATTCCTCAATTATAAATCACATTTCCTAATCAGTCAAACCAATTTTTATTTGGCCTAATATAATAATATGCTGTATATGTGCCATTCAAATATTTAAGTTCAACTATGTTAATTTTCAATGCCTTGCCAATTAAAAAAAATACTACTTCATGCCGATGTGATTTTTAAACATTACTATGAACTCAAGCATGGGAATTATATGGCAGCATTTATAAAGCATGTATGTGTGGGTTGGTTGTATAGTTTTTCAAATGTGAAAACAAAACAGAAATCATTTTGATAATTTTTTAACATCTGAGAATAGTGCCATGAACCAACAGAAGTCTTTGAAACCTGGTTGAAACATCAGTCTATGGATTATGGGGAGTCATTGAACTATTTAAGAAACAGAAGGACAAAAACAGATATGTCCTAAATGAAGGCTGAAAACAGTAGGTGAAATGTGACCAGTGTTAGCCTTTCTTATTTTGCAGCACAACACTCCCAATTTGCAAATTTAAGTTCTGATGAACCTGAAATCCTTAATCACATTGACTTGGAAATGACCTCAGATCCTTTTGGGTTAATGCTTCAAGTTTACGTTTTTGCCATTAAAAAAAAAATCAATTAATGTAACCATAAGAACTGTGGTTAGAATATTTCACTCATTTTAAATTATTAAATTGATTTTTGCTTATTTTGTCTGGTGCATTTGTGGCTTATTAGGAAGGCTGGAGGTTATAATAGTAAAGGCTCCCAGATCTATGCACTTTGAAGACTTCAATAATCATTTTCACTCAATATCAATTAATCTCACTTTGCTGTTGATGTCAACTTTACTGTTACTTTAAGCATATTTTAAATTGTAGTGAAATCATTAATATAGAGAAAAATAATAAGGCTTTCCAGTAAGTGTCGTACCATATGAGATGTTTTGAATTGATTTGTTCACCCATCTTAATCTAAAAACACTCCTACAGTAAATAGGACACACTATATCACAGATTTTTGTTCTCTTTGAGATTTTTCAATAATAGATATATTTATTGCTTAAACTCACTCAGAGCTTTAATATATCTTTATATGTTACACAAAACAAAAATAGTTCTCAAAATATATGGTTTAGCAAAATTTATACTATAAACTTTGGAAACAATTTTTAATATATGATTTTTTAAAAAAAATCTGCTTTAGTCAGTTATCACACATGAATTACTTATGCACTAGAATTTGAACATATTTAGTGATATATTTATTTTATGGCTCATGATTGAGAATTATAACAATTAATTATATTGGAATGCTACCATCAAATCTGTCTGTATATTCTGTTTTTTTTTTTTTTTCCTTTGCTAATTTGATATTGTTAAACTGACCCAATATTCTCAGGAAAGATTAATCTTTATTTTACTTTCAGGTATTGACTTTAAGTTTCTTTTTCATTGAATATTTTGTTTTCCATCAGTTGAAAAACAGGAATACATTTGATTTCCCTCATTTAGTGTTTAACCTCACAGGCCTTTTTCTGAAGTGATTTCAAACCTCTAATTGTACTTGATAAACGCAATCAGTTACATTTTGGTGCAATATAAGGGAAAAAAAAATCACCTTCATAACTATTTCACTCGTCTTCTTTTGTCCACAGATTTTTTTTTTTTTTTTTAATAAACTTGACTTTAGAATAGTTTTAGATTTGCAGAAAAGTTGCAAAGATAATGAATGTATCTTTGGGTATCCTGTACAATCCACACTGAATTGCCCCTACTATTAACATTTTACATTAGTACAGTACATTTGTGAGAACCAAAAATCTAACACTGGCCTGCTATTATTAAGGAAACTCATGAGTTTTTACCCAATAGCCTTTTTTTTTTTTTTTTTTTTTTTTGGACCCAGGATTCCATCCAGGGTACGACATTACTTTTAGCTGGCGTGCCTACCTAGGCCCCACTATATCATGATTGTCCTTCTGACTTTCCTTGCTCCTGTTGCCCTGAAGGTCTCCAAGAGTAATAGTCACCTATTTTGTAGAGTATCTTTCAATTTGAATAGTCTGATATTTTTCTCATGACTAGACTGGAGGAAGGGGGTTTGAAGAAAAAGTGTCATTCTCATCACATCATAGCAAGGATATGTACTATCAACATGACTTACCATTGTTGGCATTAGCCTTGATCACCTGACTGAGATAGTACTTAACAGGTAAAGTTACTTTTTTTTTTCTTTTTTATACTTTAGTGTCTGGTAGCAAGTCACTATGCACAGCCTATACAAAAGCATGGAGACTCCTAACTCTGGGAAATGAACAAAGGGTTGTAGAAGGGGAGGCAGGTGAGGGGGTTGGGGTAACTGGGTGATGGGCACTGAGGAAAGCACTTGATCAGATAGGCACTGGGTGTTATACTATATGTTGGCAAATCGAACTTCAATAAAAACAAATTAAAAAAAAAGCATGGAGAATTATGAACCACTTCCTCGAGATGGTAGTAATTCATCCATTCTTCCCTCTTGCCACCTTATTTGTTCATTCAATTATTTATTTGTATCAGTATGGAATTCTAGATCATTTATGTTTGGGTTATAGTCCAATATCACCTTTGTTATTGTTATTATTTTTATTTTTAAAATATTTTTTATTGAAGTTCAATTTACGAACATATAGTATAATATTGTTATTATTTTTAATTTTAATTATTTTGTATCAACTGTTTTAGCTTCAGCCATTGTAAGTTCCTTCAGTTAGTTTCTGTGTTCCTTTAACATATCCTTAATCTGTTTCTTGAGCGCTTCTTTACATTTTGGCACTACAAGGTTCATATACTTTCTGCCCCAACCCTAAAAATAGCCATTTTTCCAATAAGCCTGGATTCCTTTTATTAAAAAGTGGCATAAGAAACCAAGATCTCGGGATCCCTGGGTGGTACAGCGGTTTGGCACCTGCCTTTGGCCCAGGGCGCGATCCTGGAGACCCGGGATCGAATCCCACGTCGGGCTCCCGGTGCATGGAGCCTGCTTCTCCCTCTGCCTGTGTCTCTGCCTCTTTCTCTCTCTCTGTGTGTGACTATTGTAGAGAAATAAAAATAAAAAAAATAAAAATAAATTAAAAAAAAAAAAACAAGATCTCTGTGCTGGATGTTCCCATTGCCATGGGAGTGCCATTACTTTTAGGCCCCTCAGTGAACATTAGGAGATATACGTGTGTATACTAACTCATGTATACACATATATCTGTGATTTCTCTCTATGTTATATGTGTCTAGGTCTATATTAAGCTAAACGTAAATTCATATCGATGTCAACAATTCTGATTTAGTACCCCATGATTTATTCTAGGCTTCTTCCTTGCTTACTTATTATCTCACACTCTAACAGTAAGAGTTGGCTGGCTCCCATATCTTCTATCCATTTACTTGTTTATCCCCAGTATACATGGATAGTGGTTTCAGAATTGTTAATCCATAACCCCACAGGAGACAACTTTTCCATAATATAGTACTTATGTATAATTCTTTATCTTTAGTCTTAAACTCTAGGTTCATGTCAGCACTCCCCATTTCAGTCAGTGAGGTTATATCACACGTCTGTAATTTAGTTATTTTATTGCAGCCTACATGACATGCTGGAATGCCCTAATTGATGTCTTAAATTTGCATACATTAAGTTTAACTATATTTTTTTCTGTAAGGTTCTATGGGTTTGGACAAATATATAGTGCCATGTAACCATTACTACATTATCACGTTGAATAGTTTCACCTATCTAAAATATCCTCTATACTTCATGGATTCAATTACCACTCTCCTTCCTAAACCTCGGCAATCGCTGATCTGTTTGCACTTCTCTAGTTTTCCCCTTTCTAGGATGTCACACAAATAGAATCATTCCAGTATGTTGCCTTTTCAGACTTTTTTCCATTCAGCAACAAGCGTTTAAGATCATCCATGTTGTTGTGTGAATTGATTATTCATTTTCATTGCCAGATAATATTCGTTTGTATGGATATACCACAATTTGTTTGTCCATTGACATATTGAAGGATGTCTTGGTTTATTCTGATATCTGGCAATATGAATAAAGCAGCTATAAAAAGCATGTGTGCAGCTTGGTGTATTTAAATAATGTTTCAAGTCAGCTCAGTACATTGCTAGCACTCCAATTGCTGTGGAGAAACTCGCTAGAATGATAAGAGACTTCCAGAAGTTCTAGGCTTTGCCCCCTTTAATGGTATGTTTAGCTCTAGAATCTATCTAGTGAAGAAGTTATCCTCTGAATGACAGAAACACCAGGGCTCACATATTAAAGTAATGGCTCAGTTTGTTAGCAAAATAACTAGTAAAAAGTAGCAAAATAGACAAAAGTAATATAAAATGAAATTAAACACATTTTAATAGTAGCTTTAAAAAATCTTATTAAACTAAGAGAGGAATCAAAAGGAATTTAGTCAGTATATTATACAAAGCCAACTACTATATTGGGAAAAAATTCTTTTATATGTATTTATCTACATATCACAAGAGTTCCTATGGTACAGAATAGGTTAAAATAGTCCTGAATATCTGAAAAATACATTAGTCTTTGGACAATCACATATAATTCTACAGCAATATCTCTGATTAATTGTTTTATAGGTTACATTTCTCTCTGAAAAGAGCAGATTAGAGTATCTATACTGCTCTGTGATACATTGGAGCTATGTACTCACCAATTTATTTCTTGAAATTTGTTTTATTATTCCAGAAAGGGTAAGTTGGAGTCAATCTACATCTGTTCAGGAAACATGTAAT
Source organism: Canis lupus dingo (assembly GCF_003254725.2). Lineage (NCBI taxonomy): Eukaryota > Metazoa > Chordata > Mammalia > Carnivora > Canidae > Canis > Canis lupus. The sequence continues at coordinate 4,129,546 of NC_064279.1, read as the reverse complement.
TGGAGAGGAAGCTTAAAATGGAGATTTTTTACTCGCCTTACAATACCATTTTAAAAAACTTTCCTACCCTGAAATAACACATATATACCATAAAATGAATTAATTAGACTATATTCATTTTTAATTGGTTAAAAAAGTGCCTATTAAATATCACTATTTTCTTCTTTTTTTTAAATTTAAATTCAATTTGCCAACATATAGGACCATTTTCACTTTAAATTTACCCCTAGAGGGACACCTGGATGGCTCAGTCAGCTAAGTTTGTGACTTTTGATTTCTGCTCAGGTCATGATCTCAGGGTCCTGAGATCCAGTCCTATATTGGGCTCTGTGCTGGGCCTGAAGGTTGCCTAAGATTCCCTCTCTCCCTCTCCCTATGTACCCCCTACCGCCCGCCTCCCACTCACATGCTTCTCTCTCTCTCTCTCAAAATAATTAAAATTAAAAACATTAAAATAAATTCATACCTAGAAAATCATTGACTGATATGTGGTACTCAAATTCCTATGCATTTCAAAATTAACCAGGAGAAATCCTCTTCCTCACAATTCTACGTATTTGATTTTGTAATTACTGGAGTATATTTATTTTGTAATGTGTGCCAGACAGTAAATATTTTGTATTCATTATCTTATTTACTGTTTCAACCATCCTATAAAGCAAATATTACTCTCTTTAATAGAAGAGGAAAATGAGGCATATAGAGATTAAATACATTGGGCATTTTGCAAAGCTAGAAAGTTGTAGAGACAGGCTTTTCTGTTGCCAAAGCAAATTGAATTCTTATCTCAACCTTATAACTACACTAAATATATTCCAGAATGCATAATAGCTTACCTTGATTTATAGATAGTTACTTGGGGAATAAAATACACTGTTATTACTTTTCTTGGCTTTTGATTTTCTGTGATTTTTCTGTGGTTTCTGAACTCAATTTTCTGGAATCATACCTACTTATTTAGAAAAGCATTAAACCAAGTAAAAAACACAATTTTCTTCTTTCTTTCTCTCTTCCCTCATTTTTTTCTTCCATTTTCTATTTTAAAAATTCTCTCACTTTGTTAATTACAGATATTTCAAATTTATTTATTGAAGTAATCTCTACACCCAATGTGGGGCTCAAACTCATGACCCCGAGATCAAGAGTTACATACCTCTCTGCCTGAGCCAGCCAGGTGCCCCTAATTACAGATATTTAAAAATATTGATACAGTGTTTGTCTTTCTTGATCTAATAACATAGTTGGAGAGAAAAAGCTTACAAATATTTTATCATTCAGAATCAGTATAAATATAGTAAAGTATAATTAAGGTTGTTTAGTATTGGCTCGTGAATATGTAAGCAGATATATGGAAGAAGAGAGACAAAGAATACATGCACAAATATAAAATAAAGTGACTTTTGAGAAGATACCATCAATCATTGAGGAAAGATTGATTATTAAATTAATTTAGCTGTGACATTTCCCCTCTCCCCCCAAAGAAAAATTACAACCATGTTTCTGTTCCAACTAGATAACAAAATAAAACTTTGTATGAATTAGATACATGCAAAAGAATCCTTTAAAAATTTCAGAAGAAAAAAAAAATAAATAAAAAAATAAAAATTTCAGAAGAAAGCATAAGCTTATAACTTTGGAATGTGAATTTAAAACAAAGACAAAATCATAAGGACATTATTGGAAAATGTGATTATGATGAAGTTGAAAATGCCTGAATAGGGAACAAAACCACAACACAAGTCACAAATTTTGAGAGAATTACAGAATAAACCCTACATACAAATGATATAAAAAATAAGATAAAACTGAAAAATCAATAAGGAATATAGCAAATTACAAATATATGTGAACAAGCAAATCATATAAAATAAACTGGAATAAATATATTCAAATATTTTTAGTTTTTATTAGTAATCAGAATTGAAAAATCAGAAAAAATACAACCATGAGGCATCTTCTTGCACCCATAAATTTGGAAAAAAATATATTCTGACTGTTGTACAAGCGTTAGCAAAATGTTAAGAAAGGTAATAAGTTATATTCTAATGGGAAAAAATTGAATCAACTAATTTGGAGAAATATCAAATTAATTTGGTATTTTTAGTTAAATGTGCACATATTCAATTATGCACATACTCAACTATTCTGTAATCCTGCTCTCTACCCTATAGAAAAATTATTGCACACATGTGCACTAGAAGGTGCTGATAAAATATAAAACAGAAGGTCAACCTGAAAAAAAAATAAAAAAAATAAAACAGAAGGTCATATCAAGAATTTGGATTTTTTTAATAGATTTTATTTATTTATTTAAGAGAGAGACAGAGATAGAAAGAGAGCACAAGAGGGATGGGCAGAGGGTAAGGGACATGCAGACTCCCCACTGAGTGTGGAGCCGATGCACCAACTGAGCCACCCAGACACCCCAAGAGTTTAGACGTTTCTAAAAAGACAAAGGTAATTGTGTCCAGCTTTTTCTGTCTAGACACATCAGCTTCACCCCAGATGCTTGCTGTTTGTGGCCACCTGGGAGCCATTTCTATAGTCTCTTGGCCCTGTTTCTCTTCTTACTCCTGTGTTAGCCAACTTTACAACTATATCAGCGGGATTTCATAAAGTTTTTTTTTTCTTTTGCAAAGATATTGTTTCTTAGCCTTTTGTTAGCACTGCAAGTAATGGTTTGTCTACGCTAACCAGAGGTGAAGGAAGAGAATTGGTGCCTGCCTGATTCAGAATAGCAGATAATTGTGAACAGAAGATAATCATTAAAAAAAAACACACACACACACACACACACTGCATTGGAACTTAAAACTAGCTTTTTTTTATTATCTAGTTAAAATGATACTCAAACTATGATCCTTACAATCTAAGGATTCTCGTAGCCTCCTTTAGGAAGTAGCTGCCAGGCTTGTGTCACATTCCCATATCCCTGCTTTTAAATGTCTAAGGTATCTGAATCCCCCGGCTTAAAATGGCTGTTGAACAGTTTTAACACCACTGACCCACTCAACTCACTGCCTAAGTTTATGAGGAAGCAGAAAGAATCTAAATGACATGAAATAATAAAAATTAAGTGCATTCAGATTTCCAAGTGAAGAAGGAGGGCAATAATCACATACCACATACTTAGTAGAGATGGGACTATTTAATCCACAGAAAGACTTTTGGAGAAAATGGGACATTGCATTATCTGTGTGGCTGTCATGGACAAGAGGGTCTAGGTTTATTTTTGATACCCAAGGGAAATTAATTACAGATGGGTAGAGACTTTCCTTCCTAATTTTAAGACTTGCCAAGAGTAGATGAATAGTATTTGATGGTGACGGTCGGCCTACTGTTGGGTTTCAGACATTGGCAGCACATTCACTTGGTAGCTATATGATATAGTAGAAATTCTGTGACCACGCAACTTTTTAAAAATGTATATTTATATTTTCTTCTTATAAAATGCGTTTTTCTCATAGAAAATCTAAGATCTCATATCTGTGATACCAAGGAGAAAACTGCTGTGTCTTTCTGAGCTTGAAGAAGAGGATTATATTAGGGAGATTTTGCTTGCAATGACTGAACCTCAATAAATACATACACTGTGTTATTTGACTTCAATAAATACATACAATGATTTTTTTTAAAGTCCAATCCTCTAAACTATTCTATTTCTTTTCTTTTCTTTTCTTTCCTTCTTTCTTTCCTTTTCTTTCTTTCTTTCTTTCTTCTTTCTTTCTTTCTTTCTTTCTTTCTTTCTTTCTTTTTCTTTCTTTCTTTCTTTTCTTCTTTCTTTCTTTCTTTTTCTTTCTTTTTCCTTTCTTTCTTTCTTTCTTTCTTTCTTTCTTTCTTTCTTTCTTTCTTCTTTCTTTCTCTTTCTTTCCTTCTTTTTTTTTTCTTTCTTTCTCTTTAAAGATTTTATTTATTTATCTGAGAGAGATTGAGGGAGAGAGAAAGCATAAGGAGGAGCACAGGGAGCAGGACAAGCAGACTCTGCACTGAGCATGGAGCCTGATGCGGGGCTCAATCCCACGACTCTGAGATCATGACTTGAACAGAAAACAAGAGTGAGATGCTTAATTGACTGAGCCATGAGGCGCCCCTTAAATTTACTTTCTTAAACCTCCATTCTTAGAGTACTACTTCCTTACTTGGAAATACTTAAATGATTCAAATGTGCAGAGGAGAAAGCTCAAAAACTTACTGTGGCATTCAAGAGCTACCACTGGAAAATTACTTTTCTAAAAATATTTACCACCAGTTAGCATCATGAACAGTGCTCCTACACAATAACCCACCCATAGTCCCTCAAAAGGATTTTGTTCTTGCTAATTTCTCTATTTTTACCTCTATGATTTTCTATATTTCTGTCTCTCTTCCCAATCTCTATCTCTTTCTCCATTTCTATACTTGATAATTTCTTTCTTCCCAATCTCTATCTCTTTCTCTCTCTATTTCTATACTTAATAATTCTATACTCATACTCTGTGGGTATTTTCTGCCATTTTTTTTTAAGAGAGAGCGAGAGTAGGGGAGGGGCAGAGGGAGAGGAAGAGAGAATCTTAAGCAGGCTCCAAGCTCAGAGTAGAGCCTGACATAGGGCTTGATCCCACAATCCTGAGATCATGACCCAGCCAAAATCAAGAATCTGATGCTTAACTGACTGAGCCACCTAAGCATACCCCCTGCTTTTTTTTTTTTTTTTGCCATTTTTAACTTTTCTATCTGGAGTTCCTCCAGGCTCTTTTCCTGGTGTTTTCTGCTGTTATTCTGTCTCCTTAAGCATTTTATTTTTCTTTCAATGCATCAAATACCACCTAGATGCTGATATATATCTCAAATTTATATTTCCATCCATGACATCACAAAGGAGCTCAAGCTGTCATCTTGTCTTCACTTGGATGTCTCACAGACATCTCATCAAGTGACAAGATAAACCAAAACCACTGAACTCTTGAGTTTCTTCCCCCAAAATGATTTCCTCATAATTATTTCTCCTTTCTGAGAAAGTATCACCAGTCACCCATTTTCTCAAGTCAGACACCTCTATGTCATATGTTTCATTACTACCCAATGTCTAGGTTTCAGAAGACTTCATTTATTTTATCTCCAAAACATATTTGAAATCTATACACTTGTGTGCATCTCTTCTGTCAATATCCTTGTCCAAGAAACTCCCACTGTTGGGAATACTCAACTAGATTTATTTCTAGCTGTTTTATAAAACTATTATTTAAAAAGCATAAAATTGACTCATCTTAAGTGTATAGCTCACTGATTTTTAGTAAATTTACAGAGTTCTAGAACCATCATTAGTATCTAGTTTTAAATATTTCCATCACTCCTTGTTTCCCATGTGTCTATTTGAAGACAATTCTCACTCCTGCCCCAGCTTAGCCAACTATGGATCCTCTTCCTGTTTCTATGAAATTAGCTTATTTTGTATTAAACATAAATGGAATCATGTGTTTTATTTCTAACTTGTTTCATGTATCACAGTTTTTGAAGTTCCTCCATGTTGCCTTTTGTTCATTTTTATTATGAATAGTTTTCCACTATATGAATATGTCACATTTTGGTTGGACACTTGATAATATCCACTTCTGGCTGCTATAAAAATTTATGTATGATTTGAAGAATGTGGATATGAATATTTAAATACAATTTCTTTGTGTGGATATAGATTTCCACTTACCTTAGGTAGATTCTTAGGAATTCTATTACTGGGTAGTTAGGAAGATTATATTTACCTTTTTAATAAACTGAAAGAATACTTGCCCACATGGCTATACCATTTACATTCCAACCAAGAATACATGAATGATCCAAATCTTACATGTCTATACCAATATTTTATATTATTGTTGTGGGTTGAATTGAGTCCCTCCAAAAACAATATGTTGGAATTTTTACTGCCAGTAACTCGGAATGTGACTGATTTGGAGATGGGGCTTTTACAGAGATAATCAAGTTACAATGAGGTACGAGAATGATCCCTAACCCAGTGTGACTGATATCCTTATAAAAAAGGAAATTTGGACACAGGACAGACACACACTGGGAGAAAACCATGTGATGATGAAGGCAGAGATCTAAAAGTGGGGGAAAGACGCTTAGAACAGAATCTTCCCTTATAGCCATCAAAATAAAACAGTCCTGTTGAAACATTGACTTCAGACTTCTAGCTTCCAGAACGTCTAGATAATAAATGTCTTTTTCTTAAGGCACCTGTTTGTGGTACTTTGTTTTGGCAGTCCCAGTAAACTAATACAGTCAGTCTTTTTGATTAGGTGCTGTCTGGTAGGTTTGTCATGATAGCTCATTGCAGTTTTACTTTGAATTCTCCTGATGATTTGTGATATTGAGAATCGTTTCATGTACTTGTCAGCCACTCAAAATTTCTTTAGTGAAACATATACTGAAACATTTGGTCATTTTAAAATTGGGTTGTTTAAAAAAATAAATAAAATAAAATAAGATTGGGTTGTTTGTCTTATAATGGGTTATAATTTTTTTTTTGGATTTTGGAATACGAATATAGTAGGTATATGATTTGTAATTATTTTCTTCCAATCTGTTGCATGGCTTTATAATTTCTTAATGATGTCATTTTTTTCTGCTGTTTAATTATTTTCACTGTTTTTTTTAAAAACAGCTTTATTGAGGTATAATTGCCATATAATGAATTGGCCTTATTTAAAATGTATAATTTGATAAGTCTAAATATGTAGACACCCATGAAACCATCAGCACAATCAAGATAATTAATTTATGCATCACCCTCCAAATGATTCCTTGTAATCTTTTCATTCCCTAGGCCTGCAACAATGCAAGACAAGTATTAATCTGCTTTCTATTACTATCTATAGATAAATTTGGTCTGTTCAAAAATGTTATATAAATAGAATCATGCAGTGTCTGCATCTTTTTTTTTTTTTAACAGGGGGAGAGTAGGTTTCTTTCATTTGTTATATTTTGAAATGTATCCATATAGTTGAGTTTACTGATAGCTTTTTTATTATGGAGTAGTATGCCAGTGTATAAATATACCACAATATGTTTATATTCATGCATTGGTGGTACCCTAAAACTGATATTTTGGTAAACTCAATCTCCAATAATAATAATAATAATAATAATAAATAATAATAAATAATTCAAAAATTATTTAAAGCTCTGATTTATAGTGCATGTTGACTTTCATGTTATAAAATGTCTCCAACATGGTTTACTTCAGCTGGCTAGCAAAAGTTCGGAATACTTAGCTTTCATGAGCTAGTAGGAATTGCTTCCACCACACCATGGTACACTTCCAGCTGCATCACATGTATTTAAGATGGAAATGGTCCCCAATTCCAGCTCTAAAATACCGATAAAAAGAGCAATTATACTTTATAGCTGGCTAAATAAGAATAAATAAGAATTAAAAAATACAGCTTTTATTTTATTTATTTATTTCTCACAAAAGCATACAGCCTTCAAAAGCTTCAGGCAGCCAACCTCTAACAAGAAAAAGAGTTGGTTTTGAGATGAAGCATACATTCTATATGGAGAGATGGCTAGAGAAAGTGAAAGTCTAAATGAATCCTTGCCTGAAACCCACATTTACCCAGACTTTCAGTTCTATGCCCCAATAATTTGTCCACACTGTTTAAAACAGTTTGGAGTGTATTTTGTGACATGGCCAGTTGAAAAATTTCTATAGTGACAAATTCTAAGATGCTTTGCAGGGTAATGTTGATATTACCGACTATATTTTGAGGCTTACTAAAAACTGGACATTGGATCATCATGCATGCTTTTTTATGATATAAAAGTTGTGAAGGGAGATTTTGACATGCTTCAACTTTAGAAATTGAAACCTTATTTCCCTTTTATATGATCTGGTTCTTGCATTAAGATTTGGTTTTTAGAATCATGTTTTTAAAATGAGGTTTATCCATTTGGAAATTGAAAGCCAAGAAGTAAACTTTTTCTTTAATGATTTTAAATAATTTAACTTTTCTTAAATTCAAAATCGATATTAACAAAACAACCCCCCCCCCAAAAAAAATTTATATTTAATTGTGGAAAGATTTCTGGATAGGAAGGAATCAGCATGAGTTAAACCAGATAGATGACAAAGAAATAAATACAGATAAATGAAAAACTGTTATAAAAATGACTCCTTCTTTTATAAAAGGGGAAAGTTTAAAATTTATGAGACCTGGTTATAAATAAATAGCACATATATTCTTATTCAATTGAAAGACTTTCTCTTTAGATTCATGGCCCAAAGTCAATTTTCTCTCCTTCCAATTAAAAACAGATCTGATTCTCATTACATTTTCTATATAAATCTCAGCCCAGAGTAATTTGCCTCTCTTTTGGAAACATCTAGCACTTATTGCAATTATTTGCATGACTTTAATCATTCATTATCTTGAATTGCTATTGTAATCTTGTCTTTTGTTTTCAAATTGATTGTGAATTGCTTAGAAGAGTTGTCAGATTTTCTTTGGCATTCATTTTCATATATTTCATAGTACATAGTAGGTGCTAAGTTTTTGCTTGTCGATTTTAAATATACTTGTTAATCTTTATTAGAGTTTTCGTGAAAATGAGTGGTTTTTTCTTTTTATTTTTTTAATTTTTATTGATTTATGATAGTCACAGAGAGAGAGAGAGAGAGAGAGAGAGAGGCAGAGACACAGGCAGAGGGAGAAGCAGGCTCCATGCACCGGGAGCCCGATGTGGGATTCGATCCCAGGTCTCCAGGATCGCGCCCTGGGCCAAAAGCAGGCGCCAAACCACTGCGCCACCCAGGGATCCTGGTTTTTTTCTTTTTAATTGTGACTCTTATAATCCATTTTTCTCCTCCAGTAAAGTCCCATAGATCATAACTGCCAAAACATAGAGAGTATATTTTAAAGGAGACAGAATCTGGTAAATTGATGTTTATAGAGTTTTAGTATTTAAAAAACAGACTTTGAATTCTGTCAACCTCGTTTATCCAACGTCTATAACTATAATGCATGAATGCTATTTTTAAGAATAATCATCTATAATTTTTTGTCCTCATTTTATCCACCCTGTATACCAGTATTTTATATTTAAAAAAGTATAAAACAATGGACTTTTCTTAGAGAGTTAATGACATCATATTGAAGTAATATTTTTGGTAATTTCAAGGATATTTATGCATACACAATTTTACCTATTAGTGAAAGAAATATATATTTTTAATCAGCATATGTTGGAAAATATTTTTGAGCCACTTGTGTTCATAAAATTCTTAACCATTTCCTAACCATTTATCACCAGATTCAAATTAAAAGAACTTTTCAATAAAGACTACTTATTTCTCACTATGTATTCATGTGGATATTATCTAAATATTATTTTCCAGAACCATTTTATAGCCTTGAAAATCTCTTACTAAAAATAATCTTTTTTTTATTTCCAAGCCTCTTTTCCCTAGGTATCATCCATATAAGTTCACAAATACTTAAATGTGGCTAAAAATTTCAAGGTGATAGGTTCAATTACAACTTAATGTGAATGATCACCTAAATCTAAAGATGACTGATAATGAAGGGAAAATGTAATGGCATGGAACAATTATCTGTTTATTTTATCCATACAATATACACTGTACAAATAACTTGAAATCTGATCTCTTAATGTGAGAGTTTAGTTCATTAACTCACCACATTGACTACACAAATCTGATCCAGGAATACGCTAGGGAGAATCATACAGTAATGCATATTACAGTGATTTGCTGTCAAGCAAAGGGAGGTTTTCCTCAATTTTAGCCATGTAACCACACTGTATTACCACACATGGGGTTCTTCTCAGCATTTTGCCATCTGAAATAAACATGAGGCCAACTCCCATAAAAATGATTTATTTTCTTTTTTAAAGAACATGCTTATCAGAAACTAGCATACTATAGTATGTTGAAGAGGAAGCATAGGTTTCATTTCCAGTAAGAATGGAATAATCCACTCTGCCTTATTATATTTAAGCTAAGCTTTATAGAAAACATAGAATTATTTTTTTATGGTCCTGTCAAGCAAAGGAGATACAAAGAGAAGGAGAAAAATCCGTGAGCCTCCGGAATTTGATATCACTGTGTTGAAGGTTGTCATTGTTAGGTTATAGACCCCAGGTGTTTTATGTGCCAGAATGCATGTTTTCATGCATACGGATCTTTTTTATTAATAGATATTTAGGGATTTTTCACATTTCCCTAAAAATATTTGGGGACACTCTGTAGGACTGCAGTTTTCATTAAACTGATAAAGAGTTACTGAGTGTATAAGCTTGTGCCCAGAACTTTGCAAGATACTAGGTTTTCAGCAATGCCTAAGACCAAAAGAAAAAGAAAAAAGTCCTTGTCTTTTGTATGCTGTGTAGTGTGATGAACATTATTAGATGAAGGACAGAATTACAAGAGAGGTATGTAAGGAGAAAATATAACAAGATAACTTAATTCAGTCTGAATTGGGAGGAAGAAGTAGTTAAGGAAGCCTGAGAGAAAAATAATTAAGCAAGGACTTGTTGGATGCACAGATATGACAATTCTTTGATTGGTCAAAGTTTAGTCAGATTTCTGAACCATCTCCTAGTCCCATCTGTGTAATTCGTTCTAAAACCCAGTTTTAGCAAGAACCTTGCTAAATCATTTTAACTAGATAGACCCCCAGTCTTCCATATCTGCCCACCTTCCATATCTGATCAGGTTCTCCATCCTTCACCAACCTCTGTGCAACTTCTGATCTCCCAGGCTTGCCTTCAACGAGAATCCTGGTAGACCTGTTTAGCAAGCACCCCATTATCCCTGTTTCCTCCTATATAAGTGGCTCTAAATTCCCACTTGCTCATGCAGTATTTGGGGCTGAGCCCAATATTCCCCACTGTGAAATCTCATTGCAGGAGTCACTTTACCTATCACAATGGCCTTGAACAAAGTCTGCCTTATTATCTTTAATGAAGAGGGACCAAATGAAGAGAGAACAAAGACGGTTTCAGAGAAAAAAAAAGATTTAAAGTCTAGGAATGAAAGGGAACATGGCGAAGTCCTAGAGAGAAAGCCCAGGAAGATATTAAGTGAGAATAGAGAACCAAAAGAGCCAAGCACTAAATAATTTTATAAATCATGTTGAGAAGCTGGGAATACATCCTAAAACAAAAAAATTGAGAGATTTTTTACTGAAAGTTATAATATGATGCTATGTTTGTTTCAACATGTTCTCTGATTTTTTATGAGCATTGCCATTGTACCACAGATTGTATCCAACTCTTCCAGTTATTAGTTTTATTAGTTGAGAATCTAAAAAGCTTTGTTAGTCACTGACTTTCAAGATATACATTTAAAAGGAATCATGCCAGGTTGAATTTCAGGTCCTGTATTTCTGATGCTCTCTTTAATAGTGTATTAGCATCCTAGAACTGCTATAACAAAGTACCACAAACTGCATGGCTTAAAATGACAGAAATGTATTATCTCACATTCTAGAGGCTAGAAGTCTGAAATCAAGGTGTTACCAGGGCCATGCTCCCTATGAAACTTGTAGAGGACTTCTTTCTTACCTCGTTCTGGCTCCTTGTCAGCAATCTTGGCTGTTCCTTAGCTAACAGACACATAATTCTAATTTCAGTCTTCATAGTCACATGCTGTTCATCCCAGGTGTTTCTGTGTCTTTACATGACCATCTTCTTCTAAGGGCATCAGTCATGTTGGATTTGTGCCCATCCAACTCTAGTATCTTAACCTAATTGTGTCTGCAAAGATCTCTTTTCAAATAAGGAACATTCAATAAGTCAAGGTACTTTATATTAAGACTGCAGCGTATCTTTTTTAGGGGGACACAATTCGACTCATAACAGTAAGACCATTATATCTATTCATACTGTTCTTGATCTATTGTGACTATAATAGCTACTATATAGATGTACCACGTTTCAGTTTTAGAAAGACTGCTTGGACAGGAGCTAGAATGTCTTATATTACAAACTATTGGATATATGACTAGAAACAATGAATCCAAGTAGCATAAAAAGTGTTTGTTTTTTTAAATCCCCTCTCAGTCATGCTGAATTTCATGATAATTATTGTAACATAATTAATTGCAAACATGTGAATGGTATTGTAAACATCTAACTAAAGTAGATTATAAACATTATGGGTGGGATAATGTTGAAAGAAAAATATTGGCTTATAAATTTGGAATGGAAATGACATTATTTTATAACCTCTATTCATGAGATAAAATGACAATGTAAGGTCGAGGTATATCTGTATTTATGAGTAATATGAAGATTCCTAAACTAGGCGCTATATAGGTAGAATGACATTGAAGAAATGGTGATTAAATTACAATTGTAAGTGTTATTCATTTCAATGACATCTTAAGGACTGTTTTCCAATGAAATATTGTACTTGATGATTAAGGATTTAATCAGAGTTCTTTCCTAACAACATGCTAAGGTTAATGTTTTCATAAAGAGAGTTCTTAGAAAATTTCTTCTGACAGTGGTTTGCTATCCTTTTAGTTTTTTTTAAATAAAAAAATATACAACTATTGGTATCTCATTTATTGCAGAAACTAAAATTCTTACTGCCGAGAAGATTCAAACATATTTTGATATCAAATCTTTAGAGTGGACAAAGGCAACTCTAATATGAAGAGTTGCCATATATCTATATGGAAAATACCATATTATCTCACTCATGTGTGGAATCTTAAAAATAGCAACAACAAAACAACTCATAGATACAAAACAGATTGCCAGGGGTGAAGAGGAGGAGATGGGTAAAAATGAGTGAAGGGAGTCAAAGTACAAATTTCCAATTATAAAATAAATAAGCATGGTGACTGTAGTTAATAACATTGTACTGCATCTTTGAAAGTTGCTAGGAGAGTAGATTGAATAAGTTCTTATCACAAGAAAAAATGGTTGTAACTGTGTCTGTGTATGGTGGTGGATATTATCTAGACTTGTGGTGAACATTTCATAATATATACAAGTATTGAATCATTATATCATACACCAAAACTAAGATAATGTTATGTGTCAATTATGCCTCAATAAAAAATAATCAATGTGGAAAATAATTGAGCTTTTGTGGGTGATATACAAAATTCTTAATTCTCAACTGAAAAAAAAAAACCTGATTAGTAGTTGTTGATCATGAGAAAAATTGAGTGAAAATTGAACAGACTTTTCATCTAAACTTTGGTTAGAATTCTATCTTTACACCTACCAGCTGTAGCAGACAGGTATCTATGGGTTTTTCTGTCTACCTAACTATGTATATGTTTAACCTCCCATCTGTAATGGAGAGATGTTTCCCCATTCCCTTCTGCTTTATGAGTTATCTTATTTCCTTCGTATACCTTGTGTTAAAGTTAGTCAGAGTTATGAATTATTTGTAGCAATAATGATGATGACGTCAATTAAAAAAAACCTATTTGATCACCCTGTTTGGTGCTGGGGAAAGTGTATATACTTGCTAAACTTCAATTTCTTCACCCTTAAAACAAGAAAAGAATATTTACTTTTCAGATTGATTATAAGAAATGAAATTGTCTAAAACTTTTAGGACAATGACTAGCAAGTAGCACATTCTCCAAAAGTAATATTTTCTTCCACACTTCCATCCATAAAAGTCAAGAAAAATACTACTTGTGGGGGAAGCAAAATTCTTATTTTAACTATTTATATACTGTTTGTACATTGCATTAAATCGCAATTATACTCATTGTTTTTCTGGAGAACTCTGACTAATATAGATTTTATTTGATATGACTTGTGGTTTTATAAGATGAAGAAATTTGGGCACATACATGCACAGAAGAGAGATGATATGAAGACACAGGGAAAAAGAGCCACCTATAAGCCAAAGAGAGAAGTTTAAGGACACCAGCCCTGCCAAAAACTTGATCTCAGACTTCTAGGCTATAGAATTATAAGAAAATAAATTTATATTATTTAAGTCACAGTCTGTGGTACTTTGTTGCAGTAGTTATAGCAAACTAATACAGATTTTGGTACCGGGAAGTGGAGTTTTTCTGTAACAAACACCTAAATATGTGGAAGCAGCTTTGGAACTGGGTAATGAGTAGAGCCTAGATGAGTTTCGAAATGCATGTTAGAGGAATACCTTCTAGAAAACTGGAGGAAAGGTGACCTCTGTTACACAGTAGCAAAGAACTCAGCCTAATTGTTGTAGAGCTTTGTGAAAAGTAGTGTTTATAAGAGAGGAATGTGATTGTTTAGCTGAGATTTCTAAGTAAAGCATTGAAGACCTGGCCTTGGTTTCTCCTTGCTGCTTATAGTAAAAGGTGTCGGAAGAGAAATAAATTGAAGGAAGAATTGTGAAACAAAAAGGAACTTGAAGACTTGGAAAATTCACAGTCGATTCATACTGTGAAAAGGGAGAAAGCATGTTCTAGGGAGAACACCAAGGTCGTGTCCTAGCTAATTTGCCAAAGAGATTTTAACTGTGGTTCATGGAACCAATCAATCGCCTTAGCAGAAGCCAAGAATAGAGATGAGATTATTCAGAAAAGAACTGTGGATAACACTGTAGTCTGATGGTTTGAAATCCCTCTGATTTGCATGGGAAGCTAACAAGGTTTTTGAGAATTTTGTAACAGTAGGAACACTTCTAGCTTGACCTGAAGAGGACAGAAATGGGACAAAATGAAGGAAGACTGTTGAACTTTTGGGATTCTACAGGATCATCTAGTAGAGCTCTCTGACTACAAATATGAGTTATTCATCAAGAAAAGGGAAGAAAATAATTTGGTAGTTATAGATAATACTTGCATAATTCTGCATTTCCTCTCAAATTCAAAAGCCACAGTCATCATTCTAGCATTATGTTCTTAAAATTACTTCTCACTAATCTTCCTATTCCTTCCGTAATATACTCTCCATGAAAAAAAAAAAAAATGAGAGCATCGATCACAGTATAATATTGAATGGATAAACTTTCAATTCCAAATCCTTTAGTGGGAGCATATCTTTTCACAAATTAAATATAATCTTCCCATCAAGGTCTTTAAAGCTTTCTATGAAGGGCTCATTTCAAATCTAATTAGTATTCTTTTCCTGCTTTGCAATAGTCATGCTATTTCCTCCATAGTGGGGAAATCTATTTACTTTTATTTTTATAGAACCCACTATGTTTCTGTTACTATATCCTACTCCATTCCTGGTATCTTCAACATGCTCATTTATAATGACATAAAATAAAAAGAAATAGACAAATATTAAAACAAAACTGAGGCTTGCTGGAGGGGTGGTGGGTGGAGAATTGGAGTAATTAGGTTATGGGCATTAAGGAGGGCACTTGTTGGGATCCCTGGGTGGCTCAGTGGTTGAGCGCCTGCCTTTGGCCCAAAGGCGTGATCCTGGAGTCCTGGGATCGAGTTCCACGTCGGGCTCCCTGCATGGAGCCTGCTTCTCCCTCTGCCTGTGTCTTGGCCTCTGTCTCAGTCTGTCACGAATAAATAAATAAAATCATAAAAAAAAAAAAGGAAGGCACTTGTTGTAATGAACACTGGGTGTTACATGCAATTGATTAATCACTAAATTCTACCCCTGAAACTAATAATACACCATATTGTTTACTAAATTGTTTACTAAATTCAATTTAAAATTTTTAAAAAAGCAGTAACTAAGTTCAAGCAAATATGGTTAGTATGACTATTTTTTTGGCCCATTAAGCAAAAGTTAGCTAATGTTTATATAACTCACTGAACACCAATGGTAACATGAAAAAAAATATCCTAGAAACTTCTTGCTTGGATTTAGATTTGATCTAAGTTTAAATTGTGATAGTTTACAAAAAGTGAAAATTTTATTTGGGAGGGTCAATCATTTTTCCATAGGTATATTTATTTACTGAACCATGACCTTAGAAAATTCTGTCACTGTACTCTTTGAAGTACATTTGGTGTTCTGTTGGTTTAGATGCTTTAATAAAATAATATATGAATTATAACCTAGATCCCATGCTTACATAGATATTTTGGAAGGGTATGCTTTATAGAGTGAATAAACTAACAAAAATCTAAATATTAACACATGACTAACATGAAAACATAAAATGTGATCTATATAGTTTATACATATTTTACTGTGTGATTTTTTTTTTTTAACTAAAAGTTCTCTTTAACTAAATCCTACAATGACTAGATTGCATTTAAAAAATAGTGATGTTCAAATTGTTGGATCCCTTAACAAGTTTAATGATTAGGTAAATTCAAGCATCTGGTGCACACTTTACAGGTTTATTAGGTATGTTTGTGAATGCCATGGGATCACAACTTTAAAATTTTAACTTGAATCTATAAATATTAAAATATTAATATTTATTTATAGTGAAGTTGGATGCAATTTTTAACTACTTTTGAACCACTTGTTACATGCATATGGATAAATATTGAACTTGTATGTCCACATATGTAATAAAATTACAAAGATGGGATACCAGCTAAAAGAAGATACAGGACTGAGGTTGTTAGTATATAATAAAGTGTTTTAAGATAACTCAACTTCTAAAAGAAATATATTATTATATTTATATATTTCTTTTAACTGGTGTTCAATCTTTTTTTTATTTGATCTATGAATCTGTGCACAGATTAAATTGCAATCGCAGGGTATATTTTATTTTAAGAACATTTGAAAGTCTATAGATTAGACAATTCAATCCTTAATATAACTTGATGAATTACTCGATGAAGAGAAAGTGTTGCTGTCAAAATTAATAAGCAATTTGAAGCATCGTTGATCACTTTATTTGCCTTATAGATGAATTCACAGTTGAAATATATTTATGATAAGAAAAAGACAAAAATGCTTGTGCATAGTTTATGTTTACAAATAAACTCCTTTATTTAAGTATATAATATTTAATAAATAAATTGACCATTTAGATATTTTCTAATGTATACAGTAATTTTTTTATTGAAATTGCACAATAATTATAAATATATTCATAAGCAAATGTTCTCAGTCTGGATCAGCACATTAATTATTTTGAGATTTTAATCTCCTGGAAAAGTTCTGTTTATACATACATGCATATATATTTACCCCCCCCCCCCAAAAATATTGTGGAATGATTCATCACTTTTTTCTCCTCCACTTCCATTTTTCCACACAGGACAGTCGATGCACAAAATTGTTAAGATTTTCTACCTTCCCAGTCACTTGCTGTCTAATTCTCTGTGGCTATCAGTGTTTTGTTCAGTCAAGACTATCATGAAGTACATTCTAGACTCTATGACCCCTTTTAAAGCTGTAAGATAAACTGATTATGTAAACCTTAAATTGGTTAATTCGTACAACACTCCTGTCAGGGAGCAAGAACTCCTGTCCCCTCCAAGCGACAGGAATCAAAATGACATGAGACAAATTAATAGGAGAAAATGAAATTTAATAATTTAGGTCCAGGGAATCCATGCAGATATGGAAATTTCAAAGACAGTCTGACAAAATGAGGCATATATGTTCATCCTGACCTAAGGAGAAGGATAGGGAGCTGGGACTTCAGAGGAGAAGATTGCAATGTTTGAGGAGAGTAAATGTTTGGTAATAGGTGTTTGCCCTGCCATCCAGATGGGTCACTCAGATAAAATTGATCTCTGCTAATAAGCCTTATTTTGGGAAGCCCCCAGTTTAGATTCTTCTGTGTAGTTAAGGGAGGGGCACAAGTTTCTCTTGAGCCCGCAGGGTTTCGACTGGCTTCATGTCAAAATCATCTTCATGCTGGTGTGGCCCATCTTTGGGGGCCTGCCCTCTGCTCTTACATCTGTATCCTTTGAAGATTGATAAATTAACACATGCTCAGCAAAAATCTCAATATAGTTTTAAAACAAAATTCTATGACTTTCTCAACAAGTTATAAAAGCAAGTAATAATGGAGTCTTGATTTTGCATTAGCTGTGTGTCTGTGTATGTATATAGAGTCTTAGAAGCCAGCAAAGCATAATGAACTATTAAAATATCTAAACTGAATCTTTGAAGACACATTTTTAGTGAGTGTTTTTTAGAATAGTCTTCAAGCAGTTTTATTTGGCGAAAGGTTCTGATAAACAATAACGTAAACTATTTTTTCATGAATAGTGTTTACGTTTGTGTTTTAGAATTGTTAAAACTAGAGGTTTAAGGGATGCCTGGATAGCTCAGCAGTTAAGCTCTGCTTTTAGCTCAGGGAGTTATCCTGGAGTTCGGGGATCCAGTTCCACATCAGGCTCCCTAAGGGGAGCCTGCTTCTCCTTCGGCCTCTCTCTGTGTCTTTCATGAATAAATAAATAAAATCTTTAAATAAAAAGCCTAGAAATTTAAAACCTATTTTTATAACAATATATCAATGTTTTTCTGTATTTGGGTCATTTCCTTAGGTCATTTTGCACTTGAATATTCCCTTTTTTTTTTTTTTAAGATTTTATTTATTTATTTGACTGAGAGAGGAGAGACCGGGAACACAAGCAGGGAATCAAGGACACTGGGATCAAGACTGGAACCGAAGGCAAATATATAACTGACTGAGCCACCCAGGCACCCCTTGAATAAGTTCCTGAACTCATCCATTTTGACACAGAAATTAATTGTAGTCTGGTGAATTAGATCAATATTGTTTTAATATTTATTCTAAATTATTCAGTCAGATTTGCATACAGAGGTAATGAAAAATAAAACCCAATAGGTCAGGTCAACGTCTGTGCACATACTGGATTGTGTTAGCTAATTTGTCCAAAGATGGGTAACAATAAAGAAGTCACAACATACGACTAGGCCAGGCACCATGTAATAATTGTCAATAATCCGGTAAGGAATAGGATGATTAAACTCATTCACATGAAATCTTTTGAGCAGCTTTTTGGTTCCAATTCGTGATTGCATAAATGTGTATAACTTTATAGTCTGATTTGCTAAAAAAGAAATAGGAAAACAGCCTACTTTTCGATACCTTGCGAAGTCAGTCAAAATTAGATAAAATATACTTAAAAAAGGAGTTATGGTATAAGGGTGCCACATTAATTTCAGCCTCACTTTTGTCTTGTCTATGATAAAAATAACACAAAGGCCTTTTTTGAGAAGAGAGCACAATGAAACAATAAAAATTCAATGCTAACAGAATCTGTCAATTGTTAACAATAAAATATTCAGAGCAATCAGTGTGGTTGCCTGCCATTGGTAAGGGATGGAGGAGGGAAATCAATATTTATTTCTCTGAGAATACCAACCCAAGCTGTGGTATTGATGTTTTCAACAGGATGCAAAAGCTTTTCACTGAAAGACTTTTCACTTGTTAAAAAAAAAACACCTAAAAGTCAGTGTATGCATTAGGTTGATTATTAATTACATCGTGACCCTAGAAATTTTAAAAGAATATAAAGTTTCTTACGTTTCCTGTATTCTTAGTTCTCGATTCTAAGCATTACTTAATTGATTATGTGGTATTATATAGATTGATCAATTCCAAATATATACCTTTACTTCCAACAGGCAGCTGTGCTTAAATAGAATTTTCTTTTCTGTGTGGAGAACAAAAAAGCTTCTTATCCTCAGCCCTCAGCTAAGATGCTCGCTGATCACAGCATTATTGTTCTCACCTTTAACAAATCTCTGTTTTCTTCTTTGGCCTGACACCCTTGGGGACACATCTATGGATTAGAGAGACACTGCTGTGGGTGACTTTTGGTTGTTATTTAACTTTGATGCAGCTGAGACCTCTTTAACTAATGCTAGCTTGCTGACCTTTGGCTCCAAGTGGAAGGAATTCATTTGAAAATGAAATGCTTCTTGGAACATTCCCTGGTGTTAGAACCTTGATCTAAAAATGAATTGTTGTTTGCTCCCCATTGACCCCTGTTTTCGGTGTACTCGATGACCTAACAGTATTTAAATAGCTATCATTTCCTTTTCAAACAAACTAGGGTTAAAGTGAGCAGATGCAGAATACTGGTTCCTTTATTAATTTTATTTGAAATGATTCTGCAATTGACATCAACATAAATGTTCACTTTCTCTGAAATATTTCATACCATTTTATTATAAGAACTAATTCAAATCAGGTTTTTATGACAAGTTACATACAAATTATCTTTCGAATTTCTATTTCTTTTTCCTTTCAATTAAATGATAAATGGATTCTCAGGATACAGAGTGGTTGGGTAAGGCGAGTAAAAATAAGACACTTATGTAATAAAAATATAAGGAAACATATTTGTTGATAGAGACAGGGTGATAAGAGGAGAATGACCAGATGAATGAATTCTATAGCTTGATATCTTAGCACTTACAGTAAATACAATAAATTCTTATTAATAAATTACCAATGACTTTAGTATGTATTGATATATTTTATTTTATTTATTTATTTTTGTATGGATATATTTTAGTACATATGATACAATGAAAGATTTTCATGGTAAAATTGCCCCTTTTGAGAGGATGAATTATTTACCTAACACCACCAATTTGTAGAAATACGAGTACAGGTATTGTGTCATTCTGTATTTGTGTCTTTTTTTTTTTTTTTTGTCTTTTTTAAATTCAATTAGTCACCAAGACTCTACCATAAATATGTCTAGGCAATCATCCTTTACTGTATGTCAGACTATTAAGTTTTTTGGTTATTCTGATTGGCCACAGGCCCACAAAGAGGTAGTCCTGGGTTTTCTACTGGTCTGACCATGATCTTGGCTCTATGATGACATGAACCAGCACCTGATAGGCCTCGTTTTTCAAGTGACTTCCTTTACATTCCCTAGAGTCCAGATGAAATAAAATCCCCTGTGGCAAGGACTATGCTAATCTTTTAAGCTGTAATAAGCCACTTCTGCATTTTGGGGGTTATGTTTAAAATACTAGAGCATCCTGAGCCAGATGTCAATTAAAGAGAACCCAGTCTGTCAAGCAACAATGCAAGATAAAATCATTGATTGGATCTGATTAAACCAACAATAAAAACAAATAAATATATTACCTGCAATAGCAAAAACAAGTGTAAGTAGACACCAGGGTGAAACGTGGTGCTTCTGTTACTGTGGAGACAAGACTAGGCTGCTGTTAACTGGAAGAGCCAGAACAAATTGTTTTGATCTGAAGGCCCAGGGTGGGTGTCGCTGTCACAGTAACATAGGAACACCCTTTCCATTTAAAGCACATGACATCCTTAAACTGTGTTTTGGAGTCATGAATGAGCCAGCAAAATTCCTGTTTACGTGTGATGTGTGCTGAATATTCAGTTTCTCAGGATATCATTTTATTTAACAAAATTATTTTATCTGTTATAAAAATGTCATTTTCCAGTTAATATTCCTCATTTCATATAGGTTTGTGTTTAGAATAAAAATGTATATTATTTTTATTTTCATTCTAAATGAAATGTTTATTCTGTGTGGATAACCATAAACAATAGACAGAAAATAATTTTGACTAATTAAGAAAAATATATTTGAATTACTAAGTTGGTTATTAAAAATACTCATGTGGTATTTAGAGATCCATAAATCAATGGTACAAGACATTTCATTTTACAATGACTTTATAATATGAATGTAAGCATACATTTACATTTAAAACCTTTAAAGTTTGCCTGAATTAATATAATCATCAAGCAATTTGACATTTTGTATTTTCAGGGTTTATTGTTTATTTTTTTTAAGTATTTTATTTATTTATTCATGAGAGACACAGAGAGAGGCAGAGACATAGGCTGAGGGAGAAGCGGGCTCCATGCAGGGAGCCTGATGGGGAACTGGATCCCAGGACTCCAGCATCATGACCTGAGCCAAAGGCAGATGCTAAACCACTGAGCCACCCAGGTGCCCTGGGTTTTTTGCTTTAAAACCTGCATGTGGTTATTGTAATAGAACATAGTGTATGATAAGAATATTTGCAGAAGAACACTGAACCCATAAACCGAACACTTCCTACCAATTTCTCTGATTATCTGTGGGACTATCATCCTTCACTGCAGTTGGGCAGGAAACTGCACATTGCCTCCTAACTGCCTTCTTTCCACCATTATCCCCTGAACTCTATTCTCAGCACAATCACAGTGTGATCCTATTAAAATGTCCATCATTTTTTGAGGATGGATATGATATGGTCCATCAGACCATATCAACTCACTGCTCAAAACCATCTGATGCTTCCTGCCCCATTGGAGTGAAATCAAGGTAAAAATTACTCAAAAAGCAAGCAAACAAATAAAACCACGGTGGAAGGTGTTGCTAAATGGTCTTCTTCCATTTTACTTCTCTGACCCCAACTTGCCATATCTTCTCCCTCATTTGTTTCTTACAAAATTGTTTCTACTTTAAGGCATGTGCTCTTGATAATTCTCTCTAAAATACTCTTCTCCTAGATAACTACCTAGCTTACTTTCTCACCTAATTCAGGCCTTTATTTAAACATCACCTTTTTAGCACAGCTTTTACCAGCTTTCTTAATTAACATGTTATGAGTGCCATCGTGATATTGCCTGTCCCACTTTCAGCTGTAAGTTCTCCTATGATACCTACTACCATCTAATAAGCGGAAGTGTCTATTATCTGACATAATTTGTCTAATTCAGTGAGGGTAAGGATATTATTAACAGCTTTAATCACAGTCCCTAAAACAATATCTAACACATAGTAGGTAGTTAGTAAATATTTCTTGAATAAATCAATGGGTGACTGAATAAATGCCATTTTATTTGGGTTCTATCACATAGAGTAACTTTATTTCCCAGGTGTCCCAACACTAGTGCTTAAACTGATGAATTTTCTCTTTAATGAATATGCTCCAAACTGGGAATCTCAAGCCTAGTAATAAAACTTAGTAAGTGCTATGCCTCTAAAATAGGTGCCAAACAAAATACAGCATCATGGCATAATGGTTAATAGATGTCTGTTATTCAAATATGTAGATATTAAAATGATATGTTAGTATAAATTTCAAAAAATACAAAACTATATCAAAATATAAACTAAGGCACTACAATGTGTTGAATACTATGCTAAGTTCTATTAAACAGGTAATAAATGTTACGTGCAAATGGTAGTAATTTAGTGTCCATCTTTGAATCATAAAATTGGTTTCTGAAATATCAGAAAGCAAAAGAACATAGAAATATAATTTGCTTCTTAATTAACACTACTTTTTCAATTCACCGTAGAGTAA
Source organism: Canis lupus dingo (assembly GCF_003254725.2). NCBI lineage: Eukaryota > Metazoa > Chordata > Mammalia > Carnivora > Canidae > Canis > Canis lupus. Next base: position 4,106,374 of record NC_064279.1, on the reverse strand, counting down.
AAGATTCCTTTTCAGCTATTCTTATCTTTGTCGAATTTTACATTTTATAATAATACTCCTTTAATTCCATGTGATCTTCATAAGCGTTTTAGGGATAAATCTGAGTCTCACTCTTACACTAAAAACAATTCTGATCCTAATTATTTTGATTTATTATATCCCATAATCTCAATGTGCTTCTAAATCTTGAGTATTTAAGTTGGTCTAATAGGCAAATGATAGGTTAAATCTTTAGATATGTCATAATTTTCTTAGTTTGCTAACCTTTAGACATAAACATTGACTACATTTCCAAAATACGTTCAATATACACTTCACTGTTCAAAGAGTTAATGTAGAATTATTGCGGCATAGAATTCACAAAAGTCAAGTGTGCTTGAATTTCTTTTGAGTTAATTGCTGAGCTTAAATGAAAACTAGCTATATCTAGAAAAGCACAATGTGTTTGTAGCTATATATAGCTATATTCTCTCAATGTTTAGAGACTTGGTTTCTAAGGTATGAAAGTCTACATTTTGGAAATGAAATCTATAACTGGAAATGTTACATTATTATTTATAATGTCATTTCACTCTCTTTAGGCAGGTGTCATGGTATTTATATTTCCTTATCATTGAGTGTATCTAAAAATATAGTGTTTATAGACTAACTACATTTCAATGGCATTCATATTTACAGAATAAACACTGAATACAATGCCTTTCAAGTCAACGTATTTCGGTTTCCTTGTCTCATCTCATTCATGTTCCAAACACTAAACATTCATTCTAAAGTATTTACTGTCAAAATCACTAACTTCTCTCGTGGCTCCATGTTTTTAAACCTATTTATTTAAACCTAAGTATTATTGCTGCCTATAAATTTCTTTTTGTCGATTTTCGTCTTCTTTTTTTAATCTACTTCACAATGTGATAGATACAAATGATCTATTATTGAACCCACCTAGATTATTTTCTTAAATCAGTTGGAAAATTATTTTGTTTTATACCTCTTGATATAGGCATAGATGATGACTCTGAATAAGTTCAAATAGAAAAATAAATGTAAGAATTCCTATCATATCAGTCACTCTTTACTAGACTCTTTTTTATGAGGATGCTGTCCATATCTTCAAGATGCTTTCAGGCCAGTGAGAAGTTTCTAAAACCTTAAAGATGAATCTGAAACCTTGCAGAATAAGCTGAAAATATATTTAAGAAGCACAGATTTGTGAGAGTGACAGCAGACAAGGGTAGGAAGATAGCCAAGGTCAGGTAGTGAATAACCTTACAAGAAATTAAGTACTGTTGGTATTTTCTCCTCTGGGTAGATGATAGAACACCACTGAAGACTGTCCTTGCTCTAGGAAGTATTTATATTTAACATGGGATATCTTGATTTTATCTGTTTACAGGAAACTTCCCCTACTCCCCATCTTCCAAAAAATCTGAAGGTGAGAATCTAAAGTGTAGATTGTTATTTTTTAAAGTGCTTTTTGAAATGTTATCCTGACAGAAGAGTCAGTATATTAGGATTTTACATTAGTGGTTTTGCTACGTTTAAGCCATGCTTTTTTGAGGAGAGGATTGAGGAGTATTTCTTTAGGACTAATGCTTTTCATCTATAGAATGGTAGTAATTATACCTCTTATATTAGCTCGAGATTATATTGTGATGACCAACCAATTTATTGGAAGTGATTTGCAAAACATAAACCCCTATACAATTATTGTAAAAAATGGGGTGGTGTTGGAATTCAAAGTTAAAGTTCTGGAGTGGTTGAGCTACAGGTTCAAAGCATTTTTTAACCATTCTAAGCTTTAATGTCCTTACCAGTATAACGAAGGAATAAATCCTACAACCTGCAGTTGGCTTGTTACATAAACATGAAAATATGGAGTAAGTGCAAGTAGTAAACAAACAAAAATGTCACATTTATTATTCTTATTAGTAGTGGTACTATATTTATACATAGTTTAATTAGTTCTAAGATATTTTCTCTTCTTTTTCCCATTTTGTTCTCTCCGGAGGGAAGGGAATCCCTCTCTATAAGGAACAAGTCTGTGTCCCTGTTTTTTTTAAGTAACATGTACTTTACTAATTCATATTATTTTGCAAAATCATGGATCACATAATCTGAGTGACAACATTTAAATCTTTACTCATATGAAAATAATGAATTTTTTCAGGTAATTATTGTAATAGATCCAACTGTTATTTGAAATATACACATTTTTAAATAATGCAAACTTGTTAAAACACGGGATCTCTATGGAATAAAATAAAATAATATGACATTGCAAAAATAAGCTATACTTGATCATATATCTAAAGTTGAACAATGAATTACTCTAGAACCTTACAGAAATGGTGAATGCAAATATTTCAATAATGAAAGATTAATAATTCTGTATGCCTGTCCAGAAAGGAAGTCGGAAAAGTGAGAGCTAAATATATATGTGCACTTTTTAACAAAACAGTTTTTGTTTCTGGAAAGGCTCGTACATATTTCTTAGCTTTTAGGAGAGATATGACCCACTGAGAGTTAAAGAATCTATAAATTAAAAGAAAAATATAAGAGTGTTAAAAATATTCATCACTAATACTAGTATCTGCCTTATTCTTACATGTTAAAATATTTACATGGTTAAGAAGGCTGTAGGAAAATACGCTTTTGGTATTCCAAGCAAAAAACTTAAACTAAAAACAGACCTAAGTTAATTCTAACAGCTCGTATTTAAATAATTAATGTGAAAATTGTACCTTTTACATTGTATTGCTTGTAGGAATTAAGGTTGTTATTTGCATTCATCATTTGGAAGTATTTTGTAATTTAAGTGAGATAATACAGATCTTAAAAGACACTTTTAGTAGCCTTAAGAGTTCTAGTCACACTTTTATGGTACTTTAATTCCCTGTTGAAGTGCCCCAGTTTAGTAATACACAATTTTTTAAAAATGAAAGGAATCAAAAGTTGTGAAATATATTCAGTACAACTCCATAATTACTCCGATGGATAATATTATTTGTTAACTTGATTGGTCTGAGGGATGTCTAGATAGTAGTAAAACAAGATTTCAGTGTGTCTGTGAGGGTGTGTCCGGAAGAGATTAGCAATAAATCAGTAGACCGAGTAAATAAAATCCACCTTCAGCAGTCTGGGTGGGCATCATCTATTAGTTTGAGGACCCAAATAAAACAAAAAAAGGCAGAGGAAACATGAATTCTCTCTCTCCTCATGAATTAGGATATCTATCTGCTCCTGCCCTAAGAAACTGTGGCTCTTGGTACTTAGATTTTTTAATTCTGGTGCTTACAGACACCAAAGTTATGGAGCAAACATCTCCTAGTGGGTTGTAAGAGGCAGTAGTGAAATAAGACATTCCACTTCCCACCCTCGATCCTTAGATCCATGAATCCCATCAATGTCATTAGAAGCACAATGTGCTGGTTATGGATGCAGAACATATACTGCATTCCAGAGGGCCTTAATTTTGCCCCACAATGTATTGCTACCCATCTAGGGCCATAACTAAGTCTTCTCAAAGCCATATTATAAAGGCCAACTATTACAGGATGCATGGAACAAAGTAAGACCAGTATGGTAGCCAGTTTTCAAGACGTCCCCAATCAATTTGCCTCCTGGTATTACACTGTCTATGGTTCCTTCTCCTGTTGTACCAGGCCAGAGTTATTCTGTATAAAAAAATAGAATATGCATGCGTGATGGCATGTCTTGTCCAAGATTAACTTATATAAGTCTGTGGCTTCCTGCTGGCCTATCACTTTATCTGGGAGAAGTCATGTTATAAGCAGCCCAGTGGAGAGTCCCAGATAGCAAAGAATGAGCATTTGAAGCAGATCCACTAGAGTGACACTCATGAGAAACACCTGTTAGAAACCCTGAACCAGAACCATCAGCAGTTCCTCAGGTTCTGACCTCCAGAAAATATGTAGGAAAATAAATGTCATTTTAAATTTGTAAGTTTGAGATAAGTTATTACATAGAATAAATAAGTGAATGATGGTAAATTTCATGATCGTGGAGTTATACTTCTATTACTAAAAATGCATCCTTTGGTCAGAAGCAATGCCCATGTAGGAAAAGAGGCCGGAGAATAATGTATCCTGAAGTCTACGGGAAGTGGTTTTGGCAGAAGCGCTGAAGGTAAGGAAGGCAAATCCATATGAAGGGTAATTTTATTTCATTGAGAACAAAGTTCTGTCCTTCATGGTAGAAGTATTCCTCTGCAACAACCTACCATCATGTGAGTAGCTGGTTTTCCCCATTATATCCACTAACCCCCACGTATGCCACAGAAATGTACTATTTCTTTATACGGATTAGGCAGGTGTGACCAGAAAAAAAAAAAAATCAAACCAGTATCAGAACTCTTTTTCATTTATTTTTTAAAATCACTAATTTCAGTTGTTAAATAATTCAATTTTCTGAGTGAAAGAATAATAGGCACATTTTTATTACTGCAGTTATAGTTTTTCCATGTTTCGATATAAGATAAAAAAGAAAGTAAAAGTTTATTTTTCATAAAAGTAGGTATGTATCCACATATTTCTTTTTTATTTTTTATTTTGTTAAAGATTTTATTTATTTATTCATGAGAGACACACACAGGGAGAGAAGCAGAGACACAGGCAGAGGGAGAAGCAGGCTCCATGCAGGGAGTCTGATGTGGGACTTGATCCCGGGTCTCCAGGACCATGCCCTGGGCCAAAGGCAGGCACTTAACCAGTAAGCCACCCAGGCGTCCCTATATCTACATATTTCTAATGCTATTTTTATCCAATAGTGACAATATTAGGTATATTTGTTTCATATTAAACTAGTTTGTAGCATATACTATTCATGTGAATCATGCAGCCCAAAATATGTATCACTCTCATTAATGTGAGAATTAGTTATTAAACTAATAAAAGGAGCGTTTTTCAATACTTTTCTGGAAAAATCCTGTGAATATATAGTTTTGTGGTTTTAAGTTGATTCTTACTTTAGTACATTTCTCCCAAAGTGTATTTTCTCAAAGTCTTCTATTACTTATCAGGACTCATGTCCTTAAATGCAATTCGTTATAGACCAAGATAGAATGTAATAACTGCACTTGTTTGTTCTTGAAGGCAAGTAAAAATATAGCCATGTTGGAAAGAAATAGCAATTATTTTATTTGCAAGCTACAATTCAATAAAATTTTAAAATGTTAATTTTCCTCAAAGAATTCTATTTTGTAATAAATATTACATACCAACTAGAAATAAAATCTTTCCTTGTTTTAAAATTGATGAATATCCAACCTGATTTAATAATAAGACATAGAGGATTCATGAACAACAACTTAAGAATTATGAGTCTAGACAATAGAGATATGTTGGGAGGAACTGATTATGGGGAAGATAAATGGAGCAGACAATCTCTGTTCAAAACGTGAACTCCATCGTAACAAAAGATTTTGTCTATTTTGATGTTACTAGAGTAGTGCCTGACATATAACTGAATTTCCAATAAGTATTTTTTGAATAAATACATGAGTATTGGGTGTAAGTCAGACTTTCCAGTTTGCAACGAAGCCAACTTCAACTGGTTCCAGATCTCCTGGAAAGTCAAAGGTCATAAAATAAATATATAAAAATATTCTTCCTTAGTTTTCTTGATGAATTGAAGTTTTAGAAAATAATTGTTAGTCCCACATTCTAATGTCTCCACATTATTTTTATGAAAAATTCTAAGCATCCAAACAAGATATATATGCTCATTAGTCAAATTCGACAAATATCAATATTTTGCAACATATAGATTTAAATTTATCTTCTGAAGAGAGCTTTAAAGCAATACTCAAGCATCATATTGTATCGCCCCATAATATTTCAGTCTAATTCCTAAAAGAAATGTCAACATATACTTAACTGCAATTCCATTGTTACACCTAGCAAAACTGACATCTATTTCTAGGCATCATCTCCTACCTGACTAACGTTCAAGTATTCTTAATTCCTCTTAAAGTATCTACAGCTACGATATTATGTAGTTTCTTGTTTCAAAGTAGGATCCAAATGGGTACATTCAGAATGTTTGCTTCAAAGTCATTTACTCAAAGAGTAAGTACATGTACTGAAGAGACAGTATATAAGTCTTATTAAGAAACATATTCACAGTGGACAGAGTGGATGAATCTGTGCTTTTGATCTGGTACGTAACTTAATTTGATCCAGAAAATTTTAGAAGTTGGAAGATTCTAGGTAGTAAATATAATTTGTTACATTTTTACATTGTGTAAATTTTAGAAGATATTAATCGTATGGAAATAAAGAAATCTAGATTTTAAACCAGTTTTTTTTTTTTCCACATATCATAACATGAATTTGTTCCCTGGGTTTTCCTGCATCTTGTTTATTCCACAAATAAGATATCACAAAACTCTGCTTAAAAGCAGAGTGGAGCTCTTATATAAAAGTATTTAAGTATGTTTTAGTACATGAAACAAGTACAAGTATGTTTAGTACTTGACTAATGTAGTCAAGTTAGAGTTGAAAATCAGACAAATCAAAATTTTATCTTATCCATTTACCAAGTCATTCCACAGTTATTAAGAACTTGCCGTATTATGGATGATACCCTAAGGTAATATTCATAAACAGTAAGTGCTTATCTTAGTGTGTTAAAACTAAATGGTTGACTGTGTATGTGTGTATGGTTGTGTGTGAAGGGGAGTGGAATGTGGCCAGTGGAGAAGTGTAGCAGGACACAAACTTTTTAGTGATTACAGCTACACTTATGATTATAATATGCATATTGCACTGTGAGGACACAGAAGAAAACCTTCTTAAATAACTAGTAGAAAATTAGCCCCATAATAAATAATATATTAAATAACAAAGTTGTCTTAAACGTTTGGTTTTCACCTTTAAATCTACAAGTCAATGTATTGCTTAAAACTTTATCATTTGAACATCTCTTCTATTTGAAACATGTATCACCATGCAGCTTTAACACTGTGTTTTGCCATGAAAGTGAAGACCTGCCATTTAGCTGTATTACCAAAATAAATAAGTTACTCGTCTGGTCTTCAGGTTTCTCACCTAGATGTTGAGCGAATGTGTGACGTTTTAGTTTTCCATAATTCCTCTCAGTTACATACATCTATGATTCCCCTTTTTTTTTTAATTTATGCTTGAGAATGAACCTAATATTAGTTCATTCTAAATCTTCAGTTTACAGATAACAGTTTTAAGGCTCTATGATTATATGCTTAATATATGCTTCAATATTTCAAAAATCACAATAATTTTGTAATGTGGACAAATAGAGTGGCAGCAATATGGCTTATGGCCAAAATGCATATGCTGTTGCTTTTCCTTCAAATTTCTTAGTATTTATCACTGGTATTTATAAATACCAGTTTTGTGTGGCAAGCAGCAGAAAAATCAACAAGACATTTATGAAAATACAGATTCCTGGTCACAATATCTAGAAATCCATATTCCTAAATTTCTGTTCAAGTGCAATAACCTATAATTTTAAAGCACATATCACTAGATTTTAGTGGGTAGTTTGGTTTTAGACTCTATAATGTTACTTTTCACTTATATATCATCCTCATATGCCTTGTTGAAAATGGCAATAAAATATGTGTCCACGGTTATTAAATCTTCAGCAAAGTCACATAAACAATGAGGAAGAAATCATGGACAAAACATAACCATTCCACTGATCTAAGAGAATGAGGGAACTTACTTTATTAGAATATCAATTTTTCATTGTATTTATATGCTGTTATCTGGATCGAACATTTAAATGATGAACATATTACTATTAAGCTATAATTGATGACACATTAATGCAATATATTATAAAAGCTCTATAATAATACAAAGTGAATGTAAAAGTCATAAAAGTTGATGTGTTTTATTTAGTATTTAATCCACTTTAATGAAAACCGAAGGTATTCTTTATTGAGTTAGGAATTACATATATGGTACCATAAAGAAAATGATAACCTTAACTTGCTTTTGGATCATAACATATAGAAAGAAAGTAATTTAAATCCTTTATTCTTTAGGAATAAGTTATGAAAATTATGTTCAAATCATTTGTGTTTTATTTTTTAATCTTTTTAAAAGATTTAATTTATTTATTTATTCATGAAAGACAGACAGAGAGAGAGAGAGAGAGAGGCAGAGACATAGGCAGAGGGAGAAGCAGGCTGCATGCAGGGAGCCCGACATGGGACTCGATCCCAGGACCGGAGGTCAGGCCCTGAGCTGAAGGCCGTGCTAAACCACTGAGCCACCCAGGGATGCCCTAAATCATTTGTGTTTTAAAGCACTACCACAACAAAACAAAAACAATGGATTTCCCGTGTTGCATCACTCTCTGGTCTATAGCCACAAACTAAATTACTGATGCCCTAAAATCACCTCTGTAAGGTTTCATCACCCTGGTGTTTTAAATCAATCAAGCCTTTAGTTCAATATTTGACTATTTAATAACCCAATGGGGAAGGAGTGTTCCTCAGTCTATGGTATAAAATAGGGCCCAGAGATTGGCTTCCCATCTCAGAGCGGTGGATCTCCTATGTTGCTCCCTTTGATCACATTTCTTACAGAAACCTCACGCTTATGGGATATGTCTCCTTTACTCATTTTAACTCCTATAAAATTTGCCTAAGCAATTTGTCCTTGACTTTTCTGTGAGCATTTTGTACCACTCAACAATTTGTGATCTTTTCAAAATCATCAATATTCTCTGGTCTAGGACTAAGGTTTCACTTTAACTTCCAGGCCAAGTGTTGTTTGTAGTATCCTCAGAAGTATTGGGATCAGTTGACACATTTGTCAATTCAGCTCTTGGAACCCATATCCATGTTCCAGGGTCTCTAAGGTTCCTGATGGTCTCTATATGTTCAAATCCTGGAGGTTAAGGATCTTGCTTCTGTGGAATTTTCAATCTTGGATCTTTTATATTGTACCCCTCGTGTTTAAATACAATTTCCCAAGATTGGGCACTTCCCTCAGGAGTGCACTGTATCCAAAAAGTGGTAGTTATTTCGAGAGTATAGGGAGGCATCACAATGGTCAAAGAACATAACAAATAGTCAATGGCTGAATATTACACTTCCCTGTGGTTCGAGTCTCTGACTATTCTTGCCGTAGGAAAATTCTCACACATTGTTTTCAATGACATGGTCACCTGTCATACCAACCCCCTCCTACACAAACCTTGTTGCATTTCTAGGCCAAATATTTCAATCTGAAGTGGTCACTGAGGTAGTAGTATATCTAAATGAAATCCAAGTTCCATATTGGAAACTTTATAATTTCTAAACTAAACACTTCTTTCTGTCTTTGACAAGTATATTTCTCATTCTCTCTCCATCTTCATAATGGATTCCGCATTTCCCTTGACTACTCACTGTTATTCTCTTCATGACGTCATTTCTACTAAAGATGTGCTGATTCTCTCACTCCCAGAGAGTCTTCCTCCTATCCACATTACCTGTAACAATTCCTCTTGTCTTCCTCTTTAATCCCTCACAGTAGGCCTGGGGCAATAGCTTTTTAAATTAATCTCTGCACTATCAGTTTCTCCTTCTTCCAGTCCATGCAAATGTTGGCAGAAGAAATTGAAGAACAGCAGTCTAAGTAGGAATAATACCTAAGATACGAGGTGCAATTTTTAAAAATTAAAGTTGAATCTTTTATTTCCTGAGCTCCATGTCCCAATTTTAAATAATTCCACAATGCTCATAGGATAAAAATAAATGTTTGCCTAGTATTTTGAGGTCTCTCCATTCAATGTTATGTGCACTTTATGGTGGTCTAGGCGGTTTGCTCCCTGTTGTCTAGAATGCCCCATGGGCCATTCCTGTCCTTTGCATTTCTTCTTCTGCACCTGCCTGTCTTAAATGTTTTCCTTTCCATTTTCACCTACATTATTGATTTTTGTTATGACTTAGTATAATTTTACCTCTGTCATTATTTGTCCCTTGGGTAGAAGTGGTAAAATAAAGTCCATAAATTTTCCCTAACTATAAAGAGGAAGGTAGATTCTAGAAAGTTATCAGTTGTAGATGTGGGTTTTAACAACTCTAGATGCCTGGCCTAGCACCAAAGGCTGTCCACGACTGACCACCCCTGTGAGTTTTAGGAATAATGAACAGAGAACACTTACTCAAGTTCTGTTCTCAATGCCAAATAACTGTTCTGAACAATAGCGTCCTAAAAATGATTTAATCCTTGATTAGATTAGAAGTTACTTTCCATTTTTAATTTTAGTGATCACAAATTTTTTTCCAAATGTATGCTCTTACTTATATTCATCTACAGGATTGGTTACTAACACATTGTTAATAATATTAAAATGTAGACTGATTGCTATCTTACCTTAAAAGATCAAATATTAAAAGTAGTTTAAAGGTAATTGAATTCAATATATATCAACAATTGATATATTAAATTATAAATAATAGAAAATATTTGGAATTTTTTGCTTATATTTTCCTAAAATTAAATTTGATGCAGTAATTTCATAGTAATCCAGAAAAGTGTTATCCATCGCAGCTTTGCAATTAAACACTACAAAAACTATACTTCATATCTGACGTTTGCTTCTGGGAGATATAATATATGATGGTGTCTCCAGTTATATAATTTTAAGAGACAACAAGCTGCAAATTCTAAAATAGAAATTCATATTCACACAGTAATGAAAGAAATAAATTCCAGGAGAGACATACATCTTTGCTATGGAATTGGTGTAACTTATTATACTTCAATTCATCTTTTCATGAAATAAAATAAATCTAGTATAAAAAATAAATTGTGGCTACACATGCAGTAATCTATTAATTATACTTCCATCCGTTTAAGTTCATAACTTATGGTGGACTTCATTCTCAATCGTGATTGTTTTTCTTTATAGTTCATTTCAGAAGTTCCATATCTCAGGTATGGAATATGTATTTAACATCTCTTAGTGGATTTATTTCCTTTATAAGTAATTTTCATGGGCCCATTAATTCTATCACTTCCATCTAGATTTTATTTTCTCTCATCATAAAAATGGACATTGACTTAAGCAATATTCTATCTTTATTGATAATGACAGCTACTGACTTTTGGCATATCACCCAGGTTAGAATTTTCTGAAATGTCAATTGGGTGCACTTTGAAAATGTAAGTAAGATACGAAAAAAGAGTTGCAATGAAAGCTATTTGAAACTTATTTTATGAATAAGACAATGAGAATGCTATCTAACAAGCACTGTTAGACAGTGATTAAATATTTTCACAACATAGTATTTACTTAGGTACATCCTTGTACCTAAGGATGACATAAAATTATGTCTGTGCTTTAAAAAATAACAAGTCTTGATTCTTACCAACAAATGCCTGCTATAGGTCTTCCTAACCTACCCCTACTCCACATCATTGTTATTTTTTCATTCCCTTTCCTATATTCTGCTCTTAAAGTTCAACAACTAATTTTGTCATTCATCATGAGTGTTGCTGTTATTTAAAATTTGTATAGTTATATCCAATTTATCATGGAGTTAGCCTAGAGTCAAGACTATCCTTGCTTATTATCTTCTGGTTATTGGAATGATATTCTGTGAGAAAGAATTTTAGAAAGCGGCAAAGCAAACTTTTATAGACAACTGGTTAGCATCTTTCAGCAGTCGGCACCTGGGAGCCCGAGGTAAGCCAGTACCAAAATAGACGACAGTGGAGTCTATGAAATGTTGGTGCCTCTTGCTTCTTGGGATTTATATATTAAAATAGACATTTATCTTGCTGTAAAAGGAACAAAAGGAATACACAGTAATTCTGATTATTAGTGGAACTTAAAAAAATGTGTGATGGTAAAATAGTGCACCATCTTTATTGGGACACATTATTTAGCCCTAAGTCATCATCTTCAATAGAGGATTGTCTGTCTGTCTTTCATTATTCTTTACTCAAGTTAATGCAGTTCTATTCAGTTAAGAATTCTACACTTTCTTTCTTTGGAGTTTTTTGTTGTTGTTTTTTTGTTTGTTTGTTTTTTGTTTGTTTTTTTTGTTTGTTTTTTGTTTTTTGTTTTTTTACTTTACTGCAAGTCTTAGTCTACTGGGGTTGCCACAACAAAATGCCATAAATTGGGTGGTTTAAAAGAATAAATATATTTTCACATAGTTCTGGTGCTGGAAGTCTGAGATGAAGATGCCAGCATGGCTCAATTCTAATGAGAACTCTTTTCCTGTCTTATAGATGACTGCCTTTTGCCATATGTTTACATGACTTTTCTCTGGTGGATATGCATGAAGAGAAGAGGAGATCTTTCTCTTTGTCTCTGTCTGTCTCTCTCTTCTCTCAACTTCTCTCTTCTTTTTCTTTTAAGGTCATCAATCCTATTAGATTAGGATCCCATCCATATGATTTCTTTTAACTTTAACTCACTCCTAGATGTTCTCTCTCCAAATATAGTCACATTAGAGGTTAGAGCTTCAACATATGAATTTGGGGGTGGGGGGCACAGTTCAGTTCATAGCATTACAATTTAACTACAAAATCTGCTGTCTCAGGACACTTGGGTGGCTCAGTGGTTGAACATCTGCCTTTGGCTCAGGTGTGACCCCAGGGTCCTGGGATTGAGTCCTGCATATGGTTCCCCACAGGAGCCCACTTCTCCTTCTGCTTATGTCTCTATCTCTGTGTGTCTCTCATGAATAAATAAATAAAATCTTAAAAAAATGCTGTCTCTAGCTTACCCTACAGTGCTCATGTTTCAAGGTGATTTGCTATATATCCTTTCTGTCAAAAAGTTTCCCACCTTATAATTAAGGAAGAGACACATTGCCTATTGTCAACATAAGCTAAATAGCTAATTCAAATACAATTGTTTCCTGAAGTTCTTGTTCTGTTTCTATTAATCGGATGTTCTCTACCATCCTGAAGCATCTGGCTTGACAGACCAGTGGAACCCTGGCCAACACAACTGGCCTTAATTTATGAGTTACTTAAATTTATTTTGATGTAGGTAACAGAAGCTTAACTTGGCTGAACAAATTAAATTGATGAACAAATTATTGGGAGTGTTCTGATTGATGAACAAATTATTGGGAGTGTTCTGAAGGTACCCAGCATATTATAAGAAATGGTTGAATTATTATGGTTAAGGATGTGGTAAAACCAGAGCTCTCCTAGGGAACTCTTCAATAGAAATTTGTCTCTAGAATCTGCAGAAATGAAGTTCAGATCCAGTGATATTTCATTTATGTGCTTATTAGTGCAAATATTAAATATTTTTTAACCTTTACATAAAATTTGATTAGCCCATTTGAATAAGATACCCACCTCTGAGTTCATTACCAATAGACAGACAATGTTGCATAGAAAAGACTTCTGTATTGGGGGCTAATCTAAAAAATGCAGCAACAGTTATGAACTGCAAAACCAGTCCAAAGTTATCTGTATTAATTGCAAATAGTTAACAAAAATAAAAGAAATGTGACAAATATGGAAAATAATAAAAAAGTATGACATTTAGAGTCACAGAAGTTTTGAAGGAAAAAGCTCAAAGTTAACATATTCAAAACACAGCATTTGTTTATACTTCATAGAATTACCACCCTTTTACAGGGGATTATGCAATTAGGCACAATGTAACTTTTTTTTCATAGCAAAACAGGTAGGATAAATATATTCAATATATTCACTCTTTGCCCAGTCTTCTCCTGACAAATCCCACTAAGTTTTATATAACTAACCATAACTTCCTAATGGTTTGCTCTGCGCAATAGATTTTGAGTATGTTCAGTCCTTAGAGGCATCCATATGACTGCAGTTGGTATAATTGCAACAGGATTCTCTCCCAAAATGTTAACTCTCTAAACCTGGTAAGTTAGGTTCTTGGATATGTTGTTCTACGAAGTCAACTTGCTATTTAAAAATACATAGTTTTATAGTCTTCCTTTGAGGAAATCCTACCCATCCCCTTGCCTGAGCTCTCCTTCATTATAGATAAACTCTAGTGCAGGGGCACCTGGGTGGTTCAGTGGTTGAGCATCTGCCTTTGACCCAGGGTGGGATCCCAGAACCGTGGGATCCCACAGTTCTGGGATTGAATACCCCATTGGGCTCCTGACTCTGGAAGCCTGCTTCTCCTTCTACCACTGTCTCTGCCTCTCTCTGTGTCTCTCAGGAATAAATAAATAAAATCTTAAAAAAAAAAAAAACTGTAGTGCAAAATACTATATATTCACTAGTGGGTTATTTCAATGTATCTTCTTGTAAAGTAGGCAAAGATCAGATAAGGTAAATGGCTCTTTTTTCAATATTCCATTTGCTCAAAGGGGTGCAATTATATTGTTATGAACTGACTGTGTCCCCCCCAAATTTACATATTAAAAAACCTATTCTCCCTAACATGATGGTATTTGGAGATGCAGTTTTTGGGAGGTATTAGGATTAAATGTGTTCATGATGGTTTGGCCCTAAAGATGGGATTACTGCCCTTGGAAGAGATACCAGAGAGCTTACTTGCTGGCTCTTTCTCTGCTGTGTGCAAACCAGGAGTAGAGCTTTCACCTGAACCTTTCCATGCTGGCTCCCTAATCTTAGATGTCCAGCTTCCAGAACTGGGATAAATAAATTTCTGTTATTTAAGTCATTTAATCTCTGGTATTTTGTTATGACAGCCTGAAGTAAGACATATATTAATACAACTCATAATAAGTATTACATATAGTAAATACCTCATGTTAAATTTTCAGGAAACTTTTGAGAATTAGCTAGATTTCAAGAAGAGTTTTATCATCATTTTTAGATACTGCATTTAATTATTACCTAATTAGCTGGAGTTATATATATTTTTCCACTAGAAAATTCATTAAAATATTCCTACCCCTCTAACAGAGTATGTGAAATAGGTTAAAGATTCCCAAACATTGCATCATTTTTGCTTAACTTTACAATTTGAGTAGCAAAATCTAAGTTATGAGCACCTTTTTCTTATATGTTTACAATTCAATTATTTTTCTACTTCCAAGAAATTCCTTCATAAATTTGCATAGTGGTCTAATATTTCTTTGTATCTTCATCCTTTTTTAGGATTTGAAATGTGTTTCAATCAAATCATGTCCCTAGCTGCTTGATTAGATTTTCTCCTAAAAAAAAAAAAAAGTGCTAAACTGTCCAATGAGGAATAGTATAAATTCACTATTCTAGTTAGATGAAAGTACTTCATTTTTTACCGAAATACAGAATTAATTTACCTCCCTCCTCCTGCCTCTGCTCTGCATGGATAGATACAGACTGAGTTTTGTTAATTAGCTAATTAATTTATAGCAGATTGAATTTTGAAATATTTCCAATATACTATTGAATAAATGGCCTATGTCTTTAATGAAAAGACTGCTACTTATTTTTTAGGACAAAAATTATTTTTTTCACAACCACTCCTCCGGGCTTGTCCTAATGAAAACATAATTAATTTGAACAAAATTTGGAATTTCAAAAATCTTGTGCCATCGAAAGTTAAATTTTGTCTGATTCCTTAATCTTTTCTTAATATTTACTTGTTCTTGGTGATGGTGTGAAAAAGAAACAATTTTTATGAGAGAAAGAAATTCTCAACAGTGCTTTACAAATGAATTCTACAAACTCTGAGTCATAACAGATGCCATCTCCTGTAATTGCATCTGAGTATTCTCTTATGTGTGTTCGGACAAGAATATATTAAATCACACTTGCTTCCCCTAGCTAGCCTTTAGTGTTTTTGTTTCTGGCTCAAATCTCAACCTAGAAAACTAATAAATTCTTCTTTACACATGAAACTCTCTTTATTATCTTCTCTGTTGCTGTGTTCATTGGTCTTGTAATAGTTGAGTGGATCCCATGGATGTCAGTGTTACTATTACATCACTCTAACAGGTGTAAGGCAGAATTAAATAATCTTTCATAGTTGGAGGTCAAAAACATGATATCTTCCCTCTGATTAGAAAATCGACCTAGAATATTAATTCTACCTTTTTTTTTTTTTTTTTTTTTGTAGGAGGGTGCAAAAAACTTTGGTCTCCAAATTCTTATTATAGGCAAGTTATGCAAAAAGACAACTTGTCAATGGATTAAAAATAAATCCAACTCCCTTTTGATATATCAAGTTAAAACAGATTTTCTTTTCTTTCACGCTAGTGAAATTTTAGCATTTCTTCCAATACAGGAACCAGGTTCTTAGATGACAAAATTCATCCTAAAGCAATTCATTTTTCAATTCCACCTAGAAAGTTCATAAAATAAACATACTGAAAAGGACTTAATGTTAGTGGCTTCCAGATCTTAAGGTTCTATTGATACTTCTAAATGTAGCCTTTTATATATCAACTAACTGAACTATATATCTGCAAGTAAACTTCACATAGGGCAAATTAAGGTCATTTGTACTGAATAGTTCACATAGCTGTTTGTTATTTTCCTACATATTTGTGTGAAGTCAGGATTTAAGAGTGATTTCAAAAAGTATGGATTACATTCTCTTACAGCTTGCAATAATGATCAGTTGCAAAGATTATTTTTTCTTCAACATCGAATAATAATATTTTGTTTCTAATTTTGTAACTTTTCTTTTCCTATGATAAAAGTCTTTTTGGTTGGAAAAACTGTTATCTTTTCTCAGTTGTTTATACACGGGAAACTGCATACCTGGCAACCTCCAGTTAGTCGTCACTTCAGTCAATTTAAGAAAATATTCTACTATATAATCCTGAAATTAAAGTAGAATCCAATGTGAATTCAGGTTCAGTGCTTTTTTTGTTTCTGATTTGACTGTATATGTTAAATCCTTGACAATGCCTTAATGAATTGTAAATCTTATTCATGTAGATTCTATGCCATGAAGATGTGTTCAGTCATTTTTGTTGGTATAACCAAACAAATATCTTTAATTAATGAATCAATAATTTGAACATGATGACCTTTTATATCATAGCAATTTCAAAATTAGGATGTGTATGTTATATTTCTAATTTTAATTATATTCCAAAAATGTGTAGTGTGAAAATAATTCTGATTTAGTGTGATATAAATATAATATACAAATGACCTAAATATAGGAGTTGAAAATAAGATCAATATACTTAAAAATAAACTGTTTTTATAATTTTATAGTACAAAAATATACTATTAAATAGCACCCATGTTGAATATATACTTTCATACAAATTACAAAAGTATCCATAATATATGTAGGAATTAATAGGAATATATAATCTTGCTTAAAATATGATATCTCAGAAGAAACATTTAATAAATTCCACAAGATGAAAAAAAAAATCAAGCCAATGCTAATGGTAAATGCTGTTAAGCTTTCTCAGTCCATTTTCTTATTCTATTTTTCAAGTTTTTTTTCATTTCCTTATCTTAATGCCTTGTCTCTTCCTCCATTTTTCTCTTCCAGTTAACCTGTCAGCTAAGTAGCAAGTCAAAAGGAATAAAGAAAAAAGTAATAGGCAGTGCTTTGAGAAAATAAGATTGGTGATAATTCTAGAAGAAGAAACATCATTTTTGTTTTAATTCTTCTTTTAAAAGCAAAGATAAACTAGATTGTGTTTATAAGCAAAAGATTAAATAAAAATATTTAAAATTATTTAAACAATAGTTGGTGCTAGAAGTATTTTATTATCAAGTGATAGTAAAATAATGACTACTTTTTAACTTACTAATAAATATATGTCAGGAATATTGTTTGTGGACTAGATGGTATTTCCTTAACCCGCACAACAACTATATCATGAATTTACTAGTTCTGTCATGTTTCCAGATGAGAACAAATATCTGAAGTCGAACACATAACTTTAAAGCTCAAGGTTTTAACTTTAAATCTGTTCACATATTCTTTGAAACTAAACAACCAGAGATACACAAAAATAAAAACAAAGAAATCCAGTTGGAAACACTGTCTTTTCTTCAATGCTTCACAAACAAGGCTGGGTTTATATAATTATAACTTCAGCTTATTAAATATAGTGCCCAGAGTTTTCTGTTCTGTAACGTAGCAGAATTTGATAGCATTTCTGACACCATCAGTTCTGAACAGAACGAAGCCATTTTAAATTACGCTTGAGCAGCGTGAGTATGTGTGTGTGTGTATGCATGCACGTATGCATGCAAATTTAATTTTTAGCCTTCTAAAAGTGTTTTTCTAATTATAATTCTCTCTGAATCCTTAATAGCAAACTCTAGATATGTTTTAATTTTTCCCCCAGTTAAAATTTTATGCTTCAACTCAGACTACTGTACTAATCACAAATATTCACAACTGTTTAGAACTGAATAAGTTCATTATGTGCAGAATTATATTAAAACTGTATGGAATGAAATATTCAATGCCAAATTCATTTCACTATCAAGTAATTTTATTGCTTTCAGGAAATATACACTTAAGAAAGAAAAACTCTACCTCTCCCATTTATTCGGCATCCCATAGCTCTCACATGATAACATCATCAAACAAATTAATCTGAATCCAAATTAATTTTTTTACTGCCTACTACTTTCCAGCTCTTGTGCTAAGTACTGAAAAGAAAAACACTAATAAGAAAAAAAAACCCACATTTATACTCAAAGGGCTTTCATTCTGGTACATGAAATGGGAAGAAGAGGTATTCAGAGCCCGCCATGAGCCAGGAAATAGAAATCTTTTGATATGTGTTATCTTAGTTGGCAGTCTAATTTGGTGATTAAGCATCAGAACTGAAGCTAAACTGCTTGGGTTCCCACTTACTAATGAGTGGTCAGAGGCAATCCATAAAAATCTGTCTTTTTTCAAGTATAAAATTGGACAATAGTCTTGTAACTGAGTCTGGGAAGTGAAATATTAAGCTGACAGCATCAGAATGGAGGAAAGATAGAGAAGAACTATAATGGACCCACATCTAACTTTAAGCAAGAAGTATTATGTTGTGGTGTTAAATCACTGCAGTTTGGGTGTTTATATGGTTGATCTGTAATAGTGTGGTCCACTGAGACCAATATTGGAAGTTGGTCCCTTGAAGTATTGTGCTGACATAATAAAATTTTAAAGTATGTGAAATAGGCTTTGTAATTGAAAGTAGCTTTTAACAAATTGACTGAACTATCTTATCCAATCTGTCCATTTCTACCCCAAAATATCTCTTATTCATATATTAAAGGAAAACCCATAAAAATGTAAGGAATTGAGTATCTTAAAAGCAAACAAGACATTTAACCTGCTTCAAGGAGCACAGAAGATAATAAAAAAGATAATACGCAGGAAAACAATTGGTATTTAGAATAACATATCCATATTAATAATATAAGTGCTTGGAGAGCTTAGAGAATGTGCAATAAACTAAACTTGGAGGTTTCAAGGAGGGCTTTATAGAAAGGAAAGTAATTAAATAATGTTTTAAAAGAAAGATAAGAGTTTGGAAGAAGGAAATAACAGTAAGTTTGTCCAAACAGAGGGAACACTAATGTGCAAAGATAAGAAAAAAGGAGAATTTAGGGACTCTCAAGAAGCTGATAGTGGAGTGAGAAGTGGCATGGTGATGAGACTGGATTAGTTTGCTTAATTTCTGCCTCTCTCTCAGTCTGTGTCTCTCATGAATAAATAAATAAATCTTTAAAAAAACACAATTAAAAAAAAAGATTTTATACAATAAGTTATACAGGCTCCCTGCAGGGGAGGGACTTGATCCCAGGACCCCAGGATCTCTACCTGAGCCATGGCTCAACCACTGAGGCACCAGGTGCCCAAGATCTCACGTCTTCTTAATATCTCTACCTTGTAGTGAACAATATAATAATTTATTTTAAAAAGTAGAAAAGACTTCATTTATAAAAAAGTATGTTCAGATGTGTGTGTATATAAACAAAAAATGGTAGTATAAAAATGTGATTGCTGTTCTATGATGTCTTTATTTCCTAATTTGAAATTGCCAGATTTTCTAATTTATTTATGCTTCATTATAACATAGATTATATCAATCAGAGTGTTTGATTTAGTTTTACAAACTGTTATAGAACAGGTGTCATGTCTTTAAAAGTGTGTCTAAGTAATACTAAGCATCAAAGCATCCACCTGAAGGAGCTTAATCTGTACTCATCCAGATGCTTACTAATTGTGAATTACTCCTTAGGTGTAAGTTAGGCACTGTGGAAATGTGTCAATGTGTTAATATTATTCTGATACTTATTCTTTCATGTAATTAAGGTATTACAAAGTAACAACTTTAGTAAGCTTGATCGTGATCACAATTATGACCCAATAATGAATATGCAAGTTCTTTCAGGTATGTACCAGGTACCATGAGAAATTCATTAACACCTTTGGAAAGTAAGAGTTAATTAATGATGATAAAGACTCAATATTATTGGGACACCTGAGTGGCTCAGTTGGTTAAATGTGTGCCTTTGGCTCCAGTCATGATCCTAGGGTCCTGGTATTGAGCCCCACATTGGGCTCCCTGCTTGTAGGGAAGTATGTTCTCCCTTCCTACACCCCTCCCCACGCTTGTGCTCTCTCTCTCTTCAAATAAATAAATAAAATCTTTTAAAAAAGACTCAATGTTACATGCAAGTAGAATATATACTTTTATTTTTTGGTTAACTGTTAATATATTATTTAAATTCCACATTATTTTGCCTAGGAAAAATGCATATCTAAAGGATATGCATTCTAAGATTTTTGGGGGTAGATTTCCATCAAATCATCCAATTTAAAAATTTAATATATAATTTTATTTTTCAGAACATGTGTGAGTAGTCTATAGAATATTTTTGCACTAATCTAATTTTTCATATTTTTGGCATAAATAAATGGTATTAGTATACATGCCCATTAAAAATATGACTTTCCTCCATTAAAAATGTGATTTTTACAAGGAATCATGGCTTTCTTTCTTTCATGTTCTCCACAGTACACAGCTTATTATTTATTAAACATTTATAGGTTGAATAATTAGACATCAGAATTAATAGCATTGAATATGCAAGTGTATATAAAAATGTGAAATCATGCACATATTGGCCATATAATTATAAAAATAGATGAAAAAATAAAATAAAAATAGATGAAAATATTAATTTTACAGAAGATAATTATTATAAAAATTATAAAATTACTCATCTTGACTTTATCATTTGAGATCATCCCACCACTTAACACCCCCACCAAATTTAAATAAGACAAACAATCTCCATAGATCATTTTAAATCTTAGTTTATTTAGGTAATCGTTTTTATACATATGAGATTCATCACAAAGAAATGAGTCAAAATTTTATCATCATGTAAAACCAAATGTATTTAAGAATCCTGGAATGTAGTATTTTCAGAAGCCATATGACATCATGCTGCTGTGCAGTAGAGGAACTGTAATTATAGCTAGACTGCATTTCATTCTCATGCTTGTAGTTATAGTAATTGCCAGGAATTTTCCAGCTAAAACACTTCCACTAGATGATGTCCCTTAAAGATAATAAACTAAGAGGTTATATTTCTATATTTCTTTGTTCACCCTGACTTCCTCCCTATAGACTGTTAGCACTCAGACAGCTATATGGTTTTGTTTTGTTTTAAACAAACCAATAATTAATCTTGAAATCCAAGTAAAAAATAAACATTAATATTTTTCAAAGTGTAGAAAGTTTACTATCTATAAATGCATCATTTTACAAAAGAAAATCCATGGTTTAAATGATTCTTGAAGACTATTTTGAAAATAGATAAGTGAACATATGTACTATTTAATGATTTATGATCATTGACATGGGTCATTGATAGACTTAAATTATTTCTATTAAGACCCACAATACGTTGAATTCAGATACACTTAAATGCAACTTAGGGATAGCAGACTAATATATCCATTATGAAGGAATGCAATTAATTTTGTTGATTACAGTAAAAAATGAGTGAAAAATATCAAATTTTCACTTTTATGACTTCATTAAATGAAAATATTTGCAATAACAAGCTCGGGTTTTTTGCTTTATTTAATTTCTTTCCAAATTTTGAGGAGAGATAAGTATTTTCCTGAGTTACAAAAACATTACCTACAACCTATGTTTTAAATTAAAAACTGCCAAGATCAGAAAGGATAGGAGGGGAATGGGTAGGTATGTCTTGTGTTTATGAAAACTGAATGTATGATCTGTAATTATATGCAAAGGGTAATCTCCGTTTGAGAATGAGCAAATAAATCCTAAGCTGGGAACTTAAGTAACAACAGAATATCCATGGAATGTTATCTAAGTGCCAGAAACATCTGATTTATATTGGTCAATAGCATGTATAGATCAGTGTTGATAAAAGACACGTGAATGGGGTGTAAGTACTGCCTGTTCAAACACATCTCACAACCTCCTTTATTGACGGCTTTCTTAAAGAAGTCAAATCAAAAGTAAGAACCAGTTGGAGAGCTGAATATGTCCATTATACAAATTTGGCTTAAAGTATAGGAATATTTTAGTTGAGATTGTTATGCATTTTTCAAGGAACACAACTCCTGAAACATAGTTAATTCCCACTTTAAGAAAGTTTGCCCTATGTCATTGTGTTTTATAAAGTAACTACCTGAGAACAGTAGTCCCCCTTGTATGTGGTTTCTCTTCATGCAGTTTCAGTAAAGCACAGTCAGCCACAGTTGGGAAGTAGATGATCCTCATTCTGACTCTACATTCACCGCACTTCATCTCATCATGTAGGCATTTTATCATCTTATAGCAACACAAAAGGGTGAGTACAGTACAATAAGATATTTTGAGAGAGACCATATGTCTATAATCTTTATTACAGTATATTGTTATAATTGTTATATTATTATTATATTTATTATTAAATTGTTAAATTATTATATTTAAATTCAGTTAACATATAGTGTATCATTAGTTTCAGAGATAGAGTTCAGTTATTCATCTGTTGCATATAATACCTAGTGTTCATCACATCATGTGCCCCCCTTAATGCCCATCACCCAGCTACCCCATACCCCCATCCACTTCCCCAAACCTCCCTTTTGCAACTCTCAGTTTATTTCCTATAGTAAAGTCTCTTATGGTTTGTCTCCCTCTCTGATTTTGTGTTACTTTTTTTTCCCTCTCTTCCCCTATGATTCTGTTTTGTTTCTCAATTTCCACATATGAGTGAGATCATAGTTGTCTTTCTTCGATTGACTTACTTTGCTTAGCATAATACTCT
This sequence comes from Canis lupus dingo, assembly GCF_003254725.2. NCBI lineage: Eukaryota > Metazoa > Chordata > Mammalia > Carnivora > Canidae > Canis > Canis lupus. Next base: position 4,083,188 of record NC_064279.1, on the reverse strand, counting down.
CTAGTTTCATCCATGTTGTTGTAAATGTAAGCTTTCAGTTTTTGATGACTAGTAGTATTCCATTTTGTGTGTGTGTATGTGTGTAATGGGTGTATGTATACCACCTCTTGTTTATCCGTTCATCTATTGATGGACATCTGAGCTCTTTCCATAGTTTGGCTATTGTGGACATTGCTGCTATCACCGCAGTGCAATTGGCGGGAATGCAAACTGGTGCAGCCACTCTTGAAAACAGTAGGGAGTTTCCCTAAAACGTAAAAAATAGAGCTACCCTATGACCCAGCGATTGCACTGCTGGGTATTTACTCATGGGCTACAAATAGTGATCTGAAGGGGCACCTGCACCTGTTATAATTGTTCTATTTTATTATTATTATTATTATTATTATTATTATTAATTTACTATTGCTTCTAATTTATAAATTAAACTTTAATGCAGGTATGTATATAGAAGAAGAAACATTTTAGGGTTTAGTACTACCCTCAGTTTCAGGCATCCACTGGAGTTCTTGGAATGTATACCCCACCAATAAAGAGGGAGGGCTATTATACTTATTTCACTAACCAAGAGAAATCTGAAGAGCATTTTTGCTTTAAAAATATATAAGGGATGTCTGGGTGGCTCAGTCAGGTAAGCATCTGACTTCAGCTCAGGTCATGAACTCAGGGTCCTGGGACGGAGCCCTGTATTGGGATCTCTGTTCTGTGGGGAGTCTGCTTCTACCTCTCCCTTCCCCTGTGTGCTCTTTTATCCTCTCTCATTCTTTTTCAAATAAATAAATAATATATATGTATATTAATTTTTATTTATTTATGATAGCTACAGAGAGAGAGAGAGAGAGAGAGAGAGGCAGAGACACAGGCAGAGGGAGAAGCAGGCTCCATGCACCAGGAGCCCGACGTGGGATTCGATCCCAGGTCTCCAGGATCGCGCCCTGGGCCAAAGGCAGGCGCTAAACCGCTGCGCCACCCAGGAATCCCAAAATATATATTTTTTAAAAGATGAAAAGAGATAAAAGTGTTCAGTGTTTGTTTTGCAAGCACGCTATGCCCCTCTAGCAGCACAGGTAGTGCCACCAAGCTCCTTCCCTGGGAACCACACTCAGCATCTTAGCATGGAGCTGCCATAGCCAGCTTTGAACTATGTCTGTGATCATCTGTGCTTTATCTTGACTTATTTTGTGTATCTGTTAGCAAGATATGTCCTAAGGTGTCAGAAATGCCTAAGAGAAGTTATTTTTGGGGTCTAAGAATGCTCAAAAATTTTTCCATATAAATTAACGATAATTGTTTCTTTACTTATGCCATTTAGCTTACAAAAGGTTTCATAGTAACATTCTAGTTTTGAATAGTCAGGGAAACCTATGTAAAGATTCTTCAGATAGGTATTTCCTTAAACTCTGTAAGACTCAAACCTAATCCCATTCACATTAGACTTTAACGTTTATTGTTCGTTTATGGCAAGATGTAGAAAATTTTCATAAAATAGAGTGAATCTATTTTCTTATTAAAAAAAACAGAAAATGTATTTCTGCATTCAGAAAAATACAAATTGTATTTTATTTCCTTTGAATTTACTTCAGAAGGATGTTAGGATCTAACTTTTTTTGGTTTGGGTTCAGAAAAAGAAACTCAAAGAGCTAATTATGAACTAAGTCAAGAGATTTAAAGACTTAAACATTCTTTGAATATTTATGGATTTCTTTAATGTGATCTGGATATAGGATAAATGCCCATATCTTTGCTCATAATTGGTTATCTTAATTGTTGGTACTATATCAAACATGCGCTTCAGAGATATAATTCTCTACTTTGTTGTGGCATCGGTTTTACTTTGTTATCTAGCCTATAATGTTATTGATTCAATATATTTTTAGAAAGTAATCATATTTCAAAAATTGTGTTTGCAATTATACTGCAAAATTTTTGGATTTATGGCAATATTAGGACTATAACCAGAGGAGTAAATAATATAATAGAAGGTAACTTTTATAAATTGAAGATTTACATGTTAAAATACCAGGATATCTATTTTAAGAAGCATGTTTTGTTAACTACTTGTTTAGATTGTTCAATTTACATGTATAGATTGAAATTGTATAGTAATATCTGCATTCTAACTTAACTGACATTATTTGCCATAATCATCTATTTCAACAAGATAATTTACAAAATGGTACATAGGAGTAAATCCCATAGGATTCCAAACTATCCATTAATGATGTAAATTGATTATAAATATAAGGTGAGTGTAGTGTTGATCCAACTTGCCTTATAAAATTATTTTTAATTAATGGAATATTTTAAATATGATAAGAATCCCGAAATTCACCTCCTTTTTTTTTCCTGAGCAATTTTGCAAATCCTTTTAATAAATAAAACGATGACATTTGGTATAATTAGGTTCAAAACCTCTCATGAAATACCATCCATTTAAACAGTTTGTATTTAACAGACTACCACAGCTTTAGAAAAAAATTCTATAATGAACAGTTAAAGCAAATGTCATCTCTTACTCAACCACTTTTATTTATTTAGTGGAGGAAACATGAATAGAAATTCAGATACATTAGGACAGTATAATAATCCCATCACATTAATAATGCAGATGGCACAAGGAGGTTAATTACATCTAAAGTGAACAGGTTTTGTTCATAATGTTCTTTATTTATTGCCTACTCCACCTCTATAGGCAAATGCACTTACTTTCTTTTCCTTGTCTTCTAACAAAATGTTGCACATGTGGGCATATAGTCTTTAATAAAGTTGACTAAATCACTTATTCCAAAATTATTGATACCTTAAAGAAACTAGGTTGGCATTTTAAATGATGCTTTTTATTAGAACATTTAAACCTGGGGCTCCTGGGTAGCTCAGTGGTTGAACGTCTGTCTTTGGCTCAGGGCATGATCCCAGGGTACTGGAATCGAGTCCCACATTGGGCTCCCCACAGGGAACCTGCTTCTCCCTCTGCTTGTGTCTCTGCCTCTCTCTGTGTCTCTCATGAATAAATAAATAAAATCTTTAAAAAAGAACATTTAAAACCATTTTTACCATAGGAATTGCTATGTGAAAATACAGAACAATTACTCAAAACCCCAAACTGTTATGTGTGAATTACATTACATACAATATTATCTTCATTTACAGAGTGATTATCTTGTTCATTTACTAGCCAACGTAAACTGCACTATATTCTAAGGATGCAGTCATCAGTACAGATAAATGTAGTCCTTGCCTCATGGCATTACAGTCCATTGAGAAAGTTTAACAATAGTCAAGTAACAACAACCAAGACATCCACTACAAAAACAAAGACACTTTTCTTTAGGACAAGTTACCTTACCCACCCACAAGTAATGGACTTGCTCCATTTCTTCAACTTCTTCATTTTTTAAAAATGTGGATAATTATCATGCTTCACAGGAAGGAGATGTGAGCTAACATGTAGAGCATTTGACCAGTACTGGGCACGTCATAGTACTGTATCAATATTTATTTATTAAATGAAGAAAAGGGAAAAGTATGTAAACTAACAATGAAAAATAATATATAACTTCATATAATGTGAATTAAAGAATTCAACTTTTTTGGTTATTTTTAAAACATTTTCCAATGAAAGAATCACTTCAGACACATGTGAAGTGGTACATGTACGCACACACAATACTTGTAGTCAAACACTGGACTCTATACATAAATAAAGATAAACCAAGTTCATCCTATTTTTTTATGAATTTCAAGTTACAAAAGGGCATTTCTTGGGAAAAATGAATTATAAACCTTAAGTATTTGTTATATATGTGTATGTGGGTGTGTGACATTATAGCTTATTTTGACAAATTTGTATTGGTTTAGTTGAGTAGGTTATTATGAGTATTATTAGTTGTGAAAATATGCATACCTTTCTCAAACTAATGTACTTATCTTTAGCCTTCTGTTTCACTTCAGTGAGTAATGGATTCAAACTTTCCTGGCCTTTCTGTAAAGTATGATCTTTGAAAAATTATTGCCATCATCTTTTCTTACATTTATGACAATAGCAACATTATAGGCTCAATGCATATAAGTACCTTAAAAAATATTTGTAGACTGATGTTGGGTCTTTGTCCTGTTTTTGGTCAACAGATCAATGACATCCCAAATTGCACATATTTATTTTCTGAAGATGATATAATAGAGATTCATTGGTCATAATCTGCCCCCTTCTAGAGGTTTTTATGATTCCACTGTGGTTGATTCATTTCAATGATATTTTTGCCATGGAGAAAATTTACTTTTATTTGCATATGAATTGATTTTTCTGAACACTACATTTCTTCTTTCAAAACATATACTAGAAACACAGCAATCATATATTGCTTGGATAATCCACTATTACCTTGCACATCTAGTAAGATGTATGGAAAATAAAATCTTTAAAATCTTAAAGACAAGTTCTCTATCTTAAAAAATAATATATATCATTCCAGGCTTCAATTAATCAGAGTTCTTTCAATAGAAAATCTCATCCATTAGATACTTTAAATGATGTTTTTCATGTCCCAATTTCCTAAATTTCAAAAATGGCAAATTGTAGCTTCTCAAAAAAGTAATTATATTTGACACCCTTTTTTTTTTTTTTTTTTTTTTTTTTGCTATACTTGCCTGTTAGATGCTAGGAAATGATTAGATGAAAAGGCTATGATTTTTTTTAAAACTGACAAATTATATAAATTGGAAAGATGGCATAAACATTAAAAAACAGATGTGTCGATTCTATAAAAATATTCATTTTATATATAATTGACTAATCAAATAATTATCAATAATATTGAAAAATAGAAGAAATATTTTCTGTTAATTTAAATTCTGCTTAAAAAGTATGATTTCTATGCTATAAATACACTTTTCATATGTATTGCATGGAATGATTAAAAGTTTTTCTGTAGAGAGGAACAAATGAATGTGTTATGTCCATAGTTCAAGTAATTTCATTCTATTTGCACAGACCTTCCAAAGAGACTTTATCATATTTGGAAGAAATCATTATGCTGGCCCATGAATATGTCATTTAATTTTAAAATACCCTCTTTTCTGGCTAAGAATGGTCCTATGGACATGAGTAGCATTCAAAGGATATTTTTGAATTCACAGTAGTAAAATTAAAGCTGCCATGATTTAAATGTGTGCAGATCTTAGGAGAATGATGGATAGCTAACACATCTGCATATAATGAATATGAGATCATAGAGAAATGTGCAGACTATTTCAAAATCTGGGTTTTCCAAATTTTTTCTCCTATTTCTTAGAAATATAAAGTAAATCAGAAATATAACAGGAAAGACCAGGTATTTCTGATAAAATATTACATTTGCTAAATATATTTGATGTTCCTACATTTATTTAATAATTCCCAGTCCACTTTGTTTTGCAAAGTGATGGTAATATTATCATATTTCATAGAGTGCATAATGACATACGTATTTAAAGTGAGATAAGTTTACATATGCATCTTTTTTTTTTTTCCTGAAGAGCTGCTATATTTTCTTTTCTCAGCTATCCATCATTTTTCTTTATAGTTTATTTCCCAGGAACTTTGGAATTAAACCATTTTAAAATTCACTAATTATATATGCTATTAGTTAACATGCTTTATATGTATTTTAAAAATAAAATTATTTTCCATAATAATTTTCCCCTTGTTTCTAGATGGAGATGATCTTCACTGACACCATTGAAGGGGTTGGTGTTAGGAATTAGGCTGATGGGAGAATGAAAGTGATTGGAATGTCCTCCATATAGCTAAGAGTGGATGTCAGGGGATCCCTGGGTGGCGCAGCGGTTTGGCGCCTGCCTTTGGCCCAGGGCGTGATCCTGGAGACCCAGGATCGAATCCCACATCAGGCTCCCGGTGCATGGAGCCTGCTTCTCCCTCTGCCTGTGTCTCTGCCCCTCTCTCTCTCTCTATGTGACTATCATAAATAAATAAAAATTTAAAAAAAAAAAAAAAAAAAAAAAAAAAAGAGTGGATGTCAGGCTCCCCTGATGGCACGGGTAGAGTAAAGCATTGCTAGGCTCCTCCTTTCCTGTCACTTTGACTGGAAGAGTAGGCTTTTGTTGGGATATTTTGCTGTCTGTCATTGATGTCCTAGTTAGTCAGCTTTAACTCTTATTCTGTCATACATAAGACAAACAACAACAAAGAAGAAACAGGGAACCAAACATCCTGTCCTTCCAGTCTCTCATGATTTTTCTTAGGTTTGTTTTACCTATACTCTCCAGGGGTTTTATTTGTAATTAGTGGGAAGAATGGAGAAAAATACATTTATTTCATCTTCTTAGATGCCTGGTAGTGAGTGATGACATTTATCAACATTTAGGGGTAATAAATTACTCCTAATGTGCTGTGTCAGTGAAAACCATGTAGGGAGCAGTAATGAGTCACCCTTACACTCACAAAGAAGTGTCAATGGAAGATTACTGGGGAGTTTGAATTCTCAAACTCTCATCCTAACACAGCAATAACACAGAGCTTATCTCCCAACCTTGATTGTCAACTGAGGACAAGTGGAAAATCTGGATTTTTAATCCCACCTGGTAATAAGAAGATTATGGCTGCATTTCACCTTCTGTAGCCATGTAAAAAAACAAAAAACAAACAAACAAAAAATGCAAAAAAAAAAAAAAAAAAAACAGTGAAACAGAAGGTTTAAATAAGCTCCAGTCTCATAAGATAATATTCAAAATGTCTAGGTTTCAATCAAGTTACAAATCATACCAAGAACAAGGAAAATCACAAAGTAAATGAAAAAAGACAATCAAAAGACATAGTAGTGGATGAAAGATATGCTAGAATTATCTGACAAAAATGTGAAATTGGAGCTTTCTGTGTTATAGAGAATCTTTAATGAACAGTAATAAACATGCTAGAAAAAATGAAAAGAAAAACTCTTAACAAAGAAACAGAAGATATAAAAAATTACCAACAGCACATTTTAAAACTTAAGAATCAAATAACTAGGGGGTTAAAGATCAATAGATAGGCTCAATAGAAGATTGAGGGAACAGAAAAAAGAACCAGTGAACTATATGTAAGTAGACCACTGAAATTACTTATTCTAAACAACAGAGAGAAAGTATACTACAAAAAAATAAACCACCTCAGGAACCTATGGAACTATAAAATTGTTTAACGTTTGTGTCATCGTTGCCTTGGAAGAAGAGGGAAAAGTAGGCAGACCTGAAGGAGTACTCAGAGAAATAACAGTGGAAAAATTCCCAAATTAGGCAGTTATAACAATGTTTGAATATACTGGTTCTAAACATACAAACAGGAAATATTAAGATAATTATAATATAAATGGAGGACAGCAGAGGTACACAAAGGGAGTTAAGAATTCTATACTTCACCCAAAGTGGTAAAATGATGACACTGATAAAACGGTTAGAATTTGCCTATGAATATCTATCAGTGTCTATAGGTAGTTAAGTAGGGAAGGAGGTGAATAGATGACAGATATAGGTAGAAAGAATGTAATACCTAGAGCACATGCTAACATTTATATAGCGGATACTCAAAAATACTATGGATAGATAAAAATTAAACTCTGAAAAATGTTCAAATAACCCATAGAGATGCAGGAAAATTAAAATAAAATAAATGAAAAACAGAAAGAAAAATATAGCAGGAGATAAATATAGCAGACTTAGCTCTAACACAATAATTAAGTTAAATGTATATAGTCTGAATACAGTAATTAAAAAACAGATGGGCAGAATGGATTAAAAATGTGACCTAAGTGTATATTGTCTACAAGAAACTCACTTCAAATATATACAGTCAAGTTGAAAGAAAAAGAATGGAAAAAGCAACTGCAAACAAAGAAAGTAGGTGTGGCATATCGTGTAAAATAAAGTAGACTTCAGAGCAAAGAAAAGAAAAGGAGACTACATGATGATAAAGGAGTCAATCCTGTAAGAAAATTGCACCAAACAACAGAACTGCATACTATAATGGGTAAAAACTAACAAATCTGAAAGGAGAAATAGACAAATCCACAATTATCTTGAATATACCATTGCCCTTTTTTCAATAATTGACAATACAACTAGACATAAATTCAACAAGTATATAGAAGAACCCAATAATACTGTTTAATCAACATTTATATGGTGCTCCATCTCAAAAGAATAGAATATGCATTCTTTTCAAGTACAGATTTATATCAAGAGAGATTATATGTGAGTTAATATAGACCTCAACAAATTTAAAAGAATTGATATAATAAAACTGCAGACTCAAACTGAAAATCAATGATAGAAAGATAACAAGAAAGTCTCCTAACATTTGAAATAATACACTTCTAAATAACCTATGAGTCCCTAAGGAGGTTTTGAGGAAAAGTAAAAACAAAACAAAACAAAACAAAACAAAACAAAGCAAAACAAAACAAAACAAAACAAAACAAACAAAAAAACCTGACTGAATGAAAATGACAGTATAGCATGTCAGAATCTATGGGACAAAGTTAATCATTCTGAGAGAGAAATTTATTGCACTAAATGCTTGCATTAGAAAGTAGAAAATTACTCATGTAAATTATCAGTTTCTACCTCAAGAATTTAGAAAAAGAAGATCAAAATAAGCACAAAAAACCAGCAGAGAAAATAAATAATAAAAATAGCAAAATCAATGAAGTTGAAAACAGAAAAACAATAGAGAAAATCAATGAGATTAAAGCTCTTTTTTCAAATCAATAAAATTGACAAACCTCTGGAAGATTGACAGGGAAAAAAGGAGACAAGACATAAATCACCAATACTATAGAACTTCAATGTACCAAAAGAATATTTTAAAAATTCTTACAAACAACATACATATGACCACTTAGTGGAAATGGGCTAATTCCTCAAAAAACATAAACTACCACAACTCACCCAATAGTGAATAGTTTAGATAGCCCTGTAACTATTGAATTTGTATTACAAGATTGCTAAAATAGAAATATCAAACCCAAATCGTTTGGAGAATTCTGTCAAACGTTTAAGTGAAGATTAATGTTAATTCTACAACATATCATTTATGGTATCATTTATAAGGGACATTTTCTATTTCATTTCATAAAACTAGTGTTACCCTGGTATGAAAACTAGACTACAAAATATGAAAGAAGTAACTACAGATCAATTATTCCTCATGAACAAAGAGGCAAAAAATTCTTAAGAAAATATTAGCAAAGAAAATTCATTGTATAGAAAGATTTATAAAGCATAACCAAATATAGTGTATTCCAGGAATGTAAGGCTAGTATAACGTTTGAAAATCAATGTAATCTACCACCACTGTAGGCAAAACAAGAAAAATCACATGATCATAAAAATCAGTGCCACAAAAGCACTTCACGAAATCTAACATGTATTCATGATAAGATCACTCAGGAAGCTAGGAATAGAGGGGAACTTTCTTAACTTGATAAAAGACCCTACAACTAATGTAATAATGGTGAAACACTGAATGCTTTCCCCCTAAGATCACAAACAAGGCCAGTATGTCTGATCTCCCCATTCTTATTCAGTGTAGGGCCAGAAATTCTAGCCTGTGCAATGGGGAAAGGAGAGAAATAAAAAACATAGAGATTGTGAAGTAAGAAATGAAAATATCCCTACTTGCAAGATGCTATGATTGTCGAGGCAGAAAATTCCAAGGGATCTACAAAAAATTCAAACTCCTAGACCTAATAAGTGAGTTTAGAAAGGTCAGAGTAGATAAAATAAACAAAAAAAAATATTATATTTTCTATACTGGCAATGGATATATAACAAAATTTTAAAAAGCAAATCATTAAACTTGCTCAAAACACGTGAAATGTTTCAGTTCAAATCTAACAAAACATATTCAGAATTTACACACTGGAAACTACAAAATGCTGATGAAATTAAAGAATTTCTAAGTAAATAGAGAGATACACTGTCTCATAGATTAGAAGACTCAACACAGTGTAGGTATCATCTCCCTAAATTGATATATAGGTTTAATACAATTACTAGGTATATACTAGCAAGAAGTTTTGTAGATAGAGAAAAGATTATTCTAAAATATATATGGAAATGTAAAGAAACTTGAATAGGTAAAATGACTTTAAAAAGAATAAAGAGAGGGGGATACATCTACCCTGTTTCATGACCTAGTACATAGTGACAGCAATTCAGACAGTGTGGCATTTGTGGAGAGAAAGACAGATAACCAAAGGAAAAGAACAGAAAATACGAAAAATACAAAATTTTTGACACAAGTGCACAGGGAATTTAACGGAGGAAAGATAGCCTTTAAATAATGATTTAGCAATTGGACATTCATAGTAAAAGTATGAAACTTGCCTAATCCTCACACTTCATACAAAATTCTAAATAGATCACAGTTAAATGTAAAATAAAACTGTAAAATTCACTGAAAATATAAGAGAGAATCATTGGGATCTAAGATTCAGCAAAAAATCTCTTAAGGTTGATATCAAAAGCATAATACATAAAAGGAATAATAGGTAAATTGGATTTCCCCAAATTAAAAACGTTTACTCTGTGAAATGACTTGTTAAGGGGATAAAAGGATAATCTATAAAGTGGGCAAAAATATTTGTAAACCATATATTTGACAAAGGACTAGTATTTGGAATTATTTTTAAAAATCTCAAAACTCAAGAGGAAAAATGCTGTTAGAAAATGTTCAAATACTGAGAGGGGACATTTCATTAAAGAGGATACACAGATAGCAAATAAGCAAGTGAAAGGATGTTTAACATCATTAGCTATTAGAGAATTGCAGTTGAAAACCACCATGAGAGATCCTATAAAACTATTAGAATTGCTAAAATTAAAAAAAAAAAAAAAGAGGGCAGCACTAAATGCTGGTGAAGATGTGGAGAAACTGGATCACTCATATATTGTCAGTGGAAATGTAAAATGTGACAGTTTATCTGTAAAGCATTTTGGCAGTTTGTTTAAAAAAATATGATGCTACCCTACAACCCAGCAACTGCATTCTTGGTTGTTTGAATCAGCAATAAGAAAATGTGTGCACACATAAAATTGTATATAAATATTTTAGTAACAGACAAAAACTGGAAACAGCCCAGATGTCCTTAAGTGAATGATTAAACAAATTGTGGTACATTTGTACCTTGAAATTCCCCTCAGCAGTAAATAGGAGCAAATTATTGATAAATGTAAAGACTTTGATGGATCTCCAGAGAAAGATACTGTTGGGGGGTGGGGAGGGACCAATTTCCCAGGTTACGTACTGTGATTCTATTTATATAGCAAATTTAAATGACATAAAGTACAGATTATTGGTTTCCAGGCATTAAGGCTAGAAGTGGAAAGAGTGGGAGGCAGGTGGGTGGCTACAAAGAGCAGCATAAAGAATTTTTAGGGTGATGGAAATACTTGCTTTCCTGGCTCTATCAATTTCAATATCCTGATTGTCATTCTACGAGAATCTCAGAAGTTTAATTAAGAAATGAAATAGAAAAAAAAGAAATTAAATAAGATAGTACAAAAGTTATATCCCACCATTTTTTATGGAGAAAGTCATTTAATACAATCATAAAATAGTTTATCATTAGCATGGTTAATTAATATCTTCTAATCTAAACAATGAAAATGATCCGAAGTCTTCCCCTGTTATTATTTTAAAAACTAAGAGTAGCTAACTTTTTCATTAAGTTTTAAATTTTAATCCCAGTTAATTAACAAACCGTGTTATGTTAGTTTTAGGTATACAATACACTGATTCAACAATTCTATACATTACTTGGTGCTCATCCTGTACTTTTCAATCCCCATCACCTTTTCCATACCCTCCCCCCCCTCCACCCTGCCCCGCACTTCCCCTTTGGTAACCACCTGTTTTTATATTTAAGAGTCTGTTGCTTGGTTTCTGTCTCTCTCTCTCTTTGGTCATTTGTTTTGTTTCTTAAATTCCACATATGAGTGAAATCATATGGTATTTGTCTTTGACTGACTTGTTTCACTTAGCATAATACCTTCTAGTTCCATCCATTTGTTACAAGTGGCAAGATTTTATTTTTTATGGCTGAAAATATTCATATTTTCATATTCATATTCACATATAAACACACAATGGAATATCCACATCTTTATCCATTCATTCATCTATAGATGGACACTTGAGCTGCTCCCATAATTGGCTGTTGTACATCATGCTGCTATAAATATAGGGTACATGTATCTTTTTGAATTAATGTTTTTGTATTCTCAAGGTAAATATCTAGTAATGCAATTACTGGATTATATTTTTATTTTTAATTTTTTATAAGATTTTATTTATTCATTTGACAGTGAGAGAAGGAGTGAGGGAGCACAAGCAGGGGGAGTGGCAGGGAGAGGCAGAAGCAGGTTCCCCAACCATGATGTGAGCCAAAGGCAGATGTTTCACTGACTGAACCACCTAGGTGACCCTATTTTTAATTTTTTGAGGAACTTCCATACTATTTTCAACAGTGGCTGTACCAGTTCTCATTCCCACATCTTCACTAACACTTATTGTTTCTTATATGTTTTTAAAATATTAAATCTTGCTTAAGTAGGCTCCATGCCCAACACAGGGCTTGAATTCACATCCCTGTGATCAAGATTCTCTTGCTTTACCAACTGAAACAAGCAGGTGCCTCTGTTTCTTGTGTTTTTTTATTTTATCCACGTGATAGGTGTGAGGTGATATCTCATTGTAGTTTTGATGTGCATTTCTCTGATGATGAGTGATGTTGAGCAACTTTTCATGTGTCTGTTGGTGATCCATATGTCTTCTTTGCATAATTATCTGCCCATGTCTTCTGCCTAATTTTTAATTTTATTATTTGTTTTTTTTTTGCGTGTTGAGTTGTATAAGATCTTTGTTCTAAACACTAATCCTTTATCTAATCTGTTTTTTACAAATATTGTCTCCCATTCAGTAGTTCGTCTTTTACTTTGACAATTGTTTCCCTTGCTGTGCGGAAGCTTTATTTTATTTTCATGTAGCCCCAGTAGTTTATTTTTGCTTTTATTTCCCTTGCCTTCAGACATTTCTTGAAAAATGTTGCTAAAGCTAATGTCAGAGAAATTACTCGCCTGCCTATGCTCTCTTCTAGGATTTTTATGGTTTCAGGTCTCAAATTTAGTCTTCAATCCAAAGAATAGCTAACTTTTGTTAAGTGCTGTGTGCCATACTATCCTACTGATTTTTTTAAATAAATATACACTTAATTATAAAACTACACTACTACATACTATTTACTATGTAAATATACACTTAATTATATACTATAATACTATCTTAGGGGGCAGCTAGTTTTACTTCTCCTTTTCACAAGTCAGGAAAGTAAGAGATGCTAAGTAACTTACTCAAAGGTATGCAACTAATAAGTCTAGGATTTGTGTGCACATAAATCCACTATGCTAATTTTTCTTCCATAATGTAAGACTAATAGATATTATATAAATAATATGGATGGCAAATCTATTATATTTATTATCATTTATTTAAAAACTTCAACAACAGAATGAAGGCCAGTTAAAATTTATAAGCACATGAAAGAATGTGTGCTTTTGTTTAAATAGAATGTTAAATACGATTCCAATAAAATGCACTATGTAAAGGGTCCTAAAGTCTCACTTTTCATAGTCAGTTGGTGCTGGATCATCTATATCCTACTAACAATGTTTATAGTAAGATGTCTTCACTTAGAATCCAGAAGCATCTGACAAAGACTAGTTATCAAATATTTAATTAATTATGACAAGTGGGCCAAAATTGGTATATTTACATACAAAAGAACTATTTTTTAGAACTATTCTTATTAGAGCTAAAATCAACAATATTTTTTAGAAGTAAAAATGGAAATCATATGAGGCTATCTGGAGAAAGAACGATATGTTGATTTGATTAAATGAAAATCATTAATATTTTTAAAATCCTATAAGACATGTTTAGGTCCTTGAAAATATATAAAGAGAAATTGTAAGAGAAAACTCCTTCACACAAGGGGCTTAATTTAGGACTAACAAGAAGCAGCTAAGTTATATATAAAAATAAACATACTTCAATGGAGTTAAAAAAATGTACAATTGAGAAAGAATATATGATACATAATGAAGAGAAAAGGAGAGAAATCTTTTATAACTGAACTTAGAAAACTTTACCTGATTGAAGCCTAGTTTTCCTCTGCTTTAAACAAATTCTTTTGAAGTGGAAAGAGACGCTGTATTTGAAAGTTTTTGATGATGCTTGCCATTCAGTTGGCCTTTGAACAATGCAGAGGATAGAGGCACTGATGCTTGTACAGTCAAAAATCCATGTATGACTTTGACTCCCCCAAAACATAACCACTAATAGCCTGCTGTTGACTGAAAGTCATACTGAGAACATACTCGATTAACATATATCTTACATGCTATATATATTACATATTATATTCATATACAACACAATGGGGTAGGCTACAGAAAAGAAAATGGCATTAAGATATCATAAGGATGAGAACATACACTTAAAGTAATATCCATCCATATGTATGTATGTATTTAAAGAAGTCCATGTGTAAGTGGGTTCACATTGTTCAAACATGTGTTGTTCAGGGGTCAATTGTAATATATAAAACTTTCATGACTGCTTATCACTTGGTGGTGAGAAGTTCAGGCAGGAGGTGGGAGACAGCCAGGATCCAGGCCTGGAGTACAGTGCAGTCCACGAGTGGAGGTCCTACTTCCATGTGTGGTGTTTTCTCCTGGGGGCACTACAGCTTTTCTTCTCAAGACTTCCTCAGCCTTTAAAAGGGTTAGTGGAACCTCTTTGCCTGCTGATGCAGAAGCCCAAGTGAGCTCAGCTAGGTGAGCACAGCTTCATTGCCTCCACAGACAGTTCTGAGGCTAATTTACACACCACTATTCTCTTATTATTTATTTATTTATTATTTTCACTATTCTCTTTCTTGAATCCTTTCTTCTATAGTTCTTTGGAATGAAATCACACTCTCATGGCTTCTTCTTTCTCCCCAACTTGCTTCTTCCATTTCTTTTTTTTTTTTTTTTTAATTTTTTAAGGTATTTATTTATTTATTTATGATAGTCACACAGAGAGAGAGAGAGGCAGAGACACAGGCAGAGGGAGAAGCAGGCTCCATGCACCGGGAGCCCGACGTGGGATTCGATCCCGGGTCTCCAGGATCGCGCCCTGGGCCAAAGGCAGGCGCCAAACCGCTGCGCCATCCAGGGATCCCGCTTCTTCCATTTCTTTACTAGTCTCTCTTGAGAAAACTTTCCTGGTATATCATGTGCACATATAATCTTGATTTAGGTTCTGCTTCTCACATAAACTATAAAAGATGGCTCTCAAGATTTCAAAGAATTGGGGGAGGGCACCTGGATGGCTCAGTCAGTTGAGCATTCTACTCTTGGTTTTGGCTCATGTCATGATGTTCATGAAATCAAGGCCCATGTCGGGCTCCGTGCTCAGTGGGAGTCTGCTCGATTCTCTCTTCCTCTCTCCCTTCCCCCTTTCTCTCACTCTCTCTCTATCTCTGAAATAGATAAATAAATATTTAAAATAGATTTTGGAGGATGGGTGGAATAGCAATACTCAGAGATGGAGCTAAAATAATGAGCATTTTGTATAAAAAGAACACATGTAAGCAGGAAACCATGGAGTATTTTCAGCTGACAGCAGAATTTCTGTGTGTTGAATAAGAGAACGTTTGGATCTATTGAGAATGTTCATGATGGCCAGAGAAAATTCTGTTCTCAGCGTGGTAGACAAAATTGAACCATGTAAAATTAGGGGTTACTCAGTTTAATGATGTCAACGATCTTAGGAAGATAGGTTGGCTTCCAAATGCAGAATTTAAACAGGATGTTTATCAAGTTTCCAAGGGCTGCCACAATAAATTGCCACCAATCTGGGGGGCTTGTACTACAGAAACTTATTATTTACAATTTTGGCATCCAGAGGTCTGAAATCAAGGTTTCTGGAAAGCTGCATCATAGAATCTTTTCTTGCATTTTCTAGCCTTTGGTGGCTGTTGGCATTCCTTGTCTGTACCACTCCAATTCCCCACCTCTGTTTTCACATGAAGTTGTCTCTTTTGTTGCCTCTTTTTCTGTCTCTTGATTCAAAGCATGAGAACCCAAAGTCTCAGGTGGCAAAGCTTAACTTTCAGTTCAATGGAATCATTGCTACCTCACTTATATGGATCTTCGTCTTTGTATTTAGGACCATTCAGATAATCCAGGAATATCTCATCTCGAGACTCTTAATTACACTTGCAAAGATATTCCAAGAAAAATCACTTCCACAGGTTCTGTACTTGGGACTGGATGTATTTTCGTAGGAGGAACCGTTCAACTTATTACAGGGTGATAGTTCAACAATCAGATCTACCTGCACCTAAAGGATTAAGGGAATATCAGCTAACCAGTCTCTGCTGCTGCTTTGAGCTCAGGGTCAAGAGATTCAAGGCCAACATTTAATCCCAAAATGTATTGCCCAAATCTATGAAAATGTACAGAAAATCATGAAAGAACCCAGATTCCCTGGTGAATGTTCAGTAAAACCAAGGGGCCCAAAGATTTAATAGAATGCCTGCTGTGAATAAAAATAGAAGAATAAGCAATGCAACACAGGGGGTCAAAAAAGATCAGGAGTATAATTAGAGCCCCAGCTGAAAATTTCTAAATTTAAATAGGTATTCATTCAATGATATTTCTTTTCTTTTTTTTTATATTTCAAATTTGTATTCTAAAAGTGGAATATGTATATATAGAGAGAGTTGAATATATCTATAAAGTTAAATATATGTATAGTTGAATATATATTATATATTGAATATAAAATATATATTATATGTTGTATATTGAATATATATTACATATATTATATATTCAACTCTACATATTTAAATATATTGTGTATTTATCCATCATATATATGGAGATATATATCCAAAATGAAGGGGAAATAGCATGAGAACATTTAACATACTAACTTTTCCAGCTACCTCATTAAATGGGTCTGGCAGTGTGTTACTCTGTATATACCAGTAGTCATGAGTCATGGGGATCAATCAATAATAGAGTGTAGTTCTGGTGCCCAGATTTGATCCATTAACACTTTTATACACTAATGGGAAGCAGGCCCACTTGAGGAGCTGCATTTTGCCCACGTTTGGGTATGAGGAAAGAAAGATGTGCCTAGGTGTACTGTCCACGGCTTCAGCTGCCACAGTGAAGCGCATTCTTCTCACTTGCCAGCTCTTAATGAGCTTCTGTAATTACCATTTCCTTCCCTTGTCCTTCCCACTGTGGGAGTGGTATGAGCTTCCAGCTGTACAATCTCTGGGTACTACAGATTCCAAATTCTGTCATTTAGCCCTGATCTCATCTCTGTAAGTAGTCCCTTAATTAAAGTATCTTAATGAAATAGCCCAGATGTTTTGTTTTCTTCTTTCAGAACCACGACGGATAAAATTATCTGCAATTATAGGATAATATAAGCATAATAGAGATTAGGCAGAGAGGCTTCAAAACTTTTGTTTAGGATTAAAGTATAGGGCACTCAATTATACAAGCTAAATTTTTTGTTTTAAATATGACTATATCTGGTTTATGTTTTGTGGTCTTTGAAATGCCTTAGAGACTCAGTTATTTTAAACTTGCGATTTACAGTTTAAAATGTTTTTATTGGGATCCCTGGGTGGCGCAGCGGTTTAGCGCCTGCCTTTGGCCCAGGGCGCGATCCTGGAGACTCGGGATCGAGTCCCACGTCGGGCTCCCGGTGCATGGAGCCTGCTTCTCCCTCTGTCTATGTCTCTGCCTCTCTCTCTCTCTCTCTCTCTCTCTCTGTGACTATCATAAATAAATCAAAAAAAAAATTTAAAAAAAAAAATAAAATGTTTTTATTTTTTTTAAGATTTTATTTATTTATTCATGAGAGACACAGAGAGAGAGACAGAGACAGAGACACAGGCAAAGGGAGAAGCAGGCTCCATACAGGGAGCCCGACATGGGAATGGATCCCAGAACTCCAGGATCACGCCCTGGGCTGAAGGCAGGTGCTAAACCACTGAGCCACCCGGGCTGCCTTAAAATGTTTTTAAGAGAATTTATTTAACTAGATTTACAAATGGTATCAGTTGCTCAATTGAATTATATCTTCCAAACTTGAAAGTTCATTGTGTATCAGTCAAGGGAGAAAGGAATTAAATATATTAATTTTAAAAACACACAAGATTATAAGGAAATTCTTTAGGAAATTCTTTAGGTTTATAGTGTGCATATGAAAAAATAAGGGGAAATTGATTACGCTCATAAGCTTAAATAATAATTGTTGATTCAAATACACAAATTGGGGCATCAGCGTGGCTCAGTGGTTGAGCATCTGCCTTTGGCTCAGGTCGTGATCCCAGGGTCCTGGGATTGAGTCCCATATTCAGCTCCCTGCAGGAAGCCTGATTCTTACTCTGACCATGTCTTTGTCTCTGTGTCTCTCATGAATAAATAAATAAAATCTTTAAAAATACACACACACACACAATTCCCTTAGGTATTCCATACTCAAAGATAGAATATTAAGTGCTGCTGTATATCTGTTTTCATATTCAGAAGTTGTTATTTTATTTATGTTTGTTTATATAACTGTAAAATTAATAATAACATTGAAGTGAAGGTGAGAAAAATCTACCAATTTTAAAATAGTCGCATATCTTAAAAGATATTCAAATAGCCTGATGACTTTTAGATAAACTGGATGCTATGCTGATGGAGAAGTTGGACAGAATCATTTAAGTTGATAATATGTACAGTTTTGTCCTATTGTAGTCCTCATTGTTTATTAATTATCTGTCCAAGATAAAATAATAACTTTCACTCCTCCTATAATTTATTAATTTCCAAAGCTGAATTGATGACTCAGGAAAGTGTTCACCAAAGAAGTAATATGTTTCTTGGTTCTCTGGCTACACAGATATTTAAGGTTCAAGGTAGCTTTTCATTTTATAAGTCAATGAACAAGCTTGAATAACCACTTGGGTTTAAGTTGCCTTTTATAAATATTAAGGAAGTGCCAAAAAAGAATATTGTCTGTTTTGAGAAGCCTTGGTGAGTATAATAGTAAATGTTTATATTGATATTTGTTACAAATAGATCATTGAGAAATGTTCATGATTATAGTTTATTTACGATTATGATATTTGATTTTTTTTCTCATCTTTAGGAATTTTTAGGATATATTTGTTTCACTTGTAAAATATTTAACTTTCTATATGTTAACACTGTTTTAAAATATTCAAGCTTATGAATTTTATTGTTCCATATCCTTACCCAATTTATTATGTACTATTCCATTAATTTTTTTGCTACTGATTAATTTTATTATGCTTAAAAACTTTTTCATAGCCCTTTTTTGCAATTGTTGATTCTTTTATCCTAACCTTTTAGTTTCTTTGACATGTCTTAATCATTTAATATATTTTGTATTTTGTTGTGTTCTCTTTCAAGTTGGAAAATTTCTCATGTATTTTAATTATAGTTTTTCTTTACTATTCAAAAATCAATAGTCTGTCTTTAATGAGTTAAGTCTCAATGAATAGAAAGATTTCTCTGCAGTAGGCTGAGTAGTACTCTCCCAAAGATTCCCATACCCTAATTCCTATTAGCTGAACATTGAATAGCATTGTTTTATGGTGAAGACTTGCAGATATGATTAAGATTATGGGCCTTAAGAAGCGCCTGGGTGGCAGGGTCCATTAATCATCTGACTCTTGGTTTTGGCTCAGGTCGTGATCTCAGGGTCATGTTAGGCTCAGTGCTCAGCACGGTCTGCTTGAGAGTCTCCTTCTGCCCCTCTGGCTTATGCTCACACACACTCTCTATTTATAAATAAATAAATAAATAAATAAATAAATAAATAAATAAATATTAAAAAAATCATGGGCCTTAAAATATCCTAGATTTTCTGGGTAGGCACAGTCTAATCACATGGCTCCTTAAAAGTAGAAGAGGAAAGCAGAAGGATGGGTAGAAAAAAGAAGAGGATAGGATAGGATAAAAGAGAGAAGGGAAAAGCTGGGAGGGAGGAGAAGGAAAAGAGAAATGAAAAGAAGAGAGAATGGAAACACTCAAAGGATTAGACTGGCCCTTGCTGGCTTTATAAAGGAGGGAGGGAAACAGGAGCCAAGGAATGACCGTGGCCTCTAGATGCTGAGAACAGCTTTCATTTAGCAGCCAGCAAGGTTATAGCCATCTGTGTCAGTGCCACGAGGAAGCAAATCCTGCCAACAGTTGAAATAAGGACGAAAGTGAATCCTCCTCTAAAATCCCCGGAAAAGAGTGCAACTGACTAACACTTTGATGGTAGTCTGTTGAGACCTGTATTGGTTTTCTGTCCTACAGAAATATGAAATAATAAATTTGTGTCACTTCAAGCCATTGAGTCTGTGGTGATTTTTTATGGTGGCAATAGAAACCTAATGGGTTGTCTTACTATTTCATTTTTATTTTTAACAGCTACATCATGTAAAGAAAAATAATCAAAGAGACTTAGGAAGAAACCACCCAAAACTCCATTTGCCAGGATATGTCTCACAATATTTGGTTCCAATTCCCATGGGGAAATTCTTTTGACACTTTCTGATTTATTTTCTCCAAATGACTATAGACATTGGTTTTGCTTTTTTTTTTTTAAAGGGGGGGGAGAGTTACAACTCAAGCTTAGATTTTTCTGGTTCATTTATTTATTGAAGTATAATTATCATACAATCCTATATTAGTTTCAGGTGTACAACATATTGATTTGACAATTCTGTGTTCACTCATTGCTCACTGTGATAAGTGAAGTCATCATCTGTCACCTTACAATGTTATTACAATGTTATTGATTGTATTCCCTAGGTTTACTTTTCATCTCCTTATTTCTGGAAGTTTGTACTTCTTAATCCCCTCTATCTTATTTCACCCATCCCCACAGAGCTCCAGTGAAATAAAAGGCTTTAGTTTAGTTACACTATCCAACTACACTCTTCCTCTCTTTTAATTTTTCATTTATCTGGTTGACACTCTCTTGGTTACCATTGTATTTCTAAAATATACCATTAAACCTTAATTACCTTTCATTTAGTTTTAGACAGACATCTTGACTTCCTACTTTATTAGGTCTTGTGGCAGAGACTTGGGAGATATTCACAAGATGTGTTCTACTTCATTCCAGGAATACATCTGGGTAACACTCCCGATCCTTTTAATTCCAATTTCATCATGTGATGGAATTCCAGGCAATGGACCAGGAGTGGAGGCTGTTTGTGCATTGAGAGGACTCCATCATGCATGCTGCCTCTGTCGGTGCACTTTCATTTTCTGCCATCTAGTTGTAGATGAGCATGATGTGCTTAGAAGACAAATCTGGAAGATGGCCAAACCACAGGACAGCTAGATCCTCGGTCTTAGGAAACCTCTCATTTTTTTCCCTATACAAGAATAAGAAATATACTTCTAGTATGTTTGAGCCATTACATATTTCAGGGTGTATTTGCATGGAAGTTTATGTTATTTTACTGATACAGGATTATATTATTACCTTCACCTTTTGCTTCACTTTTCTTATTTCTTGAGAAAAAGAAATAATGCAGAAAACAGGGAAGCAGAGAGAAGAGGTAGAGAGAACACTTCCTCTATTTCCTAGAGTTTGCCATACCATGTTTGAGTTTTTGCCATTCTTTAATCCTCTAAGTTGTCATTGTACTTATGATATAAACATATTTTACCTTAATTAATCAAATAAATAATTATTTGATGCCCCTGACCAAAAGTCCCAACTAATATGACAGGAAGACAGCATATCATTGCAAAAGTATATTACTGTTTTTATTAGTTAATGGGACATATATAGGTCAGTATGTTTCTCTTTCTCTTTTTTATTCTGTATTGGCTCTAAGGAAACTCAGAAGTAGCTTCCTCATGTAACAACTATATATGTTCCCTTCATTTTGTCACTTCTCTGATTTATCACTGAAGGTGCACATTTTGCATTTTTAAAAGATTTTATGTATGTATGTATGTATATATATTTGAGAAAGAGAGAGAGAGTGTACGAGGAGAAGAAGGAGAAGAAGAAGAAGAAGAAGAAAAGAAGAAGAAGAAGAAAGAAAAAGAAGAAAAGAAGAAGAAGAAGAAAAGGAAGAAGAAGAAGAAGAAGAAGAAGAAGAAGAAGAAGAAGAAAAGGAAGAAGAAGAAGAAGAAAGAAAAAGAAGAAGAAGAAGAAGAAGAAGAAGAAGAAGAAGAAGAAGAAGCAGCTGAACATGGAGCTCGACCTGGAGCTTGATCCCATGATCCCGAGATCATGACCTGAGCTGAAATCAAAGGTTGGATGCTTAACCAACTGAGTCACCCAGGCACCCCTCACATTTTGTATTTTAAGTCACCTTAAATACTTTTTTGAAATATAAAGGACAAAAATAAATATAACCTGTCCATTTTTATTTTACTTTTCCTCTGCTTTATAAATTAAAATGGTAAAGTATGATCATGACTACTTCATTTTTATTTTATATGATTAATGATTAAATATAATTATGAGATAAAGGATTACTTTTCATATTATGTTTCTTTAAAGCCTAGATCTCCTTGGAAGTGTCTTTCAAGTTTTAGAACATACATGTTTTCTGTCAAATAATAGTTAAATTACCTGATGAACTTCATAATTCTCTTATAAATTAGTTTTTCCTATATGGCATTATATTTTTAAAGTGTGCTTTGCTAAAAATATTTGACATTCTGTAACGTAACAAGGAAACTTCATAATATATTATAGACAATAATCCAACATTAGTGATATCCTAACCATATGGGGAGAAACCCAGATTATCCAAGATAAAAAATTACATTATTACTAATTCTTTATCCTTAAATCCAAATTTTTGTGATATATGTTGAAGTCCAAATCAATTCTTATTAATTCTAACTGGTATAAGTTAATGTATTATTAATTTTTTAAGTGTATGCAAATTTTGTGACAGAGACTAGTAAATATTTCTTACCGCCCCTGTATAAAAAAAGGTGCTAAGTTGATGAGGCATAGGAATTTTTTTCTGTGTGCATCAAGAAAAAAAAAAAAACAAATAATTTATGTTATTTGTAGATGTCTTAGCGGGAGCACACTTCACTGTTGTTCTGGGCTTGCTATAAACCAGAATATTTACTGCCTTATCAAATTTTAAAGCACTAAAAATAATCTCCTGTGGTACAATGCATTTTTAGTTCATTTGTGATTGGTAAATAGGGAAACAAAGCTAACATGTTGCTTGATGTTTCCTGGTTTTCATATAGCATTTTCTAGCATGTTAATATTGTGGGACACCAAGTAGTAGCAGCTAAATGCAAAGTACAGTAGTGAAATAGGAGGCATCCTGGTATTAAGAGCTATATGTCGTGTACGATGTCATACATCCAATGCCCTTCTGTAGTTCAATCTTGTGAATTTTGCTTTTCTCTCCACTATTTCATAACCTTAATCCTTCCCACACTCCTTTTTTATCAAAGAAACTTCACCCTTTCCTTTAAAGATGAAATCCTGTGCTTACTCTGGTATTTTATTTTATTTTCTCTTTTTTTTTAATAAATTAATTTTTTATTGGTGTTCAATTTACCAACATACAGAATAACACCCAGTGCTCATCCCGTCAAGTGCCCCCCCCGCCCAGTGCTCATCACCCATTCACCCCCACCCCCCGCCCTCCTCCCCTTCCATCACCCCTAGTTCGTTTCTCAGAGTTAGGAGTCTTTATGTTCTGTCTCCCTTTCTGATATTTCCCACACATTTCTTCTCCCTTCCCTTATATTCCCTTTCACTATTATTTATATTCCCCAAATGAATGAGAACATACAAATCAAAACCACAATGAGATCCCACCTCACACCAGTGAGAATGGGGAAAATTAACAAGGCAGGAAACCACAAATGTTGGAGAGGATGCAGAGAAAAGGAAACCCTCTTACACTGTTGGTGGGAATGTGAACTGGTGCAGCCACTCTGGAAAACTGTGTGGAGGTTCCTCAAAGAGTTACTCTGGTATTTTAAATTACTTCTTACCAATTTAAAGCCTTTTAAATGTTATTTTTTTAATAGTTTTAGTTACAAAGCTTCATTTTCGTTGAGTAGAAATGCCCCAACTGCCTTTTCTCATAACTAGGCTATAGTTAAAGTAAGAGTTTAGAGAATGAATATATCTTGTGATGGAAAAATACCTCAAATTCCTTAACATTTGGTATTGAACTGTAGACAATCTCTGTCACTATTATTACACTACTGTTATTATTACCATTACTATTGCCTCTGTAATACCATCACGATTACCACCACCTCCAAAACTGTTTATTGACTCATTACTTTGACATTATTTCATATATTGCTTATATCAACTCTGTAAGATATTTTCCAAATGAAGTGATTAGAACTTTGTAAGGAAGATAACTATTTCTTCACACGACACAAAACATTTTCGTAACCTGATGTGTCCATTTTTTCCCACACTAATCAACATTCTGGCACCAGCTGGGAGTCCTGAAATTCAGCCTTGTCATTATCTACCTGGAGTTAGCGTCACATCTCACATGTTAAGGGCTGAGTCACACAAGACTGCACCCACTTCAGATTCCAAATGCAAGTTCCAGGTTGTCCCCTGTACTTCTGATAGACTGACTATAGAGTGGGATTCTCAGGATGTCCTCTTCAGGTTCAATAATATTTTAGAAACAATCACAGGGCTCATGAAAGCACTTACTTGTATTTATCAGTTTACTATATAATAAAGAATATAATAAAGGACATACACAATCAGATAAAAAGGTACCTAGTGAGGATTGGAGGAGTCTTGAGCATAGGAGCTTCTGTCCCCATGTAGCTGGGGTGGACCACCGTGCCAGCATATGATTGTGTTCTACGACTTGGAAGTTCTCTGAATGCTGTGGTCCAGAAATTTTTATGGAGACATGATTGATTAACTTAATCTCTAGATCCTCTCTCCTATGAGTGATGCAGAGGTTTCCAAACTTCTGATTATGATGTGATCTTTCTGGTGACCATCCCTATCCTGATACTATCCAGGAGCCCACTAAGAGTCATCTCATAAAATAAAAGATGTTCCTATGATTCAGGAAATCCCAAGGGATTTAGAAGCTCTATGTCTAGAACCAGGGTCAGAGACCAAATATCAAAAGAGGCTCCTAGTAACTTTATTGCTTAGGAAATTTCTAAGATTTTAGGAGGTCTGGCCAAAAGCCAAAGATGAAGACCAAAATATATAATTTTCATTACATCACAATATCACAGATTTATAATAGGAAACAATTTGTCAAAGGATATATACGAGAAGAATAAGCCGGACATTGTAGTGTGGTTTCTCTCAAGTCAAATGCTTGCTCCTAAAGTTTATGATATATTGTTCTGTCAGTTTGTTTTATTAGCTCCAATAAATATAAACACATCAGATTCATTTTGTAAATGGTAATTAAAAATAGTGTGGCAGAAACTCAATGTGAGCCTTAAATTCCACACATTCTCTTGCAGGGTTCAACAAATCCAAAGTTGTCCAACAAAATGGTTTTGTTGGCCTTAGAAGAAGTCTATTTGATAATCTGTTTGGGACTATTATTGGTAATGAACACAATCTGTACATGGAGTTTTGACATAGTTCTCCACTGACGTGCAGTAAACACGAAGAATGGAAAAAGATCTAGTCAAATTGTGCTGGATTCCTGAGGACTGTTAAGAGTTAACTGAGGGAGAAGTGATTTTTTTTTTTTTTTAAGATTTTATTTGACAGAGAGAGAGAGATCACAAGCAGGAAGAGCAGGCGAGGGAGAAGCAGACTCCATACTAAGCAAGGGACTCGGTGCAGGGCTCCACCCCAGGACCCTGGGATTATGACCTGAGCCCGAAGACAGATGCTTAACTGACTGAGCCACCCAGGTGCTCCAGGAAGGAGTAATTTTGAGTAGAACTTGTATTATTACTTGAACTTGCATTGGCTAAAACAGCATTAAAACCTAACATATGGGCAAAATCATGGTGAATATACCAGGCCAGGATGGCTAAGCCAGATAGAGCCACAGGAGTCATTGTGACATATAAAGGTATAGCAGGAATACGGAGGAAATGGGTTTGTCCTGAGAACTAATGAAACATCTTTAGAGATGTGGAGACATCCATTTTTACTAGGGTGTGTGGAATACAGAAATTTTGCTAGGAATTCTGTATGAAGAGTTAAAGACAAGAATAAGGTAGTGAGAAGCATTGTAAACATTTATTGTGAGTTTTTAAATATATTTCTATTTTCATTTATATCAAATACTTTTGTGAGTATATAATGCACTTATAATCACTAATATCTCAAAAATATGAAAATAAAAAAATAAAAATAAAAATAAAAAATAAAAATATGAAAATAATATTAAGTGGTTCTGATACAAAGATAAAATAGTACCCTTAATTACATTTTTATCATAGAAGAAGTCACTTTATATTTAACTTATTCACAAAGGTATGCTTTTGTGGTGATTCTAATACTGTGGTACAATAAAATGGCAAAACTACATGAATGTGTTAGAGAATAGGAATGTAGTATAACTCATGAACTTATTCAAATCTTTTTCTTGTTGTAAAGGGGGAATAAAAAAGTAATAGCCAAAATTAACCTTTTTGATTTTTCATATTTTGAAATGAAAACATATTTGAAATAATTCTCTTTAGGAGGTACTCTATCTTTGCAAAGATTTCACTACCTTTACTGAATTCACTTGCAAATAAACTCTCATATAAATATTATAGACTTCTATTAATGAGGGAAAATAACTGAAATGAAGTCATTGGACAACAGACTAGGACTGTGGTCATCGAATACAAGGAAAGGAATGAGTTAAGCACACTTTTCACCCTGGCAATCTGCTTTGAAACATTTTCCAGACATGGCTTATAAAGGCTGAACTCAAGCAGTGAACTGTGGTCTTGTTGAGGTGAGAAGAAAGAGATAAAATTCAGTTTTCCTGAAGTAGTTAGAAAATGTGCTGTGGGCCAAATGACAGAAGGGGGACCACCCTTGGGAGACATCTCCAGAAGTTTACTTGGGGTTCTTTGGGTTCTTGTCAATGATTTAGCTGCCATGTCAGGCAACAGCAAAGTCCTGCAGGCCTAGCAGGAATACTTGGTATAGAGTTAGAGATTATCAAAAATAGTGAGATATTTCTGTGCTGGGATATGTTGGAGTTTCTCCCAATTCCAGAAGAGAGATCTTGCTGAGCCCTTTGAGACTTCCAGCTAGGAATTCAGCAAGGTCAGATATTAGAAGTAAATAGTAAATTCTAGAGTAAGAACTATTTCCTAGCACTAACCAGACAATAGTAGCCCTAACAGCGTTAACCCAAGTCTGAGAGAAGCAAGATGATCCTCAGTTATTTTATTACTTTATTTTATTTATTTTATTTTATTATTTTATTTTATTTTATTATTTTTTATTTTTTTTGATCCTCAGTTATTTTAAATGCCTGCCATTATAAAAGTCAATATCCTTTCAGGGAAGAAAATATAATCTAGTCTTTCTAATGTATCACTCAGAATGTCAGATAGTAGAATATTACTAAAGAATAGAATATACAAAAAATAGGGAAAATGTGATTCATGAGCAAAAAAATAATATGAATAATACATGAAGTCATTGTTCTGTGTTTACATTTCACTTAAATAAGGCTGATTTCAAGACAATGGACAAGTGGCCTCAAAAAGTAACCTACATAAAAATATATGTCTTGAAAAAAAATAAAGAAGATAGTATAAGCAAATCTCAATTTCTTTATCCCAAAATAAAGGACCTCAACTAGATTGTCTCTAAGATTGTTTTTAGCATTATTCTCCTATGATTTTTTAATATGTGGAATAAATGATCATTCCAATAGTTTTGCCCAGCCTAGTAGATTAGTGCCATTAATGATTCTGTACCAGCACATCAGATATAAGGTATGTTAAAAAAAAAAAAATAAGAGGAGAGTAGTAGGAGTCAGCATGTAAATTTGCTTGGTGTAGAATGAAATGAATGCACTTATCAGTGGGGATTAGAGAACATTTGATACTTTCTCAATACAATAAAGTTCACTTATTTTGAAATAGGTTTATGGCCTCTATCAAATTAAAAAAAATCTGTCTCAAACTTATCTTTTAACACTAGAAAAATTTAATAATACATGGAGACAATCAATACTAATAATTTAGAGGGAAGTTTTTACATTTTTTAAACTTTTCAAATCTTCCAAAAGATTTTATCCTTAGAATCTCAGTTTAAAGAAAAACTTCAATCCTCACAGGTAGATTGTTGACTCATTTTGCCCACAAAATCCTTCCAGTCAGTTAAAAAACTCAAAAGCAGCAACTCACATGGGGTTCTGAGTGACGGGCTTGTCTTCCGTATGTAGAGTTTCTCCTATCTCCTTTCTCCTGATGGATGTTCCGTAACTGTAAGTGCAATCACTCACTCGGTGGCTGAGCTGCACTATGCTCTGTGATTCACGAAATTAGTCAGTTGTATAGAGAGTGAGAAAAGCTGAAATTACTCTTCAACTCTGTCTTCTTGTCTTCAATTCCAGCTTCTTTTTTTTTAATAAGTTAATCTTCTCCTTACCTTTCGGGGCTCTTGCTGTCAAAAAGATGCCCCCTCAAGATGCTCTCAGTATATATAAACAATTTTTATTCATGCGAAAGAAATGTTTTAAATAAATTTTATTTTAATGGCTCTGTTTAGGTTCAAATCAATTGTTACAATTAAAATCATATACTTAAAATGTATTCTTTATCACAGCTGTTTTAAAATAAGCTTAGAAATTATAAGCATCCTTCATAAGTAAATATGCCATCCAATTTCACTAATATTTACCAACTTAAACTTGTCACAGAATACGTATTGAGTACTTAATGACAACTCAGAATGTTAACTATTTTTGTAAAGAAGAGCAGCATTTGATCAGTTTCTTTCCCAAAAGTACATACCTAAGACATAATACACAAGCACTTCTAAGGCAACAAATATTCAAGCTCCCGTTTGGTAGTACTAACCATGTGAAAGGGAAAGACATTTGTGGTGCAATCGAGAAAACAGAAGCAGATTCTTGACCTTAACTCAGTCATGATGGTATGATCTTGAAATTAATATTCAGTGATCACTTCCTGATTTCTTCTTCTGATGATTTGTAAATTACAAATTATTTTTATTATGTCTTTTAGGAATCCTGATGACTCTAACATATGTAAACTAACAGATGCAAAGTATTTCATTTTTTGAGTGGGTTAGACATATAGAAGATCTACTAGTAAAAAAAAAAAAAAAGAAGATCTACTAGTACACATTTGGGGGATTTTATAGGTCATTTCTTAACTATTTTCTTACTAATCATTTTAATCAGTATCAATCATTTAATCAGGAAATGATAACCAGGATGGTACTTCTCCACTACACTTTCAAATATTACTCTGTGTACACAGATGAGGAAATCCCTTACTTATCATTACTTCTGAGACAACCAGAATGCCTACTGAGTAGTAAGATTGCTCTTCTGCCTTGAAAAGATAAGGGCAGCAAAACATTTGCCACAATGGTAATAATCCGGTATTATTCCCTGAGGTCATTAACTGACAACAGAAAAAAAAAAAAACAAAAAACGGATATTTTTGAGTATCGCAGAAAAAGTGTTTAGGTTTTTTTAAAATGGTACATTATAACCAAACCTTTTCTTGAGACGTCACCAATGATCACCCACTGCTTTAAATTTGTTTTCCCATTGATATGAACTTGTTACCCTCACCAGCTGTACTGACAGATGGTTGGTAACTTCCTTACTATTATACCTTGAGTTACTGCCAAGTGTAGCTCCAAGGGATTTGGGGTATTCATAAATACCACTGTGATGTACTAACATTAATGTAGCATTAGCAGGGTTTTGAGTCCTTAGTGCATAGTATATTGAACTTAATATCCTTATCAATGTACTTGGAAAATATAGTTTAGATTATACAGCTATTATGTCAGCAGGCAACTGACTAAATTGTAATCAGAAAGCAATAACCAAGGGTCAGACTGGAGGCAGGGGATATAACAACTTGTGTCCTGCAGGATTAATCTTAAACTCAGAGTTTTATGCTTTCATCACTGTCCAAAGTGATGGAATGGAAAATATAAAAATTCTGTTTGTAGATCATACGACATTAGGAAGGCCAGTTTTCACCTTGGATAAGATGATTAGAATTCAAAGTGTCCTTTATGAATAGAAGAAAGAAGATAGAACTAACTAGGTAAAGGCCAGTATAATAACAGTTGTGGAGAAGAAACCATCTATTAAATTCAAGAAGGGCAATTGCTGGTTTCCAAAAGGAAAGCGACACATCGTGAGTTCAGTGAAGAGTCCTTCTGTCAGGTTATTAAAAATACAAAAAACCTGAATAAACTTGATAATGCAATTCAAAGTGAAATAAGGCTTATTTAGAGTCTATTCTTTATAAGGGTCTTCTCTTGACTAGAAAATCAAATTATTTTAAAGGTCTAAAATGTTTAAACAAAGAACATGTAGAAAGGGCACACTGCACAAATATGGTTGCTCCCCCAAAGCTTCCATTTTAAGGACCTAAAAATGCAAAATGGCTCAAAACAAAAATCCCTCCATACTTGATTTAAAAACTATGATTACTCCATGAAAGATGGGAGTCAGAGGAGATTATGTATAAAGATAAATCAGAGGCTTAAATGTGCACAGACATGGATGAAAGATTTTTTTTTTTTTAAGGCATAGTTCCAGGGACACAGAGGTGGGTGACAGATACTGATTGCTAAAGGGTACCTTTATGAGAATTTGTTGAGATATCACATTTTACTCATCATTTGACTTATTTTTACCCATTATGTCTGTTTCACTTAGGTGATGCAGAACAAAGGGTCCTTTCTCTTCTCCAGGTGGTGCTATGGCTATGGCATTTGAAATATGGAAAATAACCAAATGGCTATATGCAAGGAGGGTCACTGAGCAACAGGAAACTAGGCAACTGCAGAATAAGGATGACAGTGCTCCAAGAGAAGAAAAGATGTGTTCAGGGATGCCTGAGTGGCTTAGTGGTTGAGCATTTGCCTTCAGCTCAGGGCATGGTCCTGGGTCCTGGGATGGAGTCCCACATCAGGCTTCCTGCATGGAGCCTGCTTCTCCCTCTGTCTATGTCTCTGCCTCTGTCCCTGTGTGTGTCTCCCATGAATAAATAAAAGAAATCTTAAAAAAAAAAAAAAAAAGAAAAGATGTGTTCAAAGATCTTAGTTTTAGCAGATTAACCAGGTCATCACACCCAACATTTCAGCCTCCTTCCATTAATACCAGAGGCACAATTTAATATATCCTTGACTAGTTCAAATGTCAACACAGAAGATACACTGTCCTTGACTACCCAAGCTAAGATAAAACAGCCTCTCTGTAACTGTCTAATGTATTACATCATTTTAATTTCATCTTAGCCCTTATCCTTATCCATAACTAGCTGAAATTATCTAGTTTGTTCACATTAGACACACACACATCTGTTTTCAAAGTATTTGATAAGTACTAAACTGGTACTTAAAGGGACTGTTGTAGCATTAAATGAATACAAAGGACAAAAATGCTAAAAAATAATGAGCCAAATATCCACATAGAAGTTAAGAAAAGTAATTATAAAAATCCAAAGAAAGCAGTAATTGCACAATAAAGATGACTATTAAGAGATGGAATTCACACAGAAAATATTATAAATTAGACTATAGTGAGTTCTTAAGTATTTACAAGAAATTAGATTCTCTTAGGAAGTAAAAGAGAATAATGAGAATGCTCTAGGACAGTAGATGTGGACCTAAGGAAGGAACAACCTTGAAAGAGGGTCCCTCTACCAGATACAATTCAGATTTTGTTGGAGAGGGTGTAGTAGCAACCATCTTTGAATGGCAGAGAAGTTTGACAGGTTGTCCCTGGCCAGAACTGGCCCGCTGGCTACGGACCTATGTTTGCAGTCAGGGTGCCATGGGGTTGGGTCTTCCTATTGGGTATCAGTGAAATTCAACAGGAAACTGGAGGAAAGGATGCTTTTGAATTGTTCGAAATCCAACAACAATTGGACCCACTGAGTCAGTCGGGAGAGTGCTGCTGGGCTCACTGGGAAGCTAATTGGAACACCTATGGAACTTGCAATGAAGCCATCCACAAGGTGAATATGAGACCCCCCGGGTGTCATACATATCAACCAAGCAACCCATAGAAGCCAGAAGAAAAAAAATCACAGAGAATCCTCAGAATTCCCTTCCATCTGAAGTGTCCCTTCTGTATCTTCTGCTCACAGAGCTTAACATTGAGCCAGCTGGAAGAAGAGAGATGATCCAGTATCACAAGCAGGGCAACAGAGAGTGGAGTAGGACCTAAGAGGCAATAGATGGATAACTGCCATGAATAAGAACAAATATCAACAGAATGGAGGAATAAAAGATACAATAGAGAGGATAAACAGAGCTAATAGTTGCTTATCTAAAAATGGTAGTAAAATAAGTTCTTAATAAGATTAAGACAAACAAGAAAAGGAAAACATAAACATAAATTAAAACATTTACAAAAAGAGAAGTGAAAAACATAAAAGAATTTCATGGAAAATTTTACGCCAAGGCACATGAAAGCATAGATAAAGCCTTCAATGCCTAGACTAATAAAATGTAAAATGGACTCATAAAAAAGGAGTTAAAGAAATTGAAGCAATAGTTAAGAGATTCTAATAAATAAAATATATATACTGATGATAGATAGACACATTCTACCAAAATTTCAAGGAACGTTCCATTCTATTGTTAGATCAACTCTTCTATGCAACTGATAAGGAGGGTGCATATTATCAAAGTCATCTGTGGAAGTCATTTTAACCTCAGGAAACAAACTGGTAAAACTTACATAAATTTGTCCAATTTTGTTGAAGGAAAACTTCAACTCTACCTCAGTCATAGTAATAAATACAAACTCCATGATCCTTAAAAGTATTAATAACCAGAGTCCAGGAGTAATTTCAAAAAACAAATATTTTTAAAAGTTTTAAATGAACATAATATGGACAGCCCAGGTGGCTCAGTGGGTTAGCACTGCCTTCAGTCCAGGGTGTGACCCTGGAGACCTGGGGTTGAGTCCCACGATGGGCTCCCTGCATGGAGCCTGCTTCTCCCTCTGCCTGTGTCTCTGCCTCTCTCTCCCTCTTTGTCTCTCATGAATAAATAAATAAAATCAATAAATAAAATCTTTTAAAAAAATAAATAAATGAACATAATATGATTAAATTCAGATTATAAAAGAAATGAAAGAGTGCTATAATAGAAATTTACAAATGCCATTCACCACACTAACAGCTTTGGAGAAGAAAAATATGATCACTTCACAGATGCAGAGAAATTAGTTGTTAAAATTCAGTGCACCTCATGATGATAATGTAAACCTTTAGCAAATGTGATAAATACTATCTACTAAAAACTCATAGTGAATATCATCATTCCTTGAGAATCTATGGAGATAATTCATTTTAAAACAAAGAATATGACACAGGTAACATCACAGGTGCTACTCCACATTGTATTCAAGTCCAAGCCAAAGGAACATGACAACAGAAATAAATCAAAAGCAAAGGATCACAGGGGGAGAAATAAAACTATCATTCTAAAAGAAAAATTCAAAATATATAGCTCATTATTTGAATAATTATAATTTGTTAATGTGACTATTTATAGCAGTATTTTATAAACATTAGTTGCATTTTTACATTGTAGCAATACAAATGAGAAAATTTGAAAATGCAGTATTTAAAAACTGCAGACAGTATTAGATCAATAAATATAAAAATAAATATAACTAATAAAGATTGTTAAATATTAAGGATGTCTAGAAAGTCTTAAAAATGAGAAACGTATTTCATATTCTTGGGAAAGATTTAACATTGTATATAGATCAGTTCTTTTCAGATTGAGCAAAAGATTCAATGCACTTTTTAAAAATTTGAGTATAGTTAATATATCACTATTACAACATTATTGACTATATTTTATGCTATGCTTCTTATTCTTGTGACTTATTTTTTCCATAAATAGAAGCCTATATCTCCCACTCATCTTCACCCAACTGAATGCAATTTTATCAAGATGCAGCAGGATTTTTTTAATGAAACATGGGCAAATTGGTTTTTACACTTATGCAGAAAAGTAGTTTCCAGAAAAAACAAAAAGCTTCTGAAAAAAATTTCAGGAGTTTTAAATGAAGTTATGATAAATAAAATTATGGTACTGAAACCAAGAGAGACAACGTAACCAATTGGATGGAATAGAAAGCACAAAACTAGGATATGATTATATGGGATTGTTTGACAGACACAAGTTGGCAGGCAAGGTAAAGATTATTCACCAAAATGATGCTAGATAATTTGTCTCTCCTATGTCTGTTCCCTACTACAATTTCCTGTTATAGCCCATATATACATATTAATTCCAGATGGATTAAGAACTTAAATTTGAAAAAAAACAAACTTTCAAAATTCAGAAAAAAAATATTGAAGCCATGAAAATAGTTTTATGACATTGTGACAGGCAAAGATTCCCTACATGAGATTTAAAAAATGCTGACCTTACTAAAATGTGTGAATAAATTTTGCTACATTAAAATTAAGAACTCTATTTAAGCAAAGACATTAGAAACAAAGATTGTAAAAATAGAAAATGTAAATATGTTTTGTAAATTAGAGATGAAAGTTTTAATGGAGTTGACAAAGTTTTAGTACAAAATATAAAAGAACTCTTACAGATCATTAAGACAAAAATCAAATTAAAATGGGAAAATTCAGAAAGACACTTTACAGTGGAAGAGGTACATATGGCCACCTGCTTTTAAAAAGATGCTTAGCTCCTTTGGCAATCAAGAAAAGAGAATGAAGAAACAGATTCATAACCTAGAGAACAAACTGGTGGCTACTGGAGCAGAGGAGGGAGGGGGATGAGTTAAACAGGTGATGGGAACTAAGGAGGGCACATGCGATGAGCACTGGGTGATGTTCAGAAGCGTTGAATCACTGTGTCTTATATCTGAAATTAATATAATACTGTCTGTAAACTAACTGGAATCACAATAAGAACTTTTAAAAAATCACATATACGTAATTAAACTCTGAACAGTGCCTATTGCACTGGAGGAGGATGGAATAAAAAAGAATGTAGAGGGATGCAAGTCATTGATAACGCCTAGAGGGTCACTATATGGTTATTGTACTGATCACACTTAATAAATGTTTAAAGTATATATATATATGTATATATATATACATATATATGTATGTAATTATATAACTGTAAGTTAGAAATTAATAGAGTATTTTGAAGTATACAAATGTCACATTTAAAAGAACATTTAAGAGATATGTTTGTTAGATTACTCCTTTCTGCCTCTGGATGCCTCCAACTAAGCATCGTTGAAGTCTCCCCTCCCACCACGGTCACGTCTAAGTCAGAGTCTCCCAAAGAGCCTGAACAGCTGCAGAAGCTCTTCATTGAAGGTTTGAGCTTTGAAACAGCTGATGGGGACCGCTTACGGACTGTGCTAATGAGAGATCCAAACACCAAGCGCTCCGGAGGCTTGGGGTTCATCAGGTAGGCCACCCTGGAGGAGGTGGATGCAACCACGATGTAAGGCCACAAAAGGCGGATGGGAGAGTTGTGGAATCAGAGAGGCCTGTCTCAAGAGAAGATTCTCAAAGCCCTGGTGCCTGCTTAACTGTAAAAGATTTTTGTTGGTGGCATTAAAGAAGACACTGAAGAACATCATCTATGAGATTATCTTGAACAGTATCGGAAAATTGAAGTGATTGAGGTCATGACTGACCGAGGCAGTGGCAAAAAGAGAGGTTTTGCTTTTGTGACCTTTGACGACCACTACTCTGTAGACAAGACTGTCATTCAAAAATACCATCCTGTGACTGGCCTCAACTGTGAAGGAAGGAAAACCCTATCTAAGCTAGAGATGGCTAGTGCTTCGTCCAGCCAGAGGACGAAGTGGTTCTGGAAATTTTGGTGGTGGTCGTGGAGGTGGTTTCGGTGGAGATAACTTTGGTCGTGGGGGGAACTTCAGTGGTCGAGGTGGCTTCAGTGGCAGTGGAGGTGGTGGTGGATACGGTGGCAGTGGGGATGGCTAGAAGGGATTTAGTGATGATGGAAGCCACTTGGGGGGTAGAGGAAGCTCTAACGATTTCGGCAATTACAACAATCAATCCTCAAATTTTGGACCCATGAAAGGAGGAAATTTTGGAGGCAGGAGGAGCTCTGGCCCCTTTGGTGGTGGAGGCCAATAACTTTGCCAAACCACAAAACCAAGGTGGCTATGGTTCCAGCAGCAGCAGCAGCTATGGCAGGGGCGGAAAGTTTTAATTAGTGCCAGGAAACAAAGCTTAGCAGGAGAGGAGAGCCAGAGAGGTGACAGGGAAGCTACAGGTTACAACAGATTTGTGAACTCAGCCAAGCACAGTGGTGGCAGGGCCTCACTGCTACAAAGAAGACATGTTTTAGACAATACTCATGTGTATGCACAAAAAACTCAACGACTGTATTTGTGACTAATTGTATAACAGGTTATTTTAGTTTCTGTTTTGTGGAAAGTGTAAAGCAGCCCAATAAAGGGTTTTAATGTAGATTTTTTTTTACACCCATGCTATTGATTGCTAAATGTAATAGTCTGATCATGACACTGAATAAATGTGCCTTTAAAAAAATATAAATAAATAAATAAATAAATAAATAAATAAATAAATAAACATTTAAAATTCTTGCTCAAATTACAAAATAAAAAAGTGTTCCCAGTCTTATAATTAAATAAGACTGAATTGTCTATCTGAATAATCTATCCAAAAAAATATCCAGTATTTTCCAACACAACATCGAATGCCATCACTCTTGTCTTGCCCTCCTCAGTCCTTTTGTTTTTGTTCGTTAAACTAAATAGAAGAATATAAAATGTTTTGTAGTGTTTAACAAAAATGTAATCTTGTTTCATAGATAATATGCCATAATAATCACTGACCACCCCCCCAGCTGGGTGGTGGGCATGTTTGACAGCTAATTATAATGGTTATTGGTTTTTCTGGTATAAATAGTCCTATAATAGTTGATTGTGAGCTTTCCAGGTAAGTCCGCTGAATGCAGAATTGGTAGGAGATGCCCACAATCCGCTCTAGCTTTGGCAATAACCTATCGTGGGAGGTTGTCCAGGTCAAACATACAGAACTTCTTAATTCCCTTTTAAAAGCACAAAATAGGGATCTCTGGGTGGCGCAGCGGTTTGGCGCCTGCCTTTGGCCCAGGGCGCGATCCTGGAGACCCGGGATCGAATCCCACGTCGGGCTCCCGGTGCATGGAGCCTGCTTCTCCCTCTGCCTATGTTTCTGCCTCTCTCTCTCTCTCACTGTGTGACTATCATAAATAATTTAAAAAAAATAAAAAATTAAAAAAAAATAAAAGCACAAAATATTACATAGCATAGATGTAGTAAACTGTGTCTATATGGATGTACATTGCAGATACTTGTTTGCAATTAGAATGTTATTTTACTAATAGCACCTTAATATCAAAATAGTATGTTTTTCTAGATGCAATGCTGTTTTGATTCTCATATAGCAACTTAAACGAATAACCTTTCTCTATATCCTCCCTCAGAGATTGTTATCCTTGAGCCAAATATTATTCTCCTGCCCTGCTTCTACCCTTTATATACCCTATACACCTGTGCCTCTGGGAGGGCTTCTGTGCTCCTACGACTCTCCTTATTACAGGACGTTACTTCCAAGGAGATTTTCTCTCAGTTTTCCCACCTTGCCCTCAGATTTTAGCAGGCTTCAGTGGTTGTCTGTCAGTCTGGGGTGAGGTAGGTCCTGGCAATTTGTCTCCAGGCCCAGCCACAGGCCACTCCTACCCGGTGCTCACTGAAACACCCTGCATCTCCCTCTGCTCTCCTCTCTCCCCCAGGCTGCTGCCTCCAGCTCAAGGTGAGCCCTGGAATGCCCGGAGGGTCTCTGTTTTCCTACCCTCTGAAGCTTTGGTGGAAATGTGTTATTTTCTTGCCTCTCTCTACACTATCTTTCCCTTCCCCCTGCTGCTCTCTGCCTGGGGTAAAAGGAGTCCCAAGGGCTCTTCTCTCCTAGGAGCACTTCATCAGTTTAAGATATGTAGCTCGCTGATAGGCTTAAAAGTATAATTTTTGTAGTTGATATGAGTGCAGTCATTCTTATGTCAGAATAAGAATTTTTGTCACTTTCTATACCCAGTGTATGAGCAGCTGACGCCCTAGTCCATGACCCCAACTGCACAATCTGACAAATTAATTTCATTACCTAGTTTTCTCTCATGATTTCCATTTCCCTCTACTATTATTTTAAAGTATTCTACTATAAAGAACAACGAGCCGCTCAAACTAGCCTATGGCAAAGTAGAATCAGCATAATACAATAGAAAACATAAAGAAAAATTGTTATAGGTTACAATATTCATTTGTAACAACATTTCCAAACTAGAACAGTTTATATAGTCATATACTCCACCTCCACTATTTAAACTCAATAAGTTTAAATACTGCCAGAAACAATCCTTTCTTTCCTGGCTTAATTTGTTTTCTGGATACATATTGGCAGGGTTCGGCATTGAAATGATACGCAGATGTGAATCTTTCTTGCATCAGACCAATCAAGAGAATGGTCATTGTTTTGTTCACCACTTTGTTTGAGAATTAGCATTGATGACTGGATGTGATTATAAGGTAGTGAGCAAATGTTGACGCACATGTGTAACACTATGTCTAGAAAATTTTCCGGCTCATTTCACATATCCTTTAAAAATACTTGTTTTTCTATATCCCTATGCACCCATCTACCAATGCAAACACATATACATGTATACGTATATTCAAAGGATATTTTAAATAAACTGGAAAATTTACTATTCAGAGGAAGCATATGAGAAGGCCTTTACTGTGTGAAGATTCCCTTTGTAAAGTGAAAATACATTCCATAAATAAACACATATTGTGTTCAAACTTTTGCACATAAATATTTTTAAACATGTTTATGCACATAATAGCATTTTAAAATAATTTAAAATCTGTTTTCTTTTTATTTTGTCTTATTTTGCAGCAAGCGAACTCTATTCCACCACAAATACCAGGACTTTAGAAAGTAACAAAGTTGTTGCTGTAGCTACTAATTCAAAGCGTCAGGCTTCTTTTAGCTCTTAGCATCCCTAACGTCTCTCTCTTTCTCTGTCTCTATCCCTCTATGCACATATATATTCCTTCCAAAGGCAGATTGCTTTCAAATGTATTAAAAGTCAGATTACAGTGAGAGAAGGAAAATGCCCTTCTCTGAAAGAGAGATAATATCTTCTAGGACAAATAGGAGATTGAATTGATAGAAAAGAATAAATTAAGACAGTAATTTCAAAAGAGTTTTTTTTTTCTTTTTTTTTTTTTCCAATTCAGCTGACCATTGCTATAAAATGTCTCACTGAAAAGAAGCCAGTTTATCCTAATTTGCAATTGTATTACTACATGTGAAGGCTGTTGGAGACTTAGAATTACAGGAGAGGTCTGGATCAGATTTCAGCTGCCCTGTGAGTTTATTTCTAACATAGGGAACATCTTTACATATTCCCCTTCTTAAATATCAGGACAGAATAGAAGATTTCTAAATGACTCCATGGGTGAAATAGGAATTACCAAAAACTGCCCATCAACTCTAGCCAATCCACAATGTTCCTGAAACTCAGGACAATAATATTTGGGGGGTAAAACAACTTCATATAGTAAGTACCACTCCAATGTAAATTTGAAACTCTTGACTGGAGCATTCAAATCTGAATTACTTATGTAAATGTTCAAGACGTATGTCCCATTTAATTTTTTATTTGTAAATTTGATGTCATTGATACAAGACCCACTTGGTTTCAGTCATATATGGATTCAACATCAGAGCTTACTCCAAATCGGAATTTTCTGATCTTTAAACCATTTTCAGAAGTTCTCAAAGTCTTTCTAACTGTGGCTGTAACAAGTGTTGTGCAAACTATTCCTGTGGTTTCGTGTCACCTCAGAAAGGCCTCCTATCAGCTCTCAATTCTGAGTGACACTAATATCACTATTCGATATTAGGAGTTATAGGCACGCCACTCACAAAAGGGAGAAGAGCTTTAAGCAGAAGTTCCAAAATTCATCGACAAACTTTTCTACTTTCTACTTACATGTCTTCTTTCCCTAAACTAAGAGAAATTAATTTGTATTACAAACAAAACTGTACACCTACCTATTATTTTAAGTGCAAAGAAAGAATGATTTTATTTTAGAAAAAAGTAAAACATATCTATGGGCATAAGCTATCACAGAAATACTCAAATTTGGACAAAATATTTCATCCAAATTTTCTTTAAAAAATACCATTGTCCTCCATTAATTCTATGAATAAACTGGTGCAAATTTAAATGCCATCATCTAATTACAAGTAATTTAGGATACTTTAGAGATTATAGTGTGTGTTCCACATCTAGCTTTTCAAACCACCTTATGAAACGGTACTGCTGCTTTGCCCCTCTGAGTCCCTCAGCTCACTCCATCTCTCAGATATATTTGTCGTCTGTCTCATTGTTTTTGGATTTTTCTTCATTTTCCTTTATGAACGAAACTCCATATGATGCTGCTTATAAGACCATTAGGCCAATTCCCAATAACTTGATATTACATTAAATATATAGTATTTATTCTCATCTAATTTTCAAACTTGTTTTTAGAGCAATTTGTTCGAATAATAGAAGATGAAGAATATTAACTCAATATACCTGGCTATTCTGTAGGTATGACGCTCTTTTATTGCCTCTAGGTTTCTGTACAAAAAACTGTTCTAATAATAGTAGAGTATGGAAGGGAATAGATACATGCTATATTATTCCAATGATAAAACTTTCTTATATTTAATAGTATAGTGTTGTACAGAATAGATAAACGCTATATTATTTCGGCGCTCAAATACTCCAAAATCAACGATATCTTTTAATAATTGGCCACAGATCATACAGTATATCCTATTGAATTAAGATGTATTTTACTACAAATTAATATATTTTCAAGGCTGGAGAATACTACATATATGCTACAGCCTATAGTTGTGCAACAGAGACCCCAGAGAGTTATTACACACAAGTAGAATAAACTGAGATGTATATAAAGGTTTTAAAATTAATTTTAAAATATGCATTAACAATATTTAATGATTTTGAAGCAAATGCTTTGGTTGATATAGATAATACTTGTAATAGTTGGTATCTTTATAGGCTTTCTTTAATGTTTCTTTGGAAACATTGTAGGATGGCATCAAACTTATTATAAAGTTTTGGGACTTAGATTTATTTACAATTAGTGAATATAAACCTTAATTTTAAGTAAATCACGAGATTAAAGCTGTATTGTCAAGTGATTGCAAATAGTGAATTATAAATGTAACACAAAATAATTGTTTATTTTCACAAAATGAGCTTTGAACATTAAAAAAAGTCAATTTAACATAATTACAAGTGCATTTTATTGACATCTATCATCTACTTTTCTCCCAATTGGATTCTTTAATATCAGATAATTATATAACAAAACCAGTAAATAAGTGGAAATATCATATAAATGGTTGATGGATATCTAAAAGCTAATTTAAAAAAAAAACATGTAAAAGGAA
This sequence comes from Canis lupus dingo, assembly GCF_003254725.2. Classification (NCBI taxonomy): domain Eukaryota; kingdom Metazoa; phylum Chordata; class Mammalia; order Carnivora; family Canidae; genus Canis; species Canis lupus. Next base: position 4,041,359 of record NC_064279.1, on the reverse strand, counting down.
TAAGTATGAATTTGGAGTCAGAATTCTGATTCTTGGAAAATATTTGTGGAAAAGAATAAAAATAACATAAATTTTCTGACATGGTGTTTAGCACAATGTACACAAATAAATGATAAACATTTTAATCTATTAGTGATAATAATAAAAAATACCATATTCAGGAACTTTTTTAAACTCAGTCTCTGAAGGGTAAAATAATTGCGAACCACCTAGTATCCTAAGTTACATACATAAATCTAAGTCTCAGAATAAAAATTGCTTTACCTCTTGAGAGACCAAGAAATCGAAAAGCATGACCCAATATGATTATTTGTTAATGACACAATTACATACTGGAGAAAGAGTAGATGTACTATCCATTTAAACAAAAATGATATTTAAAAAATAATAATGAAAATAGCTATGCAAGTATGACTCTAGTTGGGCCTTTGTCTCTATTATAAAAAAGCATTATTTTCTAATGTTTCTTGAAACCTGACTTATTCTTATAGCACAGATTCTTGACCTGATGTCAGTTCAGACCTTACTTAATCATCATTTGATCTTTGGCCTTGAAACATGAGTTTTTGGCTAGTTTCCAATATAAATTTAAATTAGCTAAGATATGAAAGCAAGCATTTGGTCTGTTTTTCTGCCCCCTACGATGTGTATATAAGTGTGTGCATGTGTAAATACGTATATGGTATATAATACATAGTATGTATAACATATTATATATAGTGAATATATATGCAAATTACAATATGGCGTATATTATATATATATATTTCTGGGATAAAGTTAAGTAGATAAATTATACATTATATATATTTATAAAGTTAAATATATATATAATAATTTTTTTTTAATTTTTACTTTATATAAATGCATATATAAAGTTAAATATATCTATTTAAATTTATCCGAGCAAAAAATGGTAGGGATCAAATAAAGAGAAGAGTCTGCCAAATATACAAATATACAGCAGTCAGAAGTTACATCTGCATGAAAGGTTATTTCTGGATGCAAATATGGCTATGCTCTCTCAACTTCCTTATATCCTCTGCCATCTTCTGAGACAGTTTTGTTTGGACAGCTCCAATCCAATTATCCTTATGACCTACAAAAAAAAAATTCCTATTTTTACAACCTCTGTCCTTGTTTCAACTTTACTCTTATTGCACTCTTTTTTCTTCTCCTCTATCATGACCTGAGACATGGAAACCAGCCACTTTTCCTGGATTCTCTGAAAGCGTTCCCATGAGACACTTGAGTGTGTGATATGCTTCACTCACTATCTGGGTTTTTTATGATCCAAACCCAAAATGATCCATACTATTATAAGAATAGTATTTATCTCTGTTCTCGAAATTCTTTCACTTACTATGCAGTGCGTCTGATCACAAGCTTCAATGTTGCTTTGTGTCCTTACTTGCTTAAGACTTTGCTCACTCTTCCTAACTTCAGGCTCCCTGGAGATTCAGGTTTTTTTTTTTTTTTTTTTTTTTTAAGTTTATCATTTGTATTATTATGCAGAATAAATTAATTGCATTTCTACTTCACTTTCTGGATTCTTTCTATCCTTATATTATTAAATCCTGATTTAATTTGCATAGCTTTGCAAAACAACCATACACGCATAAAATAAGACCATAACTCAGACCTCCACTCTATAAAAAAGGGAAATTGGCAGTGATTGACAGTGTCTTTAGAATGTTAGTGATCCTTTCTTTTTTTCTAGTGTCAGTAGAAGAAGAACCTTGGAAATTTTGTTGTCTACTTAAATATCTATGCCATCCTCTGCAAAACAATACTGGCTACAGTCCGATCTGGCTTTATTTTTCACACACACACACACACACACACACACACACTCACATCCTTGCAAACAGAGGAAATGTGGTATTTGGGTATTTGGATGACACGTGAATGGTGTGGAAGATAAAAGGATTCAATGTATTCCAGTGAAAAGAAAGCTCACAATCCATGGACTATTTATAATTACATCATTTATTTGTCTTTTCTGAATTTCAGGTTCCTCATAGTACTTGCCTGTAACACGTACTTAGAACTCCTGGAACATACAAGCAGTCACCACAATGTAGCTATCCTATCACAGAATTTTAGAATTAGAAGGGACCTTAAACCTTCCCAGATATAAATCCATTGTTTATCATGTAAATGATATATATGTCATATATATACATATATATGTAGAACAAGAGAGATGTATTCATATATATATATACATGCACACATATAGAACAAGAGAAATGTATTCATTTGATCAAAAAAACATTTATGAAAGGAAATAAGGGAAAGTGTATTCCAGGCATTAAAAACAGAAAGCCAAAAAACCCAGGGTGAGGACAGAGCACCGTGCACTCAGAAAACACATGTAACTGAGAGGACTCTGCTCTGAGGTGACACCATTGTAAATGTCACCTCAAGGCAAATGCACAACTAGAATGAACACAAACTGACAGCCACTCATGTTTTCTGAATTAACTTAACCTCTTCATTTGTTTATTTTCTTCTCTGAAACTAAAAAAAAAAAAAAAAAAAAAAAAAAATGTCTCAGGTGAGGGAGGGAGTAGAGTGTTTGTGGGTTTGAAAAGTAAGGGGTGGCTGCAGTCTAATAGGGAGCCATTTCAGGGAAAGGCAGCCTTCGGTGGAATTCTGAATAGTTGCAGGAATAAGTAAGAAAGGAATACTCAGATATAGCCAGAGACAAGATATTTAGCTTTCCTAGAGTCTTACCTATGTTTCATACCAAGAGTTTGACTTTGAATCAAAATGGTATAATAGTAGTAAATTGACTGTTACTCTCTTCACCAAAATCTCAGTTGATTGAAAACCATTCTTTAATTTTTCTACGTGTTTTTCTTTCTTCTGAAATCACTGAGAATTTTTTATGCACCTGTCGTGTACCTGACACTTGAAGGCACATACAATTTAACAGTAAACATTCAAGAAACACCTTAAAATCGATACAAAGAACTAAAGAACAATACAAGGTAACATGTAGTCAGGTGGTAGATGGATTGGTACAACTTCAAGATCTATAAGCATTCAGAAAAGGGAAATCACGGAGACTGATGATTTCAAGAACTACTCATAGAGAGAAAGAAATAAAGGCCCCATAAATAAACGCAGGTTTTAGATCCATATAAGGGATGGGCAGGACTTTTCAGGAAGAGAGATTCTACAAAGGCAATACAGAGGAAGAAACATGAGTATAACATGTTATTTGCACAGGAATTGTTTTTAAATTTGTTTGCTTTGTTCAATTTCTTTCTCTGATCTTTACTTCTTAGTAAAATTAATATTTTTCTTGATAATTTATTCTTTCCCTTTCTCTCTTTTTGAGTTAAGGACAGATTATTATTTAAACTATATATATATATATATATAAACTATATATAAAATATCTCATTGATTTTTTAGGAAGTGTTAGTCTATTATAAGTAAACAAATGTGCAAATTATTTAAAACTAAAGAGTTACAGTTAATCCTACACATCACAAAAATCTATCTGAAAATATATAGAAGGAAGATTGTGTGATAATTAAAGAAGCTGAAATAATTAGATTCCTTATTCATTTTAAGGATGGTCTTTTGTTAATATAGATGATAAATGTATCTCGATACAAATGTAATGAAGAGAGAAGGTGGGGCATGTACAGATCTGAAGATAAAGAAAATTAACCAGTGTCGAATTTCTGTTGATTCGGCATTTTCCCTACTCTTACAATTAAATTTATTTAGAAAATGAAGGGGACCTGTGTGGCTCAGTTGCTTAAGCATGCAACTCTTGAGTTCAGCTTGGGTCATAATCATAGGATTATGGGATCTAGCCCCACAAGCATCTGGCTCCTCACTCTGTAAGGAGTCTGTTGGAGATTCTCTTACTCCCTCTCCCTACCCCCCCCATTTTCTCTCTCTAAAATAAATAGATAAATCTTAAAGAAATAGAAAAAAAAAAGAAAAGAAAAAAGAAAAGAAAAGAAAAAAAAGAAAAGAAAAGAAAAGAAAAGAAAAGAAAAGAAAAGAAAAGAAAAGAAAAGAAAAGAAAAAAGAGAAAAGAAAATGCGACAATAGCCAATAAAGAATAATGATCCCTAAAAGGAGAAGATGTGTTCTAAAATAGCCCCACTTTCTGTATGGAGATACTTTCCAATTATGGCAGGGGAGGAGGAAACCAAGCATGATTTGAGAATATCAGTGGTTACAGAGACAAATACCAGACTTTGAGAGATCTAGCCTATTAAATATGTAGGGCATATTACTAAGAGAGAAGGACCTATGCCAATAAGAATTTTGCCTCTCTGGCTATTTGGGATCATTATGTTTTGCTCTCTTTTACTTAAGTGCAGTGCATGAGGTTAAATGTAATTCCTCCACCTAAAAATTAACAAATGAATTTTAATAATAAAACCTTAATTAAAAATGGAAGAAGTTATGCTCTTCATAAGTAATGTAAATTCTTTCTCTTATACTAATGGCTTTCTAAAATTAGATATTCAATTATTTGGCAGAAAACAGTACATATTATACCAGTTTTTCAAGCTCTTATACATTTTAATTTTATGGAATCGAGCAAAGTCTATTTTACTAAAATCAAAAAGATGTATGTCCATTTTCTCTTTAACTCTCCACTTTTATTCAACAATTTTTACTTCATTGCTTGTTGTACTCTACTTATTCTTTGATCTGTCAAAACAAGCACAAAAAGTATATGGTTCATAAAATATTAAAGATGTGAAACAATTGGTTAGCAAAAAATACACTGATCTACTCTTAATAGTGCAATACTAAAAATATCTTAGAGCTCAGACTATGATTTTCTTATGTATTTTCTAAGGAACAAATCTATTACTGTTTTTCATTCCATACATATTTATTTTTACCACAAAAACAGCATAAATGCAATGCAACTGATATTGCCTAAACTTTTGCAGAGTATTTTTTTCAGAAATAAAAAGACAATATAAAAAATATTTCTACCGGTAGTGAAAAAATAAATTGAGATGAGAAAAATTATACTTTCTAGAAAGAATAAAGAAGAATCAAATAGTAAATTTAAGTGAATTTTATATAAAGAAATATTGTAATGAAATTGATACAAAATAAATACTCCATTTATTTAGAAATATTGAACTAAGAAATTAACTTTCATACACTTCTGTATCAAACTTTAGATACTTAGCTTTGCATAGTGACAGTATTGTAGCCAATGAGGTTTATCCAAGGTGTGATTATTGCTAATTTGAATTTTAGATACTTGAGCTTTTTTTCTTTTTTAAAGCCATACTAGAAGACATTTTAATATTTTGCCTCTTATTTTTCATTTTATTTTAGTTTACTTTATTTGCTTATGTTTTTATTATTTTGTTTATTATTATTAATTTTACTTTATTTACTTCTGTTTTCTATAATTTATTATTTTAATTTATTTACCTATTATGAAATTGGACAAAATTCTGAAATAGAAAGTTATATTGTTATTTAATTGTAGCCAAATCTGTCATGAGACAGATTTTACTCTTTACAATTATGTCAACATTTTAACTTCCCAAGAAATCCGTGGTTTGCTGTACATATTAACATGGCTTCAAAGATGTAATAGGGCAATTATTTATTTGTGTTATTGTGAACTAGAATATCTAATCCTTAAATATGTAAAATTTTACATCTTTATCCACTTCTAGTTTCTTCCCATTTTTCTTCTTCTTTCAAGCCAAACTCCCCAACTTGCCAAGCTTCAAAACTTGAATTTTGAATTCACTCTTGGTCTTTCCCTTTGGGATCCAAGCCAATTAAGGTCTTTCCTGCCAGCACTCCATTAAAAATAGTTGTTGAAAAGGTCGGCAGCAATCTCCACATTGCTAGGCTCAATATCCAATTCCCATCATCCATCTTACTTGGCCTGTTATCATTTGGCAAAGAATCTTCTTCAAACTCTTCACTTGTGTTATCCCTTCTCACTCTTTTTCTGGTTCCTTAGTTCTTCAAATTATAAATGTTGGAATATCCAGCAACTCAGAACTTAGTCTTTCTCTCAATTTTCTTCACAGTTACCCTCATCCCACAGGTGGTTTCATCCACTGACAACTGTAAATATCAACTATGCCCTAATGATTCATAAATAATTATATTGGCCTAATTTCACCTCTGAAATTATGACTACCTTTGCCAATTTGACATCTCTCCAGAGATCTATGATGAGTATCTCAAATTGATAAGCAAAAACTCAAACTCCTCATTTGTCCTCCCCATCTGGACCTGTTTCCTGGGGCTACCATAAGGAATTACCATGAACCTGGTAGCCAAAAACAATAGAAATTCATTCTCTCACAAAGTCTGAATCCAAGGTGTTGGCAGGTTGTTTGTTTATTCTTCTAGAGGTTCTGAAGGTGAATCCGCTTCATACATTTCTCCTAACCTCAGTTGGTTGCCAGAAATCTTTGGTGTCCCGTGACTTGTATACACATCACTCCAGTCTCTGCCTCCATCTTTCTGTTCCCTGCTTCTCTGTGTTCCTGTACTTTATCTCTTATAGGGCGACAGCCATTAAGTTCAGGGCTCATCTAATTCAATATTAATTCATTTCAACATTTATCTTAAGAATCTGCAAAGATCTTGTTTCCAAATAAGGTCACATTTTGAGATTTCAGGAGGGCAGGAATTTGGGGGGAAGATTATGCAAACTGTTCTATTTCTTTTGCCCATTTCATTAAATTATAATTTTATTATTTCAGTTGCAAAGGGTAAAATGCCTGAGTGACCATTCACTCTTCTTGTTTTCTTCTATACACATTTGATCCCTCAGATCACTTGTGGTTTTTACCTTCAATTGCCTTTAGATTCTAACCATTGTTTACCATTGCCTTTGCTTAGTTCTGGTCCAAACCACCATCATTTCACATCTGAATTAAAGCCTACTAACTAAACTCCTTGTCAACCTTGCCCCTGTACTCTATGTTGGACACACTCAGAGAAAAGCTAATACTTTAAAAATGGCATATGGGACATTTCTTCTCTTCCCTTGCCCACTTTAATACAGTGCTCTCTACACAGTTCCTTGAGCTCAGAAAACATTCTTCTCTCTCAGGTATTTTTTTTTTTAAGATTTTATGTATTTATTCATGAGAGACACACAGAGAGAGGCAGAGACCCAGGCAGAGGGAGAAGCAGGCTCCCTGTAGGGAGCCCGACGTGGGACTCGATCCCAGGAGCCTGGGGTCACGCCCTGGGCTGAAGGCAGGTGCCAAACCACTGAGCCACCCAGGGATTCCCCTCTCTCAGGTATTTTGCACTTATTGCTTCATTGTTTGGCATCTTTCTCCATATGTTCCACATTGCTCACTCTTCCACTTTTTTCATGTTTCTGTTCAAATAACAACTTCTCAAATAGATCATCTCTGAGCACCTTAAGCAAATATTTTTCTTCAACTGTTTATTTTTGTCCTTCCTTCCCAGCTCTTATAACCACCTAATCTCACATATTTATTTTTTTGTTGTTGTTTACTGTCTTTCTTATCCAGTAAAATATAAGAATCTTGAGGCTAAGGACTTTGTTTTACTCCTAACTCTGTATGTATTACAAAGCTGGTACTTAAATAATATTTGTTGGGTTAATGAATGAATGGATAAATCCATCTCAGGTTTTTTCACAATACACAATCAAACTCCACTTGCAAACAGCTTAAGCCTGTCAGAAATCCAAGAAGATTCATGCTGGAAGCAGCTTCTCTACCATACCCACATCACAAATAGAAAATAAATTCCTGAAATAAGCATTGACTAAAAACAGTCCTAGTGTTAGGAGATGAAAAGGGATAATTTTCAAATAATTTTCAACTAGTGCCATAGGATAATACATTTTTCAGAGAATAAAAAGTGAAATTTTCATTTATTAATTTAAAATAGACTGCTTAGTATTCTCTTTTGTTTACATTTAGATATCACCTTGTCATTGTAATACACAACTTAAAATCTTTAATATACATTTTATTGCTTGTCTAGTCTATAACATTTTAATAAAATGCGGAGTGTTATGACTGCAATAAATAGAAAAATAGTTAAGTTCCATTTACAGAGCAAAAGCCAAGGTGTTTGACGTGATGTCAAAGGCTGTTTAAATATATAATTTGTCCCATCTGTTCATTCCCCCACATAGCCAGCTGTAGAGGTTTCAAGTGAAAAAAAGAAAAAGCTTGGCAATTCCTAGCTCTGTTTTGATTAGCATAACTTCTGCTTTCTTGTCAGGAAATTCCTCCCTGTACATTAAAATATCCTGGAAGTTGCCATTTACTTTTCTTCTGATGTTTTATGATTAAAGAATTTAAAGGAAAAAAATATATATGTATATATACGCAAGATGCTATGTTTTATCGGAGCAGTGTGTTCTATGAAATGTCTGATGGTGCATGTTACCACCGTTTATGAGAGGGCAGCAAACCTTAAGTATAAAGATGTCATTCATCCCAAATTTCAAGCTGTGTTGAACTTAAATTCCAAGGGAGAGCAGATACAGGAGATTTGTGCCAGAACATGTCCCAGTAGCGGTATCAAAGAGAAATGAAGAATAATTTTCCTAATTGGAAATATGTGGGGAATATAAGGTAGGGGGGATTTAATGAATAGATTTGGAGTAAAGCCAGAAATGCAGGGTTAATTCCTCTGCCGTTTCAGAGAGTGCCATGGGATCTTGAATGCCTGTGAGTGGTCAACAGGACTGGCAATTTTTACTCTGGATTAATCCTAATGCAGCTTTAAGAATTTCTTTGGAATAAGTGTTTTGCAGAAACTGTCTTTTGTTTAATTATTCTTTTTCCCTCCAAATGATATACTTCAGCACAATATGGTAATTTTGAGGAATTTACTATCTAAGTTCTATCTAAGTAAGATAAATCTTTAGTGGCCAATAAGATTATTTCAAAATATTGTTAATTTACTACCAACAATCACAAAGCTCAGGGATTGACATTTATTACTTAATATATTTTAAAATAAATCTCTTTTTTTGTTTCAATACTTCTAATTTTTAAAACAGCCATCATAGAACATATTTAACTATCAGTCCCCATCATACATAGTAATAGAACTTATTCATATTTAAAATGATGCTTTTAAAATAATATGAACACATATACGTATAAAAATAAGTGGGCTAGTAGCTCATGAAACATGCTCCATCTTATTTCTGGAAGAAAAGCTGCTTGAGTTAAGAAATTTGATGATCATTTGAAAGTGAAGGTGTCCAATTCTTGCCTCAATTAATATAACACTATCAATGGCAAAGCTTAGTTTCAGATGTAATTTCCTATAAAAATATACCAATCTTAAGGACACAATGGATAGAAATAAAAAAGAAAGTGCTAAAGTATTGTAACTAATTGCCAGATGAACTATTGTAGTTTATATTTGAAAATATCATAGATTTTCCTCTGCATTGATTGGAATCATTTGACAGCAAATTTAATATTGATGACTTATTTACCAATGCTTTGAACATAAGGATAGCATTGCCTTGCATATTAGTCTGCTCAGATTGTCATAAAATAATATCACAGACTGGGTAACTTAAATGAAAAAAAAAAGTATTTTCTTATAGTTCGGGAGTTTCAAAGACCAAAATCAAGGTGCCAGCATGGTTGTTTTCTGGTGAGATCTCTTCCTGACATGTCTTCTTGATATATCATCTTATATATCATCACATGTTTTGTTTTGTTTTTTCCTGTGTGTATTCATGGTGAAAGAGAGAAAGTAGAGAAGAGAAAGAGAAAGAGAGAGAGTGATTTCTGATATCTCTTCCTCTTCTCATAAGGACAACAGCCCTGTGGGATTAGGTCCCCATCCTTATGATTTCATTTAAACTTAGTTATCTTTCGAAGGCCCTATCTCCAAAGTACAGATCACATGGGGGGTTAGAACTTCAACATATGGATATAGGGAGGACACAGTTTGGTGACTAACAACCTATATTAGCATATTTTATATCTATCTACATTGCTCTTCTTGTGCAACAAAAATATGGATAGAAATGGCCATTATTTCTAAGAAAAAAAATTTAACATATTTGAGGAAATATCTAAAATGCTTAGATAAAAAGAATCTTCAAGAATTTCTGGCTGGCTCAGTCAGTAGAACTTGCAAATCTTGACCTTGAAGTTATAAATTCGAGCCCCTGTTGGTATACAGATTACTTAAAAAAATCTTCAGAATGAGAAATGGCCATTTGCTTACTGTTACATACACAATCCTTTAAAAATGTATTTATTTATTTGACATATAGAGAGAGCCAGAGAGCAAAGTGGGGGGACTGCAGAAGGAGAGAGAGAAACAGGATTCCCACTGAACAGGGAGCCTGACACGGGGATACATCCCAGGACCCTGGGATCATGACCTGAGCCAAAGGCAGATGCCCAACTGACTGAGCCACCCAGGTGCCCTTACATACACTATCTTTATCTCCTTTGCATAGTGTGCTAATGTTTGTACACACCCCTCTTCATATATGATATACAACTTCCCCAAAATATTTCAAATACTTTTGGTTAGGTCAAAATAGAATGATAGATAATGAATTAATATGTAGCATGAATACATCATAAATTGACTTCTGTTTTGTTGAAACAATTCATGGTTTTTTTTTCCTATTTATATTTACAATTTTGTTTCTCACACCAATCCACCTTAATATTTTAATTTCCCTACAGTCCTATCAATACAGCAACTAAATTATACTGTGTATTTAAATGCTCAGTTTCAGATCAAAACTCCCGTATTAAACCTTGTCACCATATATAACTACTGAAATATACATTTTTTTGTTTCTGTGCTGGCTTGACTGCTATTGTGAATACAGTAAATAATATTCTCTGGTATTATAACAAAAGAGATTATTAAAAAGAGTTCTCTCGGATAAAATGTTGTGAAGTCTATAGAAAGGAGAAGATTAGTCTGGGGGGCATTTCTGCAGCTGATGATTATACCCACAAGCAAGAGGAAATTTTTCCAATTTTACTTTGAACAGATAATTTTCTTATATTTGTCTAATTCACAGTTATTGATCTAGACAAACAGATATTTTATAGCACTATATGTAATTAGAATATAGCTCAGGGTGCCTCTCACTTTTTTTATACCCTATATATCCCCAGTTAGAGGACAACTAACATATGTTCTTGATTTAAAATAAGAGAGTTAGCATTAATTGATTATAGAAATACAAATATGGATAGTGACAGGAAGATAATGGGGAAAAAAATCAGCAAATAAATTTGCGGAGCACATGCCACCGAAAGGACAGCCTATCTTTTGAAAAAAAAAAAAGAAAAAAGAAAAGAAAACTACTTTTATCATGATTTATGTCACTATCATTGAGATGCAATATGAATTTTTAAGTTCTCCTCAATATACAATATAAATGATTATTAGTCCTTTGTTTTGTGTTTTTATAATCAGCACACCTTTTCAAAATATATTCCTTGTCATCATCATGGTGTTAAACTGTTTTTGGTAGGCAATAATTGGATAAAATGAGAAAATATCATATTCTCCTTCCATTGCAAGCATATCTGTATCTATCTCTCCACCTCTGTCTCTCTCTTCCTCTCTCTCTCTCTCTCAGTAAATAGCATGATCAACCAATTATTTTAAAATTTACAGACATATTCAGTTAAGGTGATGTTCTGATATTGGACTATTAATTCATATTTATTAGTTTAACATAATTCAGTTAAATTAGACAACTTGCACACTTCCTTTCAGGTTGCTTTATATATATAAACTACATTTGGGGATTTAACTTCCTGGCCATGCTGGAATAGAATGTTTACAACTTGAACTCTCACCATACACAATTAGAAAGCTCTATGAAACAACTGTTAGCAGACTTTGGACAGAGAAAGCACCAGATTGTGATTCCTGAGAGATGGAAACAAAGGAAGTAAGCTCTCCAATAGCCTTGGCTTCATGCCTGAAGGCAATTTCAGAAATTCAAGGACAAGGAGCAAGTACTCAGAAAGAGACTGACAGTCTCACTAAGTTAAGAGATAATTGGCATTTGGGGAGGCTGAGGCAGCTGGAATTATAGGGCAGAGTTCTAGAAAGAAGATACGTAGCAAAAGCCTCAGAGATGTGCTGATATTCTTTGCTATATATTGTACTGCACGTGCATTAAGTGCAATTCAACCTACAACCTTGCAACACAAACACACACTTAAAACAGGAAGTTTTAAGTTGAGTCATTCCCAAAGCTCACACAGGTCAGAGAGACTTTCAAGCTCTGACCAGCCAGATTGGAGAGCCTTGGGCATCAACTGGGATATTCAGTAATGACCTCAAAGAGGCCCACTTCAATTTAAGGCTGAAATATCTACCCCTGGAGTAACATCTATTTTAGTCATATGTTAGCAACAGTTAAAACCAGATCCCAAAGGAATCAAAATGATTTGCAAATAATTTAGTTGCCTTCAAAGCCCCAAATTTCCTTTAATAGTGGAAAACATAACAAAATGTTTTTAACCCTTTAAAAACATAATATTTACAATTTGGGGTATCAAAAGCTTCCAGACATGCCCAGAGACAAATGAGTATGTAGAAACTCCTAAGAAAATAGTAACAACAATAGCAATGACTGTTAGATTTAATCATAGAGTTTTAGAAGTGAGTTAATGAATGGGAAAGGCCACAGGACACATATCAAATATCAAACACCCAAATTTGAAAATTACAAAACATTGCTGAGAGAAATTAAAGAAGACATAAATAAGTGTTGCAAAATTTGATAATGTTAAGATTGCAATGCCCCCCAACTTGAAGTACAGATTTAATGCAATCTCGTTCAAAGTCTCACCAGGTTTAATGGAGAAAATAACAAATTGATAACAAAATTTAAATAGGAATGCAAAAGATATTGAATAGTCAAAAACTTTCTGAATGTTTTATTATTTTGCTATAGTAATCAATACAATTTGGTTGTATTAAGGATGTAAACATGGATTGATTGAACAGAATAGAATCCAATGTAGACCTATAATCTGAACAGATTTTTTAGAAAGTACCTAGGCAATTCAAAAGTTAGTGTTTTAAATAAATAGTGGTTAAAAAGCCTGATATTCCAACAAAAATTCAAAATGAAACATAAAATGGGGCATGCCTGGATGGCTCAGCAGTTGAGCATCTACTTTGGCTCAGGTTGTGACCCTGGGATCCTGAGGTTAAGTCCCACATTGGGCTCCCAGCAGGGAGCCTGCTTCTCCCTCTGCCCTTGTCTCTGCCTCTCCCTCTGTCTCTCATGAATAAATTAATAAAATCCTTAAAAAAAGAAAAAAAAAACATAAAATGGTTTTAAAAGCTAAAACTATTAACTTCCTAGAGGAAAACACAGGAACATCTCTTCATAACCGTGGAGTAAGCAAAATAATAAAACAAAACAAAATGAGTTCTAAACCATAAAATAAGAAAATAAAAATAGGAGTTCACCAGTACAAAACACCCTCTCCAAAAAAGTTAAATTTAAAAAAAATGAAAAAAAGCTGTAGAAAGGGTGAAAATATTCATAATACAGGTATTTGACAAACTATTAGCATCTAAAATACCTAAAACTCTTAGACCTCAATAATAAAAAGATAACAACTAAAAAAAAATTGTGCAAACTATCTGAAGAGATGCTTCATGAAATAAGATACACAAATGGCCATATGTATTTTCTGTGTTTTCTTTAAGTTATAAGGTAAAAGCTAAAAATTACATGTCTCCTTCAAACTGTTCTTAAAAATGATGATTGAAGTGATGCATGGGTGGCTCAGCAGTTGAGCATCTGCCTATAGCTCAGGGTGTGGTCACCAGGTCCAGGGATCCAGTCCTACACTGGGCTCCCCTCAAGGAGCCTGCTTCTCCCTTTGCCTGTGTCTCTGCCTCTCTCTATGTGTCTTTCATAAATAAATACATAAAATATTTAAAAAATGATGATTGATACAGGTAGTCTACTGTAAGAAATTATGTGACATCAAATGATGTTATTCTTTATCAGAATAAAGCCTAAAATTGATAGATAGTTATGGAAATGTCAATGATTACTTAATTACCAAATACATGACTATCTAGACATGTCCCAAATGATAAAAAATATCATGTCTTTCAATAATTCATTATCATCGTATTATCTACAAGCTTTCTCCCTTTCCAATGATCAATTATTGTATAACAAATCACTCTAAAACTTAATGGGTCAAACCAATAGCAACATATATATTTACTTGTTAATCTGGTATTTGAGCATGTTCAGTGGGGATAATTCTTCTCGTTTCCACTTGACATGAATTGGGCTGGCATGAAGATTGGGAGTTGGAGTCATCTCAGGGCATTCTCACTCATGTTGTGTAGTTGATGTATGCTGTCAGGTGAGATCTCAACTAAAGTTATAGCTTCTTAACTTTCTCAAAGTATGGTAGCTAGGTTTCAAGGGTAACTATCTCAAAAGAGAGGGAACCAAATGGAAACTGCATTGCCATCTTTGAGAAATGATTGGTAGAATTTAGTAACAATGAATATATGTATATTTTGTGAACCAGAAATTCTACTAATAGGTGTAAGTCCAACATGGATATATATTTATGCCAAACATATATACAAGGATTCTAATAGCAACACTTTTGTCTAATAAGGAAAAATAAAAAATGGAAACAACCCAAATATTCAACAATAAAATAGACAAATTATATTTACTAAGCTGTCTTCATTTGGGCTTGATTAAAACTCTGATTATTTATTTGCTAAATAAATAAATACTAAAATGTATCTACTGAATGGAATAGTATATAAACTATTTAGGTGTGTAATAATATGGATTAGTTCATAAGCATATTCCTGAGTGAATGTTTGTATGAAGCTAGACCTAAAAGAGTACATAATGTTTAAGTTAATTTGTATAAAATTTGAAACCTTTAAAGAAAACCTTATGGAGATAGAATTTATGATACGTGTTACCTTGAGGTTATCAACTTGAAGAAGACATTAGGGAGAGCTGGTTCTATTTCTTATTTGGGTGCCAGTTACACTGGTGATTTACTTAATTAAAATGCATTGAACCGTGCACTTAACACTTGAACATTTTTCTGTATGAATATTGTACTTTAACAAAAAGTTTACCAAAAATAGACTTACAGATGAAAATTTCATGTAACTTATATATTCCTTAAGTGGTGGTTTCAGATTCTTTAAGCATGCCTATATGCTATTAAAAATAAATCATTTTCTGTATTTTAAAACAAGACATAAAAATGAAAATCTTCAAAGAGCCAATTTTTACATAAGAGCTTTTATAAAAAATTCAGTCAGGAAAATGATTGCCTGTTAACAAAGAGACAGCTCAAGAAGAGCATAAACTGAAATCTCTTAAGGAATCAGCTTCAGAAACCTAGTTCAAGAACATATGGGTTGGCATAATCTAATCATATTGAATTTTTCTATTTGATAACATTCCTTTTTAAAAAGTGTAAGTAGAGAAAATTGGAAATGACAGAGGAAATTGTCACCTTAGTGACATTAATATTATAGTTAACCTCAAAATGACTATCATTACCTTAGATTGTGAATATATTTCTACCTGATTAGGCTGTTCAATTGCTTATAGATTGATGCAGTCAGCTTGATTTAGACCATATTATAAATAAAAGTAAAGTCGTAACTCACTTCCACTTATGTAGCAATGTTCATTTGTACATTCTCCATTCATTCATTAAAAAGATTGCATAAAAATATGGACAAGACAGGCATGGACCACATCTCATAAAGCCAAATAAAATGGGGAATGTTATGGGCTGAATTGTATCCTTCCAAAATTTATATGCTGTAGTTCCAACCTTTAGTATTTCAGAATATTACCATATTTGGTAAAGTAAAATCTCTATAAGAGGTGATCAAATTAAAATGAGTCCATTAGGGTGGGCCTTAATCAAATATGACTGGTGTTCTTAGAAGAAGATAAAGAAATATGAAGGTTGCATGCAGTGGAAAGACAATGTGAGAACATAACAAGAAAGCAATTGTCCAAAAGCCCAAACATGACCACACCTATCATGATCTTGGGCCTCCACAACTGTAAGAAAATACATCCCTGCCATTTAAGCCATCCAGTGTGTGGTATTTTGTTGTGACAGTCCTCACAAACTAATATGGGCTGTTACATCTTTAGAAGATACCTACATAAATAAGGACAAAATTGCAATTTTTGCAAGTATTACAAAGGAAAAATAATAGGTTTATAAAATATAAGTCCTTATCCAACCAGATATTAGAAAAAGACTCATTAGAAATTGGTAATTATTTTAAGCTGGAAGAGTGAGTTGGATTTAAGAAGATGAAGTAGTAATTATTCCAGGAATACTAAACAAGGTTGATGGGAAAGACATTGGCCAATTCTAAGGTCAGGGGCCAGGAGAGTAGGAAATAAAGAGGACAATGGTGCAAGCTAAAGTTGCATTAGTCAGCAGAGATCAAATCCCATATAATCAACCTTTCCTATAACTATACTTTAGTGTCTCAAATATTGTATGAACTTTTGTGTACATACATAATTACATATGATTATTAAATATATAATTGATAATTGTATATATTTCTGTGAATATTGTAATTTTGTAATTATAATTTTGTACTTTGTAGAATATACATTATATGTGAGTAGATTAATATATCTTTATGGGTATACATACACATATATGCATATTATAGGTTATATATCCTTTTCTCAACAAAGTCTTGGGATTTATTATTCCATGTAATTTTTATAACCAACTTTCAAATTCTACCACAAATCCTATCATAGGTATATCTTAAACTTTTTTGCATTCATACTAGAGTAAAAAGTCGAATCCTTAAAAATCAAAGAATATCCAATTGTGGATATGGTATTATTCACTTTAAAATTTTTTTCTTAGGGGATCCCTGGTGGCTCAGCAGTTTGGCGCCTGCCTTCACCCCAGGGTGAGGTCCTGGAGACCCAGGATCGAATCCCATGTCGGGCTCCCTGCATGGGGCCTGCTTCTCCCCCTCGCTCTGCCTGTGTATCTGCCTCCTTCTCTCTGTGTTTTCCATGAATAAATAAATGAAATCTTAAAAAAAATAAATAAATAAAAATAAATAAAAATAAAAAATTTTGCTTAGATCATTGTAGGTCTTATGAATGTTACAGAGAGTGTGAAATACTTCCTTCCAGTTTTCATCTAGCTTCCTCTAATACTATTATCAACAGATGCATGTTATATTTATCAAAACTAAGAAATTAACATCGTTATGCTACTACTAACTATAGACTTTTTGATACTTTAGCACTTTTTCAATAATATTTTTATTCTGTTTCAGGATTCAAATCAAGATACCACACTGCAGTTAGTAATCATGTTTCTTAGTCTCTCCTGAGCTGTGATAATTTTTCAGTCTCCTTTCCTTTTGGTATTTTGGTCAGATATTTTGTAGAATGTCCTTTGATTTTTGGTTTGTTTGATATTTTTAAATGAATATATTGAAGTCATAATTTGGGAAAAAAACTTCTACAGAGGCAATGTGCAAATGAAATTCACATGACAATACTATTAACGTTAACCTGATCATTTGATTCAGTATCTGCCAGGTTTCTCCATTTCAAAGTCGCTATTTTTCCCTTCTGATATTCTGTTATTTCGAAAGGACTCAGTTCAGTCTATAATCAAGGAGACAATAGTTAAGATCCTCTTTAAAGAAGAAAGTCTGGGCATCCCCAGTGGCCCACTGGTTCAGTGCCACCTTCAGCCTGGGATGTGATCCTGGAGACCCGGAATCGAGTCCCATGTTGGACTCCCTGCATGGAGCCTGCTTCTCCCTCTGCCTGTGTCTCTGCCTCTCTCTCTCTCTCTCTGTGTGTCTGTCATGAATAAATAAATAAAATCTTAAAAAAAAAAGAAAGGGTCTAAAAATATGGTAGTGATATATACCAAACAACAATGGAATCAGTAAATTTGAAAAAAGCTACTTTAAGATTAGCCAAAATTCTGTTTCTACATAAATTAAAACAAAGCCTAAACAGAAAAGCGAAACAATTACTAGACTGGCATATTTAAAGTTGATCATCAAGATTTTAGTAGGTATTCAGGGTAACAACACTGAAATATTCTGAGAGGTAGCCAATGACAAACAATATTAGTCACAAGAGTAAAATAAAATGAAATAATCAGAGCAAACATTTTAAATGAGCTAAATGGACATAAGGAAGAGTAAAGGAAGAATAGAATTTCATTGCAAGACGTAAATGTAGGCAGATGAAAAGAAAAAATGGACGATCAAGTTGAGCTGCCAGAAACACAGAGACACATAAAAAATCAGGATTATATGATAACAACTACTAGGAACGATTATATACCAGCTGACTGGATAATTTAGAAGAAATTGATAAATTCCTAGAAACATACAGTCTACTAAGACCAAATCATGAAAAAAAAAAAAAAAAGAAAACCTGAACAGACTAAAACAAGTAAGGAGATTGAATTAAAAAATCTTCCCCAACAAAAAAGCTCAGGGCCAGATAGTTTCACTAGTGAATACTACCAAATATTTAAAGAACTAATACCAAATTGAAGAGGAAACAACATTCCCAAGTTCATTTTACAGGGCCAGCATTGCACTGATACTGTCAGATAGGGATATTACAAGAAAACTGAAGGGCAGTATCTTTGGTGAATATCGATGTAAAAATTCTCAGCAGATTCCTAGAAAACTGAATTCAACAGCGTATTAAAATGACTAAATACCATAATTAAGTGGGATTCACCTATGGGATACAAGGCAATATGCAATCAGTGAATGTGATACATCACAATAATATTCTAGAATAAAATATAAAAAGCACATGATGATCTCAATAGATGAAAAACAAGTATTTGACAAAATTCAACATCCATTCATGATAAAAACTCTCAATTGATTTGGTAGAGATGGAACATACTTTCACATAATAAAGTTGACTAGCCCACAGCTACCATCATACCTAAGTATGATGAGAGGCAGAAAGCTTTTTCTCTAAGATCAGGAACGGAATAAGAGTACACAGTCTCACCTCTCCTATTCAGTAGAGTGCTGGAAGTCTTAGGAAATTCAGGAAGAAAAAGAAATAAAAGGCATCTGAATTAGAAAGGAAGAAGCAATATTGTCTCTGTTTACAAATGACATGATTTTATATACCAAGAGTTTAAAAAACTCCATCAAAAATTGAATGCAGTAAATTTGCAGAATACAAAAGTAGTATACAAAACTAGTATGCATATATATAAACTAACAATAAAACATCTGAAAGAGAAATTAAGAATACAATCCCATTCACATTATCATAGTGAGGAATAAAGTGCTTGGGGATAAACTTAACCAAGAGGGTGAAAGATTTATAAACTGAGAACTATAATATATTGATAAAAGAAATCAAAGATTCAAATAAAAGGGGCAATACCCCTTATTCTTGGATTGGAGGAATTAATATTGTAAAAACGTCCATGATACTCAATTTATAGATTCAATGCATTCCCTATCAAGATAAATGTGGCGTCTTTTGTAGAAATTGGGAGGAAACAAACAGCCTTGAACTTCATAGGGAACCATAAAAGACCCCAAATAGCCAAAGCATTCCAGAAAAAGAAGAGCAAAGCTTGATACGTCACACTTCCTCATTTCAAACTATACCACAAAGCTATAGTAATAAATCTTATGCTGCTGGTGTAGAAACACATATATTAATGGAACAGAATAGAGAGCCAGAACTAAACCCATGAATGTATGGTTAGCTAGTATTTTATAAGGGAGCCAAGAATACTCAGTGGAGAAAATGGTTTCTTCAATAAATGGTGTGCAAAAAAATCTCTCTCTCTCTCACACACACACACACACACAAATGAACGTGGACTCCTACCTTTTACCATTCACAAAAATTAACTCAAATGAATTAAAGACTTAAATGTAAAACCTGATACCATAAAACTCCCAGAAGAAAATATGGAGAAAAAATCTTTTTGACACCGGTTTTAACAATGATTTTATGGATGTGCTATTCAAAGCACAAGCAATAAAAAGCAAAAGTAAACAAGTAGGCCTATATCAAATAAAAAGCACATACATAGTAAAATAATCAACAAAATGAAAAAGAAACTCATGGGATAAAAGAAAATGCTTGTAAACCACATATCTGACAATTGTTTAATATCCAAAATATTTGGGGAACTCAATAGCAAATATACAAAGAATCCAGTTGAAAAATGGGCAAAGTGCATGAATTGACATTTTTCCAAAGACATATGTGTGGTCAAAAAGTACATGAAAAGGTGCTCAACATCACTAATCATTAGAGAGATACAAATCAAAACCAGAATTAGATATCATCTCATGCCTGTTAGCATGTCTAATATCAAAAAGGTGAGAGATAAATGCTGACAAGGAATGGGAGAAAAGGGAACATTTGTACACTGTTGGTAGTACTGCAAAGTGATGTGGCCACTATGGAAAACAATGTGAGAGTTCCTCAAAAAATTAAAAATAGAACTAACATATGATCCAACAATTCCACTTCTGGATATTTATTTATTTATTTATTTATTTATTTATTTATGGATATTTATTTATTTATTTAAAAGATTTTATTTATGAGAAACACAGAGAGAGAGAGGCAGAGACACAGGCGGAGGGAGAAGCAGGCTCCATGCAGGAAGCCCAATGTGGGACTTGATCCCAGGACTCTAGGATCATACCCTGGGCCAAAGGCAGATGCTCAACTGCTGAGCCACCCAGGAGTCCTCACTTCTGGGTATTTATATCCAAGGCAAATGAGATCACTGTCTCAAGATATCTGAATCTCTTTGTTCATTGCAGCATTACATATTTTCAATAGTCAAGATATATAAACAATTTACTTATATATATAATTATTATTTTATTTAACACTTAGAGAAAGCAGAGTGAGAGAAAGAGCATGATGAGGGAGAGGTGCAGAGGGAGAAGCAGGTTCTCCACTGAGCAAGGAGCCAGATGCAGGCTCCATCCCAGGACCCTGGGATCACTACTTGAGCCAAAGGCAGATGTGTAACCAACTGAGCCAGCCAGGTGTCCCCTATGTTTCAACTTACAAATAAGCAAAAAAAAAAAAAAAAAAAAAAAAAATGTGTGATACACACACACAAATGCACACACTGGAATATTATTTGGCCATGAAAATAGAAATTTTGCCATTTGTGCCAACATGGATGAGTCTTGAAGGCATTATGTTAAGTGAAATGTTTGACAAATAAAGACAAATACTTTATGATCTCATTTTTATATGAAATATAAAATAACTAACTCATATAGAGAACAAATTGTGGTGGCTAAGGGAGTAGGGTGATGAAGATGGTAAATGGATACAAATTCCCAGCTATCTGATGAGTAATTCAGGTGAAGTAATGTACAGCATGATGACTATAATTAAGTATATTTATTGCATATTTGAAAGTTGCTAAGAGAGTAGATTTTAGAAGTTTTCACCATAAAAACTGTAACTATTGACATTTGTGTGTTTACTAATAGATCATAATTAAGTGGGATTTTATATATATGTTATTTTATATATTTATATATAAGTTGTTATATATAAATATAAATATGTAAATATTCATACAAATAGCATTATATTATATTTATATATAATATTTGTATAAAGTAAATATATAAATATATAAAATAAAATATTTTATATAAATATATAAAATAATATATTTTATATAAATATATAAAATAATATATATGTATATTTATGTTGTATACCTTAAATTTATTTGTCACAATGTTGCATGTAATTTATATATCATTAAGGTCTGTGGGGTGGGGAAAGAAAACTAAAACTAAAGAACAAGAATTAAGTCTTCATTACTTTAGATTGAGTTTAGATATAACACAAAAATCACAAATGGCAAAAATATATAGAGAAACTGGACTTCCTAAAAATTAAAAATGTTCATGATTAGAAGGACATCATGAAGAAAGAAAAGATCACTGTAGGAATGAGAAAACATATTTGCAAATCCCACATCTGATAAGGATTTTATCAAGATTCCATAAAGAACCCTTACAACTCAAAAATGAAAAGATAAATAACTTTTAAATAGGCAAAATAAAGAAAAAATAGGCAAAATATCTGAATAGACTTTTCTCTAAGGAAGATGTAGAAATGACCAAGAAGCACATGAAAAGATGTTCAATATCATTAGTCATTAAGGGAATGTAAGGTAAAGCTTTAAAAAGATACTGCTAGAGTGGATAATATAAAAAAAAAAGATAATCCCAAGTGTTAAAGAGAATGCGGTGATAATGGATCCTTCATACATTGCTGATGAGAATACAAAATTATTTATTTGCTGGAGGAAACAGGTTGGAAGTTGCTCAAAAAGTTTTATAAAGAATTACCACATGACTCAACAAGTATAATCCTAGGTATATATGCAAGTGAATTAAAATATGTCCACGCAGAAACCTGTACACTAATGTCAACAGGAGCATTATTTGAAACAGCAAACCTGCCACTAACCAAAATGGCCATCAACCAACAAATGGACAAAATAGAATATATCTATACATTGACAAATTATATAAACACCTAAATGAAGTACTGGCATGTTTTAAAATAAGATTAATCTTAAAAAAGATCATCCTTAATGAAACAACCAAATGACAAAAAACTACATATTACATGACTTAATTTATATAAAATGTCCAGAATAGGCAAATTCACCGAAACAAAAAAATGAATGTGTGTTTACTAGAGGGTAGGGGGAGGAACAGAAGGCAGAGTGGTTGCTCAGGGGCATGGGGTTTCTTTTCTGGGTGGTGAAACTACTCTGAACTTAGATGGGAGTAATGGTTGCCCAACTCTGAATGTACTAAAAACTACTAAATAAATATATACTTCAAAAACACGAATTTTATGGTATATGACTGATATCTAATAAAGCTGTTAATTAAAAAAAATGAAAAATATTTCCTTTGTTTCACATGTAGAAGAATAATTAGAAAATCAGTGGAATTTTGAAACATATTCTGAAAATTCATATTGTAAATGTAAGCATTTTGCTTAGTGTTGAAGTGATTGTCATGCTTGGTTGCGTATTAGACTCACCCTCGGAGTGTTTATAAACCATAATGTCAGGAAACATGTGAGATCACTTAGAAATTCTAGGGCTATGGGGATCCCTGAGTGGCACAGCGGTTTAGCGCCTGCCTTTGGCCCAGGGCGTGATCCTGGAGACCCGGGATCGAATCCCACGTCGGGCTCTCGGTGCATGGAGCCTGCTTCTCCCTCTGCCTGTGTCTCTGCCTGTCTCTCTCTCTCTCTCTCTCTCTCTGACTATCATAAATAAATTAAAAAAAAAAAGAAAAAAAAAAAAAAAAGAAATTCTAGGCCTATGAGCCAGGCAGGGACATTTCTTAAAGCTCCACAATGATTCTAAATGTAGCCAAATAGAGTTTTGTCCCATATGTAAGTAAATACAGGCTAGAACTTAAGAGGATTGAATAAATAAGGTGACCTGACAGCAATGCAGTGGCACTGACCTAACATTAGGTGGGTATGACTGAAAGGTTTAGATCCAGCAAGTAAAATATCATAGCAGTTGTGACTGTTTTTCTATCGGTATAATGAGTTATTTGTTCAAACAAATGGAAGGTACTAGATTTGTCCCAATAATGCGAGACTCTTATATTCAGACTGGATTTTTATAGAATTAAAGATATAAAAAGAAGAAATTAATAGGATATATTGATAAATTACCTGGACTCCATACCCTAATCAAAAGGTTTATCAGCATGGCTACCGAAAGTTCTTTTTGCTTATAAGAAATTTGCAAAACACAGATCGAAACAGAAATAAAATCTCAATTATAACAAAGGAAATGCTGTTTTTTGAGATGTAGTTTATATGTCTGAAATAAGTATCCTGTGTATGTGTTTTATTTGTATTATATCGTAATTGCACTTGATGAAGTTCTGGAATATAGGTGAGGTCCGGAGCTGACGACCAAGAAAGAATTAGAGACGTCTTTGGTGCAAAATGTTGGTTTTACTAAAGCACAGGGACAGGACCCGTGGTCAGGAGGAGCTGCTGCCCAGGGCTAGTGGGGGTGGCTGATTGTGTACCTGGGGGCTGGGGGAGGTAAGGAAAAGGGAGATTTCAAAAGGACTTTCATCTGCAAAGGAAGACCTCCAGGTACTGGAGGCCTTGCCATTGTCAAGTTAAAGATTGTTTTTCCCTCTAGCAAGGCATTAACTTTAAGACAATTGGAAGCTTCTAGGAACTCACACTTAACCCACCCCGTGGAGGTCCTTTGTGGGATATCAGCTTGTGCTTTGTCCTCAGCTAGCCCTTGGTTCCCCATCATACTTAAAAGGCCATTTTGAAGATAATTTGAGTTGAAGTTGTCTATCATTGCAACACAGTTCTTTTCCAGCATGATTTCAGTTACACTATCCATTATTTTCTGAATATTCTTTTTTCTCTTTTGAAGTAAAATGTGTTAATATTTTACAAACAAAGTTTGGGAGAATACACATTTGAATATTCCTTTGCTTACCAGAAGGAACAATTTATAGCTCTTTAGCTATAGAAAAGAAATGGCTTTAAATGCAAATTTTGGAAGTAGCCAAATAAAATATTAATTAAACCCCTGTAAGGTAAGGAAAGCCTAAGTCAACTCAGAATCTCCACTCACTGAGGAAAAAAAAAAAAAAAGTTTTATATCAATGAATTCTTGTAGTTTAATTTTCTAGATTTGAAATTTTCCGTTTCATGATGAAATCTATAAAATAAATTAATAAAATAAAAACTATAAAATAAAAAACTATAAAATCTATAAAATAGAAATTAAACATAAAAAAACTTGAACTACAAATCCTTCTTATGTCTTATTTATAGACACACAGTAGATATTTCATTTGATTTCTTGACAAAGGTGTAACAAAGAAGGTGTGAAACAATTAGTGGTCACTTTAAAATACCTTTACCTTCACATTGACTTCAATTACTTCCTATTTGAACGACAGTAAAGGAGCCCATAAATTCCTGAGGAATAAAATCCAATGAAATTTATGTTCTTTGGGAGGTGGGTGGGGGGCAGGGGTAATTAGGTGACAAGGAGCACTAAGGAGGGCACTGGGTGTTACACGCAGCTGGTAAATCATTGAACACTGTATCTGAAACTAAGTATGTACTTTATGTTGGCTAATTGAATTTAAATTAAAAAAATTCTGTTCATTAAGAAATATTATTGATCACCTTTTAGGTACAATGAAGTGAAAGTGATTAGCAACTGCTACACATTTTCCTTGTTTACGGTAAGCGGATTTTAAATTTCATTTTTTTCCCAAGTTCTCTAAAGAACCTTCACTGAAATGTTCAAATTATTCTATCAACTAATTGTTCCTCCTCTATTTATTCTAAAAACTGACTTAAATTCATTTTTAATTCAGTTTCCCCATGCATATCACACTGCAAAACAGTGAAAAAGGTCTTTTAAATATGTTAATAGCTAAGAAAGACTTTATGTGTGGTTTTGCCCTTACCCTCATAGGCAGGGCCTCTGTCCTCATGTTTACCCATGTCAGAGAGGCCCCCTCTCTCCTGAGAGCTGAAATTCAAGTGGACAAATGAGCGACGTTGGCCAGGCAGATATTGTCTCCTGGGAATTTGGTTTGCTGATTGAGAACCTAGTCATTCTCTAATAATATTAAACTTGAGAGAAAATGCAATCCTGAATTTTATTGGAATAGACATTTCCTGATGAGATTACAGAGAAAAGAAATCCAGTTTGCGGAGAGAATGATGTAGATGAGATGAGACATTTCGCAGAGAATGTTTGAGAAATTAGATGTCAGGTCCCAGTGGCTTTCCACCCAAAGTATCTCAGCTGGCTCCACTGCATTTCCCACCCATAGCCCTTTTTTTTTTTTTTTTTTTCCCATGAGATGACAAGGTATCTTTACACACCTTTCCCCTTTGCTTTGCCCCACTGTGTATGTGTGTGTGTGTACGTGTGCACTCATTTTATCTGGTTTCTTCTTTAAGGGTGGCTTGGATTGGTTTCTATTTTTTAAATCTAAAATGTTCTTGGGCAGTACAAAAAGAACCCTTGTTGTAGAGCTGAACTCCAAGCCAAAATTGAAGGAATAAGTTAATTTTGTTTGCTTATATTTATAAGATTTTACATTTTCATAAAATGTTGTAATTACTTGAAAATTTTCAGTTTATTGTTCGGAATAGTCTTACAGTTGGAAGTTGTTTTTTAAGAAAGGAATTTCATGAATATGTAATTTAACCTAAATTATTTTTTTTAAAGGACACCTGGGTGGCTCAGTTGCCAGCCTTTGGCTCAGGTCATGATCCTGGAGTCTCAGGATCGAGTTCCACAGTGGGCTCCCCACAGAAAGCCTACTTCTCTCTCTGCCTATGTCTCTGCCTCTCTGTGTGTGTGTCTCTCATGACCAAATAAATAAAATCTTTAAAAAATTATTTTTTAAGTGTGATTACAAATAAACTAGCTTCCTTGAATATCGTGAGACGTTCGAATAAAATCCCAATAATTGGCTGTGAAATCTGGGTGCATTAGAATGTTATTTGATGCCCATTTCAAAGCTAGAGTCTGTGGCATTGTTGCTAAAAAAATCTTTAAAATAATGGAATTTTCTTAACATTTCCGGAATATCTCTTGATCCCATGCCACATACAGGGAGTATATCTGGGTATATACTTTTGGATTAAGAGCAAAGTCCCTGTATGTTATCAACTCAAAATATAGTTAAATTTATATCTCAGAAACCCATCTCAACTGTTTAAAAATATGGAGGTACATGCGCTTATTTATTCGTGTTGGTTGCCAGATTTCATTCATTAGGATGTCTTATTTAAGAGCTACTAAAAATAACAACAGTTTAGAGTGTAATTTACCAGAAACAAAATTAGTCAAGTCAGTGAAGACAATTAAATAAGACAGTTTAATACTAACTTCATAAATATTTTATTTAGCCCATTACTGATTTCCTCTTTTTGTACTGAAAACAGTACCACCTTTCCTTCTTAAGGTACATTTAATTAACCTAATATAATGTATACTTTGATTAAAGGCTTTTGCCAGTTACCTCTATATTATCATATCAGAAATGATGTCACATGATGTTCTCTCTGTGACTGTATTATGGCAGAAGGTTGGATACTTAATGTTTTCATATTTAGGAGGAGTGACAAGAAGGATCGCATGGCAGCTGAGAACGTGCATTCTTGGTACAGACAACCTAGATTGGGACTCCATATAGGCAGTTTACCAGCTCTGGGCCCCTGGGCAAGATGCTTCACTTCTCTCTGCCTCAGGTTTCCCATCTGCGAAGTAGAGATGATAATCACTGGTAGTTGACACAGGTATCCTAAGTATTAAATGAAGGGCGCCTGGGTGGCTCAGCAGGTTAAGCATCTGCCTCAGGCTCAGGTCATGATCCCAAGGTCCTGGGACCGAGCCCCATGTAGAGCTCCCTGCTCAGCGGACAGCCTGCTTCTCCCCCTCCTGCTCCTCCTGCTTGTGCTTTCTCTCTCTTTCTGTCAAATAAATAAATAAAATATTTTAAAAATGTTAAATCAGAATACCTGGGTGGCTTAGCAGTTGAGCATCTGCCTTTGGCTCAGGGGGTGACCCTGGGGCCTGGGGATTGAGTCCCACATTGGGCTCCCTGCATGGAGACTGCTTCTCCTCTTGCTTGTGTCTCTGCCTCTCTCTGTGTGTCTCTTAAAAATAAATAAATAAATAAATAAATAAATAAATAAATAAATAATACCTTTAAGAAAAAGAAAAAAAAAACAATAATTAGAACAGAATCTGGTACAACTAACATAAATAAGTATTTGCTATTGTTTGTACGTGTCTTGGAGTCACAAAATGTGTCTCGTGTTGCATGTGTTTTTTTTTTTTTAATTGAAAATCAAACAGTGTTTTGGAGAGTTGAAGCTGAAGTAAATGCATATTCTTGAACATGCACACATCTCTCTGCTACACTTGTACTATGTGGGTTGTCTGAATAGAGTCAGGGTTGAACTGGATTCGAAATCTGTTTATCTGCATTGTACCAAAGCTTGAAATTCTCATAATATTATCCTGTTTTCAGAGTATGTGACTTAGTTTGTCAGAGGATTTTTCTCAATTTCTACTCCTTGCTTGTCTCTGATTCCTATTGTGTAGCTGCTCCCCACAGATTATCTATTTCTTATTGGTTCTTCCTGCTGAATTTCTGGTTAGTTTTACGTGAGTTTTATTATTTTGGCCATACTTTTCTGTGCGTGGCATAACTTTTGAGACTAGGGGAAAAAAACTTCAAATGGTAGTATTTGAAATATATCATTTGGCTGTGTAAATGGCTGTGTAAATGGGTCAATAATGATGTTGCCATTGCTATCAAATAAGGTTTTAGTGAATTATCTTTTACAGAGGATATGAATTGAACGATATTAAGGTAATGTATATCATTGTTTTATCAACTAAAACATTTAATAAATATGTCATTATGATCGATACTGATGAAAATGAAAGATATACTTTTCAAATAATGCTTATTAATTTTTTGACATTCGTTTTTTGTGTTTGTTATTCAGTTTTTCTCTTGGATAGTTCAGTATAATAAAGAAAATGGTACTTTTATTGAACAACAAACATTTACAGTCCTTTGGATTGTCATTCTGAACCTAAACATCCATTTTATGTCACTGTAATTTTAGCTGGAGAAGGATAATACTACTGTTATTAATGTGATGTGTAGTACGATGTATTGTTTAGAAAATTATTGAGCCCATAAAAATCTCAATTTTAACAGGCAGTTTTTACACAGACTACCTCTTTATCAGGGGGTTATAAACAGACCACAAAACCCAAGAAGTGCTCTTGGGCTAAGTACATTTTTTTTCCTATTTATAGCCTAGCTACATTCCTTTTTGTTATTACCTATTTCTGTAATACAAACTGCTACCAAACATTTTTTGGGCTTTCTTCCAGAATTGAGATAGTTAGGTCATTAATTTGTTGGTCTTTGCAGTTTATTTTTAAATGGCTTTTCTCAGCATATCGTTAACCCGGTGAGAATTCATCTTTTACTACGAGACCTGCACAGTTTTGTCTCAACCACCCACCCCCCTGGGGAGCTGTGTTCTGGGCAGGCATCTCCATAAGACTTAAGCACTGCAGCCTTTTTCTTCTTTATGTAGTATATTTCATCCAATACCTCCTACTAAGTTGTTGAGTTCATTTCCAAGTATTAACTTCTTCAATAAAATATATTTCCCTTCTGAACAGTATCACCAAAGAGAAAACATATTCTTTCCAGATACTATTTTTTAATTTAGGTTTCTAGTCTGAAGCAGTTCATTAATTTTCTTTTGCTTTAGTTTACTTACCTGTAAACTGAAAGATTTGGATGAGAATGCTTCAAGGGTGCATTAATCAAAACTGGAGCTAGTTTTCAGGGCTTTTTACTTGGGATCTGAAGTTAGAGTTCCTATGATTAATACTCCCCTTTCAAAATTTTCATTGATTAGGTATTGCTTCAACTTTCAGACATGTTGAATTGGTACATCTAGGAATTTCCAAAATTGGCTTACCGATAAATTTAACTATTATACTGAAGAGATAAACTAACACAAACTCATGGAATACTAGAAACACACACACATATACATGCCTAGTGGCCTTACCGATGACTCATCTCTGAAGGAAATATTCAAAATAGATTTTATATATTTAACATGCACCAATTTTGGTATTACCACAAACATTGCAGAAGCTATAAGAGAAGATATATGTATTACATTCCCGCATGTCATATCAAAGGCAGATTATTTTATAACAAGAAAACATTGTGATGCATTAGTATTAGAAGTATCACAATAAATATTAAGTGAAATATATCACAGGCTCCCCACTTTCTCTCTCTCTCCTCCCTGCTTATGCTTTCTGTTGCCATCTCTGTCTCACTCTCGGATAAATAAAATCTTTAAAAAAAGAATGCCATTAACCAAGTTGATTTACATAAATTAGAATCACTCAATAAATCTAAATTTGCTTATTATATCAATTTTTAAAATATTTTATCTAATTAATAGTGTAGGCTCATGCATTAGTTAGAACACTAATCCAGTGTATTTCTATTAGATATCTATATTCAAATCCAGAAAGTCTGCATCAGTTGTGAGCTTGCTTAATCATTTATTCAGAATTTCTCTAAATGTCTAGTTGGAATGCATTGAGGTGATTTTCCAATATATATCAATGTTGGAGTGAATACTGAATATTCATAATATATTTCATGATAAATTATCACTTTTTTCTTAGAAGTGTTATTTTTAATATACAACTAGCTTTAATTCAATATATTTTTTACCTCACATTTTTGTTCTAATAAAATTTATTCTATTCACTTTTATTCAGTTCCTCTCGAATTGAATTTGTGTTTACCTGGATGTATTGGTGCCCATTTTCATTATAGTGTTTTTTATTGCTTGTTTGTTTATTTTGGGATTTGGGCAAAGTTAGGCGAGCCTAATTGAAAGGATTGAGGAGTTCACATGTGCTTTCATGGTCAAGTCCATAATGCCTTGACACATTTTACTGCCTTGAACTTATTCTTTTTGTTCATTTTATGTGAATTTTCTTATTATTGTCATAGAGTGGACTGAAGCAAGCCAATCTGCCACAGCCAGAAGCTGAAATCGACATTTTATTGTACTTTACTTCTATTTTCTGCATAAAAATGTCCTCCATTCACCACCCAATTTATTCCAATGTATTTTGTTAAGTGATACCTACTCCTTGAAATTGATTTTCTGTTTTTTTTTCATAATAAATTAGCTTTGCCATAGAGTTGCCATAATTAAGACAATGGGTTACTGAGTCAGACTCAAGTTCAAATCCTGATTTGGCCACTCTTGCCTTTGTGATCTTTGAATTATTTAACCTATCCGTTTTCATATTTCTGAAATGTGTAATGGATGTAATAACTATATCAATCCCCTGGCTTCTTGTGAATATTAAATAACTGAATGAGTGAAGTTTTTCTGGTACTTAGTAACTTTTAAATGTATTTTAACTAGTATCATGTATATATTTCATAAGCCTTCCCACTTATTCAATAAAATATAGATCACATGGGTGATATTTAACATGATGTTTCCCAATTCTCTACTATGAATAATAATTTGGAAATTTGAAGACTTCTGGCAGAAGTCTAATTTGAGAAGTATGATCATTTTTCATTCTATTTTTTTAAAATATATCTTAGTACTCTTAGAACTGTGTGCAAAAGAGAGCATCATCTTATTTTTAACCATTATTAGTATTTACCACTTTACACAAAAATAGAAAGAGAAAAAGGTCAACATAGTTGTAATGTCACTCCCTTAAAGATTGCACAAGTTTCATACATTACAATCAAAGTAACTATGCTCTTTAATACTTACATAGTAAGTGTAAGTATTAAACTTACACTTTTAATACTTACTTTAAATACACTTTTTGCAGTATTCATTAAAGACAACATAGAAACATAAACCTGTTTAAATGTTGGCTTACCTGGCTGGCTCAGTCAGTAAAACATACAACTCTTGATCTCACAGTCATGAGTTTAAGCCCCACTTTGAGTGTGGAGCCTACTTGAAATAAAAATTACACACAGACACACAAAATGTTTAAAGATTATACTCATGATATTTATAGAAAATATTTTTTCTCTCCCTTTCTCTTCCTTCTTTACATCTTTTTAAGGTAATAAGATAATAATTCTCTTAATAAAATACTGTGAAGCTCTTTCTATTTATGACCAATAATGTAATCTATCTTCATTTAGACTATTTCTTTTTTGTGATTGTGGCTGCTATTTTATTTATTTATTTATTTTTTTATTTTTTTAAATTTTTATTTATTTATGATAGTCACAGAGAGAAAGACAGAGAGGCAGAGATACAGGCAGAGGGAGAAGCAGGCTCCATGCACCAGGAGCCCAATGTGGGATTCGATCCCAGGTCTCCAGGATCGCGCCCTGGGCCAAAGGCAGGCGCTAAACCGCTGTACCACCCAGGGATCCCTGTGGCTGCTATTTTAAAGAGAACTCGGAAGGAGATAAATCCATGCATATTTGTAATGATATGCCTATTACATATTGCCACAAATGGAAGGTTATAAGGTATTTACATTTTAAGTGCTTTAATACAAGTGGCCAAATTACTATCTAGAATTGTTATAAGGATCTTTCTATCAGTAATGCATACGTGTCTCTTTCCCCATGCCTTCCTCCATACTGACAATCATTTCCTCTTTAACCCTCCTCCTGATATATAAAAATATGTTCCAATGCTTTAATACACATTTCTATAAAGATAAGTTAGTTTAGAAAGGTTTTTATTTTTTTTTAATTTACTTATTTCTTCTTTTTGTTTTAATTGCTTATTCATGTTCTCCATTTTTCTTTCAATTTTTCATTTGGTTTCTAAAATTTCCTGATACGTGAAAGAAAATATTTTATATACTGTCATGTAAGTATATGTTCTAGTTTGCAATTTTCTATTTGTGTCATATATAAACACTGTATTTTTGTTTGTTTGTTTGTTTATTTATTTATTTATTTAAAAGAGTGAGAGAGAGATCATGAGCAGTGGGAAGGGCAGAGGGAGAAACAGACTGACTCCCTACTGAGCAGGGAGCCTAATACTGGACTCCATTCCATGATCCTGGGATCATGACCTGAGCTGAAGGCAGACACTTAACTGACTGAACCATACAGGTACCCAAATGCTGTATTTTTATGAGCCTAACTCATAAATATGATATGAATCAATTTTTGTTTCTAATTTTTGTACCATGACTTAAGTTATTTTACATGCATATTGTGTACTAGTATTCATTAAATATACAGAGTATTGAGTATTCAGCACAGACACTGAGACATAATGTGGAAAGTCAAGACTGTAAAGTTTCTCATAAACAGAAGTATAGAAAAAATATATACATACAGATGAAGTAAAACTGACAGTAGGTAACATTCTGTAGGAAGCCTCTCATGATTTTCTACATTTATTCCATTCTGTTAGCATACATGAGCCATTGCTTGGGCCTGACCAGATTGTTCTTTGCCTGTATGCAAAGCAATAATGTCTGTGAATTATATTATCAAGAGAGTTCAAGTTTTTGATAGGTAATTTTACACAACATAAATATTGTAATTACTGATTTTGGATTGTTATTGCCATTGCTTAATATTATACTTATATTTTCATATATGCATTTATCTCTGTAAATTTGTCAGAAAGGATGTCTATGTCAAACTACTTATACACACACAAAAAATATAAAACACAATCACTTGTACATTAAAGTTACAATTACCAAATTACTGCTGCTGGTGTCTTAAAAGTTACAATTTAAACACTCAATATTGAAAACAAAAAATATAGATTTGTTCTTTATACAGAGTATAAATTATATTACACCTAAAAATAATTTTGTTTGCAATTCTCAAAATCATCACCTATAAGTTATATTTACAGGTTGAACACCTATAATTTTTAGAAAATACTTGCTTTTTATACTAAACTCAACAAATAGTATATCTGAATACATAATGTATTAAAATGAAACAGGATCATAATACAAATAAATCAAGATACATACTCTGAAAGATATTTTTTAAAGTAGTTTATAAAAGCAATTAGATTTTTCTAGACTTAAAATATTTCCATTCTTGGCCCACTAAACTTATACTCTGCAACTATATTTAACTTGCCATACAATTCCTCTCTCTTTACTATACACAAGTTACTTTTACTTAAATAATTTTTAATGTATAATCAGTTTTACATAAACGAAAAACCCACTGAAATGCATAAACTACAAACCATACAACTTCATTAATTTGATAAAATTATTACCATAACCCAGCCAAGTTAAGAGACACACACAAATTCTAGCACAGCAAATGCTCAATCCTAACCCCTTTCCAATGGATAGGTTTCTTCCTTTTCAGAGAGCAGCATAACTTTCACTTTTCTGGCATTCGATTTCTTGTTTTTACCTTAACTAGATATTTGGTACCAAAAATATTGAAAGGTTACAGAAACTAGAAGGAGAGAATACCTTAATGTCAATCTTCTTGAGAAGAAAAACAGCCTTTAATCAAGGGAAACAGTTATCCCAAGGATACCTCCTCACAAATAAAAATCTAAAGGAAGAAATATTGATGCCATAATACCTCTCTCCAATCTTGTAGCAAACCTCCTCACTCACAACTTCTATCCAAAAGCTAGAAGGCAAAGGAATCTGTTGATATCATCCATGTAGGATAGAAAAACAAAAACTTAACAGACATTAAAAACTATTAAAGAAATCCCATCCAAAGCAAACTCTTAAATTACCATAGACCCTATGGATTAAATATGTTTTTTTGTAAAGTAAATTAATCATTTGGCAAATATAATCCTTAAGAAATAGTGTTCAGCCAAACTTTTGCAGCCTGCTTTTCAGAAATAGCAAATTTCCTAGAAGCAATATATACTTAGGGAACATGTAGAAGAGAAATGATGTTTGGCAAGCAGCACTTCAGCTCTTGATCACAGCCACTGAAAAGAATGAGATTTAAATCATCCAAAATGCAAACACAGAAAGATCTGTGAATAGTTGAACTCTAAGTGATAAAAAAAATATATTGAATTAAAAGTAGAATTGAAAAATAGATCCCAGAGATGATTCATTTAAAAACACTAATTAATAAGCATAAATTTAGGCGATCATCACAAAGACAATAAAAATAGGCAAAATGACCCAAAACTATATGTGAAAATTATATATATATATATATTTTATATATATCTTCTATATATATATAAAATATATAGCCATACATACAAAGCAAATAAAATAATTATATGCAATTGGTGTTTTCAGCTTTATGGAAATTATTTTTAAATCTTTAATGAAAATATATTAACAAATACAATCATCAGATACCAGGAGATAAAGCAATTTAAAATTATGTTAAAGGATAATAGAAAAGTATGGAATTATTTTTCTTCATTAAAGCACCAGGCATGACTATTTTCATAGATGTATTCAGTGATATATTTGAGTAAACTCTAATTCTAATGGTATTTAAATTCTTCAAGAAGATATAAAAGGTAGGAGAGATTTTTGTTATCTTGGTGTAATCAGAATAACTTATAAGAAATCTTTACAAAAACAAAACAGTGAAAAATACAGACCAGATCATTCTAGAATTGGTGCAAAATATCTTAAATAAAATTTAATTTAGCTATAAAGACTTAAAATATTTAAATCTGATCAGGTGAAGTTTATCCCAAGATAGAAAATTCCTCAAAATTAGGAAATCTTTTTTTACGTAGCTAATCAAAGTAATAAGTCTGTGAGGGATAATGTGGTTGTCTATTTAGATTTAAAAATTTATAATGGGCTCCTGGGTGGCTCAGTGGTTGAGCATCTACCTTGGCTCAGGTCATGATCCTGGGGTCCTGGGATGAGTCCTGCATCAGGCTTGCCACAGGGAACCTGCTTCTCCTTCTGCCTAGGTATCTGCCTCTTTCTCTGTGTGTCTTATGAATAAATTAATAGAATCTTTAAAAATAAAATGAAATCCAGTAACTATTCCATTTAAAAACAAGAAGTTTTTATAAAAATAAAGCAGAACTTGAAAGATACTTTATTTACATAAGGAAAAGGAGGAATGGAAACTCCTTAAATATTTATTCCCTAAACAAAACATATTATTTTTTATTTTCCAGCTTCTCAATCTTAAGCATAATTTTAAGGGTTAACACAGTGTCAATGATATTTAAAAAGATAAAATCTCTAATTAGCAAATCTATTATTTCCATTTCCATTTTCTATCAGTGTTTCCCTGTTGGCATTGACTGAAATGCCATGAAATGTTGGCATTTATTGAAATGCCAAAGGCATTAATTGAAAAAGTCAATCTTCCTACATAACCTTAGAGAATTGGAAGGTAAAATGCTCTAAAAAAAAAAAAGCATTGTGAATATAACTCATTTTTTCTTTATTACTTTATTAAAATATTAAACATGAATAAATGGCCACCTTTATTTATAAACATAGAAACAGTATAAATTATTAGTTTCATGTAATTGACTTGTATTTATTTAGTATCTAGAGAGAAGTTCTGGCCTTACTAGAACTATTATTCTAATAAGAAGGCAGGGGGAACTGCAGGAAGTATTATTTTAGATAAATTGATCTGGGCAGGTGTTGGAGGAGGTAATTGAGAAGATGTAACCTCTGGTTAATTCAAGACCTGGGCAACTAAAGGTTCCTCCTCCACCCCTGTCCTTGGAATTAAAGTTCCACCCACTGTTTCCACAGTGGGAGCTCTTTCAAGAAGGCAACCGTGAGAGAGTAGAGTGATGTTGAGATCATCTGGATGATGTACTTGACTGAACCCAGTCAAGCCTCAGTAAAATCCTTTACTGTGGAGGCTGTGGAGATCTACTTGTCTTGTAGCTGCCAACACCAGCCTTGTACAGAAGCTCCCCTGCTTATTAAAACTGCCACTTTCCAATCGAGAGTGGTCTGTCTTGTTGTTCCATCTCTCCTTACCTTTGGTATTTGGGGAACCAGTTTGTAAACCAACAGGTTTCTTCAAAGATATATTTTTTTGTGGGGTGGGGGAGAAGAAGAAGCGAAACCAGAACATAGATTGAAGGAAAGAGCTTCCTGAGGGGAAAATTAAAAATGTATTTGGAATAAAGGGAAGAGCTTGGCAAAATTGTACTTGGAAATTTTAACTAATAGCAAGAAAGCTAATACTGCAGGAGCACGCAGTTTAAGTCAGCTATTCAGGGGTCAATTGATACAGAGTTCATTATACCAAGGTTAAATGTATTTGTATTTATTCCAAATGTAATAGGTCCAAATGTATTGGGGGTGACTAAAGATGTAAACAACACAATTTTATTGGCATTTTAAAAAGATCATCAAGATGCAATATGGACTATTGATTTTGAGGAGCAAAATTAGAACCATGGGAAACAGTTGGATTTTTCTGAATTCTGAGTGAAAGAGAACAATGGCTGAAGGTGGATGTGGTCATGCAAAGCAGCTGGATGTAACTTTTATCTTAAAGAAACTAAAGGATGTATTTAAAGAATAGTTATGGGGATAAGAAAAAAGACAACCTAATCAGCTAAATGAATGCTGATGCTATTTCTTGAAATGTAGGTAACAAAGGGAGAAAGACATTTCTGCAAGACATTAAAAAAATAATTTTGGACACATGGAATTTGAGATACCTGAAGTCAGTATTAACAAGGTAGCTTGATAAATGATCTTATGCTTCAGGGGAACTCAGTTCTGGTTAACATATCACAAAAATTAAGACCTATTGAAGATTTTTCTGAATGACATTCCAGAATGACATTTCATGCAAAAATAACACTATGTTTGGCTTATAATTAAGGGTCTCTAGAATTATACTTAATTCAAACTAAACCAGAATGGTGAATTTAACATTGATTAATAAGTTGTAGATAGGCCTAGGTATGGATCATGATTCAGTTTGGAATATGGCTGAAAGTACAAGGAATGAGGGATAAACATTTGTTTTTTGTTTCTTTTGTTGTTCAGAGACCAGGAAAGAGTTCTCATTAATGGCAATGAACGAATAGAAGAAATTAAACATTTTTAAAAAAGATTTTATTTATTCATTCATTCGAGACATGCAGAGAGAGGCAGAGACATAGGCAGAGGGAGGAGCAGGCTCCTTGCAGGGAGCCCGATGTGGGACTCCATCCTTGGAACCCGGGATCATGCCCTGAGCTGAAGGCAGATGCTCAACTGCTGAGCCACCCAGGTGTCCCAAGAAATTAATCATGTTTAAGCCATTCTTTTTAACTATTAACATAAAAATCACTGAAAAATTGAAATGTCAGTAGTTTAAGGAAATAATGTGACAAAATAAGAACAGTACTTATGTTAATAACACAAGGCTCAGTCTTCCCTTTTACATCCTTTTGGTAAGTGATGTTTTATTTGATGTTTTACTTTTTTGGTTGTTATTGTTTTTAGCTGTGACATATAGTTATTTTATGTGCCATGCTACTCAATTCTAATGATTTTTTTTTTAAAGATTTTTTATTTATTCATTCATAGACACAGAGAGAGAGGCAGAGACACAGGCAGAGGGAGAGGGAGACACAGGCTCCAAGCAGGAAGCCCAATGTGGGACCTGATCCTGGGTCTCCAGGATCACACCCCAGGCTGCAGGCGGTGCCAAACTGCTGTGCCACCGGGGCTGCCCAATTCTAATGATTTTTACAGACAAAGATTTGGGGTCACAGAAAGGTTAAATGACTCATCCAGAATCACATAATGGATTAGTGAGGGAGCCAGAATTTAAACTGGAAGTAGCCAGGCTCCATTTTATGCTCTGATTTCTATGTGATCTTGGCTCTGTGTTCTTATGTAATTCTTATATATTTTATTATAAAACACAGCACTTTGCTTTATACTGGATCATGTTTCTATTGTTAGACTATAAGTCACTTTGATCATGGTTTTACCCACTTATATAATCCTAGTATCCGTCCAGCATCCCAAATAGATTAGATGAAAAATAAAAAAGATCACTGAAAGAATGTTTATATTCCAGAGTCATGAGAATTACACCATGCATATTTAATTAATGACTTACTTTGAGAATTGTAGAGAACTATAATCTTAGATATAAGAAAGGAAAAAAGAATTTACAGCTTGGACACTAAATGATAAAAGAGTAATAACATCATATTTTTAAAATCTGAATTTTACTTTTTGTGTTGGCAAAGCCAAAGCTAGTTAAAAGTTTAGAGATTTGTAATCCTGCCTTTAGAGTACACAATTAAGTTTACAATATTACCTTTAAGAGCAGACCATATGCATATAATCAATGAACACCTCGGTAACTTCAACTTGGTATGGAGTTTCAAATTTCAGGATGCTTTTAGATTTTACTGAAATCTATTTCCTGAATGGAGCATCTTCTATGTTCCCAAATGGACTTACTCTTCCCTTTAATTTTTCAATCAAGATTTTATAGAATGCTTCTTTAATAATCTTTTTGAAGAGTTAAGAGTGCAGAGAGAGGAGGACCTTATGCTTTCCTCATCCCTTAAACACAGCTAGATAGTTATCAAATCATTCTGATCAACCAGAAAATTGATCTGATGACTGAGAGAACAAATTGCACAACTAGAGAGAGAGAAAGAGTCACATTGTGGAAGGTAGGAGGTGTGGGATGTGATTTGGGGGAGAAAAGAATCACAGGTGCTGTGGAGAAGAAGGAGCCTGGTCACCAAGAGACGAGAGAGAAAGAGAGAGAGAAAAAATAGCATGCAGGGGATTGCATAAGAAAAACACTTCCCCAAAATGATTGACTGAAAAAACAAAAGGCACTGATCATTGCAAGTGTTTTTTTTTTTTTTTTGTTTTTTTTTTTAAGTAGCAAAGCTGAAAGTCTGAAGTTTTAGGATCCACCCCATTGTCAAGTGGAGCCTGGTAGGTGTAGAAGTGCTTTTGGAGGAGAAGGAGGGCAGATGCTCAGGAGTGGACAGTATGCTCTGAGGATTCCTTGGGTCATGCTGGAAGAACCAGTTCCTCTTCAAGCAGTGCATTTGTGAAAGGGAGCACTGGGGACAAAAATGATAGTAGTGACAATGACCTGCCCCAATTAGTGAGGACAGAGACACCTGCCTAGGGATAGCTGACCTGGATGCTGTTTTTTTTTTTTTTTTTTTTTTTCTGTGCTTTACCATAAATTCCAACTCCCTACATGTTCTATGACTGCTTTTCTGGAACAAACTAGTACCAGCTGCAGCATGGTGAGACGATCCCCCAGAGGATCAGTGCAGGTCCATGCCACACAGGGTCTCTAAAATTTGGAGTTTTGAAACCTCTGATGCCTGAGATAAAACACAGGAGCACTGCACTCACTGCTGGATGGGCAAATAGTTCTGTTGAAGACAGGGTGAAAGCAAGAATCTCACAGGGGCTTGGAACACAAGATGGGCAATTGTTCACTCTTTTGTGAGGACTACCTGAACTACCTGAATACCAGTAAGTGTGAACTGTCCTCTTCTTAGAAGAGAGCTAGCTGACTCAATTTTTCACCTCTCCCATCTGCACTGATGAACTTCAGTGCCTGATACAGTGCACCCAGTAAAGACTTGAGTTTCTAACACCAAACCCTACCTCATTGTACTATGCAGATACCTTTTTTAATAGGACAAGTGTGACTGAGAGCTAGAGCAGCAGCAAGCCCCCTATCCCCCCAAAGACCAGCACAATTTCCACTGCATGCACCAGATCTATTGATCAAGAATGTGGTGAAGCTTCAGCTCTAGTGGAAATAGGACCAGGCACAAACTTTCCTAAAAAGACAGAGATCTAGACTAAATGTTAAGATGGAGGAATTCATCCCAAAAGAAAGAACAAGGAAATGTCATGGCCACGAGCTAATCAAAATAGATAAAAGTAATATGCCTGATCCAGTATTTAAAAAAAAAAAAAAACAGTCATAAAGATACTAGCTGGGCTTGATAAAAGCATAGAAGACACCACAGAGACCTTTACTCCAGAGATTAAAAAACAAAACAAAACAAACAAAAAAAAAACTAACTAAAAACTAGTCAGGCTGAAATATAAAATGCAGATACAATGCAGAAATATAAAATCCTAGATACAAAACTGAATGGATGTAATGACCACAAGGATAGAAGAAACAGAGGAATGAATAAGTGGTATCAAAGACTAAAATTATGGAAAATAATGAAGCTGGAAAAAAGAGGTAAAGAACAATATTGGATCTTGAATGTAGTCTTAGGGAACTCAGAGATTCCATAAGCATAATCACATTTGTATTATAGGAGTCCCAGAAGAAGAAGAGAAGGGAAAAAAGGGCAAAAGGTTTACTTAAGCAAATTATAGCTGAAAACTTCTCTAAACTGGGGAAGGAGACAGACATGCAAATCCAGGAGGCACAGAGACTCCCATCAAAATCAACAAAAGCAGGCAACACTAAGACATATCTTAGTCAGAATTTCCTTAATACAGAGATAAGGAAAGAATCCTGAAAGCAGCAAGGGAAAATAAGTCCCTAGCCTAACAGGGAAGACAAAACAGGTAAGTAACAGATTTATCCACAGAAATGTGGTAGGCCAGAAGAGAGTGGCATAAAATATTCAAGTGCTGAATGGGAAAAATTTTCTATCTGTACATATAATGCAATCTCTATCAAAATAATACCAGTATTATTTATAATAATAATATCAGCTAGAACAAAGAATTTTAAATACTGTGTTGAACCACAAAAGACCCTGAATAGCCAAAGCAATATTGAAAAAGAAAAACAAAGCTGGAGGAATCATGATTCTACACTTCAAGCTACACTACAAATCTATAGTCATGAAGACAGTATGGCACTGGCACAAAAACGAAACATAGATCAATGGAACATAATGGAAAACATAGGTCAATGGAACATAATGTGAGTCCAGAAATGGGCTCACAACTATCTTGCCAGCTAATTTTAGAGAAGCAGGAAAGAATATCCAATGGTATACACAAAATCTCTTCAACAAATGGTGTTGGGAAAACTGGACAATAACATGCAGAAGAATGAAACTGGACCACTTTGTTACACCATACACAAAAATAAACTCAAAATAGATGAAAGGCCTCAATGTGAGACAGGAAACCATCCAAATCCTGGAGTAGAACACATGCAGCAACTTATTTGACCTTTTGCACAATGAAGGAAACAATCAAGAAAACTAAAGGCATCCTATGGAATGGGAGAGGATATAACATATGTGATAAAGGGTTGGTATCCAAAATCTATAAAGAATTTATCAAACTCAATACCACAAAAACAAATAATCCAGCTAAGAAATGGATAGAAGACATGAATAGATGACATGTTTCCAAACACATCCAGATGGTTAACAGACACATGGAAAGATGCTTAACTTCACTCATCATCGGGAAAATACAAATCAAAACCATGATGAGATATCCCCTCACACCTGTCAGAATGGCTAAAGTTAGCAACACAAGAAACAGCAGGTATTGGTGAGGATGTGAAGAGAGAAGAACGCTCTTGCACTGTTAGTGGGAATGCAAACGGATGCAGCTACTCTGGAAAACAGTATGGAGGTTCCTCAAAAAGTTAAATATAAAACTACCCTATGACCCAGCAATTGCAGTACTAGGAATTTACTCAAAGGATACAAAAATACAGATTTGAAGGAATAGATGCATCCCAATGTTTATAGCAGCATTATCA
The DNA here is from genome assembly GCF_003254725.2 of Canis lupus dingo. Lineage (NCBI taxonomy): Eukaryota > Metazoa > Chordata > Mammalia > Carnivora > Canidae > Canis > Canis lupus. Next base: position 3,998,972 of record NC_064279.1, on the reverse strand, counting down.
ATAATTATCAAACTATGGAGGGATCCCTGGGTGGCGCAGCGGTTTGGTGCCTGCCTTTGGCCCAGGGCGCGATCCTGGAGATCCGGGATTGAATCCCACATCAGGCTCCCGGTGCATGGAGCCTGCTTCTCTCTCTGCCTCTCTCTCTCTCTCTCTCTCTCTCTCTCTCTCTCTCTGTGACTATCATAAATGAATAAAAAATAAACAAACAAACAAACAAACAAAAACTATGGAGACAGTCTGACTGTCCATCAACTAATGAATGGATAAAGATGTATCTTACATATATATATAGTAATACTATTATTAGCTTACCTTATTTTTATATAGCTTACCTTTGCAGTGATGTGGATGGAGCTAGATTGTAGTATTCTAAGGAAAATAAGTCAGTAACATGAAAATCATATGATTTTACTCACATGTGGAATTTAAGAAACTAAGATGAAATATAGAAGAGAAGAAAAAAGAGAAGAGGGAAACAAACCGTAAGAGACTCTTAACAATAGAGAACACATTGAGGGCTGATAGAGGGATGTGGGTGGGAGATAAGCTAAGTGGGTGATGAGTATTTAGGAGGATACTTGTGTTGAGCACTGGATGCTTATGTAAGTGATGAATCATTAAATTCTAGTCCTGAGTATTACATTATTTTTAACTAATTAGAATTTAAATTTAAAAATTGAAAAAAAATCAATCTTTTTGAAAAGCATCTAGTCATACACATTTTCTTTTTAATTTTTTCAAGGACTAAATGTATTAAACTCTGTCCATTTAATTTCATTCCCTTGTGTTATTCTGGTGACAAAAATATATATCTTTCTATATTGCTTACATATATCTGGAATGTATCTTTATCTTTTACATGTGCATTTCTCTTAAAGGAATACAGGTGAAAATTTTTTCTCTTTTATTCATTTTATTAATTTTATAATTATCTATTGCAAGAGTATTAGGATAGTCGATCCATTTCATAATGATGAAATTTCAAAATATCTCCAATTTATAAAGTTATTTGGCAATAAATAATTTAATATCTGCATCTATAATTATATATGTATATATCTTTATCATCAACTGTACTTGTATACAAATCTATAATTATATCTTTATCATTGATACAATATTGATATATCTAGTTGCCTCTGCTTTTCCTGTAGAATAGTTTTCTATAAGCAAGAATGACAGGCAACAAGGTAATTAATATACAAATATTGCTATGAAATTACTCATTAAAATATTATGGAGAATTATATTACCACTAATATCATTTTAAATTTTACCACTTTTCATAGCCTCATAATTAATAAATATTTATGATTATTTTATTTTATTATTAAATTTCTAGTTGTATGTTCATAATCGAGTGTATTAGAGAGAATATTTTATCTTTTATTAATTGTTTATATTATTTAATCATTTTTATATTAGATAGTATTATAGTTATTAGAAAACGAAATATTACCTTTTGGTTATATGTGTTACAGCAATTTCTTTCAGTCTCTTAGATTATTGTTTACTTATCCATGTCATTCAGTATATATAAAAATTAAATTACATTGTTTTAGAAGTATGGCAGTACAATATACATGAGCAAAATAAGCAATAAAATATTTTAAAGGAGGCAATGATAACATAACATGATACTGTTATACTCCTCTCAAATGATACATATGAAGAATTAGAAAATTCAAGAATACTTAGAACCAATATCCATTCCTTCTTAAAGGATTCTGTAATGAAACAAACCAGGGTATGAATTTTAGTCCTGCAAGTTACTAGACATCAGACTATGTGTAAATTATTTCAACTCTGAATTTTTTTTCATCTTCACATAATATTTACAGTCCCACTCTCAAGAGCAAAGAAGACAGTAAATACCCCAAAAATGTTAACAATATTTTTTGGCAAAGATGAAAATAGAGAGCTTAAATACTCTGTTTCAGATCCGGACTGGGTAAAAAAATAGGAATAAAAAGCAGTCTTGTTAAAATTAGCATATATACATACATAAACTATCCATAAGTAGTCAATATGAAAATTCTGTCCTTCATGAGGAGGTAAAATATGAATGAATGAATAAATATACCATACTCCTTATTAGGCATACTGAATATTGCTAAAAAAACTATTTTTAACACTTTTAATGCAATTTAAACCAAAATATTAATGAGAATTTTACAAAATGCTTAGAAATTTGAGAAATACTGAAATTTCATGTGAGAAAATAAAAGTTTTGAGTAGAACCCTCTGAAAAAGTGTTGCAGTTGGAGAAACTTAAAAGGTACATAGGTTGGCTATGTTGTCTTATACCCAAGTAGCATTACAAATAACAAAGGAGGTGGGCTGCTTGGGTGGCTCAGTTGGTTAAGCATCTGCCCTCTGCTCAAGTCATGATCTCAGGGTCCTGGGAGAACATTAAGATTTGATGAATAGTTCAAACATGTAACCATTTACATCTGTCTTTAAGCTTCAATAAAACCCAATTCATATCACTAATATTTGTATTTTCTTTTAAGTAAATGAGAGCACTTCCAGTTTAACTTGTTCAGTAACAACGTCAGCAAGACAATAAATAAGAATGTAAGAGTTTGTCATAAATATGTTATTGTGCTGTGAACTGACTTACTTTGCAATAAGCTTTAAATTTCTTAAAAGAGGACTTATTTTTAAAAAAATCAGTATGAATGAAATTAATAAGTACAAATAATAGCCATGTATGTAGTGATTTGAAACTTAAATAGTGACATTAATCTGTATCAGCCCTAGGTGGTTTATGTCTAACATAACTTTGAGGTAGATAACCTCTTACTTCCTTACTAGTCTAGTTCTCTGTGATTCTTAAGAAAAATTAATCAAGTGGGCTGACATTTTTGTATCAGATGTGTATTTTATTTCTTAAATAATTCACTGTATTTCAATCATTCTAACATAGTATTTCTGAAAAACTATAAGGGTCTCCAAATATATAGTGCTTTCGATGAAGAGATTCAAAAAAATTAGAAATACTTATACAGCCTACTAGAATTTTATGGGCTTAGATAGGTTCAAAAATATTTTTAATAATACTTTTTTTGACTTATTATTGTCCAAATAATTTTGGCAGTAGACATAACCCCTGTGGCACAAAACCAATTCTCTTAAAGCAAATTGTGTGACTTGCTGTTGGATTCTCAGGACCCAATGGTTTAGATTTGTCTCTCAATAATTGCACATGCTTTTTGAGATATTTGATATTTACCAATTTATAGTTTCTTAAAATACTCAAGGATATCAATGGTGATTTAAAAATAATACATAAATCTGAAGAAAAATGACATCTAAAATTGATAGCAATAGTGCAGATTAAAAAGAAATTGCTAGCTATTCACCATTTTCATTAGTCTAATTTCTTTTTAATTTTTGGCAATAATGTTTCAGGTAAAGTGTACTATTGACTAGCTTGATAATTAAATTATAATTAATGCACTGGTATTTGGAATTCATTGAAAATATCAAAATTCTGCAATCATTAAAAAATGACACCTTTCTGGGGCACCTGGGTGGCTCAGTCAGGTAAGTGTCTGCCCTTGGTCAGGTCATGAATTCAGTGTCTTGGGATTGGTCAGTGTTGGGCTTCTTGTTCAGGGGGGAGTCTGCTTCAACCTCTCCCCTCCACCACCCCATCCCCGCTCATGTACTGTTGGAAACAAACAAACAAACAAATAAATAATAAAATATTTTAAATAATTCCACATTTCTAACTTCATTCGGTCTTTGGAAAATGTACTGTTATACTCAAAATCTCTCATCTTTTTTTTACCATATTTTTCCAAAACATCCTTGTACTGCAATTAGTTACATTAAAAAGCAATAACCACAAGTACAATTAATATTTTTCTAAATGATATTTCATTTCATTTTTGCCAAGTTGAACAAATGATTTTTCACCTCCCTCCTATGGCATAGCACAGTCTTGAGACCAGGTATGCACAAAATAAATATTTGTTAAGTTAACCAATGATCTTGATCAAAATTAAGTAATTGATTCTTTCAAGTGCCTGTTTGCAGATTGCCAAGGAATGAATAGATTTCACTATTTGAATCAATTATTTCTCATATGTAAGTATCTAAATTAAGATCTGGGTCAATATTAGTCAAATTTCCTCTCCCTCCAGATAATTTCATAGAAAATTAAAATCACCTGTACTAATACCGGTCAGCATGATTGGTATTCTTAAATAATGAAACAAGGTGAATTACATATTCCTCTTGTGTTTCAAACTCTCCAAAAGATATTAAGCATTAAAAGAGAAATATTCATTAGGAATTCCTATATTATCTTAACAATGAAAATACCTATTGATGTGCTGTTATATTATTGGAGAAAGCAGGATGGAGAAGTTGTGATATAAAAATAATAAATGAACCTATTTTTCTTTATAGTATAGATATGAGACAAGGATCAAAAACATAATTTATCCAAGGACTCAGAAAAGCTGTAATTTTTTCAAGCCTGTTTTAACTCCAACATAGATCCAGTAACAACTTTGCTGGATTGATAGGGAAAAAAGTTGAAGTTATTTAAACAGCAGCAAATGTATTGGATTTCTCATTTGAAGTGCCATTTGCAATACTCAAAGGAACTTCACATTTGGCTGAAAAAGCACACACCATTATTCAACTAGAATGCTGTATGACTTCTGGCAGCCAAAAAGGCATTATTAATATCATCGTCATCATCATCATCACCATCATCATCAACATTATTATGAAAAAGGGCACTTAATCTCCCCCTAGGAATTCTAAAATGAATACAGTCCAGTTTGTAAGAATTGTACTATACATTTTTTTAAATGAGTAAATGAAAGGATGAGAAAATAGCTCTGATGTTTTATTACCTTGGAACCTGGGACTATAAAGAGACCCGAATTATACAATGTAAAATTATGGGAAAATAAAATGGCACAATGTGCAGTAATTTACAATCAATTTAGTCTGTGTCAAGTCATAAATCTGTTCTTCAAATAGATTTCTCACTATTGGAATGAGTGTTTAATTTTAACGTTCATGTGTTTCCCCTGTGCCAGTCCTTTAGGAGTTGTCTCAATAAAATTTCACAATGTTCAAAGATATTTTTGACCTGATCAAATCACTGCATTATATATATATATATATATATATGGAAAACTTCACAACTTGTCAATAGATTCAGGCTGAAATTTTCAAAACCTGGCCTCAAAAAGGTATACAAAAATTGCACATTTGAGTTCCCCTGTTGACATTTAGCTAAAGCACATACCCATTTTCATGCCTAAGTGCCTGCTGAAGTGAAATAATCGTGCATTTAGGTGCCAAATGCAATATCTGAGTTGAAAGGGTGGCCTCTATTTCAGAGAAGGTTAAATATTTTCTATAGTGGTCTTCAGTATTTGTCAGGGCTGTTTGAAGAATGGAAACAAGTTGTCATTGAACTAAGGTAATTATTCGGTCATGGTAGAACCTTAGCTGGGGTGCTGCATCTGGCATGATGTACATCACATGGACTCTAGCCTACGTATTTTACATAGTGTATCTCCTCAGAACACAGTTAAAATTCACATCGTTTCTAGACTGTTTATGTTTTTCTTCAGCAACATTATTCCCGAGATATCTGAAGCATTTTCAAGCAATACACTGAACAGAGTGCACAGAGATATTTACAGCAGGTGGAGAAGAACAATGCAAACTGAAACACTCTACCTCCACTGCAAAGAATACTCGCCCTAGGTGAATAGTATATAAATTCAGCAAATAAATATTTTTGCCCGGTACTGCAAAAAGCTCCACAGGGACATTTTATTTTATTTTATTTTATTTTAATTTTTTTATGTTAGTCAGAGAGAGAGAGAGAGAAGCAGAGACATAGGCAGAGGGAGAAGCAGGCTCCATGCACCGGGAGCCCGACGTGGGATTCGATCCCGGGTCTCCAGGATCGCGCCCTGGGCCAAAGGCAGGCGCCAAACCGCTGCGCCATCCAGGGATCCCCACAGGGACATTTTAAAGAGGGAAAAGCAAGTGAAAATATCTTTTGCTGCCAGAAAGGATTTAGTTGCCTGAAAATTACAAGGTGGGGCTCAAAATACACATTTTTTTCTTTTAACTGAATAAAATGAATATTTTCCTTTGGCATACGTTTATGAGATCCTTACTATAGAAATTAGCCAGGGCTGAGTCCAGCTTTTTGAAACCTCTATGGCAAATTTTGATAAAACAAATAGAACCCAGAAAGAAAGAAAGAAGGAAAGAAAGAAAGAAAGAAAGAAAGAAAGAAAGAAAGAAAGAAAGAAAGAAAGAAAGAAAAAGAAGAAGAAGAAAGAAAGAAAGAGAGAAAGAAAAAATTAAAAAGGAAAAAAGTTATTAATTTGTCTCTTCCAGCTTTCATAGTTTCTGCTTTCCCAGAAGACACTGAGACTGGGATTCAAGTGAAAGTAATGTGACCACTGCAGAAAATACAGCCAATACAAGAATGCATTATCAATTATGGGCCAATGGAACTTAATTCTGCAAAGAACTGGTATCACCCAAACTCTAAGCAGCAGGGTTATCCCACATGAATCGATGGAGATGGAGGCTGTATACGTAGATAGGTATGCCTAGTCAGTCTCTATTGATTGAGGCTGATCCCAGGGATGGCTAATTCCCCACCACTCAGGAAGGACTGCTGGGTTTTGGAAGTGCCTTTTCCTAAAATTTCAGGAAAAAAGGGATCTAGAGATACAGGTCTAGGCAGTAGGGATCATTTACAATGGGATTGTAAGACTATGACTTAAAAAAGAGTTTCATTTCAAACTCATCTAGTGATATGAACCAGAGACTTTTTGTACCATCTTTGAAGACATTAGATCCCAAACACTGGTATAATAATCGCCCTAGGGCTAGTACCATATTGGTTTATCTGTCTACTTCTCTGCTTATTTGAGCAAATCCGTCCCCTCCCCCTTTTTTTTCCTTATACTTCAGAGTTTTCCATTTTTCTTGGGAAGGCAGCCAAATTAATTATTCTTCTTTATTTATTTTTAATTCAGCTTTATTTCTAATTACTTCTAGCAAGAGAGTTTGAGAATTGCCTAGTCCACAATTTTCCTGGAACAAGAAAGTCCCCATAGTGAATTAATTTTATTTACTGGAGGAATTTCCCCCCTGCAAATATATTATTTGATTGATTGGTGATTTATACATTTAATTTTTTTCTCTCCTTCTAGGTATAAATTCCATGAAGATGGGGACATTAGCCTTCAATCACATAGAAGTTACATGAAATAAGTTGAATTTGAAGCCACACAGCCTAACTCCAGGGACTGTGTACTTAACTGGTAAGTTTCGTGGCCAAGTAATTCTAATATAGTTTTCCTTTCAGTAAAATAGTTTTCAGTATAAATTATTAAAGGTACAGCATGGAAAGCTTTTTGCTTGTGTTAGTTTATTTAATACTTGCAATAAAATCAAATAGGTGCATTATTATCCCCATTGCATAGATGAGGGACACGATTGTTTCAATTTAGTTAACAGATAATTAGTAGCAGAATTCAAACCCAGGGCTGCCCTATTTCAGAAGTTCTGTATATCCTTTCTTCCCTCACTTTTTCCTTCCTCTGTTCTTTCCTTCTACACTTTCTCCTTCCCTGTCTTCCTCCCGCTTCATTCTCTCCTCTCTTTCCTTCTTTCCTTCCTTCTTTTTAAATATTGATTGAACTTTAACTGCTTTATTTTCAAGGCACTAGGGCTAAAACAATGAACAAAACCATCATACTTCATGTTTTAATGTACATTCTAGTGAGGGAAAAAAAAAAACAAAAAGTGTAAGCAATCAGATGAGATATTACCCAATTTGGCAAATATTATGAAAGGAGCCAAATGAGTTACTAAAACACAGAATAAACAGAGCCATGTGATCTCACCTCTATAAAAAGGAATTTCTCTGAGGAAGTGATATTTTGGCTGAAATAGGAAATGAGAAGGATCTAGCTTTGCACTGTTTAGAGGACACAGTGCTGCAGATATAGGAGCAGCACGTAAAAAATATGTTAAAAAACAGTTTCTGTGAACTTATGGAAGGACATTTTCTGTGGAGGATAGTGGGCAACAGTAAGCAGGTACAAGATAAGGTTAGAATCAAAAATGCTTTTTGAAATTTTATTACCAAATACCTGTTGTCGACCATCTCTACTGCCACTTCTGATTGTGCACAATTTGCTCTGAACTTTTCAATATTATTTAAACCTATCTTCTAGGGTTTGCTGTTTTTTGTAAATCCTATTCCCTCTTCCAATGCTACTTTTTTTATTTCTTCCTCTTGGAAAAATTTCTAAGTCCCTTTTCCTGTCTTAAAGATTTTCACCTTGTTTCTCCAAGCAAATTTAATTGCTCCCTCTTCTAAATAGCTCTTATATTTTTATTGTGGCATTTACCACATTTTAAGCTCAATAGTGTGTTTATAGCCATGTGCCTTTGCACTAAACTCAGATATCTTCTGGGACAATGGTCTCCTATTCATTCTGTAGTCCAGAGCATGCCCTTTTTCAGAAGTCAGGTTTATTGTGTTCAAATTAAAATAGAGTAAATGTCAAATTTTTAGTGTGTAGTTCACTGCATTCTAACAACAAAAAAGTCATATTGCAACCACAATCATTGCTTAGATTATTTCCATAAATGAAAAAATTTCCCTTGTGCCCTTTGCATTCAAACCTTCTCCCATTATGTTCTCTTGCAATTAGTGATCTGTTTTCTGTCCCTATGGTTTTACCTGTTCCAAGTGTATATAAATAGAACAGTAGAGCATAATCCTTTTGATCCTGCTTCTCTTACACATCATAATGCATTTGGTTGTTAACCACTTGATTGTGTGTCAGTAGTATACCTATTTATATTGCTAACTAGTATCCCCTAATATGGATGACCTACAGTTTCTCTATATATTTACTGTAGGACATACAGGTTGTTTCAGCCTTGAAGATTATGAATAAAGTTTCTATTCATGGACTGATGTTTTTGAGGACATATATTTCATTATTTTGGTCAAATATCTAAGATATTTGAGACTTCTGAGTCATACATTTAGGGAATGTTTACATTTTTAAGAAACTACCAAACTGTTTTTCTAAAGTTACTATAAAATTCCCAGTATCAACTATGAGAGTTTATGTTGTTCCTTAACTGATATTTTCAAATTGCCTCTTATTTTTTTCCAGTTATTCTATAATGTGTGTCATGGTATCTCATTGTAGTTTTAATTTCTCTAGTTACGAATAATGATGAGCATTTTTGATTTGTTTATTCCCCATTTATATATATTCTTTGATCAAGTATCTTTAAAAAGCATCTGCCATTTGTAAATATTGTATCCTTGTCTGAGGAAAGCAGCCTCATCCCATGGATGGATGGAAAAGGGGTCTCCAGCCCAGTTGTCCGTGCTGCAGACCATCTGCTCCCAAAGCCCACTTCCTCGGTCCTGCCTGTTTCTCCTGCCTAATGGGCATCTGTACACTTTGAATTTTTCCATAAGATCTTTAGAATTGTTAGGAACCAAAGACCTCCCTTCAATAGACTTTTCCCTGATTCCAACAACCTTTGAAGTTTGCTCAAATTTGTGGGTGGCTTCATCTCCTCTACCACTTGACATTTAGTCCTATGTTAGCTTGACATCACAGAAGTGCTGAAATGAACAGTCCAATATGAACTAGCCATGACAAAAATCAAAATATTAGTATCAAGCTTCGAGTTTTTACATATTCTGCATATAAATACTTTACCTGACAAGTATTTGAAAATAGTTTTTTTTTTTTGTGACTTTTTGATTTCTTTATAGTGACTTTGGAAAGGTAAAAGTGTTTATTTTGATGAAGTTCAATTTATAAATATTTTAGTGTATTACACTTTTGTGTCCTAATAAAAAATATTTGTCTAACTCAAAGTCACAGTGAATCTCTTCATTGTTTTCTTGTAGAATGTTTATATTTGAAGTTTTGCATTTTGGTTGATGATCCACTTTTAGTAATTCTTTTAATGTAGCACAATGTATAAGTTTGAGGCTCATTTGATTATACATGATACTCAATTGTTCCATTACTATTAGCTGACCACAATGTATTTATTCCATTGGGTTTCTTGGCATATTTATATCAAATAAATTGATCATATATGTGATACTTTATAAAGGTTTGCAATGTACAGTCCATGGCTATACATTCATCAATACTATACCATGTTGACAACCCTGGCTTTATTTTAGGTCTTGAACTCCAGGAGTATGAGTTGTCTATCTTTATGTTGTCTCTCTTATTTATTTGCTTTTCCTCAGAACATAATCACTTGTTGAAATCTATTAAAAAAAAAGGAGGGGTGCCTGGGAGGCTCAGTCAGTAGAGTATATGACTCTTGATCTTAGGATCATGAGTTCAAGCCCCACCTTGGCCATAAAACTAATTTACTTACATACATACATACATACATACATGAATAAATGGAGAAAAAAGAAAAAACTACTGGGAATGTAATTGGTTTGTGATGACTCTATAAACTTTAATTCCTATAACATACCCCTCAAATATTACTCTAATGGGAGTAACAAAGTAGAGTAATATGTTCATAGCCAGCAGTGACAGCCACATCGTGCCTGGAGTTGGGTATATAATAAGTCTTATCTGAATCACACAACTGAACATGTTGGACTAAGGAAATGTTAGATATTCATGCTAGAGGGAAAGTGGATATATGCTGTGAAGTCAAAACAAATAAAAAAAATCCTCATAATAAAGAACATTTTAAGTTGTATATATTTTTCCAACACTGGAAACTATTTCCCTTTGTACATATTACTTCTAATTTAGAGTAATTAAAAGACTATGAATGCAGAATTGGATAAATAGAGTTTGGAGAAGAGGCAAATGTATTAGTCAATATCACAATATTGTAAACTGTAGACATCTTAATTAAAGAAAAACAGCCTTTTTTAGGGACAACCTGAAGTGTTTTTTATGCAGCCTAACATCATTACTGATGATTTGTTTCTTAAGTTAATAGAAGTGCACTCTCCAGGTAGCTTCAAATTCCTGTCATAGATAAATGCTTTTAGCTCTTTCTTTTCATGTCATCATGTTTATGTACCTTCATCAGCCTGAGGCACTTTGTGCTTATTTAGTTTATTTTAAGTGGTCCTTAATTAACAAATGGTTTGACATTCTTCTGTAAAATGAAATTTAAGCTAATATTTTTAATGAATTTATGCTTGAAAATGGCACTTCACAGGGGAATATGATAAACCTATTATTATTCAATACCATGATTGATGAGTCTCTAAATAGCGTTTACAACATTACCAATGCATATTTTCATGATCAGAAAGGATTTTAATAGAATACTCTGAGAAGCAGAATAATTGGAATATAAAAGAACATGATGATATAACATGATATTGGAAGGAGATTGTGTGTTGCTCAAAATGGAATTAAAATGTTTCCTCCAAACAAATCGATATCAATTGTATTTGTAAGAAAAAGATTTATATAGTATGTAATTGCTATCTAGATTATCCTTTCCTTGCTTGGAGAAAAAGAAACAAGCCACTATATAGACACAGTTATTTAGAGAACATCTTTTCAACCTGTCAGAATCTATTGTGGTAGCTGGACCCATCTCTCACCACCCAATAACAATAGGCTTCAGATACAAATGAGGTCAATCTCTGGGTCCTTTCAATAGAATGTTTCTCTTAAATTTCAAGAATTGTAGCCTTGAAACAGCATATTTTTGAAATTTGGGAAGCAAAACATCTGGATGGTGGGGTGAATGTTTTAAACTATTCTGAAAATTGCAAATTTTCCTATTGTAGATATATTTAATTTTGTTTTTTATGTCTTGATATTTCTTATACTCTTATCTCTAAAAGAGTTTTATTAATCTTGACATGGTTTTAAAACTTTCATTGTAGGGCTAATAAAACAAGATATGAGACAGATTAATTAATTTATTTTATTAAATGGACTAGATAATTCACAGTCATAAAGACAGAGCCTGAGGCTAAAAGTACAAATATTTACATCTTTATCATTAGACATCATGTGGAGAATGTCCTTATCACAAAATGTACTTTTAACCTTCACTCTTTAGTCTCCTAAAATCCATCATAAAACTGCAGATACCAATTTAGAATTAATAAAGCATATTTTACTCTAAAGCTGTATAATAATTGTTATAATCCTATACTTTTATTATTTATTATGTTTTTAAAATAAATTTAATAAGATCCATAAATTTAATTAAACATTGTATCATAGATAACAGCATTAGATAGTAAAATATCACTTCAAAGTTTTACAGGAAAAAAGTCCTCAAAAACATCACATGTGTCAGGTCTTGAATTAAGCCTACTTACAAGCCATTACATTAACCTATTAATATTTTATAGATGATGTCAGGAGAAAAAGGCTCTGATTCAGAGACAAAAGATTAATATTCAGAGCACAGCAAGTAAACAGGTAAATCTACGTTTGCATTGATTTGGTCACCTGAAAGTTGCCCAGGGTTGAAGCAGTATGGGCCCAAAGGAAGGTAGGGTTTGTATTGCAGGTGAGAAACATCAAGAGTTATGAATCCACCATTTAGGAAGCAAGCTTGTTCTTTGTTCCAGAGGCAAAGATTATCTTATTCTTCAAGATTACTTGATGGAAATTATTTACTTCCATACTAAGAAGTATGCCAGCTAAAAGACTTGTCAAGTAAAATATGTAGGAGCTTGAGAGACCCATGAAGGAATTTCTCACCCCAAAAGTTTTTTACTATAAGTATGAAATAATCAGATAGAGATAAATAATACATACCATAAGATATAACTGATTCAATAAATCAATCACATGTATTAAGTAGATATTATTATTTTTCTTTCATGTGGAAATAGGTTCATAAAATCATCAATGTAAAACAAATCTGTTATCATACTTTCACTCATTTATTGAGTTCTTACTATGCTTCACATTACAGATAAAAACAAGGGATGAGATTCATTCTCTCATTCAGAGAGTTGATTTCATTCTTGCTTTTTAACATTGCAAACTTTCACAGGTTAAATTCATTGTCACTGTAATTAATCATACCTCCCCCCCTTTTTTTTTCCTGAAAAACCTTCAGAAATTGCTCTTAGAGTCATATGTAAACTACACACACATACGCACAGAGTATTACCTATTTGTCAGAACATATTATGTTTAGACAATTTTATGTGCTTGGTTACCTGCATTATTTACCAGTTATGCTTTATAATCTCTCCAAAATAAAAAATATCCCCAGAAAAATTATGTCACTAATGAATTGTATTTTTAGCAATTTAGATGTTGAATGCCAAATATTTTTTGAGGAGGTTGTATTAACCCAGGATATTGTCTTGAATATATCTATATGTAGACTAGTACCCAAGACAATATACAGAATCTCTGATGTTTAAAAAGTTTCACCCGTATTATATTCAAACATTGAAATGACTTTAAAAGTCAGTAAGACAACATATTGTAATGCAACTGAAATAGTTGACATGTAGATTATTTCAGAGTAAGAAATTTAGTTGGAGATATTCAAACCTCTGGTCAGTTATAACCCAAATAAATGCCTTTGACTGGTAGAATTTTAGACTTAAAAGGACTTATGAAAAACATAGTTTATCTTTACATATTTGCAGAATAATAAACTAGAGAAGTTAAAATGATCTCTTCATGGTAAAGTAGTGGGTTAGAAGCAAAACTAGAAACTAGTTCTTTCATTTTCCAAACTGGAGTTTTACTTAGGCATGAAATGTGATTATTTTGTAAAAATGTATCAAAATCTCAACAAAAGAAATATGGAAAATACTGACTTAATAAGATCAAATTAATTAAAATTATAATAGAATTAGTAATATTAGCTAATATTTATTGAGGGCTTACTACATGTTAAACACTGTTCTAACTGTATGTTAAATAACTGGAATTTAAATTTAAAAACTTAAACTAAAAGAAAAAACCCACAACTCTAAACAATCTATATATAAAACCTTACTTAATCAGCACAAGAAATGAACTTCTTTATCTCATTCATGAGGGACCCAGAGAATTGAGTTAATTTTCCCAAGATTAACCATGTCATAAAGGATGGAACCATAATTATATGTAAGTGGTGCAATTTTAGAGCAACTATTTTCAACCATTAAAGCACGTATTTAGGTACAATCTAAGACACAGGAAAAATGTCAGAAAAATAGAATATGAGAGAATAAAATTAATGTTATTCTTGTTATGCTTGTTATGTCTGATCCATTCAAGCATAAGAGGAGAAGACGGACAGAGATTGAATCCTACAAGTTGGTTCCTTTGGCAAAACTCCTACACACTGAAAATGTTCCTAAACTTGGTAGACATTAAGAATAGATGTGACTATACAAAATGTGGGGTAAGAGCCAAAATAGTTTTTCCAATATAAATTATTTATCTTTTGGAGTCTCAAAGAAATGATTAGGGACCATTAAATCAAGGCAACCTAAGATCCTACAACAGAGTGATAATGATTGTGAACTTCTTCATATTTTGTTAAGTATCAAAGCCTAGATGATCACAAGTGTCTCTTTGACCAGTGTCAGAAGCAATTACTAAGTGTTACATCCAGTAAAAAAAAATAGGTCATTTTCCCCAGGCACATTAAACTAACTTTACATGACTAGATAAACTCTGGAGTGTACCTCCCAATACCTCCCAATTTCCAACCGTTTTTAGTGATCATAGAGCAGATGAAATGATGAAATGTTACTGAGAAATGATGCATTATTTCTAGTGACTAAGTCAACTCTTTCTTTGGGGTTTCTCCCACCTCCACTGCCTGGCCCTTTCCTTGAGAGTCCATCAGTAAGTAACCCCGTTGGGGACATCATTTTGGAAAAACCAAGTCTAGTCATCTAAATCATATCACTGACATCAAATACTCCTAGCCTGGCCTTCTGTTGATTTACAGTGCCAGCTTGCCCTTTCTTTTAGTTGTGTTAAAAGGGTTAAGAACTTCAGCTATTGAGTGGAATTATTAGTTAATGCCCCTAAAGCACTAAAGAAGTTCCAAAATATACTGTGTGATGGAGATAGAGAAATCTGCGGTTGTAGCAGTTTGATTCTTCACATCCTGGCACTTGTTTCTCCCAGGAGATAACACTTTACTTACATGAAACTATTAAGAGTAAGTCAGATATTCATACATCTGTCAATAGTTTCATTGGAAACTTTTCTTTAAACCGTAAAGAATAGATGTGAATTTAAATTGTAAATACTACAATTGGGGTATACTATGGATTTTGATTTTGCCATAGAATTACATGGGGTAATCTTTGTAGAACAGGGTTTAATGAGAAAAGATAGCTAAATTTTAACTGCATACTGCTATAATATTGTCTACTTTATTATTATTATTGAAGAAGAGATTATAGAATCTCCCGTGTATTATTTCTTTAAATTTTGTCTAACAAAGCAAACAACTCTTACTTAATTTGCATTGAAAGTATTTTTAACTTAGATGCTATAGTTGAGGAACAAGTGAATACTAGCAAATGGGAGTGCAAGTTTATTATACACTTAAACATTGGAGTGTTTTACTTAAGGATTATTGTCAATTTACAAACATAACACTTATAGAATATGGTCACTTTTAGATTGCTGAGAATAAAGTATTTTTATATTTTACCCTACAGAGTTATAAACATTATGATGCACTCTTTACTGCAGCATAACCTACAATATGTTGTCATGTAAAACTGCAGAATTTTTTTTAAAGAAGTAAATTACTTTTTAAATGCCACTTATTTTATGTTCTTGCTGATAGAGAACAGAGCATATATTGACTATGCTGGGTTAATTTCTTTTTTATTATTTTACTACTTTCTCTGGTGGCTAATTCTCCCTTAATTTTAGTTTCATGAGTTATGTTTTGCACAAAGTATACAGGCCAAAAATAAGCTTAAAGTTGTTCAGATCATTTGCTAGCTATTTCTTCATAAGAATATTCAATTTGTTCCAGTATTTATGCCTTCTTTCTTTACGGTGTATATAAATTATGATCCCATTAAGCCTTCACAGTTACACAGTTGCCATATTGTGCATTCTCCATTGTAGAATATTCATCACCCAAAAGACCTTCTCCCAGTCTACCAGGAATCATGAATGATAATGATCTTCGAATTAATTAACCTTTTTATTCATGATATACTTGCTAAGACTTTTCATGCTATATTTTAAGAGAATTCATATGTATTTACATTATCTTTTTTATCTTCAACATGAACTTTGTGAAAACTTGGGTCACATACAGAAAAAAGTGCTTTTAATATTTTCTAGACATTCCAAGGTATAATGTAACAGTGCATTTCCTTAAATGATTACTTTTGAATTTATTCTATTTATTTATTTTTTTAATATTTTATTTATTTATTCATGAGAGACACACACACACACACAGAGGCAGAGACACAGGTAGAGGGAGAAGCAGGCTCCATGCAGGGAGCCTGATGTGGGATTCGATCCTGGGACTCTAGGATCACACCCTGGGCTGAAGGCAGGCACTAAACCACTGAGTCACCCAGGGACCCCCAATTACTTCTGAATTTAATAAAATAAAGAGCAGTAACTGAATTGCTAGAAAAAATTAATTTCACTATGGAGACACTAAAAACACAATTAGTTGCTAGGAATTGGGGGTACAGGAAAGGCGGATAAATAGGTGGAGCACAGGAAAACTTTAGGGCAGTGGAACTATTCTGTATGATACTGCAATTGTCCACACATGGCATTCTACATTTGTCCAAATCCATACATCGTACCACACAAAGTGCAAGCCCTAATGTCAACTATGGGCCTTAGTTAATGATAATGTATAAATATTGGCTTATTAATTCTAACAAAGGTATCACACCAATGCAAGATGTTAATAATAGGAGAAACTAGAAGAGGGGATGCTGAGACAATAATGGGAGTTCCCTTTACTTTCTACTCAATTTTTCTCTAAACCTAAAGCTACCCTAAAAAGTAAAATCCTCTGATGTGTAAATATATATATAAAAAAGCTAATTTAGAGTCAGCAAGAAACACTGGCAAATAGAAAGACTTTTGGCTTCATTTAGACCTTCATTTTCTAACCAAGTTGTCTTAGAATCATTTAAATTATCTGTGCTTTGGTTGCTAATAATAACCGCCTTAAACATTTTTTGCATGAAGTCAGATAATGTCCATCCAGCAACTCTCACAGTTGACGTTAAGCAGGTTCTTCAGTTAGCAGATAGTATTAGGTGTCTTATAGCTAGCTACACATTCATTCATTTAACAAATTTTTGGTGAGTACTTCCTGTTTGCCAAGCACTATTCCATGTTCTGGAAACTGAGGAAACAGAGAGAGAAAATCCCTGTCCTCCTGGTAAAGATGACTTTCATGGTCAAGGGGCTTTGATAATCTCTCATTTCTAAATAGATAAAACTCTTTCACTTCTTAAGAGCTAGAGGAATGTTTGTTCTTTACACTGAGCCCTGACTGATAGATATAGATTGGATGTTTACGTAAATTCACATCGAGAGAATTCTTTTGCGTTCCAACTCTGTAAATAAGAAGTATGATATTTACAAATCTGTGAATATGTCAATTTAGCTTTATTTCTATGTAACTGGGAGTTTGTTTGTCTGTTTATTTGAGAGAAAGTGTCTGCAAGAGAGAGTGTGAGCACAAGCAGTGGAGGGAAAAGAAAGGGGGAGAGGCAGGCTTCCCACCGAGCAGGGAGCCTGAGGACCCCAGGATCATGACTTGAGCCAAAGGCAGACCCTTAACCATCTGAGCCTTCTAAACACCCCTTAACTGGGAATTATCACATGTGTCCTTCCTATCTCCCAAGTTACAGGGTTAATTTGTAAACAATAGTGTATATGATTAGGTCACAGCATTATTACTGTAACTTTGTATGTATTACATAGTACAATTTGTCAGTAACTCTGCTAGAGGAATAAACACAAAGACATTGTTAGAGACATACACACACACACACACACACTATATGGAGGATAGTATACATATATATGGAGCTCTAGTATCCATACAACAGGAGACACAGAAACGTAGATATTCTATATTGTGTAAAACTTGTTCAGCATTATAGATCAATTTTAAAGTTTGCAGACGTTTTTTAGCTATGTGTCAAGCAAAAGCTGGGAGACACTGTCAAAAATTCTGATCTGAAAATCAAAACTAAAAAAGAATTATGTAGCCCTTGGCTCTGATTTCTTAAAATATGGTGCAAAAGAACTAAAATTAATAGAGATCTATATATCATATCATACTTAAAGCCCATAAGTAGTCCTAATAGTTCAAAGCCAGACTTTGGTCTCTAAAGCAGGGGCAGTATTTAATTCCCCTTATACCAGTGAGATCTAGAGTAAGATTTTGCAAGAATTAGGAGTGTTAGCAGTAGGGCTTGAAATGTGGGCTACAAGCACAGAGCTACTTCTATCTGGATTATGGAAGCATGTAATATAAAGCAAGTGGTTTGGTAGCAGAGAATTTTTAAAACGGTGATGAAAAGTTTCATATTTTAAGGGTATATTCGGTATCATACATATATATATATATATATACAATGTGATACGTGTATAATGTATATGCATATAGAGTATTGATATATGATATTCAAAATAGATATAGTCATCTTGACCTTGCCTCCTACCAACATGGCAAAGCAGGGGTGTGACTAATTCTCACTCCTTTTTGTCTCATATATTCGTCTGCAGGACTTTTTGTGTTTTCTGTGCTACTTTAAGATTACAGTAACTTTGGCTTATCTCATAATATAATTTTTTCCGTTACTCTTTTGGTGATAATGGAAATATAGAAAGAGTCTCCAAGACATATACATCAGGATATTTCAGGCACTGAAATTCAAATTCTTCTGATATTTACTTTCAGGAAAAAACAAACAAACAAATGAACAAATTAGCCAGATACATTCCAATTTATGAATTAGAGCAGATCTAATTTTGATGTGTATGTTTGGCACATACATTAGTATATGTAGATATGTAATCTTGCTCTCAGTGTTAAAAATACAACTTATATAACCCAGAACCCTAACTATGGTTTGGGCTCTGCTCTAAATCCTTCATAAATATTGCCTTATATCTTGCTCATCATAATGCCAACAGGAAGTTAGAATTATTGTTCCATTTCGCAAAAGAGGAAACTGAAGTATAAGATGGTAAATGACTTCTGGAGATCATACAAAGGAAAGAAATGGTGGAACTAGAATTTAAACAGAATTGACTGGCTTCCGATTTCATAGTCAACTTCTCTTCTGTGCTGCTATGTATTGGGAGAACTATTTCATTCAGATCCAAATGTTTCTTTGAATTATGATGAAAAAAAATAGAAAAGTTGGTGTTCCATTAAAGAAATGTGAACATAAATGTTGTTTCATTATGACACACCTTATGCCACCATAGAAAATATTAACTGAGAAAATTTTGCTCTAATATTGTATGGATAAGGTCTCTTGTGAGATAATTTGCAATTTTTCTCTGGTATATATGTTTATTTTTTTCATTGATCATTGCATAGGATTTCTTCATAACACATTTCTCTCTTATTTCTCTCTTCATCACACATTTTCTTTCTTATATAATCTTTCTTTCTTAGATTTTTTATTGCTTTCATGTTTCCATCTTAGTTAATGCCACTCTTACTGGAGGGGTGAAGACTTACTCTTAACTGTTTTGACATAATTCTGTTATAAATGGACCCTGCACGACCCCATTCTAATAATGAATATTTTAATTATTTAGTCCAATGAAAATTATTTAGGTATTTATAGTGAAATGCCATTACCTTCATCATCATTATTATTATTATTACTATTATTATTAATTATTAAAATGTTCGCCCAGCAGGCTGTCAATAAATATAAGGGCAAAGCTGCAATACATTATACTTACTCTCATTTGTATGTCCAAAAAACTTTACAAGTAACCTTCTCAAAACCTGCCTAGAGAACTCACGTTTTCAAGTATAAATTGCTTCCAAATTTTGAGAGTTTTTGATACTTTTTTTTTTAAATTTTTATTTATTTATGATAGTCACAGAGAGAGAGAGAGAGAGGCAGAGACACAGGCAGAGGGAGAAGCAGGCTCCATGCACCGGGAGCCTGACGTGGGATTCGATCCTGGGTCTCCAGGATCACGCCCTGGGCCAAAGGCAGGCGCTAAACCGCTGTGCCACCCAGGGATCCCAGTTTTTGATACTTTATATAAAGAGTTTGGAATGATGGTTCAGCCTTAAATTATATTTATATTTTGGAAAATACAATTGTTGGACTAGTTATAAAGTGTTTTAGACAAGGCATCATGATTGTTTATTTGAATGTTATTTATATATTCATTTGGTTAAATGAATTACTATTTTTCAGTAGTTCTGTGGGGATGAAAAATGCTAATTTTTAAAGGATTTTATTTATTTATACATGAGAGAGACAGAGACAGAGGCAGAGACATAGGCAAAGGGAGAAGCAGGCTCCAGGCAGGGAGGCCGATGAGGGACTAGATCCCAGAACTCTGGGATCACAATCTAAGCCAAAGGCTTAGCCACCTGGGCGTCCCACTAAAGTTTTTGAAATATTTCACATTTTGATTTATGTTAAAAAAACAATGAAATTTTTGAACCACAGTTTACTTTGTAGATATTACAAGCTAAGAAGATTAGGTTATCTAAGATAGATTAAAGGAAAATATATACACTGAAAAAGATTAAGGAAAGACTTTTAAATAAGTTGTAACAGATCCTTTGACTAGTGACTATTCTTCATTGGCTGTAATATTGCCATTTCATATGATTTTATAACCAATTTGAAATAAATATCTCATTGAAAAATATTTTCCTTTAATAGAAGGTCATGCCAAAGTAAGTATTATATGTAGTTGAAAAAGAATATTTAAACCTTGTTCATTCCTTGGGGAGTTGTTTTACTTGATTTCACATATCTATGCATATTAGTTATACATAAGGCAATGATAATAGTTTCTCTCTAATATATATGGGTAGTGTGTGTTATTGATTGCTCTTTTGCTATGATGAATAACTATAGCCCAAATCATATATTATATCTTCTGCAATGAACAAACCATGGTCAAAATGATGTTGATTTTATTTGAATACTTTCATTCAGTTCTCTTCTTGATTTATTATTAATAGTGAAAATTTAATCTAGACTGGTTTTTAAAAGCACTGATTCCAGGAACTTAGTAAACCTAACATTCTATTTTGTTCTGCTCATATAAAACTGATCAATTGTGATAGAAAAAAAATGATGATATTCCACTTAATAATTTCATAGATATTATTCTGATAATCATAAACATTGAGAAAATCTCTATTATAAGTAAAAGCAAAAGTTGGGCACATTACATGGAATAATACAAAAAATAAAAATCTAGAACGGAAGATTTTTTTGTATATATTTAACAAATACAATTTTTTACACTATGAAAATAAAAGGATAAATTAATAATAATCAGTTTCCAAGACTGACTTGGAAAGTTTGTAAGTCATTTCAGTCCACATTCAAATGCAAGAGCTCAGTGGCATTGCTCTTCCTTGAAAAGGATTTCTTCCTTGAAGAAAATAGATTAAAATAGGGCACCTGAATAGCTCAGTAAGTTAACTGTCCAGTTCTTGATTTCGGCTCAGGTCATGATCTCTGGGTCCTGGTCGATAGCCCTAAGTCAGGCTCCCTGCTCAGTGGGGAGTCTGCTAGGGATTCTCTTTCTCTACTCTCCTTCTGCCTCTCCCCCTGCTCGTGCATTCTCTGTGTGTGTATGTGTGTGTGTCTCTCAAATAAGTAACTAAGTATTAAAAAAAAGAAAGAAAATAGATTTAAAAAGAAATAAAGAAGGAAAGAATTTGAACACGGTGACCTCTTTTTCCATTATGAGGCAATTCTGAATGAGTTTGGACTACATGAAACATGAGTAAGCAAATGAGGTATGACTTGTACAAGACTTCTACTTTTGAACTAGGAACCCAGGATTCATCAAAACTAACGACAGAAATGGGACATAATTATTTCACAGAATATGGGAAGAGAAAATATTTTTTTCTAAGTTTTATGTTGCTGAGGATGAATCATTTCTCCATTTTGACACCCCTTCCATAATCTGCATCATGGTACAAGGCAATCAGTTACTTTTCACATTGATTACAGCCTTATACACCTCAGAACATAAGTTTATTATTGACAGGAAGGAATTAAGTTTTATTTTGGGTATGTGTGTATCCATGTGTTCATGTCAGGAGGGATGGTGAGAGAATGGAAAAGAGAGTCTGAGATTCCTGGAAAATGAAGGTTATATATATTTTAAAATTATGCACCATATATCCTTATGGAAACATTTATAATAAACTTTGCACAAAAATATGCACTTTTTTTTCAGTGAGTGGTTAAGCATTTATCAGAACTCTATTTTCTACTAAGCATTTATCAGAACTCTATTTTCTACCAATACATTTCCCCATTCCCTAAATTTTCTTTTTCCTTTCAATACTTTATTTTGCTTTTAAAGTTATTGACCTCAAGTTTGTCATTGTCATTTAGGAATTTTTGCTCCACTAATATATGCCAAACAACCATGGAGATATAGATATCCTTACCCTGCTCTTTTACTTTATTTGCTTATCAGAAAGTTGTTAATCAGGGAAGGTGGGTGGCTCAGTGGGTTAAGCGCCCACCTTCAGCTACACTCAGGTCATGATCCCAGGGTCCTGGGATTGAGCCCCACATCAGGCTCTCTACCCAGCAGAGAGTCTGCTTCTCCCACTCTCTCTCTCCCTGTGCTCTCTCTCTCTCTCTCTCTCTCTCAAATAAATAAATGAAATCCTTTAAACAAAGAAAAAAAAGTTGCAAATCAAATTTGAAAAATTCTGATACATATTACAAATTATACTTGTAAATAATCATGCCTTATATAGTCAGTTCAAGACCTTATGGACATTTCCAACTAAAACTTTTGTCAATACTTTAACAAGTGAGTGTAAATGAAGACATAGACAGTGCTTTCTGATTAGTAATATATATGTGCACCCATGCCTATGTTTTGAAGAGGACAAATATTTATTGAGGTTGCATGTCACATTTGGTGGGAAATGCCAAAGATATTAAAATATTAATATTGAATTTTAGAACACTTGCATTATAAGCATAAGACCTTAAAATATCACTTTTATCATCTTTTGTGAGACTAAATGAAATATAAGGATTATGCTTAGAATTCCCATAGAGTAGCTCCTCTAAACACATGTTAAAGAGAATTATTGTGGTGCCAAGAAATAAAATGAGATGGACACTTGAAACCTCATAAAAAATAAAGAGCACTAAAATATATTTTCTTTTTTTACTTAAAGGAGATCTTGACTGAAAGGAAAGTAAAAGTCTTTGGTCTTTGGACCAAAAGGAAAGAAAGGAAGTCTTTGGTCTTTGGAAGTTTTTTAAGACCAAAAATTACAGCAATGTATTATAAGGTACATACAGCATGCAGGTTTAATACATATAATAACTATTGAATGAAAAATGGAGAGGAGATTAAGTAGACTTATAAAGCACAGAATTTTTAAAATTTTAGAATCTTAAAATTTTTAAAATTTTATGTGAACTGGTAAATATTAACTCTAGAGAAATTATGAGAATTTAGAATGTTTATAATAATCCCTAAATCAGTCACTGAAATAGTAGTGCAAAGACATATAGATAAATGCTAAAGATAATTCAAAATTTAATTATAAGAACAGCAAAAAAAAAATTAATCCAAAAGAGGACAAGGGGGATCCCTGGGTGGCGCAGCGGTTTGGCGCCTGCCTTTGGCCCAGGGCGTGATCCTGGAGACCCGGGATCGAATCCCATATCAGGCTCCCGATGCATGGAGCCTGCTTCTCCCTCTGCCTGTGTCTCTGCCTCTCTCTCTCTCTCTCTGACTATCATAAGTAAATAAATAAAAATTAAAAAAAAAAAAACAAAAGAGGACAAGGAGTGAGGACTATAGAAACATGAAATTGAGGGGTTAAGTACAATATGAACGATAAAATGTAGACCTGAAACCAAACATATTAAAAATTATATGGCAATGAAGGCAGAATTAAACAATTGATTTAAAAAAATGAAATATAGATCTAGACTATTTAAAGAGAGGCATTGATAATATGCTCTATGTTTTCAATATTTATATATTTTATGTTATACATATGTAAGAATATGTTTTACATATTTTATATTATATTTAATATAGCATATGTATATATATATACATATATACATATATATAGGCTAAAACTAGATGGACAAATTATACCATGCAAAGAGATAGTATAAGAAAGAAGAATTTATATGAGATAAATTATGTTTCAAGGCAGTAATTGCTAGAAGTAAAACGTATATATTATAAAGATAAAACCTGAGTCCATTAGAAAAACATAATCATAATTGTGTTTTTGCCAATAGAGTTTTTAAAATATATTAAGAAAGCCAAAGGGATAATTGACCATTAAATAATCTAGTTGGAGATTTCAATGTCTCTATTAGCAATTAATAGAACAGCAAAATAACACATTATTAATACCTTATAACTGAACAAAAATATCCAACTATTTTAGTGAATTGATGTTTATGAGCCACTAATCTTAACAAAAACAACATGCCTTCTTTTTAAGTACACAGGTATATTCAGCAAAATGAACCTCATGTTTGGACCTAGAGCAAAGATGGAATCTTAAAGCCAAAGGAATAAAGAACCCTGATAAAGGTAACTACATAAGTAAATATAAAAGCCAGTATTGTTGTGTTTTGGTTTGTGACTTTTTTACATGATTTGAAAGCAAATGAGTACAATAGAAATTATGAGTTTGTGTGACTACATGCACAATATATAAAGTTGTAATTTCTGACAGTGGTACACAGGGGAGTGTGAAAATACACTGGAACAGAGATTTTATGAACTATTGAAGCGAGGTGGTATTAATTTAAAGTGGCTCATTATAAATTTAAGATGTGTTTTGTAACCCCCAGATGACCACTAAGAAAATTATGCAGAATATATATAGAAAAAAATTAGGAGGAAATCAAATTCAACTAAAAATCAGTTAAAGGAAAATATGAGGGAATGGAGAAACAAACAAAAAATGGCATATAGAAAAAATATAAAAATGGCATAAATAAGAGCTTCCCTGTCAGCAACTGCTTTAATGCAAGTGGAATAAACTAATCAAAAGTTAGAAAATGGCTGATTGGGGTAAAAAAAGTAAAAACACCAAAAAATAAACTTGATCCAGCTATGCTGTCTTCAAGAGACTTACTTTAGATGCCAAGACATGAATAGATAGAAGGTGAATGAATGAAAAAGATATTCCATGAAAATGGTAACTAAAGGTGACCTGCAATGGTTATTCCAATATCAGACAAGAGACTCTAAGTTAAAAATAGTTATAAAAGACAGAAAGGGATATTATATACTTCTAATGAGCCATTCCATAAAGAAAATATAATAATTCTAAACTTGTACACAAACAATGGAGCCAAAAAATACATGCAGCACTAGTTGACAGACTTGAAGGGAGAAATGGACTATTTAAATAATACTCAGAGACTTCCACATCCCACTTTCAGTAATGGACAGAAAAACTAGACTCAAGATCACTAAGAGAATAAAGGACTTGAACAACTCCACCAACTAACCAGTTCTACCAAACATGCACATAACACTCTACCTAACAAGAGGATAATATACACATTTTTTTTTCTCAAGTACACATAGAACATTCTCCAGGGTAGACCATAGGATAGGACACACACACACACACACACACACACAAACATACACAATGGAATAAAACTACAAATCTAGGACAGAAGAAACACTGAAAAATGTCACAAATATGTGGAAGTTAAACTTTTAGACAAACGATGAGTCAAAGCATAAATCAAAAGACAGATTATGAAATGAATAATAACTAAAATATATACCAAATATTATGGAGCATTGCAAAAGTAGTGCTCTGAGAGAAATTCAGAGCTATAAGCCCTGACATTTAAAAGAAATCTCAGGGGCACCTGGGTGGCTCAGTCAGTTAAGCATCTGCCTTCAGCTCAGGTCATGATCCCAGGGTCCTGGGATTGATCCTCAATAGGTCAGGCTCTCTGCTCAGTGGGGAGACTACTTTTCCCTCCCCCTCTGCCAGTCCTCTGTCTATGCTTGCTTTCTCTCTCCTTTCTCTGTCAAATAAATAAATAAAATCTTCTAAAAAGAAAGCTCAAATCAATAACCTAACTTTACTTCATAAGAACCTATAAAAAGAAAGGCAAAATTAATACCAAAGCTAGTAGC
Organism: Canis lupus dingo; assembly: GCF_003254725.2. Lineage (NCBI taxonomy): Eukaryota > Metazoa > Chordata > Mammalia > Carnivora > Canidae > Canis > Canis lupus. Next base: position 3,972,567 of record NC_064279.1, on the reverse strand, counting down.
AAAAATAAAATAAAATAAAAGACTCTAAATGAAATAGACACTAGAACAGTAGAGATAATATACTAATAATGAAAGCAAAAGTTTGTTCTTTGAAAAGGTCAACAAATTGTTGTAGCTTTAGATAGATTTGCCTAAGAATGAAGGTTCCAATTACTAAATCAGAAATAATCATATGGACATTACCACTAACCTTATGGAAGTTGAAAGGATTGGAAGAGACTACTATGAACACTTGTATACCAACAAACTAAATATCTTAGAAGAAACAGAATAAAAGATGTAGAATGACACAAACTGTCAGAACTGTCTTAAGAATAAAAAGAAAAAAATTAAACAGACTTATAAAAATTAAAATGGTTGAATCAGTATTCAGAATCCCCAGCAAAAAAAAAATAAAAATAAAAAAAAAATCCAGGATGAGATGGTTTACAATTTTTTAAATCATTTGTAGAAGAATTTATACCAGTATTTAAAAAATATTTGCTTATTTGAGATAGAGAGAATGAGAGAGAGATAATAGGAGCAGGGGGCAGAGGGAGAGGGAGTGGCATAGCCACTATAGAATCCGCCAGTGAAACATAGAATTACCGTATGACCTGGCAATTTTCTTTCTAGTCTATGCTTTAAAAAATTGTAGATTTTTGATCACACATTTGTAAAAGAATGTTCATAGCTATGCTATTCACAATAGCCTAAAGCTAGAACAAGCCAAATAAATATCAACTAGTTGATAAATGGATAAACAGATAACAATATGGTGGTACAGTGGAATATTATCCAGCCATAAAAAGCAATGAAATACTGCTACAGGCTGCAACATGATTAACCCTGAAAACATTATGCTAAGTAAAATAATCTAGACATCAAGGAGCACATATTATGTGATTGCATTTATAATGCAATATGCAGAAAATGTATGTTTGTAAAGACTAGTAGTTTGTAGCAGACTAGTAGCTTCCAAAGGATTAGGGTAGGGAGATGCAGGAAGTGACTGCTTACCAGGGATGGGGTTTCTTTGTGGTGTGATGGAACTAGGAATTTCCAAGCCTTCTTCTAAGTAAAGGAAAAACCCTGATAAAATTTGTCTAAATATAATAATCCAGTTCTTTTCTCTAGATTGCTACGCTAAATGTTCTTTATCATACAGACCTTTTTATTTTTAACAATCTTTTCTATGCTTAATAAAGGGTTGGGGCACCTGGGTGCCTCAGTGGTTGAGCATCTGCCTTTGACTCAGGTCATCATCCTTGGGTCCTGGGATCAAGTCCTGCATCACGCTTCCCGCAGGTAGCCTGTTTCTCCCTCTGCCTATGTCTCCTCCTCTCTTTCTGAGTCTCTCATGAATAAATAAAATCTTTTAAAAAACCCCACAACAATCTTTTCTATGAATAATTTGACCTTCAATCAACTTGTCACTTTATTTTTTTATTTTTAATTTAGCGAGAGATTTAGTAACCACATTTTTCATTTCTCTTTAGTTAATTGATTTCAGCTATTTTAACTTAATTATGAATTCCTTTGTTAACCTATGACATGTGTAGTTTCTTAAACATAATCTGTGAATTTTCTTTTTTTTATCTGTGAATTTTCATTGCAGTTTTTCATTACTGAATTATTTAAATATGGATTATTGAAAAAATTATGCTTTAAGTGTTACATATTCTGATTCCTCAGTTTTAAAACTCTGAATTGTAAAACCATCATAATTAATATTCTATTTCGAAGGCGCACAGGGGGTAAATTACAAAAAAAAAGAGAGACATTTTGTTTTATGAGGTCTCAATATATTACTTATGTGGATAAAGACTAAGAAAATAGTCACAGATGGAGAGCAGAATAAATATTCTTTAATATTAACATGCTGTGCTCTCCATGTTTCTCTGAGAGTATATTAACTTACTTATCAATTAATGTGTTTGTTGTCTTTGATACATTTAGACACATGGTACTATCACCTGGGAGACCACTCAGTAAACAGCTGAGTCTACCTTTTCAAATTGCTATATTATGAAAATGTACAACATACTTTGCTATAATTTCTTTGGAGCAATTATTTCCATCATGGTGGTCATAAAATAATTAATTGATCAGTAATGTAGAGGGTGATATTAGACTACTAAATAGTGGTATGTCTCTCTTCCCTGAAGGAATGTGTGATTTATGTAGCTAGGAGAGCATTGTTTTTCATTACTGCAACTACTTCATGATCTGTAAATATTTGTGGAGGATAGAAAAGTTTATCTATATTAAATTTTTCTTGTTATTTTTTTTAAATACAATTTTAGATTTATTACAGGTGAAAGATACCATGGGAGATTGATTCTTTTTTTTTTTTAACCCTGAACAACTTGAAAAATCATCTCTATATAAATGTACATTGTTCCTTCTACACCCTCCACATAACATGAGTACTTGTCTATTTAAACTAATATTTAAGATTGTTGTCCTAATAGATAATTGTTCAACAAACTTCTAAACATATGCTCATATGGACTGAAAGACTGAAATTAACAAATTATACTTTTAAACAAAATTTATACCTGGTGTACATGTACATATTTATACTAGGGAGAATTATAATTCCTTTAGTTACTGGAGCTCTAACCCAAATGGACTCATGCTAAAAAATAATCCATAAAATTTAAAAACTTATCTCAATATACCATGGAAGAATAGAAGTTGATGTGACTGTTTTTAAGAAAAATTGGATTCAGAGCTTAAATGTGATTATCCCAATTATGTATTTCTGTTGTTTCCTCTTCCAGCTCATCTTTTCTTTTATTGGCCTTATATTTGATACTCCAAAAATTTCTTGTAAGACAAAAACAACATGAGCAATGAACAGAAACCAGATTCATGTTCTTTCAGTATCATAGCTCCAGAGTCCAGAGGGTCTTTCTCATTAATTTTAGAAGAAATTTTATTGGAAGCATTTGTTTGACATCTTTTGTCTTATTATTCCCACTACACAACTTTGTGGTGATTAGGAGAAACTGATGGTCTGTGGTCTGTTATTTAAAGAAATGGTAAAGGTAAATATTTTCCAAAAATAAGCATTATTCTGTATTAAAAATATAAACATACACACTTAAAAGACCTCACTAAGATTGAAGAATCCTATTTTTCTTATTTACATAGTGAGCTAGTATATACTCAAAAGGCTCTAAGAGAATTGAGGAAGAGCAATGTAGATATGGATTATAACGATGTATACTCAACTTTCACATTCATTCCCTATGCATACTTTCTAATGAAGTTCAAAAATTATCTTTTTAAATAATTATCTTTTAGAATGGGACCACAGAGGCCAATCAGCATATTAGCTCATAAGAGCAGCCCTTTAATCCATTTTTTTTTAATTCTAGAACTTTGAAACCAAAAAAGAATTTACAGATCTTTTAACTCAAATTAATTCAGTTACAAATGAGGTAATTGCTTCTTAGGTAGGTTAAATAGTTGTTCAAAGGTACACAAGAGATTTTAGTCATTTCCACAACTTACATTTATGCAGTTTCTTTATATAGGAAGCCACCATCAAGACTTGGAAGTACAAGAATTATACGATTTGTTGTAACAAGAAAATAATGCTGGTTTAGGGAAGCAGGTACAGTCTTCATCTCAATGTGTACATATTAGGCACAAACACAATAGTTTGTTGCTCTGTCAACTGTTGTCTTTCTGTCCACACAAGTGACTTTAAATTTGAATCTTTTGCCAGAGAAATCTGTCAAAAAAAAAAAAAAAAGCTAATCTATAACATGCAAGAAAAAACTCTCCAACTGATCAAAAAGCAGGATAAGAAATTATACAAATATTACAAGAATTAAAACCCCAAACAGATAAGGAGCCAAAAAGCAATGATGTATTTCAGAGATGTGTAGGATGATATCCCTGTTCTTTAAAACTTTTGTCCAACATCATGGTTTCCAAGAATAATCTTCTAGGTGACTAGTAACAAAGTAAATATTAAAACATTTTCTCATTGCTATACTGTTTCTCATTGTAACCCATCATGGAAATACTTAAGAGATAAAAACAAATGATAAAGCACAATTCGAATTATTTTCCTGACATATCTTAGAGTTTTATTAAAGTAATTGTCTTGTTTTAAAAGTAGTGCATTCACCTTTTCCTATAAATAATGTCATTTTTGTCTCCACCCTAAAGTAGCCATTAATCAGACATACATATGTTTCATGAATAACTCATGAAAGAGAAATATCAATTTTAAATGGAAATCATACTCATGAATTGAAAGTAATGTTATTATTACTAAAAATAAGGGCACTGATTTTATGTATACTGAAACTGAAATAATATTAAATGGCTCACAGATTATTTCATTCAATCATCACAATATCTTTTAAAGATTACATGGTTATTAGCACATAGAAAAGCAAAAGTTGAACAGGGTTGTTTAATTCAAGAACCCAATTATTATCTATTACACTATAACTCATATAAAAATAGGTTCTGCGAGAAAATAATCACTAAAATTCTCAAAAACAAAATAATAGATATATAAAAATTAAACTGACAAATATCTAAATAGAACATTCATGGTATATTTTACTCTTTGTAAATGCATAGAGGCAAATGCTTTAATTCATATATATTTGAATAAAAAGATATATCAAGTAAATTATAGCACAGTAAATCTTTGGAATAAAAAGAAAGTGAGAAATAAGCAAAAAAGGATACTTATTATAATAGGCTTAGTGATTTATTTGAATAGGATTTAAGATATTAGATTGATAAAATTTACAATATTATAAAATGTATTACTATTTTCAACCTTATTTTATGTAAATAAATATATAATATAAAGAAATTTGGGAATTTGGGATTAAGTTTGTAATAACGTACTGTAAATCCCCAAGATAATGAGTTTGTCATGGCAGAGGTTTCAGAAAACAGTAACTCAAAATTAGTTGAAAAGTTCAAGATTTACTGAGAGTAAAATATAGTTTTTAAATTCCTTCCACATTAAATTGATATCTTAAAATTAGAGTGAGATGGTTAGATTCCATGTAAAGTTAATATATATATCTTAAGAATATGTTATGCATGTTACTTTTAAATACATAGAATAAAAGTTTATTTTTTGAATAAAACTTTAATTTTAGATACATATTACTTAATTTGTTTAAGAGAAAATAAATTTTTATTTTATTTTTTAGATACCCTAAAGGATATATTTACATGTAAACTCTAAAATATTGAGTGGTAATCTTTTTCATTTTCATGAGATATCATTTGTTCCCCATCCTCTGTCATATTTGTGTCAGTCATACATCAAAAGCCACCACTATTAGTTTTCTATGTATTTTCAGTCTATTTAAGACCTTTTAATTACAAATATATTTTTGATTATTGCTTTAATTTATTTAAAAATATATTTTTCATATGCCTATGTCAAAATATACACTTTGTATTTTATTATAAAAATGTACACATGCATATAAACATATAAAAATATATGTGTACATAAATGTTTATATATACATATATATGAAGTAAAAAATCACTGTATATATAATCATTGTCTTGGTTTGGCATAATTTATGCTATTTCTAATAGGTAATTGTGTTCATTTTTATATCTCATTATATGTATTTATGACTAACTTCCAGTGCCATCAGGGAAGAGTTGATATTTTAAGATAAGAGTCATTCAGGAATTTGCATCCATACTTAATAATAAAATGTTCCTGGAATTTTCCAAACTACATCTTTCTTTGCAGAACACACCTTTTGTTATTCATAGGCTCAAAAGGCCTACTACTAACTTGTCTCACAAAAACAGCCATATATAGACCTAAAATAACTTATCAAAATGCTGCCTAGACTATATTCTGTACATATGAATCCACTGTGAAAAAAAATAAATTTATAAAAGATACCTGAATGCATAATAAATAATCCTCATCTCTGCTTTCATTACTAAAAATGGAGCTCTAGGTAGGTGACAGAAAATATCCAAGAAAAGCATCCAAAATATAATAAGCATGCCAAGTTACACACACATTAAAAGATTTATAATTATGAATTCCAATTTTTTGAACCAAAGCAATGAAGTAGAATATGTAATTAGTACCATTAAGAGCATACAAAACTGAAAAACAACAGCAACAATAAACTAGGAGCTTTTTAAAAATGTTGGCACAAAAAAAAATGTTGGCATGACAGCCCTGGTGAAACTAAAAGAATAAAACTTTGCTTTCGTTATACTAGAACATCACAATTTCTAGGAGGAATAACCTAGAGAAATTTCTTAGGCTCAACAGAAGACATTGAGAACCATAATAAAATCATGAGACTCAAAGTTCAAACTACTTTCTACTTACCGATTCCTTTATCTGCATTCTGACTCATGAGATATTTAGTAACCAGGAATAACCCCAAAGAGCAATAGAAATGTTGGAGTGTCCACGGACGCACACTACAATAAATAAAACTTGACTCATTAGATTTAAAAAAATTTATATGGTGGCAGGCATATCGTTACACAAAACCATTGCATCAGGTACTTTTAAAGAAACCTTCAACTAATTGGAGTGACCAACCTCATCAGTTTCCTTTATTTTTCCATAAAGTGTTTCTCCAGTTTGTAAGCAGAGAAATAGAGAGCAAAAGAGTTCAGAATTATTTAGGGAGGGAATAGGTCGTGCATGCTACCGATTCTAAAGTCGGGTCACTATTATTTTCAATACTTGGCTATCTTGTTCCAGCATTTCTCAGGCTATATCTCTCTTAATATAATTTTAATTTTATATCTTCAACCGTCGCTTTCTTGTGACAGATTTCTAATTTTCGTTACAAATCCTTCTCATTCTTATGACTGCAGACACTAAATCACACCTAGGTTTTCAAATGACTCTTGAAGTTTAAAAAGCAGGGACGAGCTTTTGTTTCTTTTCCCCTAATCTCCAAAATTGAGATGGTTATACAATCTCATAGTCCATCCATGCATTGTCTCTGAAACCAATGCCCTGCCTTTAATTTCCACACTCCTGGTTTAGGGACTCAACATTTGTCAAAGTTCTAAAAGGCTGTCCAAGGAGACTCTTCTGTTTCAGTTTCCTCCATGATATGCAAGAAGCTGACCCATCTTCATTAAATCAGTTCTGCTTCCATTGCACTCTACTAACTGAGCTCCAGGGTGTACATTTCCTTTATATAATCATCAGTATATAGGTGACCTTCCCTAAGAGCGAACCTAGACCCACTTTGCCAAATGTCTTTCTTCCCACATCCTGAAAACACAGTCTGTATTTCACTCAACAATCCTGCAACTTACCTTGCACTTGCTATAGCCATGACTAAGCTGTTTTCCCACATGGAATTCTTATTTGAGGAGGTTGTATGTCTTCCAGTTCTCAACTAAATGTTATCTCAATGAAAGATGTCTTTCAAAGTCTGCTTCTTGAAATACTTGAAGACATAAGTCTTGCTCATTCTTTGAATTCTTATTTCCTTCTAGTTTTGTAAAGTAAGTACATGGCATGTCTTAAATACATGAATGTAGCAGGAGTTAATACGAACATCAGTTAACATCGGTTATTTGGTACCCAAATCATCAATTCAGGATGGAATGCAAATAGTTTTCTATTAATTCTTATTAAAGTTTAATTTTAATTGAGCAATCATTATTAAGCACAACTATTAACTAACAGATAATATTTCTAAATATTCTCCTATTTGTCCTTCTTTGTAAAATTGATCTTTTACAAAGATAATAAACGTAGTTTGTAAAAATGGTAAAAAATGACCTAATTTTTGTACTTCAATAATTGATTAACCATGATTATTATTTTAATGAGATTATCTAGATATTATTATACTGTGTACAAATGCACATTTAAAAGATAATTTAGCCTATAATGCTAATATTTTCCTTGATACAATATAGCTATTTTAATAGTACTTTGTATTACCCTGAACAAATTATCAGGGTAATTTGATTTTAAATGTAAATTGACATTTAAGATTACCTATATTTTTAGGTGATTTACATTTTTTAAAGTATTGTCATTATAAATATTGTAACCATGAATCTATAGTGCAAACTGAGACACTTTGGAAATATGAATGATGTACATTCCTATTCACTGTAATTATAAACAATATATATTTTTAAAGATTTACGTATTTTTTTCAGAGAGAGAGAAAGAGAAAGTACAAGCAGGGGGAGGCGCAGATGGAGAGGGAGAGGGAGAAAATCTCAAGCAGACTCTGCTGAGCATGGGTCCCACACAATGCTCGATCCCAGATCCCTGAGGTCATGACCTGAGTCAAAATCAAGAGTCTGATGCTTAACTGACTGAGCCACCCAGGTGCCCTTCTAATCATAAATAATATTATAATGAACAACATTGCCAACATTTTTTAGGTAAACTACACTATTTTTATTGTGGCTTCTTAAAGTTTGAATTGTTTATCAGGGTATAAATAGTTTTTTAAGTCTTCACACTGTTCTCCTCAGCAGAGTTGCCAGCAATAAAAGGAGTTAATATTCCCTGTAGTCTCAAAAAGCTGGGAGTCGTTTTCTAAGCCCTAAGTTTAAATAAGGAATCATGTCACAATGTTGATTTGACTTTTCTTTCTTTGCACTGTGGTGAGATAGAACACTCTTTCATGGGGATCCCTGGGTGGCGCAGCGGTTTGGCGCCTGCCTTTGGCCCAGGGCGGGATCCTGGAGACCTGGGATCGAATCCCACGTCGGGCTCCCGGTGCATGGAGCCTGCTTCTCCCTCTGCCTGTGTCTCTGCCTCTCTCTCTCTCTGTGTATCTCTCATGAATAAATGAATAAAATATATAAAAAAAAAAAACTATTTCAAACAAACAAAAAAAAAAAAAAAAAGAACACTCTTTCATGTATTGTTTTGGCTACTAATATTTCTTCTTTAAGTTTCTAAAAGCTTAAGAAAGTCACAGTTAATTTTTTTTATTTTATTTTGTTTTGCTTTAAGGTTGAGTTTTGCCTGCATGAACATTGAAGACGACGACAGAGAACTCTGTTAAAGTTATCACAGGCTAATGTGATCTGAGATTTATTTTCAACGTTGCCTGAGGGCAGAAATATGAAAAAATATTCAAGTACTTGAAAATATAACATTTAGTAATGATAATATGATAATTAAAGATAAGATATTTGAGGGTAGATAATAGGAAATTTATTTTTAATTTATCGATATATGTTTAAATGAAAAAGAATACATGTATTAGGAAAAGTTTTTCATTACCTATATCACATTTGATCAGGTTGATTTATTTAATATTTTATACGTCAGCCCATAAAGCTAAGATATATTTTACATCAGGCTGGAGTGGCTGCGTTTGAAAAGAACACCAGTTAATTTATCTTATAACTTGTTCTCTATTTTATTTTTTGTTAAGAACATGAGTCAGAAAGTCATCTGCCTTCTGAAACTCAAGAATAAAACACAAAATGCCAATTTTGTGAATATGAATGAGTACCAAGCTGTCTCTAAAGGACAACTGAACTATTATCAGTTTTTTTGTAGATAGTTCGAAATGAATAGATTGTTCTCTGAAAAAAGAATCATTTCAATCAGAAAAAAAAAAGAGCTGAGTTATTGATAGGAATATCTGTTGAAATACAATCAAATTGAGAAAGAAATTCATTATAGTTTCTCATTATATCAGTGCCGGCTAAATTATAGTCAAAGTCAAAGGTGGTTAATTTAGTTAAAATTAGATTTTTTAATGTTTACTTTCTTCTAGTATTTGAGCTAAATATTATCTTGGAAGACTAACAATCTATGTCAAATAGTCTTTCCCCCTATAATTAGATTAATATTGATTTGCTACAGTCAGATCAAGTGAAATAGTCATAACAGCTTTTTTTAAATGCAACTGAATTACTGTGAAAATTATTGATAACTACTAATCACTTAGGAACAGAGATCTAGATAAATGTCAAGTTAACTACATAATTCTTCTATTTGAATATGCAATAAAAGGTAACTTAATGTGTTTTAAATTAAACTATCTTAATTATGTATATTTGTGTCCTGCAGCCTTTGCAAAAATGCGAAGAAGAGGAAAATATAAATATTCTCAAATTGTTTATGGTTAGAAAATGTTGTTCCAAATATTCTGAGAGATAATGGAGAAAGTATAGCCATGAGACATCACATTTTGTTCAGCACTACATTTGCTATAAAATATCTTGCTGTCATGGACAGAAAAACTGAATTTGGCATTCAAGGCTGTAGCTTTATCAGAGGTAATCAATCTGTTAATTAAAACATGATTCTCAAAATTCAATTGAACATAGTCGACACGATCATGTTAAATACACACATCGCTTCTGAGTTCATATTGCAGTGAGTCTGTTTTTAGTCTTCCCGTGCCAAACTGTTACCACTTATTCTGCTCTAAATTCAGTAACTTAAAGATTAAGTTGCTGTTTACTTTAATTATTCTGCAGAAAGCTTTTAGAAATATCCTATTTTATTTTGGACATATGGATGTCTCTTTTTTTTAATTTTAATTTTTATTTTTTTTGGATGTCTCTTTCATCTTTCTAGTATTATCTGTAAATCTACTTAGAAAATCTTTCTTTTATCCTCAGTATATGTTTCAGAATACGATGACCTTAATTATATTCATATCATTATTTAGTTAAAATGAACAACAATCAATTATATAGATCATCTGTTGGTCACTCAGCTATTTGCGTATTATGCATAATCTCAAACATTTAAATGGAATCTTAAGTTTCTTAATACAACAAAGGCTAAAGACATACAGAGGATCTTTGATTCATAAACTTTTATTACTTTGAAAATATTTTGGATAAATTTTGATAGATAATATACATTGACGTCAATGAAGGTGATATAAACCTAGAAGTAAAATATTTTTGGTGATTAAAATATTGAGATATATGCATGCCATATGAGTTTTCTGATTATTTGATATTTATCCTCATTGAAATAATGAGTTCTAAACTTCCAACAAAAAACTAAGCCAGCCAGAACATGTTATTTTAAATTAAATATTAGAATGTCATATTTTGCCCATGGTTTGTTGCACTAATGAATTAGGGTTTATTCATTCATCTATTTATTCACTACATTGTGCTGACCTTCTGATGTGGTCTAGACTCTTTTTAAGTATCGGGGGACACATGCAGTGGACAAACAGAAAGATCATATCTGTTCTCATGGAATTTCATTGCTGAGTGATATGTCATGGTAAGAAAAAAAAATCTCAATTACATCAACAGCAGCAAAGAAGCTACTTCTCAATTAGTTAAGAGTCTCTCTGCTGATTAATGACCATTAATAACAAGAATGAAAAAGAATTTTCTGTAGGTCACTTTCCTCATTGATTTTGGATATTTTTCTCATTTCTTGGTTCCACTGTGTTGAACGATGAGCTTGATGATCTTTGCACTTACCAATGAGGACTGGCAGAGAGAAGGGATTGGTGGAAGATTGGGAGGTGGAGGAAGGGAAAATCAAGAGTATGGTCTCTAACATAGCAGTTTCTCTATTTTCTGTGGTTCTGGTTGCCAGTGGAGAACATATTTTACATTTCTAGCTTTCTTGAAGCAGTGTTTTATATGGCTGTGGTCCCACAGTACCAGGAAGGCACAGGCTTTTGGATTATGTCCACCTCCTTCTCTCATTATTTCTTCAGTCCAGTGTGATTGAGAGCTGTTTCCTTGTTGACAATATAGGAGTATCCTAACTGTGCTTCACCTGTTCCATCCCACATTATCAATTTCTTGTATTGATGCTCTCATTTTAAAGTCCTAGGGTTGTTTCATGTTTTTGACTAAATCAAAATTTATTTTAGTTAAAATACTAATGCTTATGAAAATCTAGAGAGCAAAAGTGATTTTGTACTTTGTCCAAAATTATCAAAAGAACCTGATAATTTTTCACTAGCTATTTATTTTTAGGACTTTCAAAATAATAATTGTCTTACAGCATGCTTGAGGATATCTCAACTAATTTTCATAAGAAATTAAAGCTAAAATCTACATTTAGAAGAGAAATCTTAAGCAATACTTGTCTTAGAGATTCAATATTCTGCTTTATTTTGCTTTAAATGTTACAGGAGGGATGCCTGGGTGGCTCAGTGGTTGAGCATCTGCCTTTGGTCCAGGGCATGACCCCGGGGTCCCAGGATTGAGTCCCACATCGGGATCCCTGCAGGGAGTCTGCTTCTCCCTCTGCCTGTGTCTCTACCTCTCTCTCTGTGTCTCTCATGAATAAATAAACAAAATCTTTAAAAAATAAAAGGTTAGAAGAATTTATTTCTTATTTCTTTTGAAATGCTTTGGATTATAGTAAAAGTTACTAAGCTTGCCCCCACAGAATGCTAATTGCATTAAAATAAGTCTGTGTAAATAAGTTAGTAAAATTTTTATTAAATGGATCTTATGGTGGAAATCCTAAGAACTTCCTCCAGATAAGAGGTACTGTTTTATACAATGTAAAAGTACAATGAAAAACTTAAAAAAAAATAAAAGAAAAACTTAAAGCATGAGGACATATTAGAAGCCAAACTATCTTCCAATTATAATTTCATGTTGCAAATTCTATCTGGATCTTCATATTCATTTTGTATACTTCTGTAAGCTAGTATATTTTTCTCTTTGTGACAAAGAGCATAAAGGAAAAGATGAATTGGGTAATAGAAAAGTGGCTCCAAGATAAGTTGTATTTTACATGGCTCATGCTCTGTACTGGTCATTTTAAATTTACAAATAGGAAATGGCAATTGATATGAGTACTTTTATTTTGTGTAGTACTACTAATGCTTTTTTTTTTTTTTGGCCTTGTAGAACTAAACTACTCTCTATTGCAGCATTAACATAGATTCTAAACATATATTTTTATTAATTAGCTATAAATTAAAATATTAGACCAATAAGAATATAGAATTTTGAAAATAAATGTTATATTCATCAAAGTGTGACAAGAAAGAAAGGGGTGTAATCAGGATGAAGGATCATTGTTTTCAAACAGAAAATAGGTTGTTATTTTTTCAGTTAACCTATAGCATTCAACATTTGCTGAACAATGCATGACTGGTAGGAATGCAAAATGAAGGGTACTTTGGCAACATCTAGCAACATTGCATAATTGTATTTTTTATTAGAGTCATTTCTAAAAATCAATTTTAAAAGCACTTTTAAAATATATTTGTCCACATCTGGATTCATATCTGGAGATGATTTTTATTGTCATGACTTGGGGTTCCCGCTGACAGTTTTGCAGAGGCCAAGGATGCTGTTAGTTACCTTACAATGAATAGGAAAGCTCTCCAAATAAATTATTATTCAGCCCCAAGTGTCAGTAGTGACAAGGTTGAGAACTCTTTGCTATGATATCAACACCAGGATAAAATTTTAAATGAAAATTTTGATGAAGGAGAATAATGTGAATTCTGTCATAGAAACACATATACACTCTTTTTTTTTTTTTTCCCCCAAGCTAAACTGTAACCAGCTTTAATTAAAGAAACTTTTCATGAACATTCATGGTATTTCAGGCAGGACATGAACAATAGTTAACAGCATAAACTTTTAAATTAAAATATTGAAGGGCAATTTATAAATTAAAAAAAAAAGGTTGAATTGGAGAGTCAGAATAGAAAGGAGATAATAGGATAAAACTAGAGATCTCTGAATAGTTCTCTATCTAATTTAAATATAAAGAGTGCAATCCCCCAGAAATAAAATGAAAATCAAAAATTAAGGGGTTGTATGATACACTAGATTTTGCTTACCAGAAATAATTTATCTAGAGAGTTTCTGATAGATTAAGAGAAAATAGAAAAATACTGGGTACCATGATCAAGGAGTGTGTTATTATTTTTAAATATTGTTTCCTTGAAGACTGAATCCAAGTGAAGAACATAAAGAAACAGAAATTGCTACTATAAAGAGAAATGGGAAATTTGATAGAACTAGGGTTCAGAGTATAGGGAGAGAACAGAATAGAGAAAGATGATAACTTCATAAAGAAGGAAGAGTTGGTATTCTTTCCCCATGTTACAGTGGAGATCTAAAGAATGAAAACACAGGGACATTTTGAGAAGAGGCTGGCAATTGAATAATCATCCTTATCATAGAAACCTGATTTTTTTTTTAGACAATTTATTGAAAGTGAAGAGATTAGGATTAGATTAAGAATTTGAGAAATGTAATTGTATGGGAACTCTGGATCCAGGTATATTTTATAAGTCAATTAGAAAAAAAAAAAGAGTGAAAATAATTTGTTAGGTTCTGAGGATGTTTGAAATAAACCCTAAGGAAATCTGAATTGTGTTATGATGTATCTCTGGCAGCCAATATAGAGCATCCACTAAAACTATGTAAAAGACAAAGATGGAAGTAAGAATACATTAAATCACCTTGATTTTTTACACTATTCTGATTATGTTTTTAATATCAACTCTCCAACCTTTCTTCTGTTTAGAAAATAGTTTACCCAATCTATACTTATATGGATATATATGAAGCAGAAATTGAAGCATATGAGCATATCAAATGTGTTTAAATCTAGTATATTTATATAGTGATCATGAAATAATATATATATATATATACATATATATATTTCTAGGTGACAAAAATGAGCAAGTGTTGTAGTATTTACACGAGTATTGCTTTTAAATAGTGAAGTTACAGGGGTTCATGGTGACTCCTCCCTGTTTTTTGAATTTACCTCATCTGCTAAGATGCAAATTAATAAGAATAATTGAGCATTTGGAAATTTTCCCAGAAAGTTATTTTACCAAACATGTTCAATTCAAACTTAATTAAGTTGTTTTGGTTGTTGTTGTTCATCAGTTTGATAATGAGGATACTTGCATAAAAAAATGCTGAATTAAAAGTTGTAATTTTGCCACTAGATCACTAGATGGTATACAGTTTCTTTAAGGAAATTTGAATTAGAGAATGTGCACAACAATGACTTCATATCCAATAGCTAACTTTATTCATTTAATGATATTCATGTCCCTCAGAATTAATATATTACTTACCACAGAATATTTTTAACAAAGATTATAAAATCATCTTCCTATTGTTATATAGTAAAATTATGGCTTTCCAGACTATTGGTTAAGTATAAAGACTTTTTTTTTTAATAATCTGTAGTATATTAACAGGTCTATCTTGGTATATAATTCATAAAAATTTTATATGCTAAGATATTTATAAAAACATAAATTTTACATTTACCAGTTCTTCAAATACTGCAGAATATTATTAGGCTAATATTGAAAACTAATATCCAATCTGATATTGTACCTTTAATAATAGTCATCTTCCAGTCTAAATATTCCAGATTATCATAATGAAATCCTAGACCATTCCACACTTATTAACTGCACTTTATTGATTAATATTTTAAGTCCACTAAAATACTAAGGAAATCAGACAATTAATAATATCTGGGCTATCAAAAACAAAAATTTGTTTAACTGCTTAACTAAATAGGTATGAAATGTGTGAAATACACTGGAAACATTATGTGAGTAAACATGAAGTGAAATAGCTCGGCTTTAATTGCAAGGAATTTTCCAAAATCTCTTTATAGAGGCTGAACCCTTCTGTTCTTAACTGAATACCTACTGCACAGATGTGAGCCATTTATGTAGATATATTTTAATGTAATATTGTAGAAAATGCCTTTGCTATGCAGAAAAACATGATTTGGAATTTAATGTTTAGGAAAAGATAAAAAAATTTTAAATTCCAGGACTAACTTGAAAGTACTTGATTTTAAAAGAACATCTGATGTAGGTTTAATTCCTAAAATGGATTTGGTTTTGTTTCTCATTAATTAACAAAATCTTGTGCAGACTTCTGATTTCAGCCAAGATGGAGTGGCCAGATTCTTTCCAGTTCCTGTCTCACAGGTAACAAAGGGAAGAGTAAAATTGGAGGAATTATCCTCCTCATTAAGACTTATTATATAGCTGTAGCCATCAAGAGTATGGTATTCTTAGAGGGATTAACATATTGATCAACAGAACTCAGAAATAGATGCATACAATATGCCTGGCCGATTACTCACAAAGGTGCAAACGGTACGTGATGTATATTGGGTAGCCTTCTCAATAAACTGTGCAAAAGCAATCCATCACCCAAAGGCAAATGACTGATTGAACTAAAAGAACTACCTGGATCTCACCCTTACACATGGAACCATAGATAATGGATTTATATGTGAAGCATAATGCTATACATTTTTTAGAAAAAAATACAAGAAAATCTGTGGGATCAAGGGATAGGCAGAAGTTTTTACTTTATTCCAAAAACACTATCCTTAAAAGAAAAAAAATCAACAAATCAGACCTTATCAAAATTAAGAAATTGTTGGCCTGCAGAGTTGACCCTGTTAAAAGACCAAAAGATAGGCTCCAAAGTGGAAGAGAATATAGATTATATAGATTAAAACCAAACAGTGAAGATCATTCCAATTAGGAAATTAACAAAATACATAAAGAAACATTATACCCAAAACAGTTTATAGATAGCAAATAAACACATGAAAGATGCTCACCATCATTAATTATTAAAGGAAGGCAAATTAAAACCATTGTGAGATATTGCTACAGGAGCCTCTCATGATGGCTGAAAATGTAAAAATAAAATCGACGACAATGCTTTGAGGATGTGGAAAAACTGGATCACTCTTAAGTTGCTGGTGGAAATGCAAAATATTGCAGCCACCTGGGAAAAGAATATGACAGTTTCTTACAAAACTAACCATGCATTTATTTTATAACTAAGTAATTGCACTCTTGGACATTTATTCTAAGGAAATAAAACATATGTTCACACAAAATAAATATAGATGTTCATAGAAGCTTTAATCACAATAGCTAAAAATGAGAAAAAGTCTAAATGCCCTATAATGGTGGAATGTGTAATCTCTCATACATTCCTACCATGAGACACTATGCACAAAGACTATTGATACAAGCAACGATTTGGATAAATATGCCGAATGACGAAAGAATCTCCAAAGGTTTCTTGTATATGATTAGATTCACATACTGTTCTTAAAATGACAGGTTTACAAAAATGAAGAAATTAGTGATCGTCAGGGCACAGGGAGGGAGGGCATGAGAGATGTGACTGTGACCATGGAAGGGTAGCAAAATGGACCATCGTAATGGAACCACTCTGCCTCTGGACAATATCGGTGGTCACACAAATCCCTGTGTGTTAAAACTACACACAGCCAAATACCCACGTATGCATTGTAAAACTGATGAAATCTGAATAAGGTGGTGGATTGCATTAATGTCAAGTTCTTGGTTGTGCTGTCTTCCTATACTTATGTAAGATATTTACACTGGGGGATATTGTGTGAGGAATATATGGAATCTTTCTTGCATTCCCATTTCTTATAAAACAACGTAAATCTACAGTCGCTGTTAAACAAAAATGAGAAGAAAAACAAAAACTTGTACTTTGTTATACATTCATTTATTTTTTTTAATTTTAATTCCATTTTAGTTAAAATATAGTGTTATATTAATGTCAGGTGTACAATTAAGGTGACTTAACAATTCCATGTATTCCTTAGTGCTCATCAAGATAAGTGTATTCTTCACATGAATGCTATGTAGAGAAGAAGAAAATAATTAGCACAGTTTCTATACCAAAAAGAGAAAGAGGTTGGCTTAAATCACTGGTGTGTTCATAAATGTTTAACAACTAGCTGGGGCGGGGGATATCTGGGAAAGGTCTCTGATTATGAAGCGTTTGCTGATTTTCCTGCTGCAGAAACTCTCCTCATGGCCAATGTCTAGCTACCTCTCTGAATGCTGAGGTGGGAAGAGGTGTGAACAATGGATTCTCACAAGATTACACAAGCCAGCTCCAGCTCACCCATGAATCAGAGCTGCTCTTTTAACCCTGTACCCTTAGTTTGGACAGGTATACTTTTCTTGTCTAATTCAGCAACCTAAATCCTACTTCTCTGTATCTGCCAACTCCAGTCTTATCCAGCTCATGAAAGGGGAAAAAAAAAATACTGTATTTAGTCTATTGGCTTATTTTCTTCTATCTTGGGCATAGGGAAAGTGAATATATGCCGGCAATATTTTAATCATGTCACATGACTTTAACTTATTACCATTAAATGAAACCAGATTATCTCTCTCTATCATGTGTATTGGTATGCGTGCATACATGTACATATATGTGCCTGAACATGCACGTATGACTGTATGACAGGGAAAGATCTCTGAGTACATTTCTTTGGAATCAGAATATGTACTTGGGGACTATGACCAAAATACTTCCAACATTATTCACTTCAAATCACTGGGTGGTACACTTAAAATTAGCTCATCAGGTTCTTTTGCAGACTTCTCTCGAATTTTTGTTTTCTAGTACCAGGTAATTATTTGATAAGAACTATGAAGTCTCTAATAAATATTTAGTAAACTAATAATAATGCTTTTTACGATGAATTATTGCCACTCATTAGCAGTAATTTTCTGTTAATTTGAAATTTAATTCAACTTGTGGTTGAGTTTTTTTTTTTTGCCCTGAAAAAATATTTCCAAACATCTTGTTAATTTTCCACCTGATTTCTTTGAGGAAAATAAAGTGAATACCATTGTTTCTAGTGCTCTCCAAACCATTTTACTCTCTGCAAATGGGTGGTTTAATTATTCCGTCACCGAGGACTTTTTGTTTCCTGTGTAAATAGAGTGAAAGAGTGAAAAGTTTGGAAAATTATATTTTGTTTTAAATTCTTTAATACTGGAGGAAAAAAAATGTGTTAACCAGCTGTTGTTAGTTGTTTAACCACAATCTTTTTCTAAGTAATTCTTACAGTCTGGACATTCCTGTGGTTCCTAGGATGATGGAGACCTCACCATATGATGAATTCTTGCTTTATTTGTTTTTAAATACGTCTGAGCCCAGTTGGAAATAAATTTGGATGGCTCACATATAAATGATTTAGAGAGTCAAGCAAAGATTTCTATTTCATTTTCTTTTTTATTCCACACTTAATTTTCAACAGGAGGCTAATTAAATATATTTTGTTTATAAAGAAACGGATTGCTCTAGGATTCCAAAAGCATCAGTGAAAACAAGGCATCAGCATTTTCCATTCATCAATCTTAGTGTAGTAATTTAAATTTTACCTCTTTCTAAATAGGTCTATAAAAGTTTGGTACCTATTAAGTTGTCTTCTTTTAAAATGATTGCCACAGGTTATATAAAAGAAATAAAACCAATGGAACATTTATTTAAATTGAACATAATCTTCCCAGCTAAATAATTAGCACCTTGTTTTGAGATTTTATTTCAGACTTAACTTCTCAAGCAGAGAATGACTACTACTTTTATGACATTTTGAAAATGATGAATAGTTGTAGGCATTTGTGTACAAAAATAAAATTTTGCATCAAGGGGACATAATGCATTTTTTATTTCAACCAAGGAAACCTTTTGGAGTAGGAACACTGTTCTAGCCTTCTAAATCAACCATAATTTTGCTGTCAACATTGTGTATGATTCAGAGGGAAAGAAAATAAAGTAAAAAGCTTAAATGTGACAAAATATTAACAAATTGTTAATCTAGGTAAAGAATTCTTGGAGATCCATTATACTATATTTGCAACTTCCCTAAGTTTCATTTTTTCAAAGTGCAGTTCCCTCCAAAATGGAACAGAAAAAATGACAACATGTTCCGGCTGTGTGTTTGGCCGTTGCTCTCGCCTTTTGGGATGATGTGTGGATAGTAGGTTAAAGTCAGGCATAAAGGGCATGGGCAATGCCACACACATGTGGGCTTACATAGCTGATCCAGCAGTTTATTGAGATATTTCAGAGGGATTTCTGAGTCAGAACATTTACATTGTTTATCACGTTAAAATGTATAATAAATTTGCGGAAAAATAGGGAATTGACAAGAACAAATGAATCCAGGCAAACCTAGTTGCGTGGTAAGTAGATCAATGAGAACTGGGCTCCTTGCAGACTAAGCTGGAGGATGTCGGGGCGCTCCAGAGCTCTGACCTTCAGTCATTACACTCTTTTGTGCCCAGTTGCAATTTTGTTACATGGAGATATCTTCTTAAAGGCAAGAGGCATTAACTTCTCTAAATATCAATTCCACATCAGTTAAATACGAATGATGATATTTAATTAAATACATTCCCTGAGGATTTAAAAAAAGTATTTGTGCCCAGGACCTACCAGAATCTGTGACCTCCTAGGAGGGCACAGGTTACATTGAGGTAATCTCTGCATCTCAACATTGCTTATGGGAAACCCCCAGTGAGATGTGAGTGTTCCTCAATCCCTCAAATATAAGATAGTTTCAAAAGGGTATTTTATATTTTGGCATCCGAACTATTGTTTCATGTTGTCTAAGTTTGTATTTCTTATTATAGTTCTTGGAAAAGTTCAGAAGCAAAATCATGGAATTTAAAAATAAGTCAAAATGTTTATGGAAGATTTGGAGGAAATCATCATGTTTTTAACATTTATATAACTATTTTCAATATGAGATGATAGACAAATGATCTACCAACATATGCTCAAGGACTTACATTTTTATATCACTTTTTAAAAATACTTTGCATATTCATACTCAGATATTAATATATATTGCATATATTAACTCGTCTATTGGGTTTATTGCACAAAACTTGTCATATTGGAAAATAAAAAGTAATTACTACTAATAATATATATTCTGTAAAGGAAACAGGATTTATTTTTAATCAATATCTTATTGTTTCCTTAATTTGGTTGCTGTATAAATTATATTTTACTGAAAATAGTATATTTGCCAAATTTTTCTACATTACTTTCTCTCTCTAGTCATTGTCACTGTTACTGGATTTACCACAATTTAAGAGTCTCCAGTTTGAGATATTCCTCCAACCATCTCTCCTACATCAGGATAACTAGGAAAAGAAGACAGTAGAAAAATAAAAGTTTAATAACATTCTATCATTTAATAATTGTACTTATTTTCTGACAAATTTGTTGTGAATAGAAAATGAATAGAATCATTTAAAATAAGTGAGCTTAAATCTAACTCTTTAAGCCTCTATGTGAGTATATTATTCACATGATTTAAGAGACTAATGGTTGACTCCCTATGTGAGGACACTTGGGCACATTGATTTTCTTATATGAAAACTATACCCAAATATATATATACTGAAAAATCTGTATGCAGAATAAATTAGGTTTAGTTTCTGTCTCTACTGGTGGATTGGGACACATACCTGATTAAAAGGCGAATTTTCCCAGGATGTTGTAGAGTTGAACAATTGTACAAAATCTGACAAAAATAAGAAAGAACAAAATTCATATTTTAATTGGTCATGCAATTTATCTAACCAGATATTTGCTTAAGTTGTTGGGTTAATTGTAGCAAACTGACAGTATAAGCAGTATTACAATATCCCTTAACTTACTTTAAAATATGTAAGTTAAAGTTAGTTTTGCTTAAGAAAATTAGACTATGAGGGACACCTGGGTGGTTCAGTGGTTGAGCATCTGTCTTCAGCTCAGGGCATGATCCGGTCCTGGGATCGAGTCCCAAATCTGGCTCCCCTGCAGGAAGCCTGCTTCTCCCTCAGCCAATGTCTCAGCCTCTGTGTGTGTGTGTGTGTGTGTGTGTGTGTGTGTGTGTGAATGCATTAATAAAATCAAGAACGGAATTTGGACTATGAAAGTATTACAATGGACAATCATGGAAGGTAAATATATTGTGTAGCAAAATTTATTTAGGGTCATTTTATCTGAATTTTATCTATACATTTAAAATAATTAGGGGATCTTATTCTGAAACTGTTAACATTTTGTGAATGGCAACACAACTTTAAAATAAGTAAAATAAAGTAAGATCCCTAAAGTATTTAAAATAAGTAATATAAGTATGATCCCTGAAGTCTTTATAAAAGTTTTGTTGTTCATTATAAATCTTGAATAGACTTCAAATAAGAAAATAGAAAAAATATAATCTTACAGAATATTGTAGTTTATAATATAAAAATTCCTTCAGCATATATTTCAGCAGGACATTTTGAGACATTATAGAGTATGGCTAACTGAAATAATGAGAGGAATATCAATTTATTGAAGAGTTTTAATATTTTGGGTTTTTCATGACTTCCTTTTTGTAAGCAATCCAATGTGTAAATACTGTGTATCTTTTTTAATGTATCTTTTTTAAAGATATTTATTTATTATTTATTTATTTATTTATTTATTTATTTATTTATTTTATGGGAAACACAGAGAAAGAAGCAGAGACACAGGCAGAGGGAGAAGCAGGCTCCCTGCAGGGAGCCTGATGCAGGACTCGATCCCTGGATGGGGATCATGCCCTGAGCGGAAGACAGATGCTCAACCACTGAGCCACCCAGGCATCCCAATACTTTGTATCTTTTAGCAAAAGATATACAAAAGTATTTAAGGATGTAATATATCAAATGCACATCAACAGCAATGATAACAAGATGTGTTTTTTCAGAAGTCAAAATTGAATGAGCACAGAAGTGGTGCTGAAAACAAGGAAAGAAAATTTGGGAGAACAAAGTTAAGAAAATTATAACGAAAACAGCTTAGTGTATATTATTTTTCTAGTACAGAATTCTATAGAATTAGTATAGTCTCTCAAAATATAGGATTGATTTTGGATGATGCCATACATAGACCAATCAGGTTTGAAGTGATTTGTTTTGTAATAAGATTTTCTATAGAGGGAAGGGCAGGATCCCAAGCAGATCTGAAAAAAATAACTTGAGAGAATGGAAAACGATACTGGCTTGGGTTTTATTGTGCTTAAGTCTTGAGGTAGGGGTAAGGGTTTCCACACTGGCTAGGGCTGAGTGGTTTGAACTCTGTTGAATGCACAGTAAAGGAACATAAAGATTTCTTATTGGTTTTCCCAGACATGGGGCAACAAGGAAGAGGGGTGGGTGATGCTTAACACCTGTCAGCAAATGTCAATTATAGAGTCAAAATTTAATTAAAACTCGTCTTTGATTAGACTGGTGACTGCTATGGAAGGGAGTTAATTAGATTGAATTTGAACCTAAGTAAGCCATTCAAGTACCCTAGAAGCCCATTAGCCTGAGGCTGAAAAGGGAGATGAAAAGTTCTATTGAGAGGCCAGCACTGTGTAAATTGTGATGTGAAGAGTGTCTTAGTCACCATCAAGAGTGTTGGAAATTCAAAGGGGTTTGGAAATATTTTATTGAGTCCTTTTAATGTGCAGAGACATGTGTGACCTTAATTTTATGAGTATCTGTGAGGCATGAATGTCCTGGGGTTCCTTTCCTCGGAGTGGATGCATAAGATAAAGAATTACTGCCAGGGGTTCACTTGACTCCATTAGGTCTGTCCTCAAAGATCACTTTCTTAGAGGGTTCATCCATGATACCTGTATCCTCATGGCTGTCACTTTTGAATACCTCTTCGTGTGTGTGTGCGCTTGTGTGTGTTTTCTTCCCTCTTCATTGTACCTATTGGTAACATGTTGTATTATATATATATTAAATTGTTTGATTTCCCCAAAACAGTAAGCTCCATGAACAAAGGAATTTTAATTTGTCACTTTTATGTTCTTGGCTTAAACAATACGGTCTGGAACTTCATGAATGCCATTGATCAAATAAATTAGTTAGGAATGGATGGGCCTAATTCAATTTGAGCAGTGAAAAAGTGAGTCTTGCAGGGGGTTTTGGGGAAAGAAGCCACAGGAAGTGATCCTGTCTTTGTAATTGGACATCAGTAGGGAAGTCTACTAACCTAACTGCCATGACAATAATCTTAAAATGGGGAAAGAAACTTCCATGACTCTTCAGGATACAAGTTAGGCCAATAATACAAAACAACCTAGTGTCATCATTAAACCTATGGGTAAAAAAATAATAATGATAAAAAATAAATAAACCTGTGGGTCAGTTCAAATGTTTACCCTTCAGGAGGCTGACTGTAATGCATTTCATTTTAGCTGAAATAATCCTAATAGAAGTTATAATATCCGCGTACCACAAAGAAAAAAATGTTGTAAGAAGCATTAAGATATGAAGTATTTTACTAGAAATTTATATCATGCATTATGATTTATATACACATATAGAACTATGTACTTTAAGGGCCTTTACAAAAGAACAGAGAACTACAGGTATAGAAAAATATAGCATGCTCATAACTTTAAAACCTTATGTAAATTTATTCTTCTATCTATAATATATTTTATTATTGAGAAAGATTCATGCCTTAATTAGTTATCTATAGTCTGTCATCATTGTGTATTTAATATACTTTATAGAGGTCCATTATATAGCTCCAAATTTTATTTTATTTTAAACAAGCATACTATTCATTCTATAAATAGAATTTAAATTAATTAATGTAGGACGTGTAAAACAAACACCAGCCATAATAGATTTAAGATTTTTAAAGATATAATAGCTTATAAAAATTCAAATCAGAGCTTACTTGCAGCACAAAGGGACTATGAAATATACTGATTGAACTAACCTATCAATTTCTTTCTTTCACATGTTTCTCTCACTTCTGCTATAAATATTTCAACCAAAATAACCCAGGCATTCCTATATGTTTAAGGGTGGCCTTCTAGTGTAAGGGAAAAAATGTTATATATATATATATATATATATATATATATATATATATATATATAAAATATATATATTTACATGTATAGTCTCTCTCTTTCTCTCTCTCTCTCTCTCTCTCTCTATATATATATATATATATATATATAAAACTGCTCTTATATATATATATAGTCTCTATAGTACTTTTCTAGGCCAAATTTTATTGTTTTAGTTTTTACTAAAATTAACTGAATATTCTGCAATGGCCTCAACAAGATTTTTCTGGAAATTATTTTTCCTTACAAATTGCTACTTCCCCTGTTGAGATTTACTTAATTATTCAGAGATGATTGTGGTCAGCATCTCCTAATTGTGTTTCTGGCATTTGATTAAGAAAGCAAACTTAATGAAGATTAAATTGCTTCATCTTAGAAGAAAGAGGAGCATATAGTGAAATAAAGATTTCATCTTTGATATTAAAAAAATTAATTGGAAGGCAGTTCCCTTCACATTTACTTGCATAGAAAGTAATACTATTGCATATTTTGAAACATCCTATAAAGATATAAGATTTTCAAATCATGTTGAACATATTAGTTGAATTTTAAAATAGGAGGAAAAAATGAAAGGATAATATTTATGTAAATTTTAACCTAAATGCTTATCTAAAAATTAGTTTTAAATACTTTATATCCGAAGGCAGATTATATTAAAGATTACCTTTATCTGTAATTACTTTTATTTCATATAAAGGATTAATGTTGCTAAAGAAACATATTGCAGAAGTGTATTATGTATTGCATATTATTATGTGTTATATATAATAATTATATGTAATATAGGTAAATGCTTTACATAATATATGTAAATTTTTTAAATTCAAGGCAGATTTCTTTTTCCAAAATATCTAAGGGGAGAGGCGAATTTTAGACCAAGTTTGAACTATTTATCTTCTTAGCATCCTGTGTATTTCAATGTAATTTTACTCTGTGATATCAGGCACTTACCCACTTACAGTGGGTATCTGATAGAAAAAGAATCCTTCTCTCAACTGTATTGGCAAGTAAGGTTTGGCACACCTTGTCTTCCTTCATCTTTTCTTACCTGCACCACCATTCAGATGGAGCACTCATGCTTTATGCTCTCCTTCTGATAATGGGGTGGGGTGGGGGGTGGGGGAACCGACCACAAAGAGGATATCAAAAAGTGCTTTTAGAATATTGATGGTAAACATTTCAAGATTCTTAACTGCAGAAATGAAGCAATAGATGTTAATGAAGCCTCAAATCATAATTCACAGAGTGAAGAAGTTCTGCACAGTCATGCCATTTCTTAATTTGTTTCTCTTATGCACCAAGAGTAACAATGGTTATTATGCTAAAAACTAAGGACTCGATGTAATACTATATGTTGGCAAATTGAACTTCAATTTAAAAAAATAAAAATAAAAAAATTGAGCAAATGAAAAAAAAACAAAGTGAATTAAAATTATGGTATATTTTTGTGTAGATATTTCACATGTGTTACTAAAATATGTAGTTATTTTAATAAAAAATAAAAACTATTTTAACAAAAAATCTGATAAATTAACTTTTTTCTTTACCTATTGAATCATGCCAAATTTTTAATGTTTAAATAAATAGAAAATAGATTCAATAGATCTATCGTTATAACCAAACGCACTTCATCGTGTAGCTTCTTTATAAAAAGTAAACATATGAATTTATTAAGCATTGATAAGTATTTGTTTTGAATTTAATAAAATGATTTTGGAAAATATGCATAATTAAATGCCCAATATTGAATCTGAAATTTTATTTAAAATTTATTCTTGGGGATCCTTGGGTGGCTCAGTGGTTTAGTGCCTGCCTTCAGCCCAGGGCGTGATCCTGGAGTCCTGGGATCAAGTCCCACATCGGGTTCCCTGCATGGAGCCTGCTTCTCCTTCTGCCTGTGTGTGTGTGTGTGTGTGTGTGTGTGTGTGTCTCATGAATAAATAAAGTCCTTAAAAAATAAAATAATATTTATTCTTGCAAAAGATATACTTGAAAAAAATAAATGAATAAGGTGTGTCATTTTATATTTTATATCAATTAAAATTTCTAATAGTTATTTCTATCAATCAGATTCTGTTAGTTTCAAGTAGCTACCATTTTATTCAGTCTTAGAAAAAAATCTTTGCTTTCTTAGAATCAACTAATTACTTGTCATTGCTCTATTGAACATAGAAATGTATTTTTTCATAATTGCATTTGCTAGAACTTTACCAAAGTTTTCATTACCTTTGCTTCTAAAAGAACAATGAAATGGTGCCAATTTTAGGGGACCTTACTGACTAAATTTTTTCTTAAGTAGAGATATCTATTCAAATTGTCTATTTCACTATGCAGTATAAATGAAGTTTTGCATACTATCCAGGAGTTAGACAAAATATCAGGGCATGTATCTGTGCTTCTGTTTTTCTTTCATTGATCGATTTGAGCACAAAATATGCCATTATATTAGTTTTTAAGAAAAGAACTGAGCAAAATTTTTTTATAAAAAGATGTGAAGATCTGTTTTAAATTTTCTGCATTTAAAAATAATAAACAAATAAATAAATATTTTTCTGCATTTTATGTGATGCTTTCCAAAACAAATTACAAAATCACAAGTACTGAACACCAGTTGTACTGAATATACATACAGCATTTAGTTTTTTGTTTGGTGGTTTGCTTGAGGATTTCAGTTAAAAATACTTATTTCTTTCAGGACCTGTGCTAGGTCCTCAGAAAACCAAAAACATCTGGTGAAATCTTGCTTTTGGAATGTTCCTAGTGGAGCAATAAGATAATATTACATTTTATACTGATTTAGGGGTATCCCATGTACTCTGATAATTGAACTTTCATTGTCATTTTTAAAATTTTAAAAGCTTTCCTTTGAAATTTTTTTAATTTATTTTTTATTGGTGTTCAATTTACTAACATACAGAATAACCCCCAGTGCCCGTCACCCATTCACTCCCACCCCCCACCCTCCTCCCCTTCTACCACCCCTAGTTTGTTTCCCAGAGTTAGCAGTCTTTATGTTCTGTCTCCCTTTCTGATATTTCCCACACATTTCTTCTCCCTTCCCTTATATTCCCTTTCACTATTATTTATATTCCCCACATGAATGAGAACATATAATGTTTGTCCTTCTTCGACTGGCTTACTTCACTCAGCATAATACCCTCCAGTTCCATCCACGTTGAAGCAAATGGTGGGTATTTGTCATTTCTAATAGCTGAGGAATATTCCATTGTATACATAAACCACATCTTCTTTATCCATTCATCTTTCGATGGACACCGAGGCTCCTTCCACAGTTTGGCTATTGTGGCCATTGCTGCTAGAAACATCGGGGTGCAGGTGTCCCGGCGTTTCACTGCATCTGTATCTTTGGGGTAAATCCCCAACAGTGCAATTGCTGGGTCGTAGGGCAGGTCTATTTTTAACTCTTTGAGGAACCTCCACACAGTTTTCCAGAGTGGCTGCACCAGGTCACATTCCCACCAACAGTGTAAGAGGGTTCCCTTTTCTCTGCATCCTCTCCAACATTTGCAGTTTCCTGCCTTGTTAATTTGCCCCATTCTCACCGGTGTGAGGTGGGATCTCATTGTGGTTTGGATTTGTATTTCCCTGATGGCAAGTGATGCAGAGCATTTTCTCATGTGCTTGTTGGCCATGTCTATGTCTTCCTCTGTGAGATTCTCTTCATGTCTTTTGCCCATTTCATGATTGGATTGTTTGTTTCTTTGGTGTTGAGTTTAAGAAGTTCTTTATAGATCTTGGAAACTAGCCCTTTATCTGATATGTCATTTGCAAATATCTTCTCCCATTCTGTAGGTTGTCTTTGAGTTTTGTTGACTGTATCCTTTGCTGTGCAAAAGCTTCTTATCTTGATGAAGTCCCAATAGTTCATTTTTGCTTTTGTTTCTTTTGCCTTCGTGGATGTATCTTGCAAGAAGTTATTGTGGCCGAGTTCACAAAGGGTGTTGCCTTTGTTCTTCTCTAGGATTTTGATGGAATCTTGTCTCACATTTAGATCTTTCATCCATTTTGAGTTTATCTTTGTGTCTGGTGAACGAGAGTGGTCTAGTTTCATTCTTCTGCATGTGGATGTCCAATTTTCCCAGCACCATTTATTGAAGAGACTGTCTTTCTTCCAATTGATAGTCTTTCCTCCTTTATCAAATATTAGTTGACCATAAAGTTGAGGGTCCACTTCTGGGTTCTCTATTCTGTTCCATTGATCTATGTGTCTGTTTTTGTGCCAGTACCACACTGTCTTGATGACCACAGCTTTGTAGTACAACCTGAAATCTGGCATTGTGATGCCCCCAGATATGGTTTTCGTTTTTAAAATTCCCCTGGCTATTCGGGGTCTTTTCTGATTCCACACAAATCTTAAAATATTTTGTTCTAACTCTCTGAAGAAAGTCCATGGTATTTTGATAGGGATTGCAGTAAACGTGTACATTGCCCTGGGTAACACTGACATTTTCACAATATTAATTCTGCCAATCCATGAGCATGGAATATTTTTCCATCTCTTTGTGTCTTCCTCAATTTCTTTCAGAAGAGTTCTATAGTTTTGAGGGTATAGATCCTTTACATTCCTGGAAAGCCACAAACTACCAAAACTGGAACAGGAAGAAATAGAAAACCTTAACAGGACAATAACCAGGGAGGAAATTGAAGCAATCATCAAAAACCTCCCAAGACACAAGAGTCCAGGGCCAGATGGCTTCCCAGGGGAATTTTATCAAACTTTTAAAGAAGAAACCATACCTATTCTCCTAAAGCTGTTTGGAAAGATAGAAAGAGATGGAGTACTTCCAAATTCGTTCTATGAGGCCAGCATCACCTTAATTCCAAAACCAGACAAAGACCCCACCAAAAAGGAGAATTACAGACCAATATCCCTGATGAACATGGATGCAAAAATTCTCAACAAGATACTGGCCAATAGGATCCAACAATACATTAAGAAAATTATTCACCATGACCAAGTAGGATTTATTCCTGGGACACAAGGCTGGAAATTTTCTTTTTGACTCACTGGTTGTGTAGAAGTAAATTTCTAAACATTTGTGGCTATTCAAAATATTGATGTTTGTTGTGTAATTTAATTCTATTATGGTCTCAGATCATAAGTTATGTAAAGCTTATTACCTTAATTTATTGATGTTTCTATTACAACTCAAAATATACATTTTTTAAGTGTGTATTTATTTATTCATAAGAGACACAAAGAGAGAGGCAGAGACATACGTAGAGAGAGAAGGAGGATCCCCGTGGGGAGTGGGGCTGCATCCCAGGACCCCAGGATCATGACCTGAGCTGCTATCCAGGCATCCTCTCAGAATATGCATTTTGATGAAAGTTCCATATGTTCTTGAGAAGAATATATATTCTATAGTTGTTGGGGAAATGTTCTATAAATTTCAGTTAGGTCAGTTAAATTGGTAGTATTGTTCAGGTCACCTATATCCTTTTTGGGTTTCTCCTTATTTTCTCTATCAATTACTGAGAAATGACTCTTGAAGTCCTCAAACTCTACTTGTGGATTTGTTTATTTTAGTGTCCTTCTATCAGATTGTACATCCTGTATTTTCAACCTCTGCTTTTTGGTGCACACATTGCTAGTTTTTTTTTTTTTTATGTGTTTTTTTTGTATGTGTGTGACGTGTGTGTGTGTGTGTGTGCTTTAATTTTTTTTCTTTTTTTTTGTGTGTGTGCTTTAATTGACCCCATTATCATCATATAATATTCCTCTATGCCTTGTAATATTCATTGTTCTGATGTCTACTTTGTCTGAATTAATATAGCTCATCTATATTTATTTTGGTTAGTGTGTATTTTCTCCATCTCATTTCTTTTCACTTATTTAGGTATTATAGAGTGTTTCCTTATACACAGCAGATTATATGTCCTGCCTTTTTATTCACTCTGTCATTGGTTTTAATTGATTTAGGGTGTGTTTAAGCTATTCACACTTCAACAATTATTGATATGTTTATATTAGAATCACCTCATTATATTCATGTTCATCTTTTCTGTTTATGTTTTTCTGCTTTCTATGTACATTCCTTATAATTCCTTCCATCTATGTTCTCCATTAATAACATGTAACTACAACGTACAACCTTAAACGATGTGAGGGTAACTTTAAATAATATGCTATCACTTCATGTGTGATATAAAAACCTCATAACAAGATTATTTCCAATTTCTCCCTTTTGTATTCTGTGGCACTATTGTCAAAAATTTCTCATTTTCGTATTCTATAAACCTATACCGATTCAAAAAAAACAAAAAACAAAAAATCTATACTGTTAAAGTTTCTTGCGTTTAGAAGAATTTAAAAAATTATCCAACTTTCATTAATTCAATTTCCAAAGCTCTTCATTTTCTTCATGTATATTCACATTTCTCGCTATATCATATTCCTTTTGTCTGAAATTTTTAATATTTCTTGTAATATAGGACTGCTAGAGATTAATTCCCTCAGTCTTTATATGCTTTTTACTTATTAAGTATATTATTGCTGAGTTTGTAGAATAGTTGGTTGATTTTTTTTTTTCTTTCAGCACTTTAAAAATGAAATTATATAATCCTCTTGCTTGCATGATTTCTGATGAGAAGACTCCCAGAGTTCATATCCTGGTTTTGCTCATGTTGTGTGTCTTTTACTCTGGCAGACTCCAAGGCTTTCTCTTTAGCTTTCTGGAGTTTGACTATCGCATGCACATTTTTTTTTAATTGACCCTGTTATTATCATGCATAATTATTTATTATTCATCTTTATTATTGTCATAAATATGTTCATTGTTTTGTTTTGTTTTTGTTTTTTTTAAATTTTTTTATTTATTTATGATAGTCACAGAGAGAGAGAGAGAGGCAGAGACACAGGCAGAGGGAGAAGCAGGCTCCATACACCGGAAGCCCAACGTGGGATTCGATCCCGGGACTCCAGGATCGCGCCCTGGGCCAAAGGCAGGCGCTAAACCGCTGCGCCACCCAGGGATCCCCCTGTTCATTGTTTTAATATCTATCCACTATTATGTTTTCTGAGCTTTTGAATTCATGGTTTAATTTTGGTCACTAGTTTTAGACAATATTTACTATCATTTACTCAAAATTTAATTTTACATGATTCTTTTTTCTGGGAATCCAATGGCGCATATGTTAGACCATTTTATATTTTTTCACATATCTTGGATTCCCTGTTCTGTGCTTTCCACTCTGTTGTCTTAGTGTTTTATTTTATTTTGTTTTAAAATATTTTACTTATTTGAGAGAGAGAGTGTGTGTGTGAGTGGGGGGTGGGGGGGGTGGCAGAGAGAGAAGCCCTGCTGAATGGGCAGCCCAATGTGGGGCTCCATCCCAGGACCTTGAGATCATGGATCATGACCTGAACCAAAGGCAAATGCTTAGTGGACTGAGCCACCCAAGAGCCCCTCTCTTTGTGTTTTAGTTTCAGTAATTTTTCCCGACCTCTATTCCAGCTCACGGCATCTCTCGTCAGCTGTGTTGTGTACTGAATGCTTGAAAGGCAGCTTTCATCCCTAGTACTGTACTTTGCTTTTAGCACTTCATTTGAATATTTCTTAGAGACTTCATCTCTTTGATGAAACTACTTATCTGATCTTGCAAGTGATCTAGTTTTTAAATTAGAACCTTTAACATTGTTATTTAAAATTCTTGTCTCGGTGTCCCGTCTGTGTCAGATCTGTCAGTTCTGATAATTGCTTTCTCTCTCCACACTGTGATTTTTCTTTCCTGTTTGTATGTATTGTAAACATTTTGTTGAAAGTTGGACTTGCTTTATTGGATAGTAAATAAAGTAAGGTGAGTATGTTCATGCTTAAATAGCAGCATGTCTTTCCTTCCATGAGGCCTTTATTGTGAGTTTGTGTTAATCTTTTAGGGATTGAATTGTTTAAATTTTACAGTTTTCCTTTGTCCACCTACAAAGTTCCACATAATTCATAATAATGACATGCAACCAATTTTCCCCATCTCCTCCTGTCCCTGCTTAGCCATCCGTGTAAAATTTTTGTGAAAGAATGTTTTTTTAAAATTAGAATTACTCATTTAGATGGTACTAATAAGCTCAAAGCCATGGATTCCCATACAAGTACGTTTCCATTTAGCTTTGAGTCTCCCTACTTACCTTAGAGTTTTTACTTTACGCTATTCTCAAGAAAGATTATTTTTTCTTGAAGCTCTCCCACCTGACACATGTTTGACTGGTAATGAGGGACAAGGATGCAGACGCTCTTTGAAGTTCTGATTTCGCATCAATTTTATGTCATCACTAGAACTTAGTTCTAGAGAATGTTAGCCTTCACAAGGCTTCCCACCTCTCCTCTACAAGCTAGCACCTAATGCAGCCTCTCCCTCAGGGTTAGAGCCTATTCCCATCAATCAGGTGCAGATTTTCACCAATGAGGGAACACAATTTAAAGCTTTTGACAGCAGATTCTTAAACCTAGCTATCCTGACTTTCCACAATCACTCACCTGCAACTTTCTTGTGCTCTCTGCTTGCATATTAAGACTTTTGTTCTCTAGTGGATATAGGGAAGTGGGATGGGCAGAGTTAGGGGAGTGCTGTTATTCTCTTTCTTACCCTGGACTGTGTGGGAAGCTTTGTTGGGATTCTCTTTGAATTTCTCTGCGAGTACCTCATAGGATTCATGAAGAAGCTTGTACAAAGGTACACACTCTCTTAAGTTTGTGTACTCCACTTTCATGCTAGCCTACACTCAGTTGTTAGCAATTCTTTAAAAATCTCAAGCTAAATAATGTTCTTACTGGCTCAGAAGGTATTCAGTTGTGTCTATCCCTTGGAAGTAAATGCTTGGATCCTGCTTTATTCTGCAAAGGCCCATCTCTCCAGGTTTCAGATTACTTGTTTTCCCTTTGATTTTGGTTTTCTGCTGGGGTGAGGAAAAGTTAGTAAATTTCAAGTTTCGGTATTTTTTTTTTCATTTAACTCTAGCATGATAACTTGGCAAAAGGCAAAGGAAAATTGTGTGTGTATGGTTGCTGCTCTGTGAGTTTTACTGCATTCATTTAAGTTGAATGCTGTTCTTATTTCAATAAATTTCAGTTAATTAAATTAATGATAATGTTATTTTAATAGGAAGCTATGATACCACATATGATCATCTGAATCAGTAAACTGTTTTGTGTAGGCATTTTCAGGAATGTCATCATAAAAATTCTTATCATAATTCAACCAGTTCAGTTTAAATATATTTACTTTAGAATAACATTATTACTAGCAGATAAGCTAATCATACATCAGTACATCCTTTTTCTTATTTCAATGGAGTAATACTTCCATATATTTCAGCTAAGTATCTAAAAACGTTTGTTTTTGTTTTTACCCATGATACAGAGAGTAGTAGTTCCTTTTATGTCCTGTAGTACAAGGGTAAATTTGATTTTGTGGAAATGCAAAAATTAGTAGAGATATTTGAACTTCCTGAGAGAAACTCAGCATGTTATTACGACAAATTAAAATAATTTCTACCAAAATTATATTACTTTTAAATAAGCAAACAAAAACATATTTTTCTAATAACCATTTTCTTTAAATTAAGCAGAGCATATCTCCCTCCCCCATGTCTCTCAATTCCCTAAAAGTTTTTATTTCAACCCCCATTTCTCTTTTTATCAAATAAGAAACAGGTTTCCCATTTTTAAATTATAATTGATTTATTCTTCAGCAGGGTTAGTATTATTTGTGTGAGTTATTTTTTCAATCGTGCTAATTTATGGAAATGCTGAGTGCTCTTTCATTGTTTCTCTTTGCTAGGAGTGTTCTTGTGCTGTTTTAGTCTCTTGGAATATCTGCAATTTAAAATTGCCAAATCATCTTATTGTCTTTGACCTAGAAGTGTCTCATGCCAAGTTGTTCAAATTAAGAAACATCATAAATTTTTACATTCTTATAAATAATTTATTTGTTTATTTTTGGTAACTGTGTAAACTACTGTGAAACTTGTCTGGGTTCCTCATAGTACTTAAAACCTTACTTGTGAGACTGGGAGAGAATAAAATGTTTTTCTTATGTTGGTAAATTTGAAAAGCATTATGAGTAATTGGCTATTACCAGATCTCCGTGGCATCTGGGATAATTTGATGCCTTAATCATGAGCTTACTCTTATTTATTTATCGTGCAACATATGTTGAGAAGGACCCTGAGGTATCCAAGACATCCAAACTTTGGCTGCATAATGATTTTATTTGGTATACTACTTTCTGGAGAGTCTAGACAGACATTATTGAAACATGTTTTATAAGTGGTTACTAGGAACTGGAAGATTATCCCAATGATTACATGAAAATCATAGTTTGTAGATGTCAAAATAAACCAACTTCACATAAAAATGTAATTAAAATTCTTTTATGGAGCTAAAGATAGTGCCTGAGGAACAGTTCTACTGGCAATATAGTTAATTTTACTCAATTTATAGACACTGTAATAACAAACTATAACATTGAGAGCATTTTAAAGTGATTAGAATAATTTTTATTTGATAGCAGTTTAAATGCATGTGTAAATGCGAATTTTAGAAATAATGAATATTTAAAATATTTCTTTGTCATTTAATATTAGAATATATGTTAACTGTACTTAGTTGGGGATGTGAACTATATTGATTAAACCTTTCAAGATCAAGGCTGACAGGGTGCTTGTATTTTTTGTGTACATTATTCAAAATAGTCAAAACTGTCTTGTGCATACTCTATTACTATACATATTGAAAGGCTGTTCTATTACCTTACCAAATTATCAAGTTACTTTCCCAAGCCACATTAGCAACAGGATTATGATTCACAAGTAGGCGCAGGAGTAAAGATGACTGAGCCAAGCAACTTCCATCAATACCTCTCAATCTTCTTTTTTTTTTTAAGATTTTTATTTATTTATTCATGAGAGACACAGAGAGAGAGGCAGAGACACAGGCAGAGGGAGAAGCAGGCTCCACTCAGGGAGCCCGATGTAGGACTCGATCCCGGGTCTCCAGGATCAGGTCCTGGAGGCACTAAACCACTGAGCTACCTGGGCTGCACAATACCTCTCAATATTGATTGAATATCTTTATCATATGGGGAGAATTTAAAATGCCAAACTTTGTCCCCTATATTGATTTTGTCTAGGATAGAATGCACTGGATACATACTTTTTACTCTTTTTATATCCCCCTGAATTAATCTAATTGGGAGCCATAATATATATTTAGTTTTCTGTGATGCATGCACAAAATTACATACTGACTTTAAATGGAAACAGTTGAAATTTTACAAATTGATAATAGTGTGAATTTCTAATTTTGCAAATATCAAATCTGTTAGAAATCTTATTAAGACTTTGTGTTCCTGGGATCCCTGGGTGGCGCAGCGTTTTGGCGCCTGCCTTTGGCCCAGGGCGCTATCCTGGAGACCCGGGATCGAGTCCCACATCGGGCTCCCGGTGCATGGAGCCTGCTTCTCCCTCTGCCTGTGTCTCTGCCTCTCTCTCTCTCTGTAACTATCATAAATAAATAAAAATTAAAAAAAAAAAAGATTTTAAGACTTTGTGTTCCTTGCCTAAAATTATTATCTCTGATATGATTAAATTGATTCTGGGGAGCTGAGAAGTCTCCCCAAGTTGATGGTATCATTTATTAAATCTAAAGGTCACTAGCAGAGCACCTCAGTGGCTCTGGCTGTTAAGTATCTGCCTTTGGCTCAGGTCAGTGATCTCAGGGACCTGAGATTAAGTCCTGAATTGGGCTC
Source organism: Canis lupus dingo (assembly GCF_003254725.2). Classification (NCBI taxonomy): domain Eukaryota; kingdom Metazoa; phylum Chordata; class Mammalia; order Carnivora; family Canidae; genus Canis; species Canis lupus. Next base: position 3,936,128 of record NC_064279.1, on the reverse strand, counting down.
CCTGCTCAGTGGGGAGCCTGCTTCTCCTCTCCCTCTGCTCCCCTGCCTGTTCATGCTCCCTCTCTCTCTCTCTCAAATAAATACATAAAATATTTAAAAAATAATAACAGTCATTAGTACTTATCTTTCTATATTTTGGCTGATTAAATATTTGTATAAGCACAGTAGATAATAGTGTTGAAAATAACAAGTTAGCCACTTGAATGCTTTTTTTCAATAGATTTTATTTAACTGTTAGGCTATAATTGATATAACTTGCATATATTCTAGTATAAAAGTTGATAGTTTCCTGGGTGTATGTATGTTTTAAAACTTAGTCTATATAATAAGCATACAGACTGTTCCCTAAAATTTTCTAGGATCAGTTTATAATTCCTTCCTCCAACCCCTTCCTATTCCATCTTTCCCCCCGCCTTCTAATCAGTTATTTGTCTTCCATCAGAATAGATCAACTTGGATTTCCTAGAATTTTATGTCAATGTAATTATATAGTATGAACGTACTTTGGAAGCAGTAGAGGCATCTGATTTCTTTTGATCGAAATAATTATTTTGAGATTAAGTCAGGATCACATGTATTTTACGCCAAGAGCTTATTAACTCTTAATGTTGAGCAGTATTGCATTGTATGAATACAACAAGTTCTTTGTTCACCTGTTTATATATATTTGTGTTTCCAGTTTTTGAGTGCTCATAAGCTTTCTTTTTCCTTGGTAAATGCTAGGGTTTGAGTGGCTGGGATGCATGATAGATTTGTAATTACTTTTGTAAGAAACTACCAAATTGTTTTCTAGTATATTTGTAGTATTTTCAGTTTCCACTGGCAGTGAATGAAAGTTCATTTCCTTCTCAGTACACCAACATGTGATAGGGGCAGATTTTTAATTTTGGTCATTCTAATGTGGAGTTGTATCATATTTTGGTTTTAATTTTTTTTCCTAACTACTGTACTAAATATCTTTTAGGTGCATCTTTGTCATCTATGGTTCTTTTATTGAAATGTCTGTTTACATATATTGTCCATTTTTACTTGGTTTACTATTTTTTAAATTGAATATAAAAAAATTTATATATGTGGATAGAAGTCTTTATAAAATAATATGCATTTCAAATATTTCTTTTTTAAAGATTTTATTTGTTTATTCATAAGAGAGAGAGAGGCAGAGACACAGGCAGAGGGAGAAGCAGGCTCCATGCCGGGAGCCCGATGCGGGACTCGATCCTGGGACTCCAGGATCACAACCTGGGCCAAAGGTAGGCACCAAACTGCTGAGCCACCCAGGGATCCCCTGCATTTCAAATATTTCTTAATGTATGTTTTGTCTTTCTCTCCTTATCAATATTTGAAAGAATATACTATTTTTTTCAATGAAACTCAACATGTTGGTTTCTTATTTTATGGATCATAATTCTGGCGAGGTATCTAAGAAATCTGCCTAACCAAAGATCACAAAGATTGTCTTGTTTCCTTTTGAAAGTTTTATATCTCCGTTTTACATTCATATCCCTGAACACTTTGAACCTGTATGGTATAGGTATGGATTAAAGTTTTTTCTTTTTCTCTGTTTGCATATGGAGAGCCAAAAATCATGGCCTTTGTTTAAAACAAAACAAATGAAAAACAAACAAACTCCAGTAAAGTACCTTTTTACTTGGTCAAGTGTTAGTTGTTTATGTTTGTATGGTTCTAACTTTGGAAGCTCTATTCCATTGATATATTTCACCTGTCTATATTTTCCCTATTTGTTCCATTTACCTAGCATTAGAAATGGCATATTAGGTAAAAATGTAAAATTATTTAAATGTATTTAAAATATAATTGACTTTAAGTGGAAAAAATAGCAATGTGTTTTGTGTCTCTACAAACTATATAAGAAAAATGTCTGACATTTACTCTAGGTAATAGCATAGTGCCTGGGCGAAGAGAAATGAAAATAGACTTTTTAAGATTCTTATACTATCCATAAACCAGTAAAATATCCTTCAAAGTACACTTTAATAAAAGTAAAGTTATATACTCTAACCTCCCAAATGAATCACTAAAATGGAATGAGTTATAGCTAATAGATTAAATATGAAATTAAATATAATTTGAAGAAAAAAAAACAATAAAATGGCAGAAAACTAAAAAGGAAGGAGCAGAGGCAAGTATGAAAGAAATATTAAGATGGTAGCTTTAAACCTACCACATTAATAGTCTCATTACATGTAAATGATTTCAAAAACCTCCATTTAAAAATCAGACTTTAAGAATGAAAAGCAACATTTTATTACATCTGCATATAGCACATGCATTTTAAATATAAAATCATCTACAATTTAAAGAAATGGATAAAACAGTTGTATCACCCTAAGATTACTAAAAGAAGTGCTGTAATAGCTATACTCATCTCAGAGAGCATAGATTTCAAACCAAAGAACATTATCAGAGTTAAAAAAAAAAAAAATTTCAAAACAGTGATGGGCTCAACTTATCAGGGGGATGTAATAATTTTGAAAGTTTATGAACATAGTAAGAATTCAAAATACTGATATAACTGCTGAGATAGACAAATTTCTAATATTAGATACTTTAACATACATCTTTCAAAAATTGATAGGAAGAATATAACATTATCAACCAACTTGTCTTCATTGACGTTGTTATAATACACCAGCAAGAACAGCAAAATTCATGTTCTTTTCAGGTGCACTTGCAACATTGTCCAGGATAAAATATATTTTGCACACACAACTTTATTTTTTTATTTTTATTATTTTTTATAGATGTTATTTATTTATTCATGAGAGACACAGTGTGAGAGAGGAAGAGACACAGGCAGAGGGAGAAGCAGGCTCCATGCAGGGAGCTTGATGTGGGACTAGATCCCGGGACCCCGGGTTCATGCCCTGGGCCGATGCAGGTGCTAAACAACTGAGTCGCCCAGGGGTCACCATCTGCACAGCTTTAATAATTTTAAAGTATGTTCTTGAGCACCCGTGAAATTAAATTAGAAATAAATAATAGAACTTTGGAAAATCTCTCATCTATTTGGAATTAGAACACTTATAATTGACCCCAGTGACAAATAATAAATCAAAAGAGAAATTAGTATTTTAATTATATAAAAATCATTTGATACCAGAATTTGTGGGATATCATAAGTATATTGGTTTACACAATGTCTCTGTTTCTAATCATCCCCAAAAATTTCATTGAATCATCCATTCTTAGTTGTCTTCTCTAAGTGACCCTGAGAAACCCAACTCCTACTTTCACCATTTATTTTTTCAATCCCAGTAAACAGATAAAGTATTTTCAGAATTGTTAAGCAAACCTCCTTGAGAAATTTAACTAGAGTGTTTGTTTATAGTTTTTTGTTTTGTTTTGTTTTGTTTATAGTTACTTTTCCTTGAATCTTACAACATGTGATCAAAAGACCATTGGTGTAAATGGTTTAAACACCATTTTTCCAAAGTGCCTTGGTTAGTTCCTGTACCACCTTAATTGAGAGATGAAGGTTAATATCACCCATGATGTTATGGAGATATTCCTCCTTGATATGGTAGTAAAAGAAAGGCACTTCTAAGTTTTTCATTTGTTTGTTTTCCTCCAAAACCCATACCCCCTCCATTTAAACATAAGAAACACCACCAACAATTCTAGATGGAAAGACACTGTACAGAACATTCAGCCAGTGCTCCACAGAGATTATGAAAAATAAGGAAAGGGGGACTGTCACAGACCAGAGGAGACTAGAGAGACCAGACAACTAAACGTTTGATAACATGGGTAGGATTCTGGAACAGAAAGATGATATAATGGAAAACTGAGATACAAATAAAATCTGGAATTTAGTTCCTAGTAATATCAATGTCAGTTACTTAGTTTTGATGAATGTACAATAGCAATATGCTAATGGGGGAGCTGGGTTTCAGGGGAACTCACTGTAACTCTAAAAAAAAATCTAAAATTCAGTTGTGAAAGATCTTAAATGAAAGAACCATTGCAGATCGTCTTTTCTTTATTCTAAGTGGGTCATTTTCTGTGGTTTTTTTTTTTTTTTTTTGGTCACATATGTTTCATGAAAGTTGGGAGGCCTATTTCAGTTTTACAGTGAGTGCTTAATTTTAAAGTTATTTGCCAAGTCATCTTTATAATCTGCTGTCTCATTTTCAACTTTCCTAACAAATTCTCAACTCCCTTCTTATAGCTTAACAACTATTTTTTTTTCCCTTCCGATTTCTGGGAAATGCCGCATAAGGCTTTATGTAAAGATTATTTTCTCCTAGTAAGACAATGCAATAATTTTATCTGGGGAGAGTGGCATTTTCAAAAGTATAAATCTATCTACAGCCTTTGAATTGCTCTGAGTTTATTTCCTAATTAGGTTCCTAGCAGAGTAAGTCCATTTGTCTCAAGCCTAATTTCAATAAAATCCTATCATACAAAGTATATATATATATTTTTCTGTCAGTTAAACCCTTTTATTATTTTGCAGACTGAAAAAGGAAGTGCCCATATTTTCTGTGGTTGAATATCGCAACTTCAATGTAGTGTACTGAAATTTTGCTTTGTCAGGGTCTTGTGTGTCTCTCTTATTTCAGTGTGGTTTTGTAGACTTTTCACCCATTCACTGCACAAATGAGAAAGATGGTAATTCCGTCAATGTGATTCCATCAATGTAGATTTACACTGACAATACATTTACAATAAGAATCAGAGGTGTATCTTAATAGGGCAATCACTACAACAAATAATATTTTCTCTTGCATTTTGTGGTTTGTTTATAGGTGCTGTGAGAATGTCTACAAGTTCTCTGTTTACTTAAGATCCACCATTTGAAAATTCATCAAGGTTACTCATAATTATGTAGTCAATCTGAGCTTAAAATCACTTCCTCAAGGAAAGCTTATCTAACCTCCACCCTTAGGTTTGTCCCTACATTAAGTCAGATAGTATTGTGAACTAGAGTTTTCTTCTAAATATCACATTTATTTTTGCTTGTTTAATGTCATACAGTACTAAACTGTGATGTTCATGAAGTCAGGACATTTAATTGTTCTCTATTTGTGGTGCTTAACAGTACTTGGTACATAATGACTTTTGATAAGTATTTATTGTAAAAAAAATCAATACATTAGTGAGCTTTCTCTTTTTAGCTATATCAGTCTTGAAGGCATAGGTTTTTACTGTAGAAATTATTTGAAAAATGAGAGATGAAAGAAAGCAGTAGTTATTTCATTTAAGTGAATAGTTTCAAGAGAAATGAGATTAGATTCTGAGTTTCAGCAACTAGGCCTTCTTTCATCATGTGTTGTTGGTTAGTGTTTTTGATGTATGTAAAAGATAAATCTATGAGCACCTGACCTATGTGATTAAAATACCTGTATAAAATGACCTAAACACCAAAAGGCAAATTTATCATTTTTAAATATATCTTAGAGACTGAGTATTTGTTCCCAAAATGTATTATGTTGAAATCTAATGCTCAGTGAGGAATTAGAGAGTGGTCCTTTGGGGACGCCTGGGAGGTTCAGCGGTTGAGCATCTGCCTTTGGCTCAGGTCAAGATCCTCGGGCTCTGGTATTGGGTCCCACTCAGGCTCTCCTTGAGGAAACTGCGTCTCCCTCTGCCTGTGTCTCTGCCTCTCTCTCTGTGTCTCTCATGAATACATAAATTAAACTCTTAAAAAAAAAAAAGGAAGAAAGTGGTTGTTTGGAAGATGGTTAGGCTATGAGGGCAGAGCTTTCATGAATGGTAATACCATTGGAAGCCAGCCCTTCCAACACAGGTGAGGGGATTTAGGACTGATAAATGCAATGCTGTGTCTATGGCCAGTTGTTTATTAAGGTTGTGGCTTTGTAAACATGACTATTTTTATGTTGTATATAGTTTCTGTGATTTATTTTCCCTCTGAACTTTTCTTGTGGTATTTTGCTATATCTTTTTGTAATTGATATTATTTCCTGAACCCACTTAGTCTTGATGCTAGGACCAATGTGCTTCTTCTAAGTGGCAAAACTATAGAGTCACTGGAACCAGCAGAAAATAAGTGTTATATACCTACCATATTTTTCAGGCCCCAAATTATAATAGTAACAACATTAAAATGATGTATATGTTATAATTTATATTTCTATAAACGGAAAACCAAGAAGATTTTGTTGTAACATAAGTGATTCTAATCTTCACATTGTAAAATAAATATATAGCTAACTGAAAATGCAAACAGAACATGTGGAAGAGTGTTAGAAGGAAAGATAAGAAAACTGATATGTGCTGACAAGCCTGAAGTTATTAGAACAAAAATACTTACAAGGTAATTGACTTTAAAATGAATATAATAATATGTAAAGCAAACTCTAGGGAGAAACGAAGAAAGAGCACTGTATGCTAATTACACATTTTCTATAGCTGGAATTAATAAACTGTCTAAAATTAATATGGTTGAAGAAAATTGTATTAAAATTATGAAACTATCAGAAAAATCTTTAAATCTGTTTAAAAGCGGTCTTACTTGAAATGGGATTGCAGGTATCAAGGAATCAGCTAAACCTCAAGAATATTCTTACTTTAATATACAAGATGGAGGATACACTGCAGACTTATTTCTTAGGGCTGGTACTGGAAATCAGGTGACTTAAAATAATAACTATTGTCTCAGAGTTGTAGGGGCTGGGAGTCCAAAGTCAAGGTGTCTTTAGGGTTTGTTACTTCTGAGGGCCGTGGTGGAGAATCAGTACGATGTCTCTCTCCTAACTTCTGGTTCTTTTATAGCAATATTTGGCATCCCTTGGCTTGTAGATATGTCCCTCAATCTTCTGCTTTCACGTGACACTTTCCCCATCTCTTTACTTATTCTTTCCTCTACTCATATCTGATTCTATAGCCAAATTTCTCTTTTCTATACGAATACCAGTCTTATTATATCAGGACCCATCCTAATAACTTGGCTTTAACTAATTTTTCTCTGTAAATACTCTGTGCACAATATGGTCACATTCTAAGGTACTAGGTGTTAGGACTTCAACATACCTTGGGGGCAGGGGGCATCATTTAATATAGTACAGACTTAGAACTTTAAATAAATAAAGGGTTTATTGATATTTCTTAACAAATCTCTTAAAATCTCTCTCCTAAGATTTCTCACACCTTGGGTTGCCTTGTGTTTTCATTTCCAAAGGGCCATGCTCTCTTTCTTCCTTCTAGGAAACTCTAGACTTCTATTGATTTCTTATTTACTTAAGTACTGGTATGTTTTCAACATGCTCCTTTCTCTAGCTTCTAAATGAATCTGGCAACTTAAGACTTCAGTTCTCATTGGCTCTCCTCAATTATTGGAGTCCCCAAGTAGAGTCTGATAAAAGACGGTTCCAATTCTCATTCTTACCTGAGAGAGATAAGAATGATTTCCTTCCATTGGATGCTTGAGAGCCAGTATTTTCCACAGACATCAAAGTCTAATCCCAAATTCAGAAAAGATGGGGCATATAGGAGACTGCACTTGATTTTTGTCTTTTGGAAAACAGTAACTCCAGTTCATTATGCTTAGAATTACTAGCTATAAATGTTTCTTTGCCATTCAAAATGCATAGTGCCATCTTCACTTACATACTTGAATATATGAAATCTTACTCATGTTAAAAAAATCTGAGTTTGCCGTACTGAAGAATTTAAATTGACTATATTTTACATGATATTTATACATATAAAACATAGGAAGATTACCTTTGTGAAAGAAACCACTTCAGAAAGAAACCAGTCCAGACTTGAGCCAGAAGATGGAGTGCCCAGAAGGAATTCTTAGAGTATGAGGGCAGAGCAGGATATGGGGAGAGGGGGTTATGGGAATCTGAGAGATTCCCTGTTATGGTTAGTCATACGAAAATTTATTAAAATATGTCTTATTCATATAATTGATTGGGAAGAATTAAGTGTTGATATTTAAAAAACAATTTCAGAGGCAAACCAAGACACAGAGTCAAATATAGAGAAGAAACTGATGGTTACCAGAGGGGAGATGAGTGGTGGGGGGATGGGCTACATAGGTGATGAGGATTAAGAGAGCTCTTGAAATTAATGATTGCATTATTTTAACAACAAGAACAACAAGACTTAGGAAATGTATTTTTAATTTACTAGTTGACCAGCTGTCAACACTTACATAGTCACAGTCATGAAAGTACTGGATATAGACTCACATAAGAGCTGATAATTGAGTCGCTTAGGGCCTTGGTCCTCAATTCTTATTGTCACCCCTTTTTTCAATTATTGAAGACTTTGAGGAGAGTCTAATTAGGGTTGAGGTGATTCTAATAGTATTTCTGATCGGATTGATTTCCTTCTAGTTTTCCTTGGAAAACAAAAATTTCTCCATACATCACGGTTTCAAAAGGACAAGAGATGAGATGAAATCATAGCTCTTTTTAGGGGTGTGATTACAAGACAGCTACACTTAGAAATCTTTGGTTTTAAAAAAAAAAAGCTGAAAAGGTTAGAAAATCTTGCCTCTGAGAAATGGAAATGGTAAAGGGGGAAGTGTGGTACTTATATTTAAAGGTGGGGGCATATAAACATTTAACAACAAAAATCAAACAATTCAATATACACATCATGGAAGATGTCATGAAAGAAAATTCCACTATATAGGATTTTTTAAATATCTTGTGTTAGACTGAAATATCAATTAAAATTTCAAACATCATAAAAGTACAAGACACCAATTATTGATAACATGAAATTTTCTTCTCTTCTGCTTTCTTTATGTCACAGAAACCACAAAAGAGTTACCTAGTCATTGACTATTCTTTTTTTCCATCTGTTATATTTCTAATTGATTCTAACATTTTATCTATTCCATGACCATTAATGTGACTAATGTTATCCTCTTTATTATTCTCCTATATAAAGCCCTAACTAATTTTCACCCATCCTATTACAGTAGCTCCAAGAGACTCTTTTTCCTCCAGCATAATCAGACTGCTATCAATTTCTACAGTGATCACAGTAAATAGCATAAGGTGTAAATCTGACAATATAATGACTTAAAACTTTTCAAAGACTCCCCATTGACTTTTTGCATATTACAGACAATTATCACCTATTTGATTCCTGATATGTTTATAATTCCCTCTGTCTTTCATTATCTTGCTTTGCCCTTCCAAATCCTGGCGTAGCTGTACTGTTCCTTCTCTCTTCTACTGCTTTGCATGACTTTCTTTGTCTCTATTGGTGAATGGTGAATAGCTTTTTCTGTTTTTTTTTTTTTTTTTCTCTTTCTGCTAAACCTACTCTGGATTCAGGGCTTCATCCATGCATTCCTGTGATTGCCCTGTCTACACCTTTCCTGACTTGTTTGGATATTATTCAATTGAACTTGTATTCCTTGAGGTCACAGACTACTGCTTGATTCCTCTTGATATGCACAACGTATCATTCTATATTAAGCAAATATTAGATGTTCTATAAATGTGTTTAAAGAAGAAAGGGGTGAATATTAAATAATGACAAATAATCTTGTTAGACTTTAATTGTATACGTATGAATAAATGCAACATATATTTAAATTATACGTATATAACCTACCTCCACATTGTCATTTTTTACCTCAGTTATTACATTACCACAAAGGAAGACTGGTCAATGATTGTGTTTATTTGATTAGACCTTAGTCCAGTTTCAGAGATTGCTTAAGAACATATCTTGACCTACTTATTTTCATGTCTAAATTAGAATGAAAAAGTCCAGTTGAATAATTTCAGCCTAGGAGGTATTTATATAGAGACTTCAGGCTGATAAAATACTGTATAATCTGCCTGATTCCCCCCAAATAAAGATATTATAGTACACTCACATATGTGACTCACACTGTAAAGTTGATTATTTTAAAAAATATTTTATTTATTAGAGAAAGACCATGGGAAGGGGTGGGTGTAAGTGGAAGGAGAGAGAGAAGCAGACACCTTACTAAACAGGGAGCCTGACACAAGGTGGGATCCCAGGACCCTGGGATCATGTTGTGAGCTAAAGAAAGATGCTTAACTGACTGAGCCACCCAAATACACTATAAAGTGTATTTTAAAAGTAAAATTAATAATCTTCCCAAGGTCATACCTATTCTATTTACAGAGAATTTCTACATCAGAGGATTGCATATATTACTATGTGTTAGTCTGTTAAGGCCGCCATAACGAAATACTACAGATTAGATGGTTTAAATAGTGAAAGTGTACTTTTTACAATTCTAGAGACTAAGAAGCTCAAAATCAAGGGGCCAGCCAATTCAGATTCTGGTGAGGAATCTCTTCCTGGCTTGCAGATGACCACCTTTTTGCTTGTGTCCTCACATAGTAAAAAGCTAGCTCCAAGTCTCTTACTCCTCTTATGACTAACCTGTATCACCTCCTGGGTTGTATCTCCAAATATAGTCACATTGCAGTTTGGGTTTCTATGTATGAATTTAGAAGGACACAATTCAGTCCATAGAAACCTATGTGTTTATTTTTTTCAAACATCAGATAATCAGGATAAATTAAAAAAATAACCTCAAACATTGAAGTACTTAATCTAAACTGAGACCGGAATCTGCTCACTTTTTGGTGCAGTGACTTACAGTTGGGTGTGGTAAGTGAGTGGTAGACTGATTATTGGATGTAACATAAACATCCAGTTTCCAGGCATGCATAGACTGGAAAGCATTTTGTGCGTGTGTGTGTGTGTGTGTGTGTGTGTGTTGAGCAGGTAGGAGTATCCACTCAAGCATGTGCTCTGAGAATAAGGACAGGATCAAAATGAAGAACCAGCAAAATGAAAGAAAATTGAGGAGTGGAAATAGGAGCAAGTGCCCAGGAAGATTCTCCACTGCAACAGCACACCGGCAGCAAGAGCTTTTTGTGAATCTGACAAGTCAGAAGGATGAGCAGCTAGGGCTAAAACAGCACTGTTGCACAGGCATCACCAAGTCACATAGCTAATAAAAATCTTTTAGGAAATTGAAAATCTAGGAAGATTGTTGAGTCCCATATCTGCTGTATTAGAGTACAATCATAAAATCGCCATTAAATAAGAAAAATTATAATCTAGATGTTTCTGAAGATCAAGCACATTTTGATCACCTATGCCTCAGGGCACCTAGAATTCCATGTTTGATTAAATAATCATAAATTCATATTAAGAAAAGGCAATTTCTATTAACTTTTTATATCCTTGTTGCTTCTGACATACACGCCTTTAAAAACTGTTATCTTCATCCACAATATTCTACGTAGTGGTATTAAAATGTTCTGTAAATTCCTTCACATGGTAAAGGACACTATAAAATTAAAACTGTTTTCTTCTTATAAAGAACAAAGTATTTTGAGCAATTTCTGTGTACGAATTTCAATTAAGTTAAATAGTTCTTACATAATTGGCTTCAAGTGACACTTTGAGTGTTGAAGACTGCTACTTAACATCAATGGAAATATATAAAATTGAAAAGAATTACTAATAAGATGAGTCTTTATAAACTGTTCATAATTGGTTAATATTAGGTTAAAAAGCAATATGTTGGGGGTTAATGGTATGAAACAAATAGTAAATACACAGAATATGAAATGTACACATAACTAGTTATATGCATAAGATAGAATGATGAATAACTGAATGTTTAATCCTTAATCCAAGTATGTAGCAGGTGATAGACAATTTTGTCCAGGTTGTGTACATGGGCTTGCAGTTCTCCTTCCATTCATGATTTTAATCTGTGATCAAGTGAGTCTCAGGAACATGACAAAAGAACCAAGGTTGCAAATTAATCTACTGTAGGAGAAAGATCTGAGGAATATTCAGAAATTGCATGAGGATGAATGTGGGAGAGAAGGAGAGAGTAATGAGAAAATGAACAGAAAAAGGAAAATTAAGGTGAGCAGCTGTTGTGGAAAAGGTGGTCTTTGTTGAAACACTGAGTAATGAACATTTTTAGGGTCTCTGATATGTTTAGGTGCAATGCCCCCCTCAACTCTTTAAGAGACCATCCAAAATGACATACCTTTTTAAAGGGTTGAGGTGATCTATTTTATTCATTTGCATGTGATTCCATAATAGCCTTTTTGTTTTTAGTTATTTAAATAAGCCAGGATATTTGGAACTTTTCTGCCTCCAAATTACATTTAACAGCCTTTGAAACTTGAACATACCATTATTGCTCTGCTAAGAAAAATCAGGTGCCCTGAGTTGGTTAGAGATCCTTTTAAGAAATGCCTTTCAGACACATTAGTTACACATCAAAGACAAAACTTTATCTATTTGGAAAGTGAAGTATCTTTATGAAGTCATTCAAGTCCCCAAATGCTTACCTTATGAAAGGCTGTGCAGATCTTGTTGAGAGCAATATGCCTGTAACTATAATTGCCTGGAAAAATTAGGTAATATGGCTTAATTCTGCACAAGGCATTGTACGTTGGCATTTCTCTATGAAAGATTACCACCTAAGACAGATTTTTGAGTGCTCAAGCATGTAAACAGCCAAGAAGACATCAACCAGACTAATTTCATGATTAGTAAACACAAAGGAATCATCTTCTTGTGTGATATAGTGAACCTGCCTCTAGAGAGGGCTGAGCCGCATAATCAAAAATTGGAGACTGGTAATGGAGGTCAGAAAGGTTTTCTACCATGAAGTGAGAATCGGAATAGATATCCACCCTTGGAGATAGAAAAGTTTGTTAGGAATAGGTTCAAGAAGCAAGATGAGCAGGACTTTAAATAAAGCCGGGATCACAATAAGAGAGGGGATATAGAAAATACTTTCCAATAAGTGAGAAAATATCCTAAGGGATAGTAATTATACGTGATAGATTTGACCTATGAATATTAATGAGTCTCATATTTACATTAATTTTGCTTAATATGATTAATATGAGGAAAGTGCCATTTAATACCAATTTTAATACTAAAACAAATGCTTGAAATTCCTAGATAATATGATATTAGTTACTCCTTTAGCTCCTGAGGCTTTAGAGTCAACACGCGGAAACATTTAATAACTCCAGTGTTTGTATTCTATCCTACGTCTGAGAAGCTGACAACTACCTGTAGCCTTCTGCACACTTTCAAATGTCAGATCACTATGCCTGGTCGTTCATCTTTTTTTTTCTTTTCTTTTCTTTTTTTTTTTTTTTTTTTATTCATTTTCCTTTTCCGGCTAAATGCCAGCATTTCTCTTGGAGACTTGCTAGGTAAGAGGTAAAAAAAATAAATAAATAAAAAATAAAACAGTGTGTTCAGTTTGCTCTGGAATCACTTCCAAATTGTCTAGTTTCTCCAAGAGACCCTTTGCACCTGAATCTAATATAACTACCTACCCCCTACACACCTCACTGCCCGTACACACACACACACACACACACACACACACACACACACACACCGCATTGCATCTGTCTCAGAGTTGTGGTCTCTCGCTGTAGGGATTGTGATGATTTGAAGACACCAAAACCCCTTTCAACTCCCTCTCTGCATTTTGGATTTTATCACCCAAAGGTAGAAATAGAAAAGTTGTCTTTTCCAGACTACCCTCCATCTAAGAAGCTGTAGGCCTAGCCAATCAGACTAATTTGTCTGAAACTTCAGAAAGGGAAAAAGTGAGGAGCAGTCTGCCTGCTGGAGCATCAATCCTCTGGCCAGTGCAGTGCCAGACGGACATGATGCTTCCTCTGGCGCAGCCCTGGAAGCTTCCCGGTGTCCTCTGGCAAGTGGTATCAGTGCAGCCCTGGAGGGTGCTTGGATGCTGGTCCCAAAGGAGCAGTCTCAGAGCCTCTCTGGCCCTTCTGGAAGGATATTTGTTATCCTTTAATAAATATTTCCTATGTGTTCTGATTTTGAAGATAAGAAATGTAATATAAGATTCAGTAATGCTCACCAGCAGTTTCCTCTCTAGATGTGTCCTGAAAGAACATTCTCTAGGCTAGTTGATTTCAATCTTCCAGCAAAATTATTGACTGGGGAGAAGAGGACAAAGCTTTATTTTATGAAGACATATGCAGTGGCCCTTAGGCAAACAGCATCCTAAAAATGACCTGTACCATTGTGGAATACTACTGAGATTTATGTTAACTTTCACAACCATGTTGGATATAATACTTAAGCGTATATGGTGACTCTCACTGTGGGTATAAAACTGTGAAGGAAAAGTTGGTAAGTGGGGATATTTCTGACACAAACAAGAGCTGAGTCCAGATAAATATGTTTGCCCATAAACTCAGAATTGTCTACACTATATTTGAAAGTATAGAATATTGCATTTTTGATTATCAAAGCATAGTGTCATTACTTTCAGGCCTACAACAGTGATTCTATAATTCTATTTTCCTCAAATTCATCATAATAACCCTACTTACTCTACAGCATTGTTACGGCATAATTGCCCATATTCCCTATGCTATATTTTTATCTCTGTGACTAATTCAAAACTTAAAGTTTGTGTGTCGTAACCCCCGTCGTCACCTATTTCACCCATTAACCACCTACCTCCCCTCTGACAAATACCAGTTTACTTTCTGTATATAAAAGTCTGCTTTTGTTTGTTGGTTCATTTGCTTTGTTTTTTTGTTTGTTTGTTTGTGTGTCCGTTTGTTTTATTTGCTTTTTTACATTCAACATGTAAGTGAATCACATATTTGTTTTTCTCTGATTTATTTCACTTCATGTAGTATCTTCTAAGTTCTACCCATGTTATTGCAAATGGCAAGTTCTCATTATTTTTAAGGATGAGTAATATTATATATGTATTTATACATATATGTGTGTACATATGTATATAAAACATAACTGGAGATACGTTGCTAAGGCTGATGTGCAAGAGATTATTGTCTGTTCTTTTTCAGGAATCTTTCTGGTATGACATTTGGGTCAGTACTCCATTTCGAATTTCCATTTAGGTGCAGTGTAAGAAAGTGATCCAGTTTCTTTCCTTTGCACGCAGCTGTTCAGATTTCTCGGCACCATTTATTGAAGAGACTGTATTTATCTCACTGCATAGTTTTTCCTCCTTTGTTGTAGATTATTGACTGTATGATCCTGGGCTTATTTCCTGGCTCTCTACTCTGTCTCAATAATTTATATATCTGTTGTCTTGCCACTTGCCAGTACCATACTATTTTGATTACTGCAACTTTGTAGTATAACTTGAAGTCTGGAATTGTGACAACTCCAGCTTTGTTCTTTTTTTTTTTTTTTTTCTTTTTCCAGCTTTGTTCTTAAGACTGTTTTCGCTATTCAGATTTTTTTGTGGTTCCATACAAAGTTTTAGGATTATCTGTCCTAGTTTTGTGAAAAGCGCTATTGGAATTTTGGTAGGGGCTGCACTGAATCTATGAATCAACAATATGAATTCTTCCAGTCTGTGAATATGGTACATCTTTCCATTTGTTTTTGCCATCTTCACTTGCTTTCATCAGTGTCTTATGGTTTTCAGAATATAGGTCTTTCATCTCTTTGTTTAAAATTATTTCTAGATATACTCTTTTTTGTGCAATTGGAAATGGGATTGTTTTCTTAATTTCTCTTTCTGCTACATTTTAAAGACTGAGCTCTATGTGGAAGAGCGAGCTCATAAAGGCAGCTGAGGGCGTGTGTGTCCCCAGCAGGGATGCTATAACTGTTGGACTTTGGGGGTGGGGTGCAGCCCAGGGCTGTGCTGCAGGGCCACCCCAGTTTCAAGTGCTCTTACTGCCGGTGGGTATAGACTACCCACCCTCCAGCACAGGGCTGCTCAGTTCTGGTTGCCTTCAGGGATGAATTCTCTCCAGGGGGAGGGCAGGGAAGGATGCTTGGACCTTGATTTTTTATCTTAGCCTCCTGGGATCTGGCCGTTCAACATGGTCTGTCTTTAAAAAAAAACAAAAATCAAAAAGCAGATGTATGTATGTTAATGTAATTACTGCAAATTTACTGAATTAGTTTATTAGTTGGAATATTATTTGGTGAATTCTTTGGAGTTTTCCATATTTCATACTGTGGTCATGTGACAATCTACTTCTAAAATATTAGAAGCACTATTTTTCTTTTTCTTGTCTGATTCCTGCAGCTAGGACTTCCAGTACTACGGTGAATAAAACTGGGAGGGGACATCCTTGTTTTCCACTATTGAACATATTACCTCTGGGTTTTTCATAGATGATCTTTATTATGTTGAGGTGTATTTCCTCTAAACACTTTGTTAAGAGTCTTTATCATGAATGGATTCTGTATTTTGTCAAATATTTATTTTATTTTAAAAGTTTTGTTATCTATTGAGATGATCATATAGTTTTTATTCTTCCTCTTATTAATGTGATATATCACATTGATTTACATATCATATTGGGCCACCCTCATATCCCTAGAATAAATCCCACCGAATCATGGTGAATGATCCTTTTAATATATTGTAATTCAGTTTGCTAACATTTTATTGAGGATTTTTGCATCTATGTTCATTGGGATGTTGTCCTATAATTTTCTTTCTATGTAGTGTCTGTCTGATTTTGTATCAGGGTTAAAGCTGGCCTCGTAGAATGAATTTGGAAATTTTAATTCCTCTTCTGTATTTTGGAATAATTTGAGAAGAATAGGTATTAACTCTTCTTTAAATGTAACTTTAAGGCCATCTAATGCTGGGTTTTAGTTTATTGGGAAGTTTTTGATTACCAATTCAATTTCATTGCTAGTAATCCATCTATTCAAATTTTCTATTTCTTCTTAATTCATTTTTAGATGACTGGACATTTCTTGGAAATAATTATATACCTTCTAGGTCATCTTATTTGTTGGCATATCATTTCTCATCATATACTCTTATAGTTACTTGTATTTCTTTTAGTGTCAGTTGTTATTTTCCTTCATTTCTTATTTTATTTGGGTCACTTTCTCATTTTTTTATGTTGATAATATTTGTGATTCATTTATCAAAAGTCCTGCTATAATAATGAATTTAGGCATCTATTGGTCTTGAAATGGTGAATATTTTACTCCTACATCATTCATAATTTACTTTGTAAAAGTATAAAACTTTTTTATAAGTTTATAAAATGTTTATATTTTTTGTGGCTATGAAGTTCTTTTTTCATTTATAGTTTATGGATATAGCATCATACTAAGCTTTTCTCCACATAATATTATAAAATAATATTTCTATATTGTATATTATCTTTTGTATTTTAATCCATAATTCATACAGACTAAAATTTTTATATTTTGTGAAATAGAGATCTAGCTTTTTGAAGATATTAGTGTATTAGTACAGTGAAATTTATTTATTAATTTATTTCTTGGTCAACAATTTAAAACATCTTATTTAACAGATATTAAATTCTGCTTCCTGATTCTGCAGTTGTTCTTTCATTTATCCTTCAAATTCTTTTTCATAACGGTTTTAATATCTAAATGACTATCTATGTCTGTATTACTGAACTCTGTCATTTATGCTATAGTTTTTATGTTGTTTGGCTTCTTAAATTTACTGTACACAAATATATCACTTGCAAATAATTTCTTGTTGAGCCTGACTAAAGATTTAATTTTATTTTCCTTTTCCAAAAATATTGTTTGGTTTCATTAAACTTTTTTTTTAATAGGTTTTATGTTGCTATTTTATTTATTTTTTGCTCCAATCTTTATTATTTCCATCTTTCTACTAGTTTGGGGCTTTGTTCTTTTTTTTTAGTTCCTTTCAGTGTAATATTAAGATTAGATTATCGATTGAGATTTTTTATTTGGTAGACTATATTATTATTAAGCTTCCCTCTTAAAACTTCCTTTATTTGTCCTAAAGATTTTGAATCATTGTTTCCATTTTCATTCATTTCCATATTTTTTTACTTCCCCTCTAATTTCTTTGTTGATCCACTGATTGTCTAGTAGCATGTTTTTCTTTTCTTTCTTTCTGAGCCCTCAAATGTTTGTGGGGGGTTTTGTTTGTTTTTTCTTGTAATTGCTTTCTAATTTTATAACATTGTGGTCCATTTAAATCTTTTTTTTAAATTTTTATTTATTTATGATAGTCACAGAGAGAGAGAGAGAGAGAGAGGCAGAGACATAGGCAGAGGGAGAAGCAGGCTCCATGCACCGGGAGCCTGATGTGGGATTCGATCCCGGGTCTCCAGGATCAAGCCCTGGGCCAAAGGCAGGCGCCAAACCGCTGTGCCACCCAGGGATCCCCCATTTACATCTTAAATTTGAGCCACCAGATCTTAAATTTGAGTTGTCAAATCTTAAATTTTGTGGCTTAATATCTGATCTTCCTGAAGAATGTTCCAAGTGCACTTGGAAAGAATGTGTAATCTACTATATTTGGATGTGATGTTCTCTATATATCTCTTAGGTCTAGCTAGTCTAAAGAATTGTTTCCTTGTTTATTTTCATTCTGGATAATCTGTCCTGTTTTGTAAATAGTCTGCTAAAGCCCTTTACTATTACTGCATTAATGTTAATTTCTCCTTTTAATGTTAATTTCTCCTTTTTAATTTCTATTAATATTGGCTGTATGCGTTTAGGTGCTTCAGGTTTGGTGCATAGATATTTACAATAGTTATATCCTCCTGTTGAATTGACGCTTTTCTTATTTCACAATGCCCTTCTTTATCTCTTGCTATAGTGTTTGGCTTAAAAATCCATTTTGTCTGTTATAAATTTCACTACTCTGGCTTTTTGTTCACTTTTATTTGCATGATTTGTTTTAATCCCTCTATCTTCAGTCATTATATCCCTTTATCTTCAGTCTTTATGTGTCTTTATGTCTACAGTGAATCTTTTCTAGGCAGCAAATAGATGGGTCTTTTTTTTTTTTCTGTTTTTTTGTTTTTTGTTTTGTTTTGTTTTTTACCCATTTAGTCACTCTATGTATTTGGAGCATTAATTTCATTTACATTTAAAGTATTTATTGAGAAATATATATTTATTGTCATTTTGTTCATATTTTTCTGGCTATTTTTAGTTCTTTTCTATTCCTTGTTCTCTTGTGGTTGGATGCCTTTCTTCAGTGTTATGTCTGTATTTCTTTTTCTTTTTTATTTTTCTATTACATTTTTCTTTTATTCTGGTTACCATTGCATTTATATATAACATCCCTTGTGTATAGCTATCTATACTAAGTTGTTGGACACTTACATTTGAACACATTCTACAAGCACTGAAATTTTACTCCCTTTCGCCCCCACATTTTACATATGTTACATTTTACATCTATGTGTTTGTGTGTATTAATTGACTTATTTTTATATATAATTGATTTCATTACTTTTGAATTTTAACCTCCATACTGGCTTTTTAAGTAATCTACTACCTTTATTATCTGTTTGCTCCTACCTGTGAACATTTTTCCTGTCACAATTTTCCTACTCCTAGTTTTGGCCTTTTCTTTCAACTTAAAGATTCTCTTTAGCACTTCTTGTAAGGTCAGTTTAATGGTTATGAAGTCTTTTAACTTTTGTTTGTCTAAAAAAAAATTTTCTTCTTCAATTCTGAATAATAACTTTGCTGGGTAGAGTAGTCTTGGTTATAATTTATGTATGTATGTATGTATGTATTTATTTATTTATTTATTTATTATTTTTTAAATTTATCTCAGCACTTTGAATGTGTCATATTATTCCCATCTGGCTTTTAAAATTTCTGCTGAAAAATCAGCTAATAGTATTACAGGGTTTCCTCATATGTAATTTTTTTCATGCTGCTTTAAAATTGTTTTCTTTACTTTTCATTTTAATTATTACATGTCTTTGTGTGAACCATCTTGGGTTCATTTTGTTACAGTCTCTCTGATTCTTAGATTTTGATGTTTGCTTCCTTCCCCAGACTTGGAAAGTTTTTAACAATTATTCTTCCAATAAAATTTCTGCCCCTCATACCTTGGGGGATCTCTATAATGGGAATGTTGTTATGCTTATCAATATTTCTAAATTCATTTATCCTATCTTCATTTTTTTTATTTCGATTTATTTACTTATTTACTTATTTTTGTTGTTCAGCTGGATTACTTTCCATTACCCTGTCTTCCATTTTTAAGCATCTTCAAATCTGTTGACTCCTAGTGTATTTATAATTTAAGTTGTATTTTTCATTTATGATTCTTCTTTTATTTTGTCTTGTTGAAGTTCTCACTGAGTTCATCCACTCTTTGCTCAAGTCCAGTGAGTAGCTTTATGACTGTTACTTTGAACTTCTGCTCAGGCCTATTGCTTATCTCCTTTCATTTAGCTCTTTTTCTCTGAATTTGTATTAATCTTTTATTTGGGATATGTTTCTGTCTCTTCATTTGCTTAACATGTGTTGGGTTTTTGGTTAGGTAGGTCGTCTATATATCCTGGTCTTGAAAGCATCTGCTTTGTGTGGGAGAGATCCCATGGTGCACCACAGTGCAATCCCACTTGATCAACAGAATCAGGGGTGTTCCCTGTGTGGACCATGGTCATCCTCCTATTGTGGCTGAGCCATGACTATTGGGCATGCTGGTGGATGGGGCTGGCCTTCAGTCCAGCTACCTATAATATCTACTATGCTTACTGTGTCCACATTGGGCAGGATCTGCTCCCAGTACTGTTGAGAGACTTAGCTATGTCTACTGTGGACTTGTTGCTGAGCATGGCTTACTATTAATCTAACTGTCTGCAGTTAGCCTCTGACACAATTGGAGGTATACCAAAGGCAGGGCTTGTTCATTCCACAGCCAGCTAACAGGCCTGGCTGCAGGAGTTGTGGGTGGGCTGGCTGATATAGAGAGTAGATCTCCCCAACTCCCCAGGGCAAGAGTCATTTTAGAGTGAAACTTGTTCTGCCTGGTGTAGCAGGGCAGGAGCCAATTTGAAGGGATACCTTCCAAGGTGGGATGGTTAGGTGTGGTGGGTGTACAAGGTAACACCAAGGAAAGCATGCAGTGTAATAACTCTTGGAGAGTGTTATGAGTCTTACAAGCATCTGGGTACTTAGGCTGGGGGAGAGTAAGAAAAATGGTACTTGCCAGCCCTTCTGTTCTTGGAAAAACCTCCTGCATATCCCTACCCTTCATGCACACATCCTAATATTGGTTGATCAGTGCCCCTCACATATACTCTTGGTGCATTTTCTTTCTTTCTTTTTTAATTAATTTATTTTTCCTTTGGAGTGTTATTTTTCTTTTATTTATTTAAATTGAATTAGCAGGGGTGCTTGGGTGGCTCAGTGGTTGAGTGTCTGCCTTCAGCTCAGGGCGTGATCCTGGAGTCCTAGGATCGAGTCCCACATCGGGCTCCCTGTGTGGAGCCTGCTTCTCTCTCTGCCTGTGTCTCTGCTTCTCTCTCTGTGTCTCTCATGAATGAATAAGTAAAATCTTTAAAAAAAATAAATAAACTGAATTAACATATAGTGTATTATTGGTTCCAGTGGTAGAGGTCAGTGATTCATCAGTCTTATAAAACACCCAGTGCTCAATTACATCTCATGCCCTCAGTGCCCATCACCCAGTTACCCCATCCCCCACCCACCTCCTCTCCAGTGACCCTCAGTTTGTTTTCTATGATTAAGAGTCTCTTATGGTTTGTCTCTCTCTTTGATTTTGCCTTTATACTCCTGGTGCCTTTTGAACTGCTCTCTCTGGGCTGTGTTTTGAGCTGAGTTATTTAGCTCACTGGCTCTTGAAGAGTGGGAACTCCAGTTCCTCTCTGTCCTCTAAACTTTCTGAATTAAGCCCTTGTGATTTTTAACATTCTTGGAGTTAAAGTCCTGCTGATCTTCAACTCCAGACATTATAGGGACTTGTCGTCCCACTGTGGGTCCTCAGAGCTGGTCGTGCTTTGTGTGGGGTTTGTTCTTACTTCTTCATACTTGTGATAGCCCTCCTGTTTGCAGTTAGTTGCACTGGGGGTTTGCTTCCCAATCATGTCTCTACCCCTGCTTTCCTTTTCTCTCTGACCTCTCTATGATTAGTTGCAGATCTGTGCTGCCAGTCTTTAGGTCATTTTCAGAGTCAGTTGTACAGACATAGTTGTTGTCTTGCTGTGTCCTTGGAATGAGGTGACCTCAGGATCCTCATTCTCCATCTTCCCAACCTCTCCTCAGACTATTTAAATATTTTAAAATTTAAGAGCAATTGAATGAAAACTGGAGCTACTATAAATGAGATTAACATAAGGCTGATGCCTGGTTAATAAGATAAAGCTTATTAAAATATTAATTGGAAACTAATGCCAATGACATTTAACAATTAAACATTTGCCATACTAAATGTTTGTACTACTCATCATTGGAGTAATTCAATATGAAGAGAAAATTTAATTCAGTGGATCAGAATAGCTAAACAAATCAAAGTATAATATGTTCTAATGACTCATTTTAGGTACTAACATTCATATCATTAGTTCTTATTAATATCCCACCCTGATTTATTCATCCCTTTAGGATTGTATCCTCAAAATCTTTTCTTAAAAGTGTTTCTATAGTCTTATGAGACTTAGATTTTATTTTTCTCTCTTTACTTATTATTATAATACATCTGGTAGTGTTTCCTGGATGACATAATAAAAATGTTTATCAGTATTTACCAGAATAATTGATGTAGTATCTTTATGTTCATAATAGCTTCTTAAATTTATAAATCATTTATTCCATGTAAAAATTTATGTGTTGATATGAATATTCAAACTTAAAAGTGGTATCAATTAAATAATTTGCATGGACAAAGGTCACTAAATTTTAGCTACACACACAAAGCATTCTCTTATCTTGTTTATAATATAAACAAAATATATTAGTAATCTTAAATATATTTTAAATTTGTAATTTATATCTTAATCCATTTCTGCAAATGTATACACCTTCTATCTATAGGTTAAAACTTATACTAAGGAATCACCTGTGTGCTTGAAGGGGAAACTGAAGAATACATAACTCTTATTTGGGAATACAAAATAATTAGATACCCATCAAACAAATACACTAAATGGCAGGTCTAAAACAGCATATGAGCTTAAAGTCATTAGTGAAGACAAGTCATGCATGTTTCAAAATTAGTACTTTTAAAATATATATTATCCACACTATCTTTTTTACTTCTCCTGTAAATGTACAGATATAAATAAAAGACCAGAAAATCTAATTTTGATGAAGTTAGTTGTAGCTTTAGAAAATATCTTAATGATAACGTTTGTGTATCCAACTTGATATAACACTGTATGATGGAAACAAATCTGAATTTTGCTTTCTAACCCTTTCACAATGAAGGCATTCGGTTGACAGCTTCTCTAGCCTCTTGAGCAATTTTTATTGCCCTGAGCCTACTGTTAACCCAGGCAGATGATCAATGGGAAATAGCAGCAACGTTTAAGCCATTACTATAGCAGTGGGAAAACAAACAATAATGGTAATTAGAAGCTTAGCATGCAGATGAATTACAAATTGTTGTAAGAAGAATTAGGTTGTCTTTAGAACACAGAATATGCTTTTTCAGTTGTGTGCCTTTGATTTCTTCAGTAAGCTTTATATCCTGCTTTTGTCTTTTGCATTCGGTTTGTGTTTCTTCAACTCACTTTTCCATTTCTATTCTCTTTTGTCCTTTTTTGTCCTCAATCTTCTTTTTTTCCTTTTAATTTTTTTTTTATTTATGATAGTCACACAGAGAGAGAGAGAGAGGCAGAGACATAGGCAGAGGGAGAAGCAGGCCCCATGCACCGGGAGCCCGACGTGGGATTCGATCCCGGGTCTCCAGGATCGTGCCCTGGGCCAAAGGCAGGCGCCAAACCGCTGCACCACCCAGGGATCCCTGTCCTCAATCTTCTTATTGAGCTTCATTTTTCTGCTTCATTGCATGGT
Source organism: Canis lupus dingo (assembly GCF_003254725.2). Lineage (NCBI taxonomy): Eukaryota > Metazoa > Chordata > Mammalia > Carnivora > Canidae > Canis > Canis lupus. The sequence continues at coordinate 3,912,347 of NC_064279.1, read as the reverse complement.
CATTATGTAGAACTAAAGTTTTCTTGAATAAGCATATATTTAAATTTATAATTGTACATATTTAATAGATGCATATATCATATATATACCTATACATTATATAATGTACACTCATATATGACACATCCTATATAACTATAAGAACCTATACCATTTTATATTTTGTATTAAGTAGCACAAAAAGTTGTAAGTTCGTTTGCTCTATGGGCTTAGGATTTTCATTTTCAGTATCCTTCCATTTTAGTAAATTTCAGTGCCTCCAAAAATGTTGTAATTCCAAATATAGAGAGTTATTTTTATAGATCTTATTATTATTATTATTTTTTTTGGTAAGAAAGAGAAATTAGGTATCATGGCTTTCTAAAGTAAGTGTCACTATGTGACAAGAGTTAGAGGAAGTGTAACAAAGTATAAAAAAGCACTAGATTGGTGTTAGATTAATTCTAGAATTTACAACTATCCCACTTCCTAAGTATATTGTGTTAACAGTCCTCCTCTTTGGGAAGATAGGAGGAACTATCCTTTTGCTGCCTAAATTCCAAGTTGGTTGCAGTGGTTCATTAAAGAATATATAGGGAACATGTTGTCTTAATTTCAAACTGTGTCATAAACAAGGATATTAATTTAAAAGTGTGCATGGGTTTTAAAAATTATTGCCTTATCATTTAAGCTCAAAATATCCCATTTAAAATTCCTAGTACATAGGGTAAACACATAAGTAGGGCTTCATTCTGATTTATTTGTTGTCAAAAATGGATCCCATCACTACCTATTCTAGATTCTCTCTATTATATTACATGAGAAAATGTAGGCATTACATATATCAAAATCACCTTACCACATAATTCTACTTTAAAATCCCAGTGAGAAACGTGTACAAATTTGAAACGGCAAAAAAGGAGAAATGCCATTATATATATATATATATATATATATATATATATATATATATATATATTTAAAAGCATTTGCAAGGCTGCTGTGAGCAGACATGAAATTAACAGCCGCTTCCTGATGATCTCCTGAGAATCTGTCATTTCAGCGGTGCAAAGAAAGGCATTTGGTGGATGCTTCTCAGAGCTGCTTTAGAATTGTAGCACACTGTTAACTTTGCCAGCAATAACACCTATCAAAATGGTGTACCATCTGGTGTGATGCACTGAGAGTTTTGTGATGTTCTTGTCAACAACGTATAACCTCAATATAATCATGAGTAAACATCAGGCAAACCTAGATTCAGAGGCATTCTGTTGGGATTCTGTAAGACTCAAGATGTCTCAAGGAGCAAACAAAAAATACTGAAGATATGTAAAGAGTAGAGAACACTGAGAAGACATAGCAACATTAATGGTATGTGAAATCCTAGATTGGACTGTGAACCGGAGCAGGGGGGGTTGGGGGTGAAGACATGAGTTAGAAAGCTGGTACAGTTTGAATAAGATCTATAGATTAGTCATTAGTGTTATATCAATGTCAGTTTCCTGGTTTTAGTAATCGTATGATTGCATGAGAGGTTAACATTAGTGGAAGCTAAGTGAAATAACCCTGTATTCTTTTTTACTATTTTTGCAACTGTTCAGTAAGTCTAAACTTATTTCAAAACAAAATATATATATTTTTAAATACAGATGTTCTTCTGGCTTTTGAGAATTTTCTGTTTCAGACTGAGGACTTCAGTGTTGGGTTCCTTAACTTTTGCTCCCCCAGGTCTGCCAAGGCTTGGAAGATCCTATTACATACATTAAACCTGTGTTATCTTTAATATTTAGAGAAACTTCTATGTTCCTAAATAGACAATGAATGATACAGTTTGAATATCAAAAACACTTTCAAGGAAATGGGATGGGAATTGATTAAACATAGGAATATTAAGGATGGAAATATAAAATCGTTGTTCCTATTTGAGTATTTTAAGTTATGTTAACATTTTAAGGATCATAAGGGAATATGGTACTTACTCTATTATTAGAACCCTAGACTAGAGAAACGGACATGATATTAAAATAGATAAAAAAAACATAACCATAGATATCTAACAAAACCAATGTAATTAATCATCTAATCAATAATCTCTAATACCTTGTATCATGTAATTTTGTTACCATAATTTAAGAATTTTAATTATTATCAATTTTAAAACAATTATTGGAGAATGCAGTGAAAACTGCTTCTGAAAAAGCCTTATTCAAAGTGACACATTAAAGTATTGTTCCTCTAGAGATTATTGGCAATTAAACTCATTTAAAATCTCATTAGCTATGTAAATACAATTGTAGAAAGGCTTTGATAACTCCCTTATTGACGGAAAAGTGCATATCAATTTACGAGTACTGGATCTGTAATGTGCTATTTAGCTAAACCCAGTAATAATTACATGTTACATGAAATAAATATACTAGCAATAATTACACTATTCACTAAATGAATTAAAAATCAAATGTAGTGGTGCCTGGGTGGTTCTGTTGGTTAAGCATCCCACCCTTGATTTTTTGGCTCAGGTCATGATTTCAGGGTCATGAGATCGAACCCACATGGGCTCTGCACTGGGTGTGGAGCCTGCTTGAGATTCTCTCTCTCCCTCTTCCTCTGGCTCCCACCCTTCCACTCAACACGTGCACTGTCTACCTAAAAAAGAAAAAAAAAAGTACTCTTGGCTCTCTAGAGGTTATTATACATATAACAATATATGTATAATAATGTCTTCCCAGTTTTGGGTTCTGTGATACCATCTGAAATAAACCACAGAAATCCACACACATCACAAATTAAGAATTTTCAATTTATTTTGTAATATTTTGGAAAACCAATCATTAAACATTTATCAGTACAGGAGTCACTGAAAGATATCCTGGGAGACTAGCCATCATTGTAAATTTTTAACTTACAATAGAGCTTTTTAATGTAAAAAAGGGATTTATAAGTAAAATGCAATGTAAAAAAGGGATTTATAAGTTTTGGAGGTTTCTATAACACACACATTATTAAAAATATCTTTTTGGTTATTCAACACATTTGTTGATTGAAGTTTATATTGGGATGGGATTGGCACAATTTTCTTCAAATCAGATTTTCTTTGATTATTTCTAAGCTGTTGAAATCCAAGGAGTGTGTTACTTTTAAGCAACATAAACAATAACCAAAGGGTGACCAGAAATTCAAATTGGATTAAATTAATAAACCACAAGTAAATGAGAGAAGAGAAACAACTTCCTAATAGAATTTTTAGTAACAGAAGTATATGACTAGAGGGTTATCCTTGTTTTTCTATCATTTATATTGACATCCATATTATAGTAAAAATTATCACACTAAAAATAATGTCAACATATTCCTAACAATTTTTATTAATTCAGGAATTTTTAGAATGTTTCCTATATAGAAACTGGAAAATAGATTCCAGATAAAAGTAGTTCCTGAAGAAAATATAATGAATAATTGCACACATAATATATTATCTTCATGAATAACATATATTAGACAGAAAGCAGACATTTTAGCTTGACCTTAACAGTAGGATCTGTTTCAAGAATCTTGTGTAAATTAAAAAAAAAAAAAAAAGAATCTTGTGTAAATTGATTGTATATTTGACCTGAACAAAGGGTAACATTGTTTGTTTTTACTGAACAGGGTTACTAGCATTTGTACTGATTTTAATACTTTCCAGTCCATTTAACTCAGTAAAGAGTTTTTAAACACAACTTAGCGAATGGATATCTAAATAGAGTAAGAAAACGAAACTATTACTTAAAGTGGGTTTAATTTCCTTTAAGTTTCATTTTTGTAATATATATAAAATTAAATAACATAGGACAAATAAGAAGAGAGAAGAAAATATGTAACAGACATCATCATGACCTAATCTTTCAGAATGTGGAAAATATGGGAGGAAGATCTAGAATACCATGTGACAAAAATGCCATAGTGACATAACAGAAGTGAAACAAATTTGTTGAAGGCCCACATTCTTGTTAGGCTCTTCACAGAGTTTGTCCTTATCATCATAACAGCAGTAACAATTAATTGTCATATTTTAAAGCATAAGTACACAAGGCATGACAAATCAATGTGTTGACATCACACAGTTTGTAGGGAAGGTGTTAGAATTTGGTCCTAGATTGTTCTAATTTAATAGGCCTTGGCTACTTCAAAACATCATTTCCTTCAGGTAAATTTTGCATCCATTGCTAGTACAATTGAAAGGGAAAATAGTCTGTTTTCGGCCTCATAAACTGATTTTCTAGTCTTAGTTTTCAAACACAAATAGCTGTGATAATTTTGGATGTATTTAATGGCGATACCTCAAAGTTAATACATATGAAGAAGAACAGGAACTGAATGACTTGTCTACATATCCTATACATAAAGCTCCACAATTATTTCTCTTTCCATTTGCCCTTTATAAAATGGTAGGAATTATTATCCTTCTTTGAAAAGAACCATTCCAAGTATGTAAAATACATACTACATAATTATGATCACTTTGTCCAATGGATAGAAGAGCATTTTAAACACCCAAGACATTTATATAATATCAAAAAAAATACTTACTTGTAAGAATACAGAAGTAGAATTTCTAAAGGACACTTTCCAGAGTATTTTTGTTTGTTTCCTATTTAGAAGGAATGCTTGCTTCATGATATCATCATAACACTGGGCTAATTTCCTATTAAATAGAAGGTTGATATAATCATAAACCTTTTTAAGCTTAGGGAACTGATTATTAAAAAATATCTTTGTGAGGAATACCATTAGGAAAATATACTCACAGGGATCCCTGGGTGGCGCAGCGGGTTAGCGCCTGCCTTTGGCCCAGGGCGCGATCCTGGAGACCCGGGATCGAATCCCACATCGGGCTCTCGGTGCATGGAGCCTGCTTCTCCCTCTGCCTGTGTCTCTGCCCCTCTCTCTCTCTCTCTCTCTCTGTGACTATCATAAATAAATAAAAAATTAAAAAAAAAAGGAAAATATACTCACAAATCACTGAGAACGATGTGTGTGTGAATACATATGTAAATACGATATATGTAAGTATAAAATCACATAAAGCATTCAGACCTCAATGCTTGTGGTAATTAAATGGACTAGATGAAAATGGATTCTTTTTTTTTTTAATTTTTATTTATTTATGATAGTCACACAGAGAGAGAGAGAGAGGCAGAGACACAGGCAGAGGGAGAAGCAGGCTCCATGAACCGGGAGCCCGACGTGGGATTTGATCCCGGGTCTCCAGGATCGCGCCCTGGGCCAAAGGCAGGCGCCAAACCACTGCGCCACCCAGGGATGAAAATGGATTCTTTTTAAGATTTAAATTTTGTAATTTTTGGCAATTTGCATGAATAATAAGGATCTTTGGACTACAATTGTTGCCGTACACTTACTTTTCCTTCCTTTGAAACTTCATTTGATGGAGCACCTGGGTGACTCAGTGGTTGAGCATCTGCCTTTGGCTCAGGTAGTGATCCCACGATCCTGGGATCTAGTCCTGCATTGAGCTCCCTACAGGGAGCCTGCTCCTTCCTCTGCCTGTGTCTCTGCCCCTCTCTGTATCTTTCATGAATAAATAAAAATCTTAAAAAAAAAAAAAAACAACCTTCATTTGAATTGAAAGTTCAACTCCCTGACTTTTTCCTCTTGATGAGACCCATAGAACCTTAGAACCCATAGAACCTCAATACCCTCCCTTAATACTCTCCCCTACACACATATGTATTGAAAAACCTACAGACACAAATATTTATTCTTAGGGTCAATCTCCTATACTCTGTCTTGACAAAAGTAGACATTACCAATTTCAAAATATCTTAAAATTGAATAAGAAATATCCAGAAAACATCTCAATTATGGGCAAAATATTTTAAAAAAATCCATCAAAATAAAATACAAAGATCTTTGTGAAAACAGTAGTTTCCATGCTGTCCTAGAGGTTCTAGACAAGGATAGATAAGAGGAAGTGGTTGATTTTAGAAATGAAAGAATTGACTTCTATTATATGTAATATGAATGATTAGGTAACTTTTACCTAACTAGTAATTTTGGATCTCAAAGGATCAACTTTACATATATAGGAGAAGATATAAAAAAAGGAAGAATTAATAAAACAAAAATGAAGAGGAAACATGATTCCAAATTTGTACTTCTAAAGGCAGCCTGGTGGTGTTTGCTGATAACCACAATTGAGCCTTGAATCTAATACATTTATTATCTGACTTTTGATGGAAAAGTTTGCAAACCTTAATATTAAATATGATTGTTGCCCCTGAAAATTTTCTTATGATCATTCTAGTTAGTTTTTCCTGATGAGCAACTACTGTTCTTATTTTTATCATAAAGATTAGATTTATCTATTTTTTTGAGTTTTATTTTTAACCTTATGTACTCACTTTTTTTTGTTTGTTTTTCTGGTGCCTGACTTCTTTCCTGTATCTTAGACAGATAAATTTCCTCAACGTTGTTCTGTAGCTGCAGATTATTCATATACATGGCAACATGAATTGCATGATATAAATCCAGTTTCTTCAGTCCCTGTGATAACTTTTGGATAATTTTCAAATGGTGCTTGTTAAATCCAATCTTGCTGCAGATCAAATCATCCCAAACCATAGTGTTTTAAAATATTATTTACTGGCTTGTGATTATCTGGGATGGAACCTCAGGCATGGTTCAGTGAGAATGTACCGCATCTACTGTCTTTTGTGCTGACCAACCAAACTTCAAAGTGTTTGCAGTCTCATGGCAGGTTAGATGGGGACTAGCTCATCCCACTGGGGTCCCTCACGTGTCCAACAGTAGTTTAGGACAATAGCAGCAATGGGGGATTATGAATCTTTACATCTTTTCATCCAACAGGCTAGCATGGGCTTCTTCACGTGGCATGTGGGTTTCTACAGCAGTTCCGATGAGAACATACCACATGATTATACTTACATCATTCATTTATTAATATTGTAACCAAATTAATTTACCTGACCAAGTCTAAATTCAAGGGCTGGAGACCTGGCTTTCACTTCTTGATGGAGTCACATTTGAAAAAATCTGGGAAGATCTTGACCATTACTTTTCCATTCTTTACCAGCCAATGCTCTGAGCAAAATGCTTTACATTATTCTTGTATGGAGAGAATTCATACCCTCTCTCAATAATCCCTAAAGCTTCACCCAATTACACCATCAAATTTAAAACCGCTGATCTTTTAATTATCATCAGATATCAATATCCATGAACTTCTTCAGGTTCAGTTCCTTGAGGAGGCACCTCTTTATCAAAAAACTGATTTTACCTAAACTTTGAAACATATATAGAAGCATGTACACATGAGAATGTATAATCCGTGCCTCTATTTATACTATTATTCATTACTTGTATTAAGGTCAATGATTGTTATAAACCTTCTGTTACCTTTGCGATTACACATAATGTACTTATTATGGTTGAATATAAAGTATTGCTTTTGTCGTTGAACATTTGTTTCTATGTATTTTAAGATCTACAGGATATAACCTCATTGTTTTGTAGAGTCAACAGTCAAGTTTTTTTTTTAATATTTACCAAATATCTTTTTAAAAATTTTTCTTTCCTCTACACTCCTTAATGCAATTTTTTTTGTTTCGTTTTTCCTCTGTGTTGATTGTTTTTGCATTAGAAGTTGAGTACTAGTGGTAGTAGTGCTGGTCTGCTGGTACACAATTATCTCAATTTGCTTGTCTAAACGTACTCTCAATTCTCTCCCAATTTTGAAGCACATTAACACTGAATTTAGGATTTTTTTTGGTCCTTTCTGTAAGCGCTTTAAATATACCATTGAATTATCTTCTGACTTTCATAATATCTTAAAGCTATCAGAGAAAGGTCTTATTCTTGCTCCTATGAAAACAGTCTATTAAAAAAAAAAGAAAACAAGTCTATTTTCTTGGCTTCTCATAATATTTTTTCCACTTGAACTTTAGTGATTTGCAGTTTGATTATGATGTGTCTGACTTTATTTTTATTGATCCTGTTTGAAGTTTACCAATCTCCTTACTTCTGTGGGCTGAGACCAGTTTAAAAAAGAGTACATAATTCTCTATGTCTGATCCCCACCCCCCTTCCTCCTGGGATATATATATATACACACACGTACACACACACACTCAATCTTTTACTCTGTCCCACTTCTTTATTAAATACTTTCTGTATCTTTTTATTCTTCTACCACTTTTCTTTAATTAGGATAATTTATACTAACCTATGGAATTAAAGGTTACACTAGGATCACAGGTAGAACTGAAATTATCTCAGGCAAACAAAGTATTTGACAGCCCAAAGATGTGCTTGGGAATATGCTAGCAAGTCTTGTGAGGAAGTGTTGAATGTCTCTCTTTAGGGTTAAGATATTGTTGCTGAATGTGACTGGGTCTAGTATTATGCCTTCGCAAATACTAAACAACAGAAGAAACTTACAACATTGTTTTAAATATTTTTTCAGCAGTTTCTTTTTCTTGCCTAATTACTCTGCTGAGGACCTCAGTACTAGGTTGAACAAAAATTGTGAGACCATGTATCCTCTTGTTCTGGATCTTATAGGAAAAAACTTTCAGCTTTTAATAATTTAGCTGGATGTTAACTGTAACTTGTCATGGATGGCCTTTTTGTTTTAAGGTATATTCCTTATATATCCAGGTTATTGGGAGTTCTCATTATGAAAAAGTATTCAATTTTAATTAATGCTTTCCCTGAGTCTATTGAGGTAATCATGTTATTTTTATACTTTATTTTTTAGTGTGGTGTATTACGTTCATTGATTTCCATAATTTGGCCATCCTTGTATCTCAGGGATAAATCCCACGTATGATCCTTTTATTACACTGTCGAATTCACTTTGCAGGTATTTTGGTGAGGATTTTTGCATCTAAGTTCATCAGGCTTGTAATGTTCTTGTCTTCTGGTGTTCTTGTTTGGTTTTAGTATTAGGGTAATCTTGGCCTCATAAATTGAGTTTCGAAGTATTCTCTCCTTTTCAATTTTTGGAAGATTTTGAGGACTGGCATTAATTCTTCTTTAAATGTTTGGTAGGATTCGCCAAGAAGCCATTTGGTCCTGAACTTGCCTTTGTTGGGATGCTTTTGGTTGCTGATTCAGTACTTTATTCATTATTAATCTGTTGGGATTTTCTCTTTATGATTCAATCTTTATGGATTTTATGTAGATACAATTTATTTCTTCTAGGTTATCTAAGTTGCTGGTAGATACTTTTACATGGTAGTTTTTTATCATTGTATTTCTGTGGCATCAGGTATAATGTTTTCTAAGTTTATGAATTTGAGTCTTTTTTTTTCTTAGTAAGTCTAGCCAAAATCTTGTCAATTTTATCTTTTCAAAAAGACAGCTTTTAACTTCATTGATCTTCTCTTTTGTCTTTTTTGTCTCCATTTCATTTATTTCTGCTCTTATCTTTATTTCCTTCCTTCTACTAACAGGGCTTTGCTTGTTCTTTTTATATTTCCTTGAGGTATAAAATTAGGTCATTTGATTTCTTTCTTTTGTCCTTAGTAGGTTATCACTATATACTTTCCTCTTAGAACTGCTTTTGCTGCATTCCACGTTCTGGTATGTTTGTTTCCATTTTCATTCATCTCAATATATTTTATCATTTTCCTTTTTGATTTTTATTTAGACCTATCATCTCTTTAAGAGCATGCGGTTGAACCTCCTTATTTCTGTGATTTTTGTAGTTTTCTTCTCATAATTGATTTCTTTTGAAAACATGATTGATAGGATTTCAATGCCTTAAACTTATTAAGGCTTGTTTTGTGGACTCACATGTTATTTATCCTGAGAATGTGTCATGTGTGCTTGAGAAGAAGGTGCACTCTGCTGCTGTTGGATGGAACATGCTGCATGTGCTTTTTAGGTCTGTCTGGTCTAACATAGTTTAAGTCCATTATTTTCTTATTGATTTTCTGTCTGGATGATCTATCCATTGTGGACAGTGAGGTACTGAAGTCCTTTGTTTCTTGTTGTATTGCTGTCTATTTTCCCTTCAGATCTGTTACTCACACTAAATCATCACACTCTTCATTACTAAATCTGAATGGCGATGGTGCAGCAGTTCACTGTCTTAAGTTGAGGGCAAGACTGCAGGGCTATCCAATGGAGACAGAATGCCACTTCATGAAGTCTGGAGTTAGAAGTTTAGAATTAATTGTGAAAGCCTTAGTTACCTCAAATTATTTTTTCATGATGCCTATGATGCAAAGGCAGATAGATATCTTTGAATCTACAGATTGCTTGAAACAGTGAAGTTTTTTTTGTTTTTTGTTTTTAAACAGTAGAGTTGTTATGGTTAATGGATAATCTTGTACTCTATTGGGAAAAAAAAGTTTTATTTCACAGTTTCACAGAGTTTAATGGTTTTCTGTCCTTTTAAAAATGTTTTGGTCAGATGACTGGATGCGTCAGTTGGTTAAGCATCTGCCTTTGGCTCAGGTCATGATCCCAGGGCCTAGAATGGAGTCCTCAAGCTCCCTACTCAGAGGGGAGTCTGCTTCCCCCTCTGCCCCTCCCCACCTCATAGTTTCCTCTTCTCTCTCTCTCTCTCTCTCTCACAAAAATAAACAATTTAATTTTAAAAAGTGGTTTGTTCCAAACAGATATGAGATATAAAATAAGCTTTAATTAGCTTGACAGTATTTGAATCCCATAACCAGGGATTATTTTAAATAAGTTATGATTTTAAAAGAAAATAAGCCTTTTATATATGTGGAAGAGAACCTGATAGATTTGGTTTATTTTACAGGATATCCTATCAGAATCACTACTGATTAGGCTCCATTGGATTTTTCAAGATTAATTTTAAATTATAGTTTTGCTACTAAAGGAATACTTTGAGAGAGATTGAGGAGACTTAACTGACTTCTGATCTTGTGTAATTCTAGAATATAACGTACAGTGGGGAATAGTTTCATAGGATTTCAAATATTTTATATAATTTAATTAATAGTGCATCAACACTGTAAAACATGCTGACATACTACGTCTCAATCTATAAATGTGGAAATTATGGATTAATAGTTGTTCAAAGTCCAAAGGGTAATGAATGGTCAAGGAAGGGTTTAGACATCAAGTTTCTCACCAAGGCAGTATTGATAATTTGAGTGAGACAATTCTCCCTTGAGAAGGACTGATCTAATGCCTTAGGATGTTCAGTATATTCATGGTTCCTCCCATCAAATTTCACAAGTAACTCTCTCCAGTTTTCCTCATTATTGTGTCTATCAACTGCATGTGGAAAATGAAAATTCTCTTTGACTTATGGCAACTGTTTTGGTAGATCTCTTTTTGTCATCTAAAAATTCTCTGGAATTTATAGCTAGAAGTCCCATAAGAAACAATGAATTTCATTCTTTTATCTATGAAATATGTGAGTTTCTGAGATTCTGTTTGATAATTTCATAGTGCCTTTTCTATGAGATCATATCATTTTTTTTCAGCCATTATCAGGAAGTTATTCTCCATCAGAGTGATGGAAAAAAAAAAAAAACCTTTAGATTTTAGAAATTGTGTACATTATCGGCTTTTCCTTTCACTATATTTATAAAATTTACATTTACCTATTCCTCAAAATACATGTTTTACAAACATACATATTTCTCATTTTTTAGAGTCTTGTGGTGCCTCTTTGTATTACTTTCTCATATTGCACTTTAGCTTGCTCTACTTTCTGATTCCATGCCAGCAACCTTATTTTACTTAAAGATAGGGATATAAATACAGATGCCCTACATATATTTATAAAGAAAATAAATTATATAACAAACAAAATGAGGCATTCTACACATATATTTCTATTTATACTTAGCAGAAAAATGGGATGGAAGGATAGTTTAGTGAAATGTTTTTACTGTTTCAGTAAACTGTACTACCTTGAAGTAAAGTCCTATTTTTCAGTGTTATTTTATTGCTGTCTTTCATTCTAAGCTAAATAAAATTGATTCTGTGCATTAGTTGTCTGTACATTAGCTCTTACTTACTGAAATATTTCATCACCTAGGGCCTTTGAGCACTTCTTATTCTGATGGTAACGTAGTTATATGTATAAAATGAAACAAAATCAATTAGACTTGAATCTTATTTCTGAACTCTGGACAAATAGACTTATTTAAAGAAATGTTTTTGTTATCCATGTGTTTAGTTTAAATAAACGCAGTAAAATTCTAACAGAGTTCAAAAGTTTTGCAAACTTAAGAAAAGACATTTCTCTTGAAAAGACATTGCTTATTTTTTAATCAAATCATTCTCTTGGCAGAACAGGCAAATGTTCTATAATTTATAATGGATTCTTATATAATATGAAAATAATGGCTATGCAGTATGGAAGCCAAAGAAATAGGGCTGCAGGAACATTGAAGAAAGTTAAAATATCATGATATAAAAATAAAAATAATTTAGTGTTCATGCAGACCTATGTCTTATGTCATTCCTACCTATTAGATAGCAAAGCCACCTCTTTTAATTAAAATTTATAAATTAGTAAATGCATTTAACTTTCTTACACATGTATGGCTTAAAAATGCTATTCTAATAACCCAGTACCCACATATATCTACCTTTGTTTCTGGGCAACTACGTGATTAGCAGTTCTGTGTCAGTATACTTCAAGTGAAATTTTGGGTGTTACCTCCTGTACCTGTTGTGATTGTAAGCTAGCTGCATTCAGATAACCTTCTAGACTAATTTTGTGTGTATATATATATATTTTTTTTAAACTTGGCAACTTTTATTATAGAGGGTTAAAGTTTTTATACTTAGAAACTGTGTTAGTTTTAGAACTCTAACAGAAAAAAAAAAATCCCCAGGTTTCTAGTTTCCAATTTTACTGAATATATTTGGTGTTATATACCACCATTCTTACGTGGGCTTCACACTCTATTCATGTTCTTATTTCCTTCCTCAAGTGATTGAACTTTGACAGTAATTGACGTTCTCCATCTTCATTTTCTTTTCTCATTTGCCTTTCAAATGTATCCTAAAGGTGTATTATTTTACTCTATTCTCCAGGGATTTAATTTTCTTTTTCATTTTACTATTGATTTTGCATTACTACTTCTTTCTGATTTCTATTTCTATTTGAAATAAGATTTTTATTCTCCATAGTATGCTTCCCACCACACAATATAAATAACCTCTCCCTAATTGCATAAACATCCCCTACTTCTCTGACCAAACTTTGACTCTCCCAGTTCTAGCCTTGTCTTTTTATTCTCATCTATCCTTTTCCTATTACTTTTTTTAGCTCACTCAGTAGTAAATATTAATTTATCTTTATATGGATTAATGTATCTTCACATCTAATTAAATTTCTAAACACTTGTAAGCATTCTTAGACTAATATTTGATATAAATGTCTCATCAATTGAACAAGTCAAGATAAAAAAATATACTTTAAGCTAAAACATGACCCTTCACTTTGTCAAAGATTCTTCACCTGACCTAACAGTCTCCTGAACCTTCTGCTGGACTCATCTGTGCACTTCCTTAAAAAATTGAATTTTAGCAAGAAATCTGCTAACTCATTTAACTGGAGGCATGTACCCTTGATATATGATCACATTTGATTAGTGATTCTTATCATTCATCATCCCTCAGGTGATGTCTTAATGACCCTGGCCTTTCTTCGGCAAGAATCCTGTTAGGTTGGTTTAGCCAGAATGCTTGGTTTAGCCAGAATGCCTTTCACCCCTCATGTTTTCTTCTAATAATGTTCCATCCACCGACCTCCATTTTGCTCTTTGGCTATAAATTCCCACATGCATGTGCTGTTTTCAGAGTTGAGTCTGATTGATCTCTTTCTCCCACCATGAAATCCCATTGCAGAGGCCCCTGTACCTAGTAGCATGACATCACGGAAGAAGGTTGCCCTACCATCTTTAACAAAGGTTGTTGAATATTTTTTCTTTGATAATTTGGAATTTGGAGTCTGTATGAAAAATATGTAATATTTACATGTGCATGCACATAGAATTTTAGAAAATATGTATTGTTTTTAGAAAGGATTGTTATAACTGTCACAATACATGTTTTTCCCTTCAAAGATAGTTACTTTGTTCCCTTTTCTGACATTGTATATTTATAACTTGAAAAATATAAATCATGCTATTAATGAAGATACTTGGGCAATAGCTTCTTTCAGTTAGTAAACTGTTATTCAACTTCTAAAACTGAAATAGCAGTTATTTACTATAGGTGTTCCAGAAATGGGCTTAGGGATAGATAGAAGAGAAACTAAAAACAATTTATCATCTTTCAAAAATATTATTATTAATTATCAATTGAGCCAAGACTAAGTCAGGAGTATATGACTCTGATGATAAGGATCAGGAAAGAGCAACCTTACTAGTTGCGTGTTAATTTGGATTTCTTGTATATTGTACCAAGCACAGCTTAGATGTTTAGTGACATAGTTCCCTCCTGAAATGTGATCATGTTTGCCACTTTACAAAAATGTTTACTTAGAAACTCTAAATACATTTTTTCTAGCTAGGTGGTGACACATTCAATATTTGCTGATGTTTAGAGTAAATTGAGAATTACAAAATATCACTTAGTAAGTAATCAGGTTTCATGGTCCATATTTCCTTTTTTCAAAATCAAGTGATAAGATTAGCTTTTCTATAATTAAAAGAAATAAATCTTTAACTTTAGACTTAAGAATAATCATTTAAGTCACAGGCCTATTTTTTTCTAATTTGAATGTGGATATTCAAGTTTTTAAGTTTATTTACATTGTTAACCTATCTAAAGAGACAAGCTCAAACTCATTGAAAAAAATGAGTTTATTCAGAATAGCAGAAAAATCATAATTCCATACACACAAACTGTATGTAGGAAGTGACAGGTGAGTCTGCAGAGGATTTGGGGTAGTTTATACTCATGGACAGGGAATGTAAAGAGAGGAGAGTTCAGATAGTCTGTTAAAATGAAAACAAATGGAAAACACTTTGAAGATTGCCTGAGCAGACAAAACCAGTCCAGTCATACAAACAAATTTGGTTCATTTTGCAAGGTCAACCTGACCTGGGTAATTTCTTGTTTATGCCTCTGGAAATGTTATGAAAAACTTCCCAAGTTTGATATAAGGCAACCCCTGGATACCTCACTGTCATTTAAGAAAATTCCAGTATTATCCATTTTTGATAAATCAAGCACTTAAGGGAATCAGTTTCTTGGCCCTTAAGTTTTGTTTTCCTGAATAACATGAGATTTTCCATTTTATATTTTCCAGTTCTATTTTAGATGGAAATTGCTTCACAACACTGTATATTGCAATATTACCTAACTTGTAGTCTATGACCAACATAAGGCAATTAGTTAAAATTCCATTTTTACTAATATTGGAATTATTTAGCATATATTCTATTTTAAAAACACATTTAATAGGGGTGTTTGGTGGCTCAGTCGGTTAAGCATCTGACTCTATTTCAGCTCAGGTTGTGATTGCAAGGATCCTGAGAGCTAGCCCCGATCAGTGGGGAGTCCACTGGGAAGATTCTCTCCCTCTGTCCCTGCCCCTACTTCCTTGTTGGCTCACTCCCTCTTAAAAAAAAAAAAAAAAAAAAATCTTTAAAAAATGCATTTAACACTTTACATTTGTTTTGTTTTCACTCTTATTAAATTATTATCCTCTAAAATTTTGTTCAAATCAAGATCACAGAAGTTATCAGAAAAAAAAGTTGCCAGACCATATCCTTTCTTTTTTGCTTACCGCCTTAAAAATACTTAAAAAAAAAAAAAAAAAAAAAAGATTTTATTTACTCATGAGAGACACAGAGAGACAGGCAGAGACACAAGCGAGAGAGAAGCAGGTTCCATTCAGGGAGCCCAATGTGGGACTTGATCCTGGGACTCCAGGATCACATCCTGAGCCAAAGACAGGTGCCCAATTACTGAGCCACCCAGGCATCCCAAAAATGCTCTTTATTATAGTAAAATCAGTTTAAAGTCAACGTTAAAATCCATGCCAAAGAGGAACATAGAGGAACTGGCACCTTAGAGTTGAAAGATGGTTGAGTTATAAATAGTTTTAAGAGTCAGAAATAACACCGGTTTTGTGTTATTTATCATTTAGACACTTATTTGGAGCACTATCAGAATAAATAGATTTGGATTTTCTAAAGAATTATCAATCAGGGCAAAAAAACAGGTTACTAAAATACAATGCAACTTTTTAAATTGACCCATACCTCTTTTCAACTACTCAGATATAAGAATTCATAATTTGTTAGCCATTTTCCTCAAGGTAGTCATTACCACAACAAAGGCAAATAAATAAGTAAAAACCCCTTAATTTACAAGTTTACTGTACTTTGTGGGTATACTTCCTCATTTTATTTTTCACTTCTGACATAATATTATAGTCTCCTATAGCTTTTTAGCCTTCTCTTAACCCTACCTCACGTAGAATATGAAAAGAGGCTATTCACTCCCAGGGCACACAGCTTAATTTTTCTTTTTTTGCTTCCTTTATTGTTATTTTAAAAGGTTATGTAAAAAATAAAATTCAAAATCAAAATGTTTTCATAGGCAGCTATCCCTTTCCAGGCTTGTGGGCAAAGGCAGAGTTTTTGTTTGCTTCAAGATATCTACAAATTTTCAGGATAAATACTACAAAATCTAGTAAAAATGCCTCCTGCTTTAATAAACTATAATAAAATTGCAACGTATTTACACAAGAATGATTTTGTTCTTACTTCATGCAAAACACACTGCAGATATTTCTTGTAGGCAGAATTTCTACAAGAAGTGATTCAGAAATACCAATACTTTCTATTATAGCTCTGATGACTTATTTTTATTGGTGGTCAATAAGATCTCCACAAAAAGAGGAAAGAAAATTGCACATGGATGACCTGGTTGAGGGTTGGGGCAGTTTAAGAAGTGTGATACATCACTTTTAGATGTTTCATTGGCTCCGGGCACCTAGGTGGCTCAGTCCATTGAGCATCAGAGTCTTGATTTCACCTTAAGTCATGATCTCAGGGTCCTTAGATTGAGCTCTGCACTGGGCATGAAGCCTACTTAAGATGTTCTCTCGCCCTCTGTTCCTCGACCCCCAACCTGCACTCACATCTCTCTCTCTCTCTCTCTCAATCTCTCTCCCAAGAATAAAAAAGTTTCATGAGCTAAAACTAGTCACCTGGACCTACCTAAATGAGAAAGACTAGGGAATGTAATCTTAACCTTCTGCTTTGTTATAGTGTAGAATGGTCTACCGAAGATGCAGAATTGTCTTAGTTTCAATTATTCAAAGTTTAAGATATAGATAGATAAAATAGATAGATGATTCCAGATAAGTAATTCAATATGACATTATTTGAAAGTAATGTAAAACTTTTCAGCAATATTTATATCTACTATATCATAATACAGGTTTAAAAAGTGAATCTCCTGGAGACTCAAATGAACCCTTTTAGAGTAGATTACAAATATGATAAAGAACTTTTATGTAGCCTTACGTGCTTAATGTACAAAAGGCATGCCAAAGAAGGCTTCTAGCCATAATAACCTGATAAAAAATATTGTGTCACTGCTTCTTAAAACAACAGTAAAGATATTTTTAACATTTTTTCTCTTAGATATATCATTGAAGGTTAGACAATTACAAAAATGGTGTATTTTTATAGCCTCAAATGACTCCAAAGTATGTAAAAAAAAACTTTCTACATTCAAGCACATTGTTTTCTGTAGTGTTTTGAATAGCATCCAGTAAGCATAATTACTGTGTGATGCATCCATGTTGCACATATTGTTCATTTTTTAATTGCTGATACATAAAATCTATATATGTTTACCTGTTGGTCATTGGGTTCTTTTGAGTTTTGGTCTGCTACAAATTAAGTTGTATAACATGTACATGTACATTATTTTGTGAGGACATTTATTTTCCTTTGTTTAAGAATGGAATGGCAAGATCACATGCTTAAATTTTGAAGCAGCTGACAAACTGTTTTCTGACAAAGTGTTTGGTATCATGTTACATTTCCACTAGCAATATATGAGAGTTCAAGTTGTTCAACACCCTGGCCAATATATGATGTAGCCAATCTTTTTTTTTTTTTTTTTTTTTTTTTTTTTTTAGTCATTCTAATAGGTTTCACAATGTGGCTCTTCTTTTTGACATCATAATAGGATGTTTTGCAATAACTATCAATAATTTTGAACATATTTTATGTGTTTGATTGCCTTGCATGCAGCTGCTTTAGTGAAGTGTCCGTTTAGAATTTTAGGATCTCTGCTAGGCTTTTTATTTTGTTTTCTATTGTCAAGTTTTAAGAGTGCCTTATATATTCTGAATAAAGTCCTTTGTGAAAAATGTGAACTATAAGTTTTTAATAAAGGCTTGTCCTTTCATTTTCCTGTCTTAAAAGCAAATATTTTTAATTTGGATAAAGTCATATTTATAATACTTTTCTTTTGGATTCCCTCTATGAGTTTATCTAAGACGTTTTTCCTAACCCAAAGTAAAAAAGTAACTTCCCTCATAATCTATTCTAGACTTTTATTTTTAAATTTCACATCTAAATCAATGACCATTTTAAGATAATGTTTGTGTATATTATGAGTTATGGGCTGGTTATTTTTTTGCTTATAGATATTTAAATTATGGAAAAGAGTATCTTTTTTCCATCAAATTGACCTTATTATGCCTTTGTTGAAAGATAATTGACCATATGTGTCTTTTCTTTCTGCACTCACTTCTGTTCAACTATTTATCTGTCTTGACTGATAATTTATTTTGATCAGTATAGCTTCAAGAATACAAGTCCTCCAAATCTGGTTTATCTATTTAAATGTTGTTTTGATTATACTAGGTCCTTTGAATATTCAGATGAATTTTATAATTAATTTTTCAGTTTCTAAAAAGAAAACATAATCTGATTGAAAATCATGAATTTAAAAATCAATTTCAAAAAGAAAAAAGATAAAACTCAATTTCAGGAAGTTTTTACTTTTCCAGACAGAAAGAATCTGCCCATTTCTTGAGGTAATATTTACTTTCTCTCAACAATGTTTTTTGTAGTTTTCAGGACAGAGTTCTTTCATATCATTTATCAGATTTATCCTTAAGTACATCTAAACTTTTGATGCTATTGTAAAGGATGATATTGATGGATTTAAATATTTTTAAATTTCCAATTATTGGTTTTTAATAATTGTTTTTTGTATATTGGTCTTGCATTGTGAAATCCTGCTAAACTCATTTATAACTTTTAATAGTTTTCTTGTAAATTCTACTAGATTCTCTTTGTAAAAGAACCTGTTGTCTATTAGTAAAGACTACATTTAATTTGCCCTTTAAAATGTGTATATCTTTTTGGAGCACCTGGGAGGTTCATCAGTTAAGAATCTTACTATTGATTTCAGCTCAGGTCATGATCTCAGGGTCCTAAAATCAAATTCTGAGTTGAGCTCTGCAGTTAGTGTGGAATCTGTTTGAGATTCTCTCTCTCCACTTGCCTCCCCCAGTCTAAAATAAATAAATAAATCTTTAAAACAATTTGTACACCTCTTTTGCATTATTATATTGGCTAGACTTCGAAACCAATGTTGAACAAAGGTAGTGAAAATAGAAATCCTTGTCTTGTTTCTGTCTTAGAAGCAAACAGTTCGGTCTTGCACCATTAAATGTGATGTTAATGGAAGATTTCTGGCTTTGTTTTTTCAGTTATATATTTTGATATGCATTTTCCATATTTTATTGAGGTATAATTGATACAAAACATTTTCAGATATACAACACAACAGGTATTTGTATATATTGTTAAATGATCACTATAAGTCTAGTTTGTCTAGTTGTATCTGTCACCAGACATAGTTATACAATTTTTTTTCCTGCAAAGAGAACTTCTAAGATCTATTCTGTTTTTCATAGATTGTTCTTAGAGCAGTTTTAGGTTCACAAAAAATTAAATGGAAGTTAAAGAGACTTCTGACCCCACACATGCATAACCTCCACCATTATCATTACCCCCCACCAAAAGAGTACATCTGTTACAATTGATGGAACGTTACATCTACATGGACACATCATTATCACCCAGAGTCCATAGCTGACATTAGAATTCATTCTCGGTGTTTTGCATTTTATGGATTTGGACAATATATGATCACATGTCGCCATCACTATAGTGTCCTACCGAGTAGTTTCACTGCCCTACGAATCTTGTGTACTCCATCTATTCATCTGTTCCTCACCACTAATGCCGAAAACCACTAGCTTTTTACCATTTCCATAAGTTCTGCCCTTACTAGAGTGTCAAAGAGTTGAATAATACTGTATTTAGCCTTTTCACATTGGCTACTTTCACTTGGTAATATGCACTTATATTTCCTTCATGTCTTTTCATAGCTTGATAGCTCACTTCTTTTGCGAATGATATCCCATTGTCTGAATAAAGCATAGTTTATTTATTCATTCACCTACTGAAGGACATCTTGATTCCTTCAAAGTTTTAGAAATTGTGAATAAAGGTACTGTGAGAGTTTGTGTGGACATATGCTTTCAAGTTCTTTGGGAAAATACCAAAGAGCACAATTGCTGGATTGTATAATAAGAGTATGTTTCTTTTATTTTTCTTCCTTTTTTTAAAATAAAACACCAAGACACCTATCAAAGTGGCTGTACCATTGCATTCCCACCAGTAATGAATGACAATTCTTGTTGTTCCCCACCCTCGCCAGCAGTTGGTTGTAAGTGTTCCAGATTTGGGCCATTCTAATATGTGTCTAACGGTATCTCATTGTTTTAATTTGAATTTTCTTAATGACATGTGATGTGGAACATCATTTTATGTGTTTATTTGCCATCTGCATATCTTCATTTGTGAGGTTTCTGTTAAGTGTTTGGGCTCATTTTTTATTTGAGTTGTCTATTTACTTATTGATAAGTTTTAAGAGTTCTGTGTATATTTTAGATAGCATTACTTTATTAGGTATGTCTTTTGCAAATATTCCCCCCCCCCCCCAGTCTGGGATTTGTCTTCTCATCCTCTTGACATTGTTTTTTGCAAAACAGATTTTTTTTATTTTAATTACATCCAGTTTATCATTTATGTCATGTATCATGCCTTTGGTTTATATCTAAAAAGTAATTGTCAAACCCAAGGTCTTCTAGATTTTCTATACTACCTTCTAGGAGTTTTATAGTGTTTTATATTTAGATCTGTGATCCATTTTGAATTAATGTTTGTGAAGAGTATACAGTCTGTATCTAGATTTTTTTTTTTTTTTTTGCATGTGGATAGCAATATGTTCCAACACCATTTGGTGAAAAGATGGAAAACTTTTCATAGATGCTCTGATTCAGCTTAGGAAACCTCACATCTATGCCAAGTTTGCTGAGAGCTTTTATAAGGGATTTTTGTAAGGTGCCTTAAAAAAAACGCAAAAACCCTAAAAGATCATAAGTTGTTTTTTTTTTCTTTTTCCACATATAGTCTGTTAATATTGTCCATTGCACTGATTGATTTTAAATAAACTATTCAAGAATAAAAAAAAAAGCAGAAAAAAAGTTGTAAAGGTATTATGGAGTTCTAGTACAGCACCCACCAGTATCCCTAATGTTAACATTTTATATAGCCACAGTATATTTGTAAAAAGTAAGAAATTATCTTTGGTATGTAGCAACTACCTAAGCTACGGACCTCACACAGATTTCTCTAATTCTTCCATTAATTTTTATTTTACTCTTTGAAAATAATGCAGACATCACATAGAATTTAGCATTGACTGATTTTTTTTTTTTTTTTTTTGATGTAACATCAAGATTACATTCCTGGGACAAACTCCAGCGGCTATAATATATACTATTAGTTTAATATTTTGTTGGATTCTAGTTGCTAAATATTTGTTAATAATTTTTATATCTAGGTACATGAGAGACATCATTTGCTAGTTATTTTTCTCTTGGATTTTTCTGGGGGTTTCTGTATTAAGGTAGGACCTGCAGGCCTAGAGCAGTGCCCCATGTAAGGCTAACTGTGACCTACCAGGGAAACACCACCTTCCTGAGTACTCTTCTACATCCCTCCTGAATTAGGAATCGTTCCAGTCTGGGTGATAAAAGGCACTAATTTTTTAATGTGGTTCTTCCCCTACCTTGAGTGGTTTCCTCATATCAAACTTTCTGATTAGTACTTAATTGCAGACTCTAGGAGGCTTTCTGTGGAGCTCTCCCCTCTCTGTTCTTCTGTCCTGTGCCCTCTAGCCGCCCTAGTAACAGACACACTGCTCTGTCTTTCCACCAGAGATGCATTCTCCGGGCATGTCCACTGGCAACCAGGGCAGGGAGCTCTCCTGTACAAGACAGTAAGCCCATGAAATTCCTTTCATGTTCCCCCATCTCGCAATGAGTGCTACACTCTGTGGCCAATGTGAAGTATCCCCAAATCACTGTGTCACGTTTTGGGTTGTTCAGAGAGGAGAATAAATCTAAGCACTTGGTATTCTCTCTTGACTCTAAGCATATGTGACCTTCTGACTTAATTTTTCATTTTAAATAATACAAAGTCTTTAGTGTACCCTCAGAAAGTACCTGAGTTTAGTCTCCTTATCCTTAGAAGCTCATAAATGTTCATAAGTGGTGTTATTTTGCAGTTGTATTTTAGTTTTATATTTTTCCCTCTGTAATTGGAGATGTTGAACTATTATCAATATCC
Source organism: Canis lupus dingo (assembly GCF_003254725.2). Classification (NCBI taxonomy): domain Eukaryota; kingdom Metazoa; phylum Chordata; class Mammalia; order Carnivora; family Canidae; genus Canis; species Canis lupus. The sequence continues at coordinate 3,889,659 of NC_064279.1, read as the reverse complement.
GTGTAGGTAATGAGAAATATACTGTAAATCCTTTTTTTATAGACAGTTTTTTCTTCTGTGATCCTCTTTGAATGTTTTTATCAAACTAAATGTGCAGGTTTCACTATATCCTTTCTTTCCTCTTTCCTTTTTTATCCTAATTTTGTTTGATTTCTGTTTTTGAGTTTTAATCCTTCTAATTTTCAGTGGATTATTAAGCTTTGAGGACTTTAATTCTTACATTATTTCTTCAAATATCTTTCAACTGTCTTTTTTCCTCTTGTTTTTATGTTAGATATTCAAACATTTAGCTCTATATTTCATGACTTTATATTTTACTTTACTCATTCTACACTTTTATCACCCACATACTTTGGAAGAATTTCCTAGTTAAGGATTTCAGTTTCCTCTACTTAGGACTTGACCTTGATTTATTATCTCTTCTTGTTATAATTTCAGATCTCACCACATTAAACAGAGCAGACATATCTAACAGCCTTTTAAAATGGGTCCTTTAACTATTTCAATGAAACTATAAGTTCCTTTGTTTCTGGAGTTTCTCATTTGTCTTCAAACACTGTTAATTCTTAGTTTTGCACTGAATCTTTATAGCAGTATTCTCAAATACCTGGTGATCTTGTGAAACATTCTGAATATACTGTTGGTTGGCTCTTGTGATTCAGTATCTTGCTGTGTGTTTTGGGAATGATTACACTTTTGAGGGTTCCTAGTTATTTCCTGTCCTACATGAATTTTCTGATCATAATATCCACATGTAGTGCTATGTGAAGGCAGTCATAAATCACTGGTTTCGCTTGCTAACAGAAGTATAGGTGACATTGTAGGACTTTTTTCAATTGGCCCAAATATTCAAATTGCTATCTAACAAATCTTGATTCTATAATCTGAACTCTGCACAGTCCAGAATAAGTCTGCTAGCAGAAAAATGACTTTACAATAGTGCATTACGGAGCAGTTTACTCCATCATTTTTTTTTTCCATCAAATACAGCCATCACTTTTTTTCTACAGAAATTGCTCAAAATATTTGGTTGATAAATGATACTGAGACTATAGGTCCTTTGATTCCAAATAAACTGGGCTAGATCTTTGCTATCTTGATGTACTTTCTATAAGTAGGATTCAATTTTTAGTGTATTTTGAAGGGTTGTTAATAAATGCCTGATTTAGGAATATATTTTAAGAGTCACTTTTCCACATGCTAAATTACACATGTTAAAGAAACAAATAAAAAATTCACTGTATCATAAAAATTGTGCCAAAATAAAATGAGTATACTGTTAACAGAGTAAAGCAATAGTGTTAGTTTTAATATTTTTGTTACACACCAGATACATATGTGTCTCATGATTAACCTTTTCTCATTTAGTGCATAAACTATAAAATATTAGTCAAGTTTTCTAATTTTCATGACATTAATTTTAACTATTAAACAAAGGATAGGTTTACCATCTTCACATATACACATGCAACAATGTTGGCCATCTCTATGGTTTTTATTACATGTTGGTATTTAAAATTCTTAGATATGGCAGAAATGCAAAGCATATGAAATAAAAGTAGAGTGATAAATTCTATATGTATGGTAGGATTTCACAAAATTGCCTCCACTGCCAACTTTTTAAATGATCATTCAATGAAAGAAAATGATCATTGATGTTTTTCAAGAGTTTGAACACTAGTAGTTCAAGGTAGTTTATAGTGTATCACTAAAAATATCTAGTCAAAACTTGCTAGTCAGAAAAATACATAATTTATTTTAAGTGTCAATAACTGTCACACGATATTCTCAGATTTTATTCCTTTTTAAAAATAATTTATTTATTCATGAGAGATACAGAGAGAAGGCAGGGACAGAGGCAGAGGGAGAAGCAGGCTCCATGCAGGGAGCCCAATGTGGGACTTGTTCCCGGGACCCCAGGATCATCATGCCCTTGGCCGAAGGCAGACGCTCAACCACTGAACCACTCAGGCATCCCTCAGGTTTTATTCCTTAATATGATTTTCTATTTTTGACAGAGAAAAATATTAAAACTGTCAGCTTCCATGCTAGAAGACATAGTCCATGGAACATGAAGGAGGAAGCATTTTTGAATAGTAAAATTCATATAAATATTGACTTCATGACTATAAAAACACAATTGAAGGGGTACCAGGGTGGCTCAGTCAATTAAGTGACTTGATTTCTACTGGGGTCATGTTCTCATGTTGTAGGACATAGCCCCATGTTGTGCTCTGTGCTCAGCTGGCAGTCTGCTTAAGATTTTTGGCCTCTCCCTCTACTCCTCTCCCATGCTCATGTGCTCATTTCCTCTCTCTCTCTTTCTTTCTCTCAAGTAAATCTGGGACACCTGGGTGACTCAGTTAAGTGTTCAATTATTGAACTCAGCTCAATTCTTGATGTCAGAGTCATGAGTTTGAGCCCTCCATTAGACTCCATGATGAATGTGGAGCTTATTTAAAATAAATAAATCCTTAAAAGAAATCTACAAAAACATAAGTTGAACTTACTGAGAAAACCAAATATATCTAAGTGAGAAAATATCTAAATGAAAGCAATTCATGATAAATAGCTGTTTTTGAGGTCAACATTTTAAGTGGAGAACAGAAAAAAAATAAATTTCAGATTTGTAACTATACAACTTGAATAAAATATCCTATCAAATAATTGTCACAATTCTAATGTTTATATGGAATTGTATATATTTATAATATCATGTGATACATATTCTAACTATATCTAATTTATACAGTAGTGAGGTAACCTCCACTTCCATATAAGCTATATGTATTTGGCATCTAGAAAATGGGTATCACACAAACAGAAGTTTGCTTCGGAATGGATTAAATAGAAAAGTGTATAGTATTTAAATTGATCAATTATATACAGCAGGCAGGTTAAATATATACAAATACACATGCAACTTCTTATCAAATAGCTTAAAAATATTTGTTCAGAGCTCATGGTATGTCAGGCACCATTTAAAATAAATTACAAAATGAATAAAATGGACATAATCCTTGATCTCATTAATATTCCATCCAGGTTTAAGTGTATTGACATTGCAAAGAAAATAGGTAAAAGGCATTCTGAAGTAATGCATTTGCATAAAATTTAAAGTAAAATACTGCTTTTTTATTAAAATTAATAACAGTCTATTTTATATTTTCAGATAACTCTGGCTTTAAAATTAAGGTTAATATATTTTATAACATATCATATAAATTATATTACATATGTTAATTAAGAATATAATTGAATCTGGGACGCCTGGGTGGCTCAGTGGTTGAGCGTCTGCCTTTGGCTCAGGTCATGATTCTGGTTTCCGGGATCAAGTCCCACATCGGGCTCCCAATGGGGAGCCTGCTTCTCCCTCCACCTATGTCTCTGCTTCTCTCTCCGGGTCTCTCATGAATAAATAAATAAAATATTTAAAAATATATATACAATTGAATCTAATATATAATTTGTAAAATATACAGGAAAATATGTAAAATAAAACTTTATTATAAATGTCATTGCCTGTATATTTTAAGACATTTCACAAGGAAAAATGTATAGTTTTTATGGTTTCAGGCATATATGTATGTGTACTCAGTTTATGTATGTATGGCCAAATGTAAAAGTTTGGCACAATGTCTGGAGAAAGATAACGTATTAGTGAATGAAGAGTATGTCTACATTTTTATCAAAAATTATATTTTGTTTTACTTACACCACTATCCTATTGGCTGCTTAGACTTATTTATCTAACTTCATTGAAATATGTGACATATATCATAAAATATTATCAGAGTTTTCTAAATACTTTCATAAAAATAAAATTTCATGAAAATATACATTAATAACTATCACAGCATGTGCTAAATAGGAATCTTTAATTGCAGGTTGACTTATTATTGTTCCATTATCCAGATGCTATTCGACCTGACATCTTAAGTCATTACTCCTGCTTATATAATCAATTCTCTTTCCTTCCTTGACCCAGACAACCACCATTCTCTATAGATTTGCCTCTTGGAATTCCTATAAATGGAACCCTAAATTATATATTATTTTGGGTCTAGCTTCTTTCACCTGAGATTATGTTTTTAAGATTTATCTGTTTTGCCGACTGTGTCAATAGGCTTATTTCTTTTATTTTCTTTAAAGATTTACTTATTTATGAAACAGAGAGAGAGAGAGAGTGCACAAGCAGGGGAAGGGGTGGAGGGAGAGGGAGAAAGAGCAAGAGAAGTAGACCTCCTGCAGAGTGTAGAACCTGATAAAGAGCTTGATCTCATAACCCTGAGATCATGAGCTGAGCTGAAATCAAGTCAGATGCCTACCCAACTGAGCCAACCAGGTGCCCCAATAGCTTTATTTCTTGCTTTGCTGAGGGGTACATTATACGTATATAGGACTTTGTGTTCATCCACAGATTAGTCAATGCGAGTTTGATTGGATATAATGATTTGGAGGTATTATGAATAATATTTATTTATATAACTTATGCACGCAAGTCTTGTATGGACATAGGTTTTGACTTATCATATGATCCAGCAATTCTCCTTAGCTTTTGCTACATACCAAATTGTTGAGAATACTTGGTACTGTCAATCTTTTAGATTACCACCATTCTAATGGTTATTCCTGGCATTGCACAGTGGATTGATTTGCATTTCTTGAGTGACTAAAGATGTAGAACTCCTTTTCATGTACTTAATAGACATTTGGGGAAATTTCAATGCAAAAGTTTTGCCTATTTCTTATTTAGGTGTTTTATTTCTCTTACAATTGAGTTTTAAGAGATTTTTATATATTGTGGATAAATATGCTTTATTGGGTATATGATTTACAAATTTTTTTTTTCAGTCTGTAACTTCACTTCTCATTTTATTTATGTAAGAACTGAAATTTGGGTTTGGTTGTGTACTCAAAGTTCAACCAATTCTGAAGACTAACTTGGCTTTCACTCTGTGGTGGGCTCTTTCAAGTTCTCTTTCTGTATGCATATAGCTGTTCAGTTAGGCAGGGATGCATGGATAACTTTATATAATCATTCCATTGAGTTCTCATTTCCAATTTTTAAAAATATTCATAATTTATACTCATCTTATTTTAAGTCTTTTCCTCCAAGAAGCAATTTTGTATGTGGGTTTTCCTATTATAGTACTATATCTAATGTTTATCTTACTTTTAATAATCTAACCAGTTTTTTTATTACTTTTGTATAGTGTCAATTTATTTCCTCTGTCATAAAGAAGGTAATCTATATGTTTTTTTTTACTCATTTTTTCTGCTTTCTACTCTTCCCTGTTCTTGTTCATTATGTTACTAAATGTTTATATTACAGTAGCTTATAATATTTACATTATGTATTGTAATATTAGGTCCAGATTTAAATGAATTAAACAAAACAGGCTTTTAATCAATTTCTTTTCTTTTACCTGTAGGGTTGGTGAAGCTGATCCAATATTATCATTATTACTATTATCATCTGTAAAGACAAATTTATGGTAACTATTTTCTGTATCTGCATGTTTAACAATATGTCTTTTTCCTTTTATATACATGAATGAGGACTGAAATTCTTTGAATGTTTGGATTCCATTTTCCCACAAAGACTTAGAGATTCCCAAGTTAATATGTTGAACATTACTTTATACAAGTTTTAAACCAGTTAAATTACTTCTTAGAGATGATTTTCAGTGAGGGAGTGGTGGGATAGACAACTCAGAAACCTGTATAATTATTGACCTTGAATTTCCTTTGTTCGGCTACCATAAGCCATTATTAGTTTTTTTCTCATAATTTCTGTCCTTTCAAACTTTGGACTCAAGTCTTTCTTAATAGAAATGTTGTTTTTATTAATTTATATTTTAAAAGCATTTACCTTTGATGTGTTTTATCACTATTTTCCTATGAGAAATATGCAAGATAATATTTTTTTTTTAATTTAATATAATCCTTTCCTTTTTTCATCACTATTTTCTTATTTCAAAAAGTATGTTGATCAAAATTTTCATTTTGCATACCACATTCAATTATAGGATCATATCTTTTGTTTTTCCCACACTTTTTTTTCCTAGTTTATTTTGCATATATAATATATTTTGTGATTTCCTTACGTTCATCCTTGAAATGAAGAGTTTTTCTTCACTGTCCAATCATTTGATGGATTCTATGAGATAGTGACCAAGGAAATGTGCATTAGTAGTATTAATATCAAGATTTGATTTGTTGTCCCACTTTGGATTTTTTGAAGATCCTCTTTAAAATGAAAGAAATGTTCCTGTGTGAAATAAAGTGGAAGTGTAGTAAGAAAATTTTAAATGATAATATAAATTATATATAAGATAAATTAAGCTGGGGGGAGTTAGTGATGGCTTCAGCAAAGACAGTATCTACCATGATATAGAACCCATATTTTGGTAGTGTCTTTTAAGATGAGATGTTTTAGATCATTTTTGAAAAGTGATGAGAAATATTTTAGAGGAAGTTGGAACTTGGAGAAGAGTGATTGCTGTTATAGATGAGAAGGAAATGAGGGGATCAGATGCAGTGAAATTTGTTTAGTTTTGCAAGTTGTAAGTCAAATTACTTGGACAAATAAAATGAAAACAAAATGTACTAAAATAATGAAAGTCTTCCAAATAAGAAATTAATGCATCCTGTTTTTTTCCATACTTGCTTACAAAAAATTAAAATAAATATGTGTGGGTATAATAAAATTTTGAATGCACTAAGGAAAGTTAGCAGTAAAAAAAAAAAGAGAAGTTAGCAGTCAGTGTTTCTAAACTGTATTGAAACCACTGGGAAGTGAAATTGTGCAAATGTATGAGCAGTTTTATGTTTGTATTTTTAAGAATTCTGAATTGCAAAAAAAAGGCCAATAATTACATAAACTAAAAATTCTGTACTGATATAAATTCCTGGTAATGATAGTTGGGGAGAGATATTCTCCCAAATATTTGGCATATTGAAGTTCTTTTTTTTTAATTTATTTTTTATTGGTGTTCAATTTACCAACATACAGAATAACCCCCAGTGCCCATCACCCATTCACTCCCACCCCCCGCCCTCCTCCCCTTCTACCACCCCTATTCGTTTCCCAGAGTTAGGAGTCTTTACGTTCTGTCTCCCTTTCTGATATTTCCCACACATTTCTTCTCCCTTCCCTTATATTCCCTTTCACTATTATTTATATTCCCCAAATGAATGAGAACATATAATGTTTGTCCTTCTCCGACTAACTTACTTCACTCAGCATAATACCCTCCAGTTCCATCCACGTTGAAGCAAATGGTGGGTATTTGTCATTTCTGATAGCTGAGGAATATTCCATTATATACATAAACCACATCTTCTTTATCCATTCATCTTTCAATGGACACCGAGGCTCCTTCCATAGTTTAGCTATTGTGGCCATTGCTGCTATAAACATCGGGGTGCAGGTGTCCCTGCGTTTCATTGCATCTGTATCTTTGGGGTAAATCCCCAACAGTGCAATTGCCGGGTCGTAGGGCAGGTCTATTTTTTACTCTTTGAGGAACCTCCACACAGTTTTCCAGAGTGGCTGCACCAGTTCACATTCCCACCAACAGTGGTAGAGGGTTCCCTTTTTTCCGCATCCTCTCCAACATTTGTGGTTTCCTGCCTTGTTAATTTTCCCCATTCTCACTGGTGTGTGGTGGAATCTCATTGTGGTTTTGATTTGTATTTCCCTGATGGCAAGTGATGCAGAGCATTTTCTCATGTGCGAGTTGGCCATGTCTATGTCTTCCTCTGTGAGATTTCTGTTCATGTCTTTTGCCCATTTCATGATTGGATTGTTTGTTTCTTTGGTGTTGAGTTTAAGAAGTTCTTTATAGATCTTGGAAACTAGCCCTTTATCTGATACGTCATTTGCAAATATCTTCTCCCATTCTGTAGGTTGGCTTTTAGTTTTGTTGACTGTATCCTTTGCTGTGCAAAAGCTTCTTATCTTGATGAAGTCCCAATAGTTCATTTTTGCTATTGTTTCTTTTGCCTTCGTGCATGTATCTTGCAAGAAGTTACTGTGGCCGAGTTCACAAAGGGTGTTGCCTGTGTTCTTCTCTAGGATTTTGATGGAATCTTGTCTCACATGGAGATCTTTCATCCATTTTGAGTTTATCTTTGTGTCTGGTGCAAGAGAGTGGTCTAGTTTCATTCTTCTGCATGTGGATGTCCAATTTTCCCAGCACCATTTATTGAAGAGACTGTCTTTGTTCCAGTGTATAGTCTTTCCTCCTTTGTTGAATATTAGTTGACCATAAAGTTGAGGGTCCACTTCGGGTTCTCTATTCTGTTCCATTGATCTGTGTGTCTGTTTTTGTGCCAGGACCACACTGTCTTGATGACCACAGCTTTGTAGTACAACCTGAAATCTGGCATTGAAAGCATTTGACAAAATACAGCATCCATTTCTGATCAAAACTCTTCAGAGCATAGGGATAGAGGGAACATTCCTCAACATCTTAAAAGCCATCTATGAAATGCCCACAGCAAATATCATTCTCAATGGGGAAGCACTGGGAGCCTTTCCCCTAAGATCAGGAACAAGACAGGGATGTCCACTCTCACCACTGCTATTCAACATAGTACTGGAAGTCCTAGCCTCAGCAATCAGACAACAAAAAGACATTAAAGGCATTCAAACTGGCAAAGAAGAAGTCAAACTCTCCATCTTCGCCGATGACATGATACTCTACATAGAAAACCCAGAAGTCTCCACCCCAAGATTGCTAGAACTCATACAGCAATTTAGTAGCGTGGCAGGATACAAAATCAATGCCCGGAAATCAGTGGCATTTCTATACACTAACAATGAGACTGAAGAAAGAGAAATTAAAGAGTCAATCCCATTTACAATTGCACCCAAAAGCATAAGATACCTAGGAATAAATCTCACCAAAGAGGTAAAGGATTTATACCCTAAAAACTATAGAACACTTGTGAAAGAAATTGAGGAAGACACAGAGATGGAAAAATATTCCATGCTCATGGATTGGCAGAATTAATATTGTGAAAATGTCAATGTTACCCAGGGCAATATACACGTTTAATGCAATCCCTATCAAAATACCATGGACTTTCTTCAGAGAGTTAGAACAAATTATTTTAAGATTTGTGTGGAATCAGAAAAGACCCCGAATAGCCAGGGGAATTTTAAAAAAGAAAACCATATCTGGGGGCATCATAATGCCATATTGAAGTTCTTAATCCAAATATTTCCTATTGATCAAGATTCAATACATTCATTGAAACAAATTGAAAAGCAATATCTAAACACAAGGAACTTGTTTTAACATTTTTAAAAACAAATATCTGCCTGATTGACAAGAAAATTTATGAAAGGGACACTTGGGTGCCTCAGTGGTTGAGCATCTGCCTTTGGCTCAGGGCATGATCTCAGGGTCCTGGTATAGAGTCCCACATTGGGCTCCCTGCATGGAGCCTGCTTCTCCCTCTGCCTATGTCTCTGCCTCTTTTTCTGTGTGTGTCTCTCATAAATAAATAAACAAAATCTTTAAAAATTATTAAATGAATACAAGGAACTTTTGGTTTTCTAGAAGCCATATGCATGTACTGTCACTATGAAATAAGTTAAATTTGAGTGGTAAAATATATTTCATAACAGAGCCCTTTTCTATATAAATATGGAGGGGAAAGCTAAAAAGTGAAAATGCATTGCTGACTCCTCTGTTTTGGGGTGTATAACTCTGACTGTTCCCTACAAATTTATTAGATATTAATAAATTGTTCACTGAAATGAATTAGTTATTCATATATGTCTTGTGACTTTTTTTGTCTCTGAAATTTGCTCCTAGGTAATGAATAAGACATTGATTCTACTTATTTTCTTCTAATAGTTTATTTAAAAAAAATTTGCATCCTCCAGTTCTTTACTTTTTTAAATTTAAATTTAATTAGCCAACATAAAGTACATACTTAGTTAAGATGTAGTGTTCAATGACTTTTCAATAGTTTTAAAACCATTTTTATACACATACATCTTCCCTCTATACTGTCCAACAGAATGAGTATAAAACATTTATAACATAATTGTTAATTTGCACTCTTTGTACTGGTATCAATATGATGAATCTCTAAACTATGCTTTTGCTGAAATGACAGTTTCCATAACCTATTTGAACTCAAAATTAGAAAAACAATGTTTATAAAGCTATGCTATGATACATTTTGTTTCAGAATAGACTCAGTAGAAAATATTATTGCTGTAAGGCAGTTTAGCTTTGTTGCATGGTTTTAGTTTTAGATAATTACTATGATCAGTTCTATGCTTTAAAATCATTAATGATTTTATTTGAGGTTTTTTTTTTTTGTTTTTTTTTTGTTTTTTTTTTTTTTAGTGTGCATGTATCACATCTCTTACGATAGATTTTATAACTGGGCCAAAAGGAAGAAATAACCAGTTGAAGTATTTGGTGATAAAAACTAGGAGTGTCTCATTTGTAGGCACATAAATATGAATCATGGTTTATTTACACCCAAAGTTGGAAATCCATTTGTATATAGAAGCTTGGGGAGGAAATACCAGGAAAATATCAAAGTGATGGAATCCAGTCCATAATATAACACTCACTCAATAGGTGAAAAATGTGACATGTTTGAAAGAATATAATACCCACTTCATCCTAGAGAAAATAATGAAATTGAGAGCCATTGGCTAAATATTTAACCAAATCCTCTCATGTCTATGGTTATAAATGTTAGCTCAGAGGATGCAGATTTATGGATATTGCAGGTGGTATATTTAATGGTAAAAATTTAGGAGGAGTGGTCTTAAAAGTCCCAAGAACTGATGCTCATACATGTCTAGTATGAAGGCAATGAGGATTTGAAGATTCTCTTGGCACTTACTGTAGCTGTTGATAACTGTTTAGTGTAGCCTCACCATTTTAAGGCATTAAAGGTAGCTTAGGAATTAAAGACCTTTTAGCAAAAGACTTCTATTTGAAAGATTTTAAATTTTGGTGACTTCCTCTTATATTTAATTTTTAGCAGTCTCAAAGTTATAAGAGTTATTTACAGTTTTCAGCCTTCTGAAGTGATAATATAGAGTGCCAGGTGTGAAAAAAGGAGTATTCCTTGAGCACAGCTGGAAGTGATACAGATGGGCACACTATGCTGTGAAGCAAATTTCAAGTAGATCTCCTAGGAGGCAAAGATGATCAAAATTTTCCCTTTATTTCTGTTTATCATAAGCTGACTACTATAAAGGAAGTGGGAGGGAAAGAAAGTGAAAGCTAAGGATTCTAACTCAAATTAACAAAGATATTTTAAGAGTCTATATAGTGGAGAGCTTTGAACTTAACTAGACCCTATTTGGGGAAAATAGAAAATTAGCTTAATTTATCTGTCATTTTATTAACAGGAGACAATTAGTTGTCATTTTCTTGTTTTACCATCACAATGTAATTGATATTCATGTTGAAGACTTCGAATCATTGCAGTATCATGAAGTGCTTTTGACATAATCAAAAAGACTGGAACACATTCAGTGTAATTCTACTGTTACATTATCAATTTCTCTTGTTTTGCAAAGAATAGTGCACACATACTATTGTTTGTTGCTCAGAATTTTTGTTTGATGATTACAGCATATCTTAATTATGTGTTATTTATAATCATGACTTTGTAAACAGAAGTTTAACACATAATATCTGCACCAATATGTAAATCACACAAAACATAATCGTCATTGCAGAATTTTCTGTAAGAGTCCATCAATTTGGTTAAAAATCAGTTAAGGAACTAATTACTTTTAATTCTCTATTTAATTAGCCCAATAGTTTAAATCATTTGTCTAGTATAGACTTGGAATTAAATATTTGGGGACTAATGTGGAAAGAGAGCATATGTCTTTGAATTTTAGTACCTTCACTTCCTCAGGAAATATTTACAATTTATCTCTTTCCTCTTCTGCATACACATCATGAAACTTATCTCTAAATTTTATTGTAAAATTAAATGAAAAAATGTGAAGTTGACACATGATAGTTATTTAAAACATTTTATTTCTTATCTCTTTTTATCACTAAACATGCACTTTGATATAAAGGAAGTGCTGTCATTGTTGATGGCATTATGTTTCAGTGAAAACTTCTTCCTTATTTTTTTCTGGCATATATTTCTCTCATCTCATTACACATTTCACACTTCAGAACCCTACTTTCACATAGTGCAATAACTAGCAATGATGACTTTAAATTTAACTTATGTAGCCAAAGATATGACATTGTAATAAGAAGATTAATGATTTCTGACTTCCTGAAAAATTTTCTTAAAGGTAGAGGGGAGAGACAGTATAACCTGTAAGATCAGTAAAAGGAGACACATAATCATTCTCATAGTTACAAATCACCTTTTTACTTGTAATTGTTTTCTTTCTTTTTTTTTTAATTTCAAATTGGATATTCATTCTTCCATAGAACATGTGAGCCAATTCTAAGTGTATAAGTGTTAGTCGCTAATCTATAAAAGGTTGTTGATTTGTCTTATTTTTAGATTATACATTTTAAAATAATTATTTCAAAGAACACCTTCAACATTCAAAATTTTCAAAGAAAATGATAACATTATTTTGTGAATCAATTCAGTTTATCTCAAAAGAAAAAAAACTCACAAATACTGATTTGTACCTCTATAAAACTGATATATATTATGTGAAAGTTTCAAGTCTATATGAATAAGTCTTTTCTAAATAAGTTTATATTATATTATTATATTTAGTTTTATATGCATCAAGCTGAAGTAACTTTTCATAAAAAAAAGAAAAAATCCAAAGTCAAATACTATGCCCTTCTTGATATTTTCTCAGTATTCTAGTTAATCATTGCTCTCTATACAATTCTAGCGTACATTTGGTGTTTATTCTAAACTTAACAAACTATCTTACATCCTGATTTCTCCTAATATTGCATCACAAAATTACTTTTAGATGGCTGTACTTCCAGTAATTTCCAAGCAGCACCTATCAGATCAACCATGTACATGTAATAGGTCTCATTCCTGTAAATAAATTAATAAATAGTCAAGCAAATAAATAACCAACAACTGGAGGTCACTAGAGAATAATCCAGAATAGGGAGAAATTAAAGGTTAGTCTACACTTAGAAAACAGAATGGCATTTGACAATATTCCTTTATTGTGTATTTCCTATATTATGTGGATTTTTGCTGGGCAAAAAAAAAAAAATAATAATAATAATCTTTCTGAATTGAAGAAGTAAAACAGAGCTCAGAGACACCACATTAACTCGATTAAGAGGAAATTCCAGAAAGGCACATAGGGTGAAATTCCAGAATAGTACATAGAACTTATATTTTATATATAATCTCTACCCAAATATCTGGCTAGTTTCAAAACTATACATTTGCAAGAGAGACTCCTAATCAGACCAGCTAATGATAAAATAACCAAAGAGGGATTTCTCTTGCCACATACTGCAAGAAGGCCATGCAGAGGGTTTTTAGATCACTCACTATAATTTGATATTAAAATACATTTTAAAAATACCTTAGTTTTATTCTTTTGTCTGCATGCAGCTTTCCAGTTTTCCTAGCAGTATTTACTGAAAGAGTGTCTTCATACCTCCTTTGTCATAGTTTTATTGACCATATAAGTGTGGGTTTATTTCTGGGCTCTTTGTTCTTTTTCATTGATCTGCGTGTCTATTCTTGCACTAATACCATACTTTTTTGATTATTATGACTTTGTAGTATATTGTGAAATCTGTGATTTTAATACCTTCAGCTTTGTTCTTCTCAAGATTGCTCTGGCTATTTGGGTTCTTTTGTTCTTTACAAATTTTAGTTTTGTGAAAATGCTGTTGATATTTTGTCAAGGATTGCATTGAATCTATAGATTGCTCTGGGTAGTATGAATATTTTAACAATATTAATTTTTCCAATCCATGAACACAATACTTTTCTAATTGTGTCATCTTTAATTTTTTCATCAATGTTTTATAGTTTCAGAGTACAAGTTTTTCATAGACTTGATTAAGTTTATTCCTAGGTATTTTATTTCCTTATTTTTGATGAAATTTTAATGAAATTGTTTTCTTGGCTTCTCTCTCTGACACTTTCATAGAGATGTATAACAATGCAAAATATTTCAGTATATTAATTTTGTATTTAGCAGCTTTGCCAAATTGATTTATTCTAATAGTTTTTGGTGGAGTCTTCAGGGTTTTCTTTGTATAATATTGTATCATCTGCAAATAGTGACAGTTTTACTACTTTCTTACATTATACACAGAAACTAACTCAAAATTGATTAAAGACCTAAATGAGAGACCTGAAACCATAAAACTCCTAGAAGAAAACATAGGCAGTAATCTCTTGGAAATCAGTTGTAGAAACCATTTTCTAGTTATATCCTCTCAAACAGGACAAATAAAAGCAAAAATAAACTAGGGGGACTATACCAGCAACACACAAACAAAAAATGTTGCACAGCCAAGGAAACCATCAACAAAATAAACAGGCAACTTGTGAATGAGAAAAGAGATTTGCAAAAGATATTTATGATAAGGGACTAATATCCAAAATACATAAAGAACTTATACAACTCAACCATCAAAAAACAAATAATGTATACATAAACCACATCTTCTTTATCCATTCATCTTTCGTATGTATACAATGGAATATTACTCGGCTATTAGAAATGACAAATACCCACCATTTGCTTCAACGTGGATGGAACTGGAGGGTATTATGCTGAGTGAAGTAAGTCAGTCGGAGAAGGACAAACATTATATGTTCTCATTCATTTGGGGAATATAAGTAATAGTGAAAGGGAAAATAAGGGAAGGGAGAAGAAATGTGTGGGAAATATCAGAAAGGGAGACAGAACGTAAAGACTGCTAACTCTGGGAAACAAACTAGGGGTGGTAGAAGGGGAGGAGGGCGGGGGGTGGGAGTGAATGGGTGACGGGCACTGGGTGTTATTCTGTATGTTAGTAAATTGAACACCAATAAAAAAAAAAAAAGGAAAAAAAAAAAACAAATAATGTGATTAAAAATGGGTAAAGGATCTGAATAGATTTTTTTTTTTGCCCCAAAGAAGATCTACAAATGGTCAACTGACACATGCCACTAATAATCATGAAAATGCAAATGAAAAACACTATCAATTAGAATGGCTAAAATTAAAAAAAGACAAAAAAAAAAAAAAAACAAGTGTTAGTGAGTATGTGCAGAAAAAGTAACCCTCTTGCACTGTTGATGGGAATGCAAACTGGTGCAGCCACTGTGGAAAACTCCAGTGTGGAGTTTCCTCAAAAAATTAAAAACAGAAATATCATACAATCTAGTAATTCCACTTCTAGGCATTTACCCAAAGAAAATGAAAATACTAATTCAAAGAGAAATATGAACTTCTCTATTTACTGCAGCACTGTTTACAATACCAAGGCTCTGGAAACAACCTTATTGTCCATGATAGATAAATAAATAAAGAAGATATACATGTATATAAATAATGGAATATTAGTCAGAAAAATGAGATCTTGTCAATTGCAACAACATGGGGAGACCCAGGGGGTATTCTGTTAAATGACATAAGTCATACAGAGAAAAAGACAAATACCACATGATTTCACTAATTTATGGAATCTAAAAAACAAGACAAATGAACAAAGTGAAACAGACCCATAAATTTGGAGAACATACTTGTGGTTGCAAGAAGGATAGACAAAATGGGCAAAGGGACTGGAAGATAAAGGCTTCCAGTTTGACTTAAGAAGTAAATATGTCACAGGGACTAAAGGTACAGCACAGAGAAATATAACAAATGGTATTGTGATAGCATTGTATGGTGATGATTATAGTTACAACTCTGGTGAACGTAGCATAATATCTCGAGTCTTTGAATCACTATGCTGTACACTTGCAATTAATATAACATTGTGCATCACCTATACCTAAAGAAAAAAAAATTAAATAAATTTTAAAAATAAATTAAATTACTAAAAAGAACTAAAATACTTTTAAATGAATGTTACAGAACTTGCAATCTCTAAAACATATTCTTCACAATGTAAAAGGTATAATCTAAGATTATAACACATATACAAAATAAGTAAATGTGAGTCATAATCAAAAAGAAATAAAAGGCAAAATAATTTGATGGTGATCTTAGCCAACTAAAAATTTAAATAACCTATTGAAACTATGTTCAAACAGCTATAAGGGTAGTTATGTTTGTAGTGAATGAAAAACCAGAAAATCTCAGCGGAGAACTATAAAATATAAAAAAGGTAGTCATTATAGAAGTAAGTTTAAAAAAAAACAACAATAAAAAGAAACCTGAAATAAAGGAGAAATACAGAGTGGACTTAGTGGAATGTGGACTTAACAGTTTAACATGGAGTAATAGGAAGAATCCATGAATTTGAACATAAAGTGATAGAAATTAATCTAAAAAAGAAGAGTGCAAAAAATGATGAGATGGAATTATAAAATACAAATAGGTAAACTGAAACAGTGTACCAAAATACACTAAGTAAATAGGAGGAAAAACAGAGAACATGTTTCAACTAGACAAATAAATCCAACCAGAGCAATGAGATTATATTCAACATTAACTATGCATATGTTAATGAGATTATATTCATCATGAAATATACATATTTCAGAATTGTATTTGCCAAATACTTGTATTGGAATAATCATATCATGACCTCCGGTAAAAACTCTATTCAATAAAAAAGTGGCTAGTTCAGCTTGCAACTCAATTTCCCAAGTGATTTTTCTCAAGAACGCCATGGCATCTCTATATGCTTCAAGTAGACTTACCATTTTGTCAGAGAGAATATTAAGATACATAATCAAATGCCTTAATTTAATAAAATTTATGTTTACTGTTTAAACAAGGGTGTCTTTTAGTTGGAACTAGGTTTCTTGTTGTTTTAACTATGTGTGGCAGTGAAAAGTACAGTGACCACTAGAACGTTTTGGAGTAACTACTGATATGCATGTTAAGATATCGGGAACTTTTTCCAACGTTGATCTTGCACCATTTCAAATGTCAACAAGTGAAAAAAGTCAAATAACATAATGATTACTTTGAAAATAGTTTTATCTTCAAGAAAATGTAACATGTATATGTGTGTATTACATATGTGGTGATATTTTAGGGGGATGGTTTAAAAGTTAGTAATCATAATTTCTAGTAATATAACCTTTCTAATTTGCAAATGTATAGGAAAAAAGCCAGTTTGAGGGTCAAAATGTTTAGTTATCATTAAAACTGAAAGGCTACTTTTGCCAATGAAATATTGTTCTTCACTTACTGAAATCCACATTTATTTTTACTCAGTGCCATGAAGGTTAGAGGTGGATACATCTTTGCAGTGTACCTAAGACATAATGAAAAATGTGACATTAGAAGAAAAAAGTGAATGATGATATCCATTCCTAACAGCTTGATTCCATAATTTACTTATTGGTGGCAGCACAGCCACCATAACCTGCTGACTGTTTCTAAAGTGTCAGAGGATGGTGTCAGGGGAAATATGTTGTTTTACACATATAAAGATGATGCCACTGAACCATTGGATTAGTTATTCCCTCTTAGTCATAGATTTATACTCATTCCCCACTGAGACTCTTCTTTCCACTTCCCCTTCCTCTACCCTTTTAACCACTGAAACTCATTTCCTGATGAAAGTGGGGATGGGTAGGGCAGTATGTTGAAGACAACAAAAGATATCTGATGCTAGTAAGGTTGGGCTTCTTACTCTTACTCATCTATTTTCATTGGCTTCAGATCATAAGGAGACTTGTAAACCCAACATACCCTGTGCCAAATCCGTTTATGTGCTCATTTATTTAACAATGTATTTTACTATTTATATAAATATAGATTATTCTATAAGTAATATATAAGTTGTTTCTTATTCTTCTTCTAACACCTGCTTTCACACTTAACTGGTTCTTAAAATAGTCTGCTATAAATCCATTAATGCAATACAAAAATAAGGAATGTTATCTAAAGAATATTGATGGAAAAACTGGAAGGATGTTTTGGTAATATGTGAAAAGAGAGAATACAGTAAAGCTGCTACATCAAGGAGATGAATTAGTATCATTACTGAAAATACTGCCCAGAGTGCTGGAGTCTGAAACTATTAACACTGGGATTCATTTCCTTTATTGTAAAGATACAGTAAGTTTTAGGAATTTCATGAGATCTGAATGAAATTCCCAAAACCTACTGCATCAATCTCTATTGGCCTCAATAATGGCCAATGTCTTCCTCCTTTTAATAGAACCTTACAATTGCATGTATCTCAAACGCATTCAGATTCCTCCCCAACACTCAAAGTATATGGTCTCTGGCAAAATTTGAGATGTAATTTAAAAAAATGATATTATTGTATCTCACAAGCCAATACCAGAAGAGTTGTATCGATCTACGCCAATGTTGCTCAGTATTTATGGAGCTCCCTATGTTGATTCTTATAGCAATACTAGTTTGGATATATTAAACTTATAAAAATTATTAAAAATTAGAATCCCTATATTCAAATGTATATTACTGAAAATCAAAATGCATGCAAGTTTTTTGTGTAGTTGTGTTATATTCAGTGGTGACAAAATAATGGAGTTATTTGCCTGAGTATTATTTAATCCATCAACATTTTACCCATTTCATTGAATCTGTAACATATGATCTCTCTCCATGTCTTAGGAAATGCTGGTTGTAGGCTTTCAACAGAAACAGGGTTTTCTCACAAAAGAATTCTCTTGTCCCCCAGATTTGTTTGAAGAGACAAATTGTGCAGTCATAACATACTCTAATTCTCCCTCATAGATATTATGAGAACTTATTGTGCATGATTCTTTAATTAATTGGTATCCTTGCACATCTTGATTTCTGTTAAATACTCCAATTGCTAGAAATGCTGAGTATTGATGACCTATGCTTACTGGGCTGAAGGTAGCTATTTCTCCCAAGTTTTTATCTGCTCAAAAAGGGAATATATAAATGACTCCCCTTGCCTCTTTGGAGGACATTCCTTAAGGATCATTCTACCTTCACACTGTTTGTGAGACTGACTGAGGCCACTAACAGCAACCACATCTCTCTGGCCATCTGCCTCAGTTGCTCTCTCAAAACTCTTCCTGTGAGCCCTTCCCATAAAGCCTTCTGCATACAGAATAGCATTTTCAGGTACTCATACCTGAGGCATTTCATTCCTCAGGGTCCTAAGAATGCAACACGGACATGTAATTACACCATGGACCATTCTACACCAACTGGCAACGAGGTCCACATTGCTGGTAATATGATGAATATGGACAGGTACCAGTATGCTGTGGCAACGCCATTGTTAAATTTCATGAGTGATAAGGTGGGAAACTAGAATGTCATACCAGTGGAAATTAATTCACTAATGGATACAACATATCAGGACTTTGAGATGTATGGGGAAAGTAGTAATTACAAGAAGGATGGCATTTGATAGTTGTTATGGGGACAATAAGTGCATTGGAGAAAGACGATGAAAGGCTGAGGGTGACTAATCATTGATTTAGGTGAAGTGTAATAGCCAGAGGGCCTCTTCAGTAGCATATAAAAAATTCCACACCTCAACTATAGGGTACTAAAAGCTATGAATTGAACCTAGGACTTAATTAGAGAAGAAGCAAAGCTCCAAAAAAAGCTAACATTTTATTAATTTAAGTCAGGTATGCCACTGTCAGAGGACTGGTTGGATAGAATTTAAACTTGCAATATGTCATGAGGATCCCTGAATTAAAGCACTTTGAATCTCAAATTAAGGATCCCCCTGCATGTTCTGGGCCTGTAAATAAAGTTTGATAAGGGACTGATTAGCATTATGAGAGCACTCTCCTTGGATATAAGGATTAAAACTTGGTCAAGGTAGGAGTAGAACAGGAGGGAGTGCTGCTCACATACACAACTGTTTTGATTCTTAAAAGCTTAGAAATAGTAAAGGACTTATAGTAATTGAAGTATAAACCCCAGACCTTCTGTAGAAGTCAGTGAAAAATTCGAACAAAAAGTTGAGTAAAATGAGCAGGGTCTCTTAGAAGACTGAAAATATACAAGTCACCTGTGTCCTATGTGATGTCACAGAAATCACTCTATTACTACAATGCTAAGAAGTGTGCTAGAGACAAGGTTACTCTGAGAATCCTGGTGCCTACTTGAGAATCAATGATACCTTCTTTTTTTCAGGCTGAGGCTAGGAGAGTTTAAGAACTGGGTCCTTAATAGTGAAGGTGAACTTAGGATCTCAATATAATAGCATTCATCTAATTGCCTTTAATCATCAGAAATAAGAGGGGAGACACTTAGTAAGTTACTTAATAAGTGACAATGGCAGAGTGGCAGCCAGAGATCTTGTGTTGTACAGAGTTATCAGGATGGCTACTGGAATATGGTGTCCCTACGGGAAAGACAGATGGGTGGCAAAAAAAGAAATTTCATAATCTACGTAATGAAAATAAAGATTACTTGATTTACAAAATAAACCGGGAAACTTAGAACAGAGATACAGGTAAAGAGTCACAATATCTTCCCTACTTTCTAGTCCTGAGTATATATTCAGCTCCATAATCATTATCAGATGGAGAGTTTGAGTCCCTAAGATGGAGGATCCTGTATCACCATAGCGATTGCATATGATAACTTTTCTCTGATTCCTTTCTTAGGGAGCCTATGTCGATTAACATGAGTAATATAGTGGAGACAAAAAAAAATGATGTTTTGTGAAATTTTGAATACTAGGCCTAGTTTAGCTTTAATATCCAAGGACTCAGACATGGCCATGACCTTCTGTTAGAATGGAGCATCAAGGAGATAGATAATATTTTGAATTCTGGACCAGGTCCAGTTCACAGTAGATCTAGAAGGTCTACAAACCAACGTTAATGTGCCTGTCTAAAACACTGGACTGAATGCATACATTCTCTTCATGGCCTGTCAGATAATAGCCATTGCTGTGAAACACACAAGAATAAACCTCTGAAATTCACCTTCTCATAGGCCAAGATACTAAAGAAAAATTGTGTCAAGATGTTTGCTTCGAACGATGAAGGATTTATGGTTAGAGATATTGTCCTCCCTTCACAAACAATTAGAGAACTAGAAAAAAAAATGAAACAAGAGTTTTCACACATTGAACTAGAGTCAGCCTAGGACTTTTTGCCCTAGGAAGAGACACTAATAAGATGAGTCCTAAACTTTATCCATCACACTGATCGCACAGTTTCAAGGCTATAGAATGGAGAGGAAACACAAACAGGACCCAATGATTCAATGATTTGGGTAGATGTGGGGAGGCCAGGAGTTATAATTCATGGAACAAAGTACCAATGATTAGAGACTGCAGAAAACTTAGAGGTGTGAAGAAGAATCTCCTAAATGCTTTGGCTTTGCATTGATCTGCCATTATGCATGGTAATGCTTCTTGATGCTGAAAAATACCTACTAGACAGCAATAGGCTGGAACAATTGTCTGAGCAGATGTAAAACTAAAATCATTCATGTCCCCAAGTGTCAGAATAAAGAGTCCTTGTAATAGAAGGGAATTAGGTAGCATTCTCAGAAGATTCATGCCTTCATTGAAAAGCCCTAGAGTAAAAATCTCTTCTGTATCCTAGCAAAGCCTGAAAATATAGATGATCAAACTGATTTGGAAGTTGACTGAATGCCAGAACAAAGCTTTAACAGTTGTACAAAAGCTATAAATCCTAGTAATCACAATATAAAAATCACAATGTCAGACATCAGTAAAAATGAGGACGTATGCAAGAAAGCAAGAACATAGGACCCATAACCAGAAAAAAATAATAATAGAAATAGAACTAGATACACCAAAGATGATGAGTTAGCAAGAAAATATTTTAATACAGTTATTATGTTTATTACAGATATGTTCAGAGATGAAAGGGAAAGAAAATATAAGGGGAAGAAAAATGAAAGATATAAAGAGCTCTAAATAAATCAGTTAAAGATGAGAAATGAAACATCTCAGGGTACCTGGGTGCCTCAGGCAGTTAAGAGTCTGCTTTCAGCTCAGGTCCTGATTCCAGGGTCCTGAGATCGAGCCCTGTGTTGGGTGAGGAGTCTGTCTCTCTCTGCTCCTGCTCGTGCATGCACTCTCTCTCTCTCTCTCCCTCTCTCTCTCTCAAATAAATAAAATCTTATAAAAAGAGATGAAACATCTAAAGCAAAAAATAAAATTGATGGAATCAACAGTATGCCAGACAATAAAGGGAAAAAGGACAATGATGATAGATATTGAAATAGAAACTATCTAAAATGAAGCAGAGAAGACAATATTGAAATTGCACAGAACATTACTAACTTGTGCAAAAATACCAAGATGCCTAATAATTGGGCAATTAGAGTTCCGTGGGGACTTAAGAGAGAAAAGAAAACCTTTGGATGAAATAATTCTTCTATATTTCTCAAAGTACAAAAAAATTATAAATCACAGATCTAGTAGGCTCAACTAAACTCAAGAATAGTAAACATCAAGTGAAGCACAGATATGTCATAATCAATTTATTGAAAACCTCAATTAAGAGAGAATTAAAAGTAGCAAATTTAAAAATTATATAGATAGAAAATAATAAAATTATGGAACCGGGAAGGCATTGGAACAGCATATTTAAAAGGTGCCAAGAAGGAATAAGCAAAAAGCAGTCAGCTTGAAATTTATATACCAAGAAAATATTTTTCAAAACCCAAGTCAAATTACTTTTCATGGGGCACCTGGATGGTACAGTCTGTTACGTGTCAGACTTGATTTTGGCTCACGCCGTGATCTCAGCATTGTAAGATCAAGGCTTTTGTCAGGCTCTGAGCTCAGTGCTGAGTCTGCTTAAGAATCTTTCTCTCCCTCTGCCCCTCCTCACTGTGCACATGCCCTCTCTCTTAAAAAATAAATAAATCTCTTTGAAGAATGAAAATACTTTTTTTTTTTTTGAAAATACTTTTCAGATAAACCAAAGCTGAAAGTATTCACAGCCAAAAGAATGGCACTGGAGGAAATGGGAAAGGCAGTTCTTCAGACAAAATGCAAAGTGAAACAAACAGATGGAAATATTGCTTTATTTATTTATTTTAAGATTAATTTATTTTAGAGAGAAAGAGCATGAGTTGGGGGAGAGGCAGAGGAAGATGGAGAGAGTGACCTCAAGCCAACTCCCTGCTAAGCATGGAGCTTGCCAGGGGACTCATCGCAGGACCCTGACATCATGACTCCAGTCAGAATCAAGAGTCAGATGTTCAACCAACTGAGCCACCCAAACACCCTAGGATGGACATATGGCTTTAGATGAAAAGAATAAAGAAAGCCAGAAATGTTAAATTTTGAATAAATATAAAATATATTGTTTCTTATTTTAAATATCTTTAAACAATAATTTATCATCCAAAGCAAAAATAATAACAATACAACAACGTTCTTTTGAAAGTATAAGATATGTAAGAGGATGGAAGTGTGCAATTATGATATTAGTAAGCTATTTGGAGAAATAATATAGTATAATTTAAAGGTAGATTATGATAAAATTAATATATATATTGTAAAGTCTAGACTAAGTGTTAGCAAACTATGGTCTGAGGCAGTGGGCAAAGCTGATCGTGCCCTAGTTCCTAGGGATGTTGTTCTGCTTTTTAAAGACCTATATCTATGTCTGTCTGTCTGTCTATCATCAGTCTACCAAAGGTAGGAAATAAAAGAATAAACAGCAAAAAGAGTGAGAGGTTGAGGTAAACAAAGGAGTAAGAGATGGAAGGATAAAAGGATATCATCATAGGCAGCTCTTGAGGGTCTGGCAAATTTATTTCCTTTCTTTTCTCTTTCTTTCTCTCTTTCTCTCTTTCTTTCTTCTTTCTTTCTTTCTTTCTTTCTTTCTTTCTTTCTTTCTTTCTTTCTTCTTTCTTTCTTTCTTTCTTTTTTTCTTTCTTTCTTTCTTCTTTCTTTCTTTCCTTCCTTCTTCTGACAAAAGCCAAACAAAAATATTTTAGAATTCGTAGGCTACATACAGTCTATATCACATATTCAGGTTTTTCTACATGATGCTCTAGAGCACAACCAAAAAAAAATAATAATAAAGAAGATTTAGCCAATAAAATAATAGTGGAGATAAAATGAGGTCATTAAATGAGTTTTATAAAAACAGTTGTGGTTGCCATTCATAGCCATATCATCTTTTCTGCTGAGGTGTGTGTTGGATAACAACACTGAAATATAGCCTAACAGATAATAGGGAGGAATGCATTTAGTGTGTTAAATATTATGAATGTAAAATCTGTGGTCATTGGTAAAATAATAAATTTGCTTCATGGTTAGTTAGAGGTACTCATGGCCCAAAAACAAACACAAGTAAGGGACGCCTGGGTGGCTGAGTCAGTTAAGCCTGTTGCTTTGGTTTTGGCTTAGGTTATGATCTCATAGGTAATGAGATGGAGCTCGGAGTGGGGCTCTGCACTCAGCAGGGAGCAGGGAGTCTTCATGAAGATTTTCTCCTTCTACCTCTCCCCCCAGTCAAGTACATGCTCTTTCTCTCTCTCTCAAATAAGTAAATATATCTTTAAAAAAAAACACAAGTAAAACTGTTTATCGACTGAATACAGTCAACATTTAAATTTTAAAGCATCCTTAGAAATATAAATGGGAATTACATTTTAACAAATACTTGCTAATGCTTATTCAGTTTTTATTGTATGCCAATCTACAAAGCATTTTATTTTTAGTCACTCATTCAATGTTTATAACCTTATAAGAATGATGCTATTGTCATCATTTCAATAAGGAAATGGAGGCACAGAAAGTACATCTCAATATCAGCAGTATGTTTGATGAGCTATTTTTCCAGTTTTTATTCGAGGTATTTCTACATAGCAGAGAACTTGTTTAGCTAATTTGATCAATAGAGAGTAAGTATATATAATTAATAGCAAAGGTTATTAGTTTGCACATACTGATTTGATTAAAATTGTCAAACTGTGTACAGCACATGGTGAATATATAATGTGCTACATGATTTAGTAATTTTTCTATTAATAGGCTGTTCAGTTACAGTAGCATCTGGCAGGGCTTGGTGATAGACTGGGGGCTACTACTTCAGACAGGATGGTGAGAAAAAGCCTCCGATGAGCTGATATTTCAGATGTGAACAACATGCAACAAGTCATCAGACAGTATTTATTCAATTCTTCCCTATGTGTTACTGTTGTAGGTTCCATGGCCTTAAAAACAAGGGAGGTAGACAAGAAGCTTGAAAGACAGAGATAGAGCCAGAGATAAGCCAGACATGAAGCCTTAGAAACAAAATAATACCTTCACAACAACAACAAAATGCTGGTGGGGTGAGGGGGAGTCAGGGTTACTTTTAATAGACCAGGATCTCTTTTAAAGATTTGATGCTTCATCTGAGAAATGAATGTGCTGATCTGTGGAGCAAATTACTCAAGAAAAGGAATGACCAGGGGCAAAGGCCCAGAAACAGAGACAAAGCCAGGGGGAAGGGACAGAAGCCCTCTTTTATCAAATAACCAACTGTGCAAGTTTAAGCAAATTCACTGATGGCTCTGCGCCTCAATTTCCTTGATCTACAGTGAGCTGGGCTGTTATTATATTATCTCAGTGCCAACAGTCTTCTTTATATTTTTTAATCTTTGGAAACAATCTCCTTTGGTTGTTTTTACATTTGTCTAGTGGAGCACAGGGTGCTGGATGGTGAGTTGCCATTCAATAAGAGACCACAAGAAAAATTAAAATGGGGCAGTTTGTACCTCACAGGTCCTGGAGGCAGTCCAGGGCTGGCGTGGAGGGCCATGCCGGGAAGTCAAGGCAGGGCGCAGGGAAAGAGCCCTAGTGGCTGGGGCATGACTTTATCAGGGTCCATGAATGGAGTGCTTTGGATTCCTGAGCCAAGGCTGGATTCATTGATTCACAACAAAGAGTAGGGTTTTTGTTAGCCCCATATGGATCTCATCTAAGAGGCACATGGTCTGAGGGGCCTGGTGATTCTAGGAACTGTTGGGCAGTCGTAGCATCAACTCCTATTTGCTTGTGACTCTGAGGGCTGCCACACAAGGCACACACTTGCACAGCGTGCCGGCCGGCATTACTCAGTGCACCTGCCCACCTCTTGGCCAGATAAAATGCTCAGGGAGGTAGCAATCTCATGGAGTTAGTTGCTTTGCCATGACGTTACATTTGGTGTAACTAGTTTTGTGGTTCTGTCTTGTATTTGTAAGCAGGTAATCAATCAATAAGTCTGAGTGTTGAGTTTGGAGGGAAAAATAACAGATTGAACTTCTACTTTAGGTGTTAGTTTTCTTCTTCCTTACTCCTCAGTTTATTTGTGAGACTGTTATATTGGCCCTTAGCAGGTTTCTGTGATATAAGCCATATATTTTATGGGAAGTGTTATAAATTTTAAGCAAATGTTTATACTCTGATGCATTACTTAGAATTCATAGACATAATGACAATGGTACATGCGTTTATCCTCATTTACAATGTTAATGTTATTCCACCTGACAATATTTACATCTATGCTGTTACTCCCCTCTGGTTATATAGTCCATATGAAAAGAAAAAAGAAGAGTTATTTCTAAAATTACAGATTCCCGGGATCCCTGGGTGGCGCAGCGGTTTGGCGCCTGCCTTTGGCCCAGAGCGCGATCCTGGAGACCCGGGATTGAATCCCACGTCGGGCTCCCGGTGCATGGAGCCTGCTTCTCCCTCTGCCTGTGTCTCTGCCTCTCTCTCTCTATCTCTCTGTGACTATCATAAATAAATAAAAAATTAAAAATAAAATAAAATAAAATAAAATAAAATTACAGATTCCTAATAGCCAACTTAAAAGCATAATTTCATTTTAATATTATGCATGTTTTAGGAAAAGTACTCTACATTTTGCATTGAGATGGCATTTAAAATTGAGAAATGATCAACAAAATGTATCTCCAGAAATATGTTGAACAGATCTTTCATCATGAACCACATTAATGGAATAGATCCCTCCCCCTTCTCCCTCCCTCCTTCTCTCTCTCTCCATATATATATATATATATACACACACACACACACACACATCCCTAAACCATATTTATTTACTTATTTATCTCTAGACCATATTTATTTATTTATTTACACATTAATTCTTTCATGTCTTTGCCAACCTAAGTTCATTTGCTACTTTTTTGTGAATTAGAGAAGAAGGCTGTGGTTCATTTAAAACAAAGGGATTGTGATGATTGTATACCTAAGGAGTAGAATCACAAAAAGCAAAAAAAAAAAAATTCAAAGATAATTCCCTCAACAGAGATTTACCCAATACCTATTGTGTGACACACATTATTTAAGATACTAGAATAATGCTTCAGGATTTGCAGGATGTGGTCACAAACAAATCTCTAGTACAATCTATGAATTTAATGACTCCTGTTTTTCTCTTGAAAAAGGCATTTGCAGGAATCATGGTCATGGCCAACTTCTTGAAATACAAGGACAGGTGTTTAAATCCTTAATTGATTTTTCATTTCTGTTAGGTGAGAATACTGGTCTGGATAAATCCTAAATCAGTCGGGGCAAAACCTGAGGCTTGACATTCCATGATTCCCAACTACTAAAACAAAACTCATCAAGTGCTTACAGAAATTATAAAAGCAGTTAATAGGAATTAGGGAAGATGCCAAGGTAACAAAGGCGGTAAAAAAATTATTATTCAGCCTGTTCTGTTAGAATCACCTATTAAATAGACAATTTCACATGTTGTTTCAATTAATGAAGTTTAATTATTATAATAACCATGGAGTACTGAATTGGTAAGAATTCTTTCATCTCAAGGAAGAGAAATCCACTCTAGCTAATGTGATTTTTTTTATTTATTTATTTATTTATTTATTTATTTATTTATTTATTATTTAGTTAGTTAGCTACTTTTCAAAAGGTTTTATTTATTTATTCATGAGAGACACACAGAGAGAGGCAGAGACATAGAGGGAGAAGCAGGCTCCCTGCAGGGAGCCCAATGTGGGATTAGATCCGGGAACTCCAGAATCATGCCCTGGGCCAAAGGCAGATGCTCAACCACTGAGCCACTCCGGGATCCCCACTAATGTAATTTTTAAGAGAGAAATTTGCTGATTAACTAACTAACTAACTAACCAACTAACTAAATAAATAAATAAATAAAAATAAAAGGAAATCAGCTTAACAAATAGTTACATCTTAGAGAAAGGAAGAAAAAGCTAATTACTATTTTATTTTATTTTATTTTATTTTTATTTATTTATTTATTTATTTATTTATTTATTTATTTATTTATTTTTGCTAATTACTATTTTAAATAAAGGGCCGGATTTTTCACAGCTCTAGAAAATTCAATCAGGAACACATGGTCTGTGGTTTTTGTGGATGTTCATGTTTAGTATTATCTCAAGGTGACATTGCTCTCACATTGAACTTAACCAGGAGCTAAAGCCTATTGCTGTGATTGAATCACTTGCCCATCCACACTGGTAGGAGGAGTAAGCAAGAGGAGAAAGTTTCTATGAATGGAATCTTCCACAGAACCATATAGGATGAAGCGTGAAAAATTCCTTTTGGAAATAAGGGACATTTTACTAAAAGTAGGGGAAAGGCTATGGTATGGAAAAAAAGAAGAAAATATCCATAATATAGGTAAGTCTTACCGGTTTCAGAGAGATGAGTTACATTAAATTTTGGTCAAGGCAAAACAGCTTGTAAGCAGGAATTCACTGTTTTCCTTTTCATAATACCTCTTTATGAGGCAAAGATTAGCAGATACGTCTCAATTGAACATTTAATTAATTTATTTATTTAAATATTTAATTTATGTATTCATGAGAGACCCAGAGAAGAGAGAGGCAGAGACACAGGCAGAGGGAGAAGCAGGCTCCCTGCAGGACCCTGATGTGGGACTCGATCCCAGGACCCTGGGGTCAGAACCTGAGCCCAAGGCAGACGCTCAACCACTGACCCACCCAGGCATCCCTGAACATTTTATTTAACAGTAAGCTCTGGTCAGATGCCTGAACCTTAACACATCAATATACATGTTCACATGACTGAAGAGATGAATATTTAGAGAATATACACAAATTAGAAAACAAATATATTGTAGATCCGTTTTTATAATGGGCTATGCTTATGATTCTTCTGTATTCTTCTGATACAGTTTCAAGAGTAAAGGTCTCTACTATAGCTGCAGTCACTGGCCAACCAACAATTAAAAAACATAACCTGAAAAGTGAATAGGTATTTTTCCAATGCTTCCATTTTAAACAGAAGGCATAAATTTAAAATTATACCCTGAAACAGATGTTCAACATATGCCGCAGATAGAGAGATGATTTTCATCATTATCAATTAAGTGCTCACTGGCTGGATATAATAGGTATTGTAGGGAGAATGTCAGAAGCTGTAAATCTCGAACCACATTGAAGAGGGCAAGGTAAAAATTTAAGTTGCGATGTGAGTAAAACATTTTCTCAGTGTTGTTCTTTCTTTGGAAAACTGTAAAGTTTTATAGTACAGCTTTATATCAAGACTGTTAAATTGCATTCTCAATTACTTCAGAATATTTTGGCATTTTAGTGTTGAATAAGCAAAACCTTTACATGTACCCTATCTATCTGTAGGGTGCATACTTCCCTGGGAAATATTTTGTTTCATAGAAGTATTTTTTGTTGAGAATCTGGGGGGTTTAGTCAGTTGAGTATCTTTCTTCAGCTCAGGTCATGAATTTGGGGTCCGGGGATTGAGCCCCACATGAAGCCCCCTGCTCAGCAGGGAGTCTGCTTCTCTCCCAGCCCCTACCACACTCATGCTCTCTCTCTCTAAAATAAATAAAATCTTTGTTAAAAAAAGAAAATATTTTTTGTCCATCTTTCCCATTCACAATAAGTAAAATGATTGAAATGACAAAAAAATGGTAAAAATTTTACCAAATTACATACTATGCTTAAACACCCCATAGGAAGATAGGGTGATACACATTTAGAAAGGCTAGTCTATTATTACTGAACAAAACTGGCTCTCATATCAAAATAGGAAAGATATTAAATAAATTTTAAAATAAAACATGCATTTGCCAAGTGTCATGCTATAAACTTTGCAATCATTTTTTAATGAGTGCATTGTTACTATTAAAATCTAAATTATTAACATTGTAACAAATATTAGTCATTTCCATGAAATTTCTTGATTTTTTACTGTGTCATTAATGCATCCAGTTGATCACCTATCTAAATCTATGAATTTGTTCCCTAGGAGTACCAATAAATGCTGTACGGGAAAAAAAAAAATTTTGGTAAAGTAAAAATTTTGAGTGAAGTTCAAGAAATTTCTCACAAAACCAAAAATCCATAAAAATGGTAAAGCAGTGTTCCTGACAGCTCTTTGGCTACTCACACATTTTTGGAAGTCTATCTCCAAGGTGGAATCGCGAAGAAAAAGATCATAGAGCTCTGATACAAAGTGGTGAGTGGAAGCAGAACATACAGAACTGTCTAGCGTAGGAGTCCAGCTGAGGGTTCTAAGGAGAAATGCATTACCTAATGGATCAGCCAATAGAAGTTTGATGAAGGGAATACATACAGCCCAGGAAGAAAAATCACAGCATGTATTTGTAGGGGTGGCAAAAAAGGGACAAAGGCCCATTGTCCGTGCAGGTGATGGTACCAGTGAAAAGGAGTGGAGATATAATCGAGGGGGGTGTAGAATGTACAAAAAGTAGCTATGAGATATCCAAGTAGAAAAGTCGACTGGAAAATTGAATATAATTATCTGGAGCTTAGTGAGAATTCTAGACTCACACGTTCTGTTATCACTAGAAAACAAAAGAAAATCTTGTTGGAAATCTGGATTGTGTACTAAGAAGTAGAGTATCCATATTATACCAGACTGGTTTCTTGGGCAGGACAAACAATGGATTTAGAGGAAATGTCTAAGAGAATATGTAATTTGCAAGAGGCAATAGCTAAAATATTAGCTCTTGAGGATATTTAAGGTATTATCAAAAAAATGCATACATAAATAAGACTTTACAATATGGGGGTGGGGGAGAGGGAAAAGCCAAAGAATAAGCACAGCAAATTAGAAAAGTGAGACCTTTAGGAAACAGAGTGATCTAATGCTGTAGAAAATTTGTCAGTTTAAGTCTATTTCCTTGAGCTGAAGGCAGATCTCTGAAGGTCTTAGGGTTTTTCAGGATGATTATTGAAATGTAACAATGACAAGAAATAGTATGTGGCGAAAAGAGATTATGTATGGAAATAAAAATGCAGATAAAGAGAGGAAAGTATTATTCAATCCCTGTATTTACTTAGAATAGAATAATAAGCTGGGTGCTCCTACTGGGTTTAATGTTTTAATTCTTGGAGAATAATAAACCAAGAAAGGTAACAAGATACCAGGGCATACAATATTAAATTTCAGCATGTAGATAGTCTTAGGTTCTGACAAAATCTGGTGTGTAATGTTGAATGAGAGTTATGAAAGGGAAATGAAAGGTGAATTCTTCTTCATCTATAAGTTTGGATATTATTATTGATTTCATAAAACTATGGGAATTGAATAAAAATTCAATCCATGTAAAAAGTTAAAAACAGTGGCTGATATGTAGTATGCATGCAATGAATATTAACATTTTTTATCCTATCTATAGTTTAACACCCGTATTACCATCTATTTAGTTAATTGTTAGTCTTGATGGGTATCTACTGCCTACAAAGGTAACTCCAAGTAAAATACAGCAAGGTTAGAAGTAATTTGTAATACATGACAGTTCACTCACTCTTCTGGAAAGGAGCAAATAATAGAAGAGAAATACGCCTCTATAAAACTTATTCCCAGAAGGAGATGATGGCAAGGTTGTACCTGACTCAGCAGGAAAGCTACTATTCTTCTGGGAAGTCACAGTCACAGGAGAAATCATATGCTCAAAGAAAAGAATAAATGTACCACATAGAGTCTGTGATAAATGCTAAAATCAAATTACCAGGTCTTCCAAATATTTATTGAGTATTTTGTACAAATCAATATCCAGGTGCCCAGTAGGTATTCGGAACATATTAGATAGGTAACAGATGATAGATTAGAGAGAGGGGAGAGTGGGGAAGGTAGGGAGGAAGAAATGACTGACTGATGGAATAAATGAACAAATTGAGCACATGAAAATCAAATTTATTCCACTGACTTTAAGCTAACAGATGCTTACAGTCTCTTTTATGCCTGAACATATTGACGAATAGAGTGGACATTTCTTTTGCTATGCAATTTAATAAGGTTAATATTAATTAATATGACAAATTATATTCAAGTAAACATTTTTACAAATCTGGCATATATACTATATTTATTTTACATTCTACATACACACACACACATAGAAACATTTTTGCTCTCTTCCATGATTTTCTAAACTTACTACTTATTTCTTAATTTTAAGTGAAGGAGATGTTCTTTCTCATTATCCTAACATTGAATGATAAATTATAGGAAACTTAGAGATGAGGAATATGCACATGATTAGTAAGTACAGCAAAACTATATCCATTGTTTCAGTTTGGAGCTTGTTGTAATAAAATCTTAACTATTACCAGTAAATAGAATCAATGAACTATGAATAGATTTCTTTACATAGTGCACAGCTCCGTTATGTGAAAGGTTTTGGTGTGTCATGTTTTCGCTATACAAAGTGTTAACTTTGTATAAGTGATCAAGTGATTAGCCAGAAAGTGTATTGATTGTCAGTACGACCTAATGCAATAGTTTTTTTTTTATTGAAAAATCATCACAAAATATAGTGACAATCAATAATACTTGGCAAGAGTACATAAAAATAAACATCTCAATATATAAACACAACCACTAGTAAAATAAATTTCATTCAGACTTCTGAAATCAAACATGCACACAGAGAGGATATTGTTAAAGTGAAATGAATTGATAATTGGTTCAAATACTCCTCTTCATATTCAGTGTCTCTCAAAAAAATCCTTTCCTATCCAATTGGCTTTAGCACTTACTTTTAAGTGTGATCCATATATTATAGTTTAGTACTTATATTAATTAAATACACTATATAGAAACAAACAATTGATAATTCATCACTATATATATTGGCCCTTTATTCTATGTCCAATTTTAACAGCTTTATTAAGATATGATACTTTCATCCCCAAGGTTTCCCAGTTGATGTGTTCAATTTAAACGTTTTTAATATATACAGAGTTGTACAACTGCCACTATAATCTAAATCTATATTTTTATCACCCAAAAGAAACTCTATGCTCATTAGCCATAACCCTCCACACCCCTCCCTGCCAGTCCACCCCATTCAACTAACTTCCTTACCCATAGATTTGCCTATTCTGTACACTTTTGTAGACAAAGTATAGGGAATCTATATTTTTTATGTTTTGTTTAGTGATTCCCACAGTGACTAGCTTCTTTCACTTACCATAATGTGTTCCATGTTCAATCATGCTGAGCATATGTTAATAATTCATTCTTTTTATTGACAAATACTATTCAATTGTACAGATATACCATATGTATCTATTCACTTAAAAGTTGATGGACATTTGGGCTATTTCCATTTGACTATTATAAATAATGCTGCTGTGAACATGTTTTTGAGAGGGCATGTATTTTTATTTTCATTTCTATTGATTATTATTTAGTCTCTTATATCACTTATTTTTCTTGAGTACTTCCACAGGAGTAAAATTATTAGGTCCTATGGTAACTCTATATTTATCATTTTGAAGTACTGACAGATTATTTCCCAAAGTGACTACATCATTTTTCATTAGCACGAGCAGTGTGTGAGGATTCCAATTGCTTTATGTCCTTGCCAACATCTTAATTGTCTGGCTCTTTAATTATATTATCCTAGCGATCGTGAAGTAGTAACATATTGTGGTTTAGTTTCGCATTTTTCTTTGTTTTTTTTAGATTTTATTTATTTATTCATGAGACACACAGAGAGAGGCAGAGACATAGGCAGAGGGAGAAGCAGGTTCCCTGTGGGGGACTCGACGTGGGACTCAATCCCAGGACCCCAGGGTCACACCCTGAGCTGAAGGCAGATACCCAACCACTGAGCCAACCAGGAGTTGCATTTTTTTGCAACCATTTTTTTGCATTTTTCTTAATGATTATTGATGTCAAACATCTTTTCATTTGTATTTTATTGGGTAATTTTCTTTGGAGAAAAGTCTGTACAGATCCTTTGCCCATTTTTGAATCAGATTATTTTTCTCATATTCAATTGCAAGACTTCTTTCTATATTCTGTGTAAAAATTCCTTATCATGTATATGATTTCAAACATAGTCTCCCTTTCTGGCTTTGCTTTTCTACTTCCTTGATGGTATTGTTTATTGTGCAATGGTTTTTAATCTTGATGAATCCAATTTATCTAAGATTTTCCCTTGTCACTTCTTTTTTTTTTCCCTTGTCACTTGTTTCAGTGTCATATCTGAGACAATTGTCTAATGAATTCAAAAATACTCCCTGTTTTTTTCAACTAAGAGTTTTATACTTTCATGTCTCAAATTTAGGCCTTTAGATTAATTTCTGTGTAAGATGTATGATGTGAGTAGATGCCCAAATTTATATTTTGCATTTGGATATAAAGTTGTCCTGGTACTGTTACATGAAAATATTTTTTACTTCATTGAATTGCTTTGGCACACTTGTCAAAATTCCATTTACCATACATATGAAAGCTTATATCTTGATTTTTAAATTCTATTCCATTGACTGATATGTATATCCTTATGCCAATACCACATTATTAATTTTACTTTGTAGAATGTTTTGAAATTACAAAGTAGAAGTCATCCAATTCTCTCTCTTTTGTTTTTCAATATTTTCAATACTGTTTTAGCTATTCTAGGTCTTTGAGTATGTCTATGAATTTTAGGATGAGCTTGTCAGTTTCTATAAGAATGCCGACTGTGACTAGGATTGCACTGAATCTGAAGATCAATGGAAGGATTATTGCCATTTCAACAATAGATTTTGTGACCCATGAACATGGATGAATTTCCCGTACATGATCTTTTATTATCTTATTTTTAATTTTAATTCCAGTATAATTAAATACAGTGTTAGTTCATATACAATACAGTGATTCTATACATTACTCAGGGCTCATCATGGTAAGTGTACTCTTAATCCCTTTCACCTATTTCACCTATCCTCTCACCTACCTCCACTCTGGTAACCATCAATTTGATGGATACATAGGACTATTATTAGTTTTTCTTTTCTATTCTTTTTTTTTTTCTGTTCATTTGTTTTGTTCATTTGTTCATTTTCTTCTTATAGATTTGCTTCTTAAATTCCACCTATGGGTGAAATCATGATATTTGTCTTCCTCGAACTGACATATTTCACTTAACATAGTACCCTCTGTCCATCCATGTTGTTGCACATGGCAAATTTCATTATTTTAAATGGTCAAATAATATTTCATTATATATATATATCCATTTTATATATATATAAATTTTATATATTTATATAAATTTGTAATTTCAAAACTTTCTACACTAATTTGAAAAGATCTATACACCCCTATATATATATCTCACATCTTCATCCAGTCATCTATCAATGAACACTTCAATTTCTTCCATAATTTGGCTGTTGTAAGCAATGTTGCAATAAACATAAGGGTGTATATATCTTTTCAAATTAGTGTTGTCATGTTCTTTGGGTAAACTCACAGTAGTGAATCCAGAATTATTGGATGATGTGGTAGTTATTTACTTAAATTTTTAGAGAGAGAGTGAGAGTGAGTGGGGAGGTGGGGCAGAAAGAGAGAGAGAGAGAGACAAAGACAGAGACAGAGAGAGAGACAGAGATAATTTTAAGCAGGATGCAGTTGGGGCTAATCTTAAGACACTAAGCTCATGACCTGAGCTGAAATCAAGAGTTGGATAAGCCACCCAGACCCCCCTTGTGTGATAATTCTAACGTTTAAATTTTTTTGGAGAAGCCTCCACACTGTTTTCTACAATGGCTACCCAGCTTTTCATTCCTCCCAACAATGCAGCAGGGTTCCTTTTCTCTACATCCTTGCCAACACTTGTCTCTTGAATTCTTGGTTTCAAACATTCTTTGTTTTTTTTGGATATTCATCCTTTATCCAATATGTTATTTGTGAATATCTTCACACCAAGTGTTTGCCAGAGCTCTGGTAGCTCGATTCTAGGGTGCTCACCTTGTGTTATCCCCTGAGAAGCTTTCATTGGCCTGCAGGGCTTGCATTCAGACTAGATATTTGCTCCCAGTTCATAGCTGAGTCTGCAGTCAGACTGGTGCGTGTGGCTTCTTTTCCCTCTCCCCAGAGCAGGGACAACTTTGGGGTTGGTGATGGTCCCTGTGGGGAGCTGCTCACCCGCTGCCATCCTTGTGGTACTAATTTGGACGAACTCCTACCAAGGATGTGTTAGATGGGGGTGGGCAAATAGGGGAACACAGTGATGGACGAGCCGTGCCAGCAAAGCTGCTCTGATCCACTGTAGGAGGGGACCTGCAGGTGCCCTGAAAAACTCCTGCAGAGGAGGGGCTGGACGGGGTGGGTCTTCAGGATAGCATAGGGGCAGAGAAGGCTGTTAACAAGCTAGGTGGAGAGTGTTAGTGCTACGCTGGCTCCCACAAGTGTCCCTGCATGTTGATTGGAAGCTGGGGGAAGGAAATGGTGCCCATCTACTCTTTTGTTACTGGGAACAAAAAGTTACATTTAAAGTTTAGTAGATTTTCTTAAATAAATATTTCTTCATTTACCATATGCCCACTGGACCCCATTCTAGATTATTTAAATTATTTTTCATTTTTATTTAATAATTTCACAAATTTCACTGAAGAGTGGGTCTTCTCATATTGTCCCAAATATCCCTGCCCCTCCAGCACATGGTCTGAGATTAGTAAACAAATCTCTCTCCTATAACCTAGGCAGTTTTCAAACTGCTCCCTCTATACTGTATCTCAGTGGGGATATTTGTTGTGCTTTCTCTTAAAGGGTGAGAACTCCATTTCCTTGTGTCCTGGGGCTCAGCCAGTGCAGAACCTGCTGATTTTTAAAGTTCCAGATACAAAGCCCTACTGATTTTAGGGACTCGTGAAGTTAGACCACTCTGGTTTCCAAAGCCAAATGTCCAGGTGGCGCATCTTCTCCATGTGGGTCCTCCATACTTGGGGCAACTTGTGTGGAGTCTGTTCCTATGAGCTCTCTGAGCTTGTGGCATCCCTGTCTCCCTTGGACAGTTTAGCAGGTTAGTTTGGTTCCTGATGATGGCTTCACCTTTCTTACCCTCTTCGATGTGGCTTCTTCTCTCCATTTAGCTGTGGAGAGTCTATTCTTCCAGTCTTCAGATATTCTTCTGGGTTATTCACTCATGTGGGTGTTAATGAGGTGTCTTCATGGGATGAGGTGAGCCTCAGATGGTCCTACTCCACCATCTTCCCAATTTGTGTCTTTCTTAATTCAACAATATTTTGAAATTTTTAAAGTATACATTTTCATACTTTCTTGGTGAATTTATTATAATAATGTTGATAATTCTTAAAATTATAAAATACCGAGCACCAAAGTATATGAACACAGCCATCTGGGCCTATGTTTTGGTGTGTGTGTGTGGGGGGGGGTTAATTTATAATTCAATTTCTTGACCTGTTAGTGGTCCACTAAGATTTTATATTTCTTCTTTAGTCAATGTTTGTAGTTTGTGTTTTTCTAGGCATTGGGATAGTTCATATAAGTTACTATTTTTTTTTTCTTTTACATACAGTTATTCATAGAATTCCTTTCTATGTGCTTTTTAAGTTTCTTGTTAGATCAGTAGAAATATCACCTATTTTATTTCTGATTTTAGTATTTAAAACTGCCTTCTAGCCTCCATTTCTCATAAGAAGTCAGCTGTTATTGGGATTTCTTTGTAAATGATAAATTATTTTTCTTTTTCTGCTTTCAAGATTTTCTTTTTATCTTTAGCCCTCAGCATTTTTATTATGTTTCTGTTTGTGAATCTCTTATAGTTTATTTACTTGGAGTATGCTGAGCTTCCTGGATAGATATATTCGTGTTTGTCTATAAATTTATGATGTTTTTAGCCATTATTTCTTCCTATTTGTTTTCAGCTACTTTCTATTTTTCTTCTGGCTTTCTTATTATGCTCATTTGGTTCATTTAACAACATCCCACATTTCTCTGATACATTGCTCATTTTTCTTCATTCTTTTTTCTTTCTGGCTTTTAGCTTGCAAATCAATTATCAGTCTATCTTCAAGTTTGCTTGTCCTTTCTACCAGTTCAAATCTACTGTTGAACTCTGGTGAATTTTTAATTTTAGTCATTATTATTTTCAACTCTAGAATTTCCAATTGGTTCATTATTATAATTTTTATAATTAAGGGATATTCTTTTTTTTTTTTTTTTAGATTATACTTATTCATTCACGAGAGACACAGAATGAGAAGGCAGAGACATAGGCAGAGGGAGCCTGATGTGGGACTCGATCCCAGGACCCTGGGATCACATCCTGAGCCAAAGGCAGATGCTCAACCACTGAACCACCCAAGTATCCAAAGGATATTCTTTATTTAACGTGACATTGTTATTATATCTTTCATCTTCAATCATGGTTTCCTTTAGTTATACAAATATACTCTAAAGTCTTTTTTAAATCCACCATCCGGTGACACAGCCAATTTTGATTGGCTGTCTTTCAGTAGTATACGGGTCATACTTTCCTATTATTCTGCAAGGCATGTTTTCATATTTTTCATATTGCTGTTAGAAACTTGACATTTTGCGTAATGGACAATTAATTTACATAATAGATAATCTGGGTATGGGTGTACCCCTTCCAGAGTTCATTACTATCACTTGCTCATTTAATTATTCAGTGGCTAGCTGGATTATTGTAGTGAAAAATACTCCCCACCCAGTACAGTCAAGGCTTCTATTACTGTTCCTCAGGGGAGTGCAGGTTTGTGTACGCTCCAAGACACTCTGGGATAATGGTAATTTTGGTAGGTTTTTTTTAGCCATCTCTTTCCTTGGAAATATGTTAACTTCTATTAATTGCCAGCTAATTTCTCTCTCTCTCTCTCTCTCACACACACACACACACACACAGACACACATACCCATCTACATTTTAGCAGAATCCTGAATCATAAAGTACTTCACAGGCTAATTCAATTTGCACTCCTTTTAAGGAATAGTTTCCTAAGTCCGTGTTTGAAATTACTTTTTCTGACTCCAAGAATATGATTTCCACAGACTTATTTTCCCATCTATCACTGTGAAAATAGGCAATCTATAGCTTAACATAAATTCATGAATATCTTCTAATTTCTTTCTTCACAAGTTCCACTGTTTTTTGAGTTCCCTTGGGGTTGACCTTTTCTACACTCTATTGCAAATTCCTTTGCATGGGACTTGGAGCATGCTCTTTCTCTCTCTCTCTCTACCCTCCCCCCCCCTCTCTCTCATTATAAATCTATTCCTCTACCCTAGGCAAATCTTTGGGCCATTATATATATATTTTTTTTTTTTTTGCATGGGTGGGTCAACGACATACTTCTGTCTGAGTGACATTCACACTTTAGGAGATGAGGGCTTGGTGGATGGGGGACAGCAGATGCAGATTTCCCTACCTTTCTTCTCTTGGAGTGGAACTCCCATTGCCACAAGCTGGGACAGTTGGAAACAAAGGATTCTTGGTGGTGTTATACCAACATAGAGCCTCTGTTTCTTGTTTGAGAACAAGTAGAATCAGAGACCCCCACCTCTCAGCAGTCACCAAAATATAGACTTAACAACAAAAAGCTGGGATAGAATAATAGATGTTGGCGGTCTGCCTCTCACAGGAAGCTAGCCCACCACTAAGGCTTGGGGAAGAGAGAGGCTTGCGTCCTTGGCTACACCAGGCCTGAGCAGAGTTTTTACCTCATAGAGGTAGGATGGAAGAGAGAGGGTATACGTCTTGCTTCAAATACAGCAAACTCTCAAAGTTCTTCCTAAAGTTTAGTAGATTTTCTTAAATAAATATTTCTTCATTTACCATATGCCCACTGGACCCCATTCTAGATTATTTAAATTATTTTTCATTTTTATTTAATAATTTCACAAATTTCACTGAAGAGTGGGTCTTCTCATATTGTCCCCTGGAAATCTTCAATCGAGTTTTGATTATTGAGCTTATATTTCACAATCTTGCTAAAATTATTTGTTATTTGTATATTGTTTTATTCCTTAAAAATATGTGTGTATGTATTATGTCACTTGAAACTACAGATTTAGTTATTCTTATCTCAATACCTTCTCCTTTTTTCTTTCTCCTAGTCAGAACACCCAGGACATGAGGAATAGAAGTGGGATAAATAGAAGGAGATGAATAGAATAGTTATGTCCTTCCTGAACTTAGGGAAAAAGGATTAAATAATTAACTTTAAAAATATTAGCTGTGGGTTTTTTGTAGAAACCCTTGATCATGTTGAATCTACTGCATTTCAGTCTTAGTTGTTGAGGGTTTATTTGTTTTTATTAAGAAAAGGTACCGGATGTTAACAAATTCTACTTCTGTGTCTATCAAGATAGCGATTTACATCATTTATTCTAGTAACATGATGTATTACATTTATTAATTCCATAGTTAAACAATTCTTACATTCCTTAGATAAATCCCAATTAGTTATGATACATAGTATTTTATATTTTTTTGCTTGTTTCACTTAGCATATTACGAAGAGTTTTATATCTATATTCATGAAGGATATTAGTATGCAGTTTCCTTCCCAAGTGATATCTTTATCTGGCTCTGGTGGCAGTGTAATGAACATATTTGGAAATTAGATAGAAAATACTTTATTAAAAAATACTTTATTAAAATCATAAAATATTTAAATATACAAAAAACAGATAATATAGACATCTACATATTCATTATCACATTTTAATATTAGCCTTTTGTCCTATTTAGTATACGTTGTCTTTATCTCTCCTTTTTTTGGATATATGCATTTTTAGTTGAGGTATTAGCTTACAGTGTGACTTTAGTTTCAGGTGTACAATAGAAGGTTTCAACAATTCTATACAATTATCATTGCTCATCAAGATAAGTATACTCTTAATCCCCTTTATCTATTTCACCCACTCTGCCATCTAACTCCCCTCTAGTGACCATCAGTATGTTTTTTTATATTTAAAAGTCTTTTGTTTATTTGATTGTCCCTTTTTCATTTGTTTTGTTTCCTAAATTCTACGTATGGGTGAAATCACATGGGATTATCTTTCTCTGGCTGGTTTAGCATTATACCCTGTAGGTAATCCATGTTGCTGCAAATCTCAAGATTTCATTCCTTTTACGAATGATCAATATTCTAGTGTATGTATGGGTGTGTATACACACACCACATCTTCTTTATCCATTTAATTATGGATGGACACTTGGGTTGCTTCCAATCTTGGCTATTGTAGTGTCGCAGTAAACATAGAGGTGCATATATCTTTTCAAATTAATGCTTTTATTTTCTTTGAATAAATACCCAGTAGAATTACTGAATCATATAGTAATTCTATTTTTAATTTCTTGAGGAAACTCCATACTCTTTTCCATAGTGCCTACACCAATTGGCATTCCCACACATGGGTATGTCTTGTAAGAATTATGGATTATGACTAAAACTTCAATGCTATCTTCCAAAATTATCCTCCACCCTGAACATTAAGATTATATTTACTATGAATACTTCTATAGTTCCTCTATCCATGAGAACTCATAATATGTTATATATTAAAATAATATATCTTTACATTTGCCAAGCTCTTAAAACATGCATATTTTCTCCCATCATTATTTTGATCAAATTTTCTTTTTTAAATCTTTTAACAGTTAAGTTTTCCATTGTACTCTACTCTTTGAGTGAATAATGTTATACTTTTCACAGGTGTACTTGTCTTAACAAAGTCTTAACTGAATTTATGCTTTTACAAACTTCTTAAAAAAAGAAAAGCTGTTTAAATTGGATCACTTTTCATTGCATGTTGTTTTTATACCAGTATGTTGGCTTTGTTTTGCTTATTTTATCCTACTGTATTATCTGCTAATAGAATTAATTGAATTGATGGTCTTTTTTATTTTTATAAATTTGCTTCTTTAAAAACACTCATTTTTCTGTGGCAAATTACTTTTTTTTCCTTTTGGATTAAACAGATTTAAATGTTTTTTACATTGTAATTCTGTTTTTAAGCCTTTTTTGATCTATTTCTGCTGTTCTTTTGTAATCTTTTGTATTTTTAAAATTACGGCGATTTTTCTATAAGAAAACCTTGAGCTTTGGCTGTAGAACTGCATCTCTAAATCAATTTTGCATTAGTTTGCTTGACACCTGACATATACTCTAGGTCTTAGACCAATTTTTAATACAGTTTCAAAATTTGATGTTTACTGAATACTTGAGTAGTATACATTTGAATCTCAAATTTGTAGGAATCCTAAACCTATAGCTTCAAATATCAGGGAGATATTTTTTTTTCATTCTTTCAGAGTTCATACATAATCAAAGACATTTTCCCATCATCTCCCTTTGCTGCTAGGTGTCTTTAAAACTACTGCACCATGACCCTGAGAATTCCAACTTTTTACAGAAATGTTAGTTCCAATCCTTTACTGTATAAAGATCCTAGGACTTGACTCCTGGGACTATGGGCGATAATAAAACTCCTACCACATGTTGCATCTCTTATCCAAACCCTACCCCACCCATATCCCTACTAGACAGCAATTACTCATGATTTTAACCCTCTGAGATTTCTCTTTTGTAATATCATTTTCATATTGAGCTTCCAGGACATTTTTTTCTCTTTTGGATACTCAATTATGTAAATAATGTTTTGTACTCTTTATGCAGAATTTCATATTTTTAAGGAAAATATTTTTAAATTTCTCAGTCCAAATATTGTTAGGAAAGAATAATTATTCTTATTTATTCATATCACTCTATTTTTGGGGGAAATTTTAGCCTAATTTTCAGGCAGTCGTGTGTTATAAAGCAGGTGTAAGCTCAATGGGCTCAGGTGGTGGAGCTGTTGGGGAAGCTCTAAGAGGCATAAAATTGCTGAATTTGTGAGCCATGTGGGGGGTGGCACAGACTCTAAGTGGGATTGGAACTAATTATTATATTGTCTTTTCCAATCTAATGTCATTTTAAGATTTTACTTTATTATTATTTTACATGTATATTAGATCTCTTTAATCTGTGATATAAAGCTGGAGAATGACAAAGGCTGGAATAAACAGTTAATAAATATAAAGCCACACAGTATATAAAAAACCATATCATGGGGGCATCACAATGCCAGATTTCAGGTTGTACTACAAAGCTGTGGTCATCAAGACCTGGCACAAAACAGACACATAGATCAATGGAACAGAATAGAGAACCCAGAAGTGGCCCCTGAACTTTATGGTCAACTAATATTCGATAAAGGCGGAAAGACTATCCACTGGAAGAAAGACAGTCTCTTCAATAAATGGTGCTGGGAAAATTGGACATCCACATGCAGAAGAATGAAACTAGACCACTCTCTTGCACCAGACACAAAGATAAATTCAAAATGGATGAAAGATCTAAATGTGAGACAAGATTCCATCAAAATCCTAGAGGAGAACTCAGGCAACACCTTTTTTGAACTCGGCCACAGTAACTTCTTGCAAGATACATCCACGAAGGCAAAAGAAACAAAAGCAAAAATGAACTACTGGGACTTCATCAAGATAAGAAGCTTTTGCACAGCAAAGGATACAGTCAACAAAACTCAAAGACAACCTACAGAATGGGAGAAGATATTTGCAAATGACGTATCAGATAAAGGGCTAGTTTCCAAGATCTATAAAGAACTTATTAAACTCAACACCAAAGAAACAAACAATCCAATCATGAAATGGGCAAAAGACATGAAGAGAAATCTCACAGAGGAAGACATAGACATGGCCAACATGCACATGAGAAAATGCTCTGCATCACTTGCCATCAGGGAAATACAAATCAAAACCACAATGAGATCCCACCTCACACCAGTGAGAATGGGGCAGATTAACAAGGCAGGAAACCGCAAATGTTGGAGAGGTTGCGGAGAAAAGGGAACCCTCTTCCACTGTTGGTTGGAATGTGAACTGGTACAGAGCATATCTTGAACATGACTATAGGTATAGAGAATGTAGACAGTCCTATTAGAACTCAGGTAAGATCCATATCTTATGAAAGCAAGCCTCTTTTAGAATCTAGGAAAATTTGAACCTCATGTGGGCTGATGAGGATTGTTTTTACTTAATCCTCTCATGCTCTTTCAAACTGAAAATATAAGCATTGCTTTAAACAGAAGTTCCTTCAGTATTTTAGGCTATAGAAAAATAGTCCTGAACAATAGGATTCTGTGCTTATT
Organism: Canis lupus dingo; assembly: GCF_003254725.2. NCBI lineage: Eukaryota > Metazoa > Chordata > Mammalia > Carnivora > Canidae > Canis > Canis lupus. The sequence goes on along the minus strand of NC_064279.1, from coordinate 3,845,128 downwards.
ATTTATTTGGGAGGTAGATGGTGAAACACATACCTAACTTCATGATTCCATTTTGCACAGCAACTTAATCAAAGGAGTTTTGTTTGTTTGTTTGTTTGTTTGTTTTTAAGATTTTTCTTGTCGATTTGAAAGAGGAGAGGGTAGACACATAAGGAGAGGGAAAGACAGTTTCTCAAGCAGAATCCATGCTAAGTGTGGAGCCCCATGTGGGGCTTGATCATACAACCCTGAGATCAAGACCTAAGCTGAAATCAAGAATTGGATCCTTAACCAACTGACAGGGAACTTGATATTCTAATCAGCTGATGTCTGCCACTCATAAGGTTTAAAATTATTATAATCAAATAGCTGATTCACATTGCTATTTAAGAAAAAGCTAATTACCACTATTGGTAATATTAGCATTTGAATCTTTAATCTCTACTAATTTTACAGGCAGACATGGCATGTGGATATAATTATTAGGAAAGAGAGAAGGAGAAAACTCTATAAAAGTCCAGTTAGATAATATATTCTGGTTGCCTGAAAAGCCTATAATCTTATCACATAGATGTTAATAAACATTGTATGTGGCATGAACATTTCACATCCCAGAGAATTATAAATCAGCATTGTGCTATTATACAGCACCAATATCTGTAGAATTATAAAAATTAAAAAACTAGAACACATTATATGACCTTCAAAATCCTAATTGTATCATTCAAAGTGTTTTCTCAGAGTATATATGCCATGCAAGAGTATGCTAGTTGTTATCCTACTTACATATTTTTCTTTCAAATAATCAATTTGAAATTTCTATGGAGAATACAAGGAAAATTATGAAAAGTAATCTGATGACCAGGATTTATTAAACACCTGATTTTTTGAGTGACATATGGAGAAATGAGAATAGAGAGTAATAAGTAAAATGACTACAGTCAATAGAATAGCAAGGCAGAGATGCATTTGATTATACTTTTATTTGATTGATGTCTTAAACATATGAAATCTTGATTCAGACATTATAGGTAAAAGGAACTAAGATTTTCCCAAGAAAGCTCTGTGTTATTTACAATTATGTACTAAACATTACAAAATACCAGGAATATAAATATCAGCATTCCTCAGATAATGGCATAAAACAAACAATTACTCATTTGAAGAATTATGCAGCAAAATGATTGTAGGATATATCAGCCTGACAACGTTAACTTTTAAAATTAAGAATTATTTAATTAAATAATCTTCTGACTGATATTCTAGGGATTTACAATATATAATTGTATGCAATTTTAATAATGCAATTATTCCTCTCTTGTTTAACCATTATTAGAGATTTCTTGGGAGTGAATGCATTGTAAAGAAATATAGTTTTCAAAGTTAACTTTTACTTGGGAAGTAGCAAAATGATAATTTTCAAAGTACAAATAAAATATACATAGGAACTCTTATGCTCGTTATACTCAGAATTGTGAACTCTTATGCTCAGAATTGTGAGTGGCAATGCATACTAAGGTAGATTTTTATGTAAGTAAAATTATAGATATTAGATAGTCCTCAGGACTGAATTAGAAAAAGCAAATTGTTACAATATAAACTGACTTTCAATTCCATAGCATTTGAAATTTTAAAATAAATACAGACTACTGCCAACTTCTGTGGCAGGTGCTAAAATGAATCACAATTAATGCTCTTCAGAAGCTCACAATTATGTAAACGATCTAGATTTTTAAGGATAATGTGATCATTATCATTTATTGGACATCGATGAAACAGTAGGCATATTATATGTATAATGTACTTGGTGCTTTCATATGTGTTATACTTTTATTCTCCCAAGGATTCATGACATAATATTTCCCTTATATTACAGAGTAGAAAATAGGCTCAGGGATTTGAGACATTTGCAAAAAATATGCAGACACTAGATTTTCATATCTTCATACAGACCCATGTAGCTCTATAGTTATTGCAATTCATAATGCAAGGAAATAATGATAATTTTTTAAGTTTACCTACTATATGGTATATATGCTTTTAAAGTATAAGCAACCTTAAAAAAGAATAACTGATACCACATTTATTCCCCCTGCACTATGAAATGGCCTATAAATATGCAAGAATAAAACATTATGGAACCAAGGTATAAGAGTGAGGAGAAAGACACTATCATTGAGTGTGTCCCAGTTCAAATTTTGTGTAGATACTTAGATACCTGTCCACACACATATTGGTAAATCTCCTTGTCATTTCATGGTGAAAAAAGAAAAATATTAATGGTTGCCTATTCCAGTTATATCATTATGTAAGTCTAATAATAAAGATATAATTCTCTAGTGACAATAAATTCTATATAACCTAAGGTTGCTTCTTGTGTTTGGTTCAGTGTATATATAGTGATGAAAATACATTATCATCTGGTTAAACTATCTCTTTTTTTTAAGATTATTTATTTATTCATGAGAGACACAGAGAGAGAGGCAGAGACACCGGCAGAGGGAGAAACAGGCTCCATGCAGGGAGCCCAATGTGGGACTGGATCCTGGGACTTCCAGGACCACGTCCTGAGCCAAAGGAAGGTGCTAAACCACTGAGCCATCCAGGGATCCCCCAGTTAAACTATTTCTAAAATTATTTTCCATTTACTTTTGAGTAACCAATACATTCCAGGAATCTGATATTCATAATTTTATCTTCTTATCATCATTTAATATTAGGTATTATAAGAAAATGGGCATATAAAATGGATTAATTTAAATCTTAAATAGTCATATATTTTTGTTATTGAATTTTTAATTTTTATATGCAGCCTGTTATTAGAGGTCTTTAAATTTCTACATGTATATGACATAAACTTATATATATATGATATAAAATTATATATATATATGATATAAAATTTCTAGACAAGTCTAACTTTTTTATTGGCTTTATAGAACTAAACAACCCTAAGCATAGACATTAAAACTATAATAAAAGATATTTTAAATCACTAGCATGTCTGTAGTCAGGGTTTTCCAGAGAAACAAAATCAACTGGATATGTTTGGAATTGGACAATACCATTGTGGAAACTAAATTCCATGATCTGCAGGAATATGATATGTGATATATATGATATAATTCAGCCTGAGTGCAGAGGTGTAAGACCTGTGAGAACCAATGATGTAAATTCTTCGCCAAGCTCAGTTGTAGATGAGATGAGATATTCTAGTTCAAGCAATGGGACAGAAAAATAACAACAACAACAACAACAACAATTTCTCTTTCTACCTTTGTCCTAGTCAGTCCTCACTGGATTGAGAAGGGCACACAGAATCCACCAATTCTAATCTCATTCAGAAACACCCTCACAGACTTACCTAGAAATAATAGTTTATACCTGGCACCTAATGCTCACTCAAGTGGACACATAAAATTAACCATCACAACAAAACCATAAAAAGTCAGAGTATATAAAACCCAAAAATAATTGAAGGAAATATAAAGTTTTGACTCCTGGGCAAAAATTTATGACTAAAAATTTCAATTTTCTTTATAAAATTTCAAAGAACAAAATATGAAACATGAAGACTAAACCATCTAGTATTTAAGGTTACACTACTTTAATACATACTACTAAGTGAATAAATAATTTTAAGAATCCAAAATGTAAGATATAGGTAGATATTTCTCTGGAATGATATCAATATTACATCTTTTGACCCTATATTTAATTATACAATAGAATATATGGTATCAACATACAGTAATACCACAAAGATATGTGGGCTTGGTACCAGACCACTGCAATAAAGTGAATCAAATGATTTTTTTTTTTTTTGGTTTCCTAGTGCTTATAAAAGTTATGTTTACATGCATTATGTCCAGAAAATGTTCATGCTTTAAAAATTAAAACATTACTAAAAAAATTACTAACCATCATCTGAGCTTTCAGTGAGTCATAATCTTTAATCTTGCTGGTGGAAGTTCTCCCCTCAATGTCATGGTTGCTGACTGAACAGGATGCTGGTTGTGAAAGGCTGGAATAGCTGTAGGAACTTTAAAAAAATAAGATAACATTGAAGTTGGTCACACCGATGGACTCTTCCTTCCATGAGCTATTTCTCTGTAGCATGCAATGCTCTTTGATAACATCTTACCTACAGTAGAACTTTGAAAACTTGAGCCGTTCCTTTCAAAAGCTGTCACTGCTTTATCAACAAAGTTTGTTATATTCTAAACTCTCCTCCCTTTTTGTTTGACATTTCAACAATCTTCACAGCATCTTCACCAGGAGTTTATATGACCTTAAGAAGCCACTTTCTTTGTTCATCCATAAGAAGCACTTCCTCATCCTTTTGAAGTCTTATCATGAGATTGCAGCAAATCAGTGCCCCCCCCCTTCTTCTTCTTCTTCTTCTTCTTCTTCTTCTTCTTCTTCTTCTTCTTCTTCTTCTTCTTCTTCTTCTTCTTCTTCTTTCTTTTTAAGTAAGATTTTCTTTATTTACATATTCATGAGAGACACAGAGAGAGCTAGAGAGAGAGAGGGGCAGAGACACAGGCAGAGGGGGAAGCAGGCTCCATGCAGGGAGCCTGATGCGGGACTTGATCCCCAGATTCTGGGATCATGCCCTGAGCAGAAGGCAGATGCTCAACCGCTGAGCCATCCCTCCAGGCTCCACTTCTAATCCTCATTCTTTTGCTGTTTCCACCACATATGCAGTTACTTCCTCCACTGAAGTCTTGAACCCCTCCCAGTCATCTATGAGCGTTGGGATCAATTTCCTCCAAGCTTTTGTAAATGTTAATAATCTGACCTCATCCCATGAATCATGAATATTTTTAATGGTATCTAGAATGGTGAATCCTTTCCAGAAGGTTTTCAATTTACTTTGCATAGATTCAACAGAGGAGTCACTATGACAGCTATAGTCTTACAAAATATATTTCTGAAATATTAAGACTTGAAATTCCAACTAATTACTGGATCCATAGGCTAGAGAATGTATGTTGTGTTAACAGGCACAAAAAAAAAAAACCCACATTAATCTCATTGTACACCTCCATCAAAGCTGTTGGGTGAACAGGTGCATTGTTAATGAGTTGGTGATATTTTGAAAAGAATCATTTTTTTTTTTTTTCTGAAGCACTAGGTCTCAGCAGTGGGCTTAAAATATTCATTAAGTGGTGTTGTAAACAGATGTGCTGTCATCCAGGCTTTGTTGTTTCATTTATAGAGTACAGGGAGAGTAAATTTAGAATAATTCTTAAGGATTTTCAGAATGGTTAATGAGCATTGGCTTCAACTTAAAGTCACCAGCTCCATTCGCCTCTCACAAGAGAATCAGACTTTGCTTTGAGCCTATGCATTGACTTTTCCTCTCTATCTGAAAGTCCGAGATGACATCTTCTTCCACCATGAGGCTGTTTTGTCTACAGTGAAAATTTGTTTTCATAGTCACCTTCATTACTTATTTTAGTCGGATCTTCTAGATAACTTGCTGTAGCTTCTCCATTAGCTCTTGCTCCCTCACTTTTCCCTTTCATATTCTGGATACAGCTTCTGTCCTTAAAGCAAATGAACCAACTCTGCAAGCTTCAAATTTTCCTTCTGCAGCTTCCTCACCCCTCTAAACCTTCATAGAATTGAAGAGAGAGAGGGCCTTGCTCTGGATTAGGCTTTGGCTTAAGGGAAAGTTGTGTCCGGTCCTTATCTATACCCAAGCCACTAAAACTGTGTCCATATCAGCAGTTAGACTGTTTCACATATCATTTGTGTGTTCACTGGAACAGCACTCTTAATTTCCTTCAAGAACTTTTCCTTCGTATTCAGAACTTGGCTGTTTTGGAGCAAGAGGTCTCACTTTTGGCCTGTCTCAGCTTCCGTCCTGATCTTCCCAATAAGCTTCCTCATTTCTTGCTTTTTATTTAAAGTGAGAAGTGTGTGACTCTTTGTTTGCCTTGAACGTGTAGAGGCCATTGAAACGTTACTAATTGGCCTAATTTCAATGTTGTGTCTCAAAGAACAGGGAGAGAGACAGAAATGGCTGGTTGGTGGGACAGCCAAAACACACAATGTTTATCATTTAAGTTCACCGTTTTTACTGGGTGTGGTGTGTGGCACCTAAGAACAACTATAAAAGTAACATCAAAGGTCACTGATCAAAGATCCCCATACCAAATATATTAATGATGAAAAATTTTGAAATATTGTGAGAAATACCAAAATGTGATAAGACGCAAAGTAAACAAATGCTTGAGGAGAGTTGCCACAAAACGTCAATTAGTTAAAAAAATATCTGTGAAGTCACTAAAGTGAAGCACACTAAAAGGAAGTATGCCTATACCTTACTTTTTTGTGTCTTCTAACTGATTGAGATCACATATCTATATCTTATATGTGTGTATATATATATTTATATATGTATACATAAATGACTAAGGTAGGAAAACATACTCTGGATTCAGAATAATTTTAGGTTTATAGAAAAAATATGAGAATAGTACAGTGTTGCCATATAATCCCACACCATTTCCCTATTAACATTTTTCCATTAGTGTGGTACATTTGTCATAATTAACAAACAAGCACCAAGGAATTTGTATTAACTAATGTCTATTCTTTACTTGAATCTGATTTTTTCATTCCAGGATCCCATCCGTTAAGTGCATTACATTTAGTTGTCATGTCTCTTCAGGCTCCTGTAGATGGTGAAAGTTTCTCAGAATTTGTTTTTTTTTTGTTTTTTTTTTTTTGTTTTTTTTTTTTTCATTTTTTTTTTTATTGGTGTTCAATTTACTAACATACAGAATAACACCCAGTGCCCGTCACCCATTCACTCCCACCCCCCGCCCTCCTCCCCTTCTACCACCCCTAGTTCGTTTCCCAGAGTTAGCAGTCTTTACGTTCTGTCTCCCTTTCTGATATTTCCCACACTCAGAATTTGTTTTGGATGACTTTGACAATTTCGAAGAGTACTGATTAGGTATTTTATAAAATGTTTATCAACTTTAGTTTGATGTTTTTCTAGTGTTGCACAGGAATCATGTTTCTTTTTGTTTGTTTTTGTTTTTGTTTTTTAAATAAAAGCAACAGGGATAAAGTTCCATTCTCATCACACGACATCCAGTTCATATGCTATCAACATGATATCACTGTTAATGCTAACCTCGATCCACTAGCTAAGGTAGGTTTGTCAGGCGTCTGCACCATGATTTTCCCTACTCCCTTGGAGGGCTATACTATTTAGAAAGAGGTTACACTGTATAATTCAGATTGAAAGGAGAAGGAATTACGTTCCACCTCATTAGAGGGGCAGCATCTGTATAAACTATTTGTAATTCTCTTTGGGAGGATTGTCTATTCCTCTTCATTTACATATTTAATAATTCATATCTGAATGGACTCATAGATATTTACTTTATACTTTTGGTTATAATCCCATAATATTTGTTCCTCAAAACTTTCTGGCTTGAGCAATTAGGAGCTCTTTCAGTTGGCATTTGTGTCCTTCAACGTACTTATATTGTTGTTGGGTTTTTATTCTTATTTTTAGTACCTGTAAATTCTGGCAGTGCAAGATGCTAAGATGATCCAAGCTCATTCTATGTAGTCTCTGTCCAATTCCTAATATCACCCATTTCTCTACAGGGCTCTGGTTGCTTTTATTGGACAATGGTATTTGAAACAGATTGGTCACTAAGTGTGTTCCTTGCTACTGAGATGTCTTTGCTTCCAGGCTCTCTCAGCTGGGAGGGCAAGGAAATGCATGGGTGTATACTAACCTACACTAATCTATGCATATATGCATATATGTGTATTTACATATATACGTGTGTGTGTACCTCTGTATCTAAATTAAGCTAAATATGAGCTTATCCTGATTAGTTCAACTCTAACCCACTGTCACATGAATTATTCTAGCATAGTCCTTTGTCTGTAGCCTTCCACTCCAATAGTGATTAACCTAGCTCCCATCATTCACAATCCATTTGCTCCACTGTTTTGTCTGGGTGTAGTTTGTGGCACCTAAGAAAAATTATAAAAGTAACATCAAAGGTCACTGATCAAAGACCACCATACCAAATATATTAATCATGAAAAATTGTGAAATATTGTGAGAAATATCAAAATTTATATATATGCATATATGCACATGTATGTATATATATTATATATTATTATATATTATATAAATTTATATATATATAATATGTATATACACACACACACACACATATATATATAAAAATCTGTATAATGGTTTTAGAAGTATTAATTTGCAACTTGTGGACAGACTTTACCAAGTTTAGTACAACATTTACATAAAATTCCTCTTGCCTTTAGTCTTAGAGTCTATACTCTTTCTTCCAAAGTCACATAGGTCAGCATCGTTCCCCTCAACTTCACCCATGAAAACATTTCATAAATTTGTAATACAGGTAAAGTCTTTTATCATAGTCTGAATTCTACCTCGGATCTCCTGAACAGCTAATTTTTTTTTAAAATTTCATGTATTAAGTTTCACTTGTGCTGTAAAGTTCTACTGTTTCTTAAAAAGTGTTATGTTTCTACCATTACAGTATCATATAGATTAGTTTCATTGCACTAAAGTTTCTGTGAACTTGACCTATTCAAATCTGTCTGAAATTTGTTTAAAATATCTATAGTTTTGCCTTTTCTAGAATGTCACAGAAATTGAATCTTATATCCTTTCAAACTGACTTCCTTCACTTGATACTATGCATTTAAGACTCATCAGGGTATATGCACTGCCAACACCCATTGGTAGCCCATTCCTTTAGATCACCACGGACTGTTTCATTGTATGCATGCCCTGCACTTTACCTATTCACATATTGAACACTATCTTAATCATGTTTTAGTTGATTATAAATAAACTTTCTATTCATGTGCAGGTTTCTTGTGTGAATATACATCTTCAAATTAGTTGGGTAAAAACCTTGGAGTGCAATTGCATGGTAAGACTACGTTTGGGTGTGGAAGAAACCCTCAAACTGTCTTCCATGGCATCTGACGACACTTTTGCATCCCACCAGCAATACGTAAGGGAGTTCTTTTTGCTCCATTTCCTCACTATACTGATAATGGCAATTTTTAAAATTTTAGCTGTTAGAATTGATGCATAGTGTATTTCATTATAATTTTAATTTGCAATTTTCAAAAGACAAATGATGTCCAGCATCTTTCATACATATTTATATAATGTGTTTATGTATTAACCTTTTATCCTTTATAGTCCATTAATTACAAAAAGTATTCTTGTAGATTTTTGAGGATTTTCTAAATAGTTAATCTTATGATTTACTCATAAAGTTTTATTTCCTTTTGTTGCAAATGACAAGACAATTCTTTTACATAGCTGGACAATATTTCCTAGGTACTTTATTATTATTTTATATATACATACATAACACACACACATAAACACACACACACACACACACACATATATATATATATATATATATATAAAACATATCTTATTTAGTCATTCATCTTTTGATGGATACTTGGGCTACTTCCATAATTTGGTTTTTGCAAAGAATGCTGCAATAAACATAGGCGTGCATATATCTTTTCAAACTAGTGTTTTTATATGTTTTGAATAAATACCCAGTAGCATAATTCCTGGATCATACGGTAGTTCTATTTTTACTTTTTTCAGGAGTCTCCATACTGTTTTCAATCATGGCTATATCGGTTTGCATTTCTATCAAGAGTGCACAAGTGTTCCTTTTTCTCCACATCCTCACTAACACTTGTTCTTTCTTGTGTTTTTGATTTTAGCTATTCACAGCTGTGGGGTGATACCTCATTGTGGTTTTGATTTGCATTTTCTTGATCATTAGTGCTGTTAAGAATCTTTTCATGTATCTGTTGGCCATCTGTGTGTCTTCCTTAGAGAAATGTCTGGTCATATCTTCCATCTGTTTTTAATCAGATTACTTGTTTTCTTGGTGTTGAGTTGTGTAAGTTCTTTATATATTTTGGATACTAATCTTTTATCAGGTATCTCATTTGCAAACATCTTCTCCCATTCTGTAAGTTGCCTTTTCATTTAGTTAATTGTTTCCTTTGCTGTGCAAAGCTTTTTGTTTTGGTATAGTCCCAACAGTTTATTTTTGTTTTTGTTTCCCTTTCCTCAGGAGATGTAGTTAGAAAAATATTGCTATAGCCTGCATCAAAGAAATTACTGCCTGTGCTCTCTTCTAGAATTTTTATGGTTTGAGGTCTCATATTTGGGTCCTTCGTCCATTTTTATTTTATTTTGTGTATGGTGTGAGACAATGGTCCAATATCATTATTTTACATTTAACTGTCCATTTTCCAAAAGCTATTTGTTGAAAAGATTGTCTTTTTCCATTTTCCATTGCATATTCTTGACTCCTTTGTTAAAGATTGACTGTATAGACATGGGTTTATACCTGGGCTCTTTATTCTGTTTCATTGAGCTATAGGAATTTTTGTGTGTGCATGTACCAGTACCATACTGTTTTGATTACTTGAACTTTGTAGTATATCTTGAAATCTGGGATTATAATGCTCCAGTTTTGTTCTTTTTCAAGATTGCTTTAGCTATTCAGGTTCATTTGTGATTCAGACAAATTTTAGGTTATTTATTTTTGTCCTGTGAGAAATATTGATGGTACTTTGATAGAGATTGCATTAAATCTGTACAGTGCTTTGGGCAGTATGGTAATTTTAACAATATTTATTCTCTCAACTCATGAACATGAAATATCTTTCCATTTGTTTGGGTCATCTTCAGTTTCTTTCATCAGTGTTTTATAATTTTCAGAATATAGGTCTTTTACCTCCTTGGTTAAGTTGATTCCTAGGTCCTTTATTCTTTTGGTGAAATTGTATATGGAATTGTTTTGATTTCACTTTCTGATACTTCATTATCAGTGTATAGAAATGAAACAGGTTTCTGTGGATACTTATTTTGTATCCTGTGACCTTAACTAATTTATCAGTTCTAGTAGTTTTTTTGTCTTTAGGGTTTTCTATATATATTATTGTGTCACTGAAAATAGTGGAAGTTTTACTTCTTCCTTACTGATTTGGATGCCTTTTATTTATTAATTTTTTTCTTATCTGATTGCTGTGGCTAGGACTTCCAGTACTGCATTGAATAAAACTGGCGGGAGTGGACATCCTTGTCTTGTTCCTGATAATAGGGGAAATTCTCTCTGTTCTCATCATTGAGGATGATGTTAGCTGTGGGTTTTTCATATATGTCCTTTATTATGCTAAGTTATGTTCCCTTTAAACCTACTTTGTGGAGGGTTTTTTCATAAATGGATATTGTACTTCAATGCTTTATTTCTGCATATATTGAAATGATCATATGCTTTTTTTAAAACCTTTCTCTTGTTTATGTGATGTGTCATGTTGATTGATTTGTGAATATCAAACCACACTTGTATCCCAGGAACAAATACCACTGTATCATGAATGGTATTTTTAATGAATTGTTGGATTAAGTTTGCTAATATTGTGTGGAATATTTTTAATGTACATTTATAAGATATATTGGCTTATGTTTCTCTTTTTTGTAGTATTTTCATCTGATTTTGGTCTCAGGGTAATGCGGGCCTCATAGAATGAATTTTGAAGCTTTCTTTCCTCTTCTAATTTTTGGAATAATTTGAGAGTAATAAGTATTAATTCTTTCTTAAATGTTTGGTAGAATTCACCTGTGAACCCCTCTAGTTGTGGACATTTGTTTTTTGGGAATTTTTAAATTATTGATTCAATTTTATTAATGGTAATCAATCTATTCAAATATTCTATTTCTTCCAGATTGAGTTTTCGGAGAAAGGAACTTATCCATTTTTTCTAGGTTGTTCAGTTTGTTAGCATATGTTTTCATAATACTCTATTATAAAACTTTGTATTTCCGTGATGTCATTTGTTATTTCTTCTCTTTTATTTCTGATTTTTTTGTGTCCCCTCTTTATTTATGTGTGAATATTCTGGCTAAATTTTCTTAATTTTGTAGATCTTTAAAAAAAAAAAGGCTCTTGGTTTCATTGATTTGTTTTATTGTGTTTTTAGTTTCTATTTCATTCATTTCTAATCTTTGTTTCCTTCCTTATACTGATTTTTACCTTTTTTTCCCAACTCTTTTAGGTATAAGTTTATGTTGTTTGATATCTGTCTTGCTTCTTAAGATGTTGTTGTAATATTGTTGTAGTATTACCTCTTGGAAGTTTTGCTCAAGCCCATAGATTTTTGGATCATTGTGTTTTCATTTTTGTTTATCTGCATGACATTTTTTATTTCATCTTTGACTTCTTGGCTGACCTATTCACTATTTAGTAGCATGTTATTTAACCTCCATGTATTTGTACATTTTCCAGATTTTTTTCTTCTAGTTGATTTCTAGTGTCATAGAAATTTTTTTGCATTTGTTGAGACTATTTCAGGGAAAAATATGTGATCTCTTCTAGAGAATGTTCCTTGTATACTTGGAAAGCATGTGTATTCTTCTGTTTAAATGGAACGTCCTCAGTATATAAGTTAGATCTAACTGGCCCAATGTGTCATTTAAAGCAATGATTTCCTGCTAATTTTCTGCTTAGATGATGGTAAGTAGGGTGTTAAAGTTTCCTACTATTGTTGTATTACTATTGATGACTTCCTTTATGTTTATTAGCTGCTCTATATATTTGGATATTCCCCTGTAGGTGCATAAATGTTTACAACTATAAATAATTTTGTGTTGGACTGTTCCTTTTAGAATTATCTATTGTCCTTCTTTCAATCCTATTTCAGTTTTTGTTTTCAAGTCTATTTTGTTCAGTATAAGTATTGCTACTCTACCTTTTTTTCACTTTTATTTGCATGATAAATGTTTTTCCTTGCCTTCGATTTCAATCTGCTTGTGACATTAGATCTAAAATGAGTCTCTTATATGCAGCATGTAGATGAGTCTCTTTTTTTCTCATTTATTCACCCTGTGTCTTTTAACTGGAGTGTTTATCCATTTACATTCAAGTAATTATTGACAAATGTGTAGTTATTGCCATTTTGTTACTTGTTTTATGCTTGTTTTGTAGTTCTTCATTCCTTTCTTCCCTTGCTCTCATTGTTTTTCAGTTTCTTTAGTGATTTACTTGGAATCCTTTTGATGTATGTATGTATGTATGTATGTACGTATGTATATTACTTGTTTTTGATTTGTGGTTACTATCAGGTTGATATATAATATCTTATGTATATAGCAGTCTATAGTTAGTTGATCACATAAGTTTGAACCCTTTCTAAAAGCACTACATTTTTATTTCCCTCCTGGTACTTTTAAAATATATGATCTCATACATTATATTCCTTTATTTTGTGAAACCCTTGACTGGATTTTATATTTATATCTTTTTTTTTTTTTCCTACTTTTCCTACTCCTGTTTATGGCCCTTCCTTTCTGTTCAGAGAATTCCCTTAACATTTCTTGCAGGACTGGTTCAATGGTGATGAATTACTTTAAATTTTGTTTCTCTTTGAAACCCTTTATATCTCTTCTATGATAGTCTTGCTGGCTATCAGGATATCATATCCTGGCTGCGGTGTTTGTTTGTTTGTTTTTCTTTCAGCACTTTGTACATATCATGCCACTTTTGTGTGGCCTGAAAATTTTCTGCTGAAAAATTAGCTGATAGCCATGTAGGGTTTCCCTTTTATATGACTCTTTTCTCTTGCTGCTTTACAATTTGTCTTTGTCATTACTTTTTTTTTTGTCATTTTAATTTCTATGTGTCTTGGTGTGGACCCCCATGGGTTGGTTTTGTTAGGGTTTCTCTGTACTTTCTATATGTGGATTTCTGCTTCCTTCCCCTGATTTGGGAAGTGTTCAGCTATTATTTCCTTAAATAAATTTTCTGTCCCTTTTCCCTCCTTTTTTTTCCTTCTGGGAACCCCTATAATGTGTATGTTTTGGGATCCCTATAATGTGTATATTATTATGCTCAATCATATTGCAGAAGTCTTTTAGTTTATTCTCATTTGTTATAATTCATTTTACTTTCCTCTGTTCAGCTTGATTACTTTCTATTACTCTGTCTTCCAGGTCACTGATCTGTTCTACTTCTTTTAGTCTAATTATCCTTATTTTTATGATTGATTTCAATCGAATTCCATCTGGGTTTATTTAAAATGTTTTCTGTCTCTTCATTGAGGATCTCACTGAATCTTCCAATGCAGGTCTCTCTGTCTAGAGTGGGGTCTGCACCTCTACTTTCTGTATGACTACAGTATCTCTCCTCTCTTGGGGGTCAGTTTGGTTTCAGACTCTATCTCTGCCCTTCCTACTGTTTTTGATATGGCCTCTTCTCTACAAATCTGTTCTGCATTCTTTGGGTCACTTGCTGGGTTACTTATACTGATGTGGGTGTTATATAGATTGCGAGATGAGGTGGGTTTAGGATCCTCCTAGCTCTGCCATCTTCCTCAAAGATCCTGGATATGCCTTTTTGAATTAGAGTTTTCATTTTCTTTGGGTAACTACCCACTGGTGGAATTATTGGATCATATAGGATTTCTCTGATGATTTCATAGATGTAAAAATCCTCAAAAATATTAAGTTGGTACATTTAAATTATTAGCATTTAAAGTGATCATTGTTATAGATGAATTCATTTCAATGATTTTTGTATCTCTTTTATATTATTTGCATTCATTTATTGTTTCTTTCCCCCATCTCTTTCTGCTTCATCTGGGTTTAATTAAGCACTTCATATGATTTAATTTTGTGTCCTTTCTTAATGTCTCTTTTATATTTCTTGTTAATATTTGTAGTGGTTGCACCGGAATTTAAAATATATATTTTTCATTAGTCTAAGTTTGCCTTCATATTATTCTGTTTTGTTAAAGGGTAGTGCAAATACCTTTTAAGAGAGCATTCTTAATTTCTCACCCCCAACTCCTGTGACATTTCTGTCATTTAGTACTCTAATCCACATGATATATTCAATTAACCATTGTTAATATTATTACTCTAAACAGTTTTTCTTTATTACAACTCTATTTGTTAGGAAAGTTTTAGGTTACACTAAAACTGAGACGGTACAGAAATTTCCTATACTTTTTTTTTTTTTTTTTTTATCTACACACAAACATAGCATCCTCCATTATTAACATCTCCCAACAGAGTGGTGCATTTATTAGAGTTGAGGAATCTACACTGACACATAATCATCCAAAGTCTATATTTATATTATGGTTCATTCTTTAAAAAATATATTTTATTTATTTATTCATGAGAGACACAGAGAGAGGAAAGACATAGGCAGAGAGAGAAGCAAGTTCCCTGTGGGGAGTCTGATGCAGGACTGGATCCAAGGAACCTGGGATCACTACTTGAGCCAAAGGCAAATGTTCAACTACTGAGCCACCCAGGTGCCCTATAATTGTTCATTCTTGATGTACACTCCATGGGTTTGGATAAATGTCTATGGCATGGAAACATCATTATACTATTATATGGCATATTTTCACTACCCTAAAAAATTCTGTTCTTCACCTATTCATCCTTCTGAATGTCTCTTCTCAACCCATGGCAACCACTGATCCTTTTGCTGTCTCTATAGGTATGTCTTTTTCAGGATGTTGTATAGTTAGAACTATATAATATGGCTTCTTTAAGTTAGTAATAGGCTAAATTTCAGATTGACTTCTTTCATTTAGTAATAGGAATTTAAGGTACTAAATAATATTATATTGTTTGGCTTTTTCATAATTTATGTATCCATTCATCTACTGAAGGATATCCTGCTTTCAAGTTATGGCAACTCTAAATAAATCTATGAATGTCTATTTGCAGGTTTTGTATGAACATAAGTTTTCAACAAACTTAGCTAAATATCAAGAAGCATGATTTTAGTATGTTTATTTTTTTAATTTATTTTTTTATTGGTGTTCAATTTACTAACATACAGAATAACCCCCAGTGCCCGTCACCCATTCACTCCCACCCCCCGCCCTTCTCCCCTTCTACCACCCCTAGTTCGTTTCCCAGAGTTAGCAGTCTTTACGTTCTGTCTCCCTTTCTGATATTTCCCACACATTTCTTCTCCCTTCCCTTATATTCCCTTTCACTATTATTTATGTTCCCCAAATGAATGAGAACATATAATATTTGTCCTTCTCCGACTGACTTACTTCACTCAGCATAATACCCTCCAGTTCCATCCACGTTGAAGCAAATGGTGGGTATTTGTCATTTCTAATAGCTGAGTAATATTCCATTGTATACATAAACCACATCTTCTTTATCCATTCATCTTTCGTTGGACACCGAGGCTCCTTCCACAGTTTGGCTATCGTGGCCATTGCTGCTATAAACATCTTACACTGTTGGTGGGAATGTGAACTGGTGCAGCCACTCTGGAAAACTGTGTGGAGGTTCCTCAAAGAGTTAAAAATATACCTGCCCTACGACCCAGCAATTGAACTGTTGGGGATTTACCCCAAGTATGTTTATTTTTGTAAGAAATCACCAAACTGTCTTCCAAAGTGGATATATCATTTAGCATTTCCACCAGCAATAGATGAGAGTACCTGCTGTTCCCCATCCTTCCCAGTGTTTGTTCTGTATTTGAGCCATTCTAATAGATGTGTAATAGTATCACATTGTTTTAATTTGCATTTCCTTGATGAAATATGATGTGGAGCATCCTTTCACAGGCTTATCTCCTATCTGCATATCTTTTTTGATAGTGTCTGGTAAGTTCTCTGACACACTATTTTTTTTGTATTTGCATAATTTTTAGCTTTTTGAAAATTAAAGTATAACTAAAATACAATGTTATGTTAGTTTCAGATGTACAACATAATGATTCAGCAATTCTATACCCATTACTTACAAGTATAGTCACAATTCATCACCATACAATGTTATTAAAATATTATTGACTATGTTCCCTTTACTGTACTTTTCATCTCAATGAGTTATTCATTTAAAAACTGGCAGTTTGTACCTCTTAATCCACTTCACTATTTCACTTATCACCCAGCCACTTCCCCGATGGGAGCCACCAGTTTGCTTTTTGTGTTTATGAGTCTGTTTCAGTTTTTGTTGTTGTTTAAGATACACATATAAGTGAATCATGGTATTTGCCTTTCTCTGCATTTCACTTCACCTAATACCCTCTAGGTCAATCCATGATGTTGGAAATGGCAAGATTTCATACTTTTAATGGCTAATATTTAATTATACAACACACACACACACACACACACACATACACACACACTGCTCTTCATCCATTCATGTATCAGGAGACACTTAAGTTGCTTCCATATCTTAGCTTTTGTAAATAATGCTTCAATAAGCATAGAGGTTCATATATCTTTTTGAATTAGTGTTTTTTGGTTTATTTGAGTAAATACTCAGTAGTGGAATTTCTGGATTCTATGATATTTACATTTTTAATTTTTTTAAGAATGGCTCACACTGTTTTTCTTTGTGGTTCCACCAAATAATATTCCCAAAAAGAGTGCACAAGATTAACAAGCAAAAGAAAAAAATAATCAATAATCAAAATCTCCCAATGGAAGTCCAGGGCCAGATGGCTTCCCAGGGGAATTGTATCAAGTGTTTAAAGGAGAGTTAATACCTATTCTTCTCAAACTGTTCCAGAAAATAGAAATGGAAGAAAAATTTCCAAAGTCATTCTATGAGGCCAGCATTACCTTGATTCCAAAACCAGTAATCTCACTAAAAAAGGAGAATTAGAGACCAATATCCTTATCAAATATTGAAGCAAAAATTCTCAACAAGATACCAGCAAGTTGAGTCCAACAGTACATTAAAATAATTATTTACCACTATCAAGTGGGATTTATTCCTGGGCTACAAGCATAGTTCAATCTTCACAAATCAATGTTACACACTGCATTAATGAAAAAAAGGATAAGAACCACATGATCCTCTCAATACACACAGAAAAAATCATTTGACAAAGTACAGCATCCATTCTTGACAAAAACACCTCAAGGAAGTAGGGATAAAGGGAACATACCTCACCATTATAAGGACCATAAATGAAATACCCACAGCTAATAGCATCCCGTATGTGAAGAAACTAATAGCTTTTCCTCGACAGTCAGGAGCTTAGGATGGGGATATCCACTCTCACCATTGTTATTTAACACAGTATTGGAAGTTTTAGCTTCAGCTATTAGATGATGAGAAGAAATTAAAGGAATCCAAATTGGCAAAGGAGAAATCAATCTTTCACTCTTCACAGACAACATGAACTCTAGGCATCACAATTCCGGACTTCAAGCTACATTACAGAGTTGTAATCATCAAGACAGTATGGGTACTGGTAAAAAAACAGACATATGTAGATCAGTGGAACAGGCTGGAAAACACCAAATATGGACCCCCAACTATATGGTCAACTAATCTTTGGCAAAGCAGGAAAGAATATCAAATGTAAAAAGAAAAGAATCTCTTCAACAAATGCTACTGGGAAAACCGGACAGCAATTTGCAGAAGAATGACACTGGACAACTTTCCTATACCATACACCCAAATGAATTCAAAATGGATGAAAGATCTCAATGTGAAACAGGAAACCATCAAAATCCTAGAGAAGATCAGTGGTAGCAGCTTGTTACTAGACACATCTCTGGAGACAAGGGAAACAAAGCAAAAATGAACTATTAGATTTCATCAAGCTAAAAAGCTTCTGCACAGAGAAGGAAACAATCAATAAGACTAAAAGGCAACCTTTGGAATAAGAGAAGATATTTGCAAATAGCATATCTGATAAAGGGTTAGTATCCAATACCTATAACAACTTATCAAACTCAACACCCCAAAAAACAATCCAGTTAAGAAATAGCAGAAGACGTGAATAGACTTTTTTTTTCAAAGAAGACATGAAAAGATGCTCAACACTGCTCATCATCAAGGAAATACAAACCAAACTACAATGAGATATCCCCTAACACCTGTCAGAATGGCTAAAATTAACAACACAAGAAACAACAGATACTGGCAAAAATTCAGAGAAAAGGGAACCGTCTTAGACTGTTGGTGGGAATTCATACTGGTGCAGCCACTCTGGAAAACAGTACAGAGATTCCTCAAAAAGTTAAAATATAGTTAACCACCCTACAACCCAGCAATTTCACTACAAAGTATTTATACAGAGGATTCAGAAATGCTGATCCAAATGGGCATATGCACCCGATGTTTATAGCAGCCTTATCAATAGTAGCCAAATTATGGAAAAAGCCCAAATATCTATTGACAGATGAACAGATAAAGAAGACGTGTACACATACACAATGGAATACTACTCAGCCATTAAAAGGAATGAAAGATCGCCATTTGCAATGGTGTAGATGGAGCTAGAGTGTATTACACTAAGCAAAACATAGTCAGAGAAAGACAAAGACCATACAACCTCACTCATATGCGGAATTTAAGAAGCAAAACAGATGAACATAGGAGAAGGGGGCAAAAGAGAGAGAGGCAAACCATAAAACAGACTCAGCTACAGAGAGCAAAAGGAGTTTGATGGAAGGAAATGGGTGGGTGATCGGCTAAATGGATGATGGGTATTAAGGAGGGCCTAGTGATGAGCACTGGGTGTTCTATGTAAATGATGGGTCACTAAATTTGAGGCTATCTGTACTCCTGAAACCAATATTACACTGTATGTTACCTAAAACTTAAATAAAATCTTGAAACAAAACAATGAATTTTAAGAAGTATCTAGAGGCTAAAAAAATGTACAAGAGCTTCTTCTTCATACCCTTGTCAATGCTTGGTATTTTTTGTCTTTTTGATACTGGCCATTTTAACAGGTGTAAGTGATATCAATGTGGTTTCAATTTGCAATTCCCGGATGATTAGTGATGTTGAGCATATTTGCATGTGTCTATTGGCCATTTGTATGTCATCATTAGAAAAATGTTTGTCCAGATTCACTGTCCATTTTGAATCAGATGGTTTGCTTCTTTGATGTTGATAGTTTTGTGGTGGTGTCGAGTTTCCTATATATAGTATTATGTCATCTGAAAATAGTGACAATTTCACTTCTTCCCTACCAGTTTTGACGCTTTTTATCTATTTCCCTTGTCTGATTTATGGGTTAGGATTTCCATTAGTATTTTGAGTTAAAGTGGTGTAAGTGGACATCTTTGTCTTGTTCCTGATCTTAGAGAAAAAGCTGTCACTGTTCCACCATTGAGTCAGAGGTTAGCTGTGGATATTTTTTTTTTCCCTGTAGCTTTTATTATGTTGGATTATTCCATCTAAAACTATTTTACTGAAAAATGTTATCATGAATCGTTGTTGTATTTTGTTAAATAATTTTTCTGCATCTGTCGGGATGATCCTATAGTTTTTATCCTTCCTCTTTAATATATTTTATCATAATGATGAATATGTGAATATTGAATCATTCTTGCATCCCCAGAATTAACTCCACTTGACTGTGGGAAATAATCCTTTGAGTTTATTATTGATTTTGGCTTAAAGTATTTTATTTAGAATTTTTGCACCTATGTTTATCATGGATATTGGCCTGTAGTTTCTGTTTTTATGGTGTCATTGATCATAAATAGGGTAATTTGGCCTTGTAGGATGAGTTTCAAAGTTTTCTTTCCACTTCAATCCTTTAAATAGCTTGAAAAGAAGAGTTATTAACTCTTTTGTAAGTCCTTGGTAGAATTTACTTATAAACCCATCTGGTTCTGGACTTTTGTTGTTGAAAGTTTTATGATTAGTGGTTCATTTTTCTTCCTAGTAATGGGTCTCTTCAGATTTTCTATTTCTTACAGTTTTAAAAGATTGTATCTAGATATCTATTGGCATAAATCTTTCATTGTCTTCTCTTATGTCTATCTGTGGTGCTTTTATCTCTCTTCTTGCATTTTTATATTATTCAATTGGCCTTTTTTATTTTTTTTTCAATTGGCCTTTTTTTTATTAGTTTCAGAAATAGAATTTAGTGATTCATCAGTTGTATATAACACCCAGTGATTATATAGAAGCAGCTTTTGGTTTAATTTATTTTTGTTGTATATTTATTCCCATTCAGTTATTTATTAGTTTCTTCCTTCTACTAACTTTGGGCTTAGTGTTTTTCATTTTCTTTTTTTTTCTAGTTCCTTTTGGTGTAAGGTTAGAATTTTTGAGATTTTTATTTTTTCTTAAGGTCTGTGTCACTATAAATTTTTCTCTTAGAACTGCGTTTGCTGCATACCAAAATCTTATAGACCATAGTGTTTCCATTTTCTTTTTGTCCCTAAATATATATAGATATTTTTTTTTCTTTTTGATTTCTTCATTGATCTATTGGTAATTTAGTAGCATGTTGTTTAACCTCCACATGTTTGTATTTTTTCTCCAGGATTTTTTCCTTGTAAATAATTTTTGGCTAATATTTTTAAAGACACTTGATAGGATTTTGATCTTTTAATTTGTTTAGGCTTGTGTTGTGGCCTAACTTATGATCTATCCTGGATAATATTCCATATTCACTTAAAAATAATGTGCATGCTGCTGATGTTGGATGTATTAGATACTCACTGATGGAAGTATGGTGTTAATTATATTATATTACCATTATTATATCACTGTCAATTTCTCCCTTTATGTCTATTAATACTTGCTTTGTATATTTCACTGCTTCTAAATTGGGTGCATAGATATTTATTACAGTAATATTCTCTTCTTGGATTAATCCTTTTGTCTTTATATAATGCTATTTATAAAACAATAATCTATTTTAAAGTCTATTTTGTCTGATGTTAAGTATTGCTATCCTGGATTTTTTAAGCTTCTATTTGTATACACTATTTTCCATTGTTCACTTTAGCTTTGGGTCTAAAGTGAGTTCTTATAAGCAGCATATATATCATCTTGTTTTTTTTTCATGTAGTCATCGAATGCCTTTTAATTGGAATATTTAGTCCATTTACATTTAAAACAATCATTGATAGGTATGTACTTGTTCCCAGTTTCTTAATTGTTTTGTTTTTATTTAAATTCCAGTTAGTTAGCATACAGTGTAATATTAGTTTCAGGTATAGAATTTAGTAATTTATCACTTATATACAACACCCAGTGCTCATTACATGTGCACTCCTTCTTTATTCTCATCATCCACTCTCTTCTGGTGGCCATCTGTTTTTTCTTTATAATTAACACTCTGTTTCTTGGTTTACTTCCCTCTCTTTTCCCCCCTTTGTATCTTTGTTTTATTTCTTATATTTCACATATGAGTGAAATCTAGTGGTATTTGTCTTTTTCTGACATTTCTCTTAGCATAATACTCTCTAGCTCCATCCACAGTGTTACAAATGGCAAGATTTCATTTTTCTTGATGGCTCAGTAATATTCTATAGGATACTTGAATTTCTTGGTTTTTCATGTATCTATTTTACATTTTTGATTCGTGGTTACCATGGGGTTCAAGTTGATAATCACTAAGGTTCAAACGCATTCTAAAATCACTATATTTTACTCTGCCCTTCACATTTTATGTATTAGTGTCATATTTTATACCTTTTTATTTTATATATCTCTTGACTAATGTTTATAATTATAACTGATTTTACTACTTTTGAGTCAACCAACATAGTGGCTTTATAAGTGATTAATCTGCTACCTTTACTATACCTTTGCTTGTAGCAGTGGAATTTTTTCTTTCCACAACTGTCTTCCAGTTATGGTATTTTTTTCCACTTAAAGAAGGCTTTTTAAATATTGGTTGTAAGTATGGTTTAGTTGGAATGAACTTCTTTATCTTTTGTCTAGGAAACAATCTCTTTTTCAATTCTGAATGATAATCTTTGCCAGGTAGAGTAGAGTCGTCTTGGTTGTAGACTGTTTTTTCCTTTCAGCATTTTTTATATATCATGCCACTTTCTTCTGGCCTGCAAAGCTAACTTTCATGTATCTTGGTATGGACCTCATTGGGTTCATTTTGTTTGAGGCTATCTGTAATTCCAGACCTGAGTATCTTTCTCCCTCCAGATTAGGGAACTTTTTAGCTATTATTTCTTCAAATAAGATTTCTACCTCCTTTATTCCCTATTCTCCTTCTGAGATTCCCTACAATACAAATGCTATAATGCTTAGTGATATTGCAGAGGTCCTTCAACCTATTCTTTTCTATTTGATGATTGATTAATTGACTGAGGTTCAGCTTTTTTTTTTTTTCTGTTACACTGTCTTTCAGATCATTGAGCCATTCTTCTGTATCTTCTAATTTGCTGTTCAGTCCCTGTAGGCTCCATTTTTCCTTCCATTTATTGTCTCCATCAGCTCTCTTTGTTATAGTTTCTCAGTTTTCACTGAGTGCATTGACTCTTTCTCTAGTCCAGTGAATATCTTTTTGACCATTACATTGCATTCTTTATCAAACATAATGTTTATCTCCATTTTATTTAAAGTTTTTCTGTGATAATGTTCTTGCCTTTCATTTGGGACATATTCCTCTGTCATCTCACTTTGTCTGTTTCTATGTATTAGGTCAGCTATGTCTTTTCATCTTTAGTCAGTAAAGAAGCCTTGTGTAGAAGAGACCTTGTGATGTCCTGTAGCATAATCCCGCTTGTCAGCAGAGCCAGATGATCCGGGAGTGTCCTCTGTGTGGGCTACATGCAGTCTTATATTGTGGCTGAGCTATGATTGCTGTGGGCACACTGATGCATTGTCCTTCAGCCCAGCTGGCTGCAATGACCCACTTTGCCAGCTGAGGGGGCAATGGGTAGAGTTTTCTGCCTGGATTGTTGATAGGTTTGGCTAAAGCTGTTGTGGGCTCACTGGTGAGCAGGCCTAGCCCTCATCTTGGCTGTCTGCAGTAAGCCACTGTGACAGCTCCAGGAACACTGTAGGACAGGGCTTGTTCCCTGAACAGCCAGTTGTGAGGCACAGGTACAGGAATTGCAGATAAGTTGATGTGTTGTTACCTCCTACCCCTTCCTCATAGCAGGAGTCTCTTTGGATTGTTGCCAGTTTTCCTTCCATTTATTGTCTCTGTGCCAGTACCATGCTGCCTACAGGTTATAGTGAGACAGGAGAACTTTGGCGGGATGGCTGACAAAATGGGTAGCCTGGAACCAAAGGGGAATGCCAAAGTATGACATGGGGTGCTAGCAAGATAAGAGAAAATTACAATTAGCTCCTGGAAGCATCTGGCTATCTAGTCTAGGGGAGGGCAAAAATAATGGTACCCTTTTTGTTCCTGGAAAAATTTTCTGCAATTCACTGCCCCTCTGGCACACATCCTAAATCTAATCAATAGATCTTCTTCACACAGATTCCTGGCACTTTTCAAACTGCTGCTTCTATGCTGTCTCAGACCAATTTTTTAAGTGTGTTGGGTCTTTAACTCCAGGAGCTTTACAAATCAGGTCTCAAAGCCCATTGATTTTTCAAAGCCAGATATTATGAAGACTTGTCCTCCCACTGCAGGTCTCCAGGGCCAAGTGTGTGGTTGGGCCACCTCATTCCTCTCCTTGTGATGTCTCTCCCATTTGTAGTTAGTTCATACTGGAGATTTGGTTTCCTACTACATCTTTGCTACTCCTGCCATTTTCAATATGGCCTTAATGACTAATTGTGAAAGATCTATTCTTCCCATCTATAGGTTGTTTTCACAATTTGTTGCAGTACATATAGTTGTTGCCTTAGTGTACCCATGGAGCAAGCAAGGTAAGCCTAGGATCTTTCTACCTTGCCATCTCCCCTCCCACTTTGTTCTTGTTGTTGAGTTTGAAGATTTTTTTTTTGGCATAATTTGGAAAACAATCTTTATCAGATGTGTTTTCTGTAAATATATCCTCGTAGTCTGTGGTTTATTTTCTCATCCTCTTGACATTCTTTCACAGAGGGAAATTTTAAATTTTTATAAAGTTAAATTTATCAATTATTTATTTCATGTACTGTGCCTTTGGTGTTATCTCTAAAAAGTCTAAAATTACCAAGCCCAAAGTCATCTAAATTTTCTATGTTATCTTTTAGAAGTTTTTAAATTTGTGTTTTGGGGTACCTGGGTGGCTCAGTAGTTGAGTGTCTGCCTTCGACTCAGGGTGTGATCCCAGGGTCCCAGGATCAAGTCCCACATCAGGCTCTCTGCAGGAAGACTGCTTCTCTCCCTGCCTATGTCTCTGGCTCTCTCTCTGTGTCTCTTGTGAATAAATACATAAAATCTTTAAAAGTGAATGAATGAATGAATTTGTGTTTTATATTTAGATTTGGGATTCATTTTAAGTTAATATCTGTGTTCTATGTTTAGATCATTTTTTATGTCTGTGGACATCAAATTTGGACACCACTCGTTGAAATGAGGAAAAGGTTTTTAAGATGCATGTGTCTTCTGTGGTGTTGTGTCTGTTACGGTTTTTGACCCATTTTTTTTTAACTGGGTTGTTTCCTTATTTTCATTTTTTTTTAAATTTCTTTTTAGAGAGAAAGAACAGTGGAGAGGCACAGAAGGAGAAAGAAATAGAAGGAATCTCAAATGGACCCCCAATTGAGTATGGAGCCCAAAGCAGGACTCAATCCAAGATCCTAAGATCGTTACAGGAGCTGAAATCAAGAGTTAGATGCTTAAACGACTGAGCCAACCACGCTCCCTTCTCCATTTGACTTTTAAATGTTATTTGTATATGTTGGAAAGTAGTCCTTTAAGAAGTGTGTCTTTTGCAAGTATCTTCTCCCACTCTGACTCGTCTTTTCATTCACTTAACATCTTTACCAGAGTAGAAATTTTTAACTTGACTAAAGTCTAACTTATCAAGTACTTCTTTCAAAGATTGTGCCTTTGGTATTATATCTAAACTTTGCTCCACTACATTACTTTTGCTCTTTTGTCAAAGACGAGTTGACTGTATTTATGTAGGTATCAGGTTTTTCTTTTTAAGATTTTATTTATTTTTTTATGAGAGACAGAGACACAGGCAGAGGGAGAAACAGACTCCATGCAGGAAGCCCAATGTGGGACTCGATCCTGGATCTCCAGGATCACACCCTGGGCTGAAGGCGAGCTAAACCCTGAGCCACCCGTACTGCCCAGGTACCAGGTTTTAAGCTAATTAAGAAATAGAACAAAAATCTATCTTTATTCATTAACTTTATTTATTGCTCAAAGCTCCTCTTTTCATTTAGATACAAATTTCTGATCTATTTTTATTTTATTTTTTGCATCCAATGAATATTTTGCAACATTTCTTGTAGAACAGGTGCTGACAATGGTTTCCTTCTATTTTTGTGTGCTTCAGAAAGTCTTTATTCTCTTTTAAATTTGAAGAATCATTTCACTAGCTCTAGGATTCTAGGTTGATGAGTTTTTCTTTTAACATTTTAAATATTTCACTCATTCTTTTTGCTGGTGAGTTTTCTGAAAGTAAAGTGATTTTTCTTTTTTAATCAGTTGATGAAAAGATATGAAACACTTCAATAATTTGCATGCCATCCTTCGGCAGAGGTCATGCTAATCTCTGTAGCATTCAAATTTTAGTGTATGTGCTGCTGAAGCAAGCAATACTCTAATTCTTATTCTTATTCCTTTGTTGGTTGTGTTTTTCCTCACCCTGGCCTTTTCCTTTAGAATTTTATGTTTTTCTTGGGTTTCTGCATTGCTAATATGATTTGCCTAGATATGGATGTTTATTTTTTTTTGCTTGTTTTGTGATGTTAACATTCTTTGGGGGCCTTGCTCTGTGGTTTGATGCTTGTCATTTGTTTTGAAAAGTTCTCAGTTGTTTTAATTTCAAATGTTTCTTCTATTTTTTTTTTCATTCTGATGTGTTATATTTTTTAATGTTCTCCTATGGTTACAGGATATTCCCTTTCTTTATTTTTATTTGGAAAGTTTATGTTGCTCTATGCTCAGGCTGACTATTTCCTCAAGCATGCCAAGTATATTACTTATAAGACTATCAAAAGCATTTGCCTTTAAAAAAATATTTCTAGCATTTACTTTTGATTCTTAGAGATCCTGTCTTAGAGTTAATGTGACCTATCTGTTCTTGCATGATATTTATAGTTGTTTTATAGTTCCTGTCTACTAATTTACATCTGTATAATGCCCTAGACTAGTTCTGATGACTTCTTTTTCTCTTCAGTTTTTTTCTTGCCTTTAGGAAAGCCAAACATGTTGTATTAAGGAATAGAAATTGAGGTAAATAAGTCTTTAATGTGAGGATTTATGATATTTGACTAATTATTTGGCTGTATTTAATGTCTGTTTTAGGTATCAGAGACTTTACTTTCCTCAGATTCCTTATTTTTGTCTCACTTTGGGCTTTGGGTGTTTCTCTGAGTCATTGATTGGAGACAGTCTGTGTCCCCTACCCCTTGCAAGTAAAATAAAGAATCTTTCTCAGATGCTCACTTTTAGAACTTGATGGGATTCCTGGAGATAAAGCTGATAAAAGTGTATGGTCCCCCATAAGTCTGTCACTCTTATGCTAGTCCATGCTTAACTCCAGAAATGCATCAAAATTAGGACTCATGCTTCTTTCAGTTTAAAGTTCCAGTGGCTTCTATTCCAGGTAAGCAGATCCTAGAAAGCACCTGCTTTTCCAGATTTCAGAATGGTAGTTTGCCTTCCAAACTTTGTCCCATGATGAGTACTAAAAAATTGACTTTCAGTTTGTATAGTTTTTTTCTTACAATGTCAAAAGTGACAACCTCTAAGTCACTTACATGGTATAGTTGCAACTAGTTCTTTGTTTTGGATTAGCTCTACTTTGAGTTTTAATCCCAAAGGAAGAGAATTAGAAAAAATTTTTTTTTCTTTTTTTCTATTGTGATAAGTAACTTTACATCTCTATGCCTTAGATAACTAATTTTAAATCAAGGATAATATTACCTACCTTATAGATTTGTTAAAAGGATTAAATTAGATGAGACAGATGTTGATCATAAATGTTTAGGTAAGGATGTTACATTAGTTTTTCCCACAAATGTCCTATCCATATAAATATTTGCAGACAAACATACTAGCCCTAGTTCTACCAGACACCATTGGCATAACCATAGGTATTTACTATACTACACTTCTGTGTACATCTTAGAAATGTGGATATGGTTATTCTAACTGACACAAGGGGATTTTTCTGGTATAAGGAAAAAATTTTTCTCTATTGTACAGTTACTTGAACAAAGAAAATCCAGAATGAACACAAAGAGACTTTTTTTAAGCTGGAAGTTACATGAGAAAGACTCATAAATTTTTTTAAAAAGTGTTTGTAATTTTACATAGTTCAAGCATAAAATATTAGTCATATTTTGAAATAACTCCTGTATTATCAAGACCATAAGGCAGAAATTTTGTTTTTCTGTGTATTCAGCAGAGTTTTTCCTTACTGTACTAAAATCAAAGAGAAGCTTGGCTTATTCATTTGGTTATGTTATCTAGAAAAGTAGTTTGATATTGAATGTGATCTGTTATATCTTAATTTCTAACATTAAATGGAAATATAAAGCATGCTTTTATCTTTAGTTAGCCTTACATTCTTGAATTAAAATACAATAAGCAGTTGTTTCCTAAGCACTAAGAGGCCAAATATGGAAGACAATCATTTAAAAGGATAGTTGTAGAAGTTGTTGATCAATATAAAAAAATATTGTACATTTTTCTCACCTGATTTATGATTTAGTTATAAGAGAAGCTATATGAAGAAATTAGTGACATAAGTGGGAAGATGTGGTTAGTAATTCTATACCTGGAGAACAGTATTTTATATCTGCAGGTCATTCAGGCCTCAAATATTTTTAGTACATTTTGCATCACTTATATTATGGGCTGTTGTGCCCCTTCCCCAAATTCATATGTTTAAGTCCTAATACCCAGTATCTCAGAATGTGACTATATTTGGACATAGATCTTTTAAAGAGGTGATTAAGATAAAATGAAGACATAATCCAATATGACAGGTATACATATAAGAAGAAATTAGGACACAACACATACAGAGGAAAGACCACGTGAAGGGACAGTTAGAAGACCACTGTTTACAAGCTAATGA
Organism: Canis lupus dingo; assembly: GCF_003254725.2. NCBI lineage: Eukaryota > Metazoa > Chordata > Mammalia > Carnivora > Canidae > Canis > Canis lupus. The sequence continues at coordinate 3,816,136 of NC_064279.1, read as the reverse complement.
AGGAGGAGGCCTCAAAAGGAACCAAACCTGCCAACTGTTTCCCTTAAGAATTGGAGCCACCAGAATTGTGAGAAATTTAATTTTCTGGTTTAAACCACCCACTCTGTGTGGTACTTTGTGAAGGCAGCCCAGCAGACTAAATATCTAATGAGAAAATTAAAAAGACACGAATAAAAACATTATAACAGAAAATCCAGAAGGCCTATGAGCATTTGAAAACATGTTCAAATTTGTCAGTAATCAGGGTAATGCAAATCAAGCAAGAATGAGACAGCACTTCACGATTATTAGATTGACAAAAATTTAGAAGATGAAAAATGTCAAGTGTGGTGGTGATGGTTGGGAGTTAAAAACCTTATTGAATAGGGACTGTAAACTGACACAAGTATTGAGGAAAATAATCTGACAAAATTTAAAGTACAGGCATTCCCTACAGTTTAGCAATTCTTCTTGGGGGTTGGGTGTTCCACTTCAGGGAAACAAACTGAGGGGTGCTGGGTGGAGTGGGGAGGAAGAATGAGGTAACTGGGTGGTGGGTATTAGGGAGGCACGTAATGTAATGAGCACTGGGTGTTATATAAGACCGATGAATCACTGACTTCTACATCTGAAACTAATAATATACTATGTTAGTTAATTGAATTTAAATTTTAAAAAAGACCCACTTCAAAAAAAAATGCATTCCCTTTAAATTGTACAAACTCAAAATTAACAATCTCTCAAAAGAAATAGCAATTTAGAAATGAAAAAATGTATTATTGGTTGTACTTTGGAAAATAATGTATATCTAATGGTAGAAAATAAAAAAAATACTTTAGATTATTCTCCACAATACTGTCTAATGTATTAATGTCTAATGTATTAAGATTGCCATAACAAGCTATCACAAACTGATGGCTTAAAAAACAGAAATTAATCTCTTACAGTTCTAGAGGCTAGAAATCTGAAATCAAGATGTTGGCAGGATTAGTTCCTTCTGAGGGGCTGTGAAAGAAAGATAGATTTATCTTCTCAGCTTTGGAGGTGACCATGTTCTTCTTGCTCCTCTTCACATTAACTTCCTTCTGAGTGTATCTCTCTGTGTCCAAATTTCCTCCTTTTTTATAAAGAACACAGCCATTGGATTCAAGTTCACCCTGATGACCCATTTAGCTTTATTGCTTTTGCTTTTATTATTACCTTTATTACCCCTTATTGCCAAATAAGGTCACGTTCTGAAATACTAGCGGTTAGGATTCCAAAACTTTTTTCTTTTTGGCAGTGGGGACATAATTCAACCCATAACAAATGCCTATAATCTTAATTTATTTAATAGTAGTGTCATGCTTGTGCTATTTATTTTGAAATAGTTTTAATGTTTTGTACCTAATTTATAATGACATTTACCTAGATATACCTTATGCTTTGTAATCATTTATTTTGTTAAGAAGGTAAGATGATATATATTTATATATTTTCCCCAACAGTGGCTAACAATTATCTATAATATTATTAGTTTATACTTTAAATATTATAAATAGGAAATCACATGTAGCATATGTTAGAGTCAGTATGGCTTATTTTCCAGGCCCAGAATTGCAGACTATTGCTATACAAAATTTCTTTGGTTTTGCTTCAAATGGAATCTTATAATCTGGTTATTATAGTCTTGGCACTAATATAAAGCATTCATAAATTAATACTGGTCGACACCAAAGTCAGTGGGTAAATATTTCAATTATAGTTATCAGAAGAGTTTTCCAAAAAAAAAAAAAAAAAAAAGAAGAGTTTTCCTAATTCATCAGGATTATTTTTCTGAATTTGATGATATAAAACTAAATAAAGGGTGCTCCGTGGTTAAGCATCTGCCCTCTGCTCGGAGTGTGATCCTGAAACCCTAGGATCCAGCCCCACATGGGGCTCCCTATGGGGAACCTGCTTCTCTCTCTGCTTGTCTCTCTCTCTCTTTCTCTCTCTCTCTCTCATGAGTAAATAAATTTTTAAAAATCTTAAAAAAAACTAAATAAGATAAATGTAACATTACCCAAGGTCCATTAATGAAAGGATATACAGGATAGAAAATGACCCATCAAAACTTGAATATTCGAAAAGCATTATTTTTTTCACTTTGGTTCTCAAAAACAATGATCAGAACAAAGCAGCTGGCTTTGTTCTATTTTGATGTTACATATGGGAGCTGAACAAAATAAATGTCTAAGTTTGGGCATCTCTGTGCCAGAAATTTAGATTTTTACAATATGTCTCTTTAATAGGGCCCAGAATCCCCGAACAGAAGGCAATTCCTATTCCTGGGATAAAGGAAAAACACAGATACTAGAAAATACAGGTACTATTAACTGTGTCTTGAGAGCTGTTGAATGTAGCTTGTTGAAGTATTCTATAAGACGAGTTAAAAGATCAACAACAAAAGTAATTTGTTATTTAAGAAAAATGAACTATCATATACAAGTAAAAATATTACAAGAGTAGCAGTCAGGCTAAGAAAAAAATATATATATTTTGGTTCACAGAAAAAATTAGACCAAAAGTTTGGCGACAGTCAAGGGCAATATATTTTTAAACATATTAGTTTGAAATTTGAATAACATGTTTTGGAATTCTCTATACAAAACAGGTTTGACTATATTGTTATTTAGATCTCCTTGCCCAATATTTACATATAAGTTGTGAAACATCCTTACGAGTCTTAGGACCTCATGTTCCCCTGTTATTTAATTTCCATTAGTTTAGTTTTGAATCATTATACTTTTCTTCTATATCCTGTATTCTTTACCCTATCAGCTTATGTTTGGAAGTATTCCTTGGTTTCCTCATCATTATTACATCCCTTCCAGACACACACTCAATTTAGAAAATACATTCATATGTGTGTTTGTGTAAAGAAAAAACATTGTCTTATAGTTTTGATCCATCTTGGCCCTAGCCATCAACCTGTAAGACAAAATTTCTTATATAAAGATTTTCATTTCTAATACAATTGTTTTTTTAGATTCTATTTATTTTTAGAGAGAGTACAAGTGGGGGAAGGGGCAGAGGGAGAAAGAAAATTTCAAGCAGACTCACGGTGAGCACAGAGCCCAATGTGGGGCTTGCCGAACTGAAATCAAGAGTCAGACACTTAACCAGCTAAGCCACCTAGGCACCTCCCTCCTCCACCAATATAATTTCTATTCCCCCCCAAAAAATTTAAGATTTTATTTATTTATTCATGAGAGACAGAGAGAGAGGCACAGACACAGGCAGAGGGAGAAGCAGGCTCCCTGCAGGGAGCCCCCTGTGGGACTTGGGGACCCAGGACCCCAGGGTCACACCCTGGGCTGAAGGTAGCTGTTTAAACTGCTGAGCCACCCAGGAGTCCCTATTCCAAGATATTAAAAGTCAGTCTATCCTTCCCAGCTCATAGGACAGGACTATATAACTTCTACCAAGCTACAATATTTAAAAGCTGCTAAAACATGAATTAAGTGTAGTTTAAAAATGATGGAATAAAAAGCTCTAAGAATAAGTCCTTCTAACAAAATATCTATTGAGTTTGTAATATTAAAATTAAACCCTATTAAAATTTCAATATTACCCAAACACTTGAAACATCTAAAACAATTAAAAAGAGAGAAAAACTGGTGCATTTTGGTGAATTTTGGCGTGCCTTACTATTGCCATCCTAGGCAATAAGAGCTTTGATAACCAAAAATTGGGTTTGGATGGATGGTTCCCTTAAGGCCTAGAAAATAAGTTATTGTCCCAATCACCTGTGTCACAAATGGATTCTCAGGCAGCATCTGTTGAAAAAGTTTAAAGATAAAGAACACTTTTATTATTGTCTATGATTATTAATCCAGGCATTTGAGGAAACCTCTGTGAGGTCACTGATTGCCTATAGAGATAACTAAACGAAGGTTTCAGTGACTATATCTGGGGGGAAAAAGTAGATTTTGCAAAAATAATCTCATTAAACAGACTAATGAAGCCCCCCCCATCAAATACTAACATCAGCAACAAAAATACAAAGCACACACACACACACACACACACACACACACACACAAAGAAAGTATGGTCCAATCACAGTGGGGAAAGAAAAAGTTGACAGCAGCCATCTCCAAGGAAGCTGTCTCATTGGGCATAACTAGACAAAGACTTTAACTGTCTTAAATGTTTTAAATCTTTAAAAATAAGCTGATGAAAACTATGGACAAAGAACAAAAGAGGTCAGAAAATGAAATATGAATCAGTAGAGAATATCAATAAAGATTAAGAATTGATAAAAAGGAGCTAAATAGAAATTGTGGAGATGGAAAATATAATAGTGTAAATAAGACATTCACCATAGAGGTACATCAAAATTGAGAAAATATAAAGTTGCAGAGTGAGGGAAAATGAATGAAGCCTAATGGACTTTATGGGATGAATTCAAGCATGCTAACATATACGTGCTAAGAGTTTGAGGAGGAGGATAGAAAAAGAGAAAGAAAAAAAATATTTAAAGAAAAATGAGCGAGGGTTGTGGTACAATGTTAGAATGAATCAGGATTCCTACAGAATGTAACTATTTTGTAACTTTGGAGTCAATTGACGTTTTGAACAGTAAATTGTGGTTAATTTTGGTCAATTTCAACTTTTTGCACAGAAGTATCCCCATCAGATAGCCATGCAACATGTTTATGGCAGAGTTTCTACACAGTTTGATGGAGCCAAAGAGGGTAAAAAAGTAGGCCTGTCCACCAATATCAGAGATCTGTGCTCTTCTGATTGCTGACTCTGAGGTTCAGACAGTGGCTCCACCCTTCCTGCCTTCTGTGATGTGGAGAGTCTGTTCTGCAAGTTCTCAGTCATCTTCTAGGCTATTTATATTGTTGTGTGTGTGTTACTTAGTTGTAGCCATGGGACAAGTTAAGCTTAGGATCCTCCTACTCTATTATCTTCTCCAAAAGTCCAAACATTTCACTATTTTTTTAAAAATCAAAATATTTCACTATTTTTAAAAAACAACTGAACACAAAAGAAGATATTTATGCAAATATAAGGAACAACAAAAACAACAACAACAAAACCTATAAAGGTCATAGGAAGCAAGTAGCAAACAATGACAAATAAGTTTCTCCTTATCAGTAATTAAATATAAATGGACTAAACTCTCCAAATACTATGTTATCTATGGGACTTAGATCAACAAAATAGTTTGAAAGAGAAAGGGTAGGAAAGGATATTCCACACAGATAATAGCAAAGAGAGGGGAGATGGGTATACTAATATTGACAAAATGATTTTAAATCAAAGTTTTTATGAAGTGAGATTACATAAAGATAAATGAGTCAAATGCAGCCAGAAGATATCAAAATTATAAACATTTGCCCATCTAATAAACCATCAAACTATTCACACAAAAATCAATAGAATTGAAGGAAGAAATAGACTGTAGTTGGAGGCTTCAGTAACCTACTCTCAATAATGGATAGAACAACCAAATAGGAGCTATATTAAGTAAATAGAGACTTTTACAACAAAATAAACCAACTAGATGCAAAAGCAGATCTACTGCAGAACATTGATGGATGAATGAATAAGCAAAACATGGTGTGTAAATACAATGAAATATTAATTACATTTGAAAAAAAGAAAATTCCCTGGTTGCTGGGAAGATGACCAAATAGGAGGATCCTGAGCTCACCTTATCATATAAACATACTGACAGCTATATGTATTTCAACTTCCCCTAAAAACAACCCGAGACTGGCAGATTAGATCTTCCACAGCTAGTCCTAGAGAAAGGGGTTGTACAAAAAGGGTAGGAAGGACAAAAAACATCAAGAACCTTGGGCAAAACTGCGAGCTTTTCCCCCAGGGTCAGGAACACAGCAGGGATGCCCACTCACCACTAGTGTTCAACATGGTACTAGAAGTCCTAGCCTCAGCCATCAGACAACAAAAAGAAATAAAAGGCATTCAAATTGGCAAAGAAGAAGTCAAACTCTTACTCTTTGTAGATGATGTAATATTCTATGTGGAAAACCCAAAAGAGTCCACCCCAAAATTGCTAGAATTCATACAGGAATGCAGCAATGTAGCAGAATATAAAATCAATGCACAGAAATCAGTTGCATTTCTATACATTAACAATGAGAGAGAAGAAAAAAGAAATTAAGGACTTGATCCCATTTATAATTGTACCAGAAACCTAAGATACCTGGGAATAAACCTAACCAAAGCAGGTAAAGGGTCTGTACTCTAAAATCTACAGAAACTTATGAAAGAAATTGAGGAAGACACGAAGAAATAGAAAAACATTCCATGCTCATGGATTGAAAAATAAATATTGTGAAAATGTCTATGCTACCCAGGGCAATCTACACATTAAATGTAACCTTATCAAGATACAATTGATATTTTTTACAGAGCTAAAACAAATAATCCTAAAATTGATATACAACAAGAAAAGATCCCAAATAGCCAGGGGAATATTGAAAAAGAATATCAAAGCTGGTTGCATCACATTGCCAGACTTCAAGCTATATTACAAAGCTGTGATCATTAAGACAGTGTGGTACTGGCACAAAATCATATGCATGGATAAATGGAATAGAATAGGAAACCCAGAAATTGACCGTCAACAATATGGTCAACTAATATTTGGCAAAGCAGGAAAGAATATCCAATGGGGGGAAAAAAATGTCACTTCAACAGTGTTGGGAAAGCTGGACAGCCACATGCAGAAGAAGAAACTGGACCATTTCCTCACACCACATACAAAAAATACTCAAAATAGCTGAAAGACCTAACTCTGAGACAGGAATCCATCAAAATCCTGGAGGAGAACACAGGCAGCAACCTCCGTGACCTTGGCTGCAGGAACTTCTTATTAGACACATCTCCAAAGACACGGGAAACAAAGGCAAAATGAACTATTGGGACTTCATCAAGATAAAAAAATCCTTTTGCACAGCAAAAGAAACAGTTGGCAAAGCCAAAAAGCAACCTACAGAATGGGAGAAGATATTTGCAAATGACACATCAGGTAAAGGTTGGTATCCAAAATATATAAAGAACCTATCCAACTCAACAGCCAGAGAACAAATAATACAATCAAGACACGGGCAGAAGGCATGAATAGACATTTCTATTCTACTGGCCAACAGACACATGAGAAAATGCTCAATGTCATTCAGCATCATGGAAAAAACAATCAAAACCACAAGAGATGCCACCTCATACCAGTCAGAATGGCTAAAATTAACAAGTCGGGAAATGACAAACATTGGCGAGGATGTAGGGAAAGGGGACCCACTTACACTGTTGGTGGGAATGCAGGCTGCTGCAGCCACTCTGGAAAACAGTGTGGAGGTTCCTCAAAAAGTTGAAAATAGAGCTACCCTACGACCCAGCAGTTGTACTACTAGGTGTTTACCCCGAAGATACAGATGTAGTGATCTGAAGGGTCACCTGCACCTCAACGTTTATAGCAGCAATATCCACAGTAGCTGAACTATGGGAAGAGCCCAGATGTCCATTAACAGATGAATGGATAATGAAGACCTGGTGTATATATACAATAGACTACTACTCAGCCATCAAAAAAAAAAAAAAAAAAAAAAAAGAAAGAAAGAAAAAAGAAAAAGAAAAAGAAAGAAATCTTGCATTTGCAACAATGTGGATGGAATTAGAGGGCATCATGCTAAGTAAAATAAGTATATCAGAGAAAGACAATTATATAATTTAATTCATATGTGGAATTTAAGAAACAAAACAGATCATAGGGGGAAAGAAGAAAAAAACAAAATCAGAGAAGGAAACAAACCATAAGACTCTTAATCTTAGGAAACAAACTGAGAGTTGCTGGAGGGAGGAGCTGGGGAGGGGTGGGTAACTGGGTGATGGACATTAAAGAGGACATGCGATTTGATGAGCACTGGGTATTATACAAGACTGATGAATCACTGACCACTACCTCTGAAACTAATAATACAGTATACACCAATTAATTGAATTTCAATTAAAAAAAGATATTGTATGAAGAAACAAATAAATACATCACGAACCAAACTGCTGGTGAAAATAACTACAAATGGGGGGGACAACACAAGCATGGAGGAATGGGGGGATCAGACCTCACACCAGGCCCTCTTGGCTTAGGATCTCCTGCTGACACAGGTGAGTCTTCATAATGCCTGACACTGAAAATCAGTGGGGCTTAACTTTGACAGAGCCAGAGGGCAATAGAAAACTGAGTTCCTAGCCTTAAAGAGCCAGCACACCAAATCATTCAATCTGAAATGGGACACAAAATAAGCAGTTTTACAAGGGCCTGGAATATATGTGAAGATGTATTGACTAATTTTAGGATGTGTGTAGAAGGAGCAGAGGTTTGCAGGAGTTTTCTGAGACCAGAGGAGCTAATGAGCACCATTTTTCTTGCCCTTCCCTAGCTTAGATAGCTAGACATTGGTGGGAGCCAGGGCTAGCATTCTCTATTTACACTTCTAGCACAGGAGCCACGCCACAATGTTTCCCTGGAGATATGCCTGACCCGCTTCTGCTGACCAGGGAGGACACTGCTGTAGAGCAGCATGGTACCTCTTCTGTGCAAGGTTATTACTTTCAAACCAGGAGACACGGCCAAATCACCTTTACCTAGAAACAAACACAGAAATTTAGACCAAATGGGGAGACAGAGGAATATGTCCTAAATTTAAAACAAGATGAAACCACAGAAAAAGAGCTAAATGAAACAGAAATGAACAATATGTTAAATAAAGAGTTTAAGGTAATGGTCTTAAAGTTACTTACTAAACTTGAGAAAGGAATGAATATATACCCAGTGAGAACTTCAATAAAGGGATAGAAAATATAAAAAAAAGAACCAGTCAGAGCTTAAGAATACAAAAATTAAAATAAAAAATAAACTAGAAGGAATCAGCAGATTAGAAGATGCAGAAGAATGGATCAGCTATCTGGAAGCCAGGGTAATGGAAAGCAAGTAAGCTGAATTGCAAAAATAAAAATAAGATAATCCTTTAAAAAATTGGAATAGGTTAAGAGATGTTTGTGCCAGCAACAAGAGTAATAAGATTCCTATTATGGGAGTTCCAGGAATAAAAGGGAGAGATATGGGGGACAGAAAACCTGTTCTGAGAAATAATAGCTGAAAAATTGCCTAACCTAGGGAAGGAAACAGACATCCAGTTCCAATATGCACTGAGAGCCTCAAACAACATGAACCCAAGGAGGTCTGCACAAAGACAAAATTAAAATGACAAACATTAAAGAGAAAGAGAAAATGTTAAAGGTAGCAAGAAGCTGATTTTTGAGCAGAAATACTGCAGGCCAGAAGAGCTCATGGAAGCTAAATAACATGATGCTAAACCAGTGGATCAATGAAAAACTTAAAGAGGAAATCACAAAATAGGTGTAGACAAGTGAAAATGAAAACATAATAGTTCAAAGTCTTTGGGGACACAGTAAAAACAGTTTTAAGAGGGCAGTTTATAGTACCAAGGCCTAACTTAAAAAGAGGCACACACACAGAGAAATCTTAAACATTCTGACCTTACACCTGAAGATCAGAACATAAGAAAGACAAAGCCCAAAGTTAGTCCAAGAAGGAAAATAATAAAGATCATAGTAGAAATAGAGCTGCTGCTTTGAAATTAAACAATATTCATAAAACGTTAGCCAGACCAATTAAGAAATAAAAGACTCAAAATTAGAAAGAAGTTACAACTGACGCTAGAAATAAAAAGGATTATAAGAGAATACTACAAGGAATTAAATAAAAACCAAGAAAGTTGACAGCCAAGAAGAAAAGGATAAATTCCTACAAATGTATTTTCTGAGACTGATGCAGAAAAAAATAGAATGTCTGAAAAGACTGATTTCTAGGAACAAAATTAAATCAATAATAAAAAAAAAACTCCCAATAAAGAAAGGTCCAGGGCCAGATGGCTTCACCTGTGAATTCTATCAAATATTTAAAGAGTTAATATTTATCCTTCTCAAACTATTTCATAAAGTAGATGAAAGAGAGCTTTAAATTCTAAGAGGCCAGCATTACTCTGATACAAAAACCAGACAGACACTACAAAAAATGAAAATTACCAACTAATAACCATGATATATAGATGCATAAACCTTCAACATAATATTAGCAAATCAAATTCAAAACTACATTTAAAGAATTACTCACCGAGATCAAATCAAATTTACTCCAGGGATGCAAGGATGATTCGGTAGTTACAAATCAATGGGATATACCACATCAACAAAGTATACATCTCAGTAAGTGAAGAAGAACCATTTGACAAAATTCTGTACCTGCTCATAATAAAAATTCTCAACACAGTGAGCTTACAGAGAATATATCTCAGCATAATAAGGGACAAATATGTAAAAAGGAGTTTCTCTCCAAAATCAGAAACAAAACAAGGACGTTCACTCTCACCACTTTTAATCAGGATAGCCCTGGATTCCTAGCCATAGCAATCAGATAAGAAAAAGAAATAAAAATCAACTAATTTGCTAGGAAAGAAGTAAAACTGTCACTATTTGTAGATCATAAGATACTATCATAGAAAGCGCTCACTACTCTACCAAAGAAGTATGAGAAGTAATAATAAATTAATTCATTAAAAATTGTAGGATATAAAATCTATACATATAAAATCCATCATGTATGGGACACCTGGGTGGCTCAGCGGTTGAGCGCCTGCCTTTGGCCCAGGTTGTGATCCCAGGATCCTGGATCAAGTCCCACATCGAGCTCCTTGCAGAGAGCCTGCTTCTCCCTCTGCCTATGTTTTTGCCTCTCTCTGTGTGTCTTTCATGAATAGATAAATAAAATCTTAAAAAAAAATCCATCATGTTTCTATGCACTAATAATAAAATAGCAGAAAGGGAAATAAAACAATGCCATTTACACTTGCATTAAAGAAAGTGGAATATCTAGGAATGGATTTAACAAGAGAAGTGAAAGAGCTACACTATACTCAGAAAAGCATAAGACATTGATGAAAAGATCAAAGGTGACACAAATAAATGTAAAGATATGCCATGTTCATGGGCTGAAGAACATTGTTTAAAAATCCATACTACCCAAATCAATTTACAGAGTCAATGCAACCTCTATCAAGTTATCTATAGTGTTGTTGTTGTTGTTGTTGTTGTTGTTTTTCCCCTAAGAGCTGGAACAAAAACTCCAAAATTTATATAACACCACAAAAGACCTTGAAAAGCCAAAGCAATACTGAGAAATAACCAAAATAAAAACTAAAAAAAAAAAAAAGGAAATATCATAATCCCAGATTTCAAGATATATTACAAACCTACAGTTATCAACATATTATGGTACTGGAACAAAAATAGGCATATGGTTCAAAAGAACAGAACTGAGAACCCAAAAATAAACCCACGCATATATGGTCAATTAACTTATGATGAAGGAGGCAAGTATTATATACAATGGGGAAAAGACAGTCTTCAACAAATGGTTTTGGAAAAACTGGAAAGGTACATGCAAAAGAATGAAACTGGACCGTTTTCTTAATACCATATACAAAAATAGACTCTGATGGGGTAAAGTTCTAAATGTAAGACCTGAAACTATAATAATTCTGAAACAATACACAAGCAGTAATTCCTTGGACATAGTAATATTTCCAGATCTGTCAATTCAGGCAAGGGAAATAAAAGCAAAAATAAAAACTTGGGACTACATCAAAACAAAAAAGCTTTTGCACTGAGAAGGAAACCAAGAAAATGACACAGGGCAACCTACTGAGAGGAAGAAAATGTTTGTAAATGATATACCCAGTAAGGGATTAATATCCAAAAATATTTAAAAACTCATAATTTAACACCCTAGGAACTGACAATCGGATTTTAAAAAAATGGGCAGTGAACTCATTTTTCTAAATAGAATTTTTTTTTCCAAGGAAGATATGCAGATAACCAAAAGACACATGAAAAGATGATCAATATCACTAATTGGAGGAATGCATTAAAACCACTATGAGATATCACCTCACACCAGTTAGAATGGGTAGTATCAAAAAGATAAGAAATTACACATGCTGAAGAAAAGGGAATCCTTGTGCACTATGGTGAGAATGCAAACTGGTGCAGTCACTATGGACAACAGCATGAGGTTCCTCAAAAAATTAAAAATAGAAGTACCATATAATCCAGTAATTCTGCTAAGTATTTACTTGAAGAAAATTAAAATGCTGCATCAGAAAGATAAATGCACCCTATGTTCACTGCAGCATTATTTACAATAGCCAGATATGAAAACAACCTAAGTGTTCAGCGAGAAATAAATGAATAAAGAAGTTGTGGTATATATATACAATGGAATATTATTCAGTCATAAAAATGAAACCTTGTCAATTCATAACAATATGGATGGACCTAGAAGGTATTATGCTAAGTGAAATAAGTCAGACAGTGAACAACAAATGCTAATTTCACTTATGTGTGAAATGTAAACAAAACAAAACAAAACAAAACAAAACAAAAAACAGATTCATAAAGATCAAAGTAGCTGCTTCCAAAGAGGAAGGACTTGAGGCATGAGTGAAGAGGATCAAGAAGTACAAACTTCAAGTTACAAAATTACTTATGGAAATGAAAAATACAGCATACAAAATAATATAGCATATACTTGTTCTATAATGTATTTAGGAACCACTATGAACCACTATGTTGTACATCAAAAAGTAATTTAATGTTACATGTCAAGTATACTTCAATTTAAAAAATAAGATTAGTAACATAATCTAGTCACACAAAAACAAATACTATACAATTATAATTGTAGGAAGTATTTGGGGTTTCTGGGTGAGAGGTAGTGGACAACGGGGAGTTATTGTTTAATGGATACAAAATTGACCTTTATGAGAGGAAAGGAATGGATAGAGAAAAGAGATGGATAGTGGTGATGGAAATAATTTCATTTAAAATAAACATTATTCAAAAGAATTAAATATATAAGAATCAATTTCACCAAGGATATAATATGGATGTTCACTAAAAAGTACAAAACATTACCAAAAAAATAAAGAAGACTCTAATTAAATGAAAAGATCTCTCAGATTAATGGATTGGAATTCTTATTATTAAGATGATAATACTTCCCCAAAGCAATCTACAAATTAAATGGAGTAACTCTTAAAATTCCAGTGGCCATTTTTGAAGCATTAGAAAATTGAACTTCAAAATGATACAGAATTATTAGGGCTTCCAAACAGGCAAAACAATATTGAAAAAGGTAACGCTGAATGATTCACATCTTCTGATTTAAAAATTTAATATAAAACGATATTAATCCAAACAATGTGGTACTAGCATGCAGATAGACATAAAAACAACGTAAAATTGAGAGTGCAGACGTAATCCCGAATGTTCATGGCCAACTGGTTTTAACAATGGTCCAATAATATTTAGTGGGAGAAAGAATGTTCTCTTCAATAAACGGTGAAGGGACAACTGGACAATCTCATTGTTTTAATCATCTTCTACTCACCCCATTCAAGAGGGAGGGATTTCCACCCTAGAGTTTTAGGAGTGGTGGACCATACCTGATCCGACACTGGGCAGATTAGACTGACAAAAATGTATTAGCTGCATACACTTAGAGCCAGTCTGTGGTGGGAGGTTATCAAATGCTATGCAAAGTCACAAGTTGCACTTAGGAACAAAATGGACAGCCAGATGCAGGCAGGCTTTGTACTATCAACAGTTTGGGGTGGCCTTGGTGCACTCAGGACGATATGATGTGTTTGGATACTTTCGTCAGCTGGCAGTAATTCCAAGGGTTTGCAGGGAACTGAAACCCATTGCTTAAAGATAAATAGGAATGCATCTGGTCTGTTTAATAAGGAGGGTTAAAAAAAAAAAAAAAAAAAAAAGGAGGGTTGTTTGGGTAGGGGACCTATCTGCTGGAGCAGAGTGAAGACTAGAACTTGCAGGGAGGCCATTTGCCGTTAGGCCTATTTTATCAAATATCAAGTCAGCACATAATTTTATAGCATAATAGTAGGTCTTTGCCACACATAAGCAAAAGGCTACCCGATCTCTAATCCACGACACACAAATGTTAAAGCAAAATGGAACAGGGCTCTAAATATAGGAGCTAATATCCCAAACAAAGAAGAAAACATGGATAAATCTTCAGGACCTCAGATTTGGTGGTAGATTCTCAGGGAATATCTGTTCTCTCACAGTCCCTGGAGCACTATTCTATGATAGCCAAGGTAGAGAGGTGGTCTAAATGCCGTCCACAGACGACTAGATAGAGAGAATATGGTATATACATACTGGGAAGTGTTCACCTTTAAAAGAAAGGAGACCCTACCAGACATAGCAACGCAGATGAACTGGGGACATTGTGCTACATAAAGTGAGCCAGTTACACAAGGAGAAATACTGCACAATTCCAGCTGTGTGACTATGTAGACTAGTCAAACTCATGGCAGCAAAGAGTACAGGGGGCAGTTTGGAAGCTGGAGGGAGGTGGAGATGGGAAGCTGTTTTTAAACAAGTACATGGTATCAGTTATACAAGATAAATAATTTCTAGAGATCTGCTGTAACACACAGTGCCCATATCTGAAAACACTGTATTGTGCACTTAAAATGTTAAGGGGTTGGTCTGTGGTTAAGCATTCTTACTAGAACAAAACTTTAAAAATTAAAGTAGATTTCTTAAAAATAAAAAAAAACTATGCACCAAACATTATCAAACACAAAAAAAATGCAAAAAAAGATTGTTTGCAAATCATATCTAGTAAGGGTTAATATTTAGAATGTTTGAAGAATTCTTATCAAAAAGACAACACAATGTAAAGAGTGGGCAAAGGATTTAAACAGACATTTCTGTCAACATGATTTACAAACGATTTTTAAATCATTTAATCAATTAAGGAAATATATTTCAAGTCCCATTGAGATACCACTTCATACCCACTAAAAAGGCTATACGAAAAAAGACAGAAAACAAGCGCTGGTATGGATGTGGGAGAAATAACTCTTCTACATTGCTAGCGTAAAAGGAAAATGACATAATCACTGGGGAGAACAGTTTAGCAACTCTTCCAGGAGTTAGAAATAGAATTATCATATAATCTGGCAATTCTGCTCCTTGGTATATATGCAAGAGAAATGAAAATGCATATTCACATAGGAACCTATACATGAATGTTTACAGCAGCTTAAAATATAATAGCCAAATTATCCATCGGCAAATATTTAAATGTGCAGATTTTGTTACGTACATACAATGAAATATTATTCAATCATAACATAGAATGAAATATTAATAAATTTTATCATTTGCATGAACCTTGGAAACATTATGCTAAGTGAAATAAGGACACAAAATGTCACATGGTGTTTGATTCCTTTTAAGCAAAATATCCATAACAGGCAAATCCATAGAGTCAGAAAGTAGATTAATGGTTGTCAGGGCATGGAGGCAACGGGCTACAGAGAGCGATTACTTAATGCATATGGAACATCCTTTTACAGCGATAAAAAAGTGTCACAAATATACCAAATATCACTGAATTATGCACTTTAAAATGGTTAAATGTGTCTTATGTGACTTTCACCTCCATCAAACACACACATGCACGGAAATGTGAATTTGACTGTCAATTCTTCAGTCTTAAGTTTTATACATTTTCAACTTCTGCAAATAACCTTGTTGAAAAATATGCTTGTTTCTCTAAAATTACCAATTAAAAATATAAAAAGTTCATCTAGTTCTCATTTGGGGTTTATAAAAGTAAAATGTACTAATCTAAAAATGATGTGTCTGTGATATAGGCCTATATTTCCTGAAATTTTTCAATTAAAAATCTGCTGATAGAAATTGAAAAATATGAATGAGAAAAGCTTCATTTTGAATTCCTAAGACTGGTTAGTTAGATATTTTCTATATTTCCTATTCAACTTCTCAAACCGTGCATGCCTTCCTTGGGTACAGAGAGCCAAATAATTTATTTGTATATTCTAATTTTTCTATTATCAATAATTCAATTAAACATAGCCTTAAAAAACAACTTGTCTTGCTCTCTGACTTACACTTATTTGAGGCTTAATGTAAGCAATCTATTTAATGCTATTTTCTGAAATGCTATCTTCATATGCTATCTCAGGCTTCTTCTCAGGAATGATATGGCACTTTAGGGAGTTACTTGATCTATGCAAAATGAGCCTGAAGCTCTTGCTGTCTTGGTAGCTTATAGGGAGCTAAAGAATGAACACCAGGTGCATCCTGTGGTAAGTTTTTGAGTTTTTGGTAAGTTTTGCTTCCCTTTATTTGGAACTATATGACAAACTTGAAATGTACTAAACGTTTTATGACAGATACTGAAAATCAGAGATTTTTTTTTTCTGAAGAAAAGGCAAATCATGTGAAGAAAAAGAATTTACGATGAATATCCAAGATACATTAGGGGAGAGAATGCTCGCCATTATCTTGCTTCTTTTTCTATACTGTATATAATATATATAGTATTCCCCACATTTAAATACCTTTTCTTCCAGATTGTTTTAGGAGAGTCTAGGATTTGTGACATAACACATGTCAGGGCAAGGTCACACATAACAGGATGCTTGAAGAAGTACCAATGAACTGGGGAATATAGATTTTAATATCAACAGGTTCAAGTTGCTGACAGATTGGACATACTTGCTAAGACATCTGATCCCACAGGAAAAGTGCATTTCAGAAATTGATAGCTGATCTGACTGTTCTAGTGTACTGGGAAAAGGAAAGGAAAAAGAATGTGTTAAGGCTGAATGAACTTGTAGGTTTCTGATTAAATTTCGTGATTCTACCCAATTTTAATTATTAAGAATGTATAATGAACTAAGATAAAAATTATTTTTTTCATGGAACCTGATATTTTATTTATCAAGATGCTGATATGGAAATAAGAATACGCAAATTTATTAGCTGAGATTCTGTTCTATGAAAGAATAAAAAATCTATATAGGTCCTTCAAAAATATATATCTCAGATAAATTATATGTTTCCATAATTATGTCCAATACAGTCGGTGTCACCATTACAAGGAAAGGATAGTGGCAAAATACATTAATAATTTTTCTCTTGAATATAGTGAACTTTAAAACAGTACCATGTCTTTTAACAGTTTATTTTTTTCCAATAAATTCCTGAGGATGTTTCTAAAGCAAGAAAGGCTCCATCAAAGATGAGGAAAGCAAAGATGAGAATTAGTGGTAATACAACATTTCAAATGAGGGTATTGATTAATCTACAAGAGGAAGGAAGCTAGTTTTAGAACATGTGACAGGATATTTAGGGGTTTTCCTTGAGTCTTTATGTTTAAGAATAAATGCTTTTTCCCCTTTCTCCAGAGCTTGCAAAAATCCAAAAATAAAAACACATAATAATAACGTATCAAAGATTGGGCGCCAGGGTGGCTCAGTGGTCGAGCATCTGCTTTCAGCTCGGGTCTTGATCCCGGGGTCCTGGGATGGAGTCCTGCATTGAGCTCCCCACAGGGAGCCGGCTTCTCCCTCTGCCTCTACCTCTCTCTGTATCTCTCATGAATAAATAAATAAAATCTTTAAAAATATATCAAAAGATTTTTATAAATTCAAATGACAAAACAAACATTTATATTCAAGTGTTATACAGTTCACTCGGCCCTTTATATGTGTATGTGTGTATACGTATCTATATACCCAAATATATATAAATTGTACTATGTGGAAAATTTTATCTAGAATGAATAAAAGTTCTTTTAAATAAAATATAAAAACTTGTTGTATCCGATTTTTTATCAAGATGTTTTGTTAACATACTATTTAAAACCTAATATAATATTTCAATAGCTACTTAAAAAGAAAACCCTGAGCACTTTTGGTATGGAGCAGAGCACACAGAAAATTATGTTATAAAAGCAATCATTTTAGTAATCTCCAGGATTCAGAGAGACTGTTGCCTGGATCGTAACATTGTGCTTGTGTTAGAAAATTGGAATAAACCTTAAATTCTGGTTTTAATCGTAGTGACTCCGGTTATGCATCTTATAATAAGGTTACCATTTTCATGTAACTCATCTGAAGGGCAAATGCTACCCTACCTTTCACAGAAATACAGTAGTCTCTCCTTATCCATGAGGATCATGTTCAAAGACCCCCAGTTGCTGCCTGAAACTTGAATAGTAAGAGTTCTAAATACACTATGTTTTTTCTCTATACACACAAACCTATCATAAAATTTAATTTATAAATGAGGAATAGTTGAGAGCTTAACAACAAATACCCTTTTTTATCACCCTTTTTCTTGTGATTATTTGAGATACAATGCGTATGTGATGAAATGGAGTGAAAGGAGTGACATAGATATTAGCATTAGGCTACTACTGACCTGATGATTCTGGACCATTGCTGACTGGCAGTCACTGAAGCTGTGGAAGGCAAAACCACGAATAAGGGAGTGCTACGGTTTTCCTCATTTCAAAACTCTGCTTGCCCCCTGTCCCACCTCAATTGTTTTGACTCTTCCATACTTGAACCTAGATATAGAACAAGAAACTGTAGTATGGAAATGAGGTGCCCAGAGAGTTAATGCAGACAGTTTTGTCCTAATCCCCCCTCAAGATAGCACAGACAAGTTTAGGGAAAAAATGGAAAGACATTTCAAACAATTTGGATATTTATCTACTCTTCTCAAAAGTACTTTTGGGAATCTCAGTAAACATTTATCTTTCTGTAGCTATCAACTAGTCCAATTTTTAGATGTTATTTAAAAGATAGATATAATTACAGAGAAGAAATTATCTTCAATTTCAAAATATTGAGGGCAAAACCAAACTATTTCCTTTCTTAACCTATGATCAGATTTGTAATATCATCTTGGAGCTAAATATAAAGCCTGCCTTTAAAAATATTACAAAAGACTTTCAGAGAGTTTTTGTTTTTGTTTTTCATTTCAAAGAGTTTAAAAAAAAACCTTAAATATGTTTTTATTTCTATATTTATTGTTCACCTTGTCCCTTGCCCCCCATTTACATTGATGTTACTTTCCTATCTCTGTTGTTTTTCCTGTTTCATTTAAAAATATTTTACATGGTGAGAAAGAGGAATTACTGTTATATATATATATAACATTAGAGTCAACATAAGTATGCATAGCTTATTTTACTTTTATTTTTATATGTAGTGTTTTTTTTTAATTATATTTATTTATTCATGAGAGACACAGAGAGGGGGAGAGAGAGAGAGACAGAAAGAGAGTCAGAGACACAGGAAGAGGGAGAAGCAGGTTCCATGTAGGGAGCCTGACATGGGACTCGATCCTGGGTCTCCAGGATCAGGCCCTGGGCTGAAGGCGGTGCTAAACCGCTGAGCCACGGGGCTGCCCCTATATAGTGTGTTTTTATTTTCAAAATAAGAAGTTCAATATCACATTTTATCTAAATTTAAGAACTCCAAAAGAGCCTCATAAAATGAAAGTAGGAATAATATAAAATGTGAGCTTATGAATTAGAAATACATAAATTATTAAGATTTGAATAACAAATTCTTTCTAAAAAAATAATGAACCATAATGGTCATTTTTACAAGGGTTATAATTTCAGAAAAGAATATTTGTGTTATCAGTTATATTCCCCTCAAGATTACTTCCACTCCTTCTCAGTTGCCTCCTTAGAGAAAGCATCCTTCAGTAATAACTGATCATCTGATGTTCCGGGTTATATTATTTTCCCCCGTCTAGTGATTGTACTATTAGTTCCTTAAGGAAAAGAATGTGGAAAACATCTTCTTAATCCTAGAGATATACATATATTAATTTTTTCTGGTGATAATTCTTAAAATGTATACATTTATACATTAACCCTTTGTACTTTGGCATATACTATATAAAGATCATAAAATTTAAAATCATAACATTTAAAAAATTAATATACAAACAATAAGCAAAATAAACCATTATAATATAATATTCACATTTTACCAGGCTAATATCTTAATGGTGGATACTTTTCTAAATATTAAAACTTAAGAGATACAGGAATTTACAAGGTTCAAAAGAGTACCACAAATGTGATATGGAATTGAGACATTTGTTCTTATTTAGGTTAACAAATTATTTTTAAAGCTGTAACGTGTTGTGAGAAAATAATCCAGGGAAGATGAAATGATTTGACCTGGGAAGTGCATTGAGTATTGCTTGATAGTTGATATGTTTCCTTGGCAACCTCAGACCTAAGCCTCAGAGTTCATTTATTTGTATAAAAACATTAATAGCATTGTAATTTTATTTTGTAAAGTATAATTTAACGAACAAAAGTGTTAATCCAGATATTTGAAAAAAGTTTTGAGTTAATTAAAACAAAAATTAAAAAAAAACATGCAAACATATTTTATACAAACAGAAAATATAACATGAAGATTGAAAGTCTGTTTTGTTTTAGACACTTAACAAATAGTGCGGTGTATTGAATCTAGCTCCTGTTCTATCACTAAGTCTCATTGATCATTTTCCTAAATACTAATTCAAAAATATTTTTGTAGGGGAGCCTGGGTTACTCAGTGGGTTAAGCATCCAACTCTTGATTTCAGCTCAGGTCATGAAACATATCAGAAACATATATTTGATGCTTGTTTATTAATAGATCTAATGTAGCCTAAATATCAAGATCAATGGAAGTACAAGAGAGATAAAGACCAATGAACCACAAGTCTGTGGAGCTGGTTGAGGATACTTATTCTACGTATGCTGCTTAGCAGTAACTAGTTCCTGAGGCTGATGCTAATTGTAGGAAGCAATTAACACTGAAGTAATTGAGGAAAAAAATGCAGGAGAAGGCAATGAATCATGTCTAGGAAAAATAACACACTTTTAAAGATGTTTAGTAGGATAAACAATTTACTCTAAAGCTGGAGCAATTTCAAAATAAATCATTGGTCCCATAAACAGGGATTTCGAGGTTCTTACAGGAAGCCTCAAAAGTGTTTTTTTTTTTTGTAATTGCAAAATGGATCTGTGTCATTATTCACAAAATAATAATAAGGATATAACTTTCCATCCATCTATGACAAAATAGTGTTACTTTAATCTGAAGATATTATGTTTCAAAATACAGTAATGAGTAAAATGTGAGCTCAAATTACATTTCAGCAGTAGCACCATGCTTCATTTAAAATAGTAATTCAGGAATATTTCATAAAATTCAATTAATATTTTGTGTAATATCTCGGTTATGGAAACAAACATAATAATAAAAATGACAATATTAAGCCTCACTTGTTCTATAAAAAAGGAAAATGATGTATTACAGCATAATGTGAAAGGAATTTATGGATTTTCCAGTTCATTACACCCTGCCCAAAGCCAATCATTGACACAGTATATTCTAAGAAGCATGCACTGAACTTCCTAGAGTGAATAAGATATTGATATTGCTCAATGTTATTATGAATAAATACTAAAGTAAAATAGAGCTTAATTATTTTTAATAATTTCACCTCAAAAGTATTAATACTTCCTTCTTTACCCATAATCAGAACAGTTCAATGCTTTTTATAAAGTCTATGAAAAGCATTCTCTGCAATCTAAAAGATATCTCATTGGATTAAAGTATTTTTAGGCTACAGGCTACATAGCACAAAGCATAGTCTATTAATAAAGGTGGGGAGAAATTTAAAAGCAAAAAAAAAGACTTCTTGAGTTATTACTGAGTAGATGGAGAAAAGAGGGCAAGCAGAATGGATTACTCACAGACCAGCTCCAGTTCAATTTGTTTCATATATTGGAAATGTACGTAAAGTTTCATTTGAACAAAAATTTTGTAGTTGAAAAAATAAATACTCTATTAAAATACATCAGGTGGTCTATGATAAATCAAAAGCAAGGAGATAGATCATCAGTTATTAACATAATTTGCCAAGATAATCAGTTTTGGATTTATGTATGTATAATCAGTTGATGTATAATCAGTTTTGGATGTTCTTGGACTATTCTGAAATATGGGTCAGGCAATCATAACGAAACTACCTGGAAATTTAGTTGATATTTTGAAATAACATATAATAAATATGCAAGTAGGTGATGTCACATGGAAATGAAATTTTTTTATATTACAATAATGATTTTTTGAATGTCCACTCAATCCAGATGGCTGAAGTAAAGAATCTGGTCTCAGCTGCAGATTTGAATGCAATCACTTCAAATCTTGTGTTCTTGTCATGCAGCAAACATTATTATTTTACATCAAAAAGAAAAAAAAATGACATCGACACTTATTTTTTTACCTAAACAATGACATCACTTTCTGGATGTCCTTAACTTCTTTTTATTTATTGCTATATGAAATAATCTTGCTCTAGTTATTCATTTTTAGTCTTTGCCCCTTTAAAGTCTAAAAAATGTTTAGAGTTTTGTCTTATCTTGATCACTTTTGTATCTTCACCTAGAAGAGTGTTGAACACATTATTAGGCAATTAATACATTTTGTTGATGAATGAACCACTATGACCCATTTGATTTATAACTTAAAATCTCTGTACATAGCATCTTAATCTGCAAAAGTGAGACTGGAAGGGAAGAAAATTGTATTAAGTGTTTGTTCAGATTTCACAAAATACCAAAATCAATAAGTTTGATTATAAATAATACAACAGTGTTTAATACCCAAATATTTGGACAAAGTGAGAAAGATTTTAAAAACCTAGTATTAAATATCAAATGCATAATATTTCAATATGTAAGAAGTCTGGAGATAAATGTTATTTCCATGGTAAAAGTCTATGAATGTTATATTTGGTTATGGACAAATAGCAAGCAGGCTGAGGTGGATATCAATAGTCAACAGCAACGTCCTTTTCACTATAAACATGCTAACACTAAATTAATTAGAAAAAATAAATGAGTTCTTTAAAAATATTTTATTTATTTGTTCATGAGAGACACAGAGAGAGAGGCAGAGACACAGGCAGAGGGAGAAGCAGGCTCCATGCAGGGAGCCCAACGTGGGACTCGATCCCAGGACCTTGGGATCACGTGTTGAGCCAAAGGCAGATGCTGAACCACTGAGCCACCAGATATCCCAATAAGTGAGATTTTAAACAAGATCATAATCACACTCACACTCTGATTTAAGAAACCTTACCTAAAAAATTTAAGCTAATACATTAGCCTTGATAAATGCTATGAATAAAAATATACATAAGTTTTTGCTAGACTAAATTATAAATTAGGAGAAAAGAAAACCATTCTTTACTCTGTCACAAATCATTTTGGATTAGGATTTTCAGCACAAACACTATTTCATTTTGTTGATAGTAATTATATTATACTATTTGTTGGTGTTTTGACTAGACTGAGATCATTTAATTCTTTACTCATGAAATACTAATTTATTTTATGTGACATACTCTACAGCATTTTTACTATCAGCAAAAAGAGCCTTATTTTGGGACATTATATAAAATGCATTAAAAATATAATCAACCCTCAATAAGATATTAGCACTGGATTCGAGTGCATTAAAAGGATCATACACCACAATCAAGTAGGACTTATCCCAGCCATGCAACATCTGCAAATCAATAAATCTGATACACTGCATTAATAAAATGAAGAATTAAACTCAAATAATCATCTCAACAGTTGCAAAAAAAGTATTTGCCAAAATTCAAGCCTTTCATAATAAAAAAAAAAAAATCTCAAAAAACTGGAGCGGGAATGTATCTCGACAAAATGAAGACCATCTATGACAAGCCCACAGCTAACCTCATACTCAAAGATGAAAAGTCAGAAGATTTTCCTCCAAGGTCAGGAACAAGGCAAGGATGCCCACTCAAACTCTTATTTAACGTACTACTGGAAGTCCTAGCTACAGTATTTAGTCAAGAAAAGGGAATAGAAGGCATCCAAACCAGAAAGGAAAAAGTAAAGCTGTATCTATTTGTGGAAGACATAATCTTACATGTGGAAAATTCTGAAGCCTCCTCAAAAAAATTGTTAGAACTAATAAATGAATTCAGTAAAGTTGCAGAATACAAAATCAACAATAAAAACAGTTATATTTCATACACTAATAATGAAGAGAAATTAAGAAGTTTATTCGATTTACAATAGCATCAAAAGGGATAAAATACCTCAGAATAATTTAACCAAAGAGGTAAGAGATCTGTACACTGAAAACTATGACACTGATGGAAGAAACTGAAGAAGACACAAATGAAAAAATAAAGTCCCATCTTCTTGAATTGAAATAATATCATTTAAAAAGTCATTTCTATCCAAAGTAATCTATAGATTCAATGTAATCTCTATTAAAATTCCAGTGGCATTTTTCACAGATATAAAAAAAAAATCCTAAAACTTGTAAGAAACCACAAAATATTCCAAAATAGCTCCTCCACAGCAATCTTGAGAATAAAGCTGGAGGCATCACATGTCCTGATCGCAAACTATATCGCAAAACTATATGTCACAGGCATAAAAACAGGCACATAGACCTTTGGAACAGAATTGAGAATCCAGAAATAATCTCCTGCCTATGCATTTAACTGATATTTGACAAGGATGCCAGGAACACACAATGGGGGAAAGATAGTCTTTAAAAGAAATAGTGCTGGGAAAACTCAACATTCACATGCAAGAGAATGAAAACAATCCCCTACCTTGTGTCACTCACAAAAATTAATTCAAAATGGATTTTAAAACTTAATATTTGAAGCTATAAAACTTATACAAGAAAACAGGGGAAAACCTCCTTGACGTTAGATTTAGCAAAATTTTTTGGATATGACTCAAACCCACAAACCACAAGAGCAAAAAAACACAAGTGTGACTACATTAAATTAAAAATCTTCACAACAAACGAAACAATGAACAAGCTGAGAAAGCAACCTAAGATATGGGATAAAATACTTATAAACCATATATTTGATAAGGGGTTAATATCTGAAATACATAAGAAACTATTACAACTCAATAGCACAACAAATATTATGCAATTAAAAAATGCCAGATGATATGAATTCATGTCCCCCCCCGCTCCAAAAAAGATGTTGATGGCCAACAGGTACTCAAAAAGATGCTCAGCATCACTAACCATCATTGATGACAGTTGTTCAAAAATTTTAAAATGGAATTATAATATGGCTCAAAAATCCTACTTCTAAGTATATAACTAAAAGAAGCAGAAATCAGTATATCAAAAAGGTATCTGCACCCTCATATTTTTTGCAGCATTATTCACAAGAGTTAAGTCATGGAAGCAACCTAAGTGTTCATCAACAAATGACTGTAGAAAATGTTACTTTATACACACATACACATAGACAATGGATTAGTAATCAGCCATTAGAAAGAAAGAAATTTTGCCATTTGTAATAAGATGGATGAAACTGGGGGTCATTATACCAAATGCAGTAAGACAAAGAAAGATAAAGAGTGTCTGGTATCACTTGTATGCAAAATCTAAAAAAAAAAAAATTAAAAAGAGAAAAAAGCCAATTTTATAGAAATAGAAATAGAGCACAGAATAATGGTGTAAGGCTGCCTTCTCTTGTTTGTCAGCATAAAATGTGATCAGTTTATATGACATTCAAAAAAAAAGAAGTATTTTTCTCAAATCCCACTAAGTTTATTGTACATTGTAGACTCTTATAGAACCTAATTTGTGGGATGCCTGGATGGTTCAGGTCATGATCCCGGGGTCCTGGATGAGTCCCATATCAGGTCCCTGCTGGGAGCCTGCTTCTCCCTCTGTCTATGTCTCTGTTTTTCTCTGTGTGTCTCTGATGAATAAATAAATAAAATCTTAAGAAAAGAACCTAGTTTGGTCATCCACTTTGGTCAGTAACCATTCTAATGTCTTGGATAACTTACTAATTTATCTGCACATCATTTTTCTCTTTTGTAAAATAGAGTCGATGACAATACCTATCTCAAAAGGTTGTTATTAGCATTAAATGTGGTGATACTTATAAAGTGATTAGAAACACACTGGCATATAATAAGCAATTATGAAATTGTTAAAAAAAGAAATAAACATGTAAGAACCAATTTCAAAGAACTAAATACTAGTGAATCAAAATCAAACCTAACTACATGCTCTGGATGATGTTTCTTATTTTGATTTATTTTAATATTTATTATAATTAGTTCAGTAGATATATTTGATAATTATTTTATGCATAGTTTTGAGAAAAAAGAAACATCAGTTCACAAGGAGGAACTTATAAATTTGTAGTTTTACTTTATTGGTTAAATAGTAGATTATGGGGATCCCTGGGTGGCGCAGCGGTTTGGCGCCTGCCTTTGGCCCAGGGCGCGATCCTGGAGACCCCGGATCGAATCCCACATTGGGCTCCCGGTGCATGGAGCCTGCTTCTCCCTCTGCCTGTGTCTCTGCCTCTCTCTGTGTGACTATCATAAATAAATAAAAATTTAAAAAAATAGTAGATTATGTAATTTGATAAACTGATAGCAGGTGAATTATTTCATAATATATTCTGTTCTGAAATTAGGAGAATAGTAAATGATCCAGGAGATATATTAAGAAATATAAAATAGGTAAAGTGATCACATTGCACAAATACCTACAGTATTTAGTATCTATAAAATAAAGGGGAGACTGATTTATATTAACTGTCTTATTTCAGGGACTCTAAAATGGCAGTGATTATAAATGCATGATTTTTTTTATCTGCAAGAGCAAAGCTGTAAATTAAACCATAGGAAAGGGTTTTTATGATAGAAATGTGTTTGTATGCTATACTTATTTAAACATATGTCTTTTCGACATATAAAACATATATATAAATTTATATACTGATTCCATGAATAAATAAAAAGGACATTTTGTGAAATTAACTGATTAAGATATTTTTAAAGACATCTTTGCGTGTGTGTGTGTGTGTGTCTGTGTGTTTTTCTAGCCAATAAGAGTGGTAAGAAGACTGTATGTCCAAAAGGAATATGCCATTCCCTTCTCCACCATTTTCTCCAAGCCCCTGACATCCATTTGCATGTTTCTGTGATTTGATTACAAGATTTAAAACAACGACAACAAAGACAACAGCAGCAACAACAAACTCTTCTAGAGAGTGGCCGGGAGTGACATCTCTTCCTTAAATTGCCCTTAAATATATTTAAACTCAAACATCCAGGGGTTGCAATTGTGGATTTAGGCATTGGGCTCTCTGCTCAGCAGGGAGTCTGCATCTCCCTAAACCCTCTGCCCACTCCCCACCCACCACTCGTGTTCTCTCCTGCTTACTCTCTCTCAAATAATAAGTGCATAAATAATCTTTGAAAATGTATACATTTGTGAAGAGAAAGAAGTTTGCATAGGCAGAGAAAATAAGAACACCCCATGATGATTTACTTTGCTATTCCCTCTCCTTTTACTGTTATGTTCCGTAATGAACATTTAAGATAGCTGTCTTGAAACTGTAGGAAAGAAAGAAAAAAAAAAACAACTATTCGAAAACTCTGCAAGTAGGTGAGTTAAGTATGTAATTAATTACTATTACTTTCAACATAACACAGCTTTTGTTGTGATTTCTATAGATGTCTGAGTTTAAAGACTACTATGTACCTTGATTTTACACCATGATATCTCTACTGCTAAAGGCATTGCAAAAATCAGTACAACTATTAGAGAAACAATTCTATATACCAAATTTATTTATTTTTAACTTTTCAAATGACATCTATAGTTAATAGACTTTAATCAATTAAATATATTTTTTGTAAGATGGGGTAAATCTAAGGAGGCATCCTAGGTTACTGTCAGTGGGTTATGAGCAAGCCATGCTTTTCTGTCCCGTGAGTATATAACTATCATTAATTGCTTTGGATACATTAGGTTTACTCTTTTGTCTTTCTTTCTTACTTCACTTTCTGTACTGAGTAGCTAAGTATTGGCCTTATTAAATTACTCACAGTATATTTTCATCAATATGTATTTCATTCCAAAGGAAGATATTTTGCTATCAAACAGAATTTTTCAGCAGTCTATATAAAAATAAAATATGATGGTCTCTTACTACTACCTTTTTTCTATATGGAATTTGTTTTAGTATATATCATTTTAAAACATTTTGTATGTTCACTCACATAATAATAAATATAATTCTTGAATTATAATAATTTGAAGATCATATTCACTGAGTCCAGTTTCTGGCCTAATAGAACTTATAAGATGAAACTTCAAAAATGCAAATAACATGGCACATGTTCTTAGTATTTTCTGAAATTAAAGAGGAAAAAAAATGAGATGAGAAAAAATATTACTTGGAAAACTCAATTTAATGTATGCAGTCAGTTCAATGTAGTATGTTGAAAATCTAACCAGACATTGGCATTTTCTGTAAGAAATGTACTTTTAACACAACTTAATAAGTAGAGAGGAAGACAGTCTGCTAAAAGAATAATTTCATTTTTTACTCAAGATAACTGCTACATCATAATGATGAAAGATTTCTTATATGTGCAAGACAAAGCTGAGCTATAATGAGGTTATTCGCTTTTCTAGACCAGTAAATAAATGAACTATAAGTAATGGGTTCCGATTTAGAGTTCTTTTTTCTTGCTGAAAATAAGGACTTTGAAAAAAACTGATATATATTTGAGTGCCTCTGCATGCTCTTCAGTCATTAGAAATGAATTTATAGGGGTTGGGGGGAAAGGGAGACTGAAGTTCTATTTATATTCTATAATATAATAGCATTGTCATGAAACCCTGGGGCTAAACTTTCTAAGGAAAATAAATAACGTCTACAATGAATAAACTAGGAAAGAAAATAATCTCAAAAATATCTAATTGACACTAAACCAAATAAAGCAACTTTCTTAAAGTCTTTTGTGGGACATTTTTAAAGTCATGAGACCGAATAAAATCACAGTAAAAATGCATTTGATAATCAAAAGAAAACTTGAGTAAGTTACCCGCTAGTTATTTTAAGGGATGAAAAATACTAACTTGTGGCATCTATAAAATGTTTGTCCATTCTGAGGTCTTTAGGCATATATTTAAAATGCCTGAAATTCATTTCTATTACCTTTAATGAAGATAATAATGACACTCCCCAAATCAACTGCCTAACTTGGTCCTGTAAAGAAATCCGTGTTTGAAAAGGGATTTGAAAGCGGGAGTGGTTTCAACACTGACCAGTTTTGGAGATTAAAATAGTCTTACTATTCACATTCTTATTAGAATTTTTCTGTGTTCTCATACAAGTTGATTGAGGTAAAGGAATGTAGGGAAATACTGTGGGAACACTTCTGTAAGTGACACACCACTTTACTTCTAGTTCTCACAAAGTAACGCAAACTAAAACTGAATGCTCTTCTCCTGACACTTCTACTCTCTAATATGAGGCACTAATGGTTATAAACTTGATCACTTGGGAAAATAAATATTTATGGAATGATGTCTGTCTTCTGAG
This sequence comes from Canis lupus dingo, assembly GCF_003254725.2. NCBI lineage: Eukaryota > Metazoa > Chordata > Mammalia > Carnivora > Canidae > Canis > Canis lupus. The sequence goes on along the minus strand of NC_064279.1, from coordinate 3,786,701 downwards.
AAGCATTAATATGTGCAGAGAAGAAAACTTAACCTTATACTTAACTGTATGTCTTAAAATTTTCAAGTGGCTTGGTTTTTTTGTTTGTTTGCTATTTCCAACCCATATATTTTTTTCTGAAAATCCAGAGACTAAATAACTTTATTTTTTTTTATTTTTTTATTTTTCTAAATAACTTTAAAGTCAACTTCAATACTCTTATTTATCTGTATGCTAGTCAATGGTATTTGGGAAACACAAATTATATTAAACAAACCATGTTTCATCATGAACCATCAATGACAGAAAGTGGCCCTTGTCTATTTATGGGATGATTTTATGATCTCATTTGCTTTTGTTTCTATATTGAGTAAATTTATATTATTTCACAGCATATGTGTCTTTATTCATCACAAGTATGAATTTTGTATTTTGATGATCAATAGTCATAGTTTTCAATAGAAATATCACTTGCATAAGTTATTATTTGTTCAATGCAAAATTGAGTACTTACTATGTTTTAGATAATATGTCATGTGCTAGTAATAAAAAGATTGAAAGAGATATATAAATAATTACAATGAAATATACAGATGACAAGGTCCTAAAAACACATGGGGATTAATTCTATTAAAATAAGATATTGAGGGGGGGAGAAAAAAATATTTTTGCAGATTTTGAGAGGAGGCAACATTTACACAGTGCTGAAATTGGCAGGATGTACAAGGCAGGACAAGTGTGAGACAGACCTGGCTCCTCTATAGAATTCACAGTGATTTTCTAGTCTACTCTGTAAAGGGAGTGTGGTAAAGTGTGGTTGCTAAGAGCTCAGCCTCTGTCCAGAAAGCCAGCATACAAAACTCCAGTTTTCACACTTAGTAACAACCTGACATTGTGCTCTTCTTAATATAAAATTCTTCTCAGAGACAGAAAAGTTAATACTTATTTTTCCTTGAGTACATTGGATGTAGCATTGATATGAGAATTTTACATGTGATAAAGCATTTTTTTTGATAAAGCATTTAATTCTTTCAACAACTTGGGAAATTTTGTTCAGATTGTAAAGATTGCTAGCTAAGTTTAGAAAATCAAATAGTTTCCCTAGGCTCAGAAAATATGTATTTTGTTTAGCAAGGATCCAAATTCAGGACCATTTTTTTCTTGAATCCTTGTATATTTTTACTGCATGTTAATAGCTTGCCTTCCTTCCTTCCTTCCTTCCTTCCTTCCTTCCTTCCTTCCTTCCTTCTTTCCTTTGTCCCTCCTTCCCTCCCTCCCTGCCTTCCTTCCTGCAATGATTTATAAAATATCTATTAAAGGAGGTGGTGTGCTCAATGTTCTCTATACATGAATAAGTAACATTTAATTGTTTTCAGGGAGAAGTTGCATGGACAGATTCCAACAAAATAATTACTATAGAAACTTGAATCTTTTCAAATTGGCCCAGATTTTGTTCCATATTACCTTGGTATGTATGGGCTCTTAGCATTGATCACTGAAATGCTCATACATGTGCAGAGCACAGCTCATTCCAATAAGTGTAAGAGCAGAAAATTTTATCCTCAGAAAACACAATTCTAATCAAAGACTATCATATTAAACCTTGGTTTTGGTGGGTGACATCAACAAGATAAAGGACTAGGAGGTCCTAACACTTTTCTTTCTGACAAAATTGAACAACTACAAACCGATGAAAATACTTCTGGGAAAACTCTGGACTACACTGAATGAGCTGCAGAAACCCTGTGGAATTCAAAAACCAAGGATGGCTGGGAAGAAAAAAATACAAAGCATTTTACCTGTGTCACCCTACCCCCCAGTCCAGAGAAGCTTGGCCCCAAAGGGGCTCCCCTCAGAGGGATTTTAGCCCATGAAGAAAAAAAAAAGGAGAAGCTCAGCAAACCTTGCTTCCGTAGACATTTGCAAGTTTTGCTACTGGTGACCTGTATCCCAATCTTCACTAAAGCTGAACCCAACTAACCGAGCCGCCTGGGTTTTCTGTGGTGGTGCTCCTAGGTAGGGCTAGAATAGTTGCTGTAGTGAACTTGATCCCTGAGGCCCCAGTTACCGCTGGGCCAGCTCTCTAGTGTCAGGCACCATAGAGCCTTGTCATCTGCAAAAGACCAGAACCATGGCTGCTCTGTGCTCTGCCCCCACACCCAGGTAATGGCTTTAACCTGCCGTTCCTAGAGCCATACTGCTGCTGCACTGCACCATGTCCTCTAGGTCCTAAATTGGGGCTTTCATGTGACATCAAATGGGTCAAGCTCCTGCTGTTCTATGACTGCCCCCTGAGTCCTAAGTAATCCCAGCTTTGAACCATTGTCATCAGGCTGTGCTGCTGTTGCTCTGTGCCCCACCTCTGGGGATTCTAAATCAAAGCTTAAAATCCAAGCCTCCAGTGTTATATGGCTCATCAAGTAGCCAAAGTTGAGACTTTGACCTACCATCCACAACACATGCAGATTTTTCCTTGATAATCAATATTTTCTGTGCATTTTTAAAGTGCATAATCTTCTCTTACATACAATTTCTTACGTCTTTATTTTGATTATATATATTTGATTTGATTGATATATTATATATTTGATTTGATATATATTTGATTATATATATATATACCAATACATATAGAAACAATATTATTTAACCTAGTAATCTCAACTTAACTATAAATTTTCTGATATAACTTACCACATATACACAAATATAAGAAATGTGTAAGTAGGTAAAATATTTAATTTAAAGGCCTATAGATAGCATAGTAGGTGGTGCCATTGATTTCTATATTTAATCCCTCCCTCTGTCTATGTCCTTTGCCATAAAACTATAATTTGCCCATGGTTGACTCTGTTTTTGGTCATGTAATTTACTTTGACAGATTGGATGTTATGAGACATAATGTAAGCTTGAAATGTGCTTATGTAATTGTTTCCCACCCCTCCTCTCTCTCTAGTACTTTTATCAACACCATAGGAATATGGCCAGACTTGTTTACTGGAGTATGTGAGACATGTGAAATATAGCAGCTTCTCTAGTCATTGCATGTATGGGCAGCCTACATAAACAAATAAACTAGTTGACCCCTGAGACAAATAAGTGGACCCAGCCAAGAATAACAAATCACCAACTGACCCAAAGAGAGTTGTTAAAATAATTGAAACTGGGCACTGCTTATTTTTGTATTTTTTTCTAAAGTTATTTAACCTTGTAGAGTATATTTATGTGAAACATTGATAGAAATAAGGATTTATTTTTAATAAGGATTTATTTTAAAAATTAAGATTTTGATTGTGTTTTTGTTTTACTAAGGTTATTACCAACTGCATATATTCTGATTGGTACTCTTGAAATTTGAAAATAAATTTATGATATAAAACAATCACCATTTTTCAAAAATTTCTATTTAAAATAAATACTTCCTTATAAAATAGAACTGCAATGTGCACTTGATGATAGCAGCAGCTGCTTGCTGATAAGTTTTGAATCCTCAACTATTTTGAAGACTAAACCCCAGTGGGAACTTTGTCAGTGTCAATACCTATTAATAATTGCTGACAAATTATCAACAGTCCAGGAACAAGTTTTCTGTTGATAATTTGTGAAAAACAAACATATGGCAACTTTGACGTTCTCTTAATTTCTTGCAGTAAATATTTAATTCAGAAGAAAAAACAGTCAATTTCAATAAAGTTTGGATGATCTTGGTAGAGAGTTTAAGAGTTTCTTTCAATGTGCTTTCTTCATGATTGTTTCAACACAACTTTCTGAAATAGAGAGTGTACCTAGAAAAGACATGGATAAACTGAAGTACAAAATGAATTTAAGATATTTCCCCTGGCAAAACAGATATTTGTATACTTAAAAAAATGGCATTTTCAAATGTATGTTTTCATTTATAGTATTTTCATCTATAGTTTCCTTTTCATAGATAGAAATGCCTAATGTAGCAATATTAGTGATTAGATGGAAGTCAGACAAGAAAGTAAACCTGAGCGATTTTTTTCCCCTAAGATACTAGCTATAAAATGGTATTGCCAAGATACTAAATTATTTTTAAAACATTGATCATTTCTTCTTTGGAATGGAAATCTCCAATGAAATCACAGAGTAAGATTTTATATAGACAGGCATGTCATTTGAGAATAAATGAGGTCAGTTTTCTTAAGAAGGGTGAAACTCACAGATTTCATTCTCTGAAGAAAATTGTATATTGGGGCAATTTTGGTAAAAATAAAATGGTAAAAATAAAAGCTGAATTCTATCTCCACTTATTGATTGTCACCCTTGTCTTAACAAAACAATGTGGATTTTATAAATAGCCTATTGATCAAAAAATAAATCACAAGAAAAATTGGAAAATATTAAAAATTCAGTGAATTGAAAGTTGATGCAACAGCTCCTGCACAACAAAAGCATAGAGGGACCACAGAGAGAAAGGCAGGAGAGATAAAGATATTCTAATGACAGGAACCCCATCCCTGATGCTACAAATTACAGTTAGGAAAAAGACTACTGAAGGACCACTTTGCCCCTGAGGCACAGGGGAAAAAAAGCCATAGTTTATTAGAGTGTCTAGATAAAAAAAGAACTAACCTTCAACCAAATGGTTAGGGGGGGCAGCGCTAATGGAAGACTCTCCGGAACCAGAGGGGCTATCAAGTACTTTTGTCTCCTACCTTGATAGCACAGAGAGGAGCAAGGTATGGGTGTCCTAACCAGTCTGCTACTTCAGTGAGTCCTTGGGACCTAGACCACACCAACCCCAAAGAATCACAAAATGCTGTGTTCTAAAAGATCAAGTAGAATATAAAGGGACCAGTCCTAGAGCATCTTGCAAATAACAGGAGAGCTACTGGAATAGCTGTGCAGAGATGCTAGCAAGTGCCAATGTTAATGTTGCCCTCTACTTTGATGGGCCAGACAGGGGCAGGGTCTGGCTACCCTAGGTGGCCTGCCACCTTAGAGGGCCCCAGGCCATAGCCCATCTAGTCCCAGTGCATCTCACATGACAGCCCCTCCACACACACACACTTGCTCAACTAAAGCTGTTCCCCTGAAGTGACCCTAGGATGGCATTTACCAGGACATACCCAAACAATGCTAGCCTATTACAGCTTCAGCCATCTCACCAAGGTGACATAGGGCTACACATATTCCAGCTCCAAATTACTCTCCAGGGCACTGAAGGAACACAACTTGCACCCAGCTCATCACCAAATGACCCACCAGGGTACCTGCTGAGCAGAGCACCCCCGGACAACCAGCCCACACCTGCATAAATGCCAGCCATTCCACCAGGATAGCCCCAGCATGAAATGCCCAACAACCAGTGGCCAATACCTAACACAACTCCAGCCAGCCAACCAGCCAAAGATGTCAAACTTGCACAGTCTACACAGGAGATGTTCCTACAAAATACTATTCCTTCAAATACCAGAGAAGTAGCTGTTCTGCTTAATCATAGAAATAAACACAGATAGTGAAACAAAATGAGAAGACAAAGCAGTATGTTCTAGATGAAAGAATAAGTTAAAACGTCCAAAAGAAGAACTAAATGAGAGGAGATAAGCAATCTATCTGATAAAGAGTTCAAAGTAATGGTCATAAATATGCCTAACAGAAGTTGAGAGGAATGGATAAACTCAGGGAGAACTTGAAGAGAAAGTGAGAAAATATATTCTAAAAAAATCACATGAAGAATACAATAACTGAAATGAACCCAGCAGATTAGAAGATGCAGATGAATGAATCAACAATCTAAAGGACAGAATAATGAAAGCTGACCAGCAAAAAAGAGAAAAAATGAGGATAGAGATAATTTGTTAATATTAAAAACATTAAATAAGGGTAGGTAAAAAATCTCTAGAACAAAAGCAAATCTACTAACATTTGTATTTAGGCATGCCAGGAGAACAGAAAGAAAGGGGTAGAGAATATTTGCATAAATAGCTGCATGACCCCACCTGAGGAAGGAAACAGACATTCCGTTCCAGGAACAATAGAGGGCCCCCAAAACGATGAAACCAAGAAGGTCCATACTAAGATACATAAAAATTAAAATTACAAAAAGTAACTATAAAGAGAGAATCTTAGAAGCACCAAGGATAAAGCAATTAGTTATAGACATGGAAAATGACTAAGTCTATTTAGCTAATTTTCAGCAGAAACTTTGCAAGCCAGAGAGAGTAACATGATATATTCAAAGTGCTGAAAAGAAAAAAAAAATCCTATGACCAAGAATGCTCTACCCAGCAAGGTTATCAACCAGAATGGAGGGAGACAGAAATTGTTTCCCAGACAAGAAAAAGTAAAGGATTTCATCACCACTAAAATAGCCTGTCAAGAAATGTTAAAGGAACTTCTTTAGTGGAAAAGAGAGAAGACCATAATTAGAAAACTTTTTCATAAGTGAAAAAAAAAAAAAAACATATAGTGAAAGTAGCTGATGAATCACTCACAAAGCTAATATGAATGTTAAAAGACAAAAGAAGTAAATCCATTATATTAAAAAATAGGATATCACAAAATAAAAAGATGTAGAATATTACATCATATACATCCAACTCAGGGGTGGGGTGGGGAATAAAAAAGTAGTACTTTTCCAATTTTTTTGAACTTAAGTGACATCAACTTAATAGATACTGCTATATACTTAGAAAGTGATATCTAAACCTCATGGTAACCATGAACCAAAAATCTAAAACAGATACACAAAAAATTAAGAAAATGAATTCAAGCATTGTACTAAACAACATTATTACTCAAACACATAAACACACAAACACACACACACACAGACAAGAACAGGAGAAGAAATGAAGAGGACTCTAATAACAACAAAATGGCAGGAGGTACACAGTACATATCTGCAGATAATTATTTTACATGTGAATAGATTAAATGTTCTAATAAAAATATATAGGGAGACTGAATGGATTAAAAAAAAAAAAAAAGACCTATCCATATCTTCTCTAAGACTCGCTTGAAACCTAAGTATACATACAGGAAATTAAGGCATGGAAAAATATTTCAAGCAAATGAAAGTGGAAAAGAAAACAAAAAAACAAAAAGCCTATGTAACAGTACTTACATCAGGAAATATACACTTTAAAACAATATATATGCCAAATTCAAAAAACAAAAACAAAAAAAATCCCAAATAAATAACCTTATGCTTACAGGGATGACAAAAGGAAAAAAAGAACAAAGCCCCAAATTAGTAGAAGGAAATTAAAAAATCAGAGTGAGGGATCTCTGGGTGGTGCAGCGGCTTGGCGCCTGCCTTTGGCCCAGGGCATGATCCTGGAGACCCGGGATCGAATCCCACATTGGGCTCCCGGTGCATGGAACCTGCTTCTCCCTCTGCCTGTGTCTCTGCCTCTCTCTCTCTCTCTCTCTCTCTCTCTGTATGACTATCATAAATAAATTTTAAAAAATTTAAAAAAATCAGAGTGAAAATAAAATGGATCAGAGAAAGAAAGAGATCAATGCAACTGAGAGCTGGTCCTATAAAAAAATAAAACAAAATAAATGGACTTCATGAACCCTTAGCCAGATTCATCAAGAAAAAAAGAGAGTACTCAAATAAAATCAGAAATTAAAGAGAATTCACACCAGAATACAAAGGATTGTAAGGCACTACTTTCAAAAATTGTATGTCAATATTGGACAACCTAGGATAAAAAAAAAAAAAAGTTCCTAGAAACATATAATCTTCCCAAAGTGAATCAGAAAGAAATAGAAAATCTGAAAAGAGGGATTACTGGGAACCAAATTGAATAGATGTTCAAAAAACACCCCAAAAACAAAAATCTAGGACTAAATATCTTCAATTATGAATGCTACCAAACATTGAAAGAATAATTAATACTTACTCTTCTCAAACTATTTCAACAAATAATAATGAAGGATACCTTCCAAATTTATTTTGTGAGGTTTTGATACTGAAGCCAAACAAAAATGCTACAGGTAAAACAGAAAACTACAGACCAGTATGTTTCATGAACATGGATGGAAAGTCTTCAACAAAATATTAGCAAGCTGAATTCAAGATGCTCTAAAAAAAAATCATTTACCTCACTTAAGTAGAAATTATCCCAGGTATGCAAGATTGGTTCAGTATCTGTAAATCAATTGATGTGTAAAACAAAACAAAAAAATAGAAACAGACTCATAATTATAGAGAGCAAACTAATGATTGCTACAGGGGATAAGGATGGTGGGATGGGACAAATAGATGAAGCAAAATAAGAGGTAAAAACTTCCATTTATAAAATAATTAACACATAGGGGATGAAAAGTACAGTATAAGAAACATAGTTCACAATGTTATAATAATGTTATATAGTGACAGACAGTAAATTCACTTATTATGGTGAGCATTGTGGAATTAATATAATTGTTGAATCACTCTGCTGCACACGTGAAACTAAGGGAGCATTGTATGTCAACTATATTTTTATAATAAATTTTTTTAAAAGAGAAAAAACAGAAAAAATTGAAAAAAACATTAAAAGATGAATTTAGCTAAATTGTAAGATGTAAGATTATATAAAAAGCAGCTAAAATAAAAGCAGCTGAATTTCTAGCAATAAATCAATAACAATTAAATTAAGAAAAACAAAACTACTTACAATAGAAGAATAGTATAAATTACCTAATTTTAAATAGAATGACATGCATTTGACTTTTACCCCAATTAGAAAACACTGTGATGGGGATTTTAAAAGAGGTTAAGATCATTGGAGGCATATACCATGATCACTGAAACTGAAACACTTTGTACTCTTAATATATTTATTCTCATAAAGGTGATCTTTTAAAAAATTGTTAAATTGATTCTAAAATATATACCTATATGTAACAGATAAAGAGTAGCCAAAAACAAATCTTGAAAAATATAAAACAACATTGAGACTTACATTACCCAACTTCAAGGCTAAAGCATGATCATAATAATAAGTATTGATATGAGGATGGGACAAAAAAAATTAAAATAATAAAAAAGAGTCCAAAAAGTGATGTATGTATTTAGAAACAATGGAATATTGACCAAGTCAGCTCAAAGGGGAGGAATGTATTTTCAATAATTTTTTTGGAGCTAAATAGATATATACATATAAAAAAAGGGGGGGGCACCTGGGTGGTTCAGTCTGTTAAGTATCCAACTCTGGCTTTTGGATCAGGTCATAAGGTCATCATTTCACTACCTGAAGTCAGGTACCCCACCGGGCTCCGTGCTGGGTGTGGAGCCCACTTAAGATTCACTCTCTACCTCTCCCTCTGCCCCTCTGCCTCCCACTTGCATGTGCTCTTTCTCTCCTTTGCTTAAAAAAAAAAGTTTTCTAAACACCTTCATAACATTTTGAATCAACCCTCATATCAAAAAAATCATTTTAAGAAGGCTCATATATATAAACACAATGTTCATAAATCTCCTAGTAGAACAAAGAATATATCCATGCCTTACATTGAGAATATTTTATTTGAAAGAAGACAAGAAAGCAATCGCTATAAACAAAAAAGTAAAACAAATAGTGACTTAATAAAGAATAAACATTTCTTTTCATCAAAAGAGAGATCAGTAGGGAAATCATAGACTAGACGAGGCAAAAAACAGTTGAAGAATAAGATCAAGCAATGATCTAATATGAAAAAAATATGTAAGGAACTTCTACACATCAATATTAAAAATAATTTAAAAAACAGGGTGCCTAAATGGCTCAATTAGTTAAGTGTCAGCCTGAGTCTCAGGATCGAGCCCTGCATTGGGCTCCCTGTTCAGCAGGAGTCTACTTCTCCCTCTGACCCTCTTCCTTATGCTCTCTCTCTCTCTCTCACTCTCTCTCATAAATAAATAAATAAATAAATAAATAAATAAATAAATAAATAAATATTTTTAAAAATATTTTAAAAAACAAAATTAGCGAAGATTTGAAAAATACTTCAAAAGATGTGTGCATATATATATTTGTTTATTTATTTGGTATGCATGGCCCATTTTTATGTATGTGGCAAATAAGCTTGTGAAAAGGCAAAAGACATCATTAGTAATTGAAGAAATGCAAATTGAAACAAGGTTGATACAACATTGTCTACCTACCAGAATAACTAAAATCAATTAGACTGAAAACAAATTCTGGCAAGATGCTGAATCATAGAGAATTTCACAGATTACTGATTGACGTGGAAAATGTATAACCAACTTGTAGGACGGTTGAGGATTTTTGTGAAAAGATAAACATTCCACTTCTAGGCGTTTATCTGAAACAAAAACCTAGAAATATAGAAAGACATACAAATATGTCCATAGCAGCCTATTCCTAGTAATTATGTAAATGTGCTAACTATCCACCGGCAGGACAGTAAACACCTTACATATATTCATATAATTGTATATTCAGTGATAAGTACTAATATAATTACTGATAGACCTACTAATATGCATGGGCTCAAAAATAATATAATCAAGAAAAGCCAGATACACGAAAAATACAAAATGTGTTCTATTTTTTCATAGGTACGACATCCAAGATGTATCAGGCAGCAATCATCTATGGCGAGTGTTGTCAGAAAGTGATTTAAGATCAGATGCAAGGTAACAAACTTGAAAAATGGGGAGTGAATTTCCGTATGGTTTGGGGGTGGCTACACGAGCATACATAATACTCAGAAGTCAACACATTGTCCATCGATATGTGGAGTTTATCAATTGATTTTAGGCCTCCCTAAGCAAGAAGTGCCCCATTTCTAGTTAGTCACAACCGCTGTTGAAAAGGTGGGTATTCTATTTTCTAATATTGAGAATTTGAGTCTGGACTTTGGGCCATATAGCATGTTAAGAAATAGTTTGGTAGAGATTTGAAGAGCTAAAGAGCTTTCTGCATTTCAACATATAAAAATGGCACATAAATATAAAGTGGTCTGGCCATATATAAGTTTTATGAGTAAGTGAGCTCAATTATTTTTTCAAAATTATTTACTGAGCATTGATAAAATCTGGATCTTGCTTAGTAGCAGACCTGACAAGGTCCCATTGTTTTGTGCAGAATTTTCACAAGTGACAAAAGTGTGGCAATAAATGGTTCACATAGTTTGAACCAGTCATGTGCTGGCTCAGCGCATAATATCAAGTAGTACACCGCTGAACAGCTCCCAGGCCAGGAGAGCCATTTGCAGGAAACATGGAACCCAGAGAGGGACATACAATGACTGGGTAACCTGTATCTTTATTTGTATCTATATTTATATCTATCAACATCTACCCACCCCCAGTAACCCTTCTCAAAAGGAACCAAAAACTAAACACTAAAACCTACTCTTTTTTTTTTCTCACTCCAAATATCTGGCACTATCCCCATGGTCTAATTACAGCCAGAAGTCTGGGCTCCAAAAACCCCACAGATGCCACACTATTGGGGGTGGGAAGTATTTAAGCACAGAGCAGAGTGGATGTGGATGGGGTTTGGATCTGGAGTGGGAAAAAAAGAAGGGTAATGAGCACAACTCCCTAATATTTTTTTCCCAAAAGAAAAATAAAATAAATACATTGGGGGTAATAGAAGAAATGAGGGCATTAAGATAGGTAAACTGCCTCTAAACCTAATGTCCTGTCAAGTTTTTCTTCCTGAAGTTAAATGAAAATATTTCTTCTATGTCTGTTAGCTCAATATTGCTGTCAAGGACTTGGAAGAGTTAGAGATTTTTTATCCTACTTTCAGTCTAACAAGTTAGCCTGCCCCGGTTTCATACATGGTGGCCAAAGACATAAGACTACTGGGTCAGGAGGAAAAAAGGTTTTTTTGTTTTGGTTTGGTTTTTTTGTTTTTTTGTTTTGTTTTGTTTTTTTGTTTTGTTTTGTTTTGTTTTTTTTAGCAAAAGCAATAGCCAGAAAATCAGCAACTGTAGTTGGTCCCTTCCCATTTCTCACAGAGTATTTATTATACACAGAGTAGGTGTATTACAAAAGAGGAACCCTGATGTTAAACAAAATTAAAAAACCCACCAATGTTTTTAGTGAGCTGCAGCCTGCTCAACCTATGCTCCAGGTACACTATTTTTCTTAAACTCGACAGTAAACGAACTTGCCTTTTGCTACCGAGGCAGACATTATCTACATCTTCCAAGGTTTTTGCTACAACTGCTAAAAAACAACAACAACAAAATAAGGCATTTGGAACACAGGCAGTCAGTACCTCTACTTGCAAGATGGGCAGAAATTTGAGATTCCCACAGAGAATATTCTCTTTCTTAAATATCACCTGTTTTTCTAGAATTCCATCACTATCCACAAACAAACAAAGATCTGGATTTTTTAGAAAATGCATAACATTTGTGAAGTTTCTACTGTTACATAAGAATACAAACATTCCTTAGGTTTTCTAGCCAAGACTCATTCTGTGGACAATTGGCAGGTACTTTGGTATAATGAAAAAAGGATTTGGTGACAGAGTTTTGAAATCTGTTAATGCCCATTATCTTTCTGCATGTTTTAGGGCTTCTCAGTGAGCTATATGAAAGAAGAATCTGAGTACTCTCTCCAACTATTCTATTTTTATAATAATGTCACAGGCAGGGTTAAGATATCATATCTCAGGGGTATTGATAGGTTACAACAGATGTGGCTCAGCATACTGCTATATTGGAGGAGTATATTTTCACAAAACTAACTAGTAAAAAATAAAAATGCAAAATTTGTCATCTTTCTTTCAAGCTGACCAGTTATTATGTTCCTCTGAGGCTCCAAGAAAAGCTAGACATAAACTTCAGCTATGACTAGCAGGAACAGAGAATTCTTTAACATCTGTGCCAGCTGTTCCTTTATTTGGACTACATTTAGCTTCTGAATTGGTGAAAAAAATGTTATCTTTAAATAAAAAGGTGATTTGAAGCTTGATTATTTTTTAGACTAAAATATGCTTCCTTTACTTCTATATATTGAGGCAACAAATAATAATAATTGTAATAACTTCCACACTAGGAAATAAAAAAAAATCTTGCAAAGTATACCTCCATAGATTAGAGCCTATTATTTCATGGTGGACAGGTAATTTCATAAATTTCAACGTGTTATCTCTAAGCATATGATATTCTCTCATGTTCTGGAGTCGTTTTCAGCATGCCTGCCAACATTTGGCATTTTCTACAATTTACTTGCAGGTATTGCACTGCAGCTTAAACCTTTAACTCAGAAAGACAGAAAAGGATTACTTTTTGTATAAGGGTTTCATTGTACAATATTGCAGGGAAATTCCTGAAGTTTATGCTCTTAAAAATTATGCTTATTTTTCTCATTTCTTTATTTTAAAGATTTATTTACTTATTTGAGAGGGATAGACAGCATGAGTTGGAGAGGCGGTAAGAGAATCTCAAGCAAACTCCATTGTTGAGCATTGAGCCCCATGTAGGGTTTGATCTCACAAACCTGAGCTCATGATGTGATCTGAAACCAAGAGAAGTTGCTTAACCAATTGTGCCACAAAGCGCTCCTATTTTTCTCATTTCTATCATTTTAATACTGATACTTGATTGTAATTTTTATATCATTGAACAGTATCAACATATTACTGAATTAAGAAATCTTTTTTGTCCTTCTACTCTCAATAAGAATATCTTTGGTGATTTGGGAAAGAGTTTTCTCAGTATTTATACAATTAATTGAGAACAAAAAACATAGAAAAGCACATGTAATGCATGTTTGGAAATGATACCTCTAACCTATGCATTGAAAGATATTCATGCCATAGCCAGATATCTGAAAATAGGATTTTCGATATACTAAGGCAAAGAGCATAGAGTGGTTTGAGGAAGGGTGGAGAATTTCAAACTTAAGTCAACTTTCTCCAACTGTTATCTTTCAGGTAAATGTAATAGCAATCTCATTAGGAGGGAAGGTGGATACTCCATAAGAAGAAAGCTAATAATACCCATAAAATAGTAAGTTTGATGTAATGAAAATGACTTCAAAAATACTACAAGGACTGGGGAAATACTGACATAAGCTAAAAGTTTTATTTTTTCTGATTTGAAGAAAATATTGTTGAAAAATGTATTCTTGACTTTACATGAGTCCCAAAGCTCTGAGAGTTTAGGATTTAAAATCAAGAAAGAAAAACACTATTATTTCTCTGTCCTAGACTTTCCTTTGTATTGCATGACTTTCATCCAACTTCAAATTCCACCCCCAGTAACAATAGCATCTAAACTGCATAGTTCATCATGGGCTTTCATAACTGTATTAGGCCAAGTAATATACTCTATATACATTTTTTTCCATTTTCCCAATGGATATACCATATACATTAACCAAATAATATATGCCATATTCTCATCCCTTTTTTCTCCATATCATTTTTTATATGATATTCTTCACAATGATTCATGTTCAATATTCAATATTGCAAAGTGGTCCTGAATTGTGTGGAATTTTTAAGGTATTGGGATTGCCCTGAGTTTCATTCATAAGTGTATAGAATGGCTCCCATTTTCCTGCCACTTGTGTTTGGCATTTTCAGAATGGCACCCAAAGAGTAGAATTACTGTCCCAATATTACAGAAAAACTTTAAATGAAAGCAGTATGCTCTTGTACTACTACCTTTCTCCTTATCCCATTTCCCTCCTGTCCTTTCTCTCCCTCTCCTCCCACCTCACTTTCCCTATTTTAATCCCTTTTCCTCCTTCTTTCCCTCCTCTCTTCTTGAGGGAGAGCATGTGCGAGCAGGGGATGGAAGGGAGAGAGAGAATCTTAAGCAGGCTCCACACCCAGCATGGAGCCCAACAGCAGTGCACAATCTTATGACCCTGAGATGATGAGCTGAGCTGAAATCAAGAATTGGGCACTTAACCGATTGTGACTCTCAGGTGCCCCTATTTTTCTTTTCATTTTAATCACCATTTATTTATTTATTTATTTATTTATTTGGAATTGAGCAGGAGTTTGGGGCATGGAAGTTCACCACAGGCTATCTCCCCAATCGTTTCCAATCTCATGTCCTCTTTTATCCCCACCAAAATCTTATTCCTTGTTTTCATTTTCCAATTTATTGAAACATTCCTTAATAAATTGTTTTCCCCCAGGATTTTATTTAACTTTTGCTATATATTGTGAAAATCTTTATTTGTAATGCTGAGATGAACCTAAGAATCTATTTTTTATTATGTGTTTATCATTGTGCAGACTGTTTTGAAAATATAAAAGAAGCATAATGTCCTGTTTACAAAAAGCTTATGATGCAGACTGACAAAAAATGAGAAATATAAATAATATATTACATAGAATTCAAGGTCTTCATTGTATAGAACAATTAGTAAATTACACTGCAAGACACAGAAATTATTCATTATAACCATAATATCAATATATTGCCATTATTATGCATGAGATATAAGATTAAAATCATTTTATAAACTATTAGAAAATAAAATATAAAAATTGAACTTATTAAGGATGGTTTTGCAGAAGAACAGGAGTCTATCTAATATGTAGGTAGAATGTTGACAATTTCTATTTAGAGAGGGAATTAGCAAAAAAAAAAAAAAGAATCAGATATATCATTATTTTAGAATAAATCCAGTAAGAATCTCTAGAATTGATGAAAAAAAAAATCAATCCCTGTTTTCTCCTGATTTCTAGGTAGTCAGTCAATCTATTTTAAGAAATAAAGACCCAAGATAGCTGCCTTTTTTTAGGAGGTTAAGAATAATACTACTTGCTAACCATTTCAAGGAAATAGGTAACATTTAATATGGTTGCTTCTGAGAAACTGAATAGTTCGTTACATCATCTAATGACTTCATGTGTCCTTTGTATGAAATGAGGCCTTAATTGTAAGACCCCAAGGCAACACTAACTTATATTAACTGAACCAGTCTAATTATGATATAAAGACAGATTTAGTACAGTCCTACCTTAGAGCTGTAGATTGTCTTAATATGTTCAATGGTAGGAATGTTTCTTAGTATGAATGAAATTAGAATGCTTCATGTTTCATAGCATATTATGTGTTTTCTAGTCATTGTTTTGTATATGGCTTGCACAATCAAGGTACTAAAATTAAAAGGTCGTATTGAATGAGATGCAATCCAAACTAGAAGTCCTAACGATGAGGGTTAACGAGGTGGAAGAACGAATGACTGACATAGAAGACAAGTTGATGGCAAAGAGGGAAACTGAGGAAAAAAGAGACAGACAATGAAAAGACCATGAGGTTAGATTAAGGGAAATAAACGACAGCCTGAGGAAGAAAAACCTACGTTTAATTGGGATTCCCAAGGGTGCCGAAAGGGACAGAGGGCCAGAATATGTATTTGAACAAATCATAGCTGAAAACTTTCCTAATCTGGGAAGGGAAACAGGCATTCAGATCCAGGAAATAGAGAGATTCCCCCCCCCCAAAATCAATAAAAACCGTTCAACACCTCGACATCTAATAGTTAAGCTTGCAAATTCCAAAGATAAAGAGAAGATCCTTAAAGCAGCAAGAGACAAGAAATCCCTGACCTTTATAGGGAGGAGCATTAGGGTAACAGCAGACCTCTCCACAGAGACCTGGCAGGCCAGAAAGGGCTGGCAGGATATATTCAGGGTCCTAAATGAGAAGAACATGCAACCAAGAATACTTTATCCAGCAAGGCTCTCATTCAAAATGGAAGGAGAGATAAAGAGCTTCCAAGACAGGCAGCAACTGAAAGAATATGTGACCTCCAAACCAGCTCTGCAAGAAATTTTAAGGGGGACTCTTAAAATTTCCCTTTAAGTAGAAGTTCAGTGGAACAATCCACAAAAACAAGGACTGAATAGATACCATGATGACACTAAACTCATATCTCTCAATAGTAACTCTGAATGTGAATGGGCTTAATGACCCCATCAAAAGGCACAGGGTTTCAGGCTGGATAAAAAAGCAGGACCCATCTATTTGCTGTCTACAAGAGACTCATTTTAGACAGGGGGACACCTACAGCCTGAAAATAAAAGGTTGGAGAACCATTTACCATTCAAATGGTCCTCAAAAGAAAGCAGGGGTAGCCATCCTTATATCAGATAAACTAAAATTTACCCCGAAGACTGTAGTGAGAGATGAAGAGGGACACTATCTCATACTTAAAGGATCTATCCAACAAGAGAATTTAACAATCCTCAATATATATGCCCCGAATGTGGGAGCTGCCAAATATTTAAACCAATTAATAACCGAAGTGAAGAAATACTTAGATAATAATACACTTATACTTGGTGACTTCAATCTAGCTCTTTCTACCCTCGATAGGTCTTCTAAGCACAACATCTCCAAAGAAACGAGAGCTTTAAATGATACACTGGACCAGATGGATTTCACAGATATCTACAGAACTTTACATCCAACTCAACTGAATACACATTCTTCTCAAGCGCACATGGAACTTTCTCCAGAATAGACCACATATTGGGTCACAAATCGGGTCTGAACCGATACCAAAAGATTGGGATCGTCCCCTGCATATTCTCAGACCATAATGCCTTGAAATTAGAACTAAATCACAATAAGAAGTTTGGAAGGACCTCAAACACGTGGAAGTTAAGGACCATCCTTCTAAAAGATGAAAGGGTCAACCAGGAAATTAAGGAAGAATTAAAAAGATTCATGGAAACTAATGAGAATGAAGATACAACCATTCAAAATCTTTGGGATGCAGCAAAAGCAGTCCTAAGGGGGAAATACGTCGCAATACAAGCATCCATTCAAAAACTGGAAAGAACTCAAATACAGAAGCTAACCTTACACATAAAGGAGATAGAGAAAAAACAGCAGATGCACCCTACACCCAGCAGAAGAAGAGAGTTAATAAAGATTCGAGCAGAACTCAACAAAATCGAGACCAGAAGAGCTGTGGAACAGATCAACAGAACCAGGAGTTGGTTCTTTGAAAGGATTAATAAGATAGATAAACCATTAGCCAGCCTTATTAAAAAGAAGAGAGAGAAGACTCAAATTAATAAAATCATGAATGAGAAAGGAGAGATCACTACCAACACCAAGGAAATACAAACGATTTTAAAAACATTATGAACAGCTCTACGCCAATAAATGAGGCAATCTAGAAGAAATGGATGCATTTCTGGAAAGCCACAAACTACCAAAACTGGAACAGGAAGAAATAGAAAACCTGAACAGGCCAATAACCAGGGAGGAAATTGAAGCAGTCATCAAAAACCTCCCAAGACACAAGAGTCCAGGGCCAGATGGCTTCCCAGGGGAATTCTATCAAACGTTTAAAGAAGAAATCATACCTATTCTACTAAAGCTGTTGGGAAAGATAGAAAGAGATGGAGTACTTCCAAATTCGTTCTATGAGGCCAGCATCACCTTAATTCCAAAACCAAAGACCCCACCAAAAAGGAGAATTACAGACCAATATTCCTGATGAACATGGATGCAAAAATTCTCAACAAGATACTGGCCAATAGGATCCAGCAGCACATTAAGAAAATTATTCACCACGACCAAGTAGGATTTATCCCCGGGACACAAGGCTGGTTCAACACTCGTAAAACAATCAATGTGATTCATCGTATCAGCAAGAGAAAAACCAAGAACCATATGATCCTCTCATTAGATGCAGAGAAAGCATTTGACAAAATACAGCATCCATTCCTGATCAAAACTCTTCAGAGTGTAGGGATAGAGGGAACATTCCTCGACGTCTTAAAAGCCATCTACGAAAAGCCCACAGCAGATATCATTCTCAATGGGGAAGCACTGGGAGCCTTTCCCTTAAGATCAGGAACAAGACAGGGATGTCCACTCTCACCACTGCTATTCAACATAGTACTGGAAGTCCTAGCCTCAGCAATCAGACAACAAAGAGACATTAAAGGCATTCAAATTGGCAAAGAAGAAGTCAAACTCTCCCTCTTCGCCAATGACATGATACTCTACATAGAAAACCCAAAAGCCTCCACCCCAAGATTGCTAGAACTCATACAGCAATTTGGTAGTGTGGCAGGATACAAAATCAATGCCCGGAAATCAGTGGCATTTCTATACACTAACAATGAGACTGAAGAAAGAGAAATTAAGGAGTCAATCCCATTTACAATTGCACCCCACAGCATAAGATACCTAGGAATAAACCTAACCAAAGGGGTAATGGATCTATACCCTCAAAACTATAGAACACTTCTGAAAGAAATTGAGGAAGACACAAAGAGATGGAAAAATATTCCATGCTCATGGATTGGCAGAATTAATATTGTGAAAATGTCAATGTTACCCAGGGCAATGTACACGTTTAATGCAATCCCTATCAAAATACCATGGACTTTCTTCAGAGAGTTAGAACAAATTATTTTAAGATTTGTGTGGAATCAGAAAAGACCCTGAATAGCCAGGGGAATTTTAAAAAAGAAAACCATATCTGGGGACATCACAATGCCAGATTTCAGGTTGTACTACAAAGCTGTGATCATCAAGACAGCGTGGTCCTGGCACAAAAACAGACACATAGATCAATGGAACAGAAGAGAGAACCCAGAAGTGGACCCTGAACTTTATGGTCAACTAATATTTGATAAAGGAGGAAAGACTATCCATTGGAAGAAAGACAGTCTCTTCAATAAATGGTGCTGGGAAAATTGGACATCCATGTGTAGAAGAATGAAACTAGACCACTCTCTTTCACCATACACAAAGATAAACTCAAAATGGATGAAAGATCTAAATGTGAGACAAGATTCCATCAAAATCCTAGAGAAGAACACAGGCAACACCCTTTGTGAACTCGGCCACAGTAACTTCTTGCAAGATACATCCACAAAGGCAAAAGAAACAAAAGCAAAAATGAACTATTGGGACTTCATCAAGATAAGAAGCTTTTGCACAGCAAAGGATACAGTCAACAAAACTAAAAGACAACCTACAGAATGGGAGAAGATATTTGCAAATGACGGATCAGATAAAGGGCTAGTTTCCAAGATCTATAAAGAACTTCTTAAACTCAACACCAAAGAAACAAAGAATCCAATCATGAAATGGGCAAAAGACATGAAGAGAAATCTCACAGAGGAGGATAGACATGGCCAACATGCACATGAGAAAATGCTCTGCATCACTTGCCATCAGGGAAATACAAATCAAAACCACAATGAGATACCACCTCATACCAGTGAGAATGGGGAAAATTAACAAGGCAGGAAACCACAAATGTTGGAGAGGATGCGGAGAAAACGGAACCGTCTTCCACTGTTGGTGGGAATGGGACCTGGTGCAGCCACTCTGGAAAACTGTGTGGAGGTTCCTCAAAGAGTTAAAAATAGACCTGCCCTACACCCAGCAATTGCACTATTGGGGATTTACCCCAAAGATTTAGATGCAATGAAACGCCGGGACACCTGTACCCCAATGTTTATAGCAGCAATGTCCACAATAGCCAAACTGTGGAAGGAGCCTCGGTGTCCTTCGAAAGATGAATGGATAAAAAAGATGTGGCTTATGTATACAATGGAATATTGCTCAGCCATTAGAAACGACAAATACCCACCATTTGCTTCAATGTGGATGGAACTGGAGGGTATTATGCTGAGTGAAGTAAGTCAGTCGGAGAAGGACAAACATTATATGTTCTCATTCATGTGGGGAATATAAATAATAGTGAAAGGGAATATAAGGGAAGGGAGAAGAAATGTGTGGGAAATATCAGAAAGGGAGACAGAACATAAAGACTCCTAACTCTGGGAAATGAACTAGGGGTGGTGGAAGGGGAGGAGGGCAGGGGGTGGGGGTGAATGGGTGACGGGCACTGAGGGGGGCACTTGACGGGATGAGCACTGGGTGTTATTCTGTATGTTGGTAAATTGAACATCAATAAAAATACATTTAGAAAAAAAAAGATTGTATGAATCGCTTTTGAAGCTAGTATGAAAGTTAAAAGACAAAAATAGTAAAATAAATTATAACTAAAATTTAGTTCAGAAACTAAAAGAAGTTTGTGAAATGTGACATCATATACATAAAACAGTTAATTGGGGAATAAAATGTAGTTATTTCAGATTCTGTTTGAACTTCAATGACAATCAATATATACTTTATATATTTAGGATGTCGCTTATATAACCCATACCCCAAACATATACTAGATACACAGTAAGGAAAAGAATAAAGGAACTCAAGAAAAGCATCAAACCATAAGGGAAGAGAGCAAGAGAAGAAACAGGGAAGAACTTCAAAAACAATCAGAAAACAAATAATAAAATGGCAATATGTATAAACTTATCAATAATTACTTTACATGTAAATGAATTAAATACTCCAATCAAAAAGACATAAAGTGACTGAATGTATTAAAACAAGACTCATTTCTATGTTGCCTACTAAAAATTCACTCAGACCTCAAAGAACTACAGAATGAAAGTGAACGCTTAATTTATTTCATTCAAATGGAAGTAAAATAAAAATTTTAAAAAGTGAAGTTAGCAATAGTTATATCAGACAAAATAGACCTTAAAACAAAGACTGTTACAAGTCCTAAAAAGGCACATATGATAAAATAATTAATTTAAAAAGAGAATATAATAATTTAACAATCTATATTCCCAATGTATAAGTACCTAAATATATAAAGCAAATATTAACAGACATAAAAGGAGAAATTGACAGTAATGCAACAATACTTTGGGTCAATAAAGAAATCAAAAAAAGAAATAAAAAACAAAAACAATGGTGACAAATAGAAGTAGAAAAAAAAACTTTGAAATGAAGCAAAACTGATTTAAGAGGGAATTACCATAGATACCATAATACAGGCCTACCTTAAGAATCAAGAAAAATCTCAAATTTTTAGAGAATAGTAGAAAAACAAAGTCAAAAGTTAATAGAATGAGAGAGAAAACAAAGATGCAGCATAAATAAATGAAATAATGATTAAAAAACAAGATGATCAGTAAAACCAAGAGCTGTTTTTAAAAATATATAAACAAAATTGATGAACATTTAATCAGATTCATCAAGAAAAAAGACTCAAGTAAAATCAGATATTAAAGAGAATTAACAATGTATTAACCAAAGATCCAAAGATTATGAGAATACTACGAAAAATTACATGTTAACAAATTGGAAGACTTGAAGAAATGGATAAATTCCAAGCAACCTACAGTTTTCTAAAACTAAATCAGGAAGAAATAGAATATCTGAAGACAATGGTGTACCTGGGTGACCCCAGACTTCAGCTCGGGTCTTGATCCCAGAGTCCTAGGATTGAGCCCCTGTATCAGACTCCTTGCTGAACCAGGAGTTGGCGTCTCCCTCTCCCTCTGTTGCTTCCCCTACTTGTACTCTCTCTCTCTGTGACAGATAAATAAAATCTTTTTAAAAAATCTTTAAAAAAAGAAAATAAAATTTTTTAAAAAAGAAAATAAAAACTAGTAACAAAATTGAGTTGGTAGCCAGAAAACTCCTAACACAAAAGTCCAGGACCAGATGGCTTCACAAGTGATTTCCACCACACGTTCAAAGAAGAATTACAATTTTTTTTTTCCAAACTGTTCCAAAAAAATAGAAGGAAAGCTTCTAAATTCATACTGTGAAGTCAGCACTACTGTAATACCAAAACCAAAGACATTTGAAAAAAGAAAATGATAGGGGTATGTGGATGGCTCAGTCAATTAAGCATCCAACTCTTGATTTCAACTCAGGTCATGATCTCAGGATTGTGGGATCAAGCCTCACCTCAGGCTCTGCATTCACTGCAGTCTGCTTATCTCTCTCCCTCTGCTCCTCCCCCAACCCTCTTTCTCTTGAAAGAAAGAAAGAAAAAGAAGAAAGAAAGAAAGGAAGAAAGAAAAAAGAAGAAAGAAAGAAAGAAAGAAAGAAAGAAAGAAAGAAAGAAAGAAAGAAAGAAAGAAAGAAAGAAACTAACTACAGGCCAATATCTCTCATGAATATAGATGAAAAAATCCTCAACAGAATATTTGCACACAGAATTGAATAATACATTAGAAATGTCATGATTAATATATATATATATATATATATATATATATATATATATATAGTTTATTTATTTGAAAGAGAGAGATAGCAAGAGAGAGCATAAGAGAGGGGCAGGGGAGGGGAGAAGCAGTTGGCCTGCTGAGCAAGAAGCCAGACATGGGGCCCAATCCCAGGACCCTGGGATCCTGACCTGAGTCTAAGGCTGGTGCTTAACCAACTGAGCCACCCAGGTACCACAGTCATTCTAGGGATTTATTCTAGGGATGCAAGAATTATTCAATAATTGCAAATCAATCAATGTTAAATAATTAACAAAATAAAGGATAAAAGCATATGATCATCTCAAAACATGCAGAAAAAAAGTGACAAAATTCAACATCTGTTCATGATAAAAGCACCTACCTGAGTAGATTTAGAGGGAATAGACTGTAACATAATAAAGGCTACACACACACACACACACACACACACACACACACACAGCTAACATTATACTCAATGGAGATAAGATGAAAGTTTTTTTCTCTAACATTGGGAAATGGCAGGTGTGTATATTCTTTCCACTTATCGTTAACATTATGATCAAAGTTCTAGACAGGAATCAGACAAGAAAAAGAAATAAAAGGCATCCATATAAGGAAGAAATAAAACTGTCACGATTTGCAAATGATATAATACTATTTCTAGAAAACCCTAAAGAACTACTATCACTAATAAGTGAATTCAGTATAGTTGCATGATTACAAATTAATGTCCAGAAATCTATTATATTTCTATACAATAATAATGAAATAGTTCAAAGAAAAATTAAACAAGCTCACGATTGCACCAAAAAGAATGTGATACTTAGGAATAAATTTAATAAAGGAGATGAAAGGACTATATTCTGAAAACTATTAAGATATTGTTGAAAGTATATGAAGACAACACATGCAAAAAATGAAAAGGTACCATGTTGATTAATTGGAAGAATGTTGTTAAAATACCCATACTACCCAAAGCAACCCAGGGATTCAATGTGTTCCCTATCAAAATACCAGTAGTACTGGAGCACCTGGGTGGCTCAGTGGAGTACCTGACATTTGATTTCAGTTCAGGTCATGATCTCAGGGTCCTGGGATTGAGCCCCACACTGGGCTCCATGCTCACTGAGGAGTCTTCAGGATTCTCTCACTTCCTCTACCCAATCCCCAGGTATTCTTTCCCTCAAATAAAAAAAACAATCTTTAAAAGAAACAGTATTTTTCACAGAAGTAGAAGAAATGATCCTAACATTTGTATGGAATCATAAAGACCATGAATAGCCAAAGAAACACTGAGACAAAGGATTTCAAGATACATCACAAAACTATCATAATTAAAATACCATGCTATTGCCACAAAATAGTTACATAGATTTATGGAACAAGGTGGAAGACTCCAGAAACAAACCCATGATTATATGGTCAATTAATCAACAACAAAGGAGATAAAAATAGATAGTGGGGAAAAGACAGTCTCTTTAATAAGTGGTGTTGAGGAAAATGGACATTTACATGCAAAAATGAAAGTGGCCTACCTTATACCATACAAACACACACGCACAAAAACCTCTCAAAATGGATAAAAGACTTAACTATGAGACATGAAACATTAAAACTCATAAAAGAAAATAATAGGCAGCAATATCTTGGGCATTGGCTTAACAAAGTATTTATGAACATGTCTCTTCAGGAAAAAAAAGAAAAAAACTGTTTAGGCTACAACAAAATAAAAGTTTTTTCCTTAATGTTTGTTATTAATTGTTTTATATATCTGGGTGCTCCCATGTTGAGTATGTAAATATTTACAATCATTACATCTTGTTGGATTGTCCCCTTTTTGATTATAGAATGACCTTCTTTGTCTCTTTTTACATTCTCTGTTTTAAAGTCTAGTTTGTCCTATATAAGTATTGCTACTCTGGCTTTAGTTTGTTGTCCATTTATGTGATAAGTTTCTCCATGCTCTCATTTTCATTCTGTGGGTGTTTTTAGGTAAAAAATCAGTCTCTTGTAAGCATCGTGCAGATAGGTCTTATTTTGTTTTGTTTTGAACCATTCTGACACCCATGTTTTTGATTAGCGTGTTCATTTGCATTCAAAATAATTATTGATAGTTATGTATTTATTGCCATTTTATTATTTGTTCTGTTCCAGTTTCTAGAAATTTTCTCTGATTCTTTGTCACTTTTGGACTCTTTTTTTTGCACTCAAAGTATCCTCTATAATATTTCTTGTACATATGTTTTAGTGGCCATGAACTCCTTAGTTTTTGTCTGGGAAGCTCTTTATCTCTCCTTCTATTCTGAATGATAGTCTTACTGGATTGAGTACGCTTGACTGCAGATATTTCCCAATCAGCATGTGGAATATATCATGCCACTCCCTTCCAGCTTGCCAAGTTTCTGTTGAGAAATACCCAGCTAGCCTTATTGGTCTTCTCTTCTAAGTTAAGGACTTATTTTTCCTTGCTGCTTTTTGAATATTTTCTTTATCACTATATTTTGCAAATTTAATTATGTCTTAGTGTTGGGCCGCTTTTGCTGAATTTGATGGGAATTCTCTGTGACTCTTAGATCTGAATGTCTGTTCCCTTCCACAGATAAGGGAGGCTTTCTATTTTCTTTTTTTTTTTTTTAATAAATTTTCTGCCTCTTTTTTTTGCTCTTCTTCTTCTGGGACTCCTATAATACAAATTTTATTGTAATCGATGGAGTCACTAAGTTCTCTAAGTCTATTCTCATGTTGCATAATTCTTCTCTCTTTTGTTCAGTTTCATTAATTCCCATTAGCTTGTCTTCTAGGTTACTAATTCATTACTCTCCTTCCTCCAGCCTGCTGTTCATTGCATCAAGGGTTTTTTCAGTCTTGTTTATTTCATTCCTCATCTCTGATTCTCTTTTTACTCTTTTATCTCTATATTAAGGTTCTCACTGACTTCTTCTTTTCTCAAACCCAGTGAATATCTATCTTCATGATTGTTGCTTTAAATTCTCCATCAGACATGTTACTTACATATGTTTCACTTAGATCTCTGGCTGTGGTCTTATCAGTTCCTTCATTTGAAACAAATGTCTCCAACTTGGCATTTTGTTTAAGTTTCTGCCTTCCTTTCTGTATTAGAAAGTCCAGCCGTGTGTCCTGCTCCTGAAGGTAATGATGTCATGGAGAAGAAGTCAGGTAATGCCCAGGGTCTGGTGTTTTGGGGACTATCTCTGGTGTGTGCTGAGTGTACTCTGTTCTGCTTTGGTTACTCTGTCCTTCAGGCCAGTCATATGCAGAGCTCATCCAGTCTACTGTGGATAGTGTTTGGTCTCTGGCCTGAATGTGAGAATTTTAACTAGGTGTGCTCCAGTCTGCCTGTGAAATGACACCTGACACCAAATCCACCAGAACTCAGGCTCTGTAGGACTCTGGTTGGGAGACACAACATGGGCAGGGATTTCTCCTGTTTTTTTTGTGGGAGGAGATGGCCATTCTGGGACTAAGGCAAACTTGTCTGAGAGGGGCAATACCACCAGAGCAGTGGGGTAGGTGGTGGTGGTATAAGCGAGTGGGGTAGCCAGGGTACATACTGAACTGCTTCCCTCAAGTGGCTTTGTGTTTATGCTGGGGGCAGGGAAGGAAATGGCAAGAGCCAGCTCATCGAGTGGGATTTATTCCTTGGTTGCAAGTATGGGTCAATATTTTCAAATCAATCAATGTGATACACCTTATCAATAAAAAAATTAAGAATCATATCATCATTTCAACAGATTACAGAAAAGCACTTGGCAAAGTACAACATTGATTTATGATAAAAAACACTGAAGAAAGAAGTTTAAAGGGGAGATACTTAAACATTATAAAGTCCAAATATGAAAACTCCACAATTAATATCCTCAGTGGGGAAACAATGAAACAGCTTTCCTTTATGGTCAGGAACAAGACAGGATGTCCACTTACACCACTGTTCTTTAACATAGTAGGGGAAGTCTTAGCCACAGCAATCAAACAACAAAAAGAAATAAAAAGTATCCAGATCAGCCAGAAAGAAATAAAACTTTCACTATTTGCAGATGACATGATTCTATATATAGAAAACTCAAGAGGCTCCAACAAAAAAATCTGTTCCTAGGAATAAATCAAACCAAAGAAGTAAAACACCTGTACCTTGAAAGCTATAAAACACTGATGGAAGAATTGAATATAACACAAATAAATGGAAAAACATTCCATGCTCATGGATTGGACGAACAAATATTGTTAAAATGTCTATCCCAGTCAAAGCAATCTACACATTTAATGTAATCTTTATCAAAATATCAACAGCATTTTTCACAGAGCTAAACAATCCTAAAATTTGTATGGAACCAGAAAAGACCCTGAATAGCTAAAGCAACCTTGAAAAAGAATCTTAATCATATCTAGAGATGTCACAAATCCAGACTTCAAGTCTTGTTGCAAAGCTCTAGTGATCAAAACAGTATAGTATTGACAGAAAAATAGATACATATATCAATGAAACAGAATAGAAAACCCAGAAATGAATCCACAACTGTATGGTTGACTAATCTTTGACAAAGGAGGCAAGAATATCCAATGAGAAAAAGGCAGTCTTTTGAACAAATAGTTTTGGGAAAACTAGGCAGCAACATGCAGAAAAATGAAACTAGACCATTTTCTTATACCAAACAAAAAAGTAAATTCAAAATAGATTAAAGATCTAAAAGTGGGCAACCCCAGTGACCCATTAGTTTAGCACCACCTTCAGTCCGGGGTGTGATCCTGGAGACCCGGATCCTTGCATGGAGCCTGCTTTTCCCTCTGCCAGTGTCTCTGCCTCTCTCTCTCTCTCCTCTCTCTCTCTCTCTTTCTCTGTCATGAATAAATAAATAAAATCTTAGATCTAAATGTGACCCCTGAATCCATAAAAATCTTAGAGGAAAACACTGGCAGTTACCTCTTTGACATGAGCTATAGCAACTTCCTTAAGCTATGTCTCCTGAGGCTAGAGAAAAAAATAAATTATTTAGATTTCATCAAAATAAAAATCTACACAGCAAAGGAAATCAACAAAACTAAAAGGCAATTTAGGGAATGGGAGAAAATATTTGCAAATCACATATCTGATAAGGATTGGTATCCAAAATCTATAAAGAACTTATAGATTCAACTTATAAATCAATACCCAAAATGAATAATCCAATTTTAAAAATGGGCAGAAGACATGAGTAGACATTTCTCCAAAAAAGATATGCAGATGGCTAACAGATATACGAAAAGATGCTCAACATCACTCATTATCAGGAACATACAAATCAAAACTACAACGAGTTATCACCTCACACCTGTCAGAATGGCTAAAATCAGTAGCACAAGAAACAACAGGTGCTGGTGAGAATGTAGAGAAAAAAGAACAAATGTTGTTTTGGGAATGCAAACTGGTATAGCTGCTCTGGAAAACAGTATGAAGATTCCTAAAAAAGTTAAAGATAGAACTACTCTATGATCCAGCAATTCCACTATTGAGTATTTACCCAAAGAATAAAAAAAAAGATACTAAATCAAATACATAAGTGCCCTGGTGTTTATAGCTTCATCATCTGCAATAGCCAAATTATGGAAATAGTCCAAGTGTCCATCAACTGATAAACGGATAAAGAATATGTGGAGTGTGTGTGTGTGTGTGTGTGAGTGTGTGTGTGTAATGGAATATTACTCAGCCATAAAAAGAATGATATCTTACCACTTCCAATGACATAGATAGAACTAGAGAGTGCTGTGCTTAGTGAAAGTAGTCAGAGAAACATAATACTATATGGTTTCATTAATATATTGAATTTAAGAAACCAAACAAATGAGCAATGGGGAAAAAAAAAAGAGAGAGGAGGGGGCAAACCAAGAAACAATTTGCTAACTATAGAGAACAAAGTAATTATTACTAGATAGCAGTGGGTGGAGCGATGAGTTAAATAAGTGATGGGGATTAAGGATTACACTTGTGATGAGCACTGTTTTTTTATGGAAGTGTTGAATCACTATTTTTATACCTGAAAATGATGTTACAGTGTATATTAACTAACTGGAATTTAAACAAAAACTTAAACAATAAAAAGATTTTGCATAGCAAAGGAAGCCATCAATGAGATGGAAAGGCAATATACTAAATGGAAGAAGATATTTGCAAATGTTATATTGATAAGGGGTTAATATCCTATATATATATATATATATATATATATATATATATATATATATATAAAGAACTAAATGGAAGAAGAACTAAATGGAACTAAATGGAAGAAGATATTTGCAAATGTTATATTGATAAGGGGTTAATATCCTATATATATATATATATATATATATATATATATATATATATATATATAAAGAACTTCTACGTTTCAACACCAAAACCACAAGTTGATTAAAATAGGCAGAAGACCTGAATAGACATTTTTCCAAAGAAGATATATAGATGGCCAATGACACATGGAAAGATGCTAAACATCACTAATTATCAGGAAAATGCAAATCAAACCCACAATGGGATAGCACCTCACACCTCTCAGAATGGCTATTATCAAAACGACAAGAAATAGTTATCAGTGAGGAGGTGGACAGCTCCACCCTTGTGTAATACTAACAACAATGAAAATTTGTGCAATATCTGTAGAAAATAGTATGGAGGATCCTCAAAAAACAACAAAAATAGAAATATACAATTTCATAATTCTGGGTATTTACTCAAAGAATGAAAACACTATTTCAGATAGATATTGCACCACTAGGTCAACTTTAATATCTATTGATAGATGAACAGATAAAGAAGATGGAGTTTGTTTCCACGAAGATAGTCTATTAAAAAATGAACTTTGAAAAATGAGTAAATTGAAGATCAGGGAGGTTATCTTACAATTTATTATACCTCAGATTGTAACTCAGAATCTGAGTTGGCTCATGTGATCCATGATCAAAATCATTATGACTTAACCAAAATTTAAGAATATTAGAAAATGTTCACTGGCAAGAGCTAGTCACCTTTTATCAGATAAAAGGAATTTGGATTTTTGCCATTTAAGTAAAAATAGAAAGGAATATCTTAGTAAAAAGAATGGTATCTATGTTCCCAGTGATAACAGTACAGGAGTATGAGGTATTAGCAAATAATAATAATTTAGAGGTCTTAGTAGGAGTAAAAACATAAGGCAAAATGGTAGAAATGTGTTTGATATGATACAGATAGAATTTTTAATAGTGTTAAAATATTGTGGTTATTTCCAGTTATATGAATTTGTTTTATTTATCCTACAATGCAGGATTTTTAACAAGCTATAGTCTGTATATGATTTTTAACTTTAAATATACACCCTTTAATATATTTTTTGTAGTTAAAAAATACTGTGTCTTAGATGTTCAGTATATTCTTCATAGTTAATAAAATGCAAATGTTAGAAAGGAACAGATTTTAGTGCTCTAGTAGCAAAGTAATAAAAAACATCAGAGTCTTAGTGCATAGTCTCATTTTATATTTTAAAGACATTCATCTATGTTATGAGTTTTTAAATGGCCAATCATTTTTATGCATAATGTCACAATATTTTTCATCCAGGAAATATATATAACTTTCCTTGACTATTTAAATACCTTCTGAGAAGTTCATAAAAGTACTTCAAGAAAAATTATAATTTTATTTCAATATGTATTAGGCTGTCATTCATTGTTCCAGAAAAGGAATTATGCTCTCTCTTACCATATATAAAGTACATAGACATTTATCTTAACTCATAAAGGCATTTAGAATAAATGAAAGATTCCCAAATTTACTAAGCTCTACGAAATCAGACAGGAGTTATCTAAAAATTGTTTGTAAAGAACTAAAAAGATATTGATAAAGAAAACAACCTAATGTTTCCTAATCTAATATTTAGATTACAATAACCTATGGTGCAAACATCAAGATTCCCACATTGTATAATATTCCCACCAAAATATTTTTGTAACTTTGATGTACAAAATAGAAACAATCTGGTTTTCAGCAGACAGTTTAGAATAACAACTCTGTAGATTTTAAATAAATAAATATGCATGGACTGTGCCTTTTGCCTATTACCGCCTCATAATTTCTTTGCAGAGTTGACTATTACCTATGGTTCAGCTCTAAATTCTGTTCCATAAGTCAATTAAACCTATAGGAAATATTCCATGGAAAAAGTCTACTTGCACTATAAGAGAAATTAGCAGGGTGATGTTATGCCAAATATTGTTTTAAAAATTCCTTTAAAAAAAATAAAAATAAAAATAAAATAAAAATTCCTTTTAGCCTTTACTAGTCCACTTTAATTGGTTCCAGGTCGGAGGTAGCAACACTTAGATATGCTCCATCCTCCATCCTTCGTGCATGACTTATCCTTCAAAGCTATAGTACAAAACTTACTACACATGCTATGCTTACATTTATTGTGCATAAAAACTGTAGTAAGCAAAGATGACATTGTAGATGAGATCTCTCTGTGTATACAGGTGTGTGCGTTTGTATAAGTTTTTCCATAAAGATGAGTATGTATCAGTACATATACAAGAATCCACTTAGTTCTACCTCTAGTGGGAGGGTCAGGAGACATACTTGAAATTTGGATTGCACTCTCTTCTGCAACTTATTACAAGTTTTGTTCTTCACATATCTGGTTTACTATATCCACTTATTTATCCATTCATTTAATAAGCATGTTTTTAATACTCGTGTCAGTTTTTCTAATTTTACCTTTCTTATGTAGATGTCTACATAGAGAACAGAGTGAGGGCTTAAGAAATAAGATGTGTCCTACTGGTGAATGTGGCATTGTGACAAATGACAAAAGATGTTTATTTTCAGTGATACTGATAAAAATGAAGGGAAGAACCTCATACCTATTCATCTAGAAAATGATGCTAAATTTTTTTTAAAGATGCCAGTATAAACCAAATAAAATGGCATAGCAACAAACAAACAGTGAAGATGTGAAGGATAATCTTTACTACTTCCAAGTGATTTCCAGAGCCTGGGTCTACTTAGCCTGCACATACATTATGGATATATTATGAACATTTAAAAAGTCAGATTATCATGTTTGGTTTCTAATAAAAGGTATTTAGAGATATAAAAATAAAAAAAACTATATATTCCAACTTTAAGTGGAATGTTCTTGGTTGACAAGTTTGGATAAATAATTATAATAATGGAGGATAAGTTAAAGGGAAAGAAAAGGGAGAATATTTTTTTTAATCAGTGATTCATAAGGAAATGATAGAAAAATAAAAGAAGGACAATTTATAATAAGTAAATACTGAGAATATTTCAAATTTGTAAAAGGTAAAGGGAATTTTCTATAGAATATTTACTGTAGGTTTAATTAACTTATAGCACAGAAGTTAGAGCTGAACCACAGGTAATAACTGTCTCTGCAAAGAAATTATGAGTTAGTCATAGGCACAGAAATCACAACAAATTCCACAGTGAATATTGCCAGAAACTCACACTTATGCATATTATATTAAAACTGGGAAACAACAAAAATTATGCTGAGATAAAGTAAGCATACATATGCCAAATTACAGTTCAACCAGCAGTGATTCTTAATGTCAACTTTGGATGCCAAAAGATAATGGATTAATATCTTAGAATTGTTTTGAGAATAAAATTGGGGCAAAGGCATCTTTTTTGTAATTAAATTATTATTTTTTTTTATAAATGGAATAGCATCAAGTTTTACTAATAAACAAAAGAGAAGATTTTTGTGACAAAATCACCCTTCTCAAAGGAAATGCTAAATGGTGTACTTCAGGGGGGGAGACCATGAACACAAAATAAAAATTTGAGATGCAAGAAAGAATGATGAGCAAGGTAAATATGAAGTACATGTTTAAATAAACATTGATTGCATTTAATTTGGAAGATTATAAACATAGACTGTTATACAAAGTAAGATGTGAATTGGAAGGAAGTGACTAGAATTAAAGTATTCTAAGGCCATAATATTTTGGAAGAAAGTAAATATACTGAATTACATTAAATATTGTTAAATTTTAAAGGCAATAAAAGTAGAGTAAGTAGAAAGTAGTAAATAAATAAAAATGAAATATAAGTAAGTATAATACACATAAATTAATATAGACAATTTGGGGAAGATAAGAAATCATTTTACTAATATAATTAAATGATAAAAAGCTGCCGAGAAGTTTGGGACTAAATATGTACCAAGATTGTAGGCTTAATATAGTGTACTGTAGAGATTTGAAAATATTTTAAGTTGATGCAAAATTACTATCTTGTATTTAGAATGATGATATCAGATACACACTACTATTCTCAGTAATTTGATAATGTAAGATTGACAGAAATTTAGAAAAAATATTTTTAAAAAATCTTTAAAAAATGAAAAAAGTAGTCACCAAATCATAAAGGATAAAATTTAGATTCAAAAGATGTCTCTGGGGATGGAATCAGGGAGATGTACTCATGGTGCTTGCTGTGGAGTGAGTACTTGAGTGTTTATTGCATTAGTCATTGTATCATTCTGCTTCTATTGAGGGTTTACTAGAACACATAAAAAGAAAACCACCAATGAATGGATAACAGAATGAAATTCACCTACAAAGTTTCTAGTCTTTTGAAATATCAATTGCAATAACCACAGATTAAAAGTTGAAACTAAATTAATGACCATCTTATTTAAGAAGAATAAATTTAAAAAAAAGAATAAATTTTGTCTTTCATATTCGAATAACAATCTTATAGTTCTGACATACTGAGGTTTATTAAAATTTCAAGTGCTGTATATTACTTATTTTCATGCCATGTATTCATATACTATTTGAAAAAGTAAAATGACGTTCAATCTGTCAGTTAGTATATGAATACAGACTTTCTTGTTATATTAAGACGAGGGAATCAATGAAGGATTTAATCTTGAGATCAATTTCTATATCTATTTAATGCACAGCCCCATACACATCTGGAGTAACTTCAAGGTTCACATGCCTCATAGATTGACATACACTTGTTTAAATAACTAGGTGTGATTTGACTTTTTTTCATCAGCTGAAATTATTCCATATAATGTTACAAGAAATTATTCCATGTAATGTTACAATGCTATACTCTGCTTTTTACTGTTTTTTTGATTAAGGTCAGTATTGACCCCAAGATATCTTTAGCATGGAAGGTCAGTCAATATTTCAAATATTTTGTTCAACAATATATTTTGATATTAGGTATACATAATAATTATTAATATGATACTCTCTTATAAAGACTAAGAAAATATCTATAAATTATAATGAGTTACCAACATGGACAAAATTACTGTTTACGTGTTGCATATATTGAAAGAAAAACATTATCTTATTTTAATTGGATTTGCTTTAATTACCACATTGCGTGTGTGACACTGTAGGGAAGATAGTTTCTGCACAGTTAAGACATTCTAAACAAATTTTACTGAAACTTGAAGCCTGGGCAAAAAACATGTTTTGAAAGGTAATTTA
The DNA here is from genome assembly GCF_003254725.2 of Canis lupus dingo. Taxonomy (NCBI): domain Eukaryota; kingdom Metazoa; phylum Chordata; class Mammalia; order Carnivora; family Canidae; genus Canis; species Canis lupus. Next base: position 3,752,223 of record NC_064279.1, on the reverse strand, counting down.
TGACTAATTAGACAGAGAGAGCCCCAGAGAGATTTACTTCCTGAGGTGTGTATTTACATTTCAAGGTAGGCTGAAACCTGGGACCTTGAAGACATTCTGGGTTGTAAATCTGGTGACAATGGACTTATTTATCTTTCCCCTGGAGAGATTTATTTATATTCCATGGAGTTAAAGTAAGATGCCAGGATCTTCCCCATTATATTTCCAAGGAGACTCTGGATGGGAGTAATACATCATGCAAATAAGTGACTAGATTCATTTTGTTTGGGGTTCCTTATCAGCATTATAGATTGCACAAGTGTTGCATGACATTTGTGTCCTATTACATCACCTCATGCGTAAGAATTATGGAACAGTAAATCAGTAGTTATTGTTTGCTGTAAATAAAGAATAATGATCTATTTTGCCCTAGCAACAGGATAACATTAATAATATAGATTTTAAAATTTAAAGGTGATTTTGAATAGTAATCCATATGTAGATTAGCTAATTAAAATGTTTTGTTGATCAGCATATTCATATATTGAGTCATATAACTAAATTTTATGATATATAAGAAAGCTACTAATGAAATACTTATAAACACATTCTAATTTCAGAAACTATTGAATAGAGTTATATATTGCTCTTTTCAGTTTTATTAAGATATAACTAATAGTTATATATATTTTTACTACTGCAGGACCTCTTAGAACTTTTAGTATGTTAGCATGCAGTGTGATTTAAGAAAGAAGGCACTGAGTGTTAAGGGTTGAATATTGTTGCTTCCTGAACATAGTTGCCTCAAAAACACTTTTCCCATAAAATACTTATTAATATCTCTACAATAGTATCTTCTGAAGAATACAATTTGGGGATTACCTTACTTTACAGTGTTGACTAAATTATTTCTCTTCAAGGTGAAATTTAATTGCTATTTTTGATACCACCAAAAGGTAAATATTAGGTTTTAAAATATTTTAACCCAATTATTTTCCAGTCTTCTTTTGTCTCAAACAAAACAATCCTTAAGTTGGATGCGTCTAACAATAGAGAATCAAACTATGTGAAGGAAAAGCTAAAAGATCTGTAAAAAGAAATAAATGATTCCACTATCATAGTTGGAAATGTCAGCAGCCCTCTATTAGAAATGGGCAGATCTAGAAGGTAGAAAATAAGGATAAAGTTGAACTCAAAAACTATCAATAAACCAGATGCCAATAAACTGCCATCTGTAGCCTACTCCATCCAACAACAGAATTCACATTCTTCTCAAACTCCTATGGAAAATTCAATAAGATAGAGCACACTCTGGGCCATAAAATACACTTTAATGATTTCAAAAGCATAGAAATCATACAATGTCTCCTTTCAGTAACAGTGGATTAATCTAAAAAACTTCTCAAGAGAAAAATATTTTTTGAAATAACAATGTAAAGATAAATTATCAAAATTTGTGGGGTGCAGTAAAAGTAGTACTTGAGGAAAATTTATAGTAAATAATGCTATATTAGAAAAAAAGACAGCTCAAACAAGCATCATTAATTTAGGTTTTCAACTTTTGAAACTAGGGGGAAAAAAGTGCAAATTTAATTCCAAATAAGCAAAAGAAAAAATAAGAAGAATTAACACAGAAATCAATGAAATTGAAAAAAAGATCAATAGAGAAAATCAATGAAAACACAATGTGATTCTTTGAAAAGATTAAACATTGATAAAATTCTATAGCCAGGCTAACTATGGAATATAAGAAATGACAAAATTTAAAAAAATTAAAAAAAGACAAAATTAATAATACCAGAAATGAAGGTGGGAATATCCCTACAGATCAATGGAGATTTAAAGGATAATAAAGGATCAAAATGAGCAACTATATGCTCACATTTTGACGTACTAATAGAAAGAAATCAAATGTATCCATATCAGATAAGAATAATTAAATGTGTCTTTATTTTCAGATAATATTACTGCATAAGCAGAAAATCCAGAGACAACTACAATACAATCGATAGAAGTAATAAATGAATATAACAAGCTTTCAGGATGTTAAAATCAATTATATTTCATTATACTCACAACAATCTCAAAATGAAATTTTAAAAACAATTTAACTTTTAATAATATCAAAAAGTACACAATTTATCTCAAAAATAAATTTAACAGAAATGCAATTCATGTATAGTGCAAATTAGAAAATTTTGTTAAGGGAAATTAAAGAAGATCTAAGTAAATAGAGATTTTCATGTTTGAAAAGACTAAAGATTGAAGGACTCAATATTATTAAGCTAGTAATTCTCCTATTGGTTAAAAATTTCAAACAAAATCCCAAAGCCTTATTGTTATCTTATTGTTGCTGTTGTTGTTCTTGAGGAAACTGAAAATATTATGCTAAAATTTATATGGAAATGCAGAAGATCTAAAATAGTAAAGTAATTTTGAAAAAAAAATAGTATAGAGTAAAAAACTTACATTACCCCAAATCAAAACAAACTATAAGTCTACGTTAATAAGGCAGAACATATTTTAATTAAAGAACATTGATAGACTTCAAATAAAGATTTTTGATAAAGCTGCCAAGACAAAATGGGGAAAGGATAGTTTTTTCAACAATTCTGGAAAGATCAGATATTCATATCAAAATATTTAATTTAGATATTTGCCTCAATCTACACAAAAATTTAGCTTAAGTTTATTATATATATGTGAAAGCTAAAATTATAAAATTTTTAAGAGAAAGCATAGAAAATAATTGTCAGGAGCTTGATTTAGGCAACAAGTTTTAGATACAAGATTAAAAGTAAACTACATAGAAAGAAAAACCATATAATTTGGATTTTATTAAAATTTTAAAAATGTGTGCTTTGAATGTCACCATCAGTAAAAAGGAAAAAAAAACCTACAAGTAATATTTGAAAATACCATTTGATAAAGAACTTCTATCCTAAGTTTACAAAGAATGCTTGATACCTCGAATATATAATGATTTAAAAAATTGAAGACATTTCACCAAATAAGATATATACATGAAAAGATGTTAAATTTCATTAGTCATTTTAGAAACACAAATTACAGTCACAATACGGCGCTACCAAATGAGACTGGAACAGATGTTTAATACTGACAAAATACATACAGTATGGGGTGTTGGCAAGGAAGTAGAGAAATTGGAATCTTATATTGCTATTGGAAATGTAAATAATGTGGCCAATTTGGAAGGAGTTTATAATTTTTTTAAGTTAAACATAAACATCATACAGCTCAGCATTTGCATTCTTAGGAATATATCTAAAATAAATGAAAACATACATGTTTGTGAATGTGCATAGCAGCATTACCCATAATAGCCCTAAACTGAAAACAATTCAAATATCTCCCCACTGGTGATAAAATGTAGAGTAATAGTAAATACTATTTAGGAGCTAAAAGCAGAAAAATACTGATGTGTGATATAATATGGATCAATCTCTAAAACATTATGCTAAGTCAGAGGAAGCCAGACATAAAGGGTTATAGTGAGTTAGGGTTAGGGTTATGGTTAGGGTTAGGGCTAGGTATTATTACTTTTACATAAAATGTCTGGAAATGCAAAGTTAGACAAATAGCAGATTAGTGGTTGCCTAGAAATGAAAGGTGACAGTAAGAAATAACTGCAAATATGCACAAGAATAGTGTCTTGGGTCATAAAAATTCTCTAGAATAGAGTATGATGGCAGGTGCACAACTGTGCAAAGTACTAACATCATTGAATTGAAGGTTACAATCTTTCACAAATTAATTTCTAAGTGTATGCAATCTTAATCATAGTACTAGAAAGTTTTATGTTGAATTTGGAAAACTGATTTTATAATTTACAGTATATAAACAAAGAACACTATAGCCAGGAAAGAAAAAGTTTAAAAACTACAAATTTAAAGGATTTCTCCTACCTCTTTGTGGATATCATTTTAAAAGGTTGTGTTATGATGTAAAAATAGGCATATGAATCATTGGAGCAGAATAGAGAATCCAAAAATAGTCACATATTCATATTAGCAATTGGATTTCAACAGAAGTTCCATTGTAATTCAAGGGGAAAAGATAGAATTTATAAAAAATTGTGTTATATAAAAGAGACATTTGTATGGAAATAAAAGTACCTCAGTTTTGTCCCACATAATATGTGATAATTAACTTCAAATGGATTATATACTAAACCAAAAAAAATAAAGCTAAATTTATTAATTTTTAAGAAGATAATGGGTATAAGTCTTAGTGACATTGGGCTAGGCAAATTTTTTATATGTGATACAAACACAGTGATATATAAAATTATCTATAAAAGTAATTTTTAAAGGTCTTCTTTTCAAAAGACAAATCTAAGAAAATGAAAAAGCACACTTAGTACTAGTAAAAGTTACCAGCAAAATAAAAAAAAATATCAAAATGTTATATTCTATAAAGAATTCTTACAATCCATGAATAAGATGGCAGAAAATCCAGTAAAACACAACAAAATACTCAAACACAAGTTTCAAATGAAAACAATCGAAATTAGATGAAAAGAGGTTCTGCACCTCTTAGCATCAGAGAACCGCAAGTTAACACCATCACATGCCCACCAATATGACTAAAGTTAAAATGCCTCCCGATACCAAGTGCTGCTGAGGGTGTGAAGCAAATGTATCTCCTGACCACTGTGGGAATAGTAGTTCAGTCACTTTGCAGATGGTGTAACAGTATCTCAAGAGGTGACACACATTTACCTGGTGTCCTGGCAATCTCATACTACGTATTGACCCTAAACGAATGAAAACATGTTTTTGCAAAGATTTATACCCAAATATTTCAAAACAACTTTGTTTAATCAAAAATAAGAAATGAGTCAAATGTCTATCAACCAATGAAAGGAGAAACAAATTACAAAATATTATTCAACAATAAAAATGAACACAGAGGTCATGCACACAACAACACGAATGAGTCTCAAAAGTATGCAAAATGACAAAAATCATGATAGCTATCTAAAATGCTAGAAAATGCAGAACTATGGTTTCAGGAAACAAATCAGCATCTGCCTGGGGCTGGAAATAAAAATGGAATTATACCTGTACTTACTGTGTTTGAGTGAAAAAATATGCATTAAATGATCTGTATTTTGTGGATGTTTCCTTTTAATGAAAATAAACATAAAGAAAAAATGGCATTGTAATCGGAGGCTGGACTGATTATGAAGTGGCACATGGGCAATGTTGTAGATGAAATTATTCTCTACCTTGGTAGTGATGGAGGTTATATCACTGTATGTGATTATGAATAACCATCAAATTATTCTCCCAAAGAAAATAATTATATTTTAGTTATGCCTTATGAAGGCTATTAAAAATTATAGCAAATATACAGTTTTAAAACTAGAATATCTTAGTGTTTTTTTCTTACTAAACTGCATAAAATAATAGAAAACTATGAATAGGAATTGATATTAGTTAATACAGTAGATTAATATTTTTGTCTTCCCGGGGGAAGATTTTTGAAGGTGCTTTTAATATTTAACTGAAAAATTACATAAATAGGAAAATGTCACGATTTCTAGGAAATCTATAGTTAGGTAACTATATAAATTTACAGTCTAAATCATGACATCTTTAATAATAAGGGAAAAATTTGAAATTATATTGGAATAGCTGTAAGTTGATATTTCATTGGGTAATGGAATGTGTTTGTTCACTTTATTCAGGGAAGAAAACAGTTTATTTTCATAATTTGGATATGATGGTTTTCTCTAGAAGAGCAGACTGTTCTTATTTGTCTTTGGCCTACATTACAATGCCATTTTTTCTTTATGTTTATTTTCATTAAAAGGAAACATCCACAGAATACAGCATCATTTAATGCACAATTTTTTCACTCAAACACAGTAAGTATAGGTATAATTTCATTGTTAAACATATTAGAAAATTTCCATTTTTTAGATACATGATCCCTGTTATTTACGTATTTTTTCTAATGAGCACAACACTAGGCTTGCATATATGTCCTAGATACTGACACACTTTTCTGATATTCAGAATTAATGTAAAGTAGAAAAGTATTTTAATATAGGTATACTTAGTTCTGATTAATTTAGAGGAAAAGATGATTGCTCAGTAAGTTGGAAAATTATTGTATGACTTTGTATGTTTCATAGTTGGACTTTAGGTGTGCATGCTCTTTAATCTTTTCTTTACAATTTCATAGAAATTTTATTTGAAGGGTCTTATTGTAATACACACACATACAGAGCAAAGGAATTACTTGTTTTTATATGGCAGCTTAAGGTAAATGTAATTGTAAATTAAGTTTTTATATTTTATCTATGATTTTAATATGAGAGTATTATACTATATAGTTTATATCTGGAAGAGATAAAAGGTTATTTTTTTACTTATGATATTTGGATGTGTTAGAATGTGAGAGAAATTTCTAAATGATTATAAAAATTACTGAATAGGTGGGGGGATGGATAGGTGATGGGGATTACAGAGTACACGTATCATGATCAACACTGAGTAAAGTATAAAATTACTGAATCACTATATTGTATAACTGAAACTAATATATCACTGTATATATTATACTGGAATTAAACTATACTAGAATTAAAATTTAGTAAAATGTTATTGAATAAATAATGTCAAGTATGAAAGTACTGTACAATCATTTGAGTAGTACACTTATTTATATTTGTGAATGTAAAAAAAAACAAGAATATTAATTATTTGATTGAAGAATTTAATTAAAATCTCCCACCTGGGATTTGTCCCCTTTTTATAGTAAAAACTGCCTCTTTAATAACCCTTGACTTGCTTATATATTTCCTAGACAATTAACATATTTTGAAAGTCTCAAACCACTAAATATTTCCAGATATTCATACAAAGGGAGAATGAGACTTTTTTAAAGCATTTATAATCTGGATCAAGTACATTCATTCAAATAATTATCTGCTAAACTACTGCTCTACTCTATATTGCACTGGGAATTCCAGTGTTCTATTAAAATCCTTCCTCATATAAATTTATCTTTATGGTCTAGGACAGTTTTTCATTCAAAAACTAAATTACAGTTATTTTTCCAGTCACCTTATTGCTATTTTATTTATTTCATTAAATACTGATTCCAGAAGATCAACTGCCAATTGATGAACATCTATATGAAAGCTAGGCTAGTATACTGAAATGTTTTAGTCCATGAAAGGCAACTTCTAGAAATCAGGTCAATTTGCTAAGGTTTTGATAATTAAGTAACCTATTTCCTCAGCCACCTAATTCTTTACTAAGGAATTCTTTCACATGCAAAGATGTCTATGGAATTTTGTGTTCCTCTGGAACTTGTAGAAAGATTAAAAAATTATTGGTGTTTCAATTCATCTACAGTTATTATTCAATCACCAGGATAGTTAAATAGACCTTGAGTTCAGAAAAAAGGTAGATGAAGCAATATGAAAATATGTAACAGGTTTTGTGTACCTTCAACTCATAAAGAATCGAAAGAAGACCCTTGACTTCCCACTCACATCATTTTACATTATGTTAAAATGCAATAGTCTGTTTACACAAAACCAAAATCTAGTTATATTTCCTAATATCAAGCAAGGCAGTTGTTATCTGCCAAATAACTAACTAGTATATTCAAAACATACAATGTGGGCTATGTGATATGTGTAAGAAAATATAAAGATGAATAAACACTATCGTTCCTCCAGAAAGTCTAAATTTGTGGGGAAGAGAAACCCAAACACACACACTCATACATATGTATGAAAGGGAGGATAGTGTGGTATCATAGATGTTTCCAGTTTATTGAAAACACACAGGTTACTCTCAACCGTAAAGAAACCACAATTAAATATGTTTTATCAGATATTTAATTATCTGGGGAAATATATATGTTTTAAAAATCTGTTGTGATATTTATTCTGTATAATGATAGTAATTATTACCACCATCATCATCACTGATGTAAAAGTAGGTCCATATGAGTTCCCTGACTCAAATAACAATATGGGGGAACTCTGTGGAGCCAAATCTTTAGAGAAGCTGGTGAAATGGAACAACAATAGAAAATCAATCACTTAAAGTCTCCAGAAATGGTTCTAAGGACATATAGAAAGTGAAGAAATACATATTCAGGATTATCTGCTAAAACTTGGTAAGAAAAGTGATAATCTGAGGCATTTTGTTTATGATCCCTTTGTCCCCTCCTAGCCCATGTAATAGGAACTTCACTGCAAGTTGATTTATCCAGAAATACAGGGTTTTATACCCTAAACTCTTAGTCATGGCATATGGTATATTTCTGCGAGGGGCTGGGTATGGGGAATTCTCATGATCTCAGCCCACACTTCCAATCCCATTATTTTTTTCAGGGTCCAGGTTCTGGAATACAGCTGAGAAGTTGAGTATTCCATAGCTCTACTGCCATCATGGCCTCCTGAAAATGCTGGGATCCTGATGATTTTCTCCTTTGCCTATTTATAGGGTGAAGTTTCCACAGGGAAGGACACAAGCTAAGAAGACCAGAGACTACCACCACCAGCCCAGTGCTCAGCTTCTAAAAAAGGAATATAAAATAATAATAATAATAATATAAAATAAATAAATAAAAAAGGAATATCACTAAGGGAGAAATATACCTCTGTCCCCTATCTCTACCTTACTTCTAGAGCCACAGCTCACAGATTTTCTCAGGGTACAGACAGGGTATACAACACAAAAGCCCACAGGTTTCCTGAAGGAATTTACTTTCTTTGAAACTGTAATGAAGTTGATGCCTAAGGATACTCTCAAAAATAATGAATTTTTTGTGGGGGAGGAAGTGATTAAGAAAATATTTGTGGCTTCATTAGAGATATTAGCTAAGCAATAAGCCAATAACATTACCAGAAAGAACCAGGGAAATAGACAACCAAGAAGAAATTTCCTGGGGGCAGAACAAACCTCAAACATTGAATTCCTGAACTATCCCTGCAAAGGAGCTCAAATTTAATTGAATCAATCTATGGGAAAATTTATGCTCCAGGGCATTGTTGAAAATAGTGCAGTGATAAATGAACTATTAATAGAACTTTATAATAAAGCTGTATATGGTAAGGGAAAGACACAAAGAGAGCACTTCTAAAGCCACTGCCATATTGCCTGACTGCACATACTGAGGCTGCACCCTGAGGAACAATATCAGGGATTTTGAATTGCAAGGGAAAGAGATTCCATTAAAATAATCCAGTCAGTCCTAAACAAATTAAAAAAAAAAAAACCAAACCTATAATATAGAAGGAAGGCCAGTATCCAGTTTTTTCCCAAAGTTTTTATAACATATTACTTAAAATGTCCAGTTTTCAACAAAATATGTAAAGAATCAGGAAAATATGACCCATAGAGAGGGAGGAAATCAGTCAATGGAAAGAAGCTGGGAAATCAATCAGATAACAGATTTAACATAAAAGACTACATGTTACTAGGTAGCATTATAGGTATGTTCAAAGAATAAAGGAAATCATGGTTAAATAAATGGATGAAGCTATGAAGACAACATTTCAGCAAAAGAAAATATAAATAAAGATATGAAAACTATATTTTTAAAAAGCCAGATGGAAAATTTGTAGTTAAAAGTTACAATTGAAATAAAAAAGTTAATCAGAGAAGCTCAATAGAAGAAAGAATTAGCAAACATGAAAACATCAAGACGGATATATTTTTTATGCAACCTGAAGAGCAGAAGGGGAGATAAAAGCCTAAAGAAAGCAGGTCACCTTAAATACATATTAAGCATATTCAAAGTCAATACACAAAAATGAACCATTTTCAATGATCAATGCAAAAATGAAATTAAGAAAATAATTCCAATTAAAGTAACATCAAAAAGCAAAAAATATTTAGAAATAAATTCCTAATGAAGTATAAAACTTATACATCAGTGAAATAAATTAAAGAAGACAGAAATTGAAGCTGGTAAAATTTATGAATTTGAAGACATAATATTGAAAATTTTAAATGACAATGATGCCCAAATATTCACAAATTCAATGTAATCTGTCATTTTCCCAACTGTCATTTCTTTGTATAAATCTACAGGCTGATCCTAGAAATGGTGTAGACTTATTCAAGGGACCCAGGAAAATGACAACAATCTTGAAGGACAAAGTTGTATGATGTACAACTGCTTTCGAAAGTTAGCACAAAACAATGGTAATCCAAACAGTGTGGTGCTAATACAAAGATAAACATATAGATCAACAGAATAGGATTGAGAATTCAGAAACAAACCTGTATTTATGATCAATTGAATTTTAATAAATGTGTAAATACAATGGGGCTAATTTTTTTTTAATTTTTTAAGTTTTTATTTAAATTCCAGTTAGTTAACATATACTGTAATATTAGTCTCAAGTTTACAATATAGTGATTCAACAATTCCATACAACACCTGGTGCTCATCACCGGTGCACTTCTTAATCCCTATCACCTATTTAATCCATGCTACCCCTGCACCTACCCCCCTCCATCAGTTTGTTCCCTATAGTTAAGAGTCTGTTTCTTGGTTTGCCCCCCCCCCTTTCTCCTTTCTTTGCTCCTTTGTTTGGGTTCTTAAACCCCACATCTAATGAAATCATACAGTATTTATCTTTCTCTAACTGGCTTATTTTGCTTATCTCTAGTTCCATCCACATCATTGCAAATGCTAAGATTTCTTTTTTTTTGCTTTTTTCTTTCTTTCTTTCTTTCTTTCTTTCTTTCTCTTGTCTTTCTTTTATTTCGTTCTTTATTTCTTTCTTCTTTCTTTCTTTCTTTCTTTCTTTCTTTCTTTCTTTCTTTCTTTCTTTCTTTCTTTCTTTTTCTTTCTTCTTTCTTCTGTCTTCTTTCTTTTTCTTTTTTCTTTCTTTTTCTTTTTCTTCCTTCTTTCTTTCTTTTGGCTAAGAAAGGTGGCTAGCCACATGCAGAAAAGTGAAATTGGATACCTATGTCACAATATATCAAAAACTTTTACTCAAAATTTATCAAAGCATAAAAACTAAAATCATAAAAAATAGAAGAAACATTAGGGCAACTTTGGATTGGGAAATGTGTTCTTAGATATGACAAGAAAAGTATAAGCAATTCAAAAAACTAAATTTACTTCACCTAAATAAAAAAAACTTTTCTGACAGAAAGGACACTATCAAGAAAGTGAAAAAGAGTATACATGGAATGCAAAAAAAATATTTTCAAATCACATAGCTAAAAAGGGATTTATACCTAGCAGATACAATCAAGCCCTAAACTCAATATTAAAAGATGAATAACCCAATTAGAAATTGGGCAAAAGCACTGAATGTACATCCCTATAACTAGATATACAAATATGAGAGGCACATGAAAAGATGCTCAACATTAGTTATTAGGAAAATGAATGTCAAACCACAATAACATGCAGCTTCATAGCTATTAGGATGGCTATTATAAAAAATACAGAAAAGAGTGGTTGGATGTGGAGAAATCAAATAATAAAAGTGAACAAGGATGTGGAGAAATTAAAACAATCATGTACTGTAGATGAGACTGTAAAATGGTTAGACACTTGCAGAAAAGCCTGTCAGTAACTCAAAATGCTAGAGTGACCATTTGACCAAATATTCACTCCTAAGTATATGAAAACACACATCCACAGGAAAAATTATACATGAATGTTCATAACAATATTACTCATAATAGCCAAGAGTTGGATGCAATCAAATGCCTCTCAACCAATGAATGGATAGACAAAATGTGGTATGTCCACACAAAGTAATATAAATAATACAATGAATAAAGTAATAATACATGCTCCAACATGGATGAATGTTGAAAATATTATGCTAAGTGAAATGATCGATTAGCAATGATTCATTTTTTAATGGTTTTATTTATATGAAATGTCCATAATAGGGAAATATATACAGATAGAAAGTAGATTTGTAGTTACCTAGCATGGAGGGTAAGATGAAGGATTAGAAGTGATAGTAAATTATATATATATATATATATATATATATATATATATATTTGGTTTATTTTTGGAGTAAGTAAATATTCTAAAATTGATGCAGTAATAGTTGCACAATCCTGTGAGTACAGTAAAAAAAATACTGTGTTGTACACATTAAGTGATTGAATGTTATAATATATGAATTATATATCAATGAAATTGTTACAAAATAAAAGTAGGTAAATAAGACCTTTGCCTCATAGATATGGCTGCCTTTGTAGGCATCAGTTTGCACTGAAAATTTATTTTCTCTGCTATTATCAGGTATATTTAGGAGATCGAGGCATTTATTTAGACACAATTCATTTGCCACATATCTTCAATATGTTTCTAAAGGGTGGAACACATTATGTAATATATGAAATTTAAGGCATTATTAGATCATCAAAAGGATAAAATATGTAATACTCTCAGGTACTGATAATTTTTAAAAAGAAACTGATAATATATTGGAACATCAAATAACATGTCAGGTTTACTGTTGGACCTTCTAAAAAATAATACAAAAAATAAAATCATTCACAGATAAGCGCTTTTAAATAGCTCACTGTGAAATACTGAAGTCAGAAATCAGCAATACTGTTGAGGTGAGGTTCCTGAGAGCATGGTGAATGAGATGATAGGGAGATAAAATACTGTTTTCTTATTGAAGATACTGAAAGGGTAGTGGGCCTATGGAGAATTGTAAATATTTTATTTTAGGCAAAATGTTAATAAATCATAAAATAAAAAGAAAGTGATCTTTGCTGAAAGAGCAAAATTTGTGTAACCTGAAGCAGTATATTTGAAAGAAACTACTTAGACACATTTTATATTTATTTTAGTTTTAGCATAAGGTGCTGTTATTGTCTGCTGCATAAAAAAATCACACTCAAAACTGATAATGATAATATTAGCAAATACGGTTGAAAACTGATAGGCATTATTATTTTTTATTTTTTTTATAATTAGTTGTTTCTATTGAACTCAAATTTGGAAAAAATGGGTTTGTTAAATTTATATATCAAAAGTAAAAGCAGATGTGCAATCAGGGTAATTTATAGCTCTAAGATCAGCTATTCTAAACATATGGTATCATAAAATCATACTTATAGAAATCCAGTATTATAATCTCTTATGATTCATGCAATTCTGATTCTTTGAAATTAGCTTTATAAACTCAGTTTGAATTTTTAAAATCATTAGAAAACTTCTTTTGGTATACTGTTAAAGAGTTATCTTTTCTGCCATGTTTAGTTACATCATAAATATCCTGAATGCATGAAAAAGACTGACAGCAACCTACTTATTTTCAACACTCATGAAAATTTTTATTAGAAAATCAAATAGAAAATAAAAAATATATTATTATTTTTAAAAGTATATTCATCTGAGAAAGAGAGAGAGAGCACAAGCAGGGGAAAAGGGAGAAGTAGACTCCTCACTGAGCTGGGAGCCTGATGTGGGGCTTGATTCCAGGACCTGGAGATCATGACCTGAGCTGAAGGCAATGCTTAACAATCTGAGACACTGAAGTGCCCCTAAAATTATCTTAAAAAGGGAAATTAAAATTATTTCTATACCAACGTGATTTATTTTCCTCAATAATTAAGTAGAAAAGTGTTTTCAGTGACCATAGAGCAAGTATTAGTGTTTACTAGTACTAATCACTAGTGATTTATCTAAACAAACCACATAATCTCAAAAGATTCTGCATTATTTTGCTATTTTATACCTGATTATTACCAAAATTTTCATTAAAACATTAAATATTAAAATAAACGAATAAAAATATTTTCATTAAAAATATTAAAAACAGAGACACACACCTTAAATTGTACAGGTTTTTTCTTAAATTACTCATTATAGTATTATTAATCCTCAACCATTTGAAGCTGATATATTTACTTTCTGTTATTAAATCTTCATAAATGGGTTTTAATATTTGCGTATAATTTCTCAGGAGATTTTTTTAAAGTTGATTTTAAGAACATTGAGAAAGAATACAGATACATGGAGGCCAACTAACATGCTACTGAATAATTAATGGGTCAACCAAGAGTCAAAGGAGAAATCAAAAATACATGGAGACAAAAGGAAATTAAAACACAATAGTCCAAAACCTTTGGGACACAGCAAAGCTGTTCTAAGAGGGAAGTTTACAGCATAAAGACCTACTTCAAAAACAAACAAAAAATCTCAAATAAAAATCTAACATTACATTTAAAGCAGCTACAAAAACAAGAATAAACAAATCCCCAAAACCAGTGGAAGGAAAGAAGTAATAAATATTAGAACAGAAATAAATGAAAGACACTTTTTTTTTTTGATTTTTTTTTTGAAAGACACTTTAAAAAAATAGAGACTTCAAAGAAACCAGGAGCTACTCCATTGAAAAGATAAACAAAATTGATAAACAGGTAGCCCTGCTCTTCAAGAAAAAAAGAGAAAGAGAGAGATTCAGATAAGTAAAATAAGAAATAAAGAGAATTAAAAATTGACACCACAGGAACATAAAGGATTAAAAAATAATAGTGTGAAAAATTAAATGCCAAATAAGTGGACAACTTAGAAGAAATGGATAAATTACTAGAAATATACAATTCTGAAACAATCAAAAAGAAATAAAAAACATTTGAACGGACTAATTATTATCAATGAAATCGAATAAGTAACCAATAAGCTTTCAATAAACAAAAGTCCAAGACCAGATGGCAATACCAGATGACCAGAAGTGAATTCTACCAAATGTTTAAAGCAATGTTAACCTCTATTCTTCTCAAACTATTCTAAAAATAGAAGAAGAGAAAAAGTTTCCAAATTCATTCTATGAGGCCAGTATTACCCTGATACTAAAATAAGACAGAGACTATACAAAAGGAAAAGAAAGGAAGAAAGAAAAAGACAAAAAGAGGAAAGAAAGAAAGAGAAAGAAAGAAGAAAGAAAATTTATAAAAGAAAAAGAAAAATATAGACCACTATTTTTAATGAGATACAAAAATTCTCAATAAAATGTTAGCAGACCAAAAAAAAAATAAATAAATAAATAAAATAAAATAAAATAAAATAAAATAAAATAAAATAAAATAAAAAGTTAGCAGACCAAACTTCACAATACATTAAAAAAAATCAGTCACCACAATGAAGTGAGATTTAGCAAGGACCTAAAGGTGATTCAATATTCACAAATCAATCAATGTGATACATTACATTAACAAGAGGAAGGATCAAAATCATGATTATCTCAATATATGTAAGAAAAAATGACAAAACACAACATCCATTCATTATAAAATCTCTCAACAAGCAGGTTTAGAGGGAACATGCATCAACATAATAAAGTTTATAAATTAAAAACCCACAGCTAACATCATACTCAATGGGAAAAAAAAGTGCTCTAAGATTAGGAATAAGACAAATGTTGACTCTTGTCACTTTTATTCAACATAGTACTAGAATTTCTAACTGCAGCTATCAGACAAGAGAAGGTAAACAAAAGGTTTCCAAACTGGTAAGGAAGAACTGAAAATGTCACTATTTGCAGATGGCATAGAACTATATGTAGAAAACACTAAAAATTCCAATAAACACACACACACACACACACACACACACACACACACACACACGAGGAACTGATAAATGAATTCAGTACAAAGGATTTCAAATTAATATACAGAAATCTGTTGCATTCCTATACAATAATAATGAAGTTGCAGAAAGAGAAATTAATAAAATAATTCCATTTACAAATGCATCAAAAATAATAAAATATCTAGTAATAAACTTAACAGAAGGGATCCCTGGGTGGTGCAGCGGTTTAGCAGCTGCCTTTGGCCCAGGGCGCGATCCTGGAGATGCGGGATCGAATCCCACGTCAGGCTCCCGGTGCATGGAGCCTGCTTCTCCCTCTGCCTGTGTCTCTGCCTCTCTCTCTCTCTCTCTCTCTCTCTCTCTCTCTGTGACTATTAAATAAATAAAAAATTTTAAAAAAATAAACTTAACAGAAGAGGTGAAAGAATTGTACTCTAAAAATAAATCTAAGGCAGCCTGGGTGGCTCAGTGGTTTAGCACCTGCCTTCAGCCTAGGACTAAATCCTGGAGATCTGGTATCGAGTCCTGCATCAGGCTCCCGGCATGGAGCCTGCTTCTCCCTCTGCCTGTGTCTCTGCCGCTCTCTCTCTCTCTCTCTCTCTCTCTCATGAATAAATAAATAAAAATCTTTAATAAATAAATAAATGTATCTAAAATATTGAAAGAAGAAATTGAAGATGACATAAGCCAATGAAAATATATCTCATGCTCTTGGATTGGAAGAACCAATATTGTTAAAATATCCATACTACCCAAAACAATATACAGATTTATTGCAATTCCTACCAGAATACCAACAACATTTTTCACAGAACTAAAACAAATAATCCTAAGATTTATATGGAACTGCAAAAGACTGCATCACCAAATCCATCTTTGGAAAGCAGAAGATATCACAATCCCAGATTTCAAGATCTACTATGAAGCTGTAGTAATCAAGACGGTATGGACTGGCTCCAAAACAGACACATAGATGAATGGAACAGAATAGAGAGAGACCCCAGAAATAAACCTACAACTATATGGTCAATTAATCTTTGATAAAGGAGGCAAGAATATACAATGAGAAAAAGACAGTCTCTTCACAAATGGTGTTGGGAAAACTGGAAAGCTATAGGAAAAGAATGAAACTGGATCACTTTCTTATAACATATACCCCCCAAAATAAAAATGGATTAAATACCTAAAAGTGAGATTGGAACCATAAAACTCCTAGAAGAGAACATAAGCAGTGATTTCTTTAACATAGGTCATAAAAACATTTTTCTAGATATATTTCACAAGTAAGGGAGGAAATAGCAAAAATAAAGTATTGGGATTACACCAAAAGAAAAAACTTTTGCAGATGAAAGGAAAACAAAATGACAAGCCAATCTATTGAATGGGAAAATATATTTGCAAATGGTATTCAGATAGAGTTAATATCCAAAACATTTAAAGAATTTATACAATTCAGGACCCAAATAACCCCAAATAATCCAATTAGGACATGGGCGGAGGACCTGAATAGACATTTCTCCAGACACATGAAAAGATGCTCAACATCACTCACTAATCATCAGGAAAACACAAATCAAACTCACAATGTGGTATCACCTTACACTTGTCAGAATGGCCAGAATTAAAAAGACAAAATATAACAAATGTTGGAGAAAAAGGAATCCTTGTGCACTGTGGTGGGAATGCAAATGGTGGAAAACAGTATGGAAGCCCCTCCAAAAAATGAAAAATAGAACTACCATATGAGTTAGAATGCCATCTCTGGGTATTTATACAAAGAAAACAAAAATACAAACTTGAAAAAATAAATACAGCCCTATATTTATTGCATCATTATTTACAATAGCCAAATTATGCAAAAAGCCCAAGTGTTCATTAATAGATGAATGGATACAGGGCATTGGGTAGCTCAACGGGTTAAGCGCCAGATCAGGTCAAGATCCCAGTATCCTGTGTTCGGCAATCTGTTGGACGGGCAGTCTACTTCTCCCTCTCCCTCTGTCCACCCCCTCACCCCGGTCATAATCTCTCACTCTCCCTCAAATAAATAAATAAATAAAGTCTTTAGATAGAAAACAATAGATGAATGGATGAGGAAGTGTGGTGTATGTGTGTGTGTGTGTGTGTGTGTGTGTATAATGAAATGTTAGCCATATAAAAGAATGATATCTGGCTATTTGCAGCACATGGATGGACCTAGAGGTCATAATATTAAGTGTAATAAGTCAGAGAAAGGCAAATAACATATAATTTTATTCTTATGTGGAATAAAAAAAAAAGACAAATGAACAAGGCAAAAAAGCCATCTCTTAAATACAGAAAACAAACTAGTGGTGCTAGAGGGGTGGAGGATACGTTGATGGGAGAAAAAGACAAAGGATTAAAAGTACATTATTGTCAAAAGAACGAAGAATTGATGAATTATTATATTGTATACTTGAAACTCATATCATATTGTATTTTTATCATACTTAAATATATATATTTAAGCAGAGTTGTTCCTCTTCCTCTTACATATCAATTTACCATTAATAGTTTGTGATGCTTTGTGTTTCATAAAATTTTAATATATATATATTTATATATATAAGTATATATATAAATATATAAATATTAAATATATAATTAAAATTCAATTTAAATAAGATTACATATAATTTAGTTTTTAAGTAACAATTATGCTACCATCCATATGTGAAAAATTGTATCTTTTAGTTTATTCTACTTAAAGCCTTATACTTTATTTTTCTCTATAGGAGATTTGTGGACTATTAAAAAACCAGAGGGGGGGAAAAAAGAACAAGGGATATTTCTGATGGAGCAATCTTGGCTGATGATTTGCTTTCTTCTCTATGTTTTTCAGAATTGGTTGCTTTTCAGAAAGTTGATTTTGAAAAGAGAGAAAAATGACACAAAACAGCTCATTTCTATCATTTCTATCAGCCTGATGATGGATTGTAGTACAGTTGAGTGGTGGTATAAAGAAAGCAAGGAATTTGCCTTTTAGAGTAATTGAAACTCATGTTGTTAAGGTCAATATATTTGCAGATTGGCAATTTAATACAATGGCATAATCTGATGATTGAAGGGAACTGACCTAAAGCTTAAAAGAGCTCTTTCTAGTTATTGTGTGTAACAGAATGAAGGTATCTCTCCCCTCCGAAAAGATATTCATTGGTATCTGAGTGCATTAATAAGACATATTTTAAAATGGTCAACTTGAATAATATTTTTAAATTCCGAAATCCAACCTCTAATTAAAAACATCTTGCAGAGAAATTTTATGAAACACAAAGCATCACAAACTATTAATGGTAAATTGATATGTAAGTGGAAGAGGAACAACTCTGCTATTTACAGGCGGTTCAACAGTAAGAACTTCAATATGCTAAATTTCAAAACCTCCTTTCCACCTGTTATCTCTCTTGCTGTTTTGCAAGATTAGTTTTTTAAAATGTAGTTCTTTGATAAGGGCTTGATAAACACAGAAATTTAACAGATCTAATAATTGCAACCTTCATAAATTTCAGGTTTTAAAAATAGTATAAATTGAATTGAGATGTCAGATATTTAGATGTTTGGAAAGTTTGAAGTACTTTTGATCATATATTCCAGACGAATTGAAGAAAAATTCATGAAGACTACATCCCCGAATATTCAAGTCTTTTAAAGTTGGGCTTCTTTGCAAGATGCATTAACTTTTTAACTTATCTAGAATTATAACAAAATTAAGAAAAACTACCCTGGTGAATATATGTATATTTTCTGTATTTGATTTATTGTTTGATCTGCTAATAAATTATGTTGATTTACCAAATTTATGGTAATTAACATAAGGTGATCACCAAATATAAAGGTAATATTTTATCTTTAGTTTTGAAACAAAATTATCACATGAAGAAATTTATCTTTAATGATCTCCACAGTTTGCATGTGTGTGTGTGCACGTTTGTATTTCTATTTTCTTATTCTGCGTTCCCATCTTTACATGGTAAATGTTATTAGTGACATCTTTATGTACCTCTTTGTCTCAGCTAAGCTATGCCAAGTGAAGTCCAATTTCAGTGCCATTATATTCTTAAAGAATTAACTAAAATATCATACTTTGGAAATATTCAATTTTCATTGTGGCCCAATAATATATTGTTTTTCCTATAATAAAAATATGAGAATATTTCCTATGGTAGGTCAGTGGGCCTAAAAAGGCCAGAGAATAACATAAGAAGATATTTAATGGGAAAAAAAAAAGAAGATATTTAAAGAGACAGATCAGCTTCCTTCCCTGTATTCTTTATTGATTCCAGGGACGATATCAGTAATATGATCTATTCTAGGTTTGGTTTCCTGCACTTTAGAATTTAAAGTTTGTCACTTAAATATATATCAAGAAAACAATGAGTGGTCACTTTTTTTTCAGTACATAAACATAAAAATGGGAGAGAATCAATTAACTTTGGAGGTGGAACAATAGAAATCACTCATTCTGAAAATAGCCTGAAAAAAAAAATTAACAGAGACCCAAGGATCTGGGATATTATAAAAAAAGATGTGATGTTCATGTCATCTGCATCCCAGTGGGCAGGACTGAAAAAAAAAAAAGTATTTGAAGAAGTAATGGCTAAAAATATCCCCAAGTTGGCAAAAGGCAGTAACCCACAGTTTCAAAGATATAGAACTTCACAACACCATCTATCAACAGGTTCTAATTGACATTTATAGAACACTCCACAAAGAAACAAAAGAAAGTATATGATTTTCAGCACTCACAGACACATAACAAGATACAGCAGGACCTGGGCCAAAAGAAATGTTGAAAAATACAAAAGAATTGACATTATACTGTGTGTGTCTCTGGCCACGATAGGATCCACCTAGAAATCAATGTAATAAATTTTGAAAGAAAAGATTCCAAAATTTACAAATTAAAGAGCACACTTCTAAATAATCCATGGGTCAAAGATGTAGTGATAGAAATAAATTAAAAAAAAAAACAAAAAAACCTTTGAACAACAAAAAGAAATACATGATGGTGGTAGTGGTGGTAGTTTTTTTTTTTTTTTTTCCTCCCTTTACTCAGCCCCCTCCCCCAAATTGTCTAGTATATCTGGCAGATCTCCACGCACTGACTTAAGCAGTGTGAGCACTCTTCAGAGCAGGTACTGCATCATGCCAATAGTCGCAACCTTGCCAAGGCCACCATTGGTTCCAACTGGCTAGGAATGATCCAGCTCTGTGGCTTAGACAGGATCATGAGGAATATTTAGGAGAGAACTTCTTCATACTTAGAAAATAATTTTGCTAAAGTGCTTTCTAATGCAGAGAGTTTAGGATAGGTGGTTCTTTATGCAAATTTAGATTAGGAATTTTTATTTTTATTTTTTAAGGTTTTATTTATTTATTCATGAGAGACACACACAGAGAGAGGCAGAGACACAGGCAGAGGGAGAAGCTGGCTCCATGCAGCGAGCCCCATGTGGGACTCAATCCCAAGACCCCAGGATTATGACCTGAGCCAAAGGCAGCCGCCCACCAACTGAGCTACCCAAGTGCCCCTAGACATTTTTAAAATAAGTATTCAGGTCACCGTGGCTCAGTAATTAGGAGGTAATTAGGTCATGAGGGTAGAGCCCTTCATTATAAATGGTATCAGTGCTCTTATAAGAGAAGACAGAGAGCCGGTTCGCTTTCTTCCCATCATGTGAGGTTAGGAGGACAAGTGGTTAGTCTGCAACCAGGATGAGGGCTCTCACCAGAACCTGACCATGCTGGCACTCCGATATTTCACAACTGCCCTCCAGACTGTGAAAAATAGTTTTCTGTTGTTGGAATACCACCCAGTCCATGGTATTTCATTGTAGCAGCTGAATAGACTAAGACAGACAACATACACACTTTGCAAAGGATAGCAAACTAACATCTTAAAATTGTTCCACAAAAAGACATCTGCACTCAAAAGAATGCAAATTCATGCTAAATTTTTAATGCAGGCCATTCATAACTGTAGTTACAAGTTACTGTTCAAAATAACATAGCATCAATAATCTCTACTGATTATAATTTTTCAAATATACAAAGTAATAATCTCAAAAGCTTTGAAAATGTCTATACACAGTTTCCAAATCTATGATCATTCTCAGTGAATTTATCTAGTTTCTCAAATAATAATTATGGTTTTAAAGCTAAGTGAAATATAATTTATGCTTCAAAAAGTCAATGAAATATTGAAGGAAGAATAATATTGGCCAAGGTAAAACATATATTCTTGAAAAAAATGGAAAATCATATTTGTTAATCTACTATGTATACAGAGTGATTTTTATAACTAAACAAAAAAGGAATTTGTTGCTGATGAACATAAAGAAGTTTGTTTTTGCAAAAGAAGGGCAGGGAGCAACAAAGTCAATATAGCCAAAAGATCATCTTACTGATAAAGAGAAGAATAAAATATGTTAGAATAAAATACCAAATTATATTGTTTAGTTATTTTCAAATATTTTTTTCAATTTCAAAAACGAGTATATGGTAAATGCTATATATTATCCTTGTATTTTATAATTGCATCAATAATTCCTACAGCTGTGTTTTTTGGAATAGCCACTTCCGCTTCTTTATATTGAGCTCATTAAAATTCTCAGATCTTTCCCTCACATGGGATTCTTTTTATTTTTTCCCTTATCAAGTAATTTTTCAGCTAGTTTTTGGAGTTACACATGTGATTTTGCAATCATTCTGTGAAATGTCAACTCTTTTAATTTCATCCACTTTCTATTTTAGTTAATGTGACTGAGACATTTATGTTCTAAAATTATTCCATGGGGACAGGTTTCTGCTCTTCTAACCTACATGGGTTCCTGTCACACAGAGGACCTACCCTACTTGTCATCTTTAGGGGATCTAATGCTTACTCTATGCATATTTGATATTTATTGATCTAAGCAATAAAACAATAAATATTGAGTGATTAAGGTTGAAAGCATACCTAGACATGCACATATGAAATGTTTTTAAACTGATTTAGAGAGTTTTCTTGTGTTGGTGATTAAAAAAAATAATAAATCCACAGAAGTTCATAGACTGGTTATCTGTGATCAGGACATCGAAATTGCAACACTGAAAATTCTATGGTAAGTCAGTAAAAATAACTGCAAAAATCCTCTGAGGGTTTTATTTTTTTTCTTTTAAAAATAATGGTTATGGTATTCCAAAGTATTAATATATAACACTGTAAGCAAATTCGAATTTATTCATTCAATCTACTGATTCATTCAACATTTATTAAGTGTAGGTTACTGAGCAGGTACAGAGAATATAAAGAAGATATAAATGTCTCTGTCTTCAAGAAACTTACCTTTTAGAATGGAATTCAGAAACTTTGCACTGACAAATTTAAATATTGTAAGTACTATGGCATTGGAAAGGTTTTGAGGAGATATAATTACAACTGACTGATTAGCAACAAAAATACTCAGAATCTGGATCTATTGCTTGGATACTTACATATGTTACATCACATCACTAACATGGTGTTCCTATACCCATTTGCTCAGTTTAATTATTTAAAAAGAAATTAAGGTGCCTTTGGATTCTTACAAAAGGTGTATTAAGTATTCTTATAAATAAATAATAATTTATGCCATATTAAAATGTAATATATATACGTACAGTAGTAAATAATGCATTATGATTCATCAGATACTCCCTAATTAGTTAGCCCAAGGATAAAAGAAGGAGACACAATAGATAATTGGCCTTTATAAACAGATATCTAGTGGCCTATGCAGAAATAGTGCCTTATTTTTTAAGCTTTCCATATAAGCATTTTTATCAAATATTTTTTCCTTTAAATATTTTACTTATCTTGGAAAACATGATACTTCCCTTGATTTTTATAAGCCTCAGTTATTATTTCTTCACTTTAACTTCTCAGGTTCTAGTCTTCTCCCCTTTAGAGTTAGCAAAATAGCTTTCTAACATTTTCAGTTAATCAAAAAAATGTATAACTCAAAACTTGCTAAATGTAATGAAACATGTATGTAAAATAAAGATTATGATATTTCCCAGTAAATAAGCTAGAGAAGAGCTGTTCAAAATGTCAGGCAACGTTTTAGACACTGAAAATAGATCAATTAAAAGATGATTCAACTTGTTAAAATAGCAAATTATAGATAAACTCATATGGATATTAATCAATTAATTTACATAGTTTACTATTAAATAAAAGTATTTTGTGATAATATAATTTATTGTAACTTTACTTTTTAAAGATTTTATTTATTTATTCATGAGAGACACAGAAAAATAGAGAGGCAGAGACAGGCAGAGGGAGAAGCAGGCGCCTCGCAGGAAGCCCGATGTGGGACTCGATCCCAGAACCCTGAGACCAGGCCCTGAACTGAAGGCAGATGCTCAACCGCGGAGCCACCCAGGCATCCCACATTGTAATTTTCTTAATGGTCTTTTGTCTCAGTCATCAATATTCTGACATTAAATATAAAATGGCATTTTTACAATTTATATAATATTGTAAGAGTTAAGCCTTAGGTATAAATAAGCAGAGAATTAATATTTATTATGTGTCCACCACTGTCTGCATATTAGCTTAGGTGATTTCGCAAATATTATCTTCCTACATTGTGGTAGGAAATATTAATCACCATGCAAGGGTAAAGTGAGGGCTGGTTGCTTTCTTATATACATTTCAGCAAAGGACATTGTATTATGGAAGTGCAACTGTGGAAATAATACTTCTTACTGAAACTACTTGAATATACAAGAGAAAATTGGAGCCAAAAGTACATTTGATTTAAAAGTACAGGATTGTAATAACTTACTGATGCAGTTGGAATAGTGCCCATTTGATTAGGAAATAAGTTGCACTGGAAATCTTATTTATGTGAAAAAGACTATCCCTTACAGTGATTATCATAAAAGCTTTCTCTTAAAAGTATTCTGTAACTGTAGAAGGAAAGAATGGCCCGGTTGAAGTTTCCTCCTATATGCAAACTGACAGGTGAAAAACACGATTATGTCTTACTCTTTTGGATTTATAGAATTATGTACCTAATTCATTGAACAGCCTTAAACATTCTTTTCACTCTTACTCTGCAATCATTGTGAGAGAGTCAAATGTATTTCATTACAGCCAGTATTGAAAATCTCATTTTGTGTAACATTAAAATAAACACCTCTTTGTGAATAGTCTCCTGCTCCTTCACTACCAATGTAACTTGTATTTTGAGTTGTCTTTTCCATAGTAGATGGAACTCCATTAACTACTGTTTTAACCTAGGTTTCCTTGAGGCTAACCAGTAAGTAGTCTGTCCAAGAATATGCTCTCTGTAGTGTCAAGTGACTCATGTGGGGATTAAATATTCAGTCTTACCTTCAGTAAGATCCTGTATCAAGAAACTGAGCCCCTCATACATAGAATGGAGAACTAGAGTTTCAGGAATTTCATTGGAGAAAAATTTGTGTAACTTAAGATTCATTAAAAAAAAATCCAGAAACATTTAAAAACAACCTATTAAAAAAAAATAAAAAAATAAAAAAAATAAAAACAACCGATTGCAATAAGAATGTTGAAATACCCTGAAGCATTTCCCTAACTTAAAGAACGCAAATGGAAAACATTTTTATTTTCATTTTATAAGCTTAGAATACATTTACAATTTATAGTCTCCCTAATTGTAAAAGAAAAGTAGCCTCTTCAACTGGTATAAACACTTTCCTGATTAATTTCCTCTGATAAAACTTGAGAACAAAGGTAAATTCTACAACTAGTTGGCCAGGTGGAAAAAGAAAGTCTCAGTGAAAAGTTTCAGTTAGTTGTTTCATTTATTTTGGTAAGGGGAATACATCAATTACATCTTTGGAACAGGGGTACTTATTATCTAACAGTGCATCTACTTACGTGATTTCCCTACTTTTTCCTTATGTTATCTGATGAGTAAATGTCATGAGAGTCTGGTGCTTATTGTGGCTATGGTGAAAGATTCACCCATAACAGAACCTTCTACAACACAATACAAAATGTTTAGACTTCTATGTCTGCTTTCTTAGCACTAGTTTCTTACAGACAGGAAGACCTTGGCTCAATTCAAATTATTACCTTTACTAGCTATGTTATCTTAGAGAATTTACTTTTTTTTACAACACTTTTTTTCAACTGTGAAGTCTGATGATATTTAACTCATAAAATTCTTATGAGGATGCATTAACATAGCATCTGTAAAGAACAAATCAACATAAATTTCCAATGTTTGCTTTCTATGCCTGATGGATATATCATTATTTATGCTTCAAGTTTAATTGTAAATCTTCATATGACTTTTAAGCAAAATTAGTTTCTATACCCCAAAACATTGTTACCATGTCACATGAACTAGAAATGTTCAACATAAGTTTAACAACTATTCATTAATATTAATATCTTTGACATTTGATAATAGTCCATTAAGATGTCCAGAAGCAGCACCAAATATCTGATAACTAACAACAGCTTCAGAGGGATGCATTAATCCCTGTATTGTAAACTCTCTTTCTCCTTGGAGTTCACCAACAATATTATTAGAAAATAATCCTCAAGAGACAATGGGAGAGTTTTGTGTCACCCCCATTTAGTACCCACATATATGAAAGATCACATTTACATAGACTCTCCTCTGGGGAGAATATGTGGCTCTAGGTGTTATAATTATTGGATACAGTGTTGAAATGTCGAAACATCTGAGGTGGGTAAAATATAAAATTAAAATGTAAAATAGTTGGTGTTGTAGAATTAGACAAATATGAAAACTAAAGTTCCAGAAAGGTAGAGGGAATATGAGAAAGGAACTGTGTCTCAGGCACTGTGCTTATTTCATCATGTTCATTACCTAATTCAACAGAAAGTGAAATCATAACAGTGGTGAGTCATCTTAAAACACCTGGTAGCTAAAATCAAGATTTCAAATAAATTGGCTAGGAATTTAGACTAAGTAAAAAAAGACAGACAGTTGAAAGAGAATACTGAAAAGGTAATCATAGACTGATAAATGGAATTATCTCAAAAGTTTCATGGTTTAAAGTTATATGGCATCAAAATAGATATCAGAACTTCCAAATACTGAATATCTGGCAGCTCTAGACATATTGGACTCTCTTTCATCTATATTTTTTCAGTACTTCTATGTACTGCCACCAAAAAAAAAATGTTTACTAAATGAAAATGTGCTCAATTATACAGGAATCACGTAAGCATTTCTTTGATATTCTGCTAATGACAAAGAGGAACAAAGTATAGTATGTTCTAAATTATCTTACAGTAGTATTTTACAGATGTTTGATATAAGATGATAACAGAAAAGAAAAAAAACTATGTTCTAATAAAATAAACTTCCAAAGATGAATAAAAATGTACAAATTCTACTTTATTATTAAGGAAATTAAAATGACTATCTTAACCAAATTAGTGCTTGTTTTGAAATACTGATTTTTAAAAGATTTTATTTAATGTAAAGAGAGAGAAAGAGCATGTGGAGAGGAGCAAAGAGGATGAAAGAGGGAGATAGAGAGGAGAGAGAGAGAATTTCAAGCAGACTCCTAGCTGAGCATGGATTCCCCAGCCAGGCTCAATCTCAGGACCCTGAGGTCATGCCCTGAGCCAAAACCAGAGTCTGAAGCTTAACCAACTGAGCCACCCAGGCACCCCTTAAATATTGATGTTTTAGATACAGATTTTTTTTGGTCAAAGCTTATTTAAGACCTATGTCAGTAAATGTTTGTGCAAAAATATTTCAACCTTTCCTGTTATTACGTTATTAAGTATTTAAATAGCAAGTTACTTTACAAATATTAGTCCTTTAGGATAATATGCCAAGTTCATACTCATGCATGGGGTTTCATCAGAAAGCAATCATTCTCTTAATACTTAGAGGAAGCCCAGAGTTTCTGAATTTTGAAATCATTAGTAATTGATCACTTCAAATGAGAACACTGCTGTTATGACTAATGAATGAATTGTTAATGTTTATAATAGATGATATTTTGTACTGATAGAGAAATGACTATATATGATGTTTATCATCTGGTTCTCAACAGGATACTGAAAAAAGTAGGATGATTATATCTTAATTGCTTATTTCCTTTTTTGCATGTTTTAACAAAGTTTTGAAGTTTAAGAAAAATATTAAAGTTCAACTATATAGGATTACTATACAACGACAATTTTCCATTTCAAAGGGATATTAATTTATCCATAAAATCTAGTGTGTGAGCATTTATGGCCATGTGTGCTTGTGAGATAACTGAAGTGGGTAAGTAGAAGGAAGATACCGCATGTCTATCTCTATGAGAACTTCTTCAAGGGATGTTTGTGTACTTTTGATATGTTGAAGGAGATATCTTGAGATGCTCTTTATCTCATATTGTACAAAGAGAATATGTGGCCATAAAGTATATGCATAAATCTCACAAATGCATATGTATAGCAGTGACCATTATCAATAATTTGTTAGATTGCCGTATCATGCAGACACATAGCGATTGCTTCCCTAATGGATGTTCTCTGTCTTTATTTCTCCTTCCTCACTCATCAAAAAAATAGATACATAGTCATATTTTACTGTCTTGCATCCAATCCCTTTTGCCATTATATCTTGAGAGACATAGTAAGTTTTTTTTTGCTTTCATTAATTTTTATAATAGAAATTTCACATCAAATAATAACCCCAAATCGTAAGTAATTATCGTTTGGCTACCGATTCATATTTACCTCTTCTTCACAGTTGTACAACCTCCTAACAGAAGACAGAAAAATAAATTATAATGACTGAGTTATAAATTTTCCAATTTTCTTCTCTTTATAACCTGAATCCTTTTGCTTCATCTACTAACAAGGAGAAACTATGCAAAGCATAGGATATCCAGCTAAGATGCTTTACTAAAGTTTCATTTTATTGTTTCATTTTTAAAAAAATGCAAAAGGTTATTATCTACCTATAAGCTAAGATCCTTAGTCTTAGACTCATCCAAAACAATATTTTCTACTTTTACTTTTCCTCTTTGTTCTTCAGCAAAAATTTGCCTTGCTCTACCCCTATAATACCCAATGCGCCACAGAAATAATCCATATTTATATAAAAAGGGTAAAGATTGGAACAAAATAATAAAAATGACATAGTTATTAAAGCTTCACATTTAATGTTGCATTTTTAATAAAATCAGAGTGTCCTTAAGGCTTCTTTCACCTTAGGATTCTGATGGGAAATTATTCTCAGATTTTGAAGGAAGATATGTTGTGAGTATACCATCCCCAAAGTCAATGTATATTTCTCTTATTGATCAATACAAATTTATTATTTTTATCACGAGGTATCAACAACTTCCAAAGTTTTCTAAGATTTTTTTTTATGTTTTTACACCTCTCAGAGAATTATATTTTAAGTGCAATGGAAAGAATAAATTTTCCTGTGTTGTCACCTCTCCAAGAGTTTTCCAGTCTGGGAAGCAGAGAAGACCTTCACAAGTGAGAATACCAATATAGAGTTGAATAGCTTTTAAAACACTATATAATTTAAAATCTTTGCTGGTAGAATGGTCATGGTGTGTGGGTGTGTGTGTGTGTGCGTGTGTGTGTGTGAATGTTTTTATAAGGTACTACAAAATAATTTGAGTGGTAGCTTATGGAAATACTGCTTGTTAGTTAGTTCAATATTAATTTTAATGTGGTTCTGCTTAGTTGTTGAGGCATATTTATTCTTTCTATCCCAGAGTTAGTTTTCAGGGAAACTGAAATTCACCATATTCAGCTATAAAAAGTGAGAGAATATGAGTGGCCTGAGAAACCTGATACTTTGACACATTAAATATAGATAGTTTAAAAATTCTAAGAGTTTATAAGTGCATGCTAAAGCTGTATATATATAAGAATATATTATAAAAATGTCAGGGATCCCTGGGTGGCGCAGCGGTTTAGCACCTGCCTTTGGCCCAGGGCGCGATCCTGGAGACCCGGGATCGAATCCCATGTCGGGCTCCCCGTGCATGGAGCCTGCTTCTCCCTCTGCCTATGTCTCTGCCTCTCTCTCTCTCTCTCTCTCTGTGACTATCATAAAAATAAAAATGTCTGAAATTCCAGTCTTTAAAACTACTGGCTTTTTCATTTTTTTCCCATAAATCCCACAGAGAAAAGTACAGTCAACAGTATCAGCAAATGTGTTTACATTGTATAATTCAATTAGAAAAATTAATTAGAAAACTACAAAATCCACATTTTGTTATTTTGTTTAATTCTAATCATGTTTTATAGAACTGATTGATGAAAGCACTATTTGTCTGGCAAAATGAGGAATCATTTTCTACATTATTATTTAGTCCCTTGAACAAATCAACCTCAAACCCACGGGACTTGGCAGTGATGCATGAAGAGAAAAGCATTACCAAGTACATTTGACTTTCTGAAGGACAAAGTTATATAATGTAAAAATATAAATATAGAAAATGAGAAGGAGAAATTACTAAGGACAAATAAATAATATCCAGCCATCCCATGTGGTTAAAAATAAGCTTTAAAAAAAAAATGTGATTCAGCAAACACAAAGTCAATGTTTGGTAAAATTCACAGAAACAAATAATAAGAATATAATATTCAATGGGGAGAAAATACTTGGAGTGCATGAATGCCAAGGATACATGGAATGATGGTACACAGGAGATTAAATGAGAGAAAGAGATGCACTGTAATAGAGACTGTCATAAAATGGATTAACACCAACTCCAACAGAAAGCTTTATTTTTACCCCCTACTCTTTCCAAATATGAGCCTATCACAGGCAGACTAAGTCTGCCTTCCCTACCACCTGCAACCTGCCTCAATGAGGAAATGATCCCATCAGTCTGGATTTCAGGATTTTGAGTTTGAACCAAATGGTCTCAGCAGGAGTTTAGACTAATACTGTGTTCTACCCTAAAACATTAGCACGCTTACTTATACCTATTTGAATTTTATTTTCTCCTATCATCCAGATTCTTTAAATTGCTATTTTTCTTTATTATATTCTCTTCCCTTTTGTTTTACTTCTATGGGTTTTTTTATGTGTCTGTGCTTAGCTTTGATTATCCTCATATTACTATTAATCCTATCCATCCCTAGCTCTGTTTTACTTGGACTTCTATATTCCCTAATAAGACTTTATCTCCTGGGTTTTAGCACAAGTATCTAAAAAGAGGGCTATAAGCAGTCATGCTACAATTTGATAATTTTTATTATTAAAAGTAACAGACATATCAGGGAACCTGGGTGGCTCAGTCAGTTGAGTGTCTGCCTTCAGCCCAGGTCATGATTTCAGGGTCTTGGGATGGAGCCTCGCATCAGGCTCCCTGCTCAGCAGGGAGTCTGCTTTTCCCTCTCCCTTTGCCCATCTACCCCACTTGTGCTCTCTCTCTCTAATAAATAAATAAAATATTTTTAAAAAGTAATAGACATGAAAAATTGCAAAAAACAATAGATCTATAACAAAAAACAATAGATCTCAAACCAACCTATGTCCAATCAGCATTCAAATTTATTTATCTTACTATATTTTAGACTGTACATTTTAATAGGTATTCTAGTAATGCCCAATTATTTGGTAGGTCTCCTGTTGGTTTTACATGTTAAGCACTTTAACAACTTTATATTCCATTTTGTATCCAACTTTAGATAGCAGAATTAGAATAAAGTGATAATATTTTAGGAGATTAAACTCATTTCAAAAATATTACTGCATGTTTGGTTAAACTAAGGTGGATTTTAAAATTAAAATCATATTTCCTCAGTTTATTGTCAAATGGAATAATGTGCTCAAAGAAGAAATTCTTCTCAGAGATATATGAAAATGGCAATGCTTTCCGAGACTCCAGCATTGCTGAATCAGAGTTAATGATACTATAGAAGAAATGAATATCATTATCACTCAGAAATCTTTAGAAATTGTATTCAGAGAGATTGGTGTCATTGAGTAGCAGGCTTTTGATTTATATTTTTCTTCAAAAGACCATTTTTGACTATTTAAGAGATTAGCCAGATGATTTTTTAGCTTCAAAAGGAAGACCATTTGAGATGCTTTTAATTTACTCCATTCCAGGTAGAGGAGGTTACATTTCTACTATCTCAATTAAGGAGAAAGTCCACATTACAAGTAGGAAAACATTTATGTTTATTATTTCAACTGATAGTAAACCATGTGTTAGGAAATGTTCAGTGACTCTACTTCTTTTATACTGGAATTTCATATCTAGAAAAAGGGGTAGAAAGACATTAGTAGTGTAAGAAACTTGATTTTGATATTATGCAATTATTTTTGCTATTAAATTTTGGATATATTTCTTAAACTCTGGAATATCTGCTTCATCAGTTTTATAGTAGGTAAAACAATATTTACATCATAAAACCGAATAAAATTATGTGGCTATACTTATAACACTTAGAAAATGACATCTTATAAAATAATGATTTAAGAATTATTATTTTGGGGAATGAAACAAATTTCAAGGGATCCCCTTGCCTAGCATTCTGCTTCTAAAAAAAAGATTCCTTTTATTGAATGTGTTATATGTGTCAATATTTTACTACCTTTCAATGTATGTGTATGTGTTCATGTGTATAACTTAAAGAATGAAACTGTAATGTTAGAATTTTGAGACTCATTCTACAGATAAAATAATAATAATAATAATAATAATAATAGTATCAGGAAGGTTCAGTTACTTCCCATTTGTTTTCCACATGGTCATAGGGAATACATCAAAGAAAAAAAAAAGTCAACTTTTCTTTTACTGATCTATTCATAGTGGTTCAGTTAAAATTTGTATTTTTAAGATCTTTTTCTTTTGATATATTACTATAAGAGACTGAAGATTAAGGGTGATTGCAGTCACAGAGACTTGAAATTATTTAAGACTTCAGCTTCCAGTTATGATAGAGTAGCTGATACTAAGCTAATCCTCTTGCCTTGAAAAATCATAAAATGGACAAAAATATAAAGCAATATTTTCAAGTATTATAAAAGAAGCAAATACTGCAGCATTGAGATAATAGAAACTCAGAAAAGGGGCAGCCCGGGGCTCAGCAGTTTAGCGCCACCTTCAGCCCAGGGCCTGAT
Source organism: Canis lupus dingo (assembly GCF_003254725.2). Taxonomy (NCBI): domain Eukaryota; kingdom Metazoa; phylum Chordata; class Mammalia; order Carnivora; family Canidae; genus Canis; species Canis lupus. The sequence continues at coordinate 3,719,533 of NC_064279.1, read as the reverse complement.
TCTGGAGATCTGGGATCGAGTCCCACATCAGGCTCCCTGCATGGAGCCTGCTTCTCCCTCTGCCTGCGCCTCTGCCTCTCTCTCTCTCTCCTCTCTGTGTATTCTCATGAATAAATAAATAAAATCTTAAAAAAAGAAAGAAAGAAAGAAACTCAGAAAGGGAGCTTCAAAGAGTCTTGGCTGTAAGTCTGGGTACAGCTTCCTATTTATGGCACAAGGACCAGACACCAGTCAAAGTATGGAACTACATTGGGTTTGAGATGATAGAGATCTGAGTTCAGAGCAGCTGAATCTGTTGTAATTTGTGGAGTGCATCTCTGAAAAAGAAGGAGCTGTATAGAGAGGTTTCACATAGTCCTGTGCTGAAGATTACCATTAGTTCTTGGCTGAGGTTTGGACTATGCACATGTAGAGTAGAGTACACATGGTTTACCAAAGAGTGGTTTCTACAGAATTTAAAGCAAAATAGAAGTAATGGAAATCAAGCAGCGTGGGAAAGAGTAGAATTCCAGTCCATCCACAACCCATAGTTCAGATACAAAGTTAACAAGTCATTAACATCTTGAGACTCTAGCTGAGACACAAGAAATGTCTCCTGCTACAATCAAGGACCACATTCCAATAAGTCCTCCACAAGACTTACTTTACTAAGTTTATAACAATATTGGCCTACCTCAAGAGGAAAAACAAAATGAAACAAAAAACTAACAACAAAATTCAAATAAGCAACCTAACCTACACCTGAAGGATCTAGAAAGAGAACAAACAATACAAAATCAGGAACTGAACGGATGGAAAAGCATTTTTCATGCATACAGAAAATGAAAAAAGCTGGAGTAGCAATGCTTAGACAAATAGACTTTAAAACGAAGACTATAACAAGAGACAAGGACACTATATAATAATAAAGGGAACGATCTAACAAGAAGGTATAACAATTCTAAATATTTATGCACCCAACCTGGGGGCACCAAATACATAAAGCAGCTAATAACAAACATAGTGCATAACTGAAAGTAATACAATAATAGTAGGGGAATTTAACACCCCATATACATCAATAGAGCGATCATCTTACAGAAAAGAAACAAAGAAACAGTGGCTTAGAATAAGATATTGGATCAGATGGATCTAACTGATATATTCAAGATACTTTATCCTAAACAGCACAATACATATTCTCTTCAAGTGCACATGGAACATTCTCCAGAATAGATTGTATGTTAGGCCATGAAACAAATCTCAACAAAAGAAAAAAAGAATGTATCATGTATCTTTTCTAACCACAACACCAGGAAACTGTAAATCAACCACAAGAAAAAATCTTGAAAGAGCACAAATACGTGGAAGTTAAATTACATGCTACTAAATAATGAATGAGCCAACCAAGAAATCAAAGAGGAAATTTAGGGGATCCCTGGGTGGCTCAGTGGTTTGGCCCCTGCCTTTGGCCCAGGGCACGATCCTGGAGTCCCGGGATCTAATCCTGTATCGGGATCCCGGCATGGAGCCTGCTTCTCCCTCTGCCTGTGTCTAGGCCTCTCTCTCTCTGTGTCTATCATAAATAAATAAATAATAAATAATGAATGAATGAATGAATGTTCCATTTTGTGAGACTATATTCTCTTTTCCTTCCCATTCCCTCTTTTTTTCTTCTTGTTTTTGTTTTGTTGTTGATGTTATTGTTTCTCTGTATAATTTTTGCTTTTTTTAATATAAATTGGGAATTTCTTACCTTTTAACATCAGGTCAAAATACACTCAGAATGAAGAGGATCACTGTCTTGGTCCACTCTGTGAGACTATATTCTCTCTTCCCCATCATTTCTGCCTCTCTCCTTTTTTTTTTTTTTAATGCTTAATATTATTTTTTTTAATTTGTTTTTCACATTTGTAGTCTTTTTTTCCCCTCTTATTTCCTGGTCCTTGACCTCTTCAGAATTGTTTAGGGTGTATTTTGCTTTGGTCATAGTTGATATTTTTGACCCTGATCACTTGTATAGCCATTCTGCACTGGACAAAATGGCTAGAAAGGAGACTTCATCCCAAAAGAAATAACCAGAAGTAATATTCTCTGCCACAAATCTAATGGATATGGATTTAAGTGAGAAGTTAGACACAATTCAAGATTACAATTGTAAAATTACTGGTGACTCTTGAAAAAAGCACAAAAGACTTTAGAGAAGCTCTTACTGCTCTAGAAATGAGATCTAATCAGGCCAAAATTAAAAATACTCTAAGATGCAGTCTAAACCATATGTTCTAACAACTAGGGTAAACGAGGCAAGTGACATAGAAGACAAGTTGATAGAAAGGAAAGAAGCTGAGGTAAAGAGAGAAAAACAACTAAGTCCATGAGGAGAGACTCTGAGAATTAAGTGAGATTTTGAGAAAGAATGAAATCCATCTTATTGGGATTTCAGAGGTTGGAGAGAGAGAGAGAGAGAGAGAGAGAACCAGAAAGTATGCTTGAAAAAAATCGTAACTGAGAACTTCCCTGACCTGGGGAAGGAAACAGGCATTCATATCCAAGAGATAGAGAGGAACCCTCCCCCCAGCAAGAATCAACAAAAACTGATTAATACCCCAACATAAAATAGGGAAGCTTATAAATTTCAGAGATAAAGAGAAAATCCTAAAATCAGCTCCAGACAAGAGATTCCAAGTCTATATGGTGAGAAATATTAGATTAACAGCAGACCTATCCACAGAGACCTGGCAGGCCAAAAAGGCTGGCATGGTATATTTAGGGTACTGAATATGAAAAACATGCAGTCAAGAACACTTTATCCAGCAAAAGTGTCATTCAAAATAGGAGAAATAAAGATCTTCCAGGATAGCCAGAAACGGAAAGAATATGTAACCACCAAACCAATCCTGCAAGAAATAGGAAGGGGGACCCTATAGACAAAGAGGGAGCCCAAAGAAACAATATGCAGAAACAGTGACTATACAGGTAAATTATGGCACTAAATTCATATCTTTCAAGTTACTCTGAATGTGAATAGGGTAAATGATCCATTCAAAAGACACAAGATATCAGACTGGATAAAAAAGCAAGACTTGGGATCCCTGGGTGGCGCAGCGGTTTGGCGCCTGCCTTTGGCCCAGGGCGTGATCCTGGAGACCCGGGATCGAGTCCCACGTCGGGCTCCCGGTGCATGGAGCCTGCTTCTCCCTCTGCCTGTGTCTCTGTCTCTCTCTCTCTCTCTCTGTGACTATCATAAATAAAAAAAAAAAAAAAGCAAGACTCACTATATGCTATATATGAGATCAATTTTACACCTAAAGACACCTTAAGACTGAAAATGAGGGGGTGGAGAACCATTTACCATGCAAATGGACATCAAAAGAAAGCTGGGAGAGCAATCCTCATATCCGATAATTTAGATTTTGAACCAAAGACTGTACTAAGAGATGAAGAGGGACACTATATCATACTTAAAGGGTCTATCCAAAAATACCTAACAATTATAAATATTTATGCCCCTAATGTGGGGCAGCCAATTATATCAACCAATTAATAACCAAAGAAACATATAGATAATAATACATTAATATTAGGAGACTTCAAGACTCCACTCTTAGCCAAGAACAGATCTTCTAAGCAGAATATTAGCAAAGAAGGAGGTTTTTGAATGACACACTGGACCAAATGGATTACACAGATACATTCAGAACATTCCATCCTAATGAAACATTCTTCTCAAGAGCACATGGAAATTTCTCCAGAATAGACCACATACTGGATCACAAATCAGGTCTCAACCAATACCAAAAGACTGGGATTATTCTCTGCATATTTTTAGACTATAATGCTTTGAAACTAGAACTCAAACACAAGAAGAAATTTGGAAGGAATTCAAACACTTGGAGGTTAAAGAGCACCCTACTAAGAATGAATGGGTCAACCAGGAAATTAGGGAAGAATTAAAAAGATTCATGCAAAGTAATGAAAATGATAGCACAAATGTCCAAAACCTTTGGGATACAGTAAAGGCTGTCCTAAGAGGAAAATGCATTTCAAGACAAGCCTCCCTCAAAAAAATTGGAAAAATCCCAAATAAACAAGCTAACCTTACACCTAAAGGAACTGGAGGAAGAACAGAAAATAAAGCCTAAACCAAGCAGAAGTAGAGAAGCATAACACAATGAAATAGAGACCAGAACAACTGTAAAACATCAACAATACCAGGAGTTGATTCTTTGAAAGAAACATAACATAGATAACCCTCTAGCCAGATTTTTTAAAATTTATTTTTATTGGTGTTCAATTTGCCAACATATAGAATAACACCCAGTGCATAATCCCATCAAGTGCCCGCCTCAGTGCCCGTCACCCAGTCACCCCAACCCCCGCCCACCTCCCTTTCTACCACCCCTTGTTCAGGAGTTTCTCATATTCTGTCTCCCTTTCTGATATTTCCCACTCATTTTTTCTCCTTTCCCCTTTATTCCCTTTCACTATTTTTTATATTCCCAAATGAATGAGACCATATAATGTTTGTCCTTCTCCGACTGACTTATTTCACTCAGCAGAATACCCTCCAGTTCCATCCACATCGAAGCAAATGGTGGGTATTTGTCATTTCTAATGGCTGAGGAATATCCCATTGTATACATAGACCACAGCTTCTTTATCCATTCATCTTTCGATAGACACCAAGGCTCCTTCCACAGTTTTAGCCAGACTTTTTAAAAAGAAAAAAACTCCAATTAATAAAGTCACAAATGAAAGAGGAGAGATCACAACCAATATCAAGGAAATAGAAATGATTTTAAAAACCTATTCTGAGCAATTATATGCCAACAAATTAGGCAATCTGGAAGAAATGGATATATTCCTGGAGACCTACAACTTCTCAAAACTGAATCAGGAAGAAATAGAAAATCTGAATATAACAATAACCAGCAAGTAAATTGAAGCAGTCATCAAAAACCTCTCAAGAAATAAAAGTACAGGTCATATGGCTTCCCAGGAGAATTCTACAAAACATTTAAAGAAGAAATAATACCTGTTCTACTAAATCTATTTCAAAGGATAAAAATAGAAAGAATACTTCCAAACTCGTCCTATAAAGCCAGCATTACCTTGATCCCAAAACAAAGACCCCACCAAAAAAGATAATTAAAGACCAATATACCTGATGAACATGGATACAGAAATTCTCACCAAGATACTAACCAATAGGATCCAACAGTACATTAAGAGGATTATTTTTCACAACCAAGTGGGATTTATCCCTGAGATGCAAGGGTGGTTCAACACTCGTAAAACAATCAACATGACTGATCACCTCAAGAAAGGAAAACCAAGAACCATATGATCTCCTTAATAGATGCAGAGAAAGCTTTTGACAAAATACAGCATGCTTTCTTGATTAAAACTCTTCGATGTATAGGGACAGAGGGAACGTTTTAAAAGCCATCTATGAAAACCCCACAGCAAATATCATTCTCAATGGGGAAACACTGGGAGTTTCCCCTAAGATCAGGAACATGACAGGGATGCCTAATTTCACCACTTTTGTTCAAACACAGTACTAGAAGTCCTAGCCTCAGCAATCAGACAACAAAAAGAAATAAAAGGCATTCAAATTGGCCAAGAAGAAGCAAATTTCCTCTCTTCACAGATGACATGATACTGTACGTAGAAAGCCCAAAAGACTCCACACCAAGACTGCTAGAACTCATACAGCAATTCAGCAATGTGGCAGGATACAAAATCAAGGCACAGAAACAAGTTGCATTTTTATATATTAACAATGAGACTGAAGAAAGAGAAGTTAAGGAATTGATCCCATTTACAATTGCACCCGAAACCATAAGATACCTAACCAAAAAGGTAAAGTATCTATACTCTAAAAACTACAGAACACTTCTGAAAGAAATTGAGGAAGACACAGAGAGGTGGAAAAACATTCTGTGCTCATGGCTTGGAAGAATTAATATTGTGAAAATGTCAATGCTACCCTAGTGCAATCCCTATCAAAATACCATGAACTTTCTTCACAGAGTTGGAACAAATAATCCTAAAATTTGTATGGAATCAGAAAAGACCCCAGATAGCCAGAGAAATGTTGAAAAAAAACTAAAACTGGGGTCACCAAAATGCCTGACTTCAAGCTCTATTACAAAGCTGTGATCATCAAGACAGTATGATACTGGCACAAAAACAGACACATAGATCAAGGGAACAGAATAGAGAACCCAGAAATGGGTCCTCAACTTTATGCTCATCTTTGACAAAGCAGGAAATAATATCCAATGGAAAAAACGTCTCTTCAATGAATAGTGTTGGAAAAATTGGACAGCCGCATGCATAAGAATGAAATTGGACCAGTCTCTGACACCAGACACAAAGATGCACTCAAAATGGATGAAAGATATAAATATGAGACATAAATCCTTCAAAATCCTAGAAGACAACACAGGCAATACCCTTTTTGAACTTGGCCCCAGCAACTTCTTGAAAGATACATCTATGAAGGCAAGGAAAACAAAAGCAAAAATGAACTACTGGAACTTTATCAAGATAAAAAGCTTCTACAGAGCAAAGGAAACAGTCAACAAAACCTACAGACCTAGGAGGCATGTCTAAAGAACATGTCAACCTACAGAATGGGAAAAGATACTTGCAAATGGCATATCAGATAAAAGCTAGTATTCAAGATCTATAAAGAACTTATCTAACTCAAAACCCAAGAAAAAAAATAATCCAGTCATGAAGTCAGCAGAAGACATGAGCAGAAAAAAATATAATAAACTTAAAAAATTAAATAAAAAAAAGAACAGGACACTTTTCAAAGAGCATCTACACATGGCCAACAAGCAGATGAAAAAGTGTTCCACATCACTTGCCATCAGGGAAATAGAAATCAAAACCACAATGACATATCACTTTAAGCTGGTGAGAATAACTAAAATTAATAAGACAGGAAACAACAAATGTTGGTGAGGATGTAGAGTAAAGGAGCCCTCTTGCACTGTTGGTGGGAATTCAAGAAGGTTCAGCCATTCTGGAAAACAATGTTGAAATTCCCCAGGAAGTTAAAAATATATAAGTAAGTAAGTAAGTAAGTAAGTAAGTAAATAAATAAATAATAAAAAATAAATAATAAACCAACCAACCAACCAACCAATCAACCCTATGGCCCAGCAATTGCACTACGGGGTATTTAGCCCAATATACCCAAAAGATACTGATGTAATGAAAATCCAGGACATCTGCACCCCAATGTTTATAGCAGCAATGTCCACAATAGTCAAAGTGTGGAAGGAGCTAAGATGTCCTTTGATAGACAAATGGGTAAAGAAGATATGATATATATATATATATATACACATAAACTAAATAGAATATTACTCAGCCATCAGAAAGGATGAATACCTACCATTTACATTAATGTGGATGGAACTGGAGGGTATTATGCTGAGTAAATAACCCAATCAGAGAAAGACAATTATCACATGGTTTCACTCATATGTGGAATATAAAAATAGTGAAAGGGATCATAAGGGAATGGGAGAAATTGGCAAAAAATTAGAGATGAAAATAAAGCATGAAAGACTCCTAACTTTGGTAAGCAGACAAAGGATTGTAGAAAGGGAGTGAGTGGGGGTTAGGGTAAGTAGGTGATGGGAATTAAGGGCGGCACGTGATGAGATGAGCCCTGGGTATTATACATTATGCTGAGAAATTGAATTTAAATAATTAAAAAAAAACTAAAAAAATAAGAGAATGGATAAAAACACATATGAGCATTTCAATAGAGGCAGAGAAAGCATTTGACAAAGTACAACACCCTTTCATGATGAAAACCCTCAACAACATAGGTTTAGAGGGAATATACCTTAACATAATATAGGCTATATCTAAAAAACCCACAGAAAACAACACCCTAAATGTGAAAAACAGAACTTTTCCCCCAAGATAAAAAATAAGACAAAGATATCCACTTTCACTACTATTCAACACAGAGATAGAAGTCCTCTCCACAGTGATCAGACAAGAAAAAGACAAAAAAAGGCATCTAAATTATCACGGAAGAGGTAAAAATTTCACTGACATAATATTAGGTATAGAAAACTCAAAAGATTCCACCATAAAACTACTAGATAAATAGTAGTTTTATAAATAAATACAGTAGGATCACAGGATACAAAATCAATGTACAGAACTCTGTGGCATCTCTATTCACTGACATGAAGCAGAAGAAAGATAAATTAAGAAAACAATCCAATTTAAATTGCACCAGTAAGACTAAAATACCTAGGAATAAATTTAACCAAGAAGGTGAATAACCTACTCTGAAAAACTATACAATATTGATGAAAGAAATTGAAGATTAAATAAACAAATGGAAACATATTCCAGGTTCATGGACTAGAAAAATATTGTTAAAATTCCCATACTACCCAGAGCAATCTACGAACTTTTTCCATCTCTATCAAAATACCAACATCATTTTTTGCAGAACTAGAAAAAATAATCTTAAAACTTGTATGGAACAACAAAAGACCCTCAATAGCCATGGGAATCTTGAAAATGAAGAACATAGCTGGATGTATCTTAATCCTAGAAATCAAGATACACTACAAAGCTTTGGTAATCAAAGCAGTATGGTATTGGCACAAAAATAAACAGATCAATAGAATAGAAGAGAGAGCTAAGAAATAAACCCATATATATATATATATATATATATATATATATAGTCTCTCTCTATATATATATAATATATAGTCTATATATATATATAGTCTCTCTCTCTATATATATATATATATATATATATATATATATATAGTCAACTAATCCTTAACAATGGAGGCAAGAATATGCAATGGGAAAAAGTCTCTTCAAAAAATGGTATTGGGAAAACTAGACAGCTACATGCAAAAGAATGGAACTGGACCAATTCCCTTCACCACACACACACACACACACACACACACACACACACACACACAAAATGGAATAAAGGACTAAATGTGAGACCTGAAACCATAAAACCCCTAGAAGAGAGCACAGGTAGTAATTTGTTTGACCTTGTCCATAGCAACTTCCTTCTAGATAGGTCTCCTGAGGAAAGGGATACAAAAGCAGAAATTAAGTACTGAGAATACATCAAAATATAATGTTTCTGTACTACAAAGGAAACGGTGAACAAAGCTAACAACCTATGGAATAGGAGAAGATATTTGCAAATGTTATAGCCAATAAAGGATTAGTATTGTGGGACACCTGGATGGCTCAGTGGTTGAGCATCTGCCTTTCACTCAGGGTGTGATCCCAGGGACCCAGGATTGAGTCTCATATTGGGATACCTGCAAGGAGCCTGCTTCTCCCTCTGCCTATGTCTCTGCCTCTCCCTCCATGTCTCTCATAAATAAAAAAAATAAAATAATAAAAAAGGATTAGTATCCAAAATATATAAAGAACTTGTACAAGCCAACACCAAAAACAAATAATCCAATTAGAAATGGTCAGAAAGTATGAACAGGAACTTCTCCAAAGAAGATATATGGATAGCCAAAAGTCACGTGAAAAGATGCTCGACATCACTCATCACCAGGGAAATGCAAATCAGAACCACGGTGAGGTATCTTCTCATCTGTCAGATTGGCTAAAATCAGGAGGACAAGAAACAAACAAGTGTTATCAAAGATGTAGAGAAAAAAGTACCCTCATGTACTGTTGGTGGGAAGGCAAATTGGCACAGCCACTGTGGAAAAGAGTATGGAAGTTGCTCAAAAAATGAAAAATGGAGGGGCAGCCGGGTGGCTCAGGGGTTTAGTGCTGCCTTCAGTCCAGGGCATGGTCCTGCAACCCGGAATCGAGTCCCACGTTGGGCTCCCTGCATGGAGCCTGCTTCTCCCTCTGCCTGTGTCTCTGCCTCTCTCTCTCTCTGTGTGTCTCTCATGAATAAATAAATAAAATCGTTATTTAAAGATTTTAAATATCTTTATAATTATAATTTAAAGATTTTTAATATATAAATATTTAAAAATAAAATAAATTAAAAAAGGAAAAATAGAAATACCATATGATCTAGTAATTCTACTACTGGGACTGTAATCGAAGAATAAGAAAATACTAATTCAAAAAGATACATGTACCCCTATGTTTATAGTATAGTAGTATTATTTATCTTAACTAAAGTATGGAATCAGCCCAAATGTCTACCAATAGATGAGTGGATAAAGAAGATGGGGTGTATGTATACAATAGAATATTACTCAGAGGTTAAAAAAAAAAAAGAAATCTTGCCATTTGCAACAATATAGATGGATCTAGAGGGTATAATGCTAAGTGAAATAAGTCAGTCAGAGAAAGACAAATACCATATTATTTCACTCCTATGTGGAATTTAAGAAACAAAACAAATGAACAAAGAAAAAAAAAGAGCCAATAAAGACTCTTAACGACAGAGAACAAACTGATATTTACAAGAGCCAAGGTGTGTAGAAGAAGGAAGGGTGAAATAAGTGATGGGGTTTAAGAGTACACTTATTGTGATGAGCACTGAGTAATGTATAGAATTACTGATTCACTATATTGTACATCTGAAACTAATATAACACTGTAAGTCAACTATACTGGAATTAAATTAGAAACTATATTAAAATATATTAAATTACACATATATATATATGAACATTAAGAACTTCACTCTAATAAAATGTATAGTACAGAAGGTAGTTTCAGATGACTGGTCATAACTTACTCATACAGGCTCATAGAAATTTGAAGGCCTATTTACTATTCAATTAATAATTATTATTTGAATCCATAATCAAAATACATCTGACAAATATCAGGCCCAGATATTTATACTAGTGAATTCTATAAAAATTCTAAGGGTATAATTATACCAAGTTTAGGTATTCTTTCAATAAAGGGAACTTTTCCCAATTTAGTTTAGAAGGCCAGTGTATCTCTGCTATAATGTCCTGACAAAGATATTTAAAGAAAATATATTTAACTTATTGAAGCATATATACAAATATATTCAACAAAATATTAGTAACTTGAAGCCAGTAGTATATTAAAAGGATAGTCTATCATCATCTGTTAGTTTTACTACAGGAATGAAATGTTCATTCAATGACCAAAACTCAAACAACACAATTTACCGTGTTAACAAGGAGAAAAACGGAGGGGAAAAAACTCACAATTGTCTCAGTAGAAAGAGTAGAAATAACACCACATTTTCATGATAAACAGCTTCAACAAACTCGGAGTAGAATTTCACTTTCTTCAACCATAAAGAGAACATCTACTGAACCCCTATAGCTAACATCAGAGTTAATAACCAAACACTAATTGCTATCTAAAAATAACAATTCAAGGGCAATTGATCGCATTATTTTTACTCAATATTGTACTGAATTCCTAGCCAATATAATTAAAGGGCAATTAAAAAGTGTTTATATTTGCCAACAATATTTTTGCCTAAAACATCATATAGAATTTACCCCCAAAATTATAATTTTAGAGTCAATATAGCAAGACTGTATAACATTAATAAAATAATAGCCAGAATTTGGAAAATATTTAAAATACCATTTAGTATAGAATAAAACTATTAAATATAAGAAATTATATTTAATAAAGAATTTGTAAGACCTCTATAGAGAAAACTCTAAAATAAACTGAGGAAAGAAATGAAGGTAAATAAATGTGGCCATATGCCATGTTAACAGATTGGAAGAAATGCATATTGAAAGATGTTTCTCAAATTCATCTGTAGAGTTACCAGAATCCATTTTCAAAATGCTAAGTGATAAGAAGTTTCTAAAATTTATACTGCAATACAAAGAATCTAGAACAACCAGAGGGAGACAGAAAGGATTGATTGAGATACAGAGAGTGAAACAGAGAGAGAGAGAAAGAGACCGAGAGAGTAAATTTGAAAGATAAACTATTTGACTTCAAAACTATTAAATGAAGAAAGAGTGGTATTGGTTTAAGAAATGGCATACAATTTAGCGAAATATAGATATCAGAGTAGTAAAAAATACAGACACACACAGACATGTCATTTAATTTTCTACAAAGATAATTCATTGGAGAAATGATTTTTCTTCCATAAACCATTTAAAATATTTATTAAAAAAATAAAAAATAAAATATTTATTAGATAATACATTCCCACCTCACAGCATATACTAACATGTTTGTATATATAAATGCTAAATCTAAAGTCTTAAAATTTCTTTAAAAAAAAACAAAGGACATCTTCATAAAAAAGAGGTTATTTCTCATAGAGTACACATACACACACACACACACACACACAAACACACATACAGAGAAACCCACTCATCTTTAAAAGATTATGTTGTGGGATATGTGGTAAAATTGGACTTCATAAATAAGAACTTTTCTCTTCATAATACAACTTGAAGAAAAGTAAAACACAAGCAGTAGGGGAAAGGTGTTTGTAGTAAAAAATAACTGTCAAAAAACTTCCATCCAGAATATATAAACAACTATTGCAACTCAATGAAAGGACAAACAATCCAAAAAAAAATGAACAAAGCCATAACAGATATCTCATTAAATATATGTAGAAATGACCAAAATACATATGAAAACATTGACATTATTAATCATCAAAGAAATGCAAAATAAAACAATGGGATATTAGTTAGCAATTAAACCCAATAAACTGTTGGTATGGAAAACACAGAAGACTCACAAAAAGCTTATGCTGAGCAAAAGATGCTCCTATGCTGGAAACAAAGTGCACATAGTGTATGACCCCATGTATACAGAATTCTAGAAGCAACAAAAATGGACATATAGCGATGGAAATCAGATCAATGCTTTCGTATGGAGCGGTGAAGAAAATGTGGACTGCAAAGAGGCATGAAAGAACTTTCTGGAGTGAAGAAACAATGGGAAACAATGTAAGTGTATACTAACATCCTGGTTTAGTCAACAATCATCATCAAATCCCAATTTTCCAGCTCACAGGTGAACATGAAAGAACTGAGAAAAGTCAGTGCTCTGCACATTCAGGTTCTATCCCACGTTGCCATTGTTAAACTACAATCAATTTCTTGTGTCTGGCAACAGTTCTATAGTGATAGCGGTTTGGAACCTGGGCAAAGTCAAATGATGATTTTGTCACATGTTACTCCTTTTCAAATCCAGAAATCTAGCAATATATCAGATTAAGTTGCTTGCAAAAACATGTACCTTAATCATTAAGCATGCATGGGAGATATATACCAGAATTATCATTATTTTGTTTATATATTCATGACCTTAGTAAGTTTTCTTAGCAACAAAATAATATTCATACCCAAATCCTTGACCTTTAAAGCACATTCTCCTTTTGCTAAGAAAAAAAAAAAAAAAGGAAATACCAGGGAGCTCTTAGAAGTTTCTAGAGCAGTCACTTATTTCAAAGAACGTACGTAGTCTTTAAAGAGTAAAGGGTGATTTTTGCTAGTATTTATAACTGATGGAGGATGTGGGAGGAGGCAAATAGCACAAGTATCTACGACTTAAGATTCTGAAAAGAAGAAGACGATCAATTCTTTCTGGTCAATCACAAGAAGAGGAGAATTAATACCACACGTTGAAATCCAGGACCATCTTTAGAGCACTTTTATGTCACCAATATTTCAGATACACTTTAGTCATAACAGAAATAAATGAGCCACTGTAGATCACAAAGCTCATTCTGTGCCACATTCACTTCAATTTTCCTGGGAGCAGATGTATGAATGATCTTAACCAGAAGGCCAGAAAAATACTCCATTTCAGCATTCATGACAGTTATAATTTTTTTTAAAAAGAAACAAAACAGATACCAATAACAGATGGTCAAAAAGTTGCTGAGCACATTTTGTATACAATTGTACTAAACACCAGGGTGTAACTGAAGTGACAAAAAAGGGGAAACATGGAATTTTAAAGCTAGATATTAGGTAATTTCTAATGGATTTCCTATTTCAGCAATCCATTTATTCCTATGAAAACAAATATGGCACATTACAAATTATTTCATAATTTTGATATGATTTTATAAAATATTTTGTTACCCAAAGATTACCTATTTTATCTTGTGTGTGTATATATATATATATATATATATATAGCTTTCATCATATTTATACATTTTATCACTTTTAAACTTCAGTTCTAAATCTCTACATAACAAATTGTATGTCAATGTCTCAATTTAAATGGCATTAAAAATTTCTCCTAATTCAGAATCACTATTTGTGTTTGACTACTGAATTTAAGCTATTTGTATGCAATTAAAGAACCTAATATAAATTCAGCACCTGCCATTTCCTATGGTTAGTAAGTAATTTTAAGTTTTTTTTTTCTTCTCAAAACCTTATTGTTCTTCATCCTCATTGAAGCAAACTCAGGATTTGTGTTTCCTTGGCCTTCTATTACCCTCTGACTGATGACCAATCTCATAACCAAAGCCTTTGTTTTATGAACTTAGACCATTTTGTTCCTAGAGAAAATTATGGTTTAGCCTAATAAAACAATCAGAAATATCATTTAATATCAATCTTGGCAAAATGCATAAAGAACTATTTATTCATAAAAAGAAGTAAACTAGAGCGAGTGTCTTAGGGAGAGAAAGGGAGGTAAGAATCTGGAATGAGTGATTGAGTTAGACTACCAAAAATATGTAGGAGGCTGATTGTGAACAGAGCACCCTCCCTAGATAGGAAAATAGACTTAACAGTCTTCAATTAAAGTATAAATTTCTAAAACACTAATTTTTTTACTTTTGGCTAATTACTTTTGTTTTCTGGGTAAATCTTTATCTGTTTACCCATTATGAATTTATCATATTTTAATTCATCTAAATATATATATGTTTTCAATCTTGTCATCTGAACTTATCAAGATCACTACAGGTCATGCAAAGTTCAAAGATTGGTAAAGCGTTCTATGATTACACTGCCACTAATAGTAATTTAATTTCTCTCTCTGGATGCAAATCAAATTTATTACACTTTCGATTTCCTACTCTTTTATTTAGTCACATACACGAATATATAAAAAACAAAGGTTTCTGTCATAAAATACTCAGCATATTTAATTAATTCTTAAATTTTTGACAATTTTATGGCATATATTGCAGCAAATCTTGATAATCAATTCTACAAAATGTTATAGTATATCAGTAGTTATATTTTCAACTGTAAAGAAATTGAAGTGAGTCATAACTTTAAAAGAAAGTACTACATGTTCCTTGGTGTCTAATTTTTATATCTTTTCATTTTTAGGTACTGATCTTTCTAAAGTAAAAAGCTTAAAGCTAAATTTATATAATTTAATTACATTTAATCCTATCTTCCTTCATATTCATGCTTATATGTCAGTAGTGACTCATTATTTGTTGCAGATCATTTATTATTTCAAATTTTATGTTACAAAAAGAAATATACACTTAATTAAAGAATGTATGGAAAGTAATTATCAGAAAAAAGTAGAGATATAGCAATGATTATACATGCATTAAAAAATTCTCAGAATAATTTTGACAAACTAGTTAGGTTCATTTACTTGTTATCATTCAGACACTCAAATAATGGGAGGTTAATATATTTATTTAATGCATATGTAACACTCACAACTTTTGTTTCTCATAGTGGGAAAAATGTAGAATAATGCTATTTGATCCATTTCCCTTTCTGATCAAATAACGACTGCCATGCAAGCTTTGCTTTCTTCTTAATGGAAGTACACACCTTTTAATTAGGCAATGAAATCCCTTAATTCCTAGGTGGCTACATCTGAAAAAACCTCTGAACTAATACTTTAATTTTTTTTCCTAATAGGAAATAACTAATGTCTAGCTGTTCAATGACTTTTCATTAGCAACAACACACTGTCATTATCAAACTAAATTAGGAAAAATGAAGTGATTAAAATGAACTCAGAATTCTGAGAATTTCCCATCAATTGAAAAGCATGATTCTTCTGAGTTTTCCTGCACAGCGTTCCTTTAGCTCAGTAATTTTGTTTTCCCTGCAAGTAGTATTGTCATCCCTATCTCTCACTGAGAGTTTAGGTTTAAAAGAGTAGTTTTCTAGATCTTGACAGACTCTCTGTCTAACTGTGTAGGCATTTCCCTAACAAAGCTGCTGCTGATAAAAGACAAAATAGATAAATCTTAGCAAATTTGGACCAAGTTGGCTTTCCAGCCTCCATCTCAGTCAATATTTCCCAATCCTTATTCAGGATGCTGAAATTACACATTGTCAGGATCTGATCTCCATTTATCCCCTGTGCAATAAAGTCCCAAGTAATCATGCATATATTTTCATGTTCACGGATTGCGAATTTCATTATTATTTTTTCTTCTTGCTGAAATAATTGTATTAGTACACTCAGATACCTTAAAGTTTTCCTTTATTAAACGAAAAAATCTCAATACAAAATACTCATGTGTCTTATTGTTTAATAAGATTTATACTGAAATAACTTAGTTGGTCTTCTTCACTGTCCTCCTACACTTCGTAAGGGCAGTGCCATGGCCTGTTAGTTCTTAAAACACCAACGGCCTTTCTCACCCGACTAATTGTTACATTTCCCGCAGCCCATGCATACAGGCTTTATAAAACACAGCTCTCTGACTCTGTGTCAGTCTAGGTTTGGAGATATACTTTACATTATATATTAATTTTACATAAGAGCATGAGTTCTGATTGGAAGAAACGTCACTACCACCATCACAGGAGAAAAATTTGTTTTTTAGGGATGAAAATAATCTTACTCTTATGTACAAACCACAGTACATATCAAATATACAATATATCTGTGGTATTAAAATCTCTTGGGTGTTGATTAAAAGTCCAAAACTTTCCTGTAGAGAGTGATAATGGAAAAAAAAAAAAGAAAGAAGTTTGGAAAACACTTAGTGTGAAGACCACTATGAATAGCATTGTGTTTTATGTTCTTTTAGATTGACTGGCTCAAGGACTTGCTGGACATCTAGAATGTGTTTGTAGTCACATATTTACTGCCATGTGGCTCCAAAAGATCACCATTTTGTAATCCCTTGCTTTACTCTAAAACATTGTTAAAGCTGCCTTTGATTCAAAATAGTCTTTTAGATTTAAAGATTATGCATGCCTCATTGTAATCAGGTTTATTTCCCCTTTTAAACTTTTATTTCCCCTTTATTAATTGAGTTAATAATACACACACACACACATACACACATACATACACACATCAAATGGTCATTTTGTCATAGAGACTTGCAAGCTGGAAAAAAACAGAAAGAACTTAATAAAATTTCAAGCCAGAGGGGAAGAAAAATCAAGTCAGAGGGCTAAGAGAAGCAAGAAAAACCATAATAGCCAAAAAAGTGCTATGATAATCTGGTATTTGGAGACAAAATCTAAAAAAAAAAGGAAAAAGAAAAAAAGATTTACTCACTGAAAGACTGAAAAAGGGGCTAAGACCAAATTTTCTCCCTGTGAAATTTTGTTACAGACCAAAAATACTACAATTTTTATAAGTACTTAAAATTTACTAACCCATCAATTGTTTGCATTAATATCATTGGATCAAGTAGGAATATGTTTCTTATACTAAAAATTCTGGGACAAAACAGGTCAAAAGAGTTTTGACACTGAACCATAAACCATCTTTAGTTTATATCTAAATTTGGAAATATTGGAAAAATGATGATTTCATATTGAGTTCTTTTTTTGAAGACAGTCAAGAAGCATGAGGGACAGTGAATACTACCAATGCCAAGGCAGATGCTTAGGCAGCTGTGCATTAAAGAGCTGGTCAGTCCCAGGTGGAGCATAGCATCATGGATCATGAGGCAATCACTCATTTTTCAATAAATTGCTCTTGTACTGGGTTGCTCTTAAATTATCCTACTGTGAGAACAAGCCCTATACAGTGAGGGGAAAGGCCCTGTGATAATTTCTAGAGCACAATCTGAGACTCGTTTTTGACATATAATTTATTTCTTCCTGACATGCTGATATTCGGAGGATTTCCAGAGACCATGCACCATGTGCATTCAATGTAGACTGGACAGCTGCTAGGATATCCATTTTCATTGTCCCTCCAGAACCAGAGAGAAAGAATCAGCCATTATTTTAGTAAGCTAAGAACAGAAACATATGTATACTTTTGAAAAAAGAGAAATCAACAGAAGTCAAAGATTTGCATTCTCTCTGTTCACTTTACTATTGTTCCTGCCAAGTCCTCCCTAGATTGTAGCTATAAGTGCTTTATGGAAACTCTCTCACCCCAGTCGATTCTGCAAGAAGTGCTGCACTACATTTTCAAAATCTGTCTTTCTCAAAAACCTGTAGCGGCTCCCATTTCATGGGATTTTAATTAAAGTTCTTCGCTGATATTCACCCACTAAAGTACAATGTGTATCCATCTGCCTACCCTTAACTGGCACTTCTTCCTGATATTAATGCACTGTTGAAAGTAAATAATTTATGGTTTTCTGGGCATACCATGGATTTTATTATTTCCATAGTTCTGTTCATATTTCTCTGCCTTCTCGAATTCCTCCTCTATAATGACCTTTTTTTTCTGACCCATCACTCTCAACCTCATGCTACCAGATAGAAGACCTTCTCTCCTTTATTCAGCATATGTAACATATCCTTTGATTTATAGCAATTTACGATTACTGTTCTTATCCTTTTTAATTGTTGGATTTATTGAGATCTACTGATTATTGTCTTCAGGTATTCATTGCATTTATTAATTTACTTGCTAAATGTGAATCACTTTGGAGTAAATACTATGACCTTTTGCATTATATTTTACATTGTTTAACAAAGAGTCTGACATATAGTCAGTCTTAGAAATATTTGATAAATTGAATTGAATTGGTAAGTTACTGGATAAATATATAGGGAGCTTATGCTACTTTTTATCTGCATCAGCCCTCTCTTCTTAATGGATGACAATAAATGACAAGGTCAGTTAGGCAAACTTCAGGACCACTTGATGCTCCAAGAATGTGAATGTAGATTTTAGGAAATAGGGACTTTCTTCATGAGCTCTCTTATAGTTTTATAAAGTGTCTCCTAACATGATCCTAGCCAACATCGTTTATACACTCACACCATTATATTTCACATAAAATACTGGGTATATTACAATTCCAAAGCCTCAAGTTCTATGCTGATATAAGAAATTTAGGTAATGACCTTAAGTCTAATTATAATTACAACTCATTTACTGAATCAGCTATTGATATGTTTTGAGTCAAGCACTCTGCTGCAAATTGATGTGATGATGATAAATAAGAAGTGATCTGTGCCTTGTGGGAAGCTCACAGTCTAAGAGACAGAAGCAGAGCTTATGTATGAATGATCTTAATACACTATAGAGTGAGGTCCAATGAGGAACTTTACTGGAAAGTTACGAACTGAGAAGCCTCTACTGGAGAGGCTTAGGGAATGTAGGAGACCTAAAGAAGATGTTTCACATGATCTTGAAGAAATAAAAAAATAGTAATAAAAATAAAAAATAAAAAAAAATACTTCAATTTGGCAGTCTCAGCAGTAAAGAGGTTTCATCCAGAAATATCACAATATACAAAGGTATAATTACCGTGATGTTCTTGTCAATATGCTTTCCATTATATGCAAAGGACACCTGAATCAAACTGGTTTTAAAAGTAAAAGTATTTATTATTTCAGGTAAGCACTCAGATGCAGAGCAGGTCTCAAATTTCTTGATTCAGCAACTCAAAATATGCTATCAAGAACCATGCACTTTTCTCTGGCTCTCTTTTATATTACGCTAAGTGATATAAGATAGTGAAAGACAAATACTATATGATTAATACATGGAATCTAAAATACAAAACAAATGAGTAAAAAAAAGCAGAGTCAGACTTATAAATATAGAGCATGATCTAATGGTTGCCAGATGGGAGAAGGTTAGAGGGATGGGCAAAATGGGTAAGGAGGAGTGAAAGATACAAGCTTCCACTTATGGAATAAATAAGTCACGCAAATAAAAGCATAGAGAATATAGTCAATAATCTTGGACCCTGTCTAATTTTATCTGAGATGTATACAAAAGCTTTAAATTTGTATTCTGGTTCACAGGAATGAATACCTTTCTTTGTAGTTCCTAGTGCTCAAAATATCTCACCCATCCAGTGTACAGTGGTATCAGATATCTGATCTTTAGTATACAAGTCACAGTGTTTAGGTTTGAAGTCTATTCTTTTTTTCTTTTATTTATCTGAATCTTTCTTCTTCTTCTTCTTCTTCTTCTTCTTCTTCTTCTTCTTCTTCTTCTTCTTCTTCTCCTTCTCCTTCTCCTTCTCCTTCTCCTTCTCCTTCTCCTTCTTCTTCTTCTTCTTTCTTTTTTCTTTTTTTTTTTAAGTAGGCCCTATGCCTAGCAAGGAGCACAATGTGGAGCTTGATCTCATGACCCTGAGATCAAGACCTGTGCTGAAATCAAGAGTCAGATGCTCAACTGACTGAGCCAACCAGGTGCCCTTGAAGTCTACTGTTAAAATACAAATTTCACTGAGAGATAATTTTAGGTGTCATCTTTTATTTTGATATTATGGTAAGTATATTTTCAGATTTCCTTTAAATTAAATGTCTGAATTCCTAGGGCCATAACCACCACAATGACAAATATAAGAGGTGAAAGATGAGAGATGAGATAGAGATTTTGATGAGGATGATAAAGAAAGACAGTAATATATAAGCTACATTAGTAATAATTTTAGTAATAATTGAGTAATAATTCAGTAATATATCAGTAAAATATCATTAATATTTTAGTATAATATTTATTAGTAATATTATCAGTAATATTAAATGTGAATTAGCATGTAACTTATACTCTAATAAGTTTGCTTAAAATAGCAACCAGTGGCATGAAGTACATAATAGCTAAATTCTATAATTGTAGAGAATGTAGTCATAACATATCATAAAACTTTAGTGCTACTAGTATTTAGGGTCTCTGTGCAAGCAGAGCAACACTCCTTGAAGTAGTTAATAAAGTAAAAATAAGCAGTTTGTGAAGCAGGTGGATCTGGCCTTACAGGTGGATACAAGCAATGACACAAATGTTATCACTCTTGCTTTTATCTCAAATACTCTCAAAATTATCAGCACCATTCTCTCTGACCAACATTTCCAATGATTGGAACCCTGGGCCTCAACATCTTCAATGTCACCTTTTGACACATCTGAAATTACAAATAAATCACCTTGATTAGTTGGTTTGAAATGTGAATATATCCTTGGAACAGAATTTCTATACTATGGCATTATTATTAAATGTTCATATGACCATGGACTGGAATGACATGCTTGCTTCCCACCATCGTCTACTATTCTATGTTTAAATAAAGATAAATGAGTAAGTCATGAGAATAAAAAGCAGAGCATAAAAAAAAAAACAGTCAATGATATTATAATACTGATGTAATGGGACAGATGGCAGCTACCTATACTTGTAGAGGACATAGTATAATGTTAAACTTGTCAAATGACTGTTTTTTTTAAATAATAAAAAATAAATGAAGATGATATTTATTAAAGGAAGCATATGAAGAAGACAAAATAAGAAATATCCACCATAAGTATAAAGGCTTCATTCTGAGGAATACAAATTCTTACCAAATCACTAACTCTCATTTGTATAGTAAAAATTTACTCATTTACTCATAAAATGAGACCTTATTTTTGAAATTATAATTAATGCCTGATTCTGAAGAAATCATGCATTGATATTTTCAAATAATTCAAAGACATTGATTCCTGTAAACTATTTTTTCTATATGTATCCTAAATTATATTTTCCATGTGGATCGCTAGCTTTTTTATACTCTTATTTAAAAATCATTCATTTCTTAATGTGTTTGTTCTGTTATTCCAACTAAATTAAAAAAGACCTGGCTTAGAATCAGATGATCTGAACTTCAAATGACAGCTTCGTGATTCCAGTAATTTACTTCACCTTTCCATTCACTAATTTTTCATCTTCGTACCCACCACATTTGGCATCTCCAAAGCAGGCTGATGTTGACTACTCAGATCAAAGGCAGAATTGAGATGCTTGGACCTAGTTGACAGACATAACCTAACTATATAACATTTTAAGGCTTTTGTGAATATTTTTAAAATACTCAGATGAGTGTCCATCAACGCATACTCTTCCCATATCAGCAGGTCTATTTTTGTTAATGGCACCGTGGGATCTATTTATTTGCATGAAAAAACTGTTCATTTGAAAAAGCAGGTTATTAAACAAGAGGACAGATTTCTGCTTCTGGGAAGATGTAATAGATATGCTTTTCCTATTCCTCCTGCTAAGTACAATTAAAGTGCTGAATATAATACATAAAACAAGGATAAGAAGACTATGAAAGTGGACAGAAGGAAAATTGGGTAGGGACCCTACCACCCAAGGAATAATTACATGGTGGGTCTCCTTTATTTCTTTACATTTTTCCTTAGCTTTCTTGAGATATTTTTGACACACACATTTAAGGAATACAGTGTGATTATGAGATACATGTATATATTACAAAATGATTATTAAAATATGATTAATTACACCTCTATCCCCTCATATAATTATGACTGTGTGTGTTGGTAACATTTAAAATGTACTCCTTTGGGGATCCCTGGGTGGCGCAGTGGTTTAGCGCCTGCCTTTGGCCCAGGGCGCGATCCTGGAGACCCGGGATCGAATCCCACGTCGGGCTCTCGGTGCATGGAGCCTGCTTCTCTCTCTGCCTGTGTCTCTGCCCCTCTCTCTCTCTCTCTGTGTGGCTATCATAAATAAATAAACTTATAAAAAAAATAAAATAAAATGTACTCCTTTAACTTTTTTTTTTAAGATTTTATTTACATATTCATGAGAGACACAGAGGGAGAAGCAGGATCCTCACAGGGAGCCCAATGAGGAACTCAATCCCCGGACTCAGGATCATGCCGTGAGGCTAAAGCAGATACTCAACCACTGTGCCACCCAGGCGTCCCACAACTTTCAAATATAATCCAGTGTGTTAATTATACTTCCAATGCTATGCATTAGATCACATGATCTTATTTTTTAGAGCTGGAATTTTATATCTTTTGACAAAGATATCTCCATTTTCCCCACACCTCCTCCAGCTCCTGTCAAACACCATTATACTCTATTTCTAGGAGTTCAGCCTTTTAAAATTCTTTATATAAGTGAGGCTATATGGCACTTGTCTTTCTATGTCTTATTTTATTTGGCATAACGTTCTCAAGATTTATCTGTGCTGCTGCAAAAGATAGGATTCCTTTCTTATTTATGGCTGAATACTATTTATATCCATACCATATATTCTGCATCCATTCATCCACTGATGGGCCATTAGGTTTTCTTGGTTACTGTGAATAACGCTGCAATAAACATAGGGGCCCAGATACAGCTTCAAAATAGTTTCATTTGCTTTAGATATATACCCAGGATTAAGATTGCTGGATCTTGTGGTAGTTCTAATTCTTGAAGGACCACCATAATGATTTCCACTGTGGCTGTACCAATTTACGTTCCCATCACTAGTGCACAAGGGTTCCTTTTTCTACACATCCTCACTGACACTTGTTTTGGTCTTTTTAATAGTACCCATTCTACTAGATGTGAGGTGATAGTTCACATTTGTTTTGATCTACATTCTCCCTAATGATTAGTGATATCAATCATCTTTTCATGTAATGAAAAGCCATGGCCATCCGTTTGTCTTCTTTGAAAAAATGTCTCCTGAAGTCTGTTACCCATTACATATTTTGGATATTAACCCCCTAACAGAGAGATGATTTGTGAATATTTTCTCCAATTCTGCATGTTGCTTTTTCTGTTGTTGATTATTTCTTTTGCTACTCAGTAGCCTTTTAGTTTGATGTAGTTGCATATGTTATACTTACAATTTTGTTGATGATACACTTAATGTCATTTTCAAAAAATCCTTGCCAGGACTAATGCCAAGAAGCTTTTTCTCTCTATTTTCTTCTAGTAGTTTTACAGTTTCAGGTCTTACATTTATGTCTGTTATCTATTTTGAGTTAATTTTTATGAGCAGTGTAAGGTGGAGCTCAATTTTGTTCTGCATGTGGTTATGCAGTTTTCCTAACACTATTTTTTTTAAGAGATTGTGCTTTTCTCATTGTATCTTCTTGGCTCTCTTGTAAAATATTGATTGACCTGTAAATAATAGGTTTAATTCTGGGCTCTCATTCTGGTCCATGGGTATATGTGTATATATTTACGTCAGTACCATATTGCTAGATTACTACAGCTTGGCAATAGTGTTTGAAATCAGGAATCATCATTTCTCCAATTTTGTTTTTTTCTTAGAATTGCTTTGGTTATTTAAGGACTTTGGTTCCATTCGAATTTTAGGTTTTCTTCTATTTCCATGAAAAATAATATTGAGATTTTGATTGGGACTGCACTGAACCTAGGTTACTTTGGGTAGTGTGGACATTTTAACAATATTAATTCTTTCAATCCATGAACATGGAATATCTTTCTTTTTGTGTTTTCTTAAATTTCTTTCACCTCATTGGTTAAAGTCATTCCTAAGTATTTCTTTTTGATGTTATTATAAATGGGATTGCTTTATTTCTTTTTTAGGTAGTTGTATTACTAGTGTATATGTAGAAAACAATTCATTTTATAATTTGACTTTGTATCCTCAGCAGGTCTATTATTAATCCCTGTATTATCACAAAAAATTTGTCTACTTATATGGTTAATTTAATTTGAATAATTGCAAATCAAGATTTCTTGTCATTTTTATGTAAATATATACATAACAAAAAAACTAAGATCAAAAACAAGTTTTCAAAGTAGTCTAATCTTAACCTAACACCTGTGGGAAGACAAGTTATATAAGAAATATTTAGGTGGAACAAATTTAAAGCCAGGAAGAAACTGAATAACTGATATATATTCTATATCAGAAGCAAATCACTGCCATGTAATTTTCACATGTATTCTTCAGTTATTTCAGTTAACAAGAAAACACGAAATATCAGAAAGAAAATAGCACGTAAACTAAATTACTAGAAATCACTTTGAAAGGGCACCTCGGTGGCTCAGTCAGTTAAGCATCTGCCATCAGCTCAGACCATGATCCCAGGGTCCTGGAATCAAGCCCCACATGCTTCTCCCTCTCCATCTGCCTGCCATTCCCCCTGCTTTTACTTTCTCTGTCAAATAAATAAATAAAATCTTTTAAAAAATCACTCTCAATTTACAAAATATTATTTTTTGCAATATAAGATGAATCAACTTTCTTTTTTTTTTTTTTTTTTTTAAATTTTTATTTATTTATGATAGTCACAGAGAGAGAGAGAGAGGCAGAGACACAGGCAGAGGGAGAAGCAGGCTCCATGCACCAGGAGCCCGACGTGGGATTCGATCCCGGGTCTCCAGGATCGCGCCCTGGGCCAAAGGCAGGCGCCAAACCGCTGCGCCACCCAGGGATCCCGAATCAACTTTCTTTTTAAACATCACTACAACTGTTCATCAATTCTAGACTCCTACACAATTACCCCTGCTATACTTGATGAATAATTTATGATTAAAAGAGACAGAATATTGAAAAAATAAGAAAATGACAGAGCATAAATGCAGTCTAAATACATATGGGTTCCACATGAAATGTTTTAAGACAACACGACATGTGGAAATTTTAGGACAGCAATCACTTTTCTAACTTCTAAGTATAAGCAATGTAAGGCCATTAATTTAAAATTAGTCAAAATAAGTAGATCTTATTTTTTTTTAGTAGATCTTATTATTATTAAAATCTTATTTAATTAGGTCAAGAAGTTGCACAGAGCCAGAGGCTCAGAAGTTCAGAACAGTATTATCATAAAGTTCCACCAACCTATAGAAATTAAGTAGCAATATCAGAAGATGTTGGGTAATACTGAGTTAAAGGTATATGTGTCCATGAGAATTCACTCCTGGGGAGTTTTTGGTTTTATTTCTTATGGTTTTTTTTTAAGATGATAAAGTGATATATAATTATACAGATATTTAAAACAAAATATTTATATCTTCTTCAGAATTTTACTAATAGAATTCAATATGGCAATTATAAGATATTCTTATTTGTCAACACCTTTTCTTTTTAAGACTTATTACATGATGCTTATTTAGTTGTTCTGAGCATTTGAAATTTTTATGATCCTGATTATATTTTAGTTTAACTTTTTCCATTCTCCCCAAAAAGACAAATTTTAGGAAAAAATAATTTAAATGTAAAAATGTGCATATTTTCAAAAATCATAATTATATGCTTATGATTTAAAATTGTAATCTCTTTTATTTGTGCTTTCTCTATATCCACTGGATAATCAAGAGTTCTTCATAATAGAAACATAAGGCTTTGTGCTACATTGTCATTTGGAACTTCCAATTAGTCCATAGCCTGATTATTGGCTTTTTAAGAAGAATAAATTAAGTTCTCAGTTCTTTGCCCTAGGCAGAGTCTAGAGGAAAGTGAATACACACATTTTATTAAAAAAGATTCAAAACAATTCTATATCAAATGAACATATGCAGGCGAATAATGTTGCTCTACTACAGTAACCATGTACATGCTGGAGATTTTTGTTAATTGATGATAATAGCCCTATGTTTTATTTAGCCTTTGTGCTTGGTGAAACTGTCAAGCTTCAAGATCATAATAAAAACCAATCTCTTAAAAATATTCTAAAACTAATTCCGGTGGTGGTCAAATAGCCTGAGAGAAAAAATAACTATGGAGGGTGACCTCCATATGTGTATATAATGTTCTTTCCAGTAACAGTTTAAAAATAACTTAGCAAATACTTTAGGTGTATATTCATCTATCTATAACTCTATCCATTTATTTATTGATATCCATAGCTACATTTAATTAGTGTTTATGGGAAAGTCACATACAGGCAAAGGAGAGTGGTCCCATGGGGCACAGATAAAATTCAAAATCATGCAGAATATCACTTTTTGAAATTAAAATACCAATCCAAAATTGAACTATATGGAGCATGCTTATAATTAGCAGCACGTGACTGCTAAGGGTATTAATGATAGCACTTCAGGAGTGGATGAAGATGAAAAACATCTGCATCTTGGGGCAGCCTCCTGAGACATATGATTCAGCCACTTGAAGCAAAGTGCCTCTTCTCAAAGAATTTCTTAAGGGAAAGCTAAATTTTCTGCCAAATAATAATAAACCAAGGACATTTTTGCCCTGTCCCTAGTGGATATCATAAAGGAAAGATCATTTTGATTCTCTCATCTATAAAACAAAAATAAATTATCTTTGAAAGTAAATTACATTATTATTTTTTCCTGAATATGATGCTGAAATATGGTGAATATAATATCAAGCTTTTTTTTCCTGCATGGGAACAAAGGACTTTTAGAGATTTGGCAAAGCTATAACAATGTTAGCAGGAACAAAATGAAACAAAGCAAAAAGAACAACAATAAAAACACCCCACCCAATTTCAGAAGTCAACACTAACTGCGAATTTTTAAAAACTAAATGTCTTTAACACATTATTATCGTCTATACACATTTTGATATTTATTCACCATTCTCAGAATTTGATGTTCTTAGAGCTATAATGTCATCATCCTGTTCAATTGAAAAATATACAATTCCTAGTATATCATATAAACTATGAAATCAGGATTAACAAACGGAGTAAATATTACTGAGTACTGGGAATCACTGTGGGTATATATAGTTCATGAATCTCAATAAAACATTAAGTCCAAACTAATCTAATAAAAATATTAGGTGAACTACTTTTTTTTTTTTTTTTTGGTGAACTACTTTTAAAGAATTCACAAACATTCAGAAGAGAGTTGTAATCAAAAGATTGCACTCTTAATGGTTGATGAGTGCAGATTATGATAGTAAAAATCACAAAAGATCTCACAGTCTAACCTGGGTATTTGAGGGTAAGTCTGGAACCTAGGAAATGTCTTTTTAAATTTATTTTATTTTTTTAAGATTTTATTTATTTATTTATTCATGAGAGACAGAGAGAGAGAGGCAGAGACACAGGCAGAGGGAGAAGCAAGCTCCATGCATGAAGCCCAAGGTGGGACTGGATCCCAGGACCCTGGGGTCAAGCCCTGGGCCAAAGGCAGAGGCACAACTGCTTAGCTACCCAGGAGTCCGGAAATGTCTTTAAAAGACTTCTTTATCCCCATTATTTCTCAAATTGCTAGCAATTTCCACAATATCTGTCTTGTTTATTTTGATTAAAAATGCTTTATTCGAAGAAAGTCTATTATTATTCCTCTTGAATATAACTATGTTATTAGGCTTACACCTTGAGCCTATGAGTGTGAGATGAGGCATGTAGATAACTGAGCAATAGGCGAATGGGAGACAGGAGTATATTCTCTTGATAGAGGTAGGGAGAATGTAGGGAGGAGAGCTTTGGACCATTGTGTATCTCTTAGTAGATGGGTCAAGGGAGACTATCTTAGTGGAGAGGATTGGTGAACCAAAGGGTCAAAATCAACACAGAATCTTGCATTGAGAGAGCACCATTTAAAAAATGAGGCTTATGATTAGAAAGACATCATATTTAACAATTTGATTGTCTAGTCTTTATCAAAATTTTAATAGAAAGAAGTATTGTTCATGAAAATATTCCAATTTTCTTCACATATGTGCACACTGCAGCTAGGCTGTTACTTTTGCTCCCACTCAGAATACATACTAGTTGATTGCATTTTGTCTTTCCTGAAATCATCACCTTAATTTTTGTTTGGTTTTGGCTTTAATAAATAAGATATATCTTTCCAGATAACTTTATTTTGAATATTTAAAGGACTGTCTTGATGTTAAATGAATTTCTCTCAAAAATCTCTTCAGATTTTACTGCATATGCTAGCCAGTTTTCTTTCACCATCTTATTCAACAAATGTACCATTGATAAATTGGGTCTGCAGTTAAATAACTTCCTTTACAGCATATTTTAAAGCCAGTGATAAAATATTTCTTTTGGTTTATAAATTATGAATACACAAAGATTACTAAAAAATTAGATATATTCTCTTCTGTTTTTCCTCAGAGATTTGATTACATCCATAATGAGTAAGTACTTTATATGATTTTCCTTTTGCACATTCATAAGGTTTTTAAAAGAGATTTATTTATTTAATTTAAAGAGAGAGAAAGAAGAGGAGCAGAGGGATAGGGAGAAGGAGAGAAGCAGACTCTCCACTGAGCCTAGAACCCCACAGGGGGCTGCTTCCCTCTACCCGGGAAATCATGACCTGAGCTGAAATCAAGTCATATGCTTAATTGACTGAGCCACCCAGGTCCCTCCATTTGTATGTTCAAATGCTCCATGAAACTTTCCATTTTTGGGAAAGCAATCGATAACATTATAAGTACATAACATAAAGGAAAATATGCTTTTTATGCTTAATACTTTGGAATGTTAAAGTTTCATCACACTCGCTGTAAGTGCATAATCTCTAAATCAATGTGTTACTTACAATTAATCCATTTCCTCAGAATTTACATTTTTATATAAAAGTAGTTGTACAATATTAGTTCTATCTATAGTATGGATATCATAAGGAAAAATGTGGGCATTATCGAATTTTTGAAATAATGCATTTTTGAAAAATAGTATACAAAATATACATATTGTACACATTCATGCACACACAGACACTGATTCCAGGGAAAGCACAATCAATGGATGAATCAATCATGTCTCAGTATATCTCATTACTATGTCCTCTCAGAGCCCAAATTCTTTATTAATGGAATACTTGCAGACAATTACATCATTCTGTGACTATGTGCCTTGGTTATGTAAAAGTCAAAATGTTACATTTGAAAATAAATTAAATTGCCCTATTGTTTTCCAAAGCATTTTACTGCAAGTTGGAAATGACCAACAAGTGTTTATGAAATGATTTACACATATTTCTATTGTTGGAGAAAAGCAGGCTTTAAATGTCTTGAGTTTATTTCCTACCTCAAATTTGTTTATTCCACTGATTAAGATGCTTCTAAAATATAACTTGGCACATCAATAGAGATTATAAATTCTAACAATTGTACTGAATATAAGATAGTAGTGTACCGAACGACATTCACTTCTATGTAACTTTAATATTTTCTTCTATATGAGAGACTATTTCTTCCTAATAAAATACTTCATATTAGCTTTGCTATTTATTAAATATGGTTAATTAATTTACATAGAAGGGACTTATATCTTATTAGTACAGATTTGTGACTTTTTTTTTTTTTTTTTTTTTTTTTTTTAGTTTTTATGATAGTCACAGAGAGAGAGAGAGAGGCAGAGACACAGGCAGAGGGAGAAGCAGGCTCCATGCACTGGGAGCCCGATGTGAGATTCGATTCCGGGTCTCCAGGATCGCGCCCTGGGCCAAAGGCAGGCGCCAAACCGCTGCGCCACCCAGGGATCCCAATTTGTGACTTTTTGATAAATTTAGTTAGTTGTAGAAGAAGAAATCTTTTTGTTTTAAATAGTGAAGGTCACAAATCTACTATCCTAGCTCCTTCAGCAAAAAAAAAAAAAAAAAAAAAAAAAGTATTTAGACCTTTTGCAGCTGTTAGAAAATTGTATAAATGTCTTTAATATTAATGTGCTTCTTTTTCTTTTAGTATTCCTCAGAGAACCTAATACAGAGGTCAATTCCTCTGCTTCTGTAATGAAACATAGTCTTGTTAAATGTTGTGTAAAACTACATATTTTTGCCCTTTCTCCTTTGCTGCAACCAGAACACAAATTGAAGCATACATACTTACTAAAACTTAAAGAAATTCACTAAGATAGGGCAATTATATGATTATGAAACCTAGCTCATAAACAGTATTTTTATTAAAAAATGACAGTATAATAAAATACTTAAATAAAAATAAAACATAATATGTGTTAAGTCAGAGTTCATATATTCAAAAAGAAATGGTAAATTAAGAAAAATTGCAAAATGATGAAAACTAAGAGAAGATGTATGCTAAAATTGTTAGTCATGGATATTTTACAACAAGATTGAATCATGAAACCGTTACACCTCTTTTTTATTCTGCATGTGTAATCTATGGTTTGCCTAGTTACCGGATTCTAAAACAATCAAATATAGAAAGATGAATAGGTAGATAGATGGATACAGATAAAATGACAAGCATTCAATTAACCACTAAAAAATATTTATTGAGCACTCTGTGCACCTGTGAGCATGACCTAGAAGTGTAATAATTTAATGATTATTATTAACTGTGACACTTTCCAGGCCATCTCTCAAAACTGTGCTATCATGAGGTATTATGGAGAAAACAGGTTTTAATAATATTTTTAAGTCTAAAGTTGTTGAGAAATTATTTCATATTCAAGTTAATCCTGTGCTAATAATTCAATCTTTAGCAAGAATAGAGGAATCTAGAATATTTTTAAAAATTGTATGAACAGGAACAGTTTTATATTTTTTAAGACAGAAACTATTAACTGTTTAATTGCCAATGTTCCATGAAGAACATCTCCAGTGATATAGACCAAAATTTTTGATTGACTTTCTTTTTCATTATCCATCTGGATGTTTAAGGTGATAAGAATACACTGTATTCTTTTAAAAAAATGCTGGTAAATATCTGTGAAAATACCTGCTAAATGCATAGCCCCTTTATTTATAAACTAAGCATTGCCATATAAAAAAAATGATCAAAGTTAAAATCCTAGTTGACATTCTGAAAAGATTATGAGTTGGATTACTAGCTGTTTTACTACACTCTCGGTGGGCAATTATAATAATAATAGCAGCTGGAATTTATTAACTGTAAGTGATAAGTAGATGCTTGCCTAATCTACAATCCTTAAAACAACTCATTGGAAATATAATGACATGACTTACACATGAGGCTCCAAGGATCTAAGAAACTTGCTAAAATTAACAAGAACTATTAAGTTTTAGCAACAGGAACTAAACCTGGTATAATGGATTCAAAACATTTGTACTTCCACCACATCCAGACCCTCCATAACTGCAGACTGTACATTTACATAGTTTGCATGCTGAAAGATAGAACACACCATGAAAATATGTACAAAGAGCAACATGGACTTGAGAGCAGCATAGAACTCATAATAAATTCCAAATCATATCAGTCTGCTGCAATTTGACAAAAGTGACTGATTTGAGAAAGTCTATGGTATGAACTTCTGTGCCATCTCCATATTTGTATCAATCATATATACGTGTGTGTGTGTGTGTGTGTGTGTGTGTGTGTAGTGGCCATCTGAGAAAGGGAGCAGAATTTGGAGAACTAAAGGGTGAAATATATCTCTGATGTTCCAGCCAGTGCCTAAATGCACTTTATCCACAAAATATAGGGAAGTCAGGTCAGTTCTTCAGTTGCAACTTATGGAACTCTTAAATAGACTGAAAACTAATGATTGCTGGTGACAATGACAACAGTTCTCTAGGGAGTAAATTGTGGAGGGGAGAACAGAAAGTCATCCATTTATTCCTCAAATCTGGTAAGGAGTAGGTTGCCCAGGAGGAATGAAAGAATAAAAATAGATACGCATTGACAAATGAGCTTCTATATAAGTGATAGCAAGGAACTGCATTCAGATAAAAAGTAATCCAAACTTCATATAAGATGGTTGACGTCGCACTGTCTCTTAAAACGCATCAAAGAGACTTGGAAGTCACCGTAGTCATTTTCAGTGGACATTATGCTGCTATAATTAAAAGGTCAAAGGAATATTTGATGAAAATAGTCAAAGCCCCAAACAAAATATTAACTTACTTTTGGGAAGAAGCCAGGATAAACTTTGTATTTTCCAAAGAAAATATATAGTGAACATATAAATAAAAAGAAAAAAAAAGGATTTAGAAGCAGAAATTGATGGAATTAAAGAAATTAAGAAAAAATGAAGGAAAAAAAAGAATACATACTAATTTTTAACCTATCAGAACCTAGAATAAGAAAAAGTATGCTTATGCCGTATAAAATCATAAAGAGCCTATGTAAAATTCCACAGTATTGTCCCTGGAATGATTAAAAAAAAATCCTATTAAAGCTTTAAAAAGTATGGACGAACAAAAGCAAAGGCAATTCTAATATATAGCAAAATCCTTATGAGGGCTGAAGACACTTTACAAACATAAATCCAAGAGATATTTTCATAGCTTATTTGGGGGATGTTTAATGAGTTCAGAAGAAAAGAGATACTTATAGCTAAATATATCCTTTAGCATAGTAAAAGAGGTGAAAATGCACTGGGTGGAACATGCGCCTTCCAAAATTTGTAATTCTTATAAATTATGTGAAAGTTATCCGAGCATAGTCTTAGGAATTTAATTGTAGTTACTAATTTGTGAACCTTCTAAAAATGAGGGCTCAAAAGATGCAAGCCATTGATTTTCTAAGCCTCCATTCTCCCATTATTATTATCAAACATTAAAGTGAAACAAAATTATTCTACAAGAAATACACTAAAAGTAAGAAGATGTATCTGGATGGATTACCTAAAGCCAGGTGTTTTTTTTTTTTTTCTTCAGTAAAGATAATGAACTTTATATTTAAATTCTAATTACCATCAGCTTTCACTTTACTTCCTACATAAAATTGTTATAAAGTACATATTTGTGAAATTATGTATTTTAACATCAAATAGTCTATAGCAGGTTTTTGTTTATTTCTTAACTTCTTCAATACATATACTATACTTAAATTCTAATGTTGCTGCTTTTCAAAATTATTTGCGTCTATGAGAGTACTGATTTTCAAACAAGAGAAAATGTAGATATACATCAATTTTCATATGAAGAGAATATATTAATTTCTTAAAGGTAATTAATTTGGTTATAACAAGACTATAAGAGACATAAAAATGTCCAACCTGCT
Source organism: Canis lupus dingo (assembly GCF_003254725.2). NCBI lineage: Eukaryota > Metazoa > Chordata > Mammalia > Carnivora > Canidae > Canis > Canis lupus. The sequence continues at coordinate 3,685,617 of NC_064279.1, read as the reverse complement.
GAGTATGCATATACTTAGAGGACAGTGTAAAATTGGACACTTTACCCAAATGTGTCTTAACATTTTGCCTTCCAAAGTCAAAATAGAAAAAAAAATAATAATAAAAAGAAAAAAAGAATAAAAGAATAAAAATAAAAACAAAGTCAAAATAGAGATGACCACATGTCCAATATCCCTGCATTTTGTAAAAATGCCATGCTGGGAATCATCAACAATATTTTTTTAATTATCTCTGGCATAAAAACTAGTACAATAAAATTTTATCTGAATTCTATGCTAAGAAAAACTTTGTTATTGCTGATGCACTGTTAAGGCTTTTTTAACTGGGAAAGAAGAGCTAAGGGATTTATATTGTCTCACTTTTAGTTTTGGTTACACAGGAACTCTGAATTTGTTTTTAGTTGCCATTGTTTCTGTTATTCTTTCTATTTTGATAACTATGAGACTAATATTACCATTTTTATTATGTATTTCTTCTCTTCCTATTTTTAACCAGGATACAAACGTAATTTAAGTCAATAGTACTTCTTTTAAAATTTATTATGTGAATATAATTTTTGTATGTGTTAGATAAGTTAGGTCAGATAAGTTAGGTCAGACAACATCTAACTGAATAGATTTTTAGAGAGCATCTGTATTATTTCGGGTGTAACTCGTTTTGTTTTTTTATTTTTTTTTTTAATTTTAAATAAAAAGGCCCCGGAGTATACTAACTTTAAGGAAGGTCATTTCTCTCTCTGGGAAGTTCAGTCATGAACAATCTAAGACTGGCAGGGTTGCTTTACACCACAAGGTCATTCGGGCATCTGGGTTCCTGATATCTTGTGAACCCACATTCCTTTGGTTGTGAGCCAATTTTCTCTTTTTATTTGTTTGTGAGCCAATAAAAAAGAAAAAAAAAAAAAAAAACAGAGGGAATCCCTTGGAAAGTATTATCCCTTTTAAAGAGAGGTCTCAAAAATTGCATACATCATTTCTTCTTATTTCCCATTGCTCTTAATTTAACCGTTACAACTCATACCTACAGGAAAAGCTGATAAAAGGTAAGGACCAGCCACGTGCCTCGCCAAAATCGGGTGGAGTGATATTTATGTTTCCATATGGAGGAAGAGGATGGGTATTGGAAGAAAATTACCATTTCAACCATAGCTTCTCTGCCTCATATATTTCCAATCTACCATCTGGTCTTTTTGTGCAGTAAGACAGTGAGAGAACATTTGTGTGGAGGGTCTTTAGTTTTATAAATAGACAGACATGGTTTGGCACTCCAGTCCCGCTGATTACTAGCTGTAAATAGCTGTCAAGTTACTTAATGTTTCTGAACAGCTATATTGTCATCAAAGAAATGTGTATAAATCTAACTCAGAGGTTTGTTGACTTAAGTATAATTTTGTAATATAGTGTAAGTCCAAATAAATAGCAATTAATATTATTATAAAGAAAATATTTTCATATATATATATATATATATATATATATATATATATATATGTGTGTGTGTGTGTGTGTGTATCTGTTAGTTAGAATGATACCTCAATCAACACTTAGTCTTCTGGGTTTACTTCTCTAAGAACTTGCACATACACACACCCGAGATCAGCCTGTATGTATTAGAAAGACCAGAAAGAACAACTTTTCATAGAAGATATGCTAACTGAAGAGTATAGTTCCATTACAGTTAAATAGGCAGCAACTGATGTTACAAACTAAAGAATCTAAATGCATATTTACTATTTTAGCTATATGTAATTTAGCAAGTCAGTGCTACTGGAAATCAGTGCTTTTGAAACGAATTTTTCCCCCACTAATATTTGTTTTGGTTTCAATAATAAGTATGGAGACAGCTGAAAGAAGGATTGTGAGAGTGGGAGTCACCTGCAAGAATATATACTTGAATGATTTTCTCCTGATGCGACTATTAGTTACTATGGCGACAATCTGTTCAAGCATTTAAAGAGAAAATAGTGTGCCTTATTTTTCCATCATTTGAATGACAGAATTTTTTATTTTAGTTAGCAAAATTATGTTTACAATTTTGCTTGGAAATTTGTTGATTTTTATGTTTTACATGTATTATATTGATTTTATGAGGTCTTCAAAATACAATTTTTAATTAAAAATCAGTTTTGTTAAAATTGATAACTTCTCCAAGTATTTAGTACAAAAGTATCTGATAACCAAATATTTTCTTCCATGTGTGGATATATTATAAATTATTTTGAATGTAAAAATCACTCATATATTCATTTAAAATGTACATCTGGATAAGTTATGTAATTAATATGGCCATTCAAGTTTTGATTAAGAACTTTTATGAGTATCTTGACAAAAGAGAGATCTTCTTGAAATAAAGTGGGTAGCAGTACTTTCAAGAAAACATTGAGTTTCAATTCCCTAATTAATTGTCCAAATTACTTAGTATCAATTTTCTCAAATATAGGTCATTTAATTTAAGGATAATATTAAAATTAAATGCAGTTTTAGCCTGAAGTGATCACTTCAACCTGTCCAGTGAGCAAGTACTTTTTGTATTAGAAATTATAACCCACTGATTATCCTTATTTGTCTTACCGATATTATAAATAATGTAAAACAAAGTGGGTGAATTTGAGAACAAAATGAAATCAATTACAAATGAAAAGAAAATTACAATCAATCCAAGCATTGTTATAATGAGAATTTAGGATCTAAAATCATTTCAAGTAGCAAACTAATAATATAATCTGTGTTTCTAAATATCCAACTTCAGCTGGAGAACCTAATTCTGAATTCTGAATGTTTGCTTTTTTTTTTTTTTTCCAAATGCTGCCTCTTTTACTTGCTTTTTTGTTCTTCTTAATATAAGGATACCATTTGTGATCTTCCTAACACCTTGTCTTGATAGGCTTAGCCAATTCAATCATTTATTTGCTCTTATTTACTGATTTCATATTTCATAACCTTTTGTATTACTTTTTCTCTTGTTCATTTGAATATAGTTGACACATAAAGTTTCAGGTGTTCAACATAGTGATTCAACAACTCCATACACTATACTATGTGCACCATGAGTATATCCACCTTTTGTTACCATATAATGCTATTAAAATACCATGAACTATATTCCCTGTGCTACATCTTTTATTTCCGTGACTTCTTAATTCCATAACTAGAAACTCTTATCTCCTACTCCCCTTCAACCATTTTGCCCATCCCCTTTACCCGCTCTCCTCTGGCAATCACCTGTTTTATCTCTGTATTTTTAAGTCTGATTCCACTTTTTTGTTTTGTTTTGTTTTTTAGATTCCACATATAAATGAAATTATATGGTATTTGTCTTTCTTTGACTTATTTCACTTGGCATAATATCCCCTAGATCCATCCTTTCTCTGACATCAGCCACAGCAACATTTTTCTAGGTATATCTTCTAAGGCAAGGGAACAAAAGCAAAATAAACTATTGTGATTACACCAAAATAAAAAGCTTCTGCATAGTGAAGGAAACAACAAAACAGAAAGGCAATGTAGTTAACAGGAGAAAATATTTGCAACTGATATATCTGATAAGAAGTTACTGTACAAAATATATAAAGAATTTATACAACTCAAAACCAAGAATTAGAAGACAAGAATTAACAAGTGTTAGTGAGGATGTGGAGAAAAAGGAATCCCTATGCACTATGGCTATGATTGGTATGGCCACTGTGGAAAACAGTATGGAAATTCTTCCAAAAATTAAAAGTAGAAATGTCATATAATCAATAAAGCAGCTAAGTGTTCACTGAGAGATGAATGGATAAAGATATGGGATGTATGTGTGTGTGTTACTATATATAATAATATCATGCTGCCATAAAAAGGGACAGGGTCTTGACATTCTTTTCCTCTCCTTATTTAATTTTGTTTCCATTAAATCCAATTAAATTTACTTTAACAACACTGCCTAGAATACATTGAATACATTGTTCATTCAGTTTCCCTATCTATTTAAGTCATATAAAACATTTAGAGGTAAATATCTTTAACTGTTAAATGGGTACAATAATTGTACTTATCTCCTGGGGTTATTGGAAAGGCTGACAACCCATAGCTAGCACTTTACAGTAAAAAAGTGAATATTTTCCCCCATTTCTATTACCTGAACCGAGTGAAATTAAGTAATATGCATACGATAGCACAATTATTAAATGGAAAATAATGTGAAGCTTAAATTGCTAATTTCAGTCCCAGTGCCTGACTAATCCTACAGTTTATGGAACCATCTACAAATTGGAAATATGGTGATAAAAAGGCAAGAAGTTGAGTCATAAACCTGAGTTTTAATCCATACGTTGCCATTTCCTTGCTCTGTGACTCCTGTGATTTTCCTTTCTCATTGTAGAGCAGGATATTTAGAGGACTTCTTGGGGTTAACAGTAATTTTAAATGAACCTAGGTACATAAAATGAACTCAGGGGTAGTCAGGGCCCAGCCTAATTCTGCTGGTGGCCCTTGAGTGGTTCAGATGACTGATATCGGAGTTACTAGAACTTTAATAAAAAAAAACATGAGGAGTCTTAAAGAAACTGAAAAACTGATTCCTTTTCTGAGCACCTAGTGGATTTACTGAATCATGAAGTCACCATTTAACTTAATGTGTTCTATGGAAAGCTATTTTTGGTGAAGCTCTATGAAGAGTGAGTTTCATGGTGCAATGTTTGTCATCTTCTTGGAGTCTTGCCCTGCACACTGCACATTTAGATGTCTCAGAAATCCTTCCTCAAAAACAATACCAACAACAACAACAACAGCAAACAACAAAAACAAAACATTTAAATTGGTTTAATGTAGCATCTCACTTTTGTTTTGAACTACGAGAATTCTCTTTTACTGAATTCACCAGAATTCAAAGTAAAAGAAGTCATCAAAATTATCTTCTAGCTCTTAACAAAACTAGTGCTCCATGGAGCACACATTGGGATATACTTCCTTAAGCCAGGGGGAGCATTATAATACCTGTGTCAACATTAAAATAAATGTTCATTTTCCTCAGAAACTCATTCTTTTCACACAGTTTGGAAGAAATAGTTGAGCTTCAGTCAAAATAAGAGCCACTCTAAGAGTGAATACTCCATGATTTCATAGACTTAATGCTTTTTATTACTTTTATTTTTGATATGTCCTTGCATTTGTCTATATTTGATAGCAGTTTCAGAATTTCTTCAAACCTTACCACAAGTCTTGTAGTACTAAAAAGAACCCTGGAGTGCACAGAATGTGTCTATCTACATTGTTATTGAAATCACAGATGGAAATCTATTCCTCATTTTGCCTGACTTCTTTGGTCACATACTTTTCTTCAGTAAAAATTTGTTTATGTGATAAGGAATCTGCACTAAATATATAAAAATAAAATTACTCTCAAACTCATTAGACAATTGGCCTATAGCATAATGAATCTCAGAATTAGCATTCATTTTTGAAACCTAAATGGTTTAACTTATTGCTACACTAGCTCTTTATTTCATGGACTATAAAGTTCACGAAATATTGAGCTTCATGAGCTATGAAATAAAAGCCTATAAAAGTGTCTTGGAATGTGTAATTATCTGCTAGATCGGACATTTTCACCAAACCGATAATAAAATTCATTGGGAGTTTTCTGTTAGAATCACTTGATATCTAAAAACAGGGTAAACTAATTGGAAAACAGAGAAGGCCATTATGATATGCAAATAAAACAAATGAATGGCATTTAATAACAAGATCACATCATTCCAAAATTATTCATTACAATTAGACTTTCTTAAACCACTTTATACCTGCTAAAAAAAAAAAAAATCCCAGAAAATGAGTAAACAGGTTTAATTACAGAAAATAAAACAAAATCACTATCATCAAAGGTCTAAATCTGATACTTGACAGTTTCAGTACTTATTTTACTTTCTCTTCAAAATCAACTGAGAAATAGCTTAGAGTATTTAAATGTATCTTTTGGTGAGCTCTGTGTGTGTGTGTGTGTGTGTGTGTGTGTCTTGCATTATAGATTTATAATCACAATAACTTCAGAGGGGAAAACTCACTTATTTCATGTGATCCTAACTTATTTCTTGCTCTCTAGGCATCTAAATTGACTTTTCATTACCATTCGATTTTAATCAATAGGATTAAACTAGCTATTGAAGTTCTTATGTAGTCCCTTAATGCCTTCAGATTCCTAACACATTTTCTTTCTTACATCCTGTTAATGTGCATTCTGACATTCCCTCTATCCTGACTGTCAACTGGATATTCCCTGAGAGACTGGATGAAAGTTTATCTTCTTCTACCTCTTGCTGTTAAACTGTCAGCATTTATCTTCATTTTTTACTTCAAACGCTCTCCTAAAATCTGGTTGAAGTTTTTACACTTTATTCTAAACATTCAACTTAATATCTTATGTTGATTGTTCATTTGGCCGGTAGCTACCTGACCAAATTTTCAAATTATTCAAATATTATTAAATTATTCAGATGTCTTACTATTTAATTGAATGAGAATATATAGAGTAAAAACTTTTGTTAAAAAGTTTTATTTCACTCTGCATTTTCTTGCCAATTGTCTCCTTTTTTAGCATGATTGCTGCAAATTAATATTTGCTTTACCTCTGTGAGGAACTGCTGATAACTTTTCTGGACACATAACAAGGACAAAGACTACAATTCTCAGCCACCCTCGGAGATTTGTATAGTTCCTTGGCTAATTCTTACCAAGTGATCCACGGTAGGTTCTAGGAATGCTCTTTCAAGAGAGCTCTTAAGTGTAGTTTGCCCCTTTTCTTTTCTCCTTTTTTTTTTCTTTCATCTGTTACATCAAGAAGTCAATCAGTCCAGAAGCAGTGGCATAGCTCGTAGGCTAACTTGCCACACTTTCATAAACTTAGATGGTAGGGAAACAATAACTCCAAATGGATTTAGACAATTGGGCTTCACTCAGGGCACAGCAGGTAGCATGAGCTTTACATTCACATCAGCATTCATTGTCCTACCCCCAAGTCTAAGAGGGTAATGCAGAGCAAACTTAGGTAGATCTAATGTGAATAGGTCTGTTTCACAGCTGAGGAACAGTGGGCTTGTGGAATTTCATAATCTTATCAGGGAATTGTTAGCAAACCTATATCCTCAATGTAAGCAAATTTCTCTTGCAAATAAAAGAAACACTTCTCTGCCTTGGAAAGCCATTGGGGAAGGGAGAGATCTTCCAAGAGGAGACATGTCTCTGGAGGAAGTGACTACCTAATCTTTCCAGGAATGCCTGCTTTATATAACCATTCTTAAATTGGCTTCTGGCCTCAGAACATGTGCAGAAGTGCCAGACTATGAAGAATTATCACCCAATACTATTTTGTTTCTCAAATATGTATGTAATGACACCATGAAAGTAAAGTTCACATTATATGCACAGTGAAACAGTATGATAGAAAGTGATTTTAATGGAATTGAGCTACTTTGTTAGTCCTAAATACTAATCTCCAAATTTTTATCTGAGAACACAATTTCTGCTGTGTTGGAATCATTTTTATTTTGAGTTTCTTTTTCACAAAAACTCAAAATGGAACCTAACTCTTACTGATGCAATTATTTTTTTATTTGTTCTTTAAAAATAGGTCAAAATGACCTAATTCAATATTAGTGAATTTGCAAAATATACCAAAATAGAAAAAAAGAACAAAGTCACCATAATTTACACATCTAGAAATAACTATAAAATTAAATATATGGTACTTCAAGTGATATTGCAATGGAATATTTACTCATAAATATTTGTCTACATTTTTTATTATTTTGTGAAGAGTTGAGAACAAGTAACTATATTAAAATATTTTTAGGGATCCCTGGTTGGCGCAGCGGTTTAGCGCCTGCCTTTGGCCCAGGGAGCGATCCTGGAGACTCGGGATCGAATCCCACGTCGGGCTCCCTGCATGGAGCCTGCTTCTCCCTCTGCCTATGTCTCTGCCTCTCTCTCTCTCTCTGTGTGACTATCATAAATAAATAAAAATTTAAAAAAAAATAAAAAATAAAAAATAAATAAAATATTTTTAGGACTCTTGAATCAAAATGTCAAAATTGTTTTCTTAATTTCATACAGGTCTACTAAAGGTGAGTGAGAGCAATTTATTTAAAATATTTTAACTTTCTTTTTTAGATTATTAGTGAATTTGAATAACCTTATATGTTTAGTGACTGTTTCTTGCTAAACATTGATGTCTTAATTTTCTGTCAGTGTGTGTCTCCGGATGTGTGGCGGATTCCATTTGCCATTTCACTTTACAGTTAGTTGGTTCAAGTCATATACTCTGCCCAATAAAATGAAGGCAGAACAGACTTCAATAACTCCCAGACTTGGATTATAATTAATTTTCAAGGATCCATCCTATTCCAAATAGATTATGCTATTGGATACTACATTTTTAAACTTATACATTACTAAAACTTAGATATCTTTATGCTTCATCACATCATGGGGATAAATCATTGACTTTAAATTTAATTATCAAAAGATACATCTCAGGGCTCCTGGGTGATGGAGTCAATTGAGCCTCCAACTCTTGGTTTTGCCTCAGGTCATGATCTCAGGGTCTTGAAATTGAGCTTCCTATCTGGCTCTTTGCTCTCAGTGCAGAGTCGGTTCTGGCTTCTGGCTCCCACTCCCACTACCCCTCCCTGCACTTGTGCTCTCTCTTGCTTTCTCCCTCTTTCTCTCTCTCTCTCTCAAATAAATAAATAAATAAATAAATAAATAAATAAATAAATAACTTTTAGAAAGACATCTCTAACTCCTACATGACAAAGATTGCTTGCCATCCAAGAATATCACTGTTGGTTTTATCAGGGCACCTCACTTATGCTCATGAGCAATGTCCTTTTCTAGTCTACTTATACAGATGCTTTCAGTCCATGAAGTCACAGAAACACCTCTTATTGCCAATGATATCAATAGTGCAAGCACCCTGAACACATCCCACACATTCCTATTCCCACAGCTTTCAAAAGTACAATAACCTCATTATTCAAGGATCCTTCTGTGTTGCTCTTCTTGATTTTCTTATTCCCATATGTTTTTTCTTCTTTGTCATTATATTATTCTTTAACTTCTGCCTACAAATTTGTCTTTTCATTGGACAATGTGGGGAATTAACCCCATGATGTTGTCTTCTATTGTCTCCTCCAATTACACTTATGTTAAGGTATAAATGAAATGCCCATTTCATAGTACTTACATAACCTACTAATAATTATTGCTTTACAATTATGCTTAATATTTTATGATAATTAATGAATTTCACATTTTATTGTGTTTCAGTTGTTTTCTTTCTCTGCTACTTTAGGCTATCTGTCCTATATTCACTAATTTTTTTCCCTTCTCTATGTCAGATATGGCTTTGAAATTCTATCCTGTTTCTCTGTCTGGAGATACTGACAGTTTCTGGTGGGAGCTAAGAACAAAGTTATCATTTCAGAATGAACCAAAAGAATTTATATGGTCAATATTTCAAATCTTCAGATGATTAAAGGCATTGCTATTTTGCTTTAAAAAGTATAACAAAGAACACAGGAAAGTCTTATTAATCTATCACTGCAAATGAGGCTAGATAGGATAGACTGATCATATAAATTGAATAATGGTAATATTCTTTTTTTAATATTTTTTTTAATTTTTTTTATTTATTTATGATAGTCACAGAGAGAGAGAGAGAGGCAGAGACACAGGCAGAGGGAGAAGCAGGCTCCATGCACCGGAGCCCGACGTGGGATTCGATCCCGCATCTCCAGGATCGCGCCCTGGGCCAAAGGCAGGCGCCAAACCGCTGCGCCACCCAGGGATCCCTGGTAATATTCTTCTATCAGCTTCCAGGGGGGCATTCATTAGGTACGACAAACAGGATTCTTCCTTGGATATTGAGTTCCATGATATTAAGGTAATCTACTAAAATTGAGATCCAGATATTATCTTTTCCAACAAGAACAGTTTTCTTAACAGGTTGCATAAGAAATAGGATGTGAAGATTAAAGGAGTTTTATTTGTAAATCACTTAAAATGCAGTAGAAAGATAATTTTTAAATGCCAAATAGTATTATTTTCATATTATTATGTGTTATTTTGAAATTATAACAGAGCAGTGCTTATGTACAAAAAATTGCTTTTCAAAAGATAATCAATATGCGCTATATTTACACTTGTAAATATCCATCCAATTTCAGTTTCTTATGGGAAAAAAAATTTCTAAAGTCAATGTCAGTGTCACAATTATATTGTTTAACAAATAAGAGTTAGACAGTTTTTATGATTATTATTGTATTCTGAAGTAGAAAACTTGAATGTCCATTATTTTACAAACTTAACTCTCCCTGTGATTAAAAATCTACTAGTAGAAAATGAAGTACTTATGGACTTTCTTAATTCCTGAAGTGAAATACCCTTATTTTACATCAGATATTAAATTAGTAAATTGTGGACAGAGACTATTATATAGTACCACGGATCCAGACTAACATACCTCTTCCAATCACTATAGTAAATGTTTAGAAGCTCTATATGTAGAAATTATTAATTTCACAGACTGCCTTGCCTAATAATTGCAGTTGTTAAATTATGCCAATGTAGTCTTGGGCATTTTCCTTGTTATTTGATTAATATACAAGTTTCATAAAGCCTAGCTAATAAACATATGTCTTCTGGAAAGATGTAAAATAAAATTAATGTGTATTTCTAAAGTGGTATGTAAATTGGCTGTTGAGCTATTATAATTTACTTTGTATTCATCTTAGATTTTGTAATAAGTCTGAGTTATTCTTAAAATCCACCTATGAATTCATAGCACTATATATAGACACAGGTTTGAGGCTTTGTGATATTTTGTTGATAATGAAGTCAATTACCTTCTGTTCAAGAATAATCAAATAGATGGGCTTACCATGGTCTTTGTGTTTAGTGTCTGATAGTTGCATAAATGTTTATCTAAGGGTCTAAGGGATCCTTGGGTGGCGCAGTGGTTTGGCGCCTGCCTTTGGCCCAGGGCGCGATCCTGGAGACCCGGGATCGAATCCCACGTCGGGCTCCTGGTGCGTGGAGCCTGCTTCTCCCTCTGCCTGTGTCTCTGCCTCTCTCTCTGTCTCTCTGTGACTATCATAAATAAATAAAAATTTTAAAAAATGTTTATCTAAGGTTACACCTATTTTTAAAAATTTTGCCTGTTATTGTGATGCATTATCTGACATTATATTTATAAGCCACATATATCTAATATATCTTATGAACTTAAACATGATAGATATGAGAGAAAAGAATGATCACATTGTTCCCGTTAATTTATTGAGTCTTAACTTGTTGTTCTCAAGTTTTTACAAAAATAGAAGAAGCATTTACCATTTTAAAGCAAGCTAGTAGAGCAAGGTTCCGTATAAAGAATAAAAAAAAGATGTGAATAATTTGTAAAGCATGCTAAACTTTAAATCTGATACATTAAAGTAAAAATAATATAAGGAACAAAGAAAAAAAAGACAACAATTATGTTGCACTGGGCCTCAGAAGCCTAGATTAATCACTTAAGATAGAAGTCAACTTTAAAATATTTCAACTCAAAATATTTACTTCCAATATGAAAGTGTGAAGAGATCCTTTTATCGGCTTCCATGAGAAACTCATCAAACTATATATAAATATCTTAAAGTGTCCAGAAATAATCCTAATGGGTGATAACAAATGAAGAAACATCTATAAATCTATAAAAATTCAGCAGAAAAGGTGAGAATTTGTGTTTTGAACCAAAACTTTCCCTCCTTTCCTTCCTCCAATCAGCAGAAATTCCACTCCAGATTTCTACAATCAATACTGGACTCCTTTACACTTTAGCATCCAGATTGAGGATTCTATCTGAGAGAAACAAGATGTCACCATTTCTCATTCTGTCCCAGCTACATGTTGCTAAAGCAAAGCTCTGGAAAGTGTAGTAGAGAGATAGGAACTTCCTCTTACCCTTAACTCTCACTTGTGAAATAGAAGGTCTGCTTTGAGCATGGTATGTTGAGAATACTGATGCCCTGATCACTCTTGTTTTAGCTTTTGAGACAGGAAAGGCAAGTCAAAAGGACTCCAGGCTACTGCCCCCTCCAACAAATGCTGAGCCCCTAGGGTAGGGGTGCCATTCTCAGAGAAGCTTGGTATTGTCCTCACCCTTAGTTCCAAAGCCCAGGATCAGAGTTTTCTCCAGGTATAAGAATAGAGAAATAGCCATTAAAACAGCCTCCAATCTCTTTACAAAGGACTTGACTTCATTTGTAGCAGAGAGTGAGGAAGTTCAAGCCTAAAATACTTACGAACAATGGAGGTTGTAGTGAAACAAATTTAAGAGGAGACCCAAAAACGCAGACTAAACTGTAGGTTAGCTAGTTTTCGGCTATGTCAACAAACCTGGAAGTGAAAGTTGAGAGGAGTCCTCTTGGTGTCAGAACAAAAATAAAATAGCAATCTCAGCTATTAAAAGGAGGCAAAATTTATTTGGATTTGCTTGTAGAATTTGATTGGCTTAATTTATGCCCCATGGAATTATTGAAAATAATTGAGTAATCAGCTAGGGTAATTTAACACCTGGATATGGTCAAGTAAGAGAGTCCTATCTAACTTACTGTCATCTCTGGGTGACTAGAAACAACAATCAAGGCTGAACAGTGTGTTTGTGTTTGTGCATACACATGCATGCATAAGGGACAAAAGGAGGTAGACTACATTAAAAATCACCTAAATCCGTCACTAAACATAGAAATAATCAAATAACAATAAGAAACTCAAAGGAAAGTGGAACCAGTATCCAGAGTTGGTATAATATATTAGCTAACATGCCAGTTTCTAACAAAAAATTATATGGGTATGAAAAGAAAGAGGAAAATACAAGTCATATACCAGAATAAAATCACATAAACATACACACACGCACACACACACACACACGTCTCTGAGAACCAGATATCAGATTTATCAGATTTTAAAGTAGCCATTATAAATGTGTTTATAGCTTTAAAGGAGCCCATGATTAAAGAAGTAAATGATGATATGGTGACAACATCACATCAAGAGAGAATATTGATAAAGAGAATGTACAAACAAGAACCAAAGGAAATAAAGGGAAACTGGGGGAAAAATAGAGAGGAAGACAAACTATGAGAGACTCTTGACTCTGGGAAACAAGGGTTGTAGAAGGGGAGGTAGGTGGGGCAATGGGATAGCTGCTTGACAGACATTAAGAGGGTACATGACGTGATGAACACTGGGTATTATACATTGGCAAATGGAATTTAAAGTTAAAAAAGAAACAAAAGAACTATAACTCTGAATAAAATTAGAATTATGAATCCTTGTTGATTACATACGTACATACATACATAAGTAAACAGAGAAAAAGAAAAAGCTCCTCCTTATAATAGGCTAACAATGAATGAATAGGAGGGAATGATGATATTAGAAAAATCAGCTGGGACACCTGGTGGCTCCAGCAGTCGAGCTTCTGCCTTCAGCTCAGGGCATGATTCTGGGGTTTGGGGATTGAGTCCTGTATTGGATTCCCTATAGGGAGCCCACTTTTCCCTCTGTCTCTGTCTGTCTCTCTCTCTGTCTCTCATGAATAAATAAATAAAATCTTAAAAAAAAAGAAAAATCATCAATTGTCACTGAAGCTAGTGATGCTCTACCTCTTTAATAATCCTGCTCTCTCTTTCATTAGCCTCTACAACCTCAAAAAGCTCAGTGACTGACCTCAAGCCGTTACATAACCCAGATGCTCCATGCACTCACATCCAGTAAAAACATTTAAGCAGGGACGCCTGGGTGGCTCCGTAGCTTAGGACCACCTTTGGCCCAGAGTGTGATCCTGGAGTCTAGGGATTGAGTCCCACATGGGGCTCCCTGCATGGAGCCTGCTTCTCTCTCTGCCTGTGTCACTGCCTCTCTCTCTCTCTCTCTCTCTCTCTCTCTCTCTCTGTGTATGTGTGTCTCTCATGAATAAATAAGTGGAATCTTAAAAAATACTTAAGCATATCCCCCCTAAAAAAGAACCAAGCAGAAATCATATATTTGAAAAGTATATTAGCTGAAATAAATAATTCACTAGAGCAGCTCAATAACAGACTTGAAATTGCGGGAGAAAGAATAAGGTAACTTGAAGACAGATTGATACAGAAGTCATGTAAGCATAAAAACACAGAGAAAAATAATGAATAAAAATGAAGAGAGCCTCAGAGAAATGTGGGGAATACCTATGAAGCATATCAAAAGAAATGTAATGAAAATATGAGAGAGGAGAGAGATAGAAACATAAAATGCATTAGACAAGACAACGCTTTAAAAACTACCTTAATTTGATGCAAAACATTAAACTGAAATCCAGCTCAGTGAATTCCAAGTAGGATAAAGACAAAAACATTTACAGGCATATCATACTAAAAGTGCTAAAAGTCAAGACAAGAAGAAAATCTCGAGAGCAGCAAGAGATAAATGACTCCTTACTTACAAAAGAATTTCAATAAGATTAATAGTTTATTTCTCTGCAGAAACAATGTGGGCCAGAAAACAGAAGGATAACATATTCAAAGTGCTCAGATAATAAACCTTCAACCAAGAATCCTGTATCTAGCAAAGCTATCTTTCATAAATGAAGGCTAAGAAAGGACTCACTTAGATTAAAACAAAAACAAAACAAAACAAAACAAAAATAAGCTGAGAGAAAATGCTTCAACTAGATACAACTTACAAGCAATACTTAAGGAAGTTCTTCAGGCTGAAAGCAATTGACCCCAGATGAAATTCATATTCACATGAAAAAAAAAAAAGCATCAGTAAGAGTAATTATGTAATTTTATAAGACAGAAGAATTTTATTTTTCCTCTTTCTTCTCTGCCGATTTAAAGTAATTGCATAAAATAATGTGTTTATATTACTGGACTTAGAAAATAAGTGCAATGTAGATGTAATATATTTGTCAACAATAGCACAAAAGAGGTGAATATAGTGAACTATTGGGTTAAAGAAAAGACACCAAATAAAAATGTAATAATTATATATTATTGGATTTGAAACATTAATAAATATAATATGTATAATTATAATACTGCAAAAGGGGTAGTGGGAATAAAATTATACAGGAGTAAATGTTTATATATCATTGGAATTAAACTACTATGAGTCAGAAAGAAATTTAGATAAATTCAGATGTATATGGTCAACTCTAAAGCAGTACCAATAATGTAACTTATATGATGAAAATATCATTAAACCTTAAACCACTACATTATAAAATATTTACTTAAAAAGAAAGTAAAAAAATAGAGGAACAAAAAAGACATAAAACCTATATCAAAATTTAAAAAGTGAAATGGCAGAATAAATCCAATTATATCAATAATATTAAATGTAAATAAATTAAATGCATGTTTCAATTATATACTATCTAAAGGACACACTTCTATGAAGCATTTGAAGAATACAAAATCTTTACAAAGTCTTCCTCCCTCCAAAAATAGGTGAGAACACTACTCATTCTATGAAGCCACCATTACCTTCATACCAAAACCAAAGAAATCACACCAAAACTCCAGATATGTATCTTTTATAAATATGTATGCAAAAAATGTTCCACAAAATGCCAAACACAAAATACATTAAATCCAACAAATAAAAATAATTATGCAACATGACCAAATGGAATTTATCCCAGCAATTCAAGAATGTTTCAACATCTGATATCAATTAATACAGTGCATCATATCAAAAGAATAAAAAAATAAAGTTTTCAAAGATGTAGAAAAATCATTAATAAAAATCTAACGGTCTTTCATGATGAAAACACTCAACAAACTGGGTGTAGAAAGAAACTACCTCAACCCATAAAGAAAAACACAACCTGTAATATATTTAATAGTGAAAGACTGAATTCTTTCCTCCTCAGATCAAGAACAACAGAAAAATCTTTTTATTTTTACCTCTTCTATTCAGCATTATTTTGGGGACTCTATCCAGGGCAATTAGGTAAGGATAAGAAACAAAAGTCGCCCAAATTGGAAAGGAGAAGTAAAAATAACTATGCACAGATGACATGATCCTGTGTATCCTGAGGAATCCATTAAAAAACTATTAGAAATAATAAATGAATCAACACTTTGGCAGAATACAAGAGCCATTATATACAAAAATCAGTTGCTTTTCTACACAATTGCAGCAAACATCCTGAATGTGAAATTAAGAAAACAATTCCATTTAAAGTATCTTCAAAATAATACTCAAAAAATACTCAAAAATAAATTTAACAAAAGAAACGCTAATCTTATTCTTTGAAAAGGAGAAAGCTTTGCAGATATAAGTTAAATAGATAAACAATTTTAAAAGCACCTGTTCTATGAATCAGAAAATATAACATTGTTAAATGGCAATAACTCCAAATTAAGACTCAAGGCAATCCAATAGTGTCCTGCCTGAATTCTTTGTAGAAATTGACAAGCTAACTCTAAAATTCATACGGAATTGCAGGAGACCCCCAGTGAGGTACCAGACCTCACACCCACTAGGGTGACTAGAACCAAATAAAAGTCAGATAATAGCAAGCGTTGGCAAGGATTTGAGCCATTGGATACCTTCATTAACTGCCAGTGGGAACATAAAATACAGTCATTCTGGAACAGTCTGGCAGTTTATCAAACAATTCAAGAGGGTTACTCTAAGACCCAGCAATTTTCACACTAAGTATAAACCTAAGAGAAATGAAACCTATGTCCACCCAAGAACTTTTATGCAGAAGTAGCAGTATTCAGTGTTCATAATAGCCAAAAAAATAGAAACAGGTCAGTGCTCATCAACTGACAATTGGATAAACAACAAAATATGGTATACAATGGGTCATAATACCTTTTTATTTGGGGAATCCTCAGGGAGCAGCCACTGTGTCTTTGTTTCTTGTAGAAAGATAGAAGCTGAAGAAAGATAAAAAACAAAAAGCGTTTTAAAATCCTAAAACTGGCATCCCATCCGACACTGTCATTTCCATTCACATTCCAGTAGTTAAGTAGCCAAGCCCTGAATCAATGAAGCAGGGATATCTTTTCTACGTCATATAGTGGTAGACACTGCAAAGCCAATGTGGCAAAAGGTGTGGATGGGACATGTAACTCTTAAAAGGAGGAAGAACTGTGAACAATAATCCCATCTGACAGAGCCCAAGTTATGGATGTAATTCCAGATTATCTCGTAGGTTTTCTTCCTAGAATTCATTTTGTTCTCCTCTCATAGGCTGCAATGCAAATATGGAAGTAGCCGAGCTTCAAACATGCAGGATGATGTACTCAGAGCGTCAGAGCTGAGGAATAGAAGGAACCCAGGGGCCAGGATTGATTGCCTCTTTGATCAGAGCTGAACTGTAAGCCTAGATTTCTGAGTGGTTTATGAGAGAGAATTTACTCCTGTGTTAGTAAGATCTCCATATTTTAGATGGTCTTACAGTATGCTAATTTAAGTTAATACAATTAATATATTCTTAATGTGGCCAATCTTTTTTGGAAGTGACAGGAATAAATTGAGTTGCTATCAGGCTTATAATAAAAAAACAGAATATGTCAACTATAACTGAACATATTAGTGAATGTAGACACACATGTTTTATCCCCGAGTATGTAACACTGAGAATTAAATCTGCTCTATAATAAATTTTAAGCATAATGAGTATTGTCAAAGTCAAAGATTAAGGTATAATAAGAGAGATCTAACAAGTCTACAGTAGAGTCAAGATAGGTCTTGTGATGTTGAAAATGGTTCCTATAAACTATAAAACTAAAAGAAAGAAAACAAGAAGATAAAAAGATACAGAACTGTTACAAACTTGTAAACACAGCTTCAATTTGGGGAGAATAAGTAATTTTTTCAATTTTAGTATTTTCAGAATACAGATAATTAGATTTTCCTGATTAAGGATAATTCAGCCTGGGGCAAGTTGGAATGGTCATTCCTTTGATACATTTAAGTGGGAACATTCAAGCAGCTGACGGTCTGGATGGGGACTCCGTTAACATTTCAACAGGTCATATCTGCTCTGTAGTTACTGCCATACAGATGATAGCTTCATAACAGCCACAGCTGATCAGTTTTCATTACTCATGTATTTATAAATTTGTCTACTCACTATGAGTTGTTTGTGACCCCTAAATCAATAAACATGGGGGATTTTCCTGGAAAGGTGCAGAACAACAAAGATGTCGGATTCCCAAGTTCCCAACTGAGGTGGCCTTAAGGCGGGACTCTGTCTTCTTGTTTCAGATATCAAACTGTAAGCAAATGTACTTTCCATGGTCTGTTTGGTGGCATATTTTTTGGTGGTGATTTCATTGTTTAAGATGGTCCCAAGCATAGTGCTGGAGTGCTGTGTAGTGTCCTTACCGGCCATGAAAACTGATGTGTCTCATAAAGAAAATACATGTTAAATAAGCTTTGTTCAGCGAGAAGTTATTGTCCTGCTGTCCATGAATTCAAGAGTAATGAAACAGCACTATCTTTACACAAGGTGTCTTTAAGGAGATAAACATAAAACAGTTATGCTTTGATCAATTGACAAAAATGCTATAGCCAGAGGCTTAGAAAAACTTAATTGTATTTCCCCTAATGTCAATAACTCAGGATTCACTAATACAGATTTGGCAGTGACTTCACTCTAAATAATGAGAATGAAATGAAAATAAAATGCAAAGTTTCTTACATTTGCATGCCTATTCTTCAAGACACAGGAATTTAAATTTATAACTTTGAGAATGTAACTCTATAGGTATGTTTTATTGAGGTCAGAATTATGTTATATATTCCCATTGGCTTCCAATATATTTGATTGTGTGTTCTCATGCAATATTCTCCCTCAAATAGCATTTAATCATCCGTTTATGTTATTTTTAAATCACTAAGGAGAAAAATGTATAATTAATTGGAATATACATGGGAAACATACAATTCAATGGCATAAAACATTTTGAGAGCAACAGGCAGTAGTATACATTCAAATTTCAATAAAGTGTATTTATTACACATAATCAGAACACTAACTCATAATTAGGACATTTACTCATTATTTGATATGTGAAATATTCTTTATTTTAAAGTAAAATTGCATTTGTTGAAATTTCAAGGAAACTAAAGAAAAAAAAAAACACTGGCTGGCCTTATTTGCCTCATAATTAATACACTAATTAATTATGAATATAGCTTTATTGCACATTATTTTAAAATAGTACAACTTTATATAAAGCAAATGAACTAATATTTGGAACAAATTATTTACATTATTTTTTTCCAGGTATAAGCATATGACAGTTAATTATGAAAAAAGTAAATTTTCTTTAAGAATATAAACATTAATTTGTGTAAAATGTTATCTAAAACGTTAAATTTAGGGAACCAAAGATAAT
The DNA here is from genome assembly GCF_003254725.2 of Canis lupus dingo. Classification (NCBI taxonomy): domain Eukaryota; kingdom Metazoa; phylum Chordata; class Mammalia; order Carnivora; family Canidae; genus Canis; species Canis lupus. Next base: position 3,666,193 of record NC_064279.1, on the reverse strand, counting down.
CAAGACTCAAAAATGGTATCTTACACCTGAAAGTCTCTCAAATATACTTTATTTTTAAAAGCTTTCATAAACAGGCATAGCAAACACATGTACATGTTTTGATTCTGATTTAGTAACTAACCTTCAATGTTTTTAATGTTCTCAATGTAAAGGCAAAGTTTTTAGTTTTAGTTTCACTTTAATATATTTTTTAGACTTTACCCAAAGTGTATATTCGCATGGTATAATTAATGAGTTATATGAGACATTATATATATAACAGCTGTTTCCTGGTCCTTTTCCCATCTCCTACTTCCAAGAGGAAAGTACTTTAATTTTTTTAGCTAAAAAAATTATTTACCTCCATGTCATTAAATAATATCTTTAAATTTTCAAACTTTGTCATCCCCACATAGGAAAAATGGAGATTCATCTGTCTTTCTTTTCCTCTTTCCCCTATTTTATGATTGCTTCCGCTTTCTGTAATAATGCTTACTCTACAGACTACTTCTCAAATTAATTATCCATCCTTACATGGAAAAAGGATTCAGCCTCACTCCACTTCTTGTGAGATGTGTGAAACAGGCAACTGTGCAGTGTTTAGAGAAGAATTTCTTTTTTTTAAAGAATTTCCTTTTTGAATCATTTTAGGGAGAGCAAAGCAATGTTTGAAAACAAAAGTGTAAAAATAGTAATAGTGTTATTCCCTATGCAATATATCTTCAAAGGTGGCATTGAGAGGCATCTGGGTAGCTCAATCAGTTAAACATCTGTTTTCAGCTCAGGTCATGATCACCTGGTCCTGGGATCCAGCCCTGTATCAAGCACCTCTCTCAGCAAGGAGTCTGATTCTCTACACCAACCCCTTACCCCAGGCTTGTGCACACATGCTCTCTCTCTCTCTCAAATAAATAAATAAATATTTGAGGAAAAACAGGTGGCATTGAGATTTAAACTTTTTTTTTCTAAATAAGCATTTAATAATGCTTCTTAAATTTAAATTCCAGTTAGTTAACATACAGTGTAGTATTAGTTTCTGGTTGCTTTTTAAATATGTAAGCTCAGCTTAAAGGAGGATCTAAGATGGCAATGTTGGAAGACCCTGAATGCATTTACCCATCAGATCCATACCTATATACATAGAGCAGTCTCCCCTGAAGAAGAACTGAGAGAGGACTGACCAACTCCTGCATGTAAAGAGTAGAGGGACCACATACAGAAAGGAAGGAGAGATGGAGAGATTAAGACACTATCATGAGAACACTACCCCTGATGCTGTGAACGACAGAGGGATAGTACTGAGGGACCAGGAACAGATTTATCTGCTCTGTGGCTAGAACAAAAGGCATGATTTTTAAAAAGCAACTAGAATGTAAAGGAACTAACCCTATCTCAAATAGTGATGGGGCCTCCTGGAACTCTCTCCAGTGTTAGAGGGGCTGGTGAATGCTACTGTTTATTTCACCTCTACTTTGATAGCATACACAGGAGCAGGGTCCAGATTCCCTAGGCAGCATCTCACCTCTGTGAGTTCTGTACCTCTAGTCCACAAGAGACCCAGATATCTTGGAGTATGAGAAAAGGGCTGCATTTTAAAATAGCAAATGGAATATAAAGGAATCAGCCCTAAAATTCTGCCAAACAGCAGAATGGTCAGAGTGGCTGGCAAGTGACAGCTTATGTTCCCCCCTTCACCTTGATAGTACAAATGGGAGCAGGGTCTAGGCCATATCTGGCCTACCACATCAGCAAACCCCAGGCCTATAAAAAATAACAGACCACCCACCTCCTGGGGTGGCCTTCCTACTCATTCTCTCTAACCTCCACCCCTCCAAAGAAGAGCTGGAGTATACAGGAACATCTCTGGACAGTGTCTACTACAGATTTAGTCATCTTGTTAAGGCAACACAATTACAAAGGATCTTGGAACACTCTAGACCTGCATCCACCTCAGCTGCAATGGACTCACCAGGGTACTCCTTGCAAAGAGCACCCGAGGACCTCATAGCACACACATGCATCAGCTGTGTTGCCTTGCTGTAATACCCTGCCTAAATTGCCCCAGGAACTCATAGACTATGCCTGCTTTTGCACCAGCCACTCCACCAGCATACCCATGTGTGAAACACTCACGATTCACAGGTTGCCTTCAATTCAGCTTCAGCTGTGATCTGAGAGCACCCTCTACACAATAGCCACTGGACTACTTTGACCCATGATGACTTCAACTCCAGCCATTCCACCAAGGTGGCCCATGCAGAGTGCCCCAGAACACTCAGCCTTTGACCACAATAGCTCTAGATCACCAGCTAAATCTACCAGACACATGTGGTCTACACATGAGAGGTACTTATGCAAGGCCACTGCTTCATTTCTAGGAGAACTAGCTATTCTGCCTAAATCGTATAAATAAACACAGAGAATCAAACAAATTGAGAAGACAGAGGAATAAGCTCCAAATGAAAAAACAAGCAAAATCTCAGAAAAATAACTAAATGAAACAGAGATATGCAATCTGATGAGTTCAGAGTAATGATCATACAGATGTTTACAGAATATGAGAGAAGAGTAGATGAATTAAGTGAAAACTACAACAAAGGGATTTTAAAATCAGTGAAGAATACAATAACTGAAAAAAAAAAAACACAACATTACAGGCAATCAACAGGAGATTCAAAAATGCATAAGAATGGATCAGCAATCTGGAAATCAGGGTAATGGAAAATACCACAGCAGAACAGCATGAAATGGGATCCCTGGGTGGCGCAGCGGTTTCGCGCCTGCCTTTGGCCCAGGGCGCGATCCTGGAGACCCGGGATCGAATCCCACGTCAGGCTCCCGGTGCATGGAGCCTGCTTCTCCCTCTGCCTGTGTCTCTGCCTCTCTCTCTCTCTCTCTCTGTGACTATCATAAATAAATAAAAATTTAAAAAAAAAAAAAAAAAAAAAAAAAAAAAAAGAACAGCATGAAATAAATAGTTAAAAATGAGGATAGATTAAGAGATCTCTAGGACAACATCATGCATGCTAATATTCACATTTTGGGGATCCTAGAGGAAGATAGAGAAAGAAGAAGAAAACTTATTTGAAAAAATAATAAGGAAAAACTTCACTAGCCTGGGAAATGAAACACACATCTTGGTTCAGGAAGCACAGGCAGCAGCAAACAAGGTGAACCAAGGAGGGACAGGCCAAGAGCCATAATAATTAAAATGTCAAAGATGAAAGATAAAGAATCTTAAAAGAACCATGAGAAAAACAACTAATTACATATAAGGGAAACCCTCATAAGGCTATCAGCTGCTCTTCAGCAGGAAGTTTGTAAGCCAGAAGAGAGTGGTATAATATATTCAAAGTGCTAAAGAAAAAAAAAAAATCTACAACCAAGAATACTCTACCCAGCAAGGTTATCATTCAAAAGTGAATAAACAATAAAGAGTTCCCAGACAAACACAAGTTAAAGCAATTGATCACCATTAAACTGGCTGTACAAGAAATGTTAAAGAGAATTCTCTAAGTAAGAAAGAAAAGTCATAATTAAAAGTAAATATATCTATCTATCTATCTGCATCTCTACATATGAAAGGAAAAAAAATTCACAAGTAAAAGCAAACATACAGTAAAGGCAGTGGATCAATAACTTATAAAGCTATTATGAAAGTTAAAAGACAAAAGCAATAAAATCAATTTTAGGTAAAAATTAGTTAAGAGATTCGCAAAATGAAACAATGCAAAATATGACATTTATACAATAAATGTGCAGAAGGGAGTAAAAAGTTTCTTTTAGGATGTGCAAAAACTTAACCATCAATCATTAATACAGACAGCTATATACTTACAATGTTAAGTATGAACCTAATGGTAATGATAAGCAATAACTTAGATATGGAAAAAATAAAAAGAAAGGAATGCAAGCATAATACTATCCTCTAAGATCAAGAAAAAGTTGAGGATGCACAATCTTGTCACTTTTATACAACACAGAACAGGAAGTCCTAGCTGCAGCAATCAGAGAAGAAAAATAAAAGACATCTATTGGTAAGAAAGAAGTAAAACTGTATTTGCAGATGACATGATACTATATAAAGAAAAGTGTAACCTCTCAACCAAAAGAATTTATTTTAGAATAAATGAACTCAGTAATATTGAAGGATACAAAATCTGTTGAATTTCTGTACACAAATAATAAAATAGCAGATGGAGAAATGAAGAAAGCAATCTCATTTCTTATTGCACCAAAACGGGGGGCGGGGGGAGAGCAACTATCAATGAATTTAATCAATGAGAGGAAAGACCTGCTTTCTGACAACCATAAAGCATAGATGAATGAAATTGAAGATGATACAAACAAATGGAAATATACCATGCTCATGGATGGAGATAATTAGTATTGTTAACATGGCCATACTACCAAAGAAATTTACAGATTCAATACAATCTCTATAAAAATATTAATGATATTTATCACAAAACTGGAACAAATAATCCTAATAGCTTTATGTAACCACAAAAGACCCTGAGGAGCCAAAGCAATATATTTTTTAAAGATTTTGTCTATTTATTCATGAGAGACACACACACACAGAGGCAGAGACATAGGCAGAGGGAAAAGTAGGCTCCATACAGGGAGCCCAATGTGGAAATCGATCCCAGGACCCCAGGACATGCCCTGAGCCAAAAGCAGATGCTCAACCACTGATTCACCCAGGCATCCATAGCCAAAGCAATCTTGACAAAGAAGAAAAAAAGCTGAAGGTATCATAATCTCAGTTTTCAAGATATACTATACAACTGTAGTACTCAAATCACTATGGTACTGGCACAAAAACAGACATACAGATTAATGGAACAAAATAGAGACCTCAGAAATAAACCCACATTATATGGTCTGTCAATCTATGACAAAGGAGGTAGGAATATGCAATGGGGAAATGGCAGTCTCTTTAATTAATGGTATTGGGAAAAATGGACAGCTACATGCAAAAGATAAAACTGGACTACTTTCTTAAACTATGCACAAAAATAAATTCTAAATGTTTTAAAGACCTAATGTGAGGCCTAAAACTATAGAACTCTTAAAACATAGACACTGATATCTTTGACTTATATATCAGACTAATATATCTTATTTATCTGCTTTAGCAACACCTTTCTAGATATGTCTCCTTAGGCAAGAGAAACAAAAACAAAAATAGCTTATTAGGATTACATGAAAACAAAAAGCTTTTGCACAGTAAATGAAACCATTAAGAAAATGTAAAGGCAACATATTGAATAGGAGAAGTTTATTTGTAAATAATATATAAGAAGCTAATGTCCAAAATATATAAAGAATTTACATGTCAACACCCCAAAATCAATCTTTTTAAAAATGAGTAGTCTAAATATACATTTTCCCAAAAAAAGATGTACAGATGGTCAACAGACAAGTGAAAAGGTCCTCAACATCGCTAATTATTAAGGAAATGTACATCCAACTATAACAATGTAAAGAAATGTAAATCCAACATTTGTCAGAATAGCTGGTGTCAAAAAGACAAGAAATAACTGGTGTTAGCAAGGATGTGGAAAAAGGGAACCCTTGAGAAACTTTGTTGGGAATATAAAAAATTGCAGCCATTGTGAAAAAAGTATGGATGATTCTCAAAAATTTGAAAATAAAAATACCATATGATTCAGTCACTCCACTATAGAGTATTTACCCAAGAAAATGAAAACATAAATTCAAAAAGATATATGTACCTCTATGTTTATTCATATAAACATTTATTATATTATTTATATACCCAATATACAGAAACAGCCCGTGTCCATTGATAGATGGATGGATAAAGTTGTGGAATATAATTATAATGAAATATTCCTCAATCATAAAAAGGAATGAGATCTTGCCCTTCGTAACAACATGGATGGACCTAGGGGGTATTATGCTGAGCAAAATAAGTCAGACATAGACAAATGCCATATAATTTCACTTATTTGTGGAATCTAAAAAAATAACTTAAAAATTGAACAAATGTAACAGAAACAGAATTATAAATACAAAGAACAAACTGGTTGTCAGGGCAAAGCTGTGTGGGGAGTTAGGCAAAATAGCTGAAGAAGATTAAGAAGTATAGTCATGGATATGAAAAGTACAGCATAGGCGGATGACATAAAGCTATATGTAGAAAATTCTGAAGATTCACCAAAACAAAACAAAACAAACCCATAACTGATAAATGAATTCCATAGTCAAAGGATACAGAACCAGGATACAAAAATCCATTACATTTCTATACACTAATAATCAAGTAGCAGAAAGAGAAATCAGAAAAGAATCACATTTACAATCGCACCAAAAATAACAAAATACATAGGAATAAACTTAACCAAGGAGGTGAAATATTGTGAAAATTATAAAATGTTGATGAAAGAGATTAAAGATGAGACAAATAAAGAAAGACCATATTCATGGACTGAAAGAACAAGTGTTAAAATGTCCATATTAGGGATCCCTGAGTGGCTTGGTGATTTGGTACCTGCCTTTGGCCCAGGGCATGATACTGGAGTCCCAGGATCGAGTCCCATGTTGGGCTCCCTGCATGGAACCTGCTTCTCCCTCTGCCTGTGTCTCTGCCTCTCTCTGTGTGTCTATAATGAATAAATATATAAAATCTTTAAAAAATAAAAAAATAAAAAATAAAATGTCCATACTACCCAAAGCAACCTACAGATTTAATGTGATCCCTATCAAAATGCCAACAGCATTTTTTTCCAAAATTAGAAAAAAAATAGCCCTAAAGTTTATATGGAACCATGGAAAACTCTAAATAGTCAAAGCAATCTTGAAAAGGAACAACAAAACTGGAGGCATCACAATCCCAGATTTCAAAATCTACTACAAAGCTGTAGTATATTAAATTAAATAAATAAATTAAATTAAATTAAATTAAATTAAATTAAATTAATATGGGACAGGCACACAAATAGACACATAGACCAATAGAACAGTACAGAAAGACCAGAAATAAGCTGGACTACAAGGTCAATTGATTTTTGACAAAGGAGGTAAAAATATGCAACAGTAAAAAAGCAATCTTTTCAACAAATGATGTTGGGAAAACTGGACAGCTATGTGCAAAAGAATTAAACTGAATTACTTTCTTATGCCCTGCACAAAATAAACTCAAAATAGATTAATGACCAAATGTGATACCTGAAACCATAAGTATCCTAGAAGAGATCACAGGCAGTAATTTGTCTTTGGTCATACCAACAATTTTTTTTTTTTTTAGATAGGTCTTCTAAAGCAAGGAAAAAACCAAAAATAAACTATTGGGACTACATCAAAATATAAATAAATAAATAAATAAATAAATAAACAAACAAACAATACCTTCTGCACAGCTAAGGAAACAATAAACAAAACAAAAAGACAAACTATTGAATAGAAGACTATTTGCCAATAATATATTTGATAAACGGTTAGTATCTAAAATATATAAGAACTTATACAACTCAATAATCAAAAAATAAATAATCCAATTTTAAAAATGGGCAGAAGACATGTACAGATATTTCTTTGGAGAAGCCATACAGAGAGCTAACAGATCCATGAACAGATGTTCAACTTGACTCATCATCAGGGAAATGCAAATCAAAACTACAATGAGATTTCACCTCACACCTGTCAGAATGACTAAAATCCACAACACAGGAAACAAGTGTTGGTAAGGATGTGGATAAAAAGGAAACTTCTTGCACCACTGGTGGGAATGAAAAGTGGTGTAGCCATTATGGAAAACAGTATGGGAGTTCCTCAAAAAATTAAAAATAAGAAACTATCTTATGGCCTAAGAATTGTACTAGCGGATATTTATCCAAAAATACAAAAACATGTATGTATGTTTCCCTAATTGATAGGGATACATGCACCACTATATTTATTATGGAATCATCTACAATAGCCAAGATATGGAAATAGTTCAGATGTCAATTGGCAGATGAATGAATAAAGATGTAGAATCTATACAATGGAATAATATTTGGCCATGATAAAGAATGAAATCTTGCCATTTGCAACAACATGGATAGAGCTAGAATATAATGTTACACACACACACACACAAAAAAAAGAGAGGCAAATGCCATATGATCTCACTTATGTGGAATTTAAGAAACAGACAAAAATGAGGATAGTGATTAAAGAATACAATTATGATAAAAAATGAAGTGACAAAAGAAAAATCTACATCTGTTGCATTTCACCTTCACACTTGACAAGTCACAGAAATTTGGAATTCCTTACCTATATACGCCTTCAAACATCCTAGTTTCTCTTAAGATTTAAGCGCAAAGTTGTCATCACTTTTATTATTTATTAAATTCTCATGTACACTTAAAAAGGCTAGACTTTACTTATAAGGCCATTCTTGGGTGTGGCTCAATTAGGAAGTGCCTTTTAAATATCAGTTCCATTGGTATGAATCCCTTGATACTAAAGACTTGTATACCAGACATCTTACACCCTTCACGATCAATAAAGTCTGTATTTCAGATGTCAGGTCAGCAACTTTTTGTATGATATCTGCTTTGATGTCTGGAACAGGCTGCCAAATCCCCATAAAGTGCAGTCGTACAATTAGAATTTCTCTCAGCTTCCAAAAAAATACACAAATAGTTTTTTTAATCTCACAATTTTATATTGTAATATCACCCCTGGTTGTGCTAATGCCACTAGAAACAAAGTTAAGCTTCTGTTTCTATAATTTTCTTTTAACTTTCCTAACACTTTTTTAATCAAAATGCAGTTTCCAAATATTTTTTTTAAGATTTTATTTATTCATGAGAGACACACAGAGAGAGAGGCAGAGACAGAGACAGAGGGAGAAGCAGGCTCCATGCAGGGAGCCTGATGTGAGGCTCGATCCCAGGACCCTGGATCACGACCTGGGTCCAAGGCAGACGCTCAACCACTGAGCCACCCAGGCGTCCCTTCAAATATTTTCTTAAAAAGTGTCCTTTGGGTTGATATTCATAGACTTAAGTTTTAAGTCAACATTGTGCTTTAGGTGAGTAAGTAAAGCAAAATCTGAAAAAAATAAATAAAATGTCAATTGACAAGTGAATGAGCATTGCATTCTGTATATACTTGCTACTCTGCAAGATACTCTGAGTATGTGAAATTCAGATATATACCTGATAAGCTATTTATTTCACTTTTTTTTTTTAACTGTGATAGCAACGATTGTGTGCTTGTCACAGGTATTACATTTATTTGCTTCTTGCTTCCATTCTGGAAACCTTGTGGTTGAACTTCATAAATAACAATCAACCTGGCAAGAGTGAGGTATCATCTCTTCACGTTACTTAAGGAAACAGGAAGTAATTTCCACATCCTCTCTTAACTCAAATAATTGGTGCTGTGTTCAGGGACAAATATAACCATCACAGGCTACAATGTATGAATTACTGTCACAGGAAAAAGCAAGATAATATTAATTAGTTCAAATGAACTAAAAGACAGATGGAGCCATTAAAACTTCAAGAAATGGCCAAATATTATTAATTCATACGGTATTCATTATATCACTACTGATCATAGCAGACTCCTTTTGGTATTATTAGATATGATGTGCAAGACTATAAAGTTTTCAAGAAATTTCTGTATGAAATAATCTTCCACAGTTGCAAGGAACTAACTTAAGCAGCAAAGAGGAGACGTACGGCTGAGTTTGAATTTCTTATCTGTCACTGTATTTTAGGAAAAAAGATATATATTACCTTCCTATGTGTCAACTTCTACTCTCAGGAGTAAGAAAGAAAATAAAAATATTAATTTAGATAACACAATAAAAGGATTTATTTATATCTCTTCTTCCAGTTCTATATAGACAAATGTACTGTTTGGTTTCAAAAAAAGTAGTTGCTGTACCATATTATAGAATGATACAAATTAGTGTCATTAAAAGTAATTATTTCTACTTGGTTTTGGTGTAGGTTGTCCAGGAGATGAACAAAAATTCCAAATGTGTTATATCATTATTAATAGTGAGAATGGTATTATTACGGTCTCAGTATGATTTATCAAGTGCCTAATATGTATGTCATCATTTAAATGTTTTACGTATATCTTAATCTTCCTAACAACTCCAAAGATATATATTGCTATTATTCTTTCATGTTGAATATTCATGATCAGATAATCAAGCAAAAGTTTTCAACCAGTAAGATGCATGGGATATCTTAATGGCTGAATTATTGAATTCTAGATTAATAGAGGAAGATTATCCATAACCCAACCATGGTCATTTGGCAGGGCCATTTAATAGTGAACCCATATTGTACGACACAGCAGTGGTCACTCCTTGCCATATTCTGAGTCTTTCCCTTTCATTATGTATTTTCTTTCAACTGCTGGGAAAATATTTGGCTTTAGAAAAATATTTCAAAATATCAATTTCTAAGGCATTCCCACTAGTATGCAAACCAGCATTACTCACAATAGAATGGATGTCATGTTATTTTATCACTTACTGTAAAGCTTTCATCTGAGCTTTATTTGAGAAAGGTGAGATTGGTTTTCATTTCAGATGCTTCATGTCAAATCTATAGACAAAGTGAGAGTATGAACTGGAACAACCTTAGACAGTGTGCTTTGATTTGCCTTCACTCAGGCTAATGATTTACCTAATTTATGAAGTAAAAGATGCCCTGAACAAGTAGGTAAGCTGTGTGGGACCAATGATTAGGTTATGGTCCTCTCCATAATGGGATGAGGATTCATCCTTTATTCTTTCAGACCATATGCACAAAAAGCCAAACTTTTTAAAAATGAAAGATTGGCAAACACATATATATAAGTACACACACACACATGATCCAAATGTTTTGTGTAATATTTGGCAATAGTTTTGTTTACATGATGTTTCTAAATATTAAAGTAAATAGAAATGTCTGTATATATGCCATCAGTAAACTTGTTCATGTTTATTGTTTTTTATGCTAAATGAATACTGCTTGTTCTATCTGCCTGTGAATTTTCACTCTGTGATCAGAATTGGAAGAAAGAAGAAAGAAAAGAAAAGAAAGAAAGAAAAGAAAAGAAAAGAAAGAAAAGAGAAAAGAAAAGAGAAGAAAAGAAAAGAAGAAAAAAGAAAAGAAAGAAGAAAAAAGAAAAGAAAGAAGGAAAGACAAATAAATAAAGAGAAGATGGAAAGAAAGAAGGAAGGAAGATGCTTTCTCCTTTCTCCTTTCTTTTTCCTTTACCTTTTCCCTATTCCTTTCTTCTCCTTTCTTTAAGAGTTTTATTCAATAAAGTCAGTAACACAGAGCTGTTAAAAAAATGCCAATGGAATACAGAAATAAAACTGTCATGTTTCTAATCTAAGAATTGGCTTTATTAACAATATAGAAGCAAGCCACAGAAAGGGCAGGAAACTAGCCAGACCTGAAGTATGGTTAGTAACAGGATAGTTAATACCTTGGGATACTTTCAAACTTTTTTTCAGGCTCTTGCTCCACTTTTCTCTAAATATCATTACCCTTCTTCTCATGTCCCACTCCACATGCAGTCTCAACCACATGATAATAAAACACCTACTACAATAACAAACACACAATGAGTGCTAACCATGTGCTAAAATATTCATGCTTCATGAGTCATTGAATCCCAGCAATATGCCTACAAGGAAAATATTAGTGTGATCAGGATTTTGAGAGGTAGCACATCATAGAAGTTAGAAACTAGATTACTTTGGCTCAACTTCCATCTTGACTGCTTCCTAGCTGTGTGATCCTGTGCCATTACATGACATTTCAGTATCTGGTTTCCTTTTTTGTAAAAGTGGTAATACTTCCTCTAAGTGTTATGGATATTATATACGATTTTACCAAATAAAAACATTTTAAATGTAGGATTCTACGGCATAGCCAATGCTTGTTTCAGCCAGGATTGAAATCGAAGCAGTTTTACATAAACATTGTAAACTCTACCTTATACTGCTGTCTTGATCAAGGGCCATACCCCCAAGAGCCATGGACTCCACTGTATGCAAGGAAAAAAATGAGATCTTGGGAAAAATATTAGAACAACTACAAATATTTTATCTAAAAATAAATAAAGAGGGACGCCTGGGTGGTTCAGGGGTTGAGCACCTGCCTTCAGCTCAGGGTGTGATCCCAGTCTGGGGATCAAGTCCCACATTGGGCTCCCTGTGAGGAACCTGCTTCTCCCTCTGCCTATGTCTCTGCCTCTCTCTCTCTGTGTGTCTTTCATGAATAAATAAATTAAATATTTAAAAAAATAAATAAAAATAGGATAAAGAAAAAAAACTAAAGTAAAAAATTTACAAAGACATCGAGAACTAAACTAAAATTACAAAGACATTACAAAAACTAAAATAAAAATTTACAAAAACAAAAATTTACAAAACCATACATAGTTAATGTGTGGTTTTCTGCCATTACTTTCATTCACTTCAGGTGACCAGCCATCATATATCACGATTCACAGGAGTTCCTGAGTATAAGTTCTATAGGGTGAATCAACTTCACTCCTCCCTTTGCCTTTAGAGCATTGCAACATGCCATATGTATGGGCCTTGGAAGTGAACACACTTCACTAATTTTAACTCCACTACTTCTCACAAAACTGTTATGTGACTTAGAAAATTCTTCAATAAAATACAGTGAAGATTATAGCAAATATACAAATATAAGGAAACAAAAATAAGTCAATATTTCTCTCTCTCTCTCTCTCTCTATATATATATATATATATACATATATTTATTGATATAGATATGGTGTGCGTGTGTGACTGTATTCCTTATCCTAGCACATGCTCTGCTCTTCATTAACTACATTATGGTGGCAAAGAACACTAACAATGTAAGCTGCTACACCTAGGGGCACTTGGGTGGCTCAGTAGGTTAAGTATCTGATTCTTGCTTTGGGCTCAGGTCACTATCTCAGCATTGGGAGACTGAATGCTGAGTCAGGCTCTCTGCCCTGTGTGGGGCCTGCTTAGGGTTCTCTCTCTCCCTCCCCCTAAAATAAGTAGATTAGATAGATAGATGATAGATAGATAGATAGATGATAGATAGACAGATGATAGATAATAGAGTAAAAATAAACTGCTACACCAAGAATTTTGTAAATATTTTTGAAATAGTCATTTGGAATATGGATCTAGTAGTATAAATGAAAGCACTACACTATTCACAGGGACTATTACAATAAAGAAGCTAAAACCAAGTTTAGAATGTCATCAGTATGACTAAATTCCAAAAATCAAGACCTTTATAATAAAATGTTATAGAAATTTAATGATGAAGTAGAAGAAATAATTAAAACTGTATCAGGTGGAAGTACACTGAATATTTTAAGGCAAAATACTTAAAAGAACAAAGATATTACTCATTTTCATTTTATATAAAAAGGTTTCAAGTTTTGGGGGTTTGATTCATTGATGAAAAGTGGGTGTCAGTAGACTACTGTCTAGAAAATATAAAATAAAAAACATGAGCATAAATTGTCCTTTTGTAAAATTACTTCTCCTTTCCCTTCATTATTTTTTCTTCTTTATTTAGAAGAAGTTTGAAAATTAGTCTTTCATGTCACTAGTCAAATTTTCTGCATTGTCAGTTTTTTAAATACATAATAATATCTGTCATTCATTCCTGTTGCCTTACAACTTTCCCTTTAAATTCTCTTTACCTTTCTAGTCAGTTTCTTTTTATCTTTTTCCCTCATTGTTAATTTTTTGTTCAATGCATTAAACTTTTTCTGAAATGTTTTAAGTCATGTATAATATAATCCTTTCCAAATTATCTGTTTCCCATGTAAATGTGTCAGAGTAGGACTAAATTCTGACTCTTCGGTGTAATACTTATCTCCTTTTATACCACAAAGTTTGAGAGAAACCCATGAGGTTACATTGTGATGGTCAATACTGACATTGCATTAACTTATTTTTGAGTAAAATTACATCTCCCCAAAAAGGTCTTGTGTTTTCTTTTTCATTCCTTATTTCCTTGGATATTAATCTATGAGACTGATAGGTAGAAATACTGGACAAATTTTCACTGCGGAGCTCTAAGTTTCATATAAGTCACTGATGAATAAAAGTGAAATCTATCTTATCAGCTAGTGTTTCTTTCTAATGTAAAGATAATTTATTCCAGAATAATTCAAATAAATTTATTTTTCCATTAACAAAATCTCTGAATATTTAACATATATGGTCAATTTCCATAATTAAAAAAAATTTCCATGAAATTCTTAGAAGTAATTCCTAGTCTATTTATGATTCTTACAGTGATCAGAAACATTTTCTGCCTGCAGATGAATTATATTCATTTCTACTGACCTAGGATTTAGGTATTGCATCACTTAGCTGTAAGCAGTAGTAGCAAAAAACATCAATACTTGCTTCTCCACTACCATGTACTAAATTCTGCATGTAGTAAAATGCAGCATGGTAAAATGTGGGGTTAATCTCACTAATTTAGCTATTTCTCATAAATGGGAGATTAACTCTTTAAAAGGGTTTAGAGAGTCAAGGGCTCAGGTGAGAAGATAATTGGCCTAAGTTGTTGTCCTCCATGTAGTCTAAGCGACAAAATGTCCTCCTCAATATCTCAGATCAAATACACTAAATTAGCTTTAAAATATTATATGCAAAACTATCATGGTCATAGATTAATGCACAAGTAGAAACGAAGCAAAACAAGATAATTAAATATGTGAAATAATTATGCAAAATTTAACGTTAAATATATAAAATATCAAGATATGCTAAAGTCATCAAATTGATATCTATATTATTTGGACTTCTCCTAAAAAAATCGCTATTTTTTTCAAACTTGAAGATTTGTTGTCCATTTGAAACTTTGTTATTCTCTGTTCTTCATTTTCCTCTTCAAATACGTTCTGGCAAAAATCTCAATGTATGATCCAAAGATAATCCCAGCTGCCACATCAGGAAAGAAAACTGGAGTATATAAAACTTTAAGAAGGAAACACCCTTCTGTTCCACTCCATAAATTTTTTAGAAGCTGACATCTAATGTGTCAACAAAATTCCATGAGCAAGAAAAGGCAATCCCAAGAGAGCCTCTAGACTACAGATGACAACAGTAAAGATACTATAAGCACACTACAGAGTATATTGTCAGCATTAATTCCACATTCTAGAACATTGAGGTATTTTATTTATTCTCTGTTTTTTTTCTTTTTGCTATTTCAGTAATTTTACCTCAGACATATATTAACTATGTTAGATTCCATCCTTCAAAACGCATTTCATTTAAAGGACATGGTGACTGCATTAATGAGAGAATGCATATAATTTTAAAAATTGTTAATAGTAACAATTTAAAATCTTATTTTTACATTTGCCCATCATCAGTATTTCAAATCCACTCATAGAAGAAATTAATTTAGAAGAAACAAGGTATAAACAATAAAATCATGGTATGCTCAATTATAATACTATCTAGTAGAAAACAGAATTGATAAATGTTAATAATAGTATATATATTTTAACATTGACCTCTTTATATAAAGTGATATAAGGAATATAAGTTGTTGGATAATGATAAAACCGGAATTTTATCATGAAATCTTGAAACATTAAGAATAGATTTATAATGACTTACATATAAACCAGAATAATCAGTTTTTCATTTATAGAGGTTAATTCTATCCCTCTGCATACCATCACAGATGTATCATCTACCAAAAAAAAAAAATTGCATGCTAAAACATTAAAATTCTTGTTTTGGGTCTTTACCACTTACTTTTTAAAAAGATTTTATTTATTAATTCATGAGAGACACAGAAAGAGAGAGAGAGGCAGAGACACAGGCAGAGGGAAAAGCAGGCTCCATATGGGGACCCTGATGTGAGACTCGATCCCAGGACCCTGAGATCACTAGCCTGAGCCAAAGGCAGATGCTCAGCCACTGAGCCACCCAGGTGCCTCTACCATTTAACTTTTAGAGAGTTTGTTAAACCTGTTTATTTTCTGCATATTTGCTTTACTTCCTTGATTCGTTCTTAAGCAAAAATTTATTTTACCATCTCGATACAAGCTGTGATATTATAGTATGTGCTTTGGGCAGGGTTGAAAATTATTTTGAGTGGAGGAAGATAACATTGAATATTGGATGAGTAGAAGCAGAATGTGGTAATTATAAGCACTACTTAAAATATTGTTTATTTTCCTCTTTTGGGTAACCCATCCAAAAGACTATATTTCATGAATCTTTTGTGACTGCGTAGGGCACTATACATAATCAGTTCCGAACACTGAGTTGTGGGTGGCTAGAACAAATTCATGGGACATTCTAGAACTCTCTTTTTTCTCTATCAAAGCAACTGATATTTCAGACGGTAATTGCTTTATTAGTTTGGGTCTTAATCCAATAAGCTCTCATGAACAATGAGTTATCAAAAAGTTTTAATCTTTTCCAATGCAAATGGTAGAAAATGGAACTTATTTCAGTTTTATCTTGAATCACTTATTGTATTTTTAGTTTTTAACATTTTTATACATTATCTTGAAATGGTTTATTAATGTAACTTATCTACATGTTATGTGTATTTTTACTTGTCCTCAAAATAACTTATATAAATTATGCCTCCAAACCACGACTTGCTGATACTGTAACTTTATCATTTCTTATTTGACTTTGTCTTGCTGACTCTTAAGTCATGGATTTGTTTTAAGACTTATCAATAAGTTTTATTTTTTTTTCTCTAGAATGTCATCCCTCACTAAGACATTGTAAATGAAATCTTCCAAGTTTTCTTGTATTTTTATTACTCTGTATTAAATTTAAAGTTTTTGGTAAATCAGGAATTAATATTAGAATAAATAATAAGGAGTTGCCATATTTCATTTTCTAGTTATTCAAATCTTTGGGTAGCATTTTAAACATTTCTTCATTTATATATTGAATATTTCTTGAATTTATCCTCAAGCTATATATCCCTTTCAATAATAAAAAGTGTTTTCCTCCACTTTGTTTTCTATCCGATTCTTTATTTAGAAATGATATTGAGTGTTCCACCAAAAAGCGTAAAACACTACTAATAATGAACTGAAATATCGCATAGGTTTTGTTTTAATCACAATACTGGGTTTTGAGATAGATGATAGGTAAGTTAAAAAAATTTCAGAAAGAAGATAAGCGACAATATGCACAAACACCCACATACACACTTGAGAGACAGAAAAAAAATGATATGATGCTTACATACATTTGATATGTATGTGTTCAATGTAATATATTATTAATCCCAGATTGTCCAGAATTTCTAGTAGGAGCAATGCATGAGTGTATAGTTTACTCTTGGATTTTATCTGTGAATAAATGATTTAGGAATCTGTTTTGTATCATAACTGCTATTTGTCTATTACTTGTGCTTTTTGTCGTGTGTGTGTGTGTGTGTGTGTACGTAGAGAGAGATACACACACACACACACAGACACACACTTAACCAACTGAGCCAGGTAACCCTTGGCACCATACTTTCATCTTTTCTCTGATAATATTAATCTGCTCAGTTTTATACTTTTATTTGGTTTTCTTGCTTCTTTCTTTTTAAAAAATCAATTAACTTAAAATACATTCTGATTTTTCAATTTATGAGCTGCCCCTTCTATGACATAGGAGGTTGTATATTTGTATTACTTTTAAAGTGAATTACAACATTCTTTTACTTACATTATTTAACTTTGTTCCATTTCTAGGAACTGTATGTTTCCATTATGATTTTATCTCAGTCCATTGTATATGTGTTCTTCTTGCTCTAATAGCAAGAGAAAATTTTCTTTACCATGAGGTTGAGAAAATTCACCAAGTTATACCTCAGTGTTAGCTGTTCTCTATTCTAGAACATCTTGTCCTTTTTTCCCCTTTTTACCCATTTTTTCTTCATTTCAAAATGTTTTTGTTTCTTTAATATATCTGTTAGTATATACTATTTTCAATTTGTCCTGTTCTCTTCTCAAGGCTAGTAAATACATTTAGCTGGATCTTTGCCATTCATAGCTCTCAATGAAGTCTATTTTAGTACAGATATTGTGTGGGGATTTTGCATCTATTAAGAAAATAGATGATCATGATTAATAATCTTAATTACAATTGCCTCTTCTCTTCTTTCCACTCTTGATTCTGGTTGGTATTTTGACTAAATAATGTTTGTATATTTTCCTCTAAATCTATCCTTCATCTTTTTCTAGTGTGAAAATCAGTATATGGATATCCAGATACTAGAGATACATTTGGCTTTACAAAATCGAGTCCTTGTCCTCATGAAAATTATCATCAGGGAGGGAATTGAGTACCTGATGCAAAGACTACCATCAATAAAAAAGTCAACAGAGTCAAAAACTAAAAAATAAATCATGTCTGAGGAGGCAACAAGATTATTGCATCACTAAAACTGAAATGAATCTTATTTCTGGTATTCACCTGGTTTGTTTTGATTGTGTACCATTCTTACTTAATTTCCTCTTAAAAGAAACTCCCATGCTTTAATATACCTGAGTGCCTCTGCCCTTTTCAAACTAAAAGAACCTAATTTAATGAATATACAAAAAAAATAAATAAATAAAAAATAAAAAAAAAAAACAGAAAAAATTGTCATTTAAAATGACTTGGAGATTTTATACTCCCTGAAAGTTTGCTCTACATCTTTAGAATTTCACTGAAGATCTTAGATTTTCAATTTTTATACCAATATGTATTCTTTTGAATATACTTTAATGAGTGTTACAATTATGTACTTTTAGAGAGTCTGATTCTGATTTTCTGTATTGCATAGAATATTAATCTCCTGTGAAATTCCAACTACAATAGACAACCACTCAGCACTAGAATTTCAGAGAATACTCATTTTTTGAATGAAAGCAATAAAATGGTTCCTTATGAGTTTGTGTGTATAAATTCTGAAGTGTGATTTCATAGAGCAGAAACAGATGAAGAGGTCAGGTAGTTATACGCTAATGAGAAATAAATTGCTATAATCAGTGACCTAACATTGCCTGAAGGATTTCCTTCTACGGTAATGGATTCAGCAGGCAAAGGGTCTCAATGTTGCTGTTTAAAAGTCTTGTTTGGCATTTGTAGTATTATTCTAAAACTTGATTACATCACAGACAGGCTAATCCATTACAAAGTACTTGCCTCAAGTGATTTGATTTTAATGTTTCATGAGTAGCCAGTTGTATGGTACTAGATGTATATAATTTCTTACTTCCTACCAGTAGGATAACCCTTCTTTCATTTATAAATTGGTTTTTGCTCTGGTCTTTGGGTAATACCTTTATTTTTTTTTTTTTCTGTAAAGAAAAAAAAATTATAGCTTAGAGGTCTACTAATTTAAATCCACCATTGAAAATTATCTACTGATATTTTATTTCAAAACTTAAACATTGTTACCTAAGATCAATAGGGCATTTTCAATTTGCTGATTATTTATTTATTTGTTTGCTTATTTATTTATTTTTGCCATTCGTCTTAAATATTTCCTTTGGGCCTAAGTGTAATTAAAAAAAAAAACTCAATAATTTCTGTATAGATTAAAATTAAATACTTAACAAACATAAATGAGGAGGTTGTTACAACTACCAACAAAGGATTTTATTGCAAGAGTAACCAGCACTGTCTACATTATATATTAACATTTTTCCTATTAGGCAAAGAGCAAGAACATGTTTCCTGATACCCTTGGATGAGTCTATCCCTGTCTGTTCAACAAAAATGAAGCTTATTGATGTGACTGACTCTTACATTTTAAAAGTGTATTCTGGGTTTTAAATTATGCATTTCTATTAATTTAAAAATAAATAAATGAGAAAATTCTAATAATTATAGTCATTTCTGGCACGTGGAAGATAAAAATCATTCCTTGCTCTTCATTTATTCTCTACACTAAGAAAACAAAATATGTGACTTTAAAATCCATTATTTTTAATTTAAAATTTTATTTTCAAAAATTTTATAATTAGGGCAGCCCGGGTGGCTCCACAGTTTAGCGCTGCCTTCAGCCCAGGGCGTGATCCTGGAGACCCAGGATAGAGTCCCACAGCGGCATCCCTGCATGGAGCCTGCTTCTCCCTCTGCCTTTGTCTTTGTCTCTCTCTGTGTCTTTCATGAATAAATAAATAAAACATTTTTAAAAAATATAATTATAATACGTCTTGGAGAACACAAGTTCCCTATCAGAACTTGGAAGGAATCTTTAATCATAAAGTTTTATATCATTTTTAACATTTATAGTAGGCAGAAAACATACACAAAATGCACAATCTTTCTCATTAATGTTTTTCCCCATTCATTTATTCCTACATTTAAGATCATTTTAAATGGAGGTCCATATAAAATATATTTATATATTAAAGATTATTTTTATTGATTTCATCTAATATTTGTAAGATTTAACAAGGTTGAAAGTATGTAAGTGCAGCCCTAAACAGTAATAGTGGTATCTATGGAAATATTTTAAATGTGTATTCTGTGTTTTAAATTATGCATTTCTATTAATTTCCAAGTAAAGTAATATATTTTAATAAATATAGAGTCATCACCCAATGCCTTGGAAAAGCCTATAAAAATGTATTTATAACTATTCAAAATAAATTAGACACTGCTAAAAATTGGAATGATAGCTTACTGAGTTTTAGAAATAGGTGGAAGTTAAATTCTCAACTTCATTTTTCTCTTTTTCTAAGTTTAATAGGACAGCTGATGTTATTTTAAGTAATTTCTAAAATAAAATTCTCTTATTTATCATATGATGGAAAAATTATATCTTTTACTCATGGTCCTGTTTATACTTTTGACAACGAGAAATGCATCTTTGGCTTTTCTACTGAAAAAATATATAAATTCTAAAAGTAATTCTTATATAAAAAAGAGTTCCTCTTTATGCGTATGCACACAGATTTAAATTGTTTCTACCAGAATTTATGTGACCACTTGGATAACTGATTCAGGTGACAGTACACACACTTATTAAATGTATCCAGTAGCCCAATCCCTACTCCTAGATTCTTACTAAATTCTAGCTGGCAAGATTATATAAAAATTATATCAACTTTATATACACATAAAAATTACAATGGCATAATACTTCATAAGAATTTGCCAGGGAACTCAAGAAACTTGAGCAAAAAGATAAATAAATAAATAAATGGTACCAGACTGAACGAACTATTCTCTTTCAACTCTATTTATTTATTTTTAAATGTATATTTATTCACTTTAAAGAAAGAGTAAGAGAAGAAGCAGGAAGGGCAGAGGGGAGGGAGGAGAGAATCTCAAGCAGACTCTCCACTGAGCATGAGCCTGATGTAAAGCTCAATCTAAGAACCCTGAGATTGCAACCTGAGCTGAAACCAAGACTGGGTCCCTTAACAAACTATGCCACCCAGGTGCCCCTCAACTCCATTTATTTTAAGAATGAGCAATACTGGCAACTTTCATATAAGCAATACCCTCCCCATTTAACACATAGAAATAATATTTGGATTTGGGAGCAGGCAACCAACAGAATGTGATGGATGTGCCTCAATCAAAGTGCTTCTAAGAGGAATTTATAAACTGGATGCCACATTGTGGTGAAAACAGGTATTTAAAGGAGAGAAAGGGGAGAGGAGGAGGAGGGAAGAGAGGAGAGAGAAGAGGAGAGAGAGAGAATGAGACAGAAGATTATTCTCAGTTTACACTGACATCCATGGTGTCATGTCAAGGAACAATGGTCTGCACTACAGCTCGATCTTGATCCACATATGTATTCCCCATATGAATTTACTATGTGAAGAAGCAGAAAAAACTTTGGCCCATACTTGGTACTCCTTACCATGATCAACTGTTCCCTAGCTTCAAAAGGTTACTGAATCCAAGGCCAGGATTGCTGGATAAATCACTTTCTTTGTGGACAGGTCTACTTATGGCTTCCCATGGCTTGGCAACCTATGGCTAAAATATTATGCTTATTTTGTCATACCTACTATGTAATGGCAGAAAGATAACATAATGGAAATAGGAACAATCTCACTTGTTTAAAAATATGGGTTCCCTGATCTATAACATATGCCCCCAAAAAAGCCACAGAGAAAACTCTGTCCTAACCTATTGGCAGAGACCTATTGTTAGTTAGACCTGTTGTCTGCTAATCTGGTTCCCCCAGGTTTTGTTGCTGTAGAGTTTAGGCCTAATTTTCTAGAGAATATAGCTTCCCAGGAAAACCTAGATGCTAATGCGTTATTATAATTGAAATCCCAAGAAAGCTAGAAAAAGTGGACAAAAATTGGGAGGGGATAAAAAGAAATACGTTCTTGAGTTATTTTCTTATACTTCTCAGTTGTTTTCGGAGGTAGCATTCTTTAATTCAATCAAGGAAGGAAAGAGAGGGGATTTAGTCCTGGATCTTATCTTCCATTGGTCAATGTTGGCTCACAGGATATCACCTCTTCTGTACTTCAGAGATATGGCACTCAATCCCACCAGAGGTTATCAGGGAAAGTAGGATATTAAACATTCAGCAACAGCATCCTCTCTGCACAGAAGCAAGCAAGAAGAAATCATCATCATGCCCTGTCTGCATGAATGCAGCAGTCTTCAGGATACAGCCCCACACATTCTGTCCTACAACACATTTTGAAGGTCTAACAGGAAGACTAGCATTTGAGCTCAATGGCAACAGGGAAGTGATTGGAAAAAGAAGCTGTGGCATGAGCCGTAAGAGAGATGTTGGGGTCTTATCCTACGAGTCATGAAGGAATTACTGCAGTGTGTCCAAGAAGCCAGGCAGTCAAAAGATAAGAATATAGCCTTAGCCAAAATGTGGGAAGAATACTCAAAAGCTATCTTTTTGGTGAATATTTACACATGTACCCGTAGCCTTCAAAAGAGCAGGATGGTACTAGGTAATCTTCCTGGAGGGTTTTCAGTAACATCAGCAGAAATGATATCTGAGCAAATCCATGAATGATTTAAAATTCTGAGAGCCCCAATGCCTATGTCTTGAATAGCCATAACTGAGAGTATGATGCAGAAGATTTCTCTTTCAAACACTGAACCACTTGAACAAACTACTTCCTGTTAGTATGCAGCTTTAATGACCAGGAGATTGATTTAAGGACAACAATGATATGTGGCTTTCTTTACAGGGCCTAACATTAGTTTGCAAAATAAGTGAAAACCAAAGCTAAATCAAAACTAACAAAAAACAAAACACCAAAAACAAAACAATCTCTTTCAAACTTTTGGACGCTTTTATTGAATTTGCATTTAGTGAATACATGGTCTCAAAATTGTGTTTGTCATGGGGTTTGTGTCTATGTACGAAGTGCTTGACTTAATTCTTAATTCTGCTAATGAAATAATGAACTGAGGCTATGGTTACTTGCCACTTGCTCATAGATGTAATTGAGATGATGGCTTTTTATAAGAAGGTATTAGTATTTATAAGCAAGAGAGTGGGGAGTCATGGGAGATACAAGGAGGATGCTGGGAATCAAATTTCTTCCAGTTGCCAGTTACTCTCTTACTAAATATATTTCCAGTGGTGTTTTCCACCACTCTGCTTTAGCTTATATTGAATTTAGTTTGGGCCCCAAAGTTGGGGATTTCCAACTCTGTAAGGCATACAAAATTTGAAATTTCCTCATTTTTTTTTTTTTACCTCAAGTTGAAAGGTCAGCCATGAACTGGGTTGTATTTCCTTTTCTCTGTAATTTCACAAGGGCCAGCATGATGAAATATATTGGTTGTGTATAAACTCATTAAAAGCTGATAAAATTAGTCAACTAGCTCCATTATTCTGATATTTTTATATTAAATCTCCTAAAGAGTCAGCCTCAGATGCCACCAGTCCTGTCTCATGAAACTAAAAACAGTAGGTTAGCCAACAGCGTTTTTACCACATTACAATGATTAATAACCTCCCAGAGAATAACTAAATGGGAAAGAGACACTGTGTCAATCAGACACCAACACAGAGGAAGTCCATATTTTAGGTGATGTCATTTGCAACCCAATTCTTCGAGATTTCTATTCACAGCTTCATTTTTTTTTAATTAAAAGAAATAGGAATATAATTTTGGTTAAAATTATTTTCTTTCCTTTCAGCTGAAGATCCCATAGGAAAGGAAAAGTCTCTAACTCAAAGAGTAAAAATTACTCTTAAAAAAGGGTTCTGATTGTCTGGTTTGGGTCATGAGCCAGGCACTTGATAAATAAGTGAGATTACTTTTTATTGAGCAATCTCAATGGTGTTTCCAAACCTACAGAAGGAAGTACCAGTGTTTGGGGGGTGGAGGGGGCGGAGAGTGTTCCCAGATATAACTACTTTTTCTCCACTTCCAGAAAGGAAAACTTTTTATTAGCATACTGAAGGATAAAATGTTGAAAAGCATAAACATGATGCCTACTAGACCATTCTGTCTTTCTCTATAGCTTTTTTTTTTCTTTCTCTATAGCTTTTATAAATTTATATTTGTTTTAGGTATAAAGTTTAAAAATACGTGTTTAAATAAATTATGATGAATGTAAGAAAACCATTTATTTGTACTATTTTAAGGTTTTCATGCTTATAAACACCTTAAAGTTATTAAAGTTTTAAATACTTAAAACCACATTTTTTGATATTTTAATAGCTATATTCAACACCAGGTTATATTTAAAATCTATGTTAGCATAAAATTTTTATTAAGTTTTCATATACCCATTTCTAATTCTTCACATTTTCGTTGTCTAAAATATCCTATATTTATTAAAAGTTGAGTTCTATGATGGAATTTTTCTCATAGTTTCAGTTACTTAATCATGGGATATTTCCTACATTCTCTACTACCTGTTACTCTAGACTACTATGTCACTCATTTAGAATTTTTTAAAGAGAACTTTATTTTTCTTGTTGCCTGATTGTCAGTCATTTTCACACTAAAATCAAGGAGGAAAAACCTGGCAAAAATTCACACATACTACTTAAACCAACTGACTAAATTTTTGATGTACATTCTATAACCTTCTCAAGATATAGGCTGAGGCCAAGCTTTATAAACAGAAAAATATGGTGAATAAGTAAGGAAATCATCTGGTTTAGACTGTTTGAAACAAACTAATATTAAACTACATTTTTAAAGTTAGAAATTATGGAGGAAGTTTTAATAATATTTATATTAAAAATGGTAATTGGTACCCTGTTTAAATTAGTTGGGTCCACCAATATATATATATATATATATATATATATATACATACTTACATTCTGGTGAACCCAACTAATTTAATGTTGAGCTCTTGAAAAGCTTTAGATTAAGCCTTAATACTATTTTCATATCAGCCTTCATTAGATTTTGTTTTTTACAAGCTAAAAATATTTTAATTATGTTTACTTGATAAGCATATTTAAAAATAATGGATCCAAATTGTCTAAGGCCACAGTTACCCTAAATAAAGGAACATATAACCAACAATTTAGATTATTATAAAACTAAAAATAGGTATACTTATATCAAGTCCTCTATGGCATATTAAGTAAAACAAATCAGAGTAAACCATGTTAGGAGTAATCTCTAAAAACATTTATTTTAAGAAAAATGTTATCACTTAATACGTCAAGAAAGTTGATTTAAAAATACAATTCTACTGGTATGTCTGGGTGGCTCAGCAGTTGAGCGTCTGCCTTCAGCTCAGCGCGTGATCCCAGGATCCGGGATTGAGTCCAGCATCAGGCACCCTACAGGGAGCCTGTTTCTCCCTCTGCCTATGTCTTTCCCTCTCTCTTTCTGTCTCTCATGGATAAATAAATAAATCATAAATAAATAAATAAAATAAAAATACAATTCTACTAACACAAATGTTTCTTAGAATAAATGCCAAAACTCAGGCAACAACCATATTTAGGTTTACCACATCAAAATAATTGTAAAAACAAAGTTAAAGCTATCCTTCAATGAAAATATTAGTAATAAATTACATTTTTTTTAAAAAATAAGGCATCAAAAATTTGTGGATATAGAAGAGTTCAGGGAAGATGGTGGAGTAAGAGGATCCTTCCTGAGCTCATCTCACCCCACTGTCACATTGGGATAATAGCTACATATATGCAATTAACCCTGAAATGACCTGAAGACTAGTAGAACACTTTCACAATTAATCATATAAAGGAGGCCACATTGAAAAGGGAAGGAAGGGCAAGATATGGTTGGGAATCAAACCCCAGGTGAGACTAACTACAAATAGGAAGGATACCACATGCACAGGGAAGTGAAATGATTAGACCCCACACCACACACCATGAGCTTCACACTGGGAAAAGGAGATCTCATAACATCTGGCTTTGAAAACCAGGGGAGCTTAACTTTGAGGATTTTTTAAATTAGTAGAGCTTAACTAAGAATAAACTTAACCAAGGAGGTGAAGGAACTATACTCTGCAAACTGTAAGATATTGATAAAAAAAAAAAAGAAGAAGAAAAAAGTAAAAACAGCACAAACAAATGGAAAGATATACCATACTCATGGATTGGAAGAATTAATAATGTTAAAATGTCCCTACTACTCAAAACAATCTGGAGGTTCAGTGCAATTTCTATCAAAATATCAATAGTTCCTCATGGAACTAGAAGAAGTAATTTTAAAATTTGTATGGAACCATAGCACACCTTAAATAACAAAATCAATATTGAAAAAGAAGAAAATTGGAGGTATAACAATCCCGGTTTCAAGATAGACTACAAACTAGAGTGATCAAAACAGTGTGATATTCCCACGAAACAGACACTACATCAATGGAATAGGATAGAAAGCCAAGAAATAAACCCATACCTGTATGGTCAATTGATCTATGATAAAGGAGGTAAGAGTATATGGTGAGGGGAAAAACAGTCTTTTCAATAAATGGTAGTGTGAAAATTGGACAGCTCCATGCAAAAGTATGAAACTGGACTAGTTATTTGCCATACACAAAAATAAACTAAAAATGGATTAAAAACTTAAATGTGAAAACTGAAACCATAAAAATACTCAAAGAAACCACAGGCAGTATCTCTTAGACATCATCTTTAGCAAAATATTTATGTCTCCTCAGTCAAGGAAAACAAAACCAAAAATTAACTATTGGGACTGTACCAAAATTCAAAGCTTTTGCATATAAAGGAAACTATTAACAAAACAAAAAGGCAACCTCTTGATATTCGGAAATGATATATCTGATAAGGGTTTCATATACAAAATATATAAAGACTTCCACAACTCAATACCCACAATACAAACAATCTAATTAACATATGGGAAGAAAAACTGAATAGGCATTTTTCCAAAGATGACATACAGATGGCCAACAAGCACATGAAGATTCTCAACATCACCAATCATCAGGGAAAAGCAAATCCAAACTACAATGAGTTATCCCCTTACACCAGTCAAAGAGGCTAGTGTCAAAAAGAGAAGAAATAATACATGTTAGCAGGGATGTGGAGAAAAAGGAACACTTGTATGCTGTTTGTGGAAATGTTAACTGGCACAACCACTGTGAAAAACTGTATAGAGGTTTTCTCAAACAATTAAAAATAGAAATAGAATCCAGTAATTCCACTAGTATATTTTCCCAGATAAAATTAAGCCACTAGTTCAAAAAAGATATATGTACCCTTATGTTTATTTACAGTAGTCAATCTGTGGAAGCAATCTGTGCCCATAGATAGGAGAATGGATAAAAATGATATGCATATATGTGTGTAGACACATACATAATTGATGGAATAATATTAAGCCAGAAAAAAGACTAAGATCTTGCCTTATGTGACAACATAAATGGACCTAGAGGGTATTATGCTAGGTAGAATAAGTCAGACAGAGCAAGATAAATACTATATGATTCATTCACATGCAGAATCTAAAAAACAAAACAAGCAAAAATACCACACTCTTAAATACAGAGAACAAACTGCTGGTTGCCAGAGATAAAAGTGGATAGGCAAATGGACAAAATATATGAATGGGATGAAGAGGTACAAACTTGCAGTTATTAAATATGTCATGGAAGTGAAAAGTGTAGCATTGGAAAAACAGTCAACAGTATTGTATGGTGACAATGAGAGACTCCTAACTCTGGGAAATGCACAAGGGGTAGTGGAAAGGGAGGTGGGCGGGGGTTGGGATGACGGGATGATGGGTTCTGAGTGGGGGCACTGGATGGGATGAGCACTGGGTGATATGCTATATGTCGGCAAATTGAACTCAAATAAATAAATAAATAAGTGAATAAATAAATAAATAAATACATACATACATACATACATAAAAGAGAGATATGATGCCAATACAGAAAAGCATATTCAATAAACTAGTTGTGACTCTTGAAAAAAAAATGTGGTGACAGATGACATACTTATTGTGGTAAGCATTAAGTTCTGTATTGAATTATTAAATCAATATGGTATATGCCTGAAACTAATATAACATTGCATGTTAACCATCCATCAATAAAATAAAGTTTGTGTGTATATTTGTGCACAGGGTATGCATACACACAGCATATATACAAACACATACCAGACAAGCACTTATGAAAGAATGAAATGGAGTACCCAATACTTCAATAGATCATAAAATGCATGTTCTTATTCCAATTCTGTCATCTGGCAATTCTTCACAACCCAAAATACATGTATTTAATCAAAGTATGAAATGTAAATGAAGTTCTGACAGTCTTAGATCAAAGAGGGAAGGACAGAACAGTTGTTCTGTAATTCTTCAAGAAAGAAGACAGACCTATGCAAACAGCTAAAGTTAAACATTACCACATCACCAATCATGCTAAATTTATCCTTGGCAGGGGCACTCAGAAGTAGCCTTAAGCCAAGGCAATAAATTGGTTGAGAGATTGCATTTGGTTAACACATTTGACATTAGGATGTCCTCCTTAGTACCATGGCAAATCTCTTCAATAAAGTATGGGCAAAATATACTATTATCAAGTAATTTTGATTCCTTGGGCCCAGAAAACAGGATCCTTAAATGCTTATTTGAATTATTCATCAATTGCAAAACTCAGAAGAAGCAAGCTAATACTTATATTAGTGAAAAAACTGAATTAGTGATGGCTGACTAAAATTGATTAAAAAAGTAATCAACTTAGAAGTCTACTCTTGGAAACTTTGCTATTAAAGAAAAAAAGGGGAAATTATTATTTAATTCTCCGTATCATTTTTTAATATAGAGTGTAATATATCACGTCCATTAAGAACCAGAATAAAAGAAATAGCCCTCTAAGTATATTAATATGCAAAATACCCCTGATTTACCCAGTTGAATATAAAATTTTGGATATGAAATAAAATATCAAAATAACAGATTAATATACAGACCCTGTCTGTATTTGCTTATACTATCAAACTGATTTTAAATTATTGTTGCTCGGAGACAAAAAGGCAACAGGAGGGACTTCATTCCTGCGTTCTAGTACAAAAGATCTGTACACCCAAGTGGGTGACCATTTCCTCTGAGCTGCTGTGTTTGCCCTGGTGCAATGGATCAATGTCTCCTGAGTGGATGACAGGTCTTCATTCCCTATCTTGAATGTATTATGGTTACTTGTAGTTTTGTAAAAGAAGTCTCCGAATAAAGTTTTGTGGGAGTTTCAGGGAAAAAAAAATGTATGTCCACATAAATGAACATCAATTGTTATTTACAGGTAAGTTTATTTATGTGACGGAATGCAAAGGGACTTATTTTAAGATATGGAGCTCTTCCTACACATTATGATGAGGTTCCTTAGCTAGGTCTCTGTTTTGTCCCTAGTCAAATAGTGGAAGTGATATTTCATGTCTGATTTTATTTTTTTTTATTTTTTTTTATTTTATTTATTTATGACAGATACAGAGAGAGAGAGAGAGGCAGAGACACAGGCAGAGGGAGAAGCAGGCTCCATGCACCGGGAGCCCGATGTGGGATTCGATCCCGGGTCTCCAGGATCACGCCCTGGGGCAAAGGCAGGCGCCAAACCGCTGCGCCACCCAGGGATCCCCATGTCTGATTTTAATAGAAATAGTGCTACTTATAAAAAAATTTGAATTCAACATGTACTTAATGGAAATATCATGACAATAAACAACAGATTGATTACCAATATCCATTTTGGTTTCAAGAAGGAACGTGGTTTAGTAACAAAGAACCGAAATCTTTTGTTTTACATTTAGGTCACAACAGTGTTGTCCAGAGATGGGAGAGCAGGTCTCTTTTCAAGTCCATGCTATGTCCCAGGCTTGGAGAAGTGTCAGTGAGCACAAGCGGCATTCATGCTGCACTGTGCTGAACACAGGACTGCACAAAAGTCAGTTTAGCCTAAATGACTACCCCCAAACCAGGAGGATTCTTAAATGGCCAGACAGTGTGGAATTCCAGCAAAGCTGAGAGCTGGCAGGGTACAATGGAATAGCCCTGGAGATGAGTGCCAGAGCCCTTGGGAGAAAGCATGGTCCCAGAGGGGCTCAGCTCAGCAGCCGGGGTGGTGGGAGCTCAGAGCAGCAGAGGCTAAGCCCAGCAAGCAGCTTGCAGATGATTGCTCTCAAAAGCAGCCTGGGATTTTCACATGCAATTCTCTCCTGAGGCAAGACAACCCCCAGAGGACACTGTCTTCCAAGACAGGCAGGCCCATCTAATGGGTAATGCCAAAGAGAACAACGGCAACTGAGCAGTATTGATATCAGACAACAAAGCTTAAGATTAAAACACCTATACATTTAATGATGATTAAAAGGCAAGTCAACAATAAATAAAAAACTATAACAAATCTAACACAGTCTAACACGACATATTCAAATAGCAAAATCAAGTAATCTGTGCTAAAATTGTGGACAAACATACCGCAAATCAACCACAGCTGGATTTTTTTAAAATTAAATCATCTTTATTGCTAAAAGTTAATTGACAAGTGTGAAAGAGAAAAATACACTATTACTATTCTAAAGCTAGAAACTTGGTATAAATAATTTAAGAATTGCTACTATTCATATAACTGTTCAGCTTTATGTGAAGGTTAACAAGTCGAAGGGTCTTGTACTTAAGCTAACAATTAACACAATGTATTATTTTAAACTAGAATTTTTAAACTAAGAGAATTACATGCCTCTTAGCTAATGTTATAATTGTATCCTATACTTAGGTTCAAATTCTTCCTTCAAAGAGCCATAAGAATAACACGGGTTGAAGAGACTTTCGGACACTTGCCATCTCTTGCTGCTGCTGTTACCTGAAAGGAAATATTAAACATTTGTTTAATTTTTCGGTAAGTGTTATACATATTTCACCAAATAAAATATTTCAATGCTTGCATTACTCCTCATTTTTCCAATTTAAAATGTTAATGCCTTACAGTCTCCATCAGGGATATTAATACAGTTCTCTCTCAAACAAGGAAATCAAGATAAGAGGTAAATAATAGTGTTTGGGCAACTTAATAAAAACGATAAAGTTCAGTCTAATAGATTAATCATTATGTTGAGCAGTACAGAATAGTAGACAGTATTGTACCACCACAGAGACAATAGAGAACAAGACAAAGATCCCACTGGATGGAGCAAACATTATAAGCTATATGTACAATGGTATAATGGTCAAGGACCCAGACCACAACGTCAGTTATCCTGGAAAAACATGTTACTACGTAACGGTGGCTAAGGTACTTACTATCCTTAGGTACAGTGTCTCACCGATAAAATAGGATTCACTATGATATCTACTTCATAGAGTGATTGCAACGATCAAATAAATCAAACAAGATAATGCACTTATCTTTAAGGGTTAAAAAATATTTTGCCCATAAACAATGAGCATATTATATGTCAAGGTTTTTTCCAGCACGTACATAAGGAGGTGTACATGGGCTTTTGTGTGCACAAATACATGCACGTTACTGAATTTTCTATATACAAGGCATAAAGTTACAATATGCAGTTTTGTCAACCAAAAAATACATACAAAACAGTGGGAAAAAGAGCCACATTCTGACCTCAATGAAATATGATAAAGCAACTGCCAAAGATATTGAAATCTTACCAAATGTTTGAAAAGGCTCTAAACAGCCAGCTTTTAAATAACCTAGACGCTATGATCTAGATGCAGAACAAGTTCAGTATGTGTCTAAACTGAGAAGAATCACTGGACGTTGGGTGGTCCACGTGGAGGGAACAGCTATCAGAGGCAAACAACTATAGGACCAAAGAGAAGTTCATGATGAGGAAGATGATCATGATGAAATAATGGCCAAAAATAAATAGGAAACATTTTTGATGTGAATATTGCCTGTGTGTTTGGGGTAACTTAATGCTCTATACAAGTTGAATCATTTAATTCTCAAAAATGTTAATGAATTGAGTACTATTATTATCCCCATGATACTGATGAGGAAATTGAGGCGCATGCTTAGAGGCCACATGCTGTGGAAATAGCAAGGCTAAGACAGGATATCAACTCAGGTAGCCTGGCTCTAATGATCTCACTCTCACTCTTAATCACGGTGATAAATAGCTACTTATTCTACATACAGAAATTCTTCTATTATATACATTCACAACTCTTGCTTTAGAAGCAGAAGCTGACGCATTGCTCTGCTTCCATTATGCCAGGCACTTTCACAGCCAGAAAAATAAACATTTTCACACTAAGATAAAACCAATAATAATGAGATCACTCAGTCTGTTTCTGGTCCCCAAAATAATGAATCCTTGACCTAGTTCCACAAACCTAGTCCTCTTAGCAATAACACATGTATCCCTGATTTTGTTCTATCTCTCAATATATATATTTATGAAAAAAGAAAACACATGTGAAAGTTGCTCTTTTCCATTATGAATAGAGTGGGTGAAAACGCAGTATGGCATTTTTAGAAGGTCTTTTTAACTTAGAAATCCCATCTTTTTGAACTTGAACTCATCTGCAAGTGTTGCTGATAATGTTTTTTTCTTTCTTTCTTTTTCCCCCTCGCCTAAATGCTTCTGACTATTCCTTTGTCTTTGCCTTCTTTTGGCTTTGTCTGGCTCTGCGTGTGTGTTTGGTAGGGGTGGTGTGCTGAGAATGATAGGTAGATAATTCAATCAGAAAACTTAAGCCTCCATTTTTGGCAAGAAATATTATGAATAAAATAATATATAAGTCTCTTATCATTTATGAAAAGTCAAAATTTTGATATAAAACAAGAACTTTGCACATAAGCGTTGGACCTAGAAATATTATGTTTATTCAAAGGCTATGTAGCAAGTTGTCTCTCTTTGTGAGGTAAGAAAGATGAAGAATATAGAATATCAGCAATTCTGGGAGCTAAAAGATATCACCTTGTTAAATAAGTAATCACACTTAGGTTAATGTCTCATAAGAATTATATTTACTATGCTCCATCATGTACCATAAGTTACAGATTTATTTTGTCTTTCTGGGGATCAGTGTAAAGGTATGAGGATATTTTTGTCATTTTTTTTTCCTTTACTTCAGAGCCTGTTTTTAAATATTTGTCTATAACTCTTTAAGCTTAAGAATTGTGTTAACTTTAAACATTTATAAACATGTTTATGGTAGATACTAACACTGCTCAGCAAGAGTTCCAGCTCTCCCCCTTCTGGACACATGGGACATTTGCATGATTACATTTGTGTTAAAATGACATGATATGGCGTGTTTCATCCTGGGTACAAGCATTTAATTCCAGTATAAGCACGCCCAGCACTCTTTCCTACTGCAGCCACAGTGGAAGCCAGCATTAGTAAGGAGATGAGATGGCATTCTCCTATGGGAGCTGGCTACCCTGGAATGGCAAATGAAATTGCAACTATCTATATATAAGCAGCAATAATGCTTTTGTTGTTTACTGAGTTCTGGGGTTGTTTTTCAATGAGGTTTACTGGTTTATTCTCACTTATAGATTATTCTATAGCTCATCAAACTATGAAAAATATTTATTGCTGGAAAGAATGTTAGTTTAAGAAGTATGTATTCTATTACTTCTTACCCATATTTATTTTCTTTGGACTCTTTCTGAATATTTGGCACTCCTGAATTCTATTTGCAAAATTGTCTGCCTCTCTGAGATATTTTATTCCCTAGAGAGGAAGAAGAAGTGAGAATCTTAATCAGGCTCCATGCCCAGTGCGGAGCCTGATGTGGTGCCCAATCTCACAAACCTGAGATCCTGACCTGAGCCCAAATCAAGAATTAGACACTTAATCAACTGAGCCACCCAGGCATCTTGCCTCCATCAGAATTTTAAATGTCAGCAATCCATTATATTTATAATCATATGTTTATCCATTCATCTATTGACGGCACTTGGGTTACCTTCATATATTGGCCATTGTATATAGTAACACCTATGCAATAAACACAGGTATATATATATCTTTACACATTAGTATTTTCAGTGTGGGTGTGTGTGTGTGTGCATGTAAATACCCAGTAATGGACTTATTAGATTATATGGTATTTCTATTTTCAATTTTACGAGAAGTACACAAAAATAAAAAACTTTTGCAAGCAAAAGAAACCATCAACTAAACAAAAAGACAATTTAATGAATGGTAAAAGTCATTTGCAGGTGATCATGTGACAAGGGGTTAATATCCAAAATATATAAGAAATAAATACAACTCAACACTAAAAAAAAATAACAAAAAACAAATGAACAATTAAATTAAAAAATGGGCAGATAATCTGAATAGCCATTTTTCCAAAGATATATACAGATGGCCAACAAACACATGAAAAGATATTCAACGTCACTCATCATCAGGAAAATACAAATCAAAACCACCATGAGGTATCAGCTCATACTGGTCAGATTAGCTAGTATGAAAAAGGTAAGAAATAACAAGTGTTGGTAAGGATGTGGAGAAAAAGCAACTTCTTCCTCACTATATTTGATGCTGAAACTTAACATTTAAGATTTAAAAAAATAGAATATGAAAGGTAACTAGGTAGCTCAGTAGATCCAACTCTTGATTTCAGCTCAGATCATGATCTTAGGGTCATTAGACTGAGCCCTGACCTGGGCATGGATCCTGCTTAAGACTCTTTCTCTCCCTCTTGTCTACCCCCCACCCCCAAAAATGGAGTTTAGGAAGCAAAATATGAAGAGTCTCTTGGTGGTCCAATTCATGTACTTTTTGACGTGAACACTAGGTAGGCTTATTTGGTACAATATGGAGTTAGGCTTCATGTGGTGAATAGAGCTGCTTTGCAATCTGCTCAATGACCCTCACTCTCCATTCTGTATTTTGTATATCAGCTTCTTCTTATATTTTGTGTCTTTCATGATTATTAAATGGCTGAGCATATCAACAAGGGCTATAGAGTTCCTTGAAGCAAAAAAAAAAAAAAAATCATCAATCTCTGCTCCAATTCACCGCTTCAATCTAATTTTGCCAAACATGAGCCATGTATCTACCTCTGAAAGAACAGTAAGATGAAGCTTGTGTTAAGGGACTTATGTCATGGGCTCATAACTCAAAAATATATAGTTAATATAAACTGTTTAAAGGAGTCACTCCCCAATGAAGTACAAAAAATATAATTAATATGAACTGTTTAGAGGAGTCATTTCCTAGACTAGTGAAGTACTGTGACTGCATTACAGATGTGCTGAGATATTGTCCGCTTTCTATCCTCCAAGACACTAAGCAAAGCATAGTCGATGGAGCAAAGCATAGTCATCTGCTTCTTCCTGCTGAAACACCTTCAGCCATTTCCCTTGATGTGTCTTGAAATGCTACCATACATGTTATGTGTGTGTGTGATGATTAGAAAATAAAATTTGAGAAGCCCTGGGTGTTTAGAACAGTGGTTGCTCACCCATGAACCTAGAAGGAGATTAACCTCCCTGAACTAAATGACTAAGTTTAGAACTGTAGGAAAAAAAAAGTGTAGGCTACTAAATAACAAAATAGGAGTTCTACTACATGGAGGTAGGGATGTGGTACAAGTGAGTGCTGAGTAAGCAAACAGAAAAATTCACCACACATCCAGAATGTTTTTTTCCTAATTCAAATATGCTACATCATCCGATATCACCTTAGGAATAAATCTATGAATTATTTTGACCAGATACTGACTTCCCAACACAGAGAATGGCTGAAATTTCCTGAAAAGGGTCCAGCTCTTTCTTGTTCCCATGCTATTTATACATTGATTTGGGTTGCTATCAGGGACTTCTTCCTTAGTTTAGTTAGAAATTTCCTACTTTGTCATTCACACCTCATAATTTTTGGAACAAATTTTTAAAAGGCCAAGATTGGTCCCTCACTCTTTTCCCATTGTACCCTGTGTAGCAGATCACAACCATATTAATGTGGTTACAATTATATAATCACAATTAATGTTTGGCTTACTTACCTGTGTCTTTCAATTTTGTGAATTTTTTGAGGCCAAGAAGAATTTAATTTACATGTAACTCTCACCTACCCAGTTCAGTTTGACACATAGTAAGCTATCATTTCACAGCAATTGGGTATTTCCTAACTCTAGCTTTGAAAGTAAAACTTTCTTAGGAACTGAGAGCACACATACATCTAAGAGAGTCCCTGCTTTCTTTAGTGAAAGAAATGATGAATGATTTCATTAGAACTAGTTGATGATGGTTTCTATTTGAAGTAGTGGCCTTTGGGTATTGTTGCTGTGGTTTTTGCTGTCTTTGAGACAACTTTCAATTCTTTTCTCAGTGAGTAGATATGCTCTTTTGGAGTTGACCTTGCAGAAATGTGTACACATATTAGCTTAGTTAGAAGCAGAGGGAGATTTGAGTGTTAGTATTCTAGAGCTCCTAACATCTCTTATAAATCCTTTCTTTCAAGTGTTAAAATTATAATAAGTGAACTGCCAACGTTTCAATCATTTCAGCATTAGGTGAGAACAGCACAAGGTGATTTTGTGGTATAAAAGCAGAATTGGGTTAAAGGCATGTTACATGTTGCATGGTGTGCAAAACCCTTTTAAAAAGGTAATAAATAGATCCTCAGGGATCCTTTTAGAAAGGGAAAGAAAACATCTATGATAAATACTAAAACCTATCTTAAGGAATTTATGATTGAATCTACAGTTAAGTACAACAGACTGTTTTCTATGATAAAAATGTGAATTGGGCACTAAAACTTTATACCTATCAATTCTGGATAGTGCATTATAATGATTATGTTGTCATGGTTTAACTACATGTGCCCTTAATCCTTAAGGATAAATATTTTTATATTTATCCATCACTGTATTCATAGTAACTAGTAAGTTCTCCAGAATGAAATATCTTTTGTGTTTTTTAAATAGAAATATGCATAAGTGCAGATATCCTGAAATCTGAATTTTGAATTCCCTTTGATTATAAAAGTAGATTTGTAAAACTGCATTAGAATTTCAACTTCTAACTTCTGTATATCAAAATTACAAATTATAATTAGAAGACAGCAAGAACTAGATTTCAGAAATGGGAAAACCAGGCAAAACAGATGGTACAAAGAAAAAAAATACAGTAAATCCAAGCCTCAGTCTACAATTTAATGAAATACAAAATAAGAGAGGGAACTATAATATTTGTAGTAACTGCTCCAAACAATATACAATTTAAAAAGTTGTGTGAAAATAGTTAAAAACAAGTTGGTCCTACATAAACATTAAAATTGAAAAGATGAGATATAAAACTATTTTTTCATTTGATGATTTATTCTTACCTGAATAATTGCTATAAATAACTAAAATTAACCATCAAATGGAATGAATTCATCTGAAGACGGAATTGGAGGTAATGATAAATTAGCTTCTATCAGACCAGCTACCCTATAGATGACGACTAAATACCCTAGACAAAATAAGAAAACCAGTTACTCAAGGGCAATGTTAGGTGACCAAGGGAAGGTGGAATTGAAGGCTTGGGTGTTTGGAAGAAAGGAAAAACATTGATATGTTTACATGTTTTTAAAGACTCTTGTCTGAAAATTAACATCAGTAACATGTGGGATGGCAAAATCTTGGATAGACACTATCAGTTAGACACTATACCCACTGGTCTGAACAACTGAAGGTGTAGGATGAATATGACAGCTAGAGATAAAGGTGGAAATTCTAGACAGAAGACATAAATAGCAAATTTGGGGTAAATTCTGCTTTAATCTCCTACTTATCCCCAAATTTTGTACCTAAACTGGGTGTAAATCTCTGGCTGATCCTTGAAGTATATATGTGGGGATTGAACTCCAGGAAGCTCAGGTAAGCCAAAGAAACAAATCAGAGATTTTCTTGCACTGTGAGCAAGGTGGAATTTGAACTGAATTTACCCAAAGTAAATGACTACAAAAAATAAATAAAAATACTCTTTGGACAAAGTATCACTCAAAATATTCAGCATATAATTCAAACATTACTAAAGATTAATAAAAATGAGGAAAATGTGAAACACAATTTGGAAAAAAATAAGAAGCATAATTCTGAGATGACCCAGATATTGTAATTGACAAATATGTTAAATCTTATATAACTTGGCTCAAGAGTACAGAGATATGCTTGCAATAATTTAAGAGGAATTGTCAAAATACATAGAAATTTAAAAAGAACCAAATTAGAGTTATAGATCTGAAAAGGGAATTGATATAGTGCAAGATAGATACAGTATGAACTGAAATAGGAAGATAATAAAACAATAAGAAAAAAATCAAAGGAACACAAAGATATATGGGGTATAATGAAAATATCTAACATATGAGTAATTGAATTCCCATAAAGAATGAATTCAATACAAGCAATATGTAACAGACAAGGCCATTTTTTTTCCAAAACTGGAAAAAATCAATTTACAGGTTTTAAAAGTGCTAGCAGCACACATAGAAATATAGTAAATATTAAGTGATACTATAATTCAAAGAAGTTCTTAAAAGCAACAAAACAAAGATTATCACCTATAAAGGAACAGTAAAATTCATAAATGTTTCTCAGCATGAACAATGGAGGTCAGAAATAAAAAAATGGAATGAAAATATTTTTAACTGCTCAACTACTATAACTGCCAAACTTTATTCTGTCAAAATGAAATTAAGTATAAATAGATCCATGGGGGAGGATATGTGTGTGTGGGAGCAGGGGACATATGGGCAATCTCTGTGTCTTCCTTTCAATTTTACTGTGAACCTGAAATTGTTCTAAATAATTATTCTAAAAAATTAAAGTCTAAATTGTAAAACATATTGTGCACCTGAAACTAAAAGTACACTGTATGTTAACTAACTGGAATTTTAAAAGTACAGATACATAATTTAAAAAAATAACAAAAATAAGATGCAAAAATATTTTAAATATTATATTTAAAAGAAATTGTCAGACTATATTAACACATAAACATATACATATATCTATATATACATGCTATATTATATAAAAATTACTATTTGGAAACAAAATGAAAGATGTATGCTAGACAGGAATTGAATACAAGTCAGAAATCGTGGCTGAATATCAGTGTTGTAACATCTAAGATTCCTTTAGTCATTGAGTAGTAATTTTCATTATTAGACCATAATGCTTTTGCTTCTTCTCAGCCGATCTGTAATGAGGTGGTATATTAAAATTAGTCATTTATCACTTCAGCTCTTTGAAATTAATAGTTATACCTTCTTAACCTGTCTGATTCAAAGTGCACTCTTACTAAATGCTATGTTGAATTAACTCTAGAATTTATTCATTCAACACATACTCATTGAACATGTATTATATGGCAGATGCTTTTCTAGGTGTTGTTGATACAGCTATTAATAAAAGACATAAAGCCTTTTCTCATGGAATTTACATTTCCAGTGGTAGAAGACAATAAATAAATGAGCAAATAAGCAGAGATAAGAGTTAATAATAAGCACTTTAGAGCAAATAATTAGGGATTACAAATCCTGGAGACTATTGCTTCAAGTTATAAAAGAAGCATGTTAAGGCTATCTTCAAGAAGTGATCTGAATAAAATGAGCCAACTATTATGCACGTATGTATGAGAAGCAGGCTACAGGAAAAGAGAACAAGTAAACTAAGACCAGAGCTGCATGACTGGGGGAAAGGGGACAAAGAAATAAGATTATAGATAGGAAAGGCTATTAGATATACTCTGAATGAGATGATAAGAAGGAGTCTGGAGGAGTATGTGCAGAAAGGCTTTTTTTTACTCTTGTATTT
The DNA here is from genome assembly GCF_003254725.2 of Canis lupus dingo. NCBI lineage: Eukaryota > Metazoa > Chordata > Mammalia > Carnivora > Canidae > Canis > Canis lupus. Next base: position 3,626,027 of record NC_064279.1, on the reverse strand, counting down.
TTGAGCTCCATAAACACCCAACAGTCTTACTTGGGAGCTTGGCTAAATTTAGAACATGTAATCCATGTAGGATGCTATTGGTATATTCCAGGTGTGATCATATACACATATATGTATATAAAAATATGCATGTGGGAACACTGTATTTTGTTGTCATTTTTATGATTACTTTTATGATTTCAGAAGTTATAAAATATTTGAATAATTCTGAGATAGATTTTTTATTCAAGTATAATTAACATATGGTGCTATATTTGTTTCAGTATACAATATTATGATTTAATAATTTTATACAGTACTTAGTGATCACCAAGTTATTTTCTTAATCCTTTGATAAAGCTATAGTCATCAAAACTGTATAGTACTGGCTCAAAAATAGACACATAAATCAATAGAAACAGAATAGAAAGTTGAGAAATAAATCATGATTATATGGTTGATTAAACTACAACAAAGGAGGCAAGAATATACAATAAGAAATGGGCAATCTCTTCAACAAATGGATCTGGGAAAATTCCACTTTCTTACACTATCCACAAAAATAAAATAGATCAAAAACTTAAATGTGAGACCAGAAACTATAAAACATTTAGAAGAAAACATAGGCAGTAATTTCTTTGATATTGGCTATAGAAACATTATTCTAGTTAGGTCCCCTCTGACAAAGGAAACAAAAGCAAAATTAAACCATTGGGACTATACCAAAATGAAAAGCTTCTACACAGCAAAAGAAACCATTGATAAAACAAAAAGGTAATAAACTGAATGGGAGAAGATATCTGAAAATGATATATCTGGTAAGGGGTTATTATCCAAAATACATAAAGAATTTATACAACTAACTCAACACACACACACACATGGTCACACACACACACACACACACACATACAATCTGATTAAAGATGAGAAGACCCGAATAGATATTTTCCCAGACGACATACAGATGACCAATAGACACATGAAACAATATTCGACATCACTAATAATCAGAGAAATGTAAATTAAACTACAAGGAAATATCACTTTATACTTGTCATAATGGCTAGTATCAAAAAGATAAGAATTGAAATGTTAGTGAGGCTATGGAGAAAAAGGAACCCTCAAATATGTTTTTCTTTATGAGACTGGTAGTTCATAATGAGTGTTTCCATTTTCAAGTATAATTGACCTAAAGAAAAGGGGAAATGTACTTGCTTTAGAGTTTAAGTGTCTGAATATTTAATATACACACTTATAGTCTTGCACATACTTTAATCGCAATTGAATTACTTTGATTTTAAGAGATGCACTGTAGATCTGGCTCAAGACGATGGCATAAGAATACTGAACTTACCTCTTCCATGGAACAAACCAAATTGATCCTATTAATCAAACAATTCCTCCTGAAGAACTGATGACTGACTAAACAGCTACTAAACAACCCAAAAAGGATAGAATGGCAAGAAAACAGTCAGATAGATGGAGACATGGTAACAAAGGAATCTCCACCCCCAACACTGTGAATGGCAGGGAAGAGTAGTACTGAGGGATTTGGAACAGATTCAATCTGCCCTTGAGGACAGAAGAAAACCTACATTTTATAAGAGCAACTAGCATAAAAAGAGACAACACTAGAACTCTGCCAAGTGGCTGAGGAGCAGTGGAAAAGTCCTCTGGGTCAGAAGGACCAGAGCATGACATGGCTTACATTCTCACTTTACCTAAAAAGCCTACACCAGAGCAGTTTTGGATACCATAGTGGCAGGCTCACATAACATGATTAAGGATCCCAATGCTATAAATGGTGGGTCCAGTCATCACAGGAAATCTGTGCCCTCAGGGAGCACAGGAGCTGCAAACCTATAACAGCCCCAGTTATGCTAGGATACAAGAGGGAAAAAAAAGAAAAAAAAAGTTGTAATTTAAAAGGACCAAGGAGACCTATAAAAAGAACAACAAATGAAGACTAAAGCCAGCAGAAGGGAAATAACAAAGATTGAATCATATATAAATGATATAGAAACAAACAAACAAAAAACCAGTAGAACAGATTAATGAGACCAGGAGCTGGTTCATTGAAAAAATAAAATTGATAACCTCCTAATCAGACTTATCAAAAAGAGCGGAGAAAGAACCTAAATAAATGAAATCACTAATGAGAAAGGAGAAATCACAACCAACACCACAGAAATATAAACAATTATAAGAGAATATTATGAAAAATTATATGTCAAAAAATTGAGCCATCTGGAAGATGTATACAAATTCCTAGAAACATATAAGCTGTGAAAATTGAAACAGGAAGAATTATAAAAATTCAATATACTGATAACTCACAAAGTAATTGAATCAAAAATCAAATCTCTCCTAACAAACAAAAGTCCAGGGCCAGATGGCTTCCCAGGAGAATTCTACCAAATATTTAAAGAAGAGTTAACACCTATTCTTCTCAAACTGTTCCAAAAATAGAAATAGAAAGATAACTTCTGGGATGCCTGGGTGGCTCTGTGGTTGAGCTTCTGCCTTTGGCTCAGGGCATGATCCTGAGATCTGGGATTGAGTCCCATATCAGGCTCCTTGTGGGGAGTCTGCTTCTCCCTCTACCTATGTCTCTGCCATTCTCTGTGTCTGTCATGAATAAATAAAATTTTTTTTTTTTTTTAAAAAGGACAGGGATCCCTGGGTGGCGCAGCAGTTTAGCCTTTGGCCCAGGGCGCGATCCTGGAGACCCGGGATCGAATCTCACGTCGGCTCCCGGTGCATGGAGCCTGCTTCTCCCTCTGCCTGTGTCTCTGCCTCTCTCTCTCTCTCTCTCTCTCTCTCTGTGACTATCATAAATAAATGAAAAAAAAATTAAAAAAAAAAGGACAACTTCCAAACTCATTTTACACGGTCAGCATTACCCTGATTCCTAAACAAGTAAAAGACTCCACTGAAAAAGAAAATGACAGGCCAATATCCCTGATGACCATGGATGCAAATTTCTCAACAAGATATTAGCAAACCAAATTCAACAGTTCATTAAAAGATTCATTTGCCATGATGAAGTGTGATTTATTCCTGGGCTGTAAGTGTGGGTCAATATTCTCAGATCAATCAACAGAAGTCTAGTGCATTTCTATACACTGGTAATTAAAAAGCAGAAAGAGAAAACAAGGAATCTATCCCCCTTATAACTGCACCAAAAACCATAGAATACCTAGGAATAAACCTAACCAAAGATGTAAAAGATCTGTATTTTGTAAACTATAGAACATTTATGAAAGAAATTGAAAAGGACACAAAGAAATGGAAAAACATTCCATGCTCATGGATCAGAAGAACAAATATTGTTGAATATTTGTACTGCCCAAAGCAATATACACATTTAATATAATCCTTGTCAAAATACCACCAGCATTTTCTACAGGGCTAGAACAAACATCCTAAACCTTGTATGGAACCACAAATGACATTGAATAGCCAAAAACATCTTGAAATCAAAAAGCAAAATGAAAGAACAACAATTCCAGATTTTAAGCTATGCTACAAAGCTGTAGTCATCAGGACAATATGGTTCTGACACAATAACAGACACATAGAGCAATGGGACCGAGAAGAAAGCTCAGAAATAGTCAACTAATTTCTTAGAGATTCATATATTTATTATTTTAGAGAGTGTGTGTGAGCAGGGGGAGGGAGAGGAACAGAATCTCAAGTAGACTCCTTGCTGAGCATGGATCCCAATGCAGGGCTTTATTTCACAACCCTGAGATCATGACTTGAGCTGAAATCAAGAGTCTAACCAATTAAGCCACCTAGGCACCCCTGGTCATCTAGTTTTTGACAAAGCAGGAATGAAGATCCAATGAAAAAGACAGTCCTTTCAATAAGTGGTGTTGGGAAAACTGGACAGCAACATTCAAAAGAATGAAACTGGACCACTTTGTTACACTATACACAAAAATAAATTCAAAATGGATGAAAGACCTAATGTGAGACAGGAAATCATCAAAATCCTAGAGGATAACACAGGCAGAAACTTCTTTGACCTGGATCATAGCAACTTCTTACTAGACATGCCTCCAAAGGCAAGGAAAACAAAGAAACAAAAATGAACTATTAGGATTTCATAAGGATAAAAAGCTTCTACACAGTAAAGGGAACAATCAACAAAATTAAAAGGCAACCTTCAGAATTAGAGAAGATATTTGCAAAGGACATATCCGATAAAGGGTTGGTATCCAAAAACCAAATAACCGATCTAAAAAATGGGCACAAGATATGAATAGACATTTTTCCAAAGAAGACATCCAGATGGCTAATAGACACATGAAAAGATGCTCAACATCACACATCATCAGGGAAATACAAGTGAAAACTACAATAAATTATCTTATCATACTTGTTGGAATGTCTAAAATTAGCAACACAGGAAACAACAGATGTTGGCAAGGATGCAAAGAAAAGGGGAATCGTCTTCCATTGTGTATAGGAATGCAAAGTGGTGCAGCCACTCTGGAAAATAGTCCGGAGGTTCCTCAAAAACTTAAAAAATAGAGCTACATTATGATCCAGCAATTTTAGTAGCAAATATTCACCCAAAGTATACAAAAATATAGAATTGAAGGGGTACATGCATCCTGATATTTATAGCAGCATTATCAACAGTAGCCAGACTATGGAGAGAGCCCAAATGTTCATTAACTGAATAATGAATACAGATGTAGTAAATATGCACAATGGAATATCACTCAGTAATCAAAAAGACTGAAGTCTTACCATTTGCAACATGGATGGAGCTAGAGAATATTACAGTAAGTGAAATAAGTCAGCCAGATAGAGATAAATACCATATGATTTCACTTTTTTTTATTTTAAATTTTTTTTTAATTTTTTTTAATTTATTTATGATAGTCACATAGAGAGAGAGAGAGAGAGAGAGGCAGAGACATAGGCAGAGGGAGAAGCAGGCTCCACGCACCGGGAGCCCGACGTGGGATTCGATCCCGGTCTCCAGGATCGCGCCCTGGGCCAAAGGCAGGCGCTAAACCGCTGCGCCACCCAGGGATCCCTGATTTCACTTTTATATGGAATTTAAGAAACAAAACAAATCAACATAGAGGCAAAAAGAGAGGAACATGAAACAGACTCTTAACTTCAGAGAACAAACTGAGGGTTGCTGGAGGAGAGGTGGGGGGATGTGTTAAATGGGTGATGGGTATTAAAGAGGGTACTTGTTGTGATGAGCACTGGGTGTTATAAATAAGTGATGAATCACTAAATTCTACACCTGAAACTAATATTACACTGTGTGTTAATGAACTAAAATTTAAATAAAAATTTGAAAAAAAAAACTAAAATAAAACATAAGTCCAGGACCAGATGGATTCACAAGTGAACACTACCAAACATTAAAGAGATAATACCTATTATTTTCAAAGTATTCCAAAAATATGAGGAAACAAAGCTTCCAAAAACATCCTTTGAGGTTAGCATTACCCAGATACAAAAACCAGACAAAGACACCACAAAAAAGAAAGCCAAAGACCACTATCCCCGATGAACATAGATGCAAAAATCCACAACAAAATTTAGCAAACCATATACAGCAATACACTAAAAAATATCATTCACCACAATCAGGTGGGATTTCTTTCCAGGTTACAAGGATGTTTCATAATTCAGATGTCCATCAGTATTACCACTTTAATAAAATGAAGGATAAAAATCATATGATCATCTCAATAGATGCAGAGATAGTTTTGATAAGATTCAACATCCATTAATTATGCAAACTCTCAACAAAGTGGGATTAGAAGGAACACACCTCAACGTAATAAAGGCCATATATGAAAAATCCACAGTTAACATCATACTCAATGGTGAAAAGCAGAGCTTTCCCTTTAAGGTCAGGAAAAAGACAAGGATATCCACTCACTAATTTTATTCAACATTTTACTGGAGCTGTAACAATCAGACAAAAAAATGCATGTAATAGGCAAATTGGTAAAGTAAAACTTCTGCTATTTGCAAATGACATTATAGTATAAACAGCAAAACCTAAAGACTCTACCGGAAAACCACCAGAAGTAATAAGCAAATTCAGTAAAGTGGAGGTATACAAAATTAATACTCAGAAATCAGTAGCAATGAAGTCAGAGACATTTAAAAAACAACATCATTTATATTTGTACCAAAAAGAATAGAATAGAATAGAATAGAATAGAATAGAATAGAATAGAATAGAATATTTAACCATAAACTTAATGAAAGAATATTATGAAAACTATAAAACACAGATGAAAGAAATTGAAGATAACATAAACAAATGGAAAGATATACCATACTCACAGATTGGAAGAATATTGTTTTAAAATTTCCATATTAAAAAAAAATTTCCATATTACCCAAAGCAATCTACAGATTTGCAACAATCCCTATCAAAATACCAACAGCATTTTCCTCAAAACTAGAACAAATAATACTAAAATCTGTGGAATTGTAGAAGACACCAAATAGCCAAAGTGATCCTGAATAAGAACAAAGATAGAGGTATTAAAAGCCCAGATTTCAAGATATATTACAAAACCATGATTATCAAAACAGTATGGTAATAGTACAAAATTAGAAGCACAGATAGTGGAACAGAATGTAGAGTCCAGAAGTAAACCCACATTTATATAGTCAATTATTGTCTGATAAATGAGGCTCACATATGCAATGGGGAAAAGACAATCTTTTTCAATAAATGGTGCTATAAAAATTTGACAGGTACAAGTAAAAAGAATGAAACTAGGCAACATTCTTACACTTTACACAAAAATAAAACTCAAAATGGACTAAAGACCTAAACACGAGACCTAAAACCACAAAAATCTAGAAAACAGTATAGGCAGTAATTTCCGTGACATCAGCCACAGCAAAATTTTTCTAGATATGCCTTTTAAGGCAAGGGAAACATAAATAAATACCTACCTGCATACATACATAGTAAACATATAATAAATAAATAACAAACAATTGAGACTACATTAAAATAAAAGGCTTCTGCACAGCTAAGAAAACAATCAGCCAAAAAGAATCCATTGAGAGGATATTTACAAATGGAATATCCTATAAAGGGTTACTATTCAAAATGTATAAATAATTTCAACAACTGAATACCAAAAAACAAATAATCAAATTAAAAATGTGCAGAAAGCATAAACAGACATTCTTCTAAGGAAGACATACAGATGGCCAATAGACACATGGAAAGATGCTCAATATCACTAAACATCAGAGAAATACAAATTAAAACCACAATGAGATACCACCTCACACCTGTCAGATTGTCTAAACTAAAGAAGACAAGGAACAAGAAGTGTTGATGAAGATGTGAGAAATGAAACTTTGTGCACTGTTGGTGGAAATGTAAATTGGTACAACCACTGTGTAAAACAGTATGGAGCTTCCCCCAAAAAATAAAAATAGAAATACCTTATGGCCCAATAATTCCACTATTGGGTATTTACCCAGGGAAAACAAATACTACTTCAGAAAAATATATGCACCCCAATGTTTACCGCAGCATTATTTACAATACTCAAGACATGAAAACAACCAAAGTGCCCATCAATAAATTAATGGATAAGTAGTATATATATATAAATATATATATTATGATATATATCATATGATAATAACACAGCAAAAAGATAAGATTGTGTCATTTAAGACATGAATGGGCTTTGAGTGTATTATGCTGAGTGAAATCAGTTAGAATGAGAAAGGCAAATACTATATGATTCCACTCATAAATGGAATCTAAAAATAATGAATAAAGAAAAAGCAGAATCAGAATTATAAATACAAAGAAAAAAAATGAGGGTTGCCAGTGGAGAGGGAAACAGGTGGTTGGGCAAATGAATAAAGGAGAGTGGGAGATACAGGTCTCCAGTTATGGAATTACTAAATCAAGGGAATAAAAGGCAGACTATAGGAATACAGTCAATGATATTTTAATAGTGATATAATGGGACAAATTGTTGCTATACTGTGATGCACATAGAATAATGTATAAACTTGCCAAATCATTCATTTGTACACCTGATGAACACTGTATGTTAACTATACTCAAACAAAAAATAAAATAGATGAATTGTGAATCATTAACACACAGGAGTTTGCATGTGGAACACATCAGAACATAAATAAAATAGACACAACTGTCCAATTATTTATACAGTATTTTTCTAGTTTTCATATGGAGATTAGAAAAACAGATCCATTTTTGCCAGTCATTGTTTTAGCATTGTACAAGTCACTTAGATTCTCTGTATTTCACCTCTCTCTTTTGAAAAAGCATGTAAAAATTCCATTTAGCCAACTTGTTGAGAGCAGTAGATATGCTACTGTCCTTATTGTTAATTAGCTGAATAACATTCTTTCAAAGTTCTAAAAGGAGAGGTGCCTAGGTGGCTCAGTCTAGCAAGTAATCGGGTCTTGATTTTGGCTTAGCTCATGATGATAGGGTCATGAGACTGAGCCCCCACTGGGCTTTGCTCTGGATTCCCCATTAGGCATGGAATCTGCTTAAGATTCTCTCTCTCCCTCTCCTACTGTGCCTCTCTCCCATTCTCTCTCTCAAAAAACAAAAACAAAACAACGCAAAGAAAAACAAAACAAAATGAAACACAATTATCAACCTATATATTAAAAGCATGTAAGCATTTGTTTAAATTAGATGAATAGACATGTACTTCTAGGTAGGATGGAGTAGTTTACAATTATCCAACACTAGTCTTTCACAGTAGTCTAAAACTTAACACACATACAGTTTAAAAAATAAATTATTGAAAAATATTTTTGAAGGTATAAAGAGATATAGAACAAAAAATAATTAAAGTTATTATTATTCCAGAGAGGAAAGAAGCTTCTGGAGGAGAATCTTATTTATTTATTATTTATTTATTTATTTATCTATCTATCTATCTATCTATCTATCTATCTATCTATTTATTTTGGCTGGTATTTCCCTGGGAGCATTTACTTCTGGGAATCACGTAGGGGGCTAAGAATCTGGGAATCCAAAAATAAAACATGCGAAAAGTAATCAATGTAATTCAATGCATAAACACACACAAATATTTGAAAAATCATATGACTTTAGTATATCCAAAAGATAGATAAAATTCAACACTCGTTGATAAAAAGATGCTCATAGCAGACATTAAATATTAAGAAACTGCATTTGCTGATACTATCAAAAACAAGAACCAACAGAAACATAACACACAGTGATGAAGTATTTGTAGCTTCCACCTGCTGTTGGGAACAAGACAAGAATGCCCATTATCAATGTTTCATTAAACACTATATCCTGGGGACATAGGAATAAAAGGAAATAAAATAAAATAATATTCACCAATCAAAAGGCATAGAGTGGCTGGAAGGATTAAAAAAACAAGATCCTACTATATGCTGCATATAAAAAATTCATTTCAGCTCTAAAGATACCTAAAGCTCAAAATCAGGGATGGTAGAAGATATTTCATGCATTTGGAAACCAAAAAAAGTGGAGAAAGCCATACTTTTATCAGACAAAATAGACTTTAACTCAAAAGCAGTAGCAAGAGACAAAGTCACTATATGATGAAAATCAGTCAATATATCAAGAAGATGTAGCAATTATATGTGCACCCAATATTGGAGCACTCACATATATTAAGCAAATATTAACAGATATGCAGGAAAAATAGGCATCAATACAATAATAGTAGGGGAACTCATATCCCACTGTTATCAAGGTATAGATCATCCAAAAGTGCACAAGGAAACACTGGAATTGAACCATAATTTAAACTACATGGACTTGACAGATATTTTTCTAAATATTATTTATTTATTTGAGAGAGAGAGAGAGCAAGCAGAGGAGAAGGACAGAGGGAGAGGGAGAAACAGGCTCCCCGCTGAACAGGGACCCCGATGTAGGACTGATCTCCCAAGACCCTGAGATTATGACCTGAGCCAAAGGCAGATGCTTATCCAACTGAGTCACCAGGGGCCCCTTAATAGACATTTTATGGAACATTTTATCTAACAGTAGAACACATATTCTTCTCAAGTGCACAGGAACATTCTCCAGGATAGATTTTGTGTGATAAGACACAAATCTTAAAATTTCAAAATACTGAAATGACACCAATTTTCTTTCCTGATAACAATGGTATAAAACTAGAAATTAAAGTCAAGAGGAAAGCTTGACTTTAAAGATTTTGAAGCTAAACAACATAGTTCTGAACAACTAATGGATCAAAACCAAACCACAAAGAAAAAAATATATATTGAAGCAAATGAAAATGGAAACAACGTACAAATACTATGGGCTGTGGCAAAAACAGTTCTGAGCAGAAAATTTTTGGTGACCAATAATCTATTAAGAAATTTGAAAGGGAAGAAATGAAATTAGAAAGGCCTCCAATAAATAATCTAATGTTGTATCTCAAGGTCCTAGAGAAAATAACAACAATAATCCCAAAGTTACCAGAATGGAGGAAACCAAAAAGATCAGAATGAAAATAAATGAAATAGAGCCCAGGAAAACAATAAAAAGATCAATAAAACCAAGAGCTACTTATTTGAAAAGATATTATTGACAAACTTTTATCTAGACTGAGAGTGAAAGAACACTCAATAAAAAGGGAAGATGTTGCAATACTACAAAAATATATAAAATCACAAGACTACTATGAACAATTATTTGTGAACAAGTTAAATAACCTAGAAGAAACTAATAAATTTATAAACACAGACACCCAGCAAAGCTGATTCATAAAGAAATAGAAAATCTAAACAGAACAGTAAAGAGTAAAGATATTAAGTAATCAAAAATCCTACAACAGAGAAAAATCCCACAATATTTAAAGAACAATTAATACTAATCTTTTTAAATTATTGCAAAAAATTGAAGATGAGGTAACACTTCCAAACTCATTTTACAAGGCTAGCATTATCCTGACCAAAAGTCAGATAAAGACACTAGAAGAAAAATATAGATAGAACAATATTCCTCTAAATATAAATGCAAAGATTTTCAAAATAACATTAGCAAACAGAATTCAAGAACACATTAAATGGATTATACACCATGACCAAGTGAGACTTATCCCTATGATGCAATATGGTTCAGCAAACACACTCAGTAAGTAATGGTGCATTCTATCAATGCAGTGATAGAATGAAAGGTAATAATCACACGGTCATCTCAAAATATGAAGAAAAAGCAGGACAAACTGCAATATCCTTTCATGATAAAAATTCTCAACATATTTGTTATAAAAGGAACATACCCCAACATAATAAAGGCCATATATAGCAAATTCTCAACTAACACCATTCTTAATGGTTAAAAAAATATCAAAACTTTAAAAAAATTGAAACTTTTCCATCTATTTTCAGTAATAAGAAAAACATGCTCATTCTTAATATGTTTATTCAAAATAATACAGAAGCCCTACCTAGAGCAAGATATTCAAGATACTCATGTAAACAGATGAAGGGATAAAAATAGATGGTGTATATACATAAAATGGAATATTATTAAGTCTCAAGAAGGAAAGATATCCTGCCATTTGCCACATCATGGATGGATGTTGAGCACATTGTGCTAATTAGATAAAGACAAGTAGTACATGCGATCACTTACATGTAGAATCTAAAAAAGCTAAACATTAAAAAAAGAGAACAAAATGGTGCTTGCTAGGGGATAGGGAATGGAGGTCTAAGACAGAGATTGTTTAATGTACAAACTTAAGAATGAGTAGTGATTTATATATAATTATATAATATGATCCTTAAACTTGCTAAATAATTAGCAGTTAGTCTAACCACTAAAAAAAATTTATGTAATTCAACAGAGGTACTAATTATTACTACAATACAGTCATAATATATAAATGTATCAAATTCAGATGTTGTGTATCAAATTTACATAAGGTCATATGGTAAATACATTTCAATAAATAATAAAAGGAAATAAAAAATTTTAAAAAGTTATAGGAAAGGCTGGAATAACACACCAGTTAGAGATGGCATTTTATGTGAAGAAAATTTAAAATAATCTACATCAAAAAGTATTAGAATTAATAAGCATATTTAGCAAAGTCACTTGGTATAAAGTCATTAAGAAAAAATCTATTTTATTTTTATATACCAGCAATAAGTAGAAACAATAAAAATATGTTCTTTAATATAGCATCAAAATACACCAAGGAATAACCCTAAGATTTGTAAAATTCATGTATAGATGTAAGGAAATTCCAATAAAATATCTACTGTTTTTATGAAGATTGGTGGACTGATTGTGAAATTTATATAGAAATACAGAGAGCATGAATAGTCAAGGAAATTCTGAAAATGAACCTATTTGACATTAATGTCCACTACAAACCTATAGAAATTAAGTCAGATGGCAATGGTACATGACAAATAGCACAATGAGACAATGTAAGAGTCCAGAAACACACCCATAATTTTTAGGCTATCTTATTTGTAAGAAAATGGTGTTACAGGTAATGGGGAAAAAGGTGGAAAGGTGGCCTTTTCAATAAAGAGTTCTGAGTCAATTGAATATCCATAGAAAAATAAATGTAAATCTAAGTTATATACAAAAAATCAATTCCAAATGGTTTACAAGTCTAAACAAATAAAAATGACAGCTTTTAGAAGAAAACACAGAAGAATATCTTCATTTCTGTGGAGCAGGAAAAAAAAATACCTAGAGAGAAAACAAAGTGGTAATCATGAAGAAAAAAAAAAAAAAAAGCAATGTCCACAACAGTCAAACTACGGAAAGAGCCCAGGTGTCCAACCGCAGATGAGTGGATAAAGACGTGGTGTATATACACAATGGACTACTACTCAAACATAAAAAAGAAAAAATGAAATATTGCCATTTGCAAGGAAGGACATGGATGGAACTAGAGGATAGTATGTTAATCGAAAAAAGTCAATCAGAGAAAGACAATTATTATATGATAATTGGTGTGTGTCTCATGATACATACAATGTAATAATTGTCTCATGAAATTTTATAAACAACACAGAGGATTATAGGGGAAAAAAGGAAAAAAAATAAAACAAGACAAAATCAGAGAGGGAGACAAACCAGAAAAGACTCTTAATAATAGGAAACAGACAGGGCTGTTGGGGGGGAAGGGGATGGGGGGACATGAAAATTGGGTGATGAACATTAAGGAGGGCATGTGACATGATGGGCACAGGGTGTATGTAACTGATGAATCATTGACCTCCACTTCTGAAACCAATAATACATTATATGTTAATTAATTGAATTTAAATAACTTTTTAAAATAAATTGTGCTGTTATAATTAAGAATTTATCTTCCTCAAAACACACAATTAAGAAGATTAAAAAGCAACCCACATATTTCTATGCATACTAAATACATATATCTACACATAACTATGCACATGTTTTTGTTTTTATATATGTGTGCACACGCACATATTCATATCCAAAACACATAGAGCACAAGTGCATAACATGACAACAAAACCATGAAAAGATTCCTTACAGAAGAGGACATTTGGATAATGAACATAAATAAAGAAGCTTGATTCCATTTATCTTTGTGGGTAAAGTTGAACTTAAAGTAGTTTAGTTAGAACTTTAAAATTAATTTTAAATTTAACAATAAACAGACCAATTTAAAATCAAAGTAAGATACTGCTATACACTTAACAAACTGTCTAAAATGAGAAAAGATGAGAGAGAGAGAGAGAGAGAGAGAGAGAGGGAGGGAGAGAAAGAAAGAAAAAGACAAGTTGAGAATGTAGATCCTGGTGAGAGGATAAAAATTTATAAGTTGGAAACCGTTCATTAGTGTGTACTAATACAGAATATCTTACAACCCAGAAGTTTCACTCCCAGTATACTCAATGCACTCAATGATACATCCACAAGGAGATATGGATAATTATGCTTATAACATCATTATTTGTAACGGAGCCAAGCAGGAAAATACTCAATTGCTCAGCAATAGTAAAATACACAAATTGTGGTGAATTCAAACTATGGAACATTAAATAATGAGAATAAACAGACTGCAACTACACACAGCAATATAGATTACTCTGAAAATATAATATTGAACAAAAAAACTCAGAATCAAGTAAAGTTCAAAAATTGTAAAATTAATCTAGGGTGTTAGAAGTCAGCCTAGTGCATCCCCTTTTATTTAGAGTAGGTGGTAGGAGGGCTTAAGAGCGACTTCTAGGATGCTAGAAACATCTTTTCCTTGACTTGTTTGCAGATTAGAAATGTGTTCAATTGGTGAAAAATTTATCAAGGTTTATGCTTAGCTATAACTTTTTCTACATTTATAATTCAAATATCCAATAAAGTAGATATCTATAAATTATTTTGGAAGGATCAGTATATACATACAAGTTGGTGAGATGCAGGATTTCCTGTTCTAAATAAATCTATTGACACATCTTTGCTCCTTGAAGAATGGATTACAGAAAAAATTATTTGTGTAATGTCCATTATTTTTTAGCAGGCTCCTCCCCCAACAAGGGGCTTAAACCCATAATCCCCAGATCACAAGTCCCATGCTCCTCAGACTCAGTCAGCCAGGAGCCCCATCTTCCCTAACAAAATTTTAGTGGAAACATAGTCTCCCTTTCCAAGATATGCAAGTGATAAGGCATTACAGGAATGTAATGAGGAGGATAAGCACTTTCTAATACATAACTTCCTTGGCCGATGCAGGAGCAAAAGAAAATATGACCGAATAGCCATAGTTGCATCCCAGTTACATAGCTCCTGGTCTGCTAACCTCATACTTTCATGGATACATCTGAGGAAAAGTTGAATGAATCACAGTGGGGGAATGAACACTCTCAAACTATGCATGCTTCATTCCCCTACCCCGGGACTCAACACTCAAGAATATTCTAGGAGTCACACATAGGAAAATGTGCCCTCCAACTGAATAATTTTCATAGTGAATAACTATTATCTTCATATATTTCCCATTTTGTAAGGAGGGGATGGTGAGGAGTTGAAAATCACTGGTTGAGAGTCCCAGGCTAGTTATTTTATATAAAACTTTCTACCAAGCCCTTCTCTTGCCCTGTATCTTCCGCTCTTCATATTGTTAGAGCGCTGAATTTCCCCTGGAACCACAAGGACAGTTCAACCACCTTTTTGAGTATTTCTTGATTATGAAAAACGTAACACTTAATTGAAGGCTTAACTAATTTAACTGCTATCTTGCCTGCATATTTTTCAATGATGTGGGTGAGGATACCAGTTAAGGGATAATATTGCCCTCATAAACCTAATGCCCTTTATAAATCTCATTGTGAAAAGTAAAATATTTGAAAAGGGATTATAGATTCTTGACAATTAGCATCATTATTAGTTTTAGAAGTCAATTTTTAAAATACATTCTTTGAAAAAATAAATTAATGTGAAGTTTTATAAAAAACTATATCCCTGAGTTAAAAATAAGTATTCAGGTTTATTATTTTTTTCTAGAATTGAACAAGGTCCAAATAGGAAACATGTGGCACCTCAATTTAAGATAATTTAAGAAATGTTTAATAAAGTGACTATTTACAAAGTAAAGGTGTGTGCAGGGGACCCACAAGGGAGAATGCAGTCATTCAGGCCACTAAATGGAGAAGCATTTCCCCCCTAAACCCAGAGGGACAGGGACAGTGTGGTTATTGAAATAAAGAAGGAAATAAGGCTCCTTTGAAAGACGACATAAATAGTAAGAAGATGCAGCCCAAGTTTCCATCGTATGGATGTTACTATAAAAACAAAGAGCTACTTTTATTCATTCCTTCCTCTGATCTTATGTAGAAGCTTTTCTTAGAAAACCTAATGGGATTCTGGGGGACAAGGGAGACTGCTGAGACTGTCCATTCACCTAAATAGCCTAAAGGGTAAAATTAAAGGAACCAATGGAAAATAAACTATAATGACTGATCGGTCTTCAAAAATTTATCACATGCTCAATTAAATGAGCCAAGAAAAATAACTTTGAATATCATCATTCCGTAAAACTCTTAGGTATAGGAATACTATTTTCTTTTCTCCATTTTTGCCTTATTTTTCTTTTATATTTCCCCCTGTTGCCCCGTGGTTTCTTGTGCAATGTTGCGACTTCAAATGTGCTTGTATGACCAATTATTCTCTGATTTTACTTTATTTTCCATAATCTGTTTTGGGATGAAATAATCTGCTATGAACCTAACCCTTCTGCTTTCTGTTAGAAAAGTAGTTTTTAGACTGTTTTAATGTAAACCTCATGGCCAGATTTAAGTGGGTTATTAAGACTATGAGTTATTGAAGGTACCGTAATCTGAAAAACCTCTGATTTCTTTTTTTTTTTTAAGTTTTTTATTTATTTATGATAGTCACAGAGAGAGAGAGAGAGGCAGAGACACAGGCAGAGGGAGAAGCAGGCTCCATGCACCGGGAGCCCGACGTGGGATTCGATCCTGGGTCTCCAGGATCGCGCCCTGAGCCAAAGGCAGGCCCCAAACCACTGCGCCACCCAGGGATCCCCAAACCTCTGATTTCTTTCTTTTTTTTTTTTTTTTACTTATTTATTTTTTTTTAATTTTTTTTTTCAATTTTCATTTATTTATGATAGAGAGAGAGAGAGGCAGAGACATAGGCAGAGGGATAAGCAGGCTCCATGCACCGGGAGCCCGATGTGGGATTCGATCCCGGGTCTCCAGGATCGCGCCCCGGGCCAAAGGCAGGCGCCAAACCACTGCGCCACCCAGGGATCCCAAACCTCTGATTTCTAATACATTTCTTATTATTTTGTCTTCAAATCCTTTCGCGGACATTTTAGGCAAGTTAGTTTTTTATATTTATGCATTTTGTAATGCTTTATGTAACAAAATAATTGCTTATTTCAAGAAATGCTTTGGATTATATGTATAAAACATACACATGCATGTACTCATATTCAGAATGTAAAATTTAAATTACATTTAAAAATAATATGTTACCTTTTGAATTACTGAGTTAATTTATTTTGATATTTGAAGCTTCCTTTTCTACTTCTTTGACTAATCATATTTCATACAGCATTAAAATCTTCCTGACTACTGTTTTATTAAACTATCACATCTTCCCCAACTTACACTGTCCAGACCAACTGGAAAAAAAAAAAAAAAAAAACAAACCTTAGCACTTACTCTCTCATTTTCATTTTCTACCACTATGCAACAGGAATGACGATCCTACTCTCTATTTACATAAAATTGTGTATCAGTAACAACCAGGTACTGTTTGACTATTAGTGATGAGTTTATCCATTGGTTTGGGCATTGTATTCAATACTGACAATAATTTAAAGATTCAAAAGTCCATGATTTATGTGGACAAAATATAAGGTGATCTTAATTCCAGGATCACTCCAAAATTGTTCCAGTTTACCCAGGAAAATGCCCATTTACACTGTTCTCCCAGTTTAATTACTAATCATGATGTAATACTTCTCTTCGCTTTCAGAAGTATCCAGGTTTGGATAATAAAGAATATGATAACCAGTTTTCCAGAGTATCATTCCTTACAGATATTAGTAGATACTATATGAAAAATAATAATTGATGGTGTTAAACATCCAAGGAGTGCTGCATTAAAGAAATTCAAATTATTCATTTACTTTTATTTTCTAAAGGTATTCTCTGAAAATTTATTACGATAATATATGTTGTTGTTGTTTTTTTTTTCTCCTGAAGTTTACTTTGGTATATAACATATTATCAAATCTTATTTCAAACACATTTTTTTTCAGTGTAGTATTTTTGGACTGATATATAACATTTTGGAGAAAAAAAGATCTAGTGGCATTTGTATAGTATCTGCTCTGTTCCCATACAGGTTCCTAACCCTTCTGCTTTCTGATTCTTTAGCTGTATTTTGACTGGTATTTCATTTGTTTTCTGTAGGTCCCTCTTACATGTAGGTAGGGTGACCACATAATTTATCAATTAAGCAGGAAGTTTTGAGAGTAAAAAGGAGCTCAATGAGTAATTACACAGAGACAACAAGCTCAATCCAGGATTGCTCCAGGTAAATCTTGACACAAGATCAGCCCTAATGGCACATTTATAAGTCTATTATCCTCATAGATGAGGGAGGAAAAGTGCTCTAAATGAATAACTTGTATTTTATAATTGGCTTCTTCCAAATTGATTTATCTCCATTTAAGTTTTTTATCTTTGACATATTTCCTTTAGGTGTTGTACACCTACAGATAAACAGCGAGGAATGTGTACTGTAAGCTACAAAATATGCTCAATGAATATGTTGCTTCATTTAAAAACTATTTAGAAAGGCTCTGCACAGTTTGCTCAAGTAAGGGTAAAATTTATTTTTTAATATCAAGACTGATTAATATTCCAAGAAGTGAAAAAAATATCAGATGTAAGAACAAATCTTTACTTAAATATATTTTTTCTATTTTCTGTACATCACCAACATTTATTAACAAATCTAAAATGAGATAAATGTGTTAGGCATTTTCAGACTTGATTATAAAAATGGATCCTATCCTAAACCTCACAATGGATTAAATAAGGATACATAAGATTTGGGAGAATGAACATTATACTCACCTTAATGTCAAAAGACTGGCCAAAATTAATAGTAATAAGATATGTCATGGGAATGTTTATTTAACACAAGAGATTTAGGAGCATTGTAGCCTGAAAAACTGGTCTATGGGTTAGGAATTTATACAATTACTTCATTATTTTTTAATCAATACTTTTAATGCATAAAATAGAAAAATATAAAATAAATGTATATGTTAACTGTCATTTTTAAGTCCCCAATTTTTAAAACTTTGTTCTTGTACACAGTCCTGTCTGGTTAAGCCACTCATGGGAAAGATATTATTGATAAATAGAGATTGATTTCCAAGTCCACTGGTTAAGAATAAAGAAGTATATGATCATCAGATGAATATGACTGACACAAGAAAAAGTAAGTCAAAGAGTACACAAATGGGATATGGAGAAACTCTAAGATGCTTCCAGAGCACTAACCTCTTTAAAGGTTATCAAGGTTGAAAATAGATTGCTTTTGAATGCTGGCATTTTTTTCCTAACAAGTCCCCACTGACTAAAACACAATTAACGTGAATCAAACTTTCAGGACTTTAAGTCACACAGTGAATTTGTTCAAATGCTATATACTTATTAAGGTAATACGAAGTCTGTTGCTGCACTGATTACTGCTTTATTGACCATCAACTTCCAAGTATTGGCAGGCAGTCTAGAGGAAAGGACTACTGAACCAGGGCTCATGAAAGATTAACTGCATATTCTCTTAGAGTTTAATACATGTTAAAAATTTTTAAAAAATGAGAACTAGCATGTAATTTTTATAAATCTCAATGCAGTTAAATGTTATAATTTTCCTCCATTTTGATTGCTAAGGGACAATCTTTGAAGTCTATTTTATTTTATAATACTGTGACAATACCTATTTGCATATAGTGTTGTTGAAGTAAATTCCAGAGTATAGATATGGACCAAGAAAATGATATAAAGATACAATACATGGGTAAATATCTTTACATAAGAGATTTAAAAATATATACATATAGATGTATATGATATTATATTTATATTTTATTTGTGAATATATATCTACATTAGGATGTGAATGAAGAATTCCACAAATACTAATTGTATTAGAAAGAGAAAGAGAGGGAACTACAAGAGCCCAATTTGTTTTCTAGATGCTAACACTCCTAAATAGCTCTTTAGAATTGTGAATCTACAACTTCTTATATGCATTGCTGCCAACAAAGACATATTTGGATTCTGAAAATCTAGTATCCTTCATGTCCAATATAATTTAGAGAAGAAACAGGGCCATGTTTGTATTGGCTTAACACTATTGATTTCATTTTTCTTCCTAATTGGCTAATAAAAATAATTGTCTGCCTTTTCTTCACACATAGTTAACAATGCTACCTGCGAGAGAGAATGATCATATTGAAATATAATATATGATATTAAAAATAGAATGATTTTAAAGGATGTAATACTTAAGTAAGCTAATGATTCTTTGTATTCTCCAATCATTTGGATTGCATGTTTGCTGTGTTATATGGATGGATGGAGAGCTGTTTACAGATGTTCCTTTACCAGTACTTTGCAACAAAGCAAATAGGACCCTCCAATTTGACAAGTTGGGAAAAGAAACCCTTCAATGTATGTGAGTCTTTGGAAACTATAAAATGATGAAAGAGCAAATATTTTTTTAAATTTTATTTATTTTTTCATGATAGTCACACACACAGAGAGAGAGAGGAAGAGACATAGGCAGAGGGAGAAGCAGGCTCCATGCACCGGGAGCCTGACATGGGATTAGATCCCGGGTCTCCAGGATCATGCCCTGGGCCAAAGGCAGGTGCTAAACCGCTGCACCACCCAGGGATCCTGAGCAAATACTTTCAAGTCTTTGGAAAGGTCTCTGAAATATTTGCTTGGTTAAGCACAAAAAATGAAGACTTACAGGTAGAAAGGCAAGAAAAATTCACAAAATAATATATTCTTTTGAAGATAAATATTTTCTATAAGAATAACATTTGTTTATTGACAAAAATTTGAAAATTATATGAATTCACTAACAACCAGATAATATCTCTATTTAGCTTTCATCCAGAGAAATTAGCCATGGGCAATTTTGTGTGTTGATCAATTTATCATATGTTTCTCTGATGAAATTCTCCTAGCTGCTTACCATCCCATACAAATAATGTATAAACAAATTCCTTAGCCTGTAACCCATTATGAGGTAATCAATTTATATTTATATTTAGCTTATTATAAAGAAATAAGAAGTTTCATTTAAAAAAATATACATTTCTTGAAAATGTATTTTTACTATCAAAGGTTGATCACATTTTAAAAGTTTTGACACATATTGCTATATTGACCTTTAAAAAGATCATGCCAATTTATACTGGTAAAGTATAAAAATGTCCATAGTTTATATCTATATAAATATCAGGTAATTAATATGAAATTTCTTATTAGATAGGCAAAAATCTTACTTAAATGGTCACTTTTTTATGATGGTGAATATCTATGTCTCATCCAATTACAGTTCTCCTCTTGAAATGATCTGCTTGTATCCTGCTAGACTATTTCATTTAGTTTTTTTTCTTATATAAGATTTGTCCATACAGTAACAAGTAGTACCTCTTTTGCACGTATATTGAATTGATCTTTTCCCAATTCATCTTTTTTATTTTGCTTTGCATTTTTTGCAGTCATCTATATTACTTATGTTTATAATTGCTTAGGTTTTAGTTTTCTGTGAAAAAGCATCATCTACATATATATGTATATATATGTAAATATATACATATAAATCACATTTCATAATAATTTCAAAACCAAATCTTTGCACTCAGAGAAATACAATATTAGTGATAGTTTTGAAACTCAATGTATACCCTTCCCCAATTGAATCCTTGTCCATCTCTTCCAGGTATAAACACTATCCTGAATCATTGACAATCACAAGGAAATTATAAAATTTTAAGGTATGAATCATATTAGAACCATGCCTTAGCTACTACTTTATTTTTCTGTATATATTGTCTACATATGAATGTTTTCCTAAATAATGCAATGCAATGTCAGTTTTTAAAATATACCCTAAGAGGAACTAGGACAGGTTACATAATTTATGGGGTCCAGTGAAAATGAAAATGTTGGCTACTTATTCAAATTTTAGTAAGAATTCTAAGATGGTAGCAACAAAGCTGTAAATCAAGGGTAGAGCCTTATGCATCAGCACAGGTCAGACACCTATGCAGATGGCCCTGAGTGAAATTCTACTATATCTTTCCTACTTGAAACTTGATATTTGGCCTCTTTATGTTTTTGAGCTCAACTTGTGAAATTTTAATAAACTCATCAATTAATTTGAGCAGCCATTTTCACTGATACATAGTATAAGATTATAAGAAAACACCAAATATTTTTTTAACCTATTAAACTCTTAATGAGGGGATCCCTGGGTGGCGCAGCGGTTTGGCGCCTGCCTTTGGCCCAGGGCACGATCCTGGAGATCAGGGATCGAATCCCACATCGGGCTCCCGGTGCATGGAGCCTGCTTCTCCCTCTGCCTATGTCTCTGCCCCTCTCTTTCTCTCTCTGTGACTATCATAAATAAATAAAATTAAAAAAAATAATAATTATAAAAGAATAAAAAAAATAAATAAACTCTTAATGAAAATTTGGATTATTTCCTCAGTTTTTGGCTTGCCTCTACAGGTCCCCATTTATATGTGTAAAGTTTCTCCAGGGTACATAAGTAGTAACAGTCTAGTCCATAACACTTGAAGAGCCTGGAGAAGAGTAAAAATGAACCAAAGTACCATATATTTTAAATATTTCCAAGTTACAAATAAAGCTAACAAACTGTTAAATAAAATACCTTCAATTCTTCTACCTTGAAATAGTTGTTTAATATCACAGAATGAATTTTTGCTGCCATACATAACTCTTATAAAAACCACACTAAATCTTAAGGACTTCAGAACCACAAATGGAAACATGATGAGAAGAGAATGGTTGCCCCAAACTACTGGAAATTTACTACATTACTGTCATATAAGCAAGAAGATCTGACAAGTTAGCTAAATGTCTTTTATTTAACTTAATCACACCTGCTGGTCAAATCCTCTCTATACTCAAAAACAATGAATAAATAAAAATCTTAAAAAAAAAAACAAAATGTTAGTCATGATAGCTAATGTTTGCCTGGGTATTGGCTACTGAGCAGTTTACCAGTATGATTTATTACGAGGGCTTTTTATGGGGGCTTTATTATGGGGACATTATTCCTGATCATTGGAGAAACTGGAGGCTAAACCTATCATCCTGACTTTTAGGAGGGGCTGCAGACTACAAAGATCAGACACATGGGATATGTGATTGAGCCCCAATAACATCTGGATACCAAAGGCTCAAGTGGGCTTTCTTGGCTAGCAACACTCTACGTTTTGTCACACATTTCGGCCAACAGGAGTTAACATTGTCCATGATTACATGGGGAGAAGGAAAGGCCATATTTGGACCCCTCCTGAAATCTGTTGTTTTTGTCTCTTCCTTTGGTGGATTGTAACATGTGCCTCCTCCCTATTTAAAAAACAAAAACAAAAACAAAAACAAAAAAACAAAAAACCTGCCACTATAAGTATAATAGTTTTCAGTAAATTCTGAGTATTTCTAACCAATTATTGAATATAAGGGTGGTTACAGGAACCCCAAATCTTGCGGTTGATGTCAGAAGTCAGGGCCATCTTGTGTGGAGACTCCGCCTTCAAATTTTATTTTGGCTAAACTTTTTATAACAGCTTCCATGACATCTTCCAAAAAGTCATGACTCATAGATTCTGGTTTCATTTGTCCCTGGAAATCCTTAGCTGTATTTTATCCTGTTGAGTACATTCAATAAATAAGCCATCAACTTCCTAAAAAAATATCATTGCTCTTTTACTCAGTTTCAGTTGACAAGGAAGTTAGACGGGGTTGCATGCTATTTTTTTCTTTTCTTGTATGTGTCCGCCAAGTCAAGGAAGTAAATGTATCTGTATAGAAATAAGTAAGTTATAGGCCAGCTGCTTTAACACATTTCCTCAACTCAGTAGAGAATTTAAAGATATCTGCTATATAGTCCTAAATTCTTGGCATTGGTAGCCAAGATGGCAACAACTGTTATTTCACAAATTCAAACAAATAAAAAAATATATTTTGAGTCTTCTGTATGACAAAATCTATGGGACTGGATGAACTGTTGGTCTTTAAAATGCTTTGACTTTCTATCCATTATGTTAAACTCTTCAGAATACAAGAAATCAATATTGTTTTTATTCACAAATGATCACTATCCTCGATAGCATTACTTCTCACTCTTTGCAATTTCCATATTATAAAATACTATAAATGATAATATTTATAAATATATTTTACTGTAATGGGAAATCATTACTCAAAGTAAAAAAATGTTCAAAATTACTGTTACTAATTACTATTCATAATCTTGTTAAGATGAAGAATTATATTGTGTTAGCTTTCACAAAATGTTTTTCATAAACAGATGTCCATTGCCTTGGGTTAACCTGTAATCTAAGAAGTATCTAACATTTGAATCATTTGTCTTCTTCTGTTTGCAAGCCAATGATAATTAAGTACAAATTAGTCATCTGGTGCCTAAAACATTTGACATTATGTAAAATATATCAGAATCAAAAGGAAAAAATGTAGCAACAATATGAAACATTAAATTTCAAAATATGTAAACTACTGAGGCTATGGTGAAAATCTTATCATCTCCCATACTTATGATATATAATTGTTAAATGGGATTATTACAAAATGACTTGAATTGTAGTCCTTTAGTGGTTATTAAAGGGACACCTCTGCCCTGAAAGTAAGAGAGAACCGAGAGCAGGAAAGAGTCCTCAGCACTTCTTGGTCCTGGACACATTATCCTCAGCCCATCAGTGCAGAAACTAAAGATGAATCAAACTGAAAACTAAATATGAAGTAAATAAAACATAGGTTTAAGAAAAAAGAATGAAGATAATCATTATACTTCTCATCACCGGGGCACTCCGAGAACATATACATTGTAGGAAGAGATATATATAGTAATTAAAAAGTCTTACATTCACTCAAAATATCATCCATTTGTCAAGGTTAAAAGAAAAAAGGAAATAGAATATTTGAGAATTCAGAAATGCTAAAACCAGTTATTTCTATTTAAATAAAAAAGGAAATGCAATTAGAATAATAAAATTATTATATATTATATAAATATAATTTAATAACCATAAATGATTCTGATGTTAATTATATGTTGAACATCTACATATGTTTTTTCCCATAATTTAATTCCAACAATACTTTCAGTTACATACAAATAATTCTCTTATTTTTTAAGTGAATAAAATTTCTTGTTAAGTTATTTCCAGCTGTTAGGCTCATACTGGTCATTAAAAAACAAATGCTCATGGATTGGAAGAAAGATTATTAAAATGTTGACACTACCTTAAGCAATGTATAGATTCAATGCATTTTTTTTCAAAATACCAATATAAATTCTTACAAAACTAGTGATTCTAAAATCCATATGGAACCACAAAAGACCCTGAATAAACAAAAGAACCTTGAATAAGATTTGAATAATAACAAAGTTGAAAGTTATCACAATCCTAAATTTCAAGATATACTACAAAGCTTTGGTAATCAAAACATTATGGTACTAGCACAAAATAGACACATAGATCAATGGAATAGGATAGAAAGCCCAGAAATAAGCCCACATTTATATGGCCAATTCAACTATGACAAAGAAGGAAAGAATATACAATGGGGAGTATTAAATGGTGAGTATACAATGAAGAACATTCAATAAATGCTATTGTGAAACTAGACAGCTACATGTAAAAGAATGAAACTGAATCACTTACCTACAGCATACAAAAAACATAAATAAATAAACTCAAGATAGATTAAAGACCTAACAGTGAGACCAGACACCATTACATCCCTAGAAGAAAAATAAACATAGGCAGTAATCTTATTTTATTTTTTTTTAATTTTTATTTATTTATGATAGTCACAGAGAGAGAGAGAGAGAGAGGCAGAGACACAGGCAGAGGGAGAAGCAGGCTCCATACACCGGGAGCCCGACGTGGGATTCGATCCCGGGTCTCCAGGATCACGCCCTGGGCCAAAGGCAGGCGCCAAACCACTGCGCCACCCAGGGATCCCTGACAGCAATCTTTTAAACATCAGCCTTAGAAACATTTTTCCCAATGGTCTCCTAAGGTAAAGAAAACAAAATTAAAAAATAAAATAAAATAAACTATTGAAACTATAGCAAAAAAAAAAAAAAAAAAAAAAAGATTTTACAGTGAAGGAAACCATCCACAAAATGAAAAGGCAACCTACTGAATAGGAGAAGATATTTGTAAATTATGTATCTGATAAGCAGTTAATATCCCGATACATAAAAAAAAAAAAAACATACAACTCAACATCAAACAAATAATCTAATTAAAAATAGGAAAATCAGAGGCACCTGATTGGTTTAGTCGGCTAAGCCTCTGTCTCTTGATGTCAGTTCAGGTCTTGATTTTGGGGTCCTGAGATCAATCCCCAGATTGGGCCCCATGCTGGTCATGGAAACTACTTTAAAAAAATGGGAAAATCTGAATAGATATTTCTCCAAAGAAGACATCTAGATGGCCAACAGACAATGAAAAGATGTTCAACATCACTAATCATTAGGGAGATGCAAATCAAAACTACAATGAAATATAACTTGTCAGAATGGCTAGAATCAAAAACACAAAAAATAGTAGTTTTGGCAAGGAGGTGGAGAAAAAAAGGAAGCTTCATGCTTGTTTTTGGGAATGTAAACTGGTGTACCCACTGTGGAAAACAGTATGAGGTTTCCTCAAAAATTAAAAATAGACATACCATATGACCCCGCAATTCTATTGGGTGTTTGCCAAATAAAGCAAAAAAAGTAATTCAAAAGCACATATGTATGTTTTTTCACCATTATTGACAATTGCCAAGACATGAAAGGAACCAGAAAGCAGTGGTAGATGAATAAAGATATGGTAAGTAATATAATGGAATATTACTCAGTTTAAAAAAATAATGAGATCTTGCCATTTGGAAGAACATGAATTGACCTAAAGAGTATTATGCAAAGTGAAATAAGTCAGACAGAGAAAGACAAATACCATATATCTTCCTTTATATGCAGAATCAAAAAAAATGAACAAGCAAACAGAAAACACGCTAACAAATCTATAAATTCAGAGACCTGGTGGTTGCCAAAAGGGAGGGCGTTGGGGAGGATGGGTAAGAAGGTGAAGGAAATTAAGAGGTATAAACCTGCAATAAAAATAAAAAAAGTCACATGGATGACAATTATAGCATAGGAAATATAGTTAAAATATTATAATAGCATTATACAGTAATAGATGGCAACTACACTAATAGTGAACATAGTGTAACATATGGAATCGTTGAGTCATTATATCATATACCTAAAACTAACATAGTATGTCAGCTATACTTTAATTAAAAAATACAGTAGATAATTGTCAGCAAATACATCAGTACTAAAGGAGCACAGGAGATTTTCATTGGACTATTGCTATAGCTATATACTTTCATGCAAGCAATTAAGCATAATAAATGACTAATTTTAGTGGATAGTAATATATGAATATAGGATCAAAATGCTAAAAATATAAATTTTAAGTAAGTATGGGAAATACATACTTAAAATTTGAAATCAGGATACACAAACTCTTTAAGGAAAATTTGAAATTGGAAGGGGAACAATTGTGAAATTCAAAAAGTAAAATGTTTCTAATGAATTGTAGTCATATCAAGAAATAAAACTTGGCAAATATAATGCCTTTGTAGAAGAGAATATTTGTTGTTTAATACTTATATATTAAAATATTTTTATTATTAGGAATCAGAATGAAATCATGAATAAATTCAGAGTAAAAAGTTCAATTTCAGAGTGAATTAAAGAGATAAGGATAATAGAACAAGACTGCACATGCTTCTACATCTACTATGAACATTATAATCCTTCTACACAACTCTGTAGCAGGAACTTCAAAAGAAGAAAAAAATCTGAATGTCTGTAAACATATTATACATGTTCATTATCTATTAATTGGTAAAATTCAAATTAAAATTTTCGTAAGTTAGCACTTCATATCCAATGGCTAAAAAAATATTTAAATCTAAAAATAATAAATGTTGTCAAGGAATTATAAATATCTGATTGGAGTATAAATATTGATAAACATTTTGTTAAGCAACTGTAGTTTTCTTGTGGGTTTATGCATTCTAATACTGTTATGGGTTCAATGTGCCTCCAGATTTCATATGTTGAAATCCTATCCCCAATTACCCTATTTAGAGAAAGGGTCTTTACAGACTTAATAAAGAAAGAATGAGGTCATAACAGTGTGTCCTTAATTCACATCCTATTGTATCCTTATAAGAAGGAAAATTTGGACACAGACACAGATAGAGGACAATGTAAAGAGACATGGGGAGAAGATAGTCATTTACAAGCCAAGGAGATGGGCCTAGAACATATGCTTCCCTCATAGCCCTCAGACAGAACCAAAGCTACCTATGCCTCATACTGGGGCTAATCTCTCTCCAGAATTTAGGGACAGTAACCTATGCTTTTTAAGCCACACAGTTTCTGGTATAGAAGCCCTAGAAAACTAATAAACAATTCCTCTCTAGGTATATTATGCAAAATCAGGAGTTGGTACATCGAGTCTATTGAAACAAATAGGTGCCCTTTTATCTACCATTTCCTATGGCTCATCTTCACAGTGACAAGATTGAGTAGTAGTAACAGATCATATAGCTGGCAAATCTGAGAATATTTACTATCTTGACTTTTACAGAAAAGTCTGACAATAGGAACATATGCAATATTTCAGTGTTCTAGAAACATCCAAAGAATTGTAATAACTCAAATGCTCACTGACAATAGAATGAATAAATTATAGTGTATATCCAGTGTCATATTCATAAATGATTAACAACTATGTCTACTCTCAAAGAAACATGTGTACAAAACTTCATTATGCATTTTATTGACATAAAGAGCACATATGTGTATATACATCACAATCTGAAATTAATAAAGTAGGATATATTTTATTATAATCATCATAGAGCCAATTGAATCTCACAGAATGCTTTCTTTCATTTTAACCATACTTAATTTTTTTAGTCACTTTGCAAACTTTGGTACAATCCATGAAAAAATAGTTCTTATATAAATGTTGGTGTTTTCATTTACACTAACAAGTCAGGTGAAACAACAATATAATGATAGAATTTCACTTATTCAATAAAAAGACATTCCATGTTTTGGGGTTAAAAGCGCAAATATTGTTAAAATGTCCATATTACCCAAAGCAATCTACAGATTTACTGTCATCTCTATCAAAATACCAACAGCATTTCTCATAGAACTAGAACAAACAATCCTAAAATTTGTATGGTACCACAAAAGACCCTGAATAGCCAAAGCAATCTTGAAAAAGAAAAGCAAAGCTGGGGGCCTCACAATCCCAGACTTCAAGCTGTATTACAAAGCTGTAGTAATCAAAAAAGTATGGTACTGACCCAAAAATAGACACATGGGCTCAATGGGACAGAATAGAAAACCTCAAAATAAACCCACAACTATATGGTCAATTAATATACAAAGAAGGCAAGAATATGCAATGGGGAAAAATTGTCTTTTCAATAAATAGTGTTGGTAAAACTGGACAGCAACATACAAAAGAGTGAAACTGGACCACTTTCCTTCATCATACACAAAAATGAACTCATAATGGACTAAAAAACTAAAAATAAGTCCTAAACCATAAAGTCCTAGGAGAGCATGAAGTCCTAGGAGGGTCTCTGACATGGCCTATAGCAACGTTTTTCTAGATATGTTTCCTAAGGCAAGGGAAATAAAAGCAAAAATAAGCTATTAGGACTATATAAAATAAAATATTTCTGCACAGCAAAGGAAAAAATCAACACAACCTAAGTCAATCTAGTGAAAGGGAGGAGATATTCACAAATGACATATCCTATAAAGGGGTAGTACCCAAAATATATAAGAACTTATACAACTCAACATCAAAACAATAGAAATAATCTAATTTTAAAATGGACAGAAGATATGAACACACATTTTTTTTAAGGAAAACATACAGCTGGTCAACAGACATGAAAAAACGCTAAGCATTGCTCATCATCAGAAAAAATGCAAATTAAAACTACAATGAGATATCACCTCACACCTGTCAAAATGGCCAAAATCAGAAACATAAGAAACAGCAAGTGTTAGCAAGGATGTGGAGGAAAAGGAACCCTCGTACACTGTTGCTGGGAGTGCCAACTGGTTAAGTCACTGAGGAAAACAGTATTATGTTTGTTCAAAAAGTTAAAAATAGGGATCCCTGGGTGGCGCAGCAGTTCGGCGCCTGCCTTTGGCCCAGGGCGCGATCCTGGAGACCCGGGATCGAATCCCACATCGGGCTCCCGGTGCATGGAACCTGCTTCTCCCTCTGCCTATGTCTCTGCCTCTCTCTCTCTCTCTCTCTCTGTGTGACTATCAAAAATAAATAAAAATTAAAAAAAACAAAAAACAAAAAAAAAGTTAAAAATAAAACTACCCTATAATCTAGTAATTACACTATTGGGTATTTACCCGCAAAATGCAAAAATGCTAATTCAAAGGGATGCATGCACACCTATGTTTATTGCAGCAATATTCACAATTGCCAAATTATATGTAAATCAAATTACTTATTAAATTTATTAAATTAAATATTTATTATTATTTAACAAATATTAAATATCATTAAATTAAATATTTGCACTTGCATCTGAAGAGTCCTGTCAATAGATGAATGGATGAAGTGATACATGCACACACACACACACACACACGCTACACACTACACACAATGGAATATTACTCAACCATAAAAATGAATGAAGTCTTGACATCTGCAATAGCATGGATGGAGCTGGAGAGTAAAATGCTAAGTGAAATAAGTCAGAGAAAGACAAATACCATATGATTTCACTAATATGTGGAATTTAAGAGACAAATGAACGAAGGAAAAAGAGAGAGCATGGGAAATAAACCAAGAAATTGACTCAAACATAGAGAACAAACTGCCAAATACCAAGGGGGGTGGTAAGGGAATGGGTGAAATAGGTGGTGGGGACTAAAGAGTATACTTACCACAATGAGCACTTAATAATACACAAACGAATTGAATCACTG
Organism: Canis lupus dingo; assembly: GCF_003254725.2. Taxonomy (NCBI): domain Eukaryota; kingdom Metazoa; phylum Chordata; class Mammalia; order Carnivora; family Canidae; genus Canis; species Canis lupus. The sequence goes on along the minus strand of NC_064279.1, from coordinate 3,595,129 downwards.
TATTGTGCACTTGAAACTAATATAATACTGTATGTTAACTATACTGGAATTAAAATTTGAAAACAAAGAACTTCACTCATTTATCAATGACACAAGTGGTTTTCTTACTGATATAGTGTTTCACAAACACTGGATATATATTTCCTCTTTTTTGTGCTATTCACAAAGTAATGGCTATTAACAATCTACTTCTTAGTTTAATCTGTACTATTTACATTTTATCCATCATTGTAAGTTGAAACAATTTACAGAACAATAAATCAAGCTCTGATTTGTAATACTCATCAATTTCCATGGTTTAGATATTGCCACCATGACCTATTTCAACTCTACACATGGATAAGAAATTTCTTAATATCTGTGATCCTAGAGATTCCATATTCTTCCACAAGCCTTTCCAATCAGTTAAAATTAACTGAACTCTTTTTTTTAATTAAAAGATTTTATTTATTTATTCATGAGAGACACAGAGAAAGAGGCAGAGACACAGGCGGAGGGAGAAGCAGGCTCCCTGTGGGGAGCCCAGTGTGGGACTCCATCCCACGGCCTGGGATCATGACCTGAGCCAAAGGAAGACTACTTAACCACTCAGGCGCCCCAAAATTAACCAAATTCCTAACCCTGTCTGGCTGCATCTGTCTCAAGTAAATAAGTGGCATGTCTATTTTCTTCCGGAAGGCCTTTGCTTTTTAGCTAGTTGGTTGGTCTTAGCTGTCTCTGATGGATTCACAAAAGCTCGCAGATGTGTAGATTGTCCTGTTTGCTACTGCTGTAGAGAGTGGGACTAATGTTCTTTCCAGCTTACTATATCCCCAACAGACACTGGAAATCTGGTTAATAGTTTTCCGTATTAAATTAAGTGTTCTGAGGCCTTGCAGCATCTCCACTCTGCTTCTAAAGATAATCTTTTTTTTTTTTTCCCCAGGTAACATAAGATAAATTTAATCAAGGCTAGATATTTTAACAGGAGAAGAGGAATAAATGGTCAGGTCATGGGGTTATTAATATAACTCCTCACCTTTTTCTATAAAAATGATTTCAAAATAGAATATGATACACTTATTTGTAAAATATTCAATTTCTCCTATCTTGTGAATAATTTAGAATGATAAATTATTTTATATGTGAATCTGTGAACATGTGTTATCAATAATGCAATTAGAACACCGGTTGGTGCTGAGGTGAGAGGAGAGACTACAGGGATGAAAACCACATAGCCTCTATTCTCCAGAAAATTGTATTAAATTTGATATGGTAATATTAATACATGTTCCTCCTAATAAGCCTCCTGAATACAAAGAATACCAATGTTGTAAATGTGCAATAATTTCATTTAAATACCCACATTTTAATTTATTACATACACAATTATGTTTTTGCATCTAATAGACTTAGTTTCATCTAATTACTACATTAAATTATCATCAAATTATGCCTGCCTCTCTATTGTAGAGTCTCAAATGCAAACATCTGCAGTATTGTTTTAATGCTACTTCATGCTATAATAAACATGTCAAAATGATATTGTCTTTTTTGCACACATACTCAGACTAGTATTTATTTCCAGTTGCTACTACATTTTAAATTTTTTTTTCATTACTGACACTATAATTAAAGTCATTTTTTTTCAAAGAAAGAGGATTAGAAGGCTTGTCAAAGAGTTACTTTTTGTTTGAAGTCTATTTCTTAATTTATTAATTATGTTTTGAAAATTCTGTTAACAAAATCTTGGGGGGACAAATTAGCCCCCTTGTTGCACCTTGGGTGGTAATGGACAGCTATAAATGTCATCTTTGATATTTCTCCAATCGAAGATTTTTAGTAATGGCAATATATCAAACCATCATCAAATCATCATGACTGAAAGGACTTCTATACCAATAGGATAATTCTCATATTTCATATGTGGTTTTGGAAGTTTCACTAAATTTAAGTAAATTGAACTTAAAATTTGTTATGCCTTTCAAAAATCAATTTTACTTCTAATTAGTAATATATGATACATAATAAATGTAACTCAAGACGTAATTGGAATAGAACCAATATAGAATGCATTAATGTCACATTGTAGAATCTGTATCTAGCTGTATTTTGGTTGGTTAGAAAGCAGCTTACATTTTGGGTCAGGTTAGAAGTCTTGCCTGTCTCTTGGTTAAGTTATTTTTGTTTTGATGCTACTGTAAATGGAATTCTCAATTTAATATCCCAATTGTTAGCTGCTTATATAAGGTCGATTCTGTTTTATTAGTGTTCTGAGACCCTGCTAAATCCATTAGTAAATTTCTTTAAGCATTTCTTTCATTGGACCCTACTGATTCTGACATCTTGTATTATCATTCAATTAGAAATATTTCTTCATTTCTCTTGTAAATTCTACTTTGATTCAAGGATTATTTAGAAGTGTGTTGTATCTTGAAGTTGTTTGATAGATTGTTCCATAAGTATCAATTTGGTCAAAGTAGCTAGTATTGTTTTCTGATCTTCTATACCTGGATATTTTCTTGCTCTATACACTGCTACACAGATTTTTTAAAGTACAAAAATGTGACCAAAACAACAACAACAACACTTTTTCCCATGAATTGAGAGTAGGTTACTAACACTGAAAAACTTTAGTGTGTAATTTTTAAAACCAAGAGCATTGTCCTATCTAATTACATTAAAACCATCAAGTTTAGATATCAATACTAATACATTAATGGCATCTAGTTCATAGCCTTCATTCCTATGTTTCCAAAAGTTAAAGCAAGAGAGAATATATATTTGTCCTATTTACCTAGTATAATGTTACATTTTATTTTAACAGGAAAATAGTTCAATTTAATACCATACATTACATTTGGTTGTCATAACTCTTAAGTCTTCTTCAATGTGGAACTTTTCTTTCCTTGACTTCCATAACTTTCACATTTTTGAATTGCTCTTTCATAAAACATCATTCTTTTTTTTTTGTAATTTGCCCTCATAGTTAGACATACTTGATTTTTTGCAATAGTAAATCTCCTCTACAGAAATAAAGCTTTGTTTTCCTCACACTTCTAAATAGGTTGTACCTTATTTTGTTCCGTTATTGTAATGATATTTTTTTCATTTTGTGATATTTTGTTGGTGGCCCTTCAAGAGCATATAAATACATGGTTTCTCCTCCAAATCTCACCCACTACTTCGAGCATCTGTTTGTGTTCATTGCCTAAATTTACTGGGTTTTTGTTGTTGTTGTTGTTGTTTTGTTTGTTTTTAGACAGGGGCTAGAGGAGGGGTGTCCGGAGAGAGAAAGAGAATCCTAAGCAGGCTGGGTGCCCAGCATGGTGCCTGAAGCAAGGCTGGATCTCACAACTCTTGAGATCATGACCTGAGCCAAAATCAAGTTTCAGATGCTTGATTGACTGAGCCACCAGGTACCTCAAATTAGTCTCTACTCTACTAGTTGCCATATGGTAATTTTCTAATTTATCATTTCTTCTGACTATGATCATCAGTTTCAAGGTGTCAAGAACTGTGAAGGTGCAGAGAGTGTTCTACACTTTTAACTAACAAGTTAGTCTGTCCCAGTTTCATAAAGATGCTGAAGACCTGGATCTCTGAGGATAAAGACGAAGGAAATGACTCATGGCAACAGCATTAGGGAAACTATCAGGATTGGTGCTGGTTCCCCAAAAAACAAATCCCATAAGGCCCCAGCCAGAAGGTCAGACAAAACCTACGCATACAATAGGCTGTATCAGAGGAGAGGCGCTTCAAGCACAGAGAACAGCAATCCTGTCTAATAAGCAGCTAGTTGGCCTGATCTTTGCTTTGGAGGGAGAGGATATCTTTATTATTTCAGATGATAAACAAACCTGCCCTCTGCTCCAGACAGTGACACTATCTCTATCTTTCAAATCATAGTCTGGAATAAAGTCAGGCATTGCCTTTTGCTCATAAAATATTCATACACATGAGAAACCCATAGGAACTTGTCTCCCAACCCAGCATGCCTTATCACCTTCGATCCATCACCTCCCCTGCAACAACAGAGGTGTGAACCTTGAAAAGCAGCAAAATATCCATGTGTATATATTTATCTTTGCCTCCTCCTCCGGCACAGTTTCAGATTAGTTCCACTAAATCGCCTCCTCTCAATATTCTCTGCAAAAAGCCTGCATTCTCTGTGTTCTCACTCAATTTCAAAAACTTTGCTGAAAAGCAGACTTTCTTTCAGGATTCTGTTTTGCAGTTGGCTGTATTCAAGGTTAAATAAACAAATGAATAAAACCTTCATATTATTCATCTTATTTTTAATTGATGTTATTAAAGGATGTTATTTACATTTTTCTTCATCATCTTTAACTGAAGTTTCTGTACTAACATTTACCCCTTTTGATAACATGTCTATAACAGAGTTATTCTTATTCTTTCTTTTGCTATTTATACACTAACCTTAGGTAATAAAGTAGCAAAAGCTATTGGTTGTCAACCTTAAAAAAAAAAAAAAATCCACTTACTTCCAAAGGAAAACAGGTGTAGTTATGCAGATGGTTAGATGGGTCCAGGCTTCATGTGTGCAATTTTTGGTCATCCCCAGTTTAAATTTAAAACATTTTTTTAGCTAGCACCTTGTTTTTTTCTCCTGTTGGGGGAATGAATATAAATGGAAAGATGGTTCATTCCACCCAATCTTGAAGATCAACAAAATATTCTAGGAGTTGATACAAGAATCTAGGTCTCTGATTGAATGTATAAAGTAAACCTCTTAAAAGCAAAATACACTGCAAATTATGTGCTGGGTACATAAGTGAAATGTCTTATGTACCCAGAATCTGCTGAAATTTTGTTTCATCGGCAAAGCCCTAACCCTAATACTACAAGGAGCCCTTTTTCTCATTCAATTACATGAACCACCAGAGCAAAAAAATATATATATTATGGTAAAAACTGAGAAGGCAGATATATATATATATATCTGGATGGATTTATAAAAAGTACTACTTTGCTTATTCATTTGATATCCCTCTATGGATGAGCTTTCTACTCAGTCCCAGATCAGGAACCTGAGAGAGTTGAAAATTTCACACAAATATCTTCTGAAATTGCAATTGTGTTTTGAAATGCGTTTCTATTGTATCACTTTACCTCTTCAGATAACAGATGTTTAGTCATTTAACTGAACGAATAACAACAATTTTATCTATGCTTTTTTAAGGCAAACATAGAAGTCCATTTCATAAATGTCACACAAACCCACCTCAGAGTGATGATCTGCTTGGTCAGCTTGTCTATTTTTAGATGGACACACATATCCTTAGTTGCACAAAGGACACTAAGTTGTATGCTCAGATCATGACAAAAGGGAAATAATTTTCTGGGTCAATATTTTTCATAAACTTACTAGAATTTTACATAAGATGTATCAAGGATAAACTGACAGAAAAAAGGCAGTTTTTGTGTTGTGACTATATCATTATGGCACATGCAAAAATATATTTTTATGATCTCTTCTTCAAAAAAATCCAACAAAGTTTTTCTTATATTTTAATAAATTTATATAGAAACTAAAAGTAATATATGGTTTTATTGGTTTAATTACAAAAATTAGGTATAGGGGTGCCTGGGTGGCTCAGCCTGTTAGGCGTGTGAATTCAGCTTCAGGTCATGATCCCAGGACCTTCAATGTGCTCTCAGCTCAGTGAGGAGTCTCCTTCTCCCTCTCCCTCTGCCCCATCTCCCTGTTTGTGCTCTCTCTCTCTCTCTCGTCTCAAATAAATAAAATCTTAAAAAAAAAAGCTTGGCTGGATGTGAGGATCAATCACTTGATCCCAAGAGACTAAGATTTTCCTCTTCAAATTAAAAAATATATATGTCTTGTGAGAAAGAAGAAAGAAGGGAAAATCAAGTATTATAATAAATCACATTCTTTCAGCAGTAAGTAAAGCTTCAGTCTTGACCAATGCTAAAGCAAGTTTCGGCCAACTTAAAATACAATCAGAAATGATCATGAATTTACTGAAAATGAAGAGTAAATGTTTATTGCTGACTCCTCATTTCTACTGAATTGATCGTTTGCTCCTTGCAGTAGAAAGCTGTTATGTGAAATACTCAGAACCGATATGTGAAACATTCCTAAAAATATAATTTCACAATCACCTCATTATATTCTTAGAGTGTCTTAAAGACATAAAATGAATATCAAAAAAAAAACAATGCTATGAAGAACACAAATGAATAACATCAAAGAAAAGGAAGATGATGTCAATAAACTCCAGTTGAAAAGTCCGTTTTGATCTGTATAATTAAGATGATGAGGGTCTTGAAAAAGATTCAACTCACAATATCCTGGAATTAAAAAGATACTGATATCCTATGAACTGTTTCCATATACTGAAAACTCATGCAATCATAAACCATACAATGTGTCTCCAAGGCATTGTCTCACTCACAGTACCCAATATATGAGGTATATTATACATCCAAAAATTTGCCACATTGTCTGTAAGAACTAAAATAATGTATTTAAAGTGTCTGCTACAGTAACTAGTATATGATTATGCAGAGACTAATCACTTCTAATACCTACGTAGTGGTTGCTTTGTGCTTGGCACCATCCGGGATAAAGGTACATTCATTTAATCCACTGAGCAAAACTATATGATGGCATTGTTATCATTTGCTCTATTATGCATGAGGTAATTGAGAGTCACAGCACTAAGTAGCCTGCCAAAACTATGAATCACAAAGATATTCCAGTCTAGAGCTGGGATTCAAAGCTATTTAATCAAAAGCCAAAGTCCATAAAATAGTAATAGGAAAATAAAATAATGTGATGCCAAACAAACTCATTCCTGCCACTATCCTTCCAGAAGATGTGGTTTACACTGTAAGTCTTGAACACAATCACTGCAGTCACTGTGTATGGGGATGAGAAACAGGATTTAATTCCTTCTTACATTCAGACTACTAAGAAATATATAAGCATTTGCATACTAATTCAGCCTCTTGACCTCTAAAAAAAAAAACAATAAAATAGAATACTTAACTTAAATCTGCATGTTTCTGTGACATTTAAGTTTTTAAAAAATAAATAATCAAGCATAAATGCCTAAGTTATTTTTTCTTCTATTTTGCTCATAGACTTATGAATATTCTTATCTCCCCAGCTTCCTATTTTATAGTTTGATCTTTATAACCACATACGATTTAGTTAACATTAATCATTTCTAAGGTAATTTACTTTAAAAATGCTAGTTCTTGAAATGATTTTAGATTTTGTTTACCGATGTGCTTGTTAGTATACATTTGTGTACATAATTCTGAAGTCTAAAAATACAAAAATGTAAATACGTGTGTTTCAAAGTTTAATTCACACCAAGTAAAATTGCTGAAAAAATAATTGCATTCATCTCAGTCCAAATTTTAACTAGGGATTTTTTCTTTCAATTTTTGCACATATAATAAAGCAGCTAAATGTTCATGATACTATAGTAACTGGTTGAAAGTATTGTTCAAGAGAATCATTCAGTAAGCTTTACTCAGTAAATCAATTTCTGCTACTCCTTAGATCAGATAACGCTACTAGAGTTGCCCATTTGTGCAACAGAGACCTAAACTGACTAAATCTGACATTTTAATGGGATTTGGAAGATCTCTGTAGAAGGACTTTATTTCAACATGAATCAGAAATTAAAGGAAGTTCTAAGATAAAAGTATGTTTCAATTACATAGGGAAAAAATTATTTCCAAATGGTTCAGTGATTCCCTGAAAGTACTGTTCTTCATCTACAACATTTGCATATACCACTTAAGATAAAAGCACCTTGCTTTAATAAATGTTAAAACGATATTTTCTAGTAATGTGTTTCATGGAAAATTAGTTTTTCCAGTGACATGTTCCAAGAGGAAACCATTTTATACTTAACTTTTCGGAATATTGACTATTTTCCTCTTTGGAATTGACAATGCATAAAACATAATATGTCATCTTAAAAATGTCACATATCCCTCAAAAATCTATTTTTAAGCTTGAAATTCTCAAGTTTGACATTTAAAAATTTGTTTCATGATAATGTGGAAGAAAATTTGCAAGATGGGAATTGACTAAGTATTTTGCTTTCAAATTTAAAGACGTAGACGCATTAGAATAAATTCCAGGAACTGTTGTAGCAGTTAACAGAATTCAGGATCAAGTGATCTTAATGATTCAAATAGAAATGAAGTCTATTTGTTAGATCTTATTTAGAGAGTTCTCGTATTTATGCCTATTAAATCTACATTATTGAAAACAATTATCATCAATTAGTTCAAAGTACAGCCTTTAATTCTTTATACATCTGCTAGGAACCTACTTTGGCAACATATATTGCTAAGTGTAATTGTTAATTGAGTGACTAAATGAGTGAATAAATGAGTGATCATACTCTCAAGAGGCTTAAAATCTGTGGGGAAAGCAAATATTTAAAACCAATTACTATTGCCAGGAAAAATCACATATTTAGTGATAGAATACTAAATTTTGTATAGTAAACCAATGTGTGTGTGTGTGTGTGTGTTAAGTGTAATTCCTAATCAGCTTGTCCATCATATAAAGAATATGCCTGACCTATTGGGCATAGCATACAAGTGCTCAACACACACAAAAAAAATTTTTTAATCTAGAGTTTTAAGCAACATTCTACTGGAAAATTGGACCATTCTGAACCAATGGAGAATGAGATGATGATGAGATGATGAGGATACAAGAATATAGGAGAGGAGTGCCTGGGTGGCTCAATTTATTGAGTGTCCTACTCTTGATTCTGGTTCAGGTCATGATCTCAGGAATGTGAGATCAAGTCCTGTGAGCGGCTAGCACTCAGCGTGGAGTCTGCTTGCCCCTCTCCTACCCCTCTGCATTCTATCTAAAATAAATAAATAAAAATTTTAAAATGTAGAAAAAACAAACAATATAATGTCCCTGTAGATGCCAAATGCTGAGCTGAGGCAGGATGATCAGCAGAAGAAAAGCAGAGGAAAGTCTGAATATTTACCTCAAAAAAAGGATCATTAAAAAACAAAACAAAATTAAGATACAATTAATTGGAAATTAACTATTCTCATAGCCGACATCATGGGACAGAGATTCATGGCAAAGACAAAAAGTTATAGAAATTGAGAAGCATAAGCACTATTGAGAAGCATAGAATACAGTACTATGATACACATTTTAAAAATGGACTGTTTTTAGAGCAGTTTTATGTTTACAGAAAAACTGAACAAAAAGTACAGATAGTTCCCATATTGCCCCCTCACCACCACCCCAAACAAAACAGTTACTTCTATTAACATCTGGCAGTAGTATGGTACATTAGTTAACAGATGAAAAACCAAAACTGATAAATATATCATTTATCAGAAAATTAACTAAATTTTCTACTTTACATCAGAGTTCACTCTTTTTATATATTCTATGGGTTTTGACAAATGAATCCACTATTATCGTATCATATAGAATACTTTCGCTGCTTTAAACATGCCCTGTTTTCCACCATTTCAGCTCTCCCTCTATCTCCCCAGTCCCCGACGGTCATGGGTCCTCTGTCTCCCTGATTTGCCTTTTTTCAGAAATCCTTTAGTTAGAATCCTAAAGAATGTAGCCTTTCTTCTTTCACTTAGCAATAGGCATTTACGTTTCCTTCATGTCTTTTCAGAGCTTGATAGCTCGCTTATTTTATTACTGAATAATATTCATTGTATGAAATACCATAGTCTGTCTATGTACCTATCAAAGAATTACCTCTATGGTTTCCAAGTCGAGATAATCATGAAAAGGCTACTATAAACATCTGTGTGCAGATTTTTGTGTGGAAGTAAGTTTTCAATTCATTGGAGAGTACAACTGCTGGATCATACGGTTAAACTATGTTTATTTTCATAAGGAATTGCCAAACTATCTTCCCAGTTGGCTGCACTTTTTCTATTCCCACCAGCAAAGAATTGGAGTTTGTCTCCACATTATTCTTAGCATTTGTTGTTGTGTTTTCGATATTTAGCATTCTAATAATTTTGCAGTGGTATCACATGGATGTTTTAACTTGCAATTCCTTGATGACATATGATATTAAGCATCTTTTCATTTCTGTAGTTCTCATCTGAATATCTGCTTTGATGAGGTCCAGATCTGTTATTTTTCAAATCCGGTTTGTTAGACACTGAATGTTTGTGTCCTCTTAAAAATTCTGGGTTGAAACTTTTTTTTTTTTTTTAATTTTGACAGAGACAATGAGAATGAGTATGAGAGCACAAGTGGGGGAGCAGCAGAGAGAGAAGGAGAAGCAGACTCCCCTGCTGAGCAGGGAGCTCAATGTGGAGCTGGAGCCCAGGACCTTGGGACCATAATTTAATCAGGGGTTTAACTAACTGAGCCACCCAGGAACTCCTCCCACTTTTTTTTTTCTTTTTTTAAGATTTTATTTATTTGAAAGAGAGTGTGTTGAAACCCTTTTCTTTGTGGGAGGTCTTTTATATTTCAGCTTATTCATTTAATTTTTTAAAACACTACTATAGTTAAATATTTAAAAAAATAACAAGTAGTGAGCATATTATGACTATAGACCTATACTCACTACTGCATATAAAATGTGAGCAGAGTTATTCAGTAGCCCCCATTAAGAAGTCTGACAATGAACAGCACCCCTAGCATGATGCTAATCATCCTCATATGCTTCTCCATTGCAATGGCAGTCTTTCCTGATTTGAGTCAAGATGATGGTATTAGAAAGTGGGGCCTTGGGAAAGTTACTAGAATTTAATGAGGTTTAAGGGTGGAGTCCTGATGAATGAACTTAGCTCCCTTCAAAGAATCATGAGAAGAGCTTGTTTCTGCTACTCTTCTCTCCTCAGAGAGAATCTACTTTCTGGAATTTGGAAGAGGTCTCTCTCCCAAGAACCCCACCATCACAGGCACACTGATCTCAGACTTCTGCCCTCCAGAAAGGTAAGAAATAAATTTCTGTACTTTACAAGACAACCAATTTATGGTATTTTGTTATAGCCATCTGAGTTCATACGGGATTTTTTTTTCCTTGAGTTTTAAAGACTTTTTGTATATTTTGGATAGCAGTCCTTTATCAGATATGTTTTGCAAAATTTCTCTCCCAGTGTATTGTCTTTTTGTTTTCTCGACAAGTCTTTTGCAAAATGGAGGCTTTACTTTTAATGAAATCCAACTTTTTTTTCTTCCATGGACCATGCTGAAATTTTAAATGATAAAAGCAAAATTTTATAGGAGAACAGATTTGAACTGATGTTTGACCTGGTAACTTTTCAAAAAGATATGTGGCATTAAATTAATATATAGATTAGAGCATTTAGATAGATATTTAAAAATAATCAAAGACATAAAAACAGAATCCTGAAAATTTCCTTTCTGTTTTATTATATTATTGGAAGACTGAAAGCCCAGAAGCATAGTAAGAAAGGGGAGAGATTATAAAAAGACTTTTAATGCTAAAAATGGTCTTGTAGAGAGTACTGTGTGTCAGGCACAAGCTAATGTAAATTAAACTTGCTTTGAATACATAGTCCAGTCTATGAATATAGTCACAATCTTTTGCCATCCAGATAAATTTATTTGGACAGTATAAGTAGTGTGGAAGTAGTGATTATTTTTAAATAAGCAGAGATTGGGATGATATTCTTTTTGTATACTTAGAAAAAAAAAGGTGACTAAAGAATGAATTTGAGAGAGAAATGATGAAAACCAGTGACTACTTTTGACATGACTTACGTGAGAGATAATGAAGTAATCACAAGGAACTCAACTTTCATCATGGAAGAAATCAAAGATATGAAAACATCATAGTGGTATGATGGGTTTTTGAGGATAAGAGCATCAAATCTTAGTTTTGTAATGTTTTTCCATGTGCAGTTCCTTTCTCCATCACAGGTTTACTAATCTCAAATGGTCAGTGCAAGAGAACAATAGACCTCACAGTTCCCAGATACAGGTCCACTTAGAAGTTTGTTTGTTTTTAAGATTTTTTTATTTATTCATGAGAGACACAGAGAGAGGGAGAGAGAGAGAGCGAGAGAGAGAGAGAGAGAGGCAGAGACACAGGCAGAGGGAGAAGCAGGCTCCGTGCAGGGAGCATGACGTGAGACTCATGCCAGGTCTCCAGGATCAGGCCCTGGGCTGAAGGCGGCCCTAAACCACTGAGCCACCCAAGCTGCCCTCCACTTGGGAAGTTTTATTGAACATTTTAGCCATCTGAGTTTGAAGTTTCTTCTTTGATTTAGCACAAATGGGATAAACTTTGGAATGTGAGCTATTTAAACTTTGTTTTTTACTTGCTTGGTAGTTATTTCTAAAAAGCTCAGGGTTTCAAAATGAGGCATTATTAAGATAGAAGCAAACAAATGTAGTATGGGAAAGGCAATTATTTGTGTTATCTCCAGTGAATCTATATTTAGTAACTGGAATGACTGTGATACAATGCCAGGACTATGAAAAAGATGGCCAGGTTTGCTAGGATATATAGAGGTTATGGTTTCTAGAGTTTATCATTGAAAAGCTGGTATTACATACTGAAAAATTGCAGCGATTAGTTATCAATTTAGGCTTTTGGCTGGAAAGACATTAGACTTAGGAATGTAAAATAGAGATTTAAATCATTGTTACTTAAAATAAAAGTTCATAACATAATCTAGAGTAGAAATTTGAAATGAAAATGTTTTTGAAACTAGAAACATGTTGAATGCTTATATTTACAGAAAATATGGAAATTATGACTTCTTAGGGATCAAGAAAAAGATCAAAATGTATGCTGACCTTACCAAATACTTCATATAGTTTATGTTGTCTAAGAAAGGATAGATGTTTGATTAGAATAATTTGAAGATGTGCTGGTGATGCTTTAAGTTAATAATTTTAGTAAAAATGTTATGTTGTGGGCTACATTGCAGGAAAATATTATGAGTCATGAGAGTCATTAGAAAATGAATTTTGGATATTATTTCATCTTCACAGAAACATATCCACTAGTTCTACTTTGAAAAATAGAATACTGACTTCTCCAGTATTTCAATTGACACAACTATTGCCAAGAAATGACAAGCTTTTTAGAAGTGAAAACCTACAGGGAACAGATTGTTTTAAAAACTAAATGGCATTACATACAGAATGTTCTAACTCACCCTTTTTTTTGTATTCATGTGAACAAGATACCACATTTCACTTAAGAATTATTACAGTTTGGCAGAGATTACTTCTATTTTTCATCCCTTAAATGTGATGTGATATTTGTATAAATATTACTATGGGATTCTATTCTAATAGCTTAAGGATCACTGCAGAATATAACTATATGGCAAAAGAAAAATGGATCATTATGATAATTGTAAAGAATTATGGGGAATTGACTTGTTTGCAGTTGTTAGTGAAGTTAGTGCCCTTGACTGACGCATGCAAGAGAAACCTATACATAAGGATTATTGACTTTTTTGTTCATATAATTAGGTGAATCACTTTTATTTCATTTGCTTCTTCTATTAACACAATATAATAGTAGGTTTGTTGTTAACAAAGAACTACCTTTCAAAAATTCTTATAGTTCTGATTAATCTACCAGTTAGAGAAATTTTTTATATTATTTTCTAAGTTGTACACCTGAAACTCATATTGTACTGTATATTAACTGGAATTTTTAAAAAACTTAAAAAAAATAGAGCATTTAGAGTCCCCTCTCCCCCCGCCAAATATTTTCCACTGGCCACCTTCTTGTGCCTTAATATTTATCAGTGCCCTTCAGCAATTTATTTTACAACAAACTATAGAATATATCAATATTTCAAGTTATGAATTTTTTTTAGTAAAGGAAAAAAAGGCACATCTGAATAATACCTATTCCGTTATGCTTCTTCCTCTGAAAATTTTTGGCATAATTTCTTTTACATAGCTGGCTGTTTATATATCATTTCCTAAATACAGTTTTTCCTATATCTCTTGGGGACACTTTATTACAAATGATGAAATGGTTGTTATTGAACTATCAAGATATACATACTAGCTAAAAATAATCAAAGCATGATTTTACCATTTTCACATTAAGTTTATATGACAGCTCTTTAAAATAGCAGTTATCCCTAATTTGGGAATGATAAATAGCTTTTAAAGATGTTGCTACCATCTAACAATTCCTTTCCTGAAAAATAATCTCCACCTTTTCAAAAGTAAAATTAATAAAAAATCAATAAAATAATTAATGATGAAGTACTTTAGTATTTAGGGACTTTCCTTTCTGATGGTAGTATTTACCCTTGTGAGCAGATGATATCAATATTGTAATAATTTCTTAAGTTTTTTTGTAAACAATAAAAACTTTAGTTTTAACAATTTTTAAAAGGCTAAAAAATTCATAGCTTGGTAAAAAATAAGAAAGGAAGTTTGCTATGGTCTAGAAACAGTGGTGGGTAGCTGTTGAAGTTCTGAAGCTCAAAGCATAAAACAAAAGTGCCAAGACTTAGATAAACAAAACTTACAATGTATCTAGTGATAGAAATGAGTTTTCAAATAATAAAAGTTATATAGAAAGCAAATTTTCTAAAAGGCATCAATAAAAGACAGTAAAAAAGGTTCATAGATAGGAAAGTTTATCATTATTCATAAATTAATCAATAAAGGTGAAGTAAATCCAATAAAAATCAGTTTTTGTTGCTGAATTGTAAAAGTGTAAAATTCATATGGAAGAGGATATAAATGCCAGAGAATAAATAAGTCAAGGTATGTAGATTCCTTAGCATCAATCAATCTAGAATATAAAGCAGAGATAATGAAACTAATTAGATAAGAATAGAGAAACAATATATCAGGATACCAATGGATATACAAATTCATTTATACATAGATAGAAACAAGGAAAGAGATTTCCCAACCAAGTAGGTTGTAAAAAGCTACAGGAGAAGATTATTCCTGCTGTAACAATAAACAAAGTTAAATAATCTCTGAAAGCATAATTCACCATGGAGCCCAACAGAGTTGAGATTGTACAACTAGTTGTACTAAATCCCAGCAGAATATCCTGTGACAACATTCTATGATGGAGATGGGATACACCTACAGCTTCTTTTTAATTTTTTTATTTTATTTTATTTTTATTTAATTTATTTGTTTAAGAGAGAGAGAGGAGCAGGGGAGGGGCAAAGGGAGAAGGAGATAGAATCTTGAGCAGACTTCACATTGTGTATAGAGCCCAACGTGGGACTTGTTCCCACAATCCAGAGATCATGACCTGAGCTGAAATCAGGAGTCAGATTATTAACCAACTGAGCTACCCAGATGCCCTTCATTGCTTCTCTTTTGATAGAACATAGGAGGAAGAGGTAATGACTGAAAACTGGGTGAAGAAATCAGCTGAACTGCTGAAAATGTCTTAAAGGCTAAATGCTTATTAGCATGACAACTGAGAATAAATGGAATCCTTAAAACATAGGGAAAGTCCAAATTCATCAACAGCTATTACCCATAGCTCTTAACTGGGTGCTGAATAGGAAGACTGAGAATAGAGCTGGAGACTCAAGAGACTGGCTTCAGAAAAAGAACAAACCACTAGCCAGACCCTTGTCAAATGTGAAGCAAAAATATAAAGCTACCCATGGAGGGACAGAAAATACTATTGTACCCCATTCAAGAGCTAAAGGTCACAAATACATATGACAATGGTCTAATATAGCATGAATCAAAGTCTCAAAGGAGAAAAAAATAGGAAATAATAGAAGAGATAATGACCAAGATTTGTCCAAAATTAAGGAAAGATGACAAACCACAAACTCAAGTACCTCAGCTATCCACAAGAGAAAGAAAAACAAACAGAAACTCTAACACTCAAAAAAAAATGCAGTCACAGGAAAGAAAAAAATGGATACCTAAAAATGGTAGAAATGCAAATAGACTTATTAGAAATATGTAAGCCAGGGGGCACCTGAGACCTGAGCGGTTCAGTCTATTAAGTGTCCAACCCTTGATCTCAGCTCAGGTCTTGATCTCAAGGTTGTGAGTTCAAGCTTTGCATTGGGCTCCATGTTGGAGGTGGAGCCTACTAAAAAGAAAAGAAAAAAAAAAAAAAAAAGAGTAAGCCAGTAAAACATGAAGTGACATCATTAAAGCACTGATGAGAAAAAAAAAAAAAAAAAAAAAAAAAAGTTGGCCCAGAAACCTCTATCTAGCAAAGGTATATTTTAAAATATAGAAATGAAATAAAGGTATTTTCAGACAAATGAAGGTGAAAGAATTTATTGATAGTAGACCAACAGTACATTCAAAAATAAAGAGTTCAATAGTCAAAAGATGCTGCCAAATAGAAATTTAAATCAACTCAAAGAAATGAAGGTTACACATGGTAAGATTTATAGTAAACAAAACATTTTTCTTACTATTTTTTTTCTTTTAAGAGATAGTTGTCCCAAGGAAAAATTGTAACAATATAGAATGTGGTCACTATCTATGAGGCAGAAGTATAAATGATGGAAGGGAAGAAACTGAAGTATCATATGTAGGATTCTCAAATGAGACACTAAGTGCCATATTATTGAGGTATATTGTGATGAGCAGAAAATGTTAATTGTATATCCTAGAAAATTAGTAAAAAATAAATTAGCATAATCAGTAAAACAAGAGGTTAAAATGAGGAAAAATCTCAATCCCCAAATAATAAGGAAGTAAGTAAACAAGGAATAATGGGGGAAGAAAATAGAAAGGTAAGAGACTGAAATCCAACCAAACCAATAATTATAATAAACAAATATTAGAAAAAACATAGCTGAAGCAGAGGTTGTCAAAATGGATCGAAAAGCAACAATCACTATAAACTCTAGACATAAAGACAGAGGTCAGAAGTTAAAGGATGGAAATAGATGTAGCACCTGGACACTACGCATAAGAGAGCTTGAGAAGATATTTTACTATCACATAAAATAACTTTAGATCAGAGAATCTTCACATGGATATAAATAGAAAGTTCATAAAGTTTGTACATGATAAATACATTAAAAAGATATACAAATCTTAAATATTATGTGATGAACAGATATTTATAACACATAAAGCCAAACTGACAGACTTATTTAAACAGATATAGAGAAGTTTACAAATATATCTGGTTACCTTATCTTTCTTCTTGCAGTAATTTACAAAAAAAAGCAAAAAAAAAAAATTGAAAAATACAGAACACTGTCAACGAAATGAATATAATTGATATTTATAGAAGATTGTTAAACTCCAAGTTTATTTAAATATTATTTGGGTTGTTTTTGCTCTTCTACACGGCATAATATGGGCATTCTTGTATATCTCTTTACATAAGCCTACATATAAATATATAATTTTATTAAGGATTTTATTTATTTATTCATGAGAGACACACAGAGAGAGAGGCAGAGACACAGGCAGAGAGAGAAGCAGGCTCCCCGCAGGAAGCCTGATGCAGGACTTGATCCCGGGACCCCAGGATCATGCCCTGGGCCAAAGGCAGACACTCAACCGCTGAGCCACCCAGGCGTCCCTAAATATATAATTTCAGATAGAGGATTGCCAAAATCAACTGGTATGCATAATTCAAATGTAAAATATTTTACCAGATTATAGCACAGCAACATTAAATTCTAACTTTAATTTTATTTAATTCACCCAGTCCATCTCCTCTAGGAATTGTTAAAATATTCCCTCATTTATTGCCCTGTTTCTGACCTTCTTTTCCTTAGTCTATGATTGGTTGTATTAAGCAGGACTGCAGTGGAGCATCCACTTGTATCTTAAATAGTATAAAAATAATTGCAGTTCTGCTTTCTTGTGTGTTTTCACAGAGCTGAAATATGCAACCCAGAGTCCTTGTCTCAATAGTTTTTCTGGGCATTCTTCAATATGCTGGGTTTCAGATGATTTTTACAATATAATGACTCATTCATGTTTCTGAAGTTCTCAATTATATCTTTATGAAGTCCACTGGCCCCCACATGTTTTGCACAATCCCCTCTCTGGCCTTCCCAAATGGTAGTCTGCTGGGTCAGAACAACTTCTATGGTATTATAGAACTTAATGACTGCAATATGATTAAAATCAGTTCCTTAGCTTCAGCATGCTAAAATTGATATTTTAGCCATTTCATGCTTGCAATTCTTTGTTTATGCAATAAATAAAAAGAAATATAAAAGTATTCCCTCCTTCAACGTTTTCAATCATCTATTATGAGAGAACTACTGTTCAGAAAGTATTAGCTCTCATGGAACGAACTGGGGGCTTATATTCTAACAGTATTTTACTAGGAGATACTAGTCATTGAATAAAAATTATCTTCGCACATTCTAAGAGCAGAAATTTAATTTTAGGGGCAAATATATTTGCTTTCTTTAAGGTTTAGATACACAAATACATTTTAATATGAGAACATAGAAAAACATTCTAAATGTGATAACAAAATGATGGTAAAGGAATGTCATTGAATGGAATAAAAATGAAGGTTTCTTGTTTTAATTAGACCTCAATCGTTTGCCCACTATAGAGTCTATTAAAGATTTTTTTCCCATAATTTCTCCAATTCTTGTACATAATAAGGCTATTATGGTGAGTTTAGAAGTTGCTAAAAAAAATAATGCCTCAGTTCTCATTAAGATTGATACTTAGCCTTTACAACTTCACTTACTGAATGTTAAATCTTCAAGATGAATCATGTATTTGACATTTATGATTTCAGAAATATTAGCAGAAAATTGATATAATACCGATAGTAATCATGACATTAAATTATATTTATATGCTTTGTTCATTCCAAATCTCTAAACATTTTATAAAAATAGAAACTTTTTTTCAACTGGAACAGCATAATAAATTTTCAAATTATACAATGCAAAGTATTAGCAAAAAAAAAAACATTGTGAATCTCTTAAAATCAATTCATTAGAAGCAAAATTTTTTATGTTATCACATTGAAACTTCACAAAGTTGAGCAAAATGAGACTCTGCCCTCACAATGTTCAAAAGTAGTCCTAGGAGATGGGTATTAATAGCCTTTCTTTTCTGATTAGAAAAATGATAGAAGATTGTATTTTTCCTCAAAATTGTACAGTTAATAAATGGAAGAAAAAAAAAAAAAAAAAAAAAAATAAATGGAAGAGCTTGGATTCAAACCCAGTCTTCACACATTTTCAAATAATTCCTTCATAATCTTCAAATATCAGACCACCACAAACTCTCCAGTCATGGAAGAATTTAAACATCTGAGAAATTTTATTAACAAAATAAACTTTGTGTTGTCCAATTTCCCTATGGAAATTTTTTTCTGATTCTTCTGCATATTCTAATAAGTAGAGATAAAGCCAGAGTATTAATACTATATATTACTCTTTCTATCACACTGCTATACAGTGTATGGATTTCACATATTTCTCAAAAAATTGTGTTGTTAGAGATATAGTTGTACAATTGTACAATTACATATTAAAGAAGTCCTACAGTATGATTTTTCATATTTTTCTACAAAATAATATCAACTAAATTAAATATACAGATAAGAACTCTAAATTTTAATTTGGTCTTAGAATTCTGACATGTTGACATAGCAAGGAGTCTTCAGAGACTATGTTTTAATGAAATGGCTGTCACCAAAGTTAATGATGGTGCACATCTTACAGGGTATTCTTAACTGTAGAAGTCTAATTAATTAACAATGAAAACATAGATATTAAATTATGTATTTTGATGCATACAGGATAGACTCCATATGTCTTATATGCAGATATACATATATAGCTGTAATACATACTTACATCTCACCAACATAACCTAAACGTACTTTTTTAGTCCAATCTATCTGGGGGGGAAGGGTATGTGCATACATACATATGTGACTTTTTTGTAGAGAAATGTATTTTCTCAAGGAAAATATTACTAAACTAGATGTAAGGAGTCCTACATTTAGTTTGTGTTTATTCTGCTACTAATTACCTGTGCAATTATAGAAAACTTATTCTCTTCAAGACTCAGCTTCTATGTGTGGACAATGAAAAAAATTGAGCTATGATATCCAATGATATTTTACATTTTAGTTAATCTGTTTTGCCTATATTATTGTGTTCCTTTTCATTATTTACATGAATTACATACGTATAGGTAACTGCTATAATATACATAAAAACATAGTAGAAAAAATAAAAGTGAAAGTAATCCCTATCAAAATACCAATAGTATTTTTTACAGAACAAATGATCCTAAAAATTTTACAGAACCCCAAAGGACTCTTCAATAGCCAAAGCAATTTTGAGAAAGAGCTGGAGGTATCATAAGCCTAGATCTCAAGATCGACTACAAAGCTATAATAAAAACAGCATAGTATTGACACACACACACACACAAAAGAGACACAAACTTACACTTATATGGCCAAATAATCTATGACGAGAAGGCAAGAACCTGCAAGGGGGAAAAAAAAAAAGAAAGAACATGCAAGGGGAAAGATGGTCTCTTCAATAGCTGGGAAAACTAAACAGCTACATGCAAAATTATGAAGCCAAACTATTTTTCCAACACCATATACAAAAATAAATTCAAAATGAATTAAAGACCTAAATCTGAGAACTGAAACCATAAACCCCCAGGAGAAAATCACTTGGACATTGACTTTAGCAACATTTTTCTAGATAGGGCTCCTCAGGCAAGGGAAACAAAGCAAAAATATACTATTGAGGACTATACCAAAATAAAAAGCTTTTGCATAGGAAAGGAAAACATCAACAAAACAAAAAGGCAACCTATTGAATGGGAGAAGATATTTGGAGATGATGTATTTCATAAGGGATTAATGTCTAAAATATATAAAAAATTTTACAACTAAACACCAAAAAAGCATCCACAATAGTCCAATTAGAAAAGGGTAGAAAACACATACATGAAATGTTCAAAATCACTCATCATCAGGGATATATTTTTGCCCAATGTTTTATTTTAATTGCATAATTAGTTCAATATAATATTTTTTATAAATTTATTTTTACTTGTGTTCAATTTGCCAACATATAGAATAACATCCAGTGTTCATCCCGTCAATATAATATTTTTAAATCAATCAATGCTTGTCTAGATTTACCTATATATTTACCATTGTTCTTATTAACCATTATATCTCACTCCCTCTTCTTGTTATTTTGGTAAAAGTTTATCAGTGGTAAATTTCCTCAGGTTTTTTTTTTTTTTCTTCAAAATAAATTTAACTTATCCTTATTCTTCACTGACTTTGAACACTGCACAGATTCTAGTTTAACATATTTCTCTCAACAAGCTGGTTATCTATTATGTTTGTCCTATAATTGCTTCACAGAAATATTCTTTCAATGTAATCATTCTAGTTTTCTCAATTTTTAAGAATTCCTCTAGTGTTGTGCATATCTACTTATAATGTTTGTGTAAATTTACATTACATTTCTCAAAATAAGAGTTTATGTGTTTTACAAATTTTGGAAAAATAAGTTATCTTTATTTCTTTGACTATTGCTTCCTTTTCATATTTGTTCTTTCATTCTGGAACTATTCTCAAATATATATTGGATCTTAAAATTTTCTACTAACTTTTCCTTATTCATGTGTTTCTTCCCTCCACATGCTCATGCCCTCCTAAAAGCTTAATTAGAAGGATTTATTTTTATTCTACCTCTTAAAAAAATTGGACAGATTTGGAAACTATATATTTCATACATCTTCATTTCTCGTTATCCTTGATTTTTAAATAAGTGTATTAAAATATACATTTCAATCATTTCTGGAGTTAGTATTCTCTATTTCCTTATATTTTATAATACAAAATTATCTATTTTTATTTTTTATTTTACTTTTTTAAAAGATTTTATTCATTTATTCATGAGGGATACAGAGAGAGAGAGAAGCAGAGACACAGGCAATGGGAGAAGCAGGCCCCATGCAGGGAGCCCAATGTGAGACTCGATCCCGGAACTCCAGGCTCACAGCCTGGGCCAAAGGCAGGTGCTAAATCACTGAACCACCCAGAGATCCCCCCAAATTATTTATTTTTAGTTTGCCATTTATGACAATAATTAAGAAAATTTGGAAAAGAATGAAATATAATTAAACACAAATGGTAAAGTTATATCAGCAAAATTGCTAGGGCTTGATTGTAACTTTCACTCCTTTTCTTAAATTCCTGTTTTGTTGGACTGGAATATATACTAGTGATATCCATAATGTAAGAAAATATTTGCAACCAATATGACCTGAAAAAGAAACTGCATCCAAAATATATAACAAAGTCCCATAAATTGAGACAGACAATCCAAAAGGAAAGTGGGCAACAGTCTTGAAAAAACACTTTATATAAAAGGGAATAAACCTGAAAGTTTGCCTAATTGCAAGCAAACACAAGTTGATTAGTATTCAGATGAGTAATAGTTAAGAACTCTGAGAATATCAAGTGTCGCAAAGATAATGCAGCAAGATCTTGCAAAAGGCCTTACACATTGCTCATAGAAGCACTGTAATCAATCTAGAAACTAATCTGGCATTGTATTGTCATATTCCAAATTTTTCCCAGATGTGCAGGAAACCACACCTACTGTCAACATTACTACTAAGAACACTGTTCATTGACAAGAGAATGAAGCAATTGATATATTTGTAAAATAAAATATTTCAGAACTTTGAAATGTATACTTTATAATGATACAAATTACATTATCGTTTAATTCAAATGCCATAATTTGGGACCTGAAAGAAAATAAAATTCCAAAATAATACTTTATGATATCATAATCACTTAGGTCACCAAAATGATCACAAATACCATGTAAAAGCATTTCGTATACATATGCATCTAAAATGTGTAAAATATTTTGTTTTGCTTACATTGTTGATATTACTTTTGTGATTGTAAGAATGCAATCCATGACGGACATAAAAAAGCATCAGCGTCATTCATGTTATTTGTACTGTATAGTAGAGTCACAAATCATGCTTTTAGTATCATGCTTTTTTAGGTACATACTGTTGCGTATGTATCATTTGCATTAAATAACACTAAACATGAATTTAAGATGGAATGAAAAAGGAAATTAAAAAAAGAGGAAATAAAGAAGCTGTTGTGTAGCTTTCTAATTTCAACTTAATCTTTAAAATTCTTAGTAAGATTTGACTAAACAGTGGAGAAAAAAAAAAAACTCAGAAATACTCTTCTTCCTCCACCTATGACCAACTTTGGAGAATTACATACAGAAAATGAGTGATTAAGTAACAGGAAGAAAAATTAAGGCCAACCTTTACGAGGCTGTATGGTCGTGATTAAGAGCATGCGTTCCACCATTTGTTAACTTAGTGATCGTGGGGAAATCATTTGATCTGTGTACTGGTGTCCCTACTTGTAAATGTAAATGGTAATTGATAATAGTATCTATCTTGTGGTATTTTTGTGAGAATTAATTAACATGTACAAAGCAGAATCTGGCACATACTATATGCATTAAGTGGTTCTTTGCAATTAACATCACCATAGAGCCTTAGTATACAAGAAAAATCTAACTCCTTCAGTCAGTTTCAAAGTATGTGATGAAAAAAAAACACACACACACACAAAAAAAAAAACACAGTATCTGTGATGAAATGATGAAATTAAGAGAGCTAAACAAACCCCAAAATAATAAAATATGTTGCTGGTGCGTGTGGCAGGCTGTAGTTCAGATTATTTAAAGTAATTAGCAGAACCGCAGAACCACAGCAAAGGTTGTGCATGCAAAACCTAACTTTTCCTGAACGCCATGCTACAGAAATTAAACATAGAACAATATAATGCCCTAAAGTATAATTTGGAATATTAGAAAACTATTCTAAGATAAAGGAAAAGTATCAAAACTAATTCATCCCTCAAGGAGCACTTGGTGGCTCAGTCAGTTAAGCATTTGACTTGGTTTCAGCTCAGGTCATGATCCCAGGGTTGTGAGATTGAGCCCCATGGTGGGCTCCACACTCCCTGGGGAGTCTGCTGGAGATTCTCTTCCTTTCCCTCACCTTCTGCCCCTCCCCTGATCATACTTTTTTTTTTTTTTTTTCTAGAAACTGGACCACAGACAAGTAGAAAGCTTTGCATGGCAGGCCTCATTGGAGAAATTTGCCCTCCTCACAGCCCACGTGGTGCTTAGCCAGTACATCAAAGTCTCTGAGGGGAGTTGGAGTCAAGAACTAAGATCTCCCCTGGCCATTCATGCTCTTTCACATATTAATATTCCCCGTCCTGTTGCCATCATTCCTAAGCCCCTCTCTCTGAGGCTTTGGGCCAAGGCCTACCTCAGATGTCTCTGCAGAGGCATTCTTACTCAGAGGAGGAAGGGCAAACCTAGATGATAATTTTCCCATTCTTAGTCTACTGCAAAACTCCCAGCCCCTTCCATCTCAGGGTCTGCAAAGCTGTCTGAGTCCTTTGTTCAGGACTCCCACAAAGAGCAATCCCATGTCCCGCAAATCCATCCGCTCCTCCACTGTTGGACATTTGTACGGGGGAAATGAAACTGGAGGAAGTTGGCACTTTTCCTGAGTTCAGCCTCCCATATGAACATAATAAGTGATTAGAGGCCTGCTATTTTCATTTTGGTTCATTGTTGCTTCAATTGGCTACTCCAACATCTGGCAACTTAGCCAGGCAAGCTCCTGACACTTATTTGTGGTTTTGTTAAGACATGCTCTTACCTCATTGAAAATGTTTCTTTGTGTACCATCTCAGTGGATGAGCATAAAATTCTGTAAAATGCTTATTTTTCTTTAGGTATTACTGAGATGTTACTATGGATTTTTGCCCACATTCTTGCTTTTATGGTACATTGTACTTATGACTTGCGAGCATTACATTGAGTGTATAGTTTCCCTGTGTCTTTCCCTTTTTTTTTTTTTTTACAGATTTTATTTATTTATTCTTGAGAGACAGACAGACAGAGAGTCAGAGACACAGGCAGAGGGAGGAGCAGGCTCCATGCGGGGAGTCTGACATGAGACTTGATCCCAAGACTCCAGGATCATGCCCTGGGCTGAAGGCGGTGCAAAAACACTGAGCCACCCGGGCTGCCCTGCGTCTTTCCTTTGTAGTCAATCACCACTCATTACCAAAAATCTCTGGTAACTCCTGAATTGTTTTGTCTATAGATTTGCCTTTTCCAGGACATCATAAGAATGGAACCATACAGTAGAAAGCATTTTGATCTACATTCTTACACTTAAATCTATTTAAGAGTTCTCTATGTTGGGCACCTACCTGGGTGGCTCAGTTGGTTAATCATCTGCCTCTGACTCAGGTCATCACCCCAAGGTTCTAGGATTGAGAGTCCTGCATTGGGATCCCTGCTCAGTGGAGTGTCTGCTTCTCCCTCTCCCTCCTACTGGTGCTCTCTCTCTCCCTCTCATCTTTTTTTTTTTTTTTCTTTATTCATCTGTTTTCTTCCTTAAAATCCACATATGGGTGAAATCATGTTGTCTTCCTCTGACTGGCTTACTTCTTTTAGCATTATACTATCTAGCTCCATTCATGTTGTTGCAAATGGCAAGATTTCATTTTTTATGGCTGAATAATATACTCTATTCTGTGTGTATATTTTTATATTTAATTTTATACAAATATTTTATATTTATACATACATATAAGTGCCCCAGAAAATGGCTCATCATGAATATTCTACATACACTTTAAATAATGTATGTTCTATTATTGTTGGGTACATTGTTCTATAAAAGTCCATTAGGGTAAGTGCCAATCACATCATTCATAATCTTACTATTTTGTGGCTTACTTGTTCTATCAGTTACTTGCATTTTGTAAGTTGCATATGCATAGAAGCTTGTTCTATCTTTTTGAAGTATTGGCCACTTTACCAAATAACACATTCTTCACTCTTACAGTCTTTCTTATTCTGAATCTACTACTCTTAATATAGCTACTCTACTCCTCATCTGTCTCATATTTGCATTGTACAATTTTCTCCATTATTCTACTTTTAATAAATCTATATCTTTATATTTAAAATGGATTTCAAAAAAAGGATTTTTGTAGACTATATCAAGCATAGAGAGAATATATAGTTAAATTTTATTTTAATTTATTTTTAAATTTTATTTTTTTTAATTCAATATGATGACCTCTGTCTTAACTGGTGTATATATAATTCATATTTAAAGTGGTTCCTGATATATTTGGGTTAAAACCTAGCACATTGCTATTTCAATTTGTTCTGTTTCTATTTCTTCTTTTTCTATATTATTTTTCTGGCTTTACCGGTTTTAGTTTATCACCTTTTATTATATTATCTTCTCTATGAACTTATTATTTATACTTTTTAAAAAGCTTTCAGCAGTTGGCATAGGATTTATAGCACCTTTAAAATCAATCTGAGGTTATCTTCAAAATAGTTTATACTGCTATATGTGAGCTCTACAGACTTTATAACAGTATATTCCTAATTCTTTCCTTGCAAAATTATTGTCCTACATTTCACTTTTACATATCCTATGAGTACACAATATGTTGCTATTATTACTTTAAACAATCCATGATTGTTTAATCTTTAAGAGCATTTACAAATAACACAATGCTATAACCTCATTATTTGTGTCCCCCTAAATTCACGTGTGGAAGCCCTAAGCCTAGTATGGTTCCTTTGGTGATGGGGTCTCTAATCAAGAAATTAAGGTTAGATGAAGTAATAATTATGTGACCCTGATCCAATAGGATTATTATTTCATAGAGAAGAGACACCAGAAAGTTTTCTCTCTCTCTCTCTCTCTCTCTCTCTCTTTCTCACCATATGAGGACAGAGCATGAAGCCAACCATTTACAAGCCAAGAAGAATAATCTTACTAGAACTAGGTCCAGCTGTCACCTTGATCTCAGACTTCTATCCTCCAGAATAGTGACAAAATAACTGTCTATTGTTTAAGGTGCCCAGTTTGTGGTATTTTGTTATGGAAGCCCCAGCAAGCTTAAATTTACTTCCACCTATTGCATTCCTGATGGTCTTAACATCTTTAAGTAAATTCTTGACATGTATGTTTATTCTACTTGGAAAGCTTTCTTTATAATTTCTGATAGCCTAAATCTAAATTCCCTCAGCATCAGTAGCTTGAAGTTCCTTATTCTTCCTAAGTTTTGAAGAATATTTTCACTGGGTATGGAATACAGGTTGATTTTTTTTTTCTTTCAGCACTAGAAATATCACTATATCTATCATCTTCATGGTTTCTGTTGAGATGTCTAATGTAATTATTAAACTCTTTTTTTAAATATTTTATTTATTTATTCATGAGAGATACACAGAGAGAGACAGAGACACAGACAGAGGGAGAAGCAAAGCCCACAGGAAGCCCAACGTGGGACTCGATCCCAGGATAGGGATCATGCCCTGAGCCAAAGGCAGACACTAACTGCTGAGCCACCCAGGCATCCCTTAAACTCTTTCTTTTGCAATACATAGTTCCTCCCCATAGCTATCTTCAAACTTTTTCTTTTTATCTTTGCTTTCAGCAGTCTGAAAAATATGCTTACATGTGGGTTTTGGTTTATTTGTTTTCTCTATCTTCCTTGATGTTCCACAAGTGTTTTGGACATGTGATATGGTGTCTGTCATTTTGGAAGATTCTTAATTATTGTTTCCTCAAATATTTCCTCTTATTGGTCTCTTCCTTCTGGATTCCAATCATATATATTACATCCTTTGTTATTTTTCCATAAAATTCAGTTGTTAATTGTATTGCTTTTATTTCATTCTTTTCATTTTGTGCTTCTATTTTGGTAGTAGTTTTTATTTCTCTTTCTTTCCATTAGCCAGGGTTCTCTGGAGAAACAGAACCATATGCATATATATGTACCTAGATATAGAAGTTTGGGATCCCTGGGTGGCGCAGTGGTTTGGTGCCTGCCTTTGGCCCAGGGCATGATCCTGGAGACCCTGGATCGAATCCCACATCGGGCTCCTGGGGCATGGAGCCTGCTTCTCCCTCTGCCTATGTCTCTGCCTCTCTCTCTCTCTCTCTCTCTCTCTCTGTGACTATCATAAATAAATAAAAATAAAAAATAAAATAAAAATAAAGAAGTTTATGGGCAGCCCAGGTGGCTCAGAGGTTTAGCGCCACCTTCAGCCAAGAGTATGAACCTGGAGACCCGGGATCGAGTCCCACGTTGGACTCCCTGTATGGAGCCTGCTTCTCCTCTGCCTGTGCCTGTGTCTCTTTCTCTCTGTGTCTCTCATGAATAAATAAATAAAATCTTTAAAAAAAGATATAGAAGTTTATAAGATTTATTGTAGTCATTGGCTTAAGCAGTATGGAGACTTAGAAATCTAATAATCTGCCATCTGTAAGCTAGTTGTATGATTAAATCTTAAAACTGGCAGCACTGATGTTCAAGGATAGGAGAGGATGACTCCCTAGCTCAAAGAGAGTGGAGGAGGTGGGAAGAAGAAAGGAAACTTGACCTAGCCCTACCTTTTTGTTCTATTTGGGCCCTCGAAGGATTGGATGATACCTGCCTGCACTGATGAGGTCAGATCTCTATCTTCAAATTCAAATGCCAATGTCTTCTGGATACATCCTCATGAAAACACCCACAACTAGTGTTTTACCAGTTATCTGGGAATCTCTTATTGTAGTCGTGTTAACACATAAAATCAACTACAATCATTACATTCAAGTTGAATGGTTCATAAGTGTTAGGTCTACTGATATATCACATGATACTTTGTTGCTCTTTTGGATTTCTAGCATTTCCATTTTAGCTCTACTTTCAATGCCCATCTCTGTTGAAATTGACTATGTGATTTTGCATGTTTTATACCTTTTATATTAGATCCATGAGAACAATTCTCTGTCTAATAATTTCAACATCTGTGTCCTGTCTGAATTTGGTTCTGATGATAACTTTTTATCTTCAAAATGTATTTTTCTTTTCTTTTCTTCTCTTTTCTTTTCTTTCTTTTCTTTTCTTTTCTTTTCTTTTCTTTTCTTTTCTTTTCTTTCTTTCTTTCTTTCTTTTCTTTCTTTTCTTCTTTCTTTCTTTCTTTCTTTCTTTCTTTCATCATCTATCTATCTATTCATTTATAAAGATTTTATTTATTCATTCATGAAAGACACAGAAAGAGAGGCAAAGACTCAGGCAGAGGGAGGACAAGTAGGCTCCATGCAAGGAGCCTGATGTGGAACTCAATCCCAGGAATCCAGGATCACACCTGGAGCCAATGGTGTGTGGACACTTAACCACTGAGCCACCCAGGCATCCCTTCTTCTTCTTTTTTTTTTTTTTTTTTTTTTTAAAATGAAAGTTCCCATGTTAGGGCAAACACCAAAGATTTTTTAAACTTGGAGATAAGTACATCTTTCCTTCTTCTCTAGTGTAGTTTTGCTAGCCTTATAGCAATTAGGCTTGGATTGAAGCTTAATGTTGTTATGGTTACCTTCAATGTAAGTAGACTTCAAATTCTTTGACTGAAATCTGGTTTATTTCTTCTGACTTGGATTTAGTCTTTCCTTTGTCTTAGTTGTCAGATAATTGTCTCTTGTGGTCTCTCACTTGTTGAACTAAGGTAGATTAGCCTAGTTAGCAATGTCCTATGGTGCTGTTTCAAACTTAGTCTTAAGCAGCACTGTTCATCTGGATCTGTGATGTGACTTTCACAGGATTTTATGATCCACTGTGAAGAATAATCTGGGCTTAGCACATATTTCTGCCACTTTTGCATTGGTAGACCTTTATCCTTTCTGTTGCCCTGCAAATGATTCCCAATAGTACTCTCAATATATACTTTTTATATCTTTGCTCCTAAAAATTAAACTTTTTGTTCTATTGGGAAGAGAAAATGTTGGCCATGACTAGTACCATGGGGGAGTTTTCTCCAGATCTTCTCTGGATTCCTGGTGTGGTTGTTCAAGGAAATCCTATAAGAGTGTTGGGATACTCCAAATTACAGCAGCTCCTACAGACTTTAAAATCTCTTGCTAACTCATATGGTGCTTTCAGCAAAACATTAAGAACATATTATTATTTGTTTATATGGGATTTGGTGAAGTTTATCCTAAGTTAATAAACGCTTGAAACTTAGATCTCTTTGCACACTCCCTTTTCTTTCTAAACTTAGGTTAGTTACCTGCCCTGAAACTTCAGTTCTGAAAACTCATTAACATGAAATCTGACCACTTTTTTCTTCTTTTCCTAAACCAAAAAGGCCCAAATTAAATCCATTCTTTAAAAACTGTCTTTTAACTTATAAACCTCACAAAATGCTTCCTGACTTTCTACACAATGACTTGCTTTCTCTGAATTTTTGTTATACTTAAAATGTATATGTTTTATATCATTTATTATCATTTTTAAATGGTCTGTTTTCTTTATTCCTATGTATCTTGTCTCCCTAACTAGTTTATATGTCTTTTGAGGATACATATTAGGCCTTGTTCTTCTCTGTATTATCATGGCACCTAGCTCAATACCTTGTACATAGAAGTATGGGTGTTAAGTATAATCACTTAAATGACTGCTTATATTGCTCTGATATAACTTAT
Source organism: Canis lupus dingo (assembly GCF_003254725.2). Taxonomy (NCBI): domain Eukaryota; kingdom Metazoa; phylum Chordata; class Mammalia; order Carnivora; family Canidae; genus Canis; species Canis lupus. Next base: position 3,564,606 of record NC_064279.1, on the reverse strand, counting down.
GAAGTTTACTTAGAAGATACTTCTACTTGTTTAAACTTTAATGAAGAGTGGGAATTAAATAATTTTTCAATCTTGATCTTGATTAATAGAAATGTAGCCAAATGGCTTGTTCTGCTTTTCTTAAAAGATATTTGATTACATAATAGGTAAGTACTTTAAGGAAATGCCATTGCTAACTTTGTATCTGAAACTATGTTTTAATATTGAAGCTCTGCAGTAAATTTTACAATAATAAACAAAAAGGCAATTGTGATATTGATCCCATCTCTCCACATGTCTGAACTAAGATCTGAGTGCTATAACAGCTTGTTCATTTTTCATCTTCTTGTTACATCAGCTGTCATTTCTTGTTCTATGTCTACTGACTGCTTTTTCTGCTGGTTGTGTGACTGTGTTTATGCTTCTTGGCATGCTTAATAATTTTTTAGATATTGGACATTAGGTTATTTTGCTGAATGTTGAAATTCATTTCATTCCTTTAGCTAGGCTTAGATTTATCTGGGCCTGCACTTAATTTCGGAACTTTTTGATCACTTTGAAGCCAGAGTTTAAGCTTTATTAGTTTAGGTCTAGAGTAGCCTTTATTCTAAACTCCATAAAGTGCACCCCTTTTTCCACAATTTTTACTCAATGTCCAGGAGAATAATCACTGAAGCCTGTACTGCCTCTAGTGAGTAAGAGCTCAAATGACTGCTACTTGCATGTTTAGCACTTTGCAGCAAATAATATTCCATTTTATTTGCTCTTGGAGTTTTATTGTATGCATATGTGGCCCAGCAAATGTGGCCCAGCAAATATTCACAGGATTCCTGATGCAGATTCTGCAGTTATTTTTTGCAGTATTTCCTGTTTCCTTATACTTTGTCCTTCAATTTTCAATCATTTCAGGCTCACTAAAGTCTAATCTTCATCTCTTAAATAAATGAGAGCTCCAAGTTCTGCAAATGACTTCTGTCTCTGCAAAGGGATCCCAAAATTTCAAGAAAGAGTTAAAGTGATTAACTCACCCTTCTTTATTCCCTTATGCAAGAGATCATGGTTCTACATTGATTTCCAATGTCTGAAACCATTTTGTATATTTTATACAGTTTTATAATTGTTTATGGAAAGATGTTAAGTGTGATCTTTGTTTTTCCTTCTTAGCTAGAAGTCAAAGAATGGAAAATTTTGAAAAACAAAATGAAGTTTTACATATTATTTCTCCCTGTCTGAATTTCTATGTTTGATATCTGCGATCTAGGCTCTATTAAAAAATTAAATACTGAGGTGCCTGGGTGGCTACATGGTTGAGCATCTGCCTTTGGCTCAGGGTCCTGGGATAGAGTCCTGTTTGGGCTCCCCACAGGGAGCCTGCATCTTCATCTGTCTGTGTCTTTGCCTCCCTGTGTCTCTCATGGATAAATAAATAAATCTTATTATAAAAAAATAAATACTAAGTTGTTTATTTGCTTATTTTTATCCATTAACTGTTTACTTTCTCTTGCAAATAAAACACAATTCTAGGTGCTCTGTGACCTGTAGAAGTATAGAAGTGTTTGTCCCATAAAAACCTTAATACTCATTTTACTAGATTATTTTAGGAATACTCTAAAAAAATATTCTAAACGTTAGCATGCACTTATATAATTTTATGGAAAAAGGTTGTTTGTAACTTTTTTTTAAAATATATAATTAATTTTAACTAGTTTATTGGCACTATGTTAAATGTTTTAATAATCCTTTTTTTTTTTTTTTTTTTTTATGATAGTCACACAGAGAGAGAGAGAGAGAGACATAGGCAGAAGGAGAAGCAGGCTCCATGCACCAGGAGCCCGATGTGGGATTCGATCCCGGGTCTCCAGGATCGCGCCCTGGGCCAAAGGCAGGCGCCAAACCGCTGCGCCACCCAGGGATCCCTGTTTTAATAATCCTAAATACAAACTAATTTTTCACATTTATATATTAGAGTATAATTTTTTAAAAGATCTAAATATTAATGTTATGACTCTCATCTCTCAAATGGCACTCAAATGATCATATCCAGTTGTAGATAACAGTATTTATCATTTTTTTCTGGGCTTTAACTTAAAATTAAAAATTACAAACTCTAAAGCATTGCTTACAGTAATTATGCTTTATATTATTGCAATTGTAGATGTAGTTAAAATTTGTTAAAGTTTGTTTTAAATCTATCTCTGTCTTCCTAAAAATATACTGAATAATAAGCATAGGAAAATATGTAGGCTACGCATTTGAGGAAGAAAGCCTTGTTTTTGTGCTTATTTTTTGGTGGCTAAGAAAATAAATAAACCACAGGTGTGCTTTGCATGTGTTAATGAGAAGTGTGTGGGGCTCTGATTATAACTCAACTTTTAAATGCTTAATGCATTCACTCAAGCTTGCCAATTTCTAATTGCTCTCTGTTAGGCAGATTATTATGCCTGAATTCTATAGTCCTCTGATCAGAACTGGCATATGATGTAAACATATTTTATAGTTTTCAGGTTTATAGTATTTGGAGAATGTTGAAAGAGAAGGCTAGGGAAGAACACCACTAATGGGAATAAAAATTAGCTACAGGAGAGTTTTATCTTAATCGTTTTTTGGTAATGGCCTTATGTTATAAAGTACAGATTTGTATCTGCAAAAATATTACAGTTGTTTAACATTTGCAAATTATTACTTGAAGCAACTTTCAGTCCAGAGATAGTCCACAAAAATAAAATTAGCTTCTTCAAAATAAAATACTAATAAACTAAATGAACTGCCTTCATTGCCCACATTAGCTATGAATACCTAGCATTGACAAGTCTGAATATTTTGACCAAGTCACAAACAGATGAAGAATATCAATATTATGACAAACTAGGAAATGTTAAGCCTATATATATATATATATATATATATATATAACTTTCTAAATAAAAGTATAAACAATGTCTGGTTTGTCTTGATCATAAATATCTTATCTCATTTCTAGGATAGTCTCTTTTTCCAATATCATTAGCTATATCATAAGTCTATTAATATTTTTTTAAACAAGATGTACTCAAGATTATGGGAAGTCACAGGTGGCAATCAAAACAAATTTAAAAACGAACTCATGTATACTAGAAAATAAACAGATTTGAATAAGAAATTTAGACCCAAATACTGATTCTTCTTGCCCATAGAATTGTGCATAAATTTTCCTTTCTAGGCTATAGAATATAGAAAGTATTACAAAATAATCCACTGAAGGATGTGGATAAAATTCAAAGTGAACATATCTTTAAAATATCAACATAAGGACGCTTGGTTTGAGGGTCTAGTGATGTTCAGTAGGTGAGTGTCTGCCTTTGGTTTAGGTAATGATCCCAAGGTCCTGGGATTGAGTCTTGCATCAGGCTCACTGTGGGGAGCCTACTTCTCCCTCTGCCTATGTCTCTGCCCCTCTGTGTCTCTCCTGAACAAATAAATAAAATATTTAATAAATAAAAATAATAAAATATCTAACACAGAATCTGGAAATATAAGATACCTAACAAAAGTCTATTTTAATACATACTAGTAAATATGAAATATTAAAATTTGCTAGACAATATTAATAAGGAAATAAATGATGATCCTTTAACTCAGTGAGTTTGTAAACACATTTGTTTAAAAAAGCATTATATATAATGTGAAGTATGCTGCATTCAACTTATTTTGTATGTGAAATATGTAACCATATCACATTTGTTCTCTCTAGAAGAGGTGGTCCACATGTAACTTCTGGAGAACACGGCAGAGTAGGAGAGTCCTAAGCACATGTCCTCCCACAGATAGATTCAACTAGATAACACCCACATTGATACAAATAATCCAGAAAATTACCTGAAGACTGACAGAACAGACTAGTCACAGCTAAATTTAGAGAAGAGGCCACACCTCACAGTAAGAGAGCTAAACAAGGGATCCCTGGGTGGCGCAGCGGTTTAGCGCCTGCCTTTGGCCCAGGGCGCGATCCTGGAGACCCGGGATCGAATCCCATATCGGGCTCCTGGTGCATGGAGCCTGCTTCTCCCTCTGCCTATGTCTCTGCCTCTCTCTCTCTCTCTCTCTCTCTGTGTGACTATCAAAAATAAATAAAAATTTAAAAAAAAAAAAGAGAGCTAAACAAAACATAGATATGTAATATGTATAATAGAGAATTTAACATAATAGTCATAGAGATACTCACTGAACTTAAGAGTGGAGAACTCAGTGAGATACTGAGAGAGATAGAAAAACATAAAAAGAACCAGTCATATAGAATAATTCAATAATTGAAATTAAAAAATACACCAGAGGGAATAAACAGTAAACTAGAGGAAGAAGAAGAATGGATCAGTGACCTGAAGGACAGAGTAATGGAAAACAATCAAGCCGAACAAGTGAGAAAAATGACTAGTAAAAAATATGAATAGATCAAGAGAACTCAGTAACAAAATCAAGCATAATAGCATTCATATTACAGGGATCTCAGAAGAAGAGACAGAAAGGGGAAGACATATTCTTTAAAGAAATAATAGCTGGAAACTTCTTGTATGTTGGCGGGGGTAGGAGTAGGGAGAGAAACAAGCCAAACATTCAGATACAGAAGCACAGAAAACTCCCAACAAAATCAAGTGAAGGAAGTCCACACCAAGACACATAGTAAAAATGGCAGAAAGTAGTGACAAAGAAAATTTTAAAGTAGAAAGAGAAAAGAAAAACAATTACATACAAAGGAAACCCCATAAGACTCTCAGCTTATTTTTTTCCAGTAGAATCTTTTCAGGCCAGAAGAGAGTAGCAGGATATATCCAAAGCGCTAAAAGGCAAAACAAAAACAAACAAACATAATTCCCAAAAAACAAGGTGTCTTAGTGGAAGGAACCATTAGGTATCTGACTCTTGGTTTTGGCTGGGGTGGTATCTTAGGGTCATAGGATCAAGCCTTGTGTCAGGCTCTGTGCCCCTCACAGAGTCTGCTTAAGACTCTCTCTCTCTCACTCTCTCTCCGCCCCCCCCAGGCCCCTCTCCTATGTGTTCTCTCTCAAATAAATCTTAAAAAGAAAAAAAAGCAAAAGGAAAACAGCAATCAAGAATACTCTATCCAGCAAGGCTATAATTCACAATAGAGAGACATAAAGAGTTACCCAGACAAACAAACAAACAAAATCATTACTACTAACTTAGTCTTATAAGATATGTTAAAGGGATCTCTTTGGAAATGAAAGACCATGAGCAGGAATAAGAAAAGTAGGAAGCACAAAAACAATGAAATTAAGATTATCTATAAAAATCATTCAAGAGATTCACAAAATTAAAGGATGTAAAGTATGACACTATATACTTAAAATGTGGCATGATGAGGAGTAAAAATTTGGTGCTTTCAGAATGAGTTCCAACTTAAGGAACCATCAAATTAATATAATATATGGTGTTACATATAGTTTAAAATGGTAACCACAAATCAAAAACCAGGAATAAATATGCAACTAATAATAAATCTCAGTATATCACTAAAGAAAGTCAGCAAACTGTGAGAGTAAGAGAAGAACAGAGAAGAACTACAAAACAATGGCAAAACAAATAATAGAAATAAGTCCATACTTAATAAGTGACTTGAATGTAATGGACTGAGCTCTCTAGTCAAATGACACAGGGTGACATAACAGATAAACCCAAAGTTTATTTATATGCTGCTTATGGGACTCACCTCAGATCTATCAAAACATAAAGATTAAAAATGAAGGGATGTGAAAACATTTGTCTATGCAAAAGGAAGTGAAAAGAGAGATGAGGTAGCACTACTTATATCAGACATAATAGACTTTAAAACAAAGGCTGGAACAAGAGACAAAGGACATTACATTCTCAAAAAGGAACAATCCAACAAGAATATATAACAATTGTAAATATTTATGCACTTAGTGTGGGAACAATCAAATACATAAAACAGCTATTAAGATACATAAAGGAAGAAATCAAAAGTAGTACAATAGTAGGGGATTTTAACATCCCACTTACATCAATGAACAGATAATCCAAACAGAAAATAAGGAAACAGTAGCTTTGAATGACACATTGGATCTGATGGATCTAACAGATATATTCAGAACATTCCATCCTAAAACTGTGGAATGCACATTTTTTTTCCAAGTGCATTATCAGTAAATTCAAAAAGACTTGAGTCCTATGATGCATCTTCTCTGACTACAACACTAGGAAATAAGTTCAACCACAAGGAAAAATCTGAAAAGAACATAAATACATGGAAGTCAAGTAACATTCTATTGAACAAGCAGTGGGTCACCAAGAAATCAAAGGGGAAATAAAAAGTACATGGAGATAAATGAAAATGAAAACATATGGTCCAAAATCCTTGAGATGCAGCAAAAGCAATTTGAATAAGGAAATTTATAGCAATACAGGCCTACCAGGATGCTCAGCAGTTTAGCTCCACCTTCAGCCCAGGATGTGATCCTGGAGACACAAGATCGAGTCCCACATTGGGCTTCCTGCATGGAGCCTGCTTCTCCCTCTGCCTGTGTCTCTGCCTCTCTCTCTGTGTGTGTCTCTCATGAATAAATAAATAAATCTTAAAAAGAAAATTGGTACAGAAGAAATTTGTAAATGACCTAATATTATATACAGAAAATCCTAAAGGTACCACCATAAAACTGTTAGAATAAATAAATTCAAAAAGCTCAAAAGATATAAAAATCAATATGTGAAATCCATTACATCTCTATACACTAATAATCAAGCAGCAGAAAAATTAAGAAAAAAAAATCCCATTTACAATTGTACCAAAAGTAATAAAATATCCAGGAATAAACTTAATAAGGAAGTGAAAGACTTATACTCTGAAAACTATAAAACACTAATGAAAAAAAACTAAAGATGACACAAATAAATGGGAAAATACTCTATACTGATGGATTGGGAGAACAAATAGTGGAACACAGAGTGACATTTTAGGTCAGCACCATATACAGAGTTGTGCCTGGGTACTCTGCTGGGGAAGGAGGGTGGAGCCCAGGGAGCAGACACCATGGTGTCATATGAGAAGCAGTTCTTCTGCTTAGAGTGCATTTGGTAAGAGATGGTATGGCCTCTCCCAGGGCAAAAGGCCCTGCAGGTGCTGTTGAACTGCCCCGTTCACCAGTATAGGAACAAAGAGGTGGCTGAGGGCAGCTAACCTTGGCAGGGGCTGTGTATTGTATTTACCACTAACTCCAACCTGCTGGGCCATCATGCAACTGTTTTCAGGGACAAGCCACCATGAGCCACAGCCATGAGACCATTACCCAGAGGGTCAGTTTGAGTCCACACCACAGGGATCTCTGAAGCATGGAGTTTTGAAACCCATCTGTGCCCCATCAAAGACAGGAGTGCTGAACCATCTAGCAGGCCTACAGTTTGGACTAACAGAGGGTGAAGGCAGGGATCCAACAGAAGCCAGGGACACAGGAGGGCTGAGTATTTGCTCATCTGTGAGGGCTTCCTGAAGAGTAGGCACAAGCTCCCCAGTCCAGAGAGGACAGAGTAGAGAGAAGCCATTTTCACCCCTCCAAGACAGCACCAAGTCAAGATGAGAGCCGCTTGCTGGAAACCTAATCTATCTTTCCTTGTAAGTTAAGGGCATTTTTAAAAAACAAACAAACAAACAAACAAACAAAACCTTGCTGCTGTCAGGATTCTTTGGTGAACTGACCTTACCTAGATGCACCCTGCAGGCACATGTCCACTAGGGCAAGTCCACCCAAGAATCAGAGCAGCAGACCCCTCTCCCAGAAGACCAGCACAAACCCCATGCAAGCACAAAGTCTACTGAACATAGAGTGCTGCAAAGTTTCAGCTCTAGGGGGAATAGGATCTAGCTTCTTTTGGGTTTTCATTTGTTTTCATTTTTTTTGTGCATGTTGTTGTTGTTGTTGTTTTTGGGGGGGAGATATAGAAAAAGTGATTTGTTTATTTTTAAATTATTTTTAATTTTTTAACCTTTTTTCTTTCCCCTGTCAAGTGTCTCTTAACAAGCAGACCAAAAAAACACCTAGGATCTAATTTCCTTGTGTTTTTTTTTTTTTTTCTTTTTAAAATTTTTGATCTCCAAAATGACAAGATGGAGGACCTAACCCAAAAAGAACAAGAAGAAATGACAGCCAGGGATTTTATCAATATACAGGTGAGTAAGATGTCTGAACTAGAATTTAACACAATAATTATAAAGATACTAGCTGGGCTTAAGAAAAGCATAGAAGACCCTAGAGCATCCCTTATGGCCGAGATGAAAGAGTTAAAATCTAGTCAGATCAAAATTTAAAATGCTATAACCGAGACGTGAATCCAAATGGATGTCATAATGAGGATGGATGAAGCAGAGAAAAACAAACAAACAAACAAAAAAAAAACCCGTGACATAGAAGATAAAATTATGGAAAATAATAAACCTGAAAAGAAGAAGGAGGCAAAAGTAATGGATAAGGAAGGTAGAATTATGGAACTCAGTGACTTATTAAAACATAATGAATAGCATTCTTATCATAGAAGTCCCAAAAGATGAAGAGAGAAAAAAGAGGCAGAAGGTTTATTTGAGTGAATTATACCTGAGAATTTCCCTTAGCTGTGGAAAGATACAGGTATAAAAATCCAAGAATCACAGAGACCTCCCATTAAACTCAACAGAGGCCAGCCCCCACCAAGGCATATCATAGGCAAGGAAAGAATCCTGAAAACTACAAGGCAAAAAACAAACAAACAAACAACAAAAACTTAACCTACAAAGGTAGACAGATCAGGTTTGCAACAGATCTATCCACAGAAACTTGGCAGGCGAGAAAAGAATGGCATGTTTAACACTCTGAATGAGAAAAATTTGTAGCCAAGAATACTTTATGCAGCAAGGCTGTCTGTCATTCAGCATAGAGGTAGAGATAGGGTTTCCCAGACAAACAGAAACTAAAAGTCCTTGTACTTCCTGCCATTTAAACTCAGTCCTCACTCCTCCTGCCGCTTCACTTTCACTGCCCCATCCCTCCTTAGCGGGCTTCATTCAGGCTTCCCAGAGTGTGCAAGGGGGGAGGCCCATGCTGAGGCTCCAGGAGCCCTGTAGGGGCCTGCCCAGCATTTGCTGTTTGCAGGAGCCCCCAGTCTTTGGTCCTGCTCGGGGCCCAGGGCAGCTGGAGTAGAAGCTGCAGAGCCACCCAGCAGGTAGCCTCAGGCGGGTCAGATGAGGGGCTAGGCTCAGAGGTCACATCACCACATCCTGGGGACAAGATGGCAGTGGCAGAGCCTGTGAACTCAGGCCAGCAGATGTGGCAGGGCCATGAGCCTCAGACGCAGCCTTTCCAAGCACAGTGTCTGCAGCAGTGAGCACTGCTGCAGCTCGGAGGCAGTGGGGGCAGCAGCAGGTACCAGGAGAGCCTGAAGCTGCTCACTGCCAAGTTCACGCTTCTCTTGCAGGTGGCCAGGGATGGCGTCCTGGATCCCAAGTGGTGAGCACAGGACGTGGGGAAGGGAGGTGGACTTCAGTGCCTGTGGCTTCTGCAGAAGCCCACTTTCTTGAGGAGAGGGTCACATGGTGAGGTGTGGACATACCCCCAGGAACCAGGTGACCCCAGATCAAGGGCTATGTGGCCTGGCCCAGGCCCCAAGGATGGGCAGGAGAGGAGGGATCGGGATGGCCTCAACTGGTGGGCTGCACAACCAAGAGGGCCCCGTACTGCAGCAGGCTCTTGATAAAGAGCACAGGACCTAAAACATGCTTCCGTGGCTTCTGGCACAGGAACCCAAGGGCCACCAAGTGTCCGTGCTGTTCTTCATCCACCTGTGGTAGAGGCATGAGGGTACCCAAGCACTTTGCCTGGAGATCATCTGGGGATTGATTTTGCTGTTGGGAATTGATGGTTTAGATAGGCTATTCTAGATGAGATCAAGTTCCTGTGGTTCAAAACAAAATGACAAAAACAAAAAAACAACAAAAAAAAAAAACAATTTTGCCACCTCTTCCAGATGAAAGAAAGGAAAACAAAACAAAACAAAATAAAACTTTCCACATTCACTTTCTGTTGAAATAGTTTTAAAAAAATCTTTTTCCCCATATACTTCATCATCCTGATGATTGGGAGGGAAATACTTGATTTTTGATTTATTTTGGTATCTGATATAGATTTCTAAAACTGAGATTTCCCATCATGATGTAGTTTTGGATGTTGCTGGGATCCAGAGCCCACAGCCAAGAAAGAATTCTTGAGCAGTCTTTGGTGCAAAAAGGTGGTTTTATTAAAGCATGGGGACAGGACCCATGGGCAGAAAGAGCTACTGCACTGGGGTTGTGAGGAATGGTTGATTATTTACTTGGAATTGGAGGTAAGGAAAAAGGGAGTTGTTGAAAAGGGCTTTCATATATTAAAGAAGACCCGAGGGTACCGGAGGTCTTGCTATTGTCAAGCTAAGAACATTTGGCTACGGGGAAAACAGCATGAAGAGAGCTGACCTTCCTGGAGGACTGTCACAGGTATCCCACCCAGGAGTCTGAGAGGGGAGGTGGCCCCCCCTGTCAGCTTGTGCTCTGTCCTCAGCTTGCCTTCTGTTCCCTCATCAATCACACAAAGAGGGGATGTTTTATGACTTTCACTCAAAGAGGTGGAATGGCTCAGTTAACTCTTTCACAAGAACGTGTGCTTCATCTTTTACTACAGTTCAGATTTTCGAACAACATGCATCAAATGCTGTTCTGTTAAACAAAAATGACTTAACCGTTCTAGGCAGGATTTGGAAGGATTCCACAAAGCTGAGAAACAGGAGGATGTGATTACACGAATTAAAATTCAACCAGTGCACCAAGTTTAAGAATCACAGCTTTAAAAATAAAAATTACTAATAAGCCATTAATCTCTGCAGACCCCTCCTAGGCCTCCCCCCCCACTAATATCAGAAATCTGATTTTACACTAATAATTGGTGCCAGCACCCAGGAGAATGCCAGTGGGACCACCTCACCTGGCTTGAGAGTGGGGCTGAGATCATCAAGGCTGTGCCTAGAGCAAGGGAAACAGGGTCTGAGCAGGATGGCATTCTATAGTAGCCCCTGAAGGTCAAGAGGAAGACTTTGGGGCCAACTTCATGTTTTTGGCCAGAGGCTCTCCTCTGAGTGTAGCTGCGTGTGAGTAACTGTTGGTTCTTAAATGCCTTTCCCTTTCCTTGAACACAATAGGTGTTCATTAAGTGGTTGTTAAATTATCTGAATTCAAATGAGGCATGAGGTGTGCATTTTGCATCTTGGGAAGTAGTTTCTACTATCTCCTTTTTGAAGCTTTATTCCCAGGATTTCTCCAACTCTGGAAATTCCTTGTTTTTCCTAAAGCCTTTTCCTTCCTCACTTCCTCCCTTTCTTCATCCCTGAAAGTGCTTTACGGCATATGTAGTATTTAGATGGTCAGGAACTAAAATGGATTCGGCTTTAAGAATTTAAAGGAAGTCATGAGGTCATTAGAGAAAGCCAGCTTGCAAACTTATTCAAAATATAGACATTGAGTTGTATCCTGAATTTACTGTGTAAATGTACTTGGGGTTTCAAGAAAGGGAATCAGGAAGTTTGAAGTTTTCCAGATACAACTGAATTCTGAGGGTTTAACTTTGAGGGCTTTCTTCTCACCCCACCTGGGTATATGATGGAACTTTGTCTTATTTGCCTTTAAATTATTTGGCTTCCTCCTGATGAAATCATCTATGGTCCTATAATTGTCCTCCAGAAGTCACAGAGGCAGTGAATAGGAAGTGGAGTTTAATATAACATTGTTTTGCTCATCCCAAAACTTTCCTAAAAATTTCAAATGTTTCTTTAGTAATATAGTATCTCTTCATATTAATGATGTTTTTAATCCTAAAGAGCACTTTGAGCAGCATTCTTTCTCATGAAAAATATACATGTTTACATGTACATATGTGTGTAAAATCTTGTTTATATAAAAATCTTACAGTAAAATCTTTCCAATTGTTTTTTTTTTTTAAAAAAAAAGATTGTTTCAGAGAGAGGGGGGGGGAATGCAAGCAAACTAGCATGAGCTGGGGGAAGGGGGCAGAAGGGGAGGGAGAAGCCAACTCTCTGCTGAGGAAAGAGCCGCACATGAGGCTCGATCCCAGGACATAAGGCTCGACCCCAGGACCTTGGAATCATGACCTAAACCAAAGGCAGATGCTCAACTGACTGAGCCACTCAGGTGCCCACTAATGATGACTCTTACTGTGAACCTGACATATACTACTGAAAAATAAGAAAATAATGCTATGGTGATGCATTTCTTCCATAATATGACTAATTGATGAGGGCATAGCTTAATAAAGCAAATAAATCCTGATGAAGCTGTTCAAGTACAATTTAAAAATCAGGAGAGATCAGAAACACCTTGAAAGTGGTTTGAGAAACGTCTATAATATCTCCCTCCGATTCACATACCCACACTCTATAGTCTCATTTACAAAAATGGGGTGCAGTGAGATGACATGATCTCACACTTCCCTCAGTCTACCTAGTTTCCCAATTTATGCTGCTAATAACTAACATTTGAGGGTTTGTTCCACTCTTTTCACATATATTAACTTATTTTATATTCTTAACAACTTGGCACTGTGGGCCTAACATCCCTATTTCACAGAGGAGAAAACTGATAGGTTAAGTAACTTGCCCAGTAGCACACTGCAGAAAGTGACAGAGCTAAGATTTGAAAGTAGACCATTTTTCTTACTGTCTGTGCTATACTGCCTTTTGGTATTCCAAGACAAAAAAAAAAACAAAAACAAACAACAGCATTACAACAACGAACCCCAAAATCTTCTCAATTAAGTGTTTCATCTGTTTCTTTGTAAAGAAACAGGCATGATTATGTTATTCTTCTACCCATGAGAGAAGAGAGTGGTATTGAGCTCCTACTTTAAAAATGAGGGTGTTAATTGCAAATTCCATATTACTTCACAAACTAAAGGAGGAATATACTTTTCGAGAAGTAAGAATTTAAAGAAGTGGGGCACCTGGTGGCTCAGGTTGGTTAAGTGTCTACCTTTGGCTCAGGTCGTGATGCTAGGGTTCTGGGTTTGAGCCCCCACAATGGGTTTCCTGCTCAGTGGGGAGCCTGCTTCTCCCCCTGCCCATTTGCATGCTCTCTCTTTCTCTCAAATAAATATTTATTTAAAAAAAAAAACACTGTAAAGATAGTCATGACTATGTATTGTTTAAGAAATTATATTTATCCCTGAAGAAAATAAAACTGTTTACACCCCTGAAGAAAATAAAACTGTCTACACCCCTGGAAAAAAAAAAGAAATTATATTTAATAGGGATTTCTGAGTTTCTATTGTCATTTTGAGACTACCTTGAACTCTTAAAATATGATTAAGATTGTTTATCTTTTTTTATTATAATTGTTCTGTTAAAAATTGCCTGCATGATACCTAGGTTAAAATGATAATGTATTTATGATGTTTCTTATCTCACACATCCCTGATTCATATCCATTTATAATTAGCTAATTAAATTATTTATTTCTTCTAGGGCATGGATTAATCTAAGGGCTTGGTTTGTGACATAAAGCAAAGATTTAGTGTCACAGAAAAAGATAGAATTAGCCCAAAGAAAGATATATAAGTAGGATAACCAGAACTTCAGCGGATGCTTAAAAATTCTCAGGACATTTTAACTTGAGTGTATAGCCCAAAGATTTGAAAATAAGGTCTTAGGGGTACCTGAGTGGCTCAGTGGTTGAGTATCTGCCTTCAGCTCAGGTTGTGATCCTGCAGTCCCGGGATCGAGTCCAGCATCAGGTCCCTGCGTGGAGCCTGCTTCTCTCTCTGTCTATGTCTCTGTCTCTCTCTCTGTGTCTCATGAATACATAAATAAAATATATTTTTTAAAGATTTTAAATCTTTAAATGGATACAGAATCGATAGTGTATACATAAACTATGGAAAATACTCAGAATAAAAGAATAAAAACTTGCTGTTTGCTACAACATCGATGCATCTAGGGGATATAACACTAAGTGATATAAATCAATCAGGGAAAAACAAATACGATGATTTCACTCATATGTGGAATTTAAGAAACAAAATAGATGAACACATTGGGAAGGGGGAAGAAAGAAAAAAAAAGAAGGAAACAAATTATAAAAGATTCTTAAGGATAGGGAACCAACAGAGTTGATGCAGGGAAGTGAGTGGGGATGCACTCATCATTAGCTAGATGAGTGATGAATATTAAGGAGGGCACTTGTTGTGATGAGCACTGGGTGTTATATGTTAAGTGATGAATCACTGAATTTTACTCCTGAAAGCAATAACACACTATGTGTGAACTAACTAGAATTTAAATTAAGAATTTTAAAAATACAATAAGATAAAAATAGTCTACTCATCCAGATGCGCACTGAGTAATGTATGGAATATTGCATCATTACACTGGACATCTGAAACCGATACAACACTGTGCATTAATTATATCAGAACTGAAATGAGAAATAATCCGTGTCAATACATTTGTGAACGATAATCACTTATACTTCCAACAAAAAGATGCTATATTAAGAAAAATAAAACTTGTATATAACAGGTTTTAATTGTAATGATTTCATAATAATCCCCTCCATGGTAACATGTTTATGGATCTGTTGCCTGAAATCTGTGTTTGTACTAACTCTCTCTCTCTCTCTGTTGGTCTCTAGACCACTAAATTCTTCTGACTATGCAAATGCAGTTCTGTATCTCCTGTATGACAAATATTGATTAAACACTTAGAAAAATCGATTTTGTCCCTAAATCAAATAACTTGGAATCATTTTAAATTCTGAAAACTTTTTATGGAAAATTTTTTACAATAGGCAAAATATTTGTGTTCTTTTCCACTACCTTATAGAAATACAGGTAGACAAATGAAGTAAAGATCAAATAGACACTGGTATTCCTTGTGCTTTATAAAATAAGCATAATGGGTCAGTATAAATTACAAGATACAGAACTCTTGAAATAAGACGTAGTTATGGGGTTTTTTTTGGTATAAGGTCATTGTGTATATCTCATGTGCACATATTTTATACTATAGTAAATAAGGCTTATTACTATTTAATAGAGACTTATCTTTGACTGCCTTGTCAAATATAAGAGACATGCACATAATCAAATGATAAAAGTATAACATATCCACCACCACAAAATCTATGTAATATGACTTTATAACAAAATTTAAAAGTCACAAGAATATTAATTAATGCTATAAATATTTCCTCTCGCGGTAGTCATTTTATCTAATCTAGAGAGCAAACATTTGTACATTTGCATGAAATTTGGGTTGGGTTCATTTGGGGTTTATAAGGTAAATATAGTAAATGTGAAAAGTTAAATGAAATGTGTCTATGATCTACCATGGTGTGGTGGTCTATAAACCAGACACATTCTACAATGCTTAGTATATGAGGCTTATAACGCTATAAATTTGGGTTTAAGTCTTCATCCCATTCATTATTATTTAACTCAACAGAGGGTATAGGAGTTTTTAAAATGTACTTTAACATCTGCAAAAAAGAATAATACCTAACTCAAATATAGTCTCTATAATTAAGTGGCAGTTTGAGTGGTATTTGAACAAATAGCCCACAGAGAGCTAGAAATGTTCAAACATACACAGACATATGCTTGAATGTTCCAGAGTATTGGAGAGATATTAAGCAGTAAAAAATAATAAAAGTAAGATCTGTAAGAGGAGAGAATTTCAGACAAAGGATGAGGGCTTTGAGGGCTACTTCTACCCAAATAAATTTACCTCTTCCAAAACTATAGATGAGAGTTTAGGAAACTAGAAGTCTTGATAAACTCATAAGACTGGAGGGATAAGTGTTTGAGGTCAAAACTAGGAAATGATTTAGGGTCTTAGTAGTCCACCAGGCTGTAGGTTGGGACCCAAGAAGTTTACATTGTAGTATTAACAATAGATTCTAATGTCACTCCATTCCAGTGGGTTAAAGCACTATTTAGAATTATCTCAGTCTGTTTGAATTAAGGTCATCTTGGATCGCTGATTCTCCTAGCCTGGACACTTTCCAGAAGTGAGAATAAATGGTCTTTTAAGAAACTATCGGCTGTATTCTGATTCAGGTTGGCAACAGAAGAGGCTCCTGAACTAAGTTCCTCATATGGACACTGAAATTATAGCTACAAACATAACAATTTCCACCTAAAGAAATCCAAAATGTAGCCAAGTGACTCCTGTACATTGGGCAAATAAGAAAAATTAGATAGATAGATAGATAGATAGATAGATAGATAGATAGATAGATAGATAGATAGATGATAGATAGATAACCTTAAAATTGGTAGGAGAGGCTAACACAGCCTCACCATAACCTCACTCCAGTATAGCAATGTACAATGGAGATGGAAACCACAACTCCCATCTTCTCTCTAAGGAGTGAAAAAGCCTTACCAGTGCCCCAGTTTTTAAGACTTCCACCTGAGAGATGACCCCCCAAATGCCTACATCTCAAAGCCAATGGAGCTTGTATCCATAAGCCCTATAATACTATAATAAACATTTCTCAATGGGCTCCAGAGGAGTATTATGGTTATCTTTAGAGTTGAACAGAGGAGAAACATACTGAAACACTAAGTCTTTCCCTGAAAAAGGCTCTATTTGCATATCTTAAAAGCTGCAGCCTGAAGGTCAGGCTTCTTTTTTTTTTTTTTAAGATTTTATTTATTTATTCATAGAGACAGAGACAGAGAGAGGCAGAGACACAGGCCGAGGGAGAAGCAGGCATCATACAGAGAGCCTGACGTGGGACTCCACCCAGGGTTTCCAGGATCAAGCCCTGGGCTACAGGCGTTGCTAAACCGCTGCACCACTGGGGCTGCCCAAGGTCAGGCTTCTTACTTAATTCAAGTCTAGTGACCTATTGTAATACTCTCTAGAAACTGTGGAGAGTGGCAGGCATCATCTTTTCTCTCTTCCTCTTCACCACTCCAGGTCTCTATTTCCCTGAAAGAAGCTTGTGAACATGTTTGGTGTCACAGCTCTTGTGGCTGCTTGCCAGGAGATTCAACACCCTTTGACCTGGCTCTCTTGGCCAATGGAACTTGAATTCATGGGTCCCACAGGTCTGTAGCAAACAGTGTAAGTTCTTAACTGGCTATCCCTCAAGGATTCAGCTTGAAAGCAGCAGACTGAAATGCCCAGTATTTCTCTGAAAAGGCCTATATGCATATTTTTTCTATTTGCATATTGTAAAGGCTATAGCTTAAGGGTCAGGTTTCTAATTTAACACTGCAGTGACAACTGCAATCCTCCCAAAAGACCAGGAAGGGCAGCAGGCATCATCTTCACATTTTCTCTCTGCCCAGCTTTAGGTCTAAAGTGTCTCCATGAAAGCAGCTTGTGCACACATCAGATTCCTTGGCTTTGTGACTGCTGACTATAAGTCACATCCCTTGATAGCCTGGCTCTGGTGGCCAACAGGGCATGTGTTCACTGGTTTAATGTCACTATAGCAAATAAACAATTCTTAACTGTTTATCCCCCCCAGGGCTCAAAAGAGAGAATGCAAACACAAATGCCAATTTTATAGTCTTTCACTGAAAAAGGTTTATTAGCATACTTTAAAGCTGCTGCCTAAGGGTCCATTTTCCAATCAGCCTGCATCTAGCTAATAAATGAGGCCTCTCCCTTTGGGACACTGATAGGTCTTGGCACATCTTCAACTAGAGGAGCTAAGAACAACAACAACAACAAAAAGCCTATCTGGACAATTATAAAAGTTTGAGAGAGATGACCAAGAGCTCAGGCCAGCAGAATGATAAAGGTTCATCTTACACAAGATCACTCCTTCATTCCTATACAAGACTACTTATTTCACCTTAGGAGAGGTGACAATTGTATCTAATTACAGAAACCAACACAGAGTCAAAGAAAAAGAAACAAATAGGTTTCAATAAAAAGAACAAGATGAAATCCCCAAATAGACTTTAATAAAATAAAGATAAATTATTTACCTGGTAAAGAGTTTGAAATTAGGATCCAAAAGTGCACCCTGAGATCAGGAGAGTAATGTACAGAGTAAGAATTCAACATAGTAATAAAAGCTTATATTTTTGAACTAACAAAAATCATAAAGCAGAAGAATATAATAACTGAACTGAAAAATTCAATGGAAAGTTTCAATAGCTGACCAGATGAAGCAGAAGAAAGGATCAACAACTTAAAGACAGGATGATGGAATTCATTAAAACAAGGGACTGAAAAGCAAAATGAATAATAAAAAAAAAGTAAAGTACCTCAAGGTACCTAGGAGCCACCATCAAGTGAACAAATATTCACATTATAGAGGACCCAGAGGAAAGAAGAGAAAGGGACAGAAGGTTTCTTTTTGTTTTGTTTTGTTTTTTTTGACAGAAGTTTTCTTAAATAATGACTGAAAACTTCCCTAAGGTGGGAATAAACAGACATCCAAACCCAGAAAGTCTATAGGTTCCAAATAGGATGAATCTAAAGAGACATACACCAGGAGTCACTATAATGTCAAAAGCAAAATAATATTAAAAGTAGCAAGAGAAAATAATACATACAAGGTAAACATCATCATTGAAAGAAAGAAAGAAAGAAAGAAAGAAAGAAAGAAAGAAAGAAGAAAAGAAAGAAGAAAGAAAGAAAGAAAGAAGAAAGGAAAGAAAGAAAGAAAGAAAGAAAGAAAGAAAGAAAGAAAGAAAGGAAGAAGGAAGGAAGGAAGGAAGGAAGGAAGGAAGGAAGGAAGGAAGGAAGGAAGGGAGGAAGGAAGGGAGGAAGGAAAGAAGGATGGAAGGAATCTTGAATTACTAAAGCAATCTTTAAAAAAAGCTAGAGACACCATACTTACTGATTTCAAGTTATATTATAATGCTATGGTAACCAGAAAGTATGGTTCTGATACAAAAACAGACATGTCTAAAAGTAGAATAGAAAGTCCAGAAATGAACCCCCTCTTACATTGACAATAAATTCATGACAAAGGAGCCAAGAACATATAATGGAGAAATGATAGTCTTTTCAATAACCGTATTAGGAAAATTGAAGAGCCACATGAAAATAAAAGGGAACTCTGTCTTCAACCATGAAAAAAGTGGATTAATAATTTAAATTTAAGACCTAAAACCATAAAACTCCTAGAATAAATGGGGGATAAGTTCCTTAACATTGGTCTTGGCAATGATTTTTTTTGGATTGGACACCAAAAGCAAAAGTGACAAAAGGGAAAAAAAAAAAAGCAAATGGGACAACATCAAACTAAAAAGCTTCTGCACAGCAATGGAAACCGTCAACAAAATGAAACCAACCTAACAAATGGGAGAAAATATTTGGGTATTAACCTTTTGTCAGAAGATTTGCAAAGTATATACAGAACTCACAAAACTAGATATCAAACAAAACAAAACAAAGCCAAAACCAAAAACAAAAATTGGCAGAGCGACTAAATAGACTTTTAAAAATACAAAAAAAAAAAAAAAAAAAAATGGCTATCAGGTACATAAAAAGGTGCTCCAAATTACTGATCATCAGGAAAATAAAAATCACAATGAAATTACCTCATACCTGTTAGAATGGCTATTATATAAAGAACAGGAGACAAATGTTCCCAAGAATATGAAGAAAGGACATTCTTACTCATTATCAGTGGAAATGTAAATTGGTGAAACCATCATGATAAACATTATGAAGTTTCCTCCAAAAATTAACAATTGAACTACCATATGACCCAGCAATTCCACTTTTGTCTATATAGCCTAAGGAAACAAAATGATCCTGATAAATATCTCTTCACTCCCACCAAGTGTACTGCAACATTACTTACAACAGTCAAGATACACAAACAATCTAACCCTCGATCACCGAATGAAATAGAAAATGTCATGTGTTTATATAGATCACACGAACACACAATGGAAACTATTCAGCCATTAAAAAAAGGAAATCCTGACTTTATGAAAACATGGATGGACCTTGAGGACATTATGCTAAGCAAAATAAGTCTGAAATAAATATAATATC
The DNA here is from genome assembly GCF_003254725.2 of Canis lupus dingo. NCBI lineage: Eukaryota > Metazoa > Chordata > Mammalia > Carnivora > Canidae > Canis > Canis lupus. Next base: position 3,544,578 of record NC_064279.1, on the reverse strand, counting down.
ATTTCACTTATGTCTGGAATTTAAAAAATATCATGAACTCATAGAACAGGAAACAAATTGATGTTTGCCAGAAGTGGGTGCAAGAGGTGAAATGGGTGAACGTAGTCAAAAGGCCATTTCTACTTCTAAGTTTCTACTTAAAAATAAGTCCTGGGGATACAATGTACATCACAATTACTATAGTTAAACTATATTATGTACTGGAAAATTACTAAGAAGGTAGATTTTAAAAGTTCTCATCATAAAAGAAAAAAATTGTATTTATGTGAAGGAGTAGATATTGACTAAACCCATTTTGTAATTTCTATTATTCTCTATACTTAAAATGAATATATGTTAATATTGTATATTTCATATATAATAGAATAAAAAATTTTAAAATAATGTATCATGCAAAGAAATACGAGGAGACAACCAAGAGAAAAAGAAGGTTGGGATCCCTGGGTGGCGCAGAGGTTTGGTGCCTGCCTTTGGCCCAGGGCACGATCCTGGAGACCCGGGATCGAATCCCACGTCGGGCTCCCTGCATGGAGCCTGCTTCTCCCTCTGCCTATGTCTCTGCCTCTCTCTCTCTCTCTGTCTCTCTCTCTATGTGACTATCATAAATAAATAAAAATTTATTAAAAAAAAAGAAGGTTAACAGCACCAAAAACATAGGGGGACCCTCCCCCCAAAAAACATACAGAACCCAATTAGAGAGTTACAAAATTGTACTTTAAAATAACTATGATTTTTAATAATATAAAAATGGTATAAAATATGATTGCCAATATTTTCAGATCATTAAAATATCTTATGGTAATTTTAGAGCTGAAATCTGTAATAAGTCAACAGATTGGTTTAAAAGTACCTTAAAAGAGATTTAGTGAGTTGAAAAGAAACAACTCTCAGTATCTGCAAGTTGCAATTGTGTGTGTTCAAAAATTATATTCACATAAATGGTTAGAATTAAAAATAAAGCTGACTACAGAAAATTGATACATAAAAATCAAGCGTAGGGCAGCCCAGGTGGCTCAGCAGTTTAGTGCCACCTTCAGCCCAGAGCATGATCCTGGAATCTCCGGATCGAGTCCCACATCGGGCTCCCTGCATGGAGCCTGCTTCTCCCTCTGCCTGTGTCTCTGCCTCTCTCTCTCTCCCTCTCTCTCTCTCTCTCTCTCTCTCTGTGTGTGTGTCTCATGAGTAAACAAATAAAATCTTAAAAAAAATAAAAATAAAAATAAAGTGTATTAATATGTCCTATAACATATATATACTGAGGTATATCCTATATACCACTTAAGTAGCAAGAAAACATGCCAAACACCAAGAAGTATCTGTCTTGATTTATCCACAGGAAACTACAACATTATTAAGCTAAGAAAAAGGAACAAACACGGGAAAACAGAGGTTCCTGAGTTAACCTCATCCCATAGCCACATGGAGGCAGTGGTACCTTTCGGCAACTAACTCTTAGGATGACCTAAAGACTGGCAGAACAAATTTTTCATAGCTACTCGTTGAGAGAAGTCCACATGGAAAAGTGTAGGAGACACAGAGGTTTGGTTGGGAACCAAATCCCCAGTGTAAATAACCACAAACAGTAATGACCTCACAAGCTGGAAAAGTGAGAGGATTAGACCCTACATTAGGACCTCTGGCCCTGAAAAGACAAGTCCCCATACTGTGTGGCTTTCAAAACCAGTAGGGCTTAACTCTGGGGGCCTTAAAAACCAGCAGGGCTTAATTCTGGAGAGCTGGATGTCTAGAGGAAACAATCACCAAACCTTGAAGAGCCAGCACATTAAATAACTTGGCCCAACATAGCACAGAAACAGCAGTTTCAAAAGCACCTGGGATATATGTGAAGTAAATGTATTGACTAATCTTAGAATAGGTACAGAAGGGGTAGGTGTCTGCAGATGATTTCTCTGGAAACAGAAGTGTTGGCAGGTTCTGTTTCTCTTCCCCAGCCCGGATAGACACGTGTTTGTGCAAAACGACACAAACACTTCCTATCTACCTTGCTAGCATTGCATGGCCCACTCCAGTGACCCCTGGGGGTCCATACCACCCATCTCACCTGCCTGGGCAAGACATCCTTTTGAAGTGGCTTCTGCCCTACCCTACACAGTGGGTAGCTACAGTTAGGACTAGTCTCCCTCCTAGTGACCCTTGCCCTAGGATGGAGATAACTTCACATACCAGCATGCACACAATTCCTGCAGCAGGTCCTCTTAGCTGTCTGTGCAAGGAGCAACCCTGCCGTTTGTGCCTATAGCTGTGACAGAAAGGCTAATTGCCAAGAGCAAGTTTGAGTGCCGGCCATGCCCACCAATGAATCCACAGCAGCCACAACTAGGCCTCTAAACCATGCAGGGAGCAAACCTACCACAGGCAAAGTGGGTCATTTCAGCTGGCTAAGATAAAGGCAATTGTGGTCCAGCTACCGTATAAGGGCGCACACAGCTCACATGAGACACTTCTGGAGCACCTGTTTCTGGTGTCCAAGTAAGACTATGCTTTGGAGCATCACAGGTCCTTTTCTGTACAAGGCCACTACTCTCAAGACCAGTAGACATGTCTGACCTACCCAATAAAGAGAGTTAAACACAGACAAAAGGAGGAGACAAGGGATATGTCTCACATAAAAGAATAAAACAAAATCACACTAAAAAGGCTAAATAAAATGGAGATAAGGAAGAGACCTGATGGAAAGATCAAAGTAATAGTCATAAAAATACTGACCAGACTTGAAAAAAAGTAGATTAAGTCAGTGAGAACTTCAAGGAGATAGATAATATAAAAAAGAACCAGAGCTGAAGAATTCAATAACTTAAATTTAAAAAATGCACTTGAGGGAATCAATAGCACATTAGAGGATGCAGAAGAATGGCTCAGTAACCTGGAAGAAAGGGTAATGAAAAGCAATCAAGCAGAATAGCGGGTGGTGGGGGGTGGATAAGAATAGGTTAAGGGAATTCAGAGATATTATCAAGCATAATAATATTTGCATTATAGGGATCCCAGAGGGAGAATACAGAGATGGGGGTAGAAAAGATACTTGAAGAAAGAGCTGAACACTCTCCTAATCTGAGCAGAGAAACAGACATCCAGTTCCAGGAATCCAGACAGCATCACACATGATGAACTCAAGAAGATCCACACCAAGGCACAGAATTTAATTAGAAGATATTAAAGATATAGAAAGAATTTTAAAGGCAGAAAGGGAGGAATAAGCAGTTACATACAAAGGAAGCCCCATAAGGCTCTCAGCTAATTTTTCAGCAGAAACTTTGCAGGTCAGAAGAGAGTAGCAGAATATAATCAAAGTGCTGAAAGAAAAGAAAAGAAAACAAAACAAAACAAAAACCTAGCAGCCAAGAATACTCCAACAGACATGAAAAAGTGCTCAACATTACTAATAAGGAAATGTAAATCAAAACCACAATGAGATATTATCACACACTTGTCATAATGGTTAGTATCAAAGAGACAAGAAATAAAAAGTATTGACAAGAATGTGGAGAAGGAAAAGGTCATACATAGTTGATGGGAATGTAAGTTGTACTGTGGAAAACCATATGGAGTTTCCTCAAAATATTGAAACTAGAAATACTATATGATCCAATAATTCTACTGATTTACCAAAGGAAAAAAAAAATTGAAAAGATATGCACTTCTAGTTTTAGTGCACTATTATTTTTACTAGTCAAGATATGGAAGCAATACAAGTATCCCTGATAGATGAATGGATAAAGTGGTATATATATATACACACATACACACACACATATATACATACATGCAATTGAATATTACTCAGCCGTGAAAAGCAATGTGGTCTTGTGATTTGGGATAATCATGGGATAATATGAATGGACCTCAAGGGTATTAAGCTAAAGAAAATAAGTCCAAGAAAAACAAATACCATGATTTCACTTATATGTGGAATCTAAAAAACAAAACAAACATTCTTAAAGACAGAGAATAAATTGGGTGTTTGCTACAGGGGATATGTAGGGAGGGAGGATGTGAAAAAATGGATGAAGGGGATTATAAAGAACAAACTTCCAGTATAAAATAATTAAGTCACTGAGTTGAAAAATACAGCATGGAGAATATAATCAGTATTGTAATAATGTTATATGGTAACAGATGGAAACCACACTTACAGTGGTGAGCACCCAGTAATGTATAGAATTGTTGAATCAATAGGCTGTATACCTGAATCTAACATTGTATGTCAATTATACTTTAAATAAAAAAATAAAGCTAGAAAATGTGGAGACTTGGCTTATCAGCAACACCCTAATTTTGCCATAATATCATAAATCCATTAATTGGTTGTATTTACTTAAAAACTCTATTATTTCTTTTGAATAAATTATGGCTTTGTATCATTCAAGTGAGCAACAAGAGCAGCAATGAGGCATGGATAGGCCTACTGAAGTCAGAGATGAAAAGCCTTGAAAAAGGAATGATGCCATTTTATCCAAATTATTTAGTTTGAATGTATTATGAATTAAAATCCTGGCAATCAAGTCAATACTAGAGTGGATATGAAAAGTAAAAGACCAAAAAAAAAAAAAAAAAAAAAGAAAAGTAAAAGACCAAGAAAAACAAGGAAAATATTAAAGAAACAAAAGGAGAAAGAAAAAAAAAAGGGAAGACTTGTTACACTGAGTAACTTTAATATTATAGTGATGAGGATGGTGTAGTCTTGCTCAAGACTAGAGGTATACACCAGAGGATGTTTGTAGAGAATCAAAGGGCAAATTCATACAATTAGAGCATTTAATTTATGACAAAGATGTATCTTCATAGTATCATTCAAATAGAGGTCTTTTTATCAAAATATTAGCGTCAACTACAATAGCACTATTATAAAATTTTAAAAATAAGCTAGACCATTCCTTCACATCATACACAAAAATCACTTTCAATGAATTTAATATATTGCTGAATTAGGGAAAAGAACAGGGGCGCCTGGGGCGGCTCAGCAGTTGAGCATCTGCCTTTGGCTCAGGGAGTGACCCCCGGGTCCTGGGATCGAATCCCAAATCAGGCTCTCTGCAAGGAGCCTGACTCTCCCTCTGCCTGTGTCTCTGCCTCTCTCTGTGTGTCTCTCATGAATAAATAAATAAAATCTTTTAAAAAAAGAAAAAAACCCAGAAACTTCTAGAAATTATTGGAGAGATCTCATGACACTGGGGCTCATCCTGTTAATTTTGTTTTCTTTCTTTAACAAGCAAGCAAAATATATAAATATCCCGAAATGAAAATATGGATACACTTTTATATGAAAATTTAGTGCTTCTGAACTAAAAAAGAATAGTTCTAGTTAATAAAAAGTAAGCTACTATTCGAGAAGTGGTAATAGATTTATATCCAGGGCAGCCCGGGTGGCTCAGCAGTTTAGTGTCACCTTCACCCCAGGGTATAACCCTGGAGACCCGGGATGGAGTCCCCCATCAGGTTCCCTGCATGGAGCCTGCTTCTCCCTCTGCCTGTGTCTCTGCCTGTGTCTGTCTCTCTCTGTGTCTCTTGTGAATAAACAAAATATTTTAAAAAATAGATTTATATCCAGAAAATAGAATTCTTACAGATCACTAAGAAAGAAGTCACCTGATTAAAAACATGTAAAACACTTGAACAGGCATTTCATAAAGGATCTTTTTAAAGACAATAAGATCATAGGAAATGTTGATCAACCTTGCAGTCATCAGGGAAACGGAAATTAAATTACAATTAGATAACATTACGCTTGCTGATAGTTTATGAAGTTGGTTTATAATTATTCCCACTCCTACTGGGCCCACCCCTTGATGACATAGTTTAAAACTTCGTGCCAGAAAAATGAAGTCATTTTCCCCAGATCTTCATCTGCCCTTGTCTTGCTTCTTGCGTTAGTCAGTAAAATGGATTAGAGAGGGAGACTGTGCCAGTTCAGAATTTGAGCCTCAAGAAATTTTGCATGTTTTCACTATCATTCAAGGTCCCTTATCGTTGCCCTGTAAAACAAAACCCAGTCTACCCCATTAGACAGTGGAACAGGATGTGCTGTTCCAGCTACTGGCATCCCTGATCAACCAGCTCAGACTGGCACTTGTTAGTGAACTAGCTGAGACCGAAAGAATCACTTAGTCCAAAGTAATTATACTCAGTGTCAGACAAATGGTGGTGGTTGACGGCCAAGGTGTTGGGGGTAGTTCTCAGTACAGTAAAAGCTAACTATTAATATTAAACACTCATCAGACTGGGTTCTTAAAAAGTGAAGTTTTAGTGTATAAAACAAGTCATCCACTGATACTAGCTAGTAAATTGATAGAAGCACTTTGGAAATTTTTGGGCATTTTACAGTTTTTGGAAATTTTTTCTTTTTTCCCCATATATCCTATGCCACTAACTTTGAATATAGATGCACATCTGTGTGACCCAACACCATCCTTAGATTTATACCTCCCGGAATATACATATACATGCACCACAAAATGTTTATAGCAGCCATCCAAGTATTCATGAATTAATAAATTATGGATTCATGTGTTATAATACTGTACAATAAGAAAATGAACAAATTATGACTATCAAAACAAAATAGATTTCTCCCATGCTCAAGACTTGGAACAGAGAAGCAGACACAGATAATTTATTCTGTACTTCTGTGGTTCAAAATAATAAAAACTAACCTAGTAAGTTAGTAGTCAGGGTAGTGCTTATAGGAAGAATTAGTGTGATATTGTGGAATCTTGAGGGGGTCTTTGTAATTCTGATAATGTCGTCCTTCTCCACATGGATGGATGTTTACATAGATCTGTTCCTTTTAGGAAAAAAAAACTGAAATGCGTTTTTATAATTTATGCAATATATTCCTTTATAATTTTTTAATTGAACAGAACGTAGTGAGACTTAGAGTATTAGGAAAAGTCACATCTTACTGTCTTATTTCTCCTATAATGCAATTGCATTAAGAATGTATGGATTATCAGCCATCTTCTAGAAGTTGCAACCCCAGAAACATTTGTTTTCCTCTTTTTTACACTTAAGACACTCTGCTATTATTTCACCCTACCTTCACACTTAGTAGTTCTGTTTTTTTTTTTGTTTTTGTTTTTTTTAACACAGGGCCATTCCTCTCTAGACTTGTTTCCTTGGCTTAGCTTCTGACATCATCTCTCCCTTCTAATGTGCTCTTCACTTCATTGGGTCAGTCATAAATGTTTATCGAGTACCTTCGACCCACCAGGCACTTTTCTAGGAACAGAACAGGGAAGACTTGCCTTCATTGTGCTCACATTTTAGTGGACGGCACTAGACGTTAAGTCGAGCAACGCAAGATGTGGCATTCACTAAAATCTCAACATTCTCCTTCTTTGCCCCTTATATTCATGAGAATTAAGAACATATTATCATCTTGCTTTTGACATGCCAGCACACCTAGCCCGTGACATATCGGATTGTTGTTTCCAAGCCATTCCCCAAACTCCATTCTCCCCCTATAATAAGATGATACATTCTCTACTACGGCCCTGTAAACTGCCTATGCACTCTGTGGGCAAGTTAATTCTTTTCACCTCCTTAAACTTTGGGTTTGGTCATGTTAACATGTTCTGGCTAATGTTATACAAATAAATGTAGCTCACTATCTCCCAGCACAAGCGTTAAATAAAATTGCATGGTTAGCCTCTACTTCTCTTGCTCTTGTCTTTCAACAGGAGAGCAAGTGCCCTAGATCATGGCCATTGCTTCCATCAGTGTTTTGAAAAACAGAATTATTGTGGAGCTGAGTCTAGTGCACGAGACCCAGTTAAGCGCAGCTCTGTTCATTTGATCCTGCTGTGCAGGTGACCCACAGCCCTCATGTAATGCAGCAAAAAAAAATATTTTTTTGGTAGCCAAATATATTAAAGGTTATTTGCTTCAACATCAAAAGCTGACTACCTTACATTACATAAATAACAAACTTGGAAATTAATTTGGATAAATAACTACTGAGGTACTAACTCTATCCTCTCCTTGTGCTCAGAATTTTTTTTTGATAATTAATCTGTTGTAACCCCCTTTTATTTCCCTTGAGCTATCCCAAACTCATTTTTATATTATGCAATCTCTTGACTGTTTTACATTTCTGACAACCTCTTGGAATCTTATATTGAGTACATATGTTTGGCTAAGATATAAAACAAAGGTTTCATAAACTGCTTAGAGAAAAAAAAAATGTTTTCTGTAGCGTAATTAGCTCTGTGAATTCACCCACTATATAAGATATCGTGGAAAAGCCATTTCTGGCTGTTGTTCACTACTGCAAATTCGTATGTTTTTATATAATTTGCATGATATGGGAAGATCAGAAGCTATCATTACTGACTAGTAAAACACAAAGAACACAAAGAATTAAGTTAAAACACAATTCACACAGGTGTCCTTTCTTTTAAGCCAGTGGAAAACTGTGAAAATTTCCCCTAATTTGGTACATAACGAATCTTCATGTTGTTAATCTATTAGTGAACAAACACAAGAGAATATTAATTCATTCTTCTGAAACTCAATATTTTCAATCATTCAAAATATTTGAGTAAATAGAACATAGACCCATCTAATTTTGTTCGTTGCAGCTTTCTCCTTTGAATCCTCTGTCTCTAAATACAGCCTGTTTTGCAACTGTTCTTCCACAGTTTAGAAAGTCAACCAAGCTTCATTATGACTCAGATTGCTTGTATGAAGCTTTTCCATGTGATCATGTATCCTGTATATAGCATAATTCTCTTCAACAGGCACAGCTAATTAAGTTCTGTAATCAAGGACACTGCAGCCAAGAGCTAATTTAAAAATTAAATGCTGAAAACAGAACAACATGATTTACTCTACAATTAAACGATTAGAGATGAAAGGAGTGTGGCATATTTTGTCTGTTTTTATGACATTAGAAAGTCTTCACAATGAATTTTAACATTTTTCTTTATAACATCGGGCCTTCTGGCCTAACCCCATAAACCTTTGTGTCTAATGTGACTAGCTTTAGGTATTTTTCAGTAGTTGGCTTTAAACTCTCCATGTATTTAAGTTTAAAATGAAGGGACCCCTTGGCAATATCGTTTTGCAGACATAGCCTTTTGCTTACAAATGACATATTTCCACAATGATGTGAATTTGGTAGTCCTGTAATAGTAGCACCAGAGTGTGACACTTGGCTGTGTGTTTCCCTTGCAAACTCACTTCTTTTTTTTTTTTTTTCCTTTTGCAACATTCCGTTTTACATTCTCCTCCCTTAGGCATCAAAGGATGCCTAGAAACATTTTTTCGCTATATCCAGCTGCCTGTCAAAATTGGAATAAGGCAAGGACTCCCTGGTTCACCATGTCTGAAAAATTTTTGCCATTGTTGTCTTTAACGAGTTCTCTGACGTGACTGTCTATGGACTGTGACTTATAGGCAGGGCGGAGGGGGGGTGATTGGTTGTGGATTTGGGGCTTATTTATGTGAGAAATCCGTCAGTGATGTGATAGCCAAAGTTTTCATGTTGGGTTAGTATCATTTGATATCAAAGGGTAAGTTAAAGTTTTTCCATTGATTGTTCATATGTTGCCTGAAACTAATCGCTTTTATGTGGAAATGAGAGCACAGTAGACATTTATTTTATACACCAGCCAACAAAGAATGAGATATGAAATATTCATATTTATATACAAAAATTATTGGAAATAAAACCTGTCCCTGGACACAACAGATAGCGCCTGTTAAGTAAGCTTAAAATTATCTTGAATATATGATAGGGTCCTGTATTGGTTACAACAGTACAATGAAAGTCGGGTTATTTAATACTGCCTGAGGTCCAGCTCGTCCTTTAAAGCAGGAATGTGTAATTCTAATAAAGCTAGGTTCTAGGAAATGTAAGTATTATTAAAATAATGTCATTATTAAACTTTAGTAATCTAGGTTAAGTTAACCTTTAGGAAAAATAATGAATAAGCCACACACATATATACAAAATACTTAATCTTTATAAAATACTTCATCTTAAAAAAATATTACTAGTACTTCAGGAGTGTGTATCACCCCTTTTTGACCAATTGCTTTTATCTTATTTTTCACTTTACTGAGATCTGTAGCTTCTTCTTTCATGTGATTTCTACTGAAAGGACTTTCTGCTTATTTAAGCTGTGACCCCAAAATGGTTTGACTTGAAAATGGTTGCCTATCTAGATAGTAGTATTCTACCCATTAAAAATATTTTACTGGAGTTTCTATTTTAGGTTTATTCCTTTTCCAATGTTATTTTCCTAACTGAAATTTGCTAAACCATGACAATACTGGCGGGTGGGCACTCTAATAAATAAGGTAATTAAGTAATCTTAGTGACTTCACGAAATAGATACACATTTCTCACTCGTAAAAATGTCCAAGCAAATATTCAGAAGGATGCCTCTCAGGCACCAGCCTCATGGTCCCCACATCTTCAACACATTTAATTTCTAAGGTCACCAAAAAAGAGAAAAGAGACAATGGAGAAAGAAAGCACATCTACTCTTAAAACTATTTTGGTTTCAAAGTGACGTGAGTCCGTATATTCATTTCTTATTGCTGTTGTACCAAGTTACTACAAACCTTGCCTTAAACCAACACTAATTTGTTAGAGTGCTGCAGGCCATAGGTCCATAGTGGAGTCACACTAGTTTCCAGATGCTATAGTGTAGAAATATCAGCTTCTCTTAGAGGATCCCTGCATCCCTAATAGCTCCAGCTCATCTGGAAAGCCAGCAACTGGGAAAGAAGTCCTTCTTAAGGCTCCACGGCACAAATTCTGACTCTTTAGTCTCCTTCTTCCCCATTAAGAACAATTGTGATTACATTGACCCCCTTTGCCTATCAATTCATTTTCACTCCTGTTGGACTGTTGAAATCGAATCACCTGCACCCACTTATAGAGGCCATAAACTGTAATTCCTGCTTGGGCGACCACTTCCTAACATTAAATCTATACTACATGAAATGGACAGAAGAGGGAGGCAGCCAGTTTTCTCCACTGCAGAGATTAATTGTTCTACATCCTGTGAGCAACGCATTACACTCATACAAAGCATAAAGTGCCCTTTGTCCAGTTTTTTGCACATATGTACAAAACTCTTGTTTCTCTGTAATGTTATTTTACTCAGGCCATACATGCTCTATCCAGGATTCCAGAGAAGCCTCATTTTTTCAGACTGTGTTTGATATATATATGTTTTTATCTGGAATAAACTCCACATTTTGGGGGATCCCTGGGTGGCTCAGTGGTTTGGTGCCTCCCTTCGGCCCAGGGCATGATCCTGGAGTTCTGGGATCGAGTCCCACATCAGGCTCCCTGCATGGAGCTGCTTCTCTCTTTCCTGTGTCTCTGCCTCTCTCTCTCTCTTTCTGGGTCTCTCATGAATATAAGGATAAAATCTTAAAAAAAAAAACAAAAACTCCACATTTTTTTAATTCCTAATAATTGCAACATTAGAGTGTTCTGTTTTATTTTTCTATATTCCTCTTTCTCTCTTTCATAAAGCATTCTTAATTCCATACTCTGTCTAAAGGACTATGCTCTGGACAGTGCATTATTATTACTGGAGTTTTGTTAGCCTGCTGGTAGAGTGATTGAGACGGTTTCTTCTGATTAAGTTTCAGTCTTTGGAGTATGCATTGGACCTGTGTCTTGGGGATATGGCCTTCATAAGTATTTTTGTCCTTCTCCCCAGGGATAGAACTTTTTTACTTTTAATACCTTCCCTTATTCCAGAAGGTATCCTCCACTTTTCCCACTTTATTTCCAGGAAAAAATAAAATTAAGGCTACCCCACCCCACCCCCTTGGTTGAAATAGGGAGGCTGGAGCTGGGTGGAGATCCCTTCCCCAAACTGCAATATTTCATTAGTGTCTTTTGATGGTGTCCTTCCCCTGCAAAGTAAGGCTTTGTTCAACAAGAGCAGTCAGGTGAATTTCACAGTGGTTGCCGTCCCTCTCCCCAGGCAGCCCTATAGAGGAACTTTCTCTGGATTCTTTGCATTATCCCTATGAGAATCTGATGGAATTCCTGGAAGCAAAGCCTTTGAAAGCATGAGGAACCCATGGAAGTATGGTCCCCAGGAGAGCTTCTCCCTCTCAAATTAACCCACACTCAACTTCCAACAATTTGTCAAAATTACTGCTTCAATATCTGGACAACATATAGGTCACGGAGTGGCTTTTGCTCCAAATAAGCAAAAGCTCAGTTCCTGTTTCTCCATGTAGAGGTGCCTCTCTTTACAGATTTTCCAGTTGGTGTTTGCCCTGTGATCTCAGTTCACTAAGAGACCAGAGAAAAGTCAATGTTTTTTAGTTTGTCCAAGGAGTTTTAGTAATTAGTGTGGAAAGGTTTTATTCTATTAAACATTTTCAAATACCTTATCAGTTTTTAAAAGATAAAATTTACAACCATCAACTTCTCAGAAAGCCTTTGAAGCATTTAAATACAAGATCATGTTATATCACCTTATTTAATTCAATAAATATTTTACATATCTGAATAACTGTTCATAGAATATTTATAATTTCCACACATTTATTTTTGATGATTCTTCATGATTCTTTATTCTACCTCAAATATAATGTTTTTCCATTATGTGTTGTATATCGTTATCTTAGATATGAGAACAAAGTTTATATATTTAATTTATTACTAGATTCTTTACTAACTGTGACATCTATTTTCAGTTTATATTTTTTATGCTAAAGGGATGTCCACTGACAAAACTGAAACTAAATTTATGCAGCAAGACGGAAAATGATACATGAAAATTAGACACTGAATACAGCTGAAGCACACTCTTTTCTGAGAAATAAAACAGGACAAAAACAGAAATATTCTATAAACTTTACAAAACATTATTTCATTTTCATTTAGGTAGGGAATATTTTTCACCAGAAGGGAAGTTGCAGTCATACATATACTTAATATGAATGCCAACAAATTTAATAGAAATGTCTAAAACTATAATGCAGTTAAACTATTATATATAAATTTAAAAGTTAATATTAATGTTTTCAAAACTTATTTTCTTGGATATAAAATGCAAATATCTTTTATGAGAGATTATACAAGATAGGAAAATATAATTGTTCTGTGAGAATTTCCCCATTTTATATTTAATCACTTTAAAACTACTGTATCTTACAAATAAAGTGATCCATAGAGGATCACTCTCCATGTTTCACATATTCATTGTTTTCTGTTCCCTCCACATTTAGTTGTCCTTTCAAACCAACACTATCATTTCTCTTTCTGCTTCTTGCCAAGTAATTTAAGATTTTAATATAAACTTATTATTTCACAAAATTAAACAGTTTATCCTATAGCTCTCCTGTAGAGTTCTTACACCACAGGCTCTATCAGGCAATACAATATATAATGATGCCACAGCACTGATCCGATTTGCTTGAGTTACAGAACTCTTCGTTTTGAATAATAGAGACTTTAATATATTTTTTAGAATTAACATTCCATTAATGCCTAACTAGTTCATATTATGAATTGGCTTATAAATATCTCTTGGGAAATGATAGCTGATAGTCAACTAGTTTGCTATGGATTTGATTGTTTTTGATAGACTGAAATTTTATATTATTTGGTTCATGACATCTTAGAGATACCCATGATTTCCAAAAATATATACATTGATTGTTGTATTTTTTCTTTTATTTTATTTTAAAGGGTTTATTTATTTATTCATAAGAGACACACAGAGAGAGGCAGAGACACAGGCAGAGGGAGAAGCAGGCTCCATTGCAGGGAGCCTGATGTGGGACTCAATCCCGGGACTCCAGGATCATGCCCTGGGTCAAAGACAGTCACTAAACCCCTGAACCACCCGAGATGCCCTCGTTTTATTTTTAGAACTTGCTACTGGCTGGATATTTGTATCCTTCACCCCTCCAAAATTCTTATGTTGAAGCCCAAAACCCCAATGTGATAGTATTTGATAGTATTTGAAGATGAGACTTTTAGGATGTCATTAGGTCATCATGTAAAGACCTCATGAAGGGGATCAGTGCCCTTTTAGAAGATATGGAGAAAAAAAAAAAAAAGAAGAAATGGAGAAAGATGACTTATTTCTGCCATGTGAGGACACAATGAGGAGACTTCAGTCTGTGAGCCAGGAAGAGGGGTATCACCAGACATCAAATCTGCTGGCACCTTGGTTCCCAACTTCCAAAACCATGAGAGAGAAGAGTTAATTGTTTGAGCCACCCAGCCTATGGTACTCTATTATAGAAGCCTAAACTAAAACAGAACTGTTATACAATTATGGCCACATGACCACCTTAACATATTTTTCATTCCAACCAACCTTAAAAAGTTAAAAAAATAAAATAATTCCAAACAAGTATGAAATAATTATATATTTTAAAATTTTACAATTTTACTTAGCTACATTTCTGTCTTAAAGGATCAATTCAAAATCAATACATACATACTCACAATTAAAGGAAATCATTGTCTAAGGTAGTGATTTGGAGCAAAGTTTATAAATAAAATCTAAATACACTAAATGTTCTAGTTATCCTATGTAAGAAACCAGGACAATCTGAAATAAATCAATCTTGAGTTCTATTAAAATGGATGCTAGTTCATATTGTTTAACTCACTTTGTGTTGAAATAGAATAATCTCAATGCGTTAAATAGGTTCACAAACTCCTTGATTTTATTCTATTTCTACCTTTCAGTACTAAAAATACAGGAGCTTTCCAGGGTAGAAACCCACTAGGTTTATTCCTTTCCCTTCTCCTGTGACTACTTCTGTAGCATCATTTCCCTCTTTCCATTATAATATAGCACACACAGACATTGTCAACATTTGATTAAATGTAATATGAGAGTTAGTTAATTTGGAGGCTATTAAAGTAATTACAGGGGCATCTGGATGGAACAGTCAGTTAAGCCATCAACTCTTGGTTCGGCTCAGGCTGTGTTCTCAGGGTCATGGGATAGAGTCCCATGTTGGGCTCCATGCTCAGAGCAGTGTCTGCTTGAGATTCTCTCTCCCTCTCCCTTTGCCCCTCCTAGTCATGCTCCTGCTTTCTCTGAAATAAACACATACATTTTTAAAACCATAATTACAAATGATTTTACACTTTGGGGCTGTTCAGCTAAAATAAAACAGTGTAGTATTAGCTATTTTGTTCTAGGTGCAGTTTTTATCTTTTGATTTCAGTTAGGGTTATCATACAACGTGCTGCCCAAAGACCTGTCAGACATTGAAAAGGCTGTTATTTACTTGTTCTGGATTCTGGAGCACTGTATATAAACTAGGATTGTCTTGGGAAAACCAGAATGAAAAGTAATCCAACTTTTAGTCTGTTAACTATGTTCCTCTAAACCAGAGGCTAGTAAACTTTTCCTGCAAAGTGTCAGATAATAAATGGCTTATCCTTGGAGATCACAACATCTTTGTTGCAACTGTTCCAGTCAGAAATTTCAGTATGAAATCAGCCATAGGCAATATGAAAACAAATTGGCACATCTGTGTTTCAATAAAACTTTATCTATAAAAACAGATGATGAATTTTGCCATGAGTGAGTTGATGATGCCTTCACCAGACCCTTATATATTGTTGTCTACTCTATTTTATTTATACCATTTATTTTACTTTCCTATGGCTTTATTTAGCCAACTATATGTTGAAGTCTCTTAAAGTTATATTTGGTGCCCAATATCCAAATTTGTGTTTTTAACCATGTACTTCGCATCTCTACTTTGGTGTCTGATAGGCATTCTCAAACTAAATATGTCCCAAACCAAAATCTTGATACCTCATTATTTAAAGTGGCTCCTTCCAAAATGAAAATAATATCCTCCAATTGTCCAGGCTAAAAACACTAGAACTATCCTTTGTCTTCGTTTTTCTTTCACTCCACAATTAATTGACCAGCAAACTCTCTAGTCTCTACCTTTACAGTATATTCAGAATCTGACCTTTTCTCTTCAACTTCTTGCTACCACTTTAGTTTGAACCACTATCTTCACTCTGATGTATTATAAAACCTTCCTGAATTTGTTAGATCTAATAATAAGTTTAGAATTGGATATTTTTATTTGAAGAATCTGCCAAAAATCAAATGTGAGATATCCAGAAGGAAGTTGGATTTATGTATGTGATTAAAATCTGTTACATATCCTAGAGTGGTTATCACAGAGAGTAAGATAATTGGCAATTAAATCGGTATTTTTCTTTATACTTTCCTATATAATCTTCAAAATTGCCTACATAGGATAATTCTTCTTGTTGTAATGATTTAACAAAAACATGATTTTTTTAATAGAAGGCAAACAATAAAAGTAAAAATAATAAATGAGAAGTAGTCCCTAAACATGTGTAGTTACCTAAAAAAGAATAAATTAAACTGTGGATGGAAATTTGAGGTAGAGTATTGTTGAGTGTAATCTTATTTGTTTAACTATTGTCACATCTTTAAAATATTCTAATTAGTGTATACTCACAATATATGGAATTCAATATATGTTTATTTGAATTATGCTATTCATAAAATGGCATCTTTACCATTGACTGATTTGAGGTTAGATCACACACACTCACCATTTAGAACTATGTATTTTTATGTTTGCCAAAATAAAATTTAATCAAATTATAAATGAAGCATTTAGAGTTTTAAATTTCATGCCTTTCCTTTTTTAGTAGATTCCTGTTTTGTGCTGATTTAGAATTTTTCTTCTTCTAAGATGTAATTTCTATATTCCTAGTGCACATCATTAAATTCGTTACCCACTCAAATCCTCTAGGTTCGTTTCCTCTGGAATGTTTCAATTTATAATACATAATTCACTTGAAAAGTTCTAAGACTCATTGTAGATTATATGTAATAGTAAAGATGAATCAAGTTTAGATATGTATGTTAGAATCAAGACATACCTGGAAGAAAGAGGGAAAATGAACATTTAAAAATAATTAAATAGTATGACTATAGTTATTCCTGGAAAAATTTTGTTATAAAAAACCTGATTTTCATGTTTTATTTTTATCATTGCTATAAATCAGTGGTTATCTTGTCAAAATGAACAAGGCATAGCAATATAGTTTAGTAATGGAATCTAATAATGCCATCACCTTTTAGGATAAAAAAATGTTATTTTTTTTTAAAAAATAAGAGAGATAGATGAATCTTGTATGAATTGCTACATTAGGCTAGAGAATAATGAATGGATTTATTACATTTTTTCAGAATTGTAGGTTAAGAATCCTGAGTGAAAAAATAAGAATCATGTAATATAAACAGTCTATTATTCATACCAGCACCCAAATCAAATCTGACAGTGTCATTAAAAAAATACTCAAATCAAAAATCAGGATGGTCGAGGATGATATTTAAAATAAGTAAAATTTCCATAAAAATGAATCAATTACTTGTCTAGACATTGACTCAAGCCTTGTGCTTAAACCACATCTCCAGTGATTATGCACCTGACAGATAAGTCACCTAGTAGTATTTTGGACTGAGTGGCTTTTTACTACTATTATTCTTTTATAACCATATTCTTCAAAGAGGGTGACATTTTACCATTTCCATGACAGTTTTGCTCTGTGTTATTCTTCGATTATTTATTTATTTACTTACTTACTTACTTATTTACTTATCTATTGCCACCATCTTACTCAGGTTACCATTGGGTAATCTATTGCCAAAGATAACTTTTAAATCTGATTTGACAAGTTATCATACTTCTTCTGATTGTAAATGAAGCCCCAAGATAAGAGTGTTCACAAAGCAAGTCATCTTTATATTGACAAGCTCTTTGGAAGAACAATTCTAGTTACTACCCAATATAACTTTTAAAGTAGGCAAGCAGGGGGAGGGAAACAAATAAATAACACCAATGCCCAGGAGATGCTCCAATTGTTCCACATTTCAGTTGATATAATAAAACTTTTAGTTGAAGCATTTGTCTCTTGTAACAATTTACTTTAAATTCTCAACTGTCTGTAATCTGATCTGGCCTGTAAACCATGGAAAAAAGATGCTTGTGACATAAAAGACACGACACATTTTTAGAAATGTGTCATTTCTCTTCTATCTACTCAGATTTCTGGGAAAACTCCTCTACTAAACAGGACAATTCTCTGATATCAAAGCCCAACCTGTAAGCAAGGAATCATTGTAATTCTAAAAGAAGTTTACTCTGAATTCCACACTATATACACGGCAGATGGTGCCTTGCATATGTCATGGGAATGCGGAGTCACAGAGTAGTGTCATTAACAATCCCAGAGCCTTCCAGTCAGATACATAAGTATGAATCCCACTACTGTCAGTGGGAAACTATGTGATCTCCATGAGAATATCTCCATGAGAATAAAGTGATACAAGTGATACAACTTCTGGTTGTACTATTTATTAACTGTATTATGTTAATATATGAGGGAAGAAAGTGCCTTTGTTCTGTCATATATCGAATAGAGATAATAGTACCAGTTTACCAGTACATGTAATATACCTTGCCCAGTCCTTTGCTTATCATTACGTGATAGCATGTGTTTGTTTTTATTACTCTCATTCTCCAAAATTGTTTTCTACATTTCACTCTCTTTTCAAGCCTGGGTTGCTTTATTGAAATGAATTATCCCCATTCTCAGGAAATCTCCTGGAATCTATGTATCTATACAATTAATCTGCTGATTTGAAGAAAGGGAATCTAGGGCACAGATGAGGAGAGTTTGTGTGCTTGTTGTCCCCTTACCGTTCTAGGAATGGAGGTTCAGAAAGGATCCTGTTCATCTTTCCTGAAATGATTTCTTTCTTTTTTTCTTTCTTTTAGATATTTTGAGAGACAGTGCATGTGAGAGAGCACAAGCAAGGAGAAGGGGAGAGGGAGAGGGAGAAGCAGGCTTCCCACCAAGCACGGAGACAGATGTGGGGCTCAATCCCAGGACCTTCGGCTCATGACCTGAGCTGAAGGCAGATGCTTAACTGACTGAGCCACCCAGACGCCCTGAAATGATGTCATTTAATACAAACCAGTCCAGAGAAGAGCACATGACAAACAGCCAATCCTTTTCCATTATGTGAACCACATGAATTTGATCTTGAGGAAAGTGAAACAAGGCTAAAATTTTCTGTTTTACTGGTGTATCCTACCGAATAGACTTTAAGAACATGGTTTTTAGGAGTGTTTAATCTGAGATGCAAAAGACAGCATATGGAGGAAGAGTCTATGAAGGATGGGCTGCCTGACAACTGAGACTATTTAAATTTAATTCCATATATTAAGAAATGTAATTTTAAAGTTAAAACCCTATGCCCAGTGCTACAAAGATTCACCAATATTGACTGAATTCCTAAGTAGGGACTTGCTTATTCATGTCTGTCCAATAGTCCCTTCCATCTGTGAAGAATATGGCTAAGTAGCCTTTCCCCACAGGATTACTCTTTGGATAAGGAATTGTCTGGATAACACTGTTGTTTGCCAAGTTATTCTCAATGGCTTTGAACAAAACTAAAGCAAATTTAAGGGTGTGTGTTTGCATATATACATGCATACATATGTGTCTATGTATACACATATGTATTCCTTATATTTGTACATATATTTTCTTTCAGATAATACAAATTTTGCCAAATGCCTTATTATCTCTAATGTAAGGCTTGGCCACTCATTCATTCTATGTGACACTGAACCATAGTCTAGAAGTCCTCCTTTCCCCATTTAAACACTTAAAGGAAGAGTTTAATTTGTATTTCAGCATCCGTATTCTATGTAAATAGATATGCGCCAACAGACTTTGCCAAAACAATACTGATGTATTCTAATTGGCACTGGACTTGGCACTCCACAATGGATAATCTGTCCCACCTAAAAATTGTCTAACTAAAGCTTTAAACAACATAAAGCTGTGACAAGCCATGTACGCATAAATAGACATGAGACTGTGAAGCATATAGCATAAAGGATATAAGCTAAAGTTTATAACATTTTATCATTAATTTTAAGAAATTGGTGACTGTAATTACTTTATTTATATATCCTCAACTGTAAAAGAAGAGGTTTGTTCAATTACTGCAAGAAATTGAATAAAATTCCCAACTCTACTGTGGTGGTTTTGCTAGACCTACTAGTAGGTGGATGGATCAGTTGCTTATGTCCAAATTAATCCATCAGTTTCCTAGCACAGAAAGAAGACATATGTTCTGCTAACATTATTGGGTTGGGAGAACATTTACGGGCAGGGTTTAAAGAATTGCAGGAAAACGAGTATCAGAGGACAGGAAGAAAAAAGAAGTAAATTGCTGAAGACTACATGTATTTGTCACTATTGTCTACCTATATCCCAATGATGTTCATACAATTTAAGAAGGCTACAAAAGGCAATGATCCTAATCCCATAATCCATTACATTACTACTTGTAAAACTATGCAAGAGGAACAGCAAGGTTTAAGTGGGTTTTTAAATCTTAATGAATCTGCCAGGATTTAATATAAATCAGATTTTAAATCTTATGTAATAATAAAGACAGTGCTCTAGATTCACTCTTCTGCTTCAAACTATGGTACAAAACCATATTTCTTGGGAATATCCTCCCCTGATTATGCTATTTATGGAGCTTGCTGGGTATCTGGTAAACCTACATGTGCATAGGAATTGGAAAGGGTTTAACTCTACTGTCATTGTCCTGTTCTCTGTTGATAAACTCCTCACTTCTGATCTCCATACACTAAATCTAACATGCAATATACAAAGTAAAAACTCAGATATAATTTTAACAACCTCTGTCAACAATTTTCAAATACATTCCTTTGTAGCTTATACAGCCAAACAAGCATATCTTTCATTTAGCTATAATTCTCTTAAGACCATAAAAAGGAAGAGAGTCATTCTTGTGGGATTATATGTACTCTGAAAAAAGGTACAGTATATTATAGGCATTGATTCTTTTTTTTCCTATTCTAACCAGTGATCATAACAATAACCTGTTACACATGCAAGTGCTTTACTGTTAAAAAAAAAAGAAAGAAAGAAAAAAAAAAAAACAACTCCCATATCTACTCTTTGATTCTTTTAGCCTCTTTAAAAAAGAATAACTAACATTATACTGTCATTTGAGAGATAAAAAGACACAGGAGACTAAAAGAGGGTAAGTGCCTTACACAGAGCCCCATGGCTATTGAGGGTAGACTAGGGACTAGAAATCTTGCCCTCTACTAACTCAGTGCTCTTTCAATCAAAAACACTGTTTTACTCAGCATCCGGGTTTATGAAATAGACATTTGATCTCTATACATGTGAACAATTCTTATATCTGCTGCTTAAAAATCTTTAATATTTGTTGTAGTCATCACAATTACATATGAAAAATATTGAGTAGAAAATATAAATACCTTTTAAAATAGAAATCAATAATTATAATTAAGAGCCAATCAAGAACAAATGCAAGGGGTCAACATTAATTCTTCAAGTTAAGTGTCCTTAGATCCATAAAAATGACCACATTATACAATTAATGCTGGATTATTAACCTCATTTTATCAGGAAGTAACTATTAATTGAAACTCTCAGTGTTTTGAAAAAAATCACAAAATTGATTCTGTTAGGATAAAGGCATTATATTGAGAAATAATCTATAATCATATATGTAGAAAAATTTGTTGAATATGTGACCTTCACTTTATAAAATTTAGGAAACTAATATTTTTGAGGGATTCTAATTAAATTGACCAGTACATACTAATTAGTTAAGTTCACACACCTAAAGTTAAGTTTAATTAGGAAAGATATTTACAGATTATATACAAATCAGTTAGACAACATCCACTTGAATTTTAGAATTATCCAAAGTATAGCTAAGAATTTGTACCTTGGCTCTCATTTTAAATAAGACTTAGAAATATTCTATGTTTGGGGATCCCTGGGTGGCGCAGCGGTTTAGCGCCTGCCTTTGGCTCAGGGCGCGATCCTGGAGACCCGGGATCGAATCCCACGTAGGGCTCCCGGTGCATGGAGCCTGCTTCTCCCTCTGCTTGTGTCTCTGCCTCTCTCTCTCTCTCTCTCTCTGTGTGACTATCATAAATAAATAAAAATTAAAAAAAAAAAAGAAATATTCTATGTTTGTTTATGCCAAAAAGTTAGCACACAGAAAATATGACAACTTAGCCAGAGCTTTTGACTTTGCTTTGCAGGTTTGTCCATCTACAAGTGAGAGGTTGTATTTTCTAAAGTTTATCCATTAAGTGTCAATTTAATCAATATACCCAATACTTGCAACAAGGGCATTTCAGAATGTTAAGAACAGTTACCTGATTAGTTGATCTTGAAGAATGCTTCACCCTTAGTCCTCCAAATGCCTACCCTTTAGGAAAGCATATTCACTGTGGAGGTTGAATCTTTAAATTATGTTTGCACACAGCGTAAATGAATGACCTGATCCCATTTATAGCGGATTCCCCTCAGAAATCTCAGGGCTTGTCAACACAAAACATAATATTGGCAAAGGCACCTTTGTTTCTTCCAGATTTTTTTTTCCCCAAGCAGATTGTTGTGCTTAGCTAAAGTGAAAACAAACATAAGGCCTTGAGAGACATATGAAAAGCCTGGGCACTTGAGAGTGCCTGATGACCTCCTTTCCCTCTGCTTGCCTGCTGCCGCTTTCTGCTGCTCTAAGGATAGCCCTGTGCCTCATGAATATGGAAAACATGTATGGATGGAAAAGGAGAAGCTTATCACAAAGACTGATCACAAGAACTGCCATCCTAACTGACACTCTGGGGTCCTTTCAAGAGTGTCAGCTGTCCCTCAATACCAACAGTCTGACTTCAAAGTCTACTCCAGGAGCTGTTTTCCTTCCACCGTGGCTGAGTTCATAAAGTGTCAAATGCAACAAGCCTGCAGGGTGAGAAATAGTTTAGTCTCAACAAAATTGTGCTTCAATGGCACTTCCTCCTTGTTATTATTTTACCATTAAGGTTTTATTAATGAGCCTTGGAGTGGCCCCAGGCTTATTATGCGGCATTGGAAATGCAAAGCTTGATTTTGGGGGGTGTTCAGGGTCCTGAAATTCAGACAGCTGCCCTCAAGAGAGCAGTAGTAAAATGCCTTAAGTGCTATGAAAATGAGGCCAAATAGACACATTTATCCTGCCTTCTTAATAAAGATGATTCCAAAAAGATTTTTCTGACAGCCTTGATCCAAAACACTGGAGCCCACTATGAAGATCAGCAGGCCATAAGAAGGAAAGGTCTGTTCTATGCTCTGGAATCCAGCATCCTCGGCCACTGTTTGCTCAGGAATAAAGAGTGGAACAAATGGTCTGCTGGGTTTCCTACTGAGTGCTACTCCACAAGCACTGCACTGTTTTCCCTAAGGTGTTTGTTTGTTTTTTCAGAACTGGCTCCATGTTTATTACAAGAAATGTGGTGGAAAGAATAGCCTCCCTGGGACATTTTGTTCACGATACCTGGAAATGGTTGATAAGATTCACCATTCATGTTTAAGAATACTATTTTCACATGTGAATCATCAGTGATATCTATAAACAATTGTCACTATTTTGCTTTTTCTTTTTTTTTTTTTTTTTGGCCACAGCACTTAGGGAAAATCCTTTTTATTTAGTTCTTCAATTTAATAGTTCATTCTAAGATGGGAATTGTCTGAAGGGTATAATTGAGTTAATATTCACCAGCCACATTTCAAGTCGTGACTAAACTTGGAAGTAATGGCTAAGTTACTAGGATTGTCTTATATTTTCTTAAAGATAAAGATAACTCAAAGCAACTGAGTTATCCAACGTTCCAGTGTTCTTTATCTGGAAAGACAGATCCTTAGTATATTATATTTTAAAATCAAGGCACAATACACACAGACAGAGGGATCACAAGTGTGAACATTGTTCGGACTTCCACCCCTGCTAGCACTGAGACAGGCATGACTGTGTTTTGGGAGCTATTCTGTGAGCCAAGAGACTTGGCTTGGCTTTCTTCTCCATTGTAGGTGTTGAATGACTCAGCCAAGGCATTTAGCTTCTCTGTCTTTGGTTTTCTCAACTGTAGCATGTCTAAAAGGCCCTAAATGAACATAGTCTTGCCTCCTGGAATGAATGATTTGTCATTTTAATTAGTTTGCAATAAAGTTTAAAGAAAATGTTGGACTCTGGTAGGAGCAGATTGCTTTGACCAAAAGATTGCTTTAGGCTGTGACCTAAAAAATTCACACTAAGACCAATTAATTTTTAGAATACAGTTAACTGTAGGACTACTTTATTCTGAAGAAAATCTACCTCTTGTGATTGCCAATAGGTGTCCTCAATGATTAAATATCTACAGATAATAGAAAATGGATATTTAAAATAAAGGATGGGACATATGTGTTCTGCTTACTTACCTGCCATAAAAACCTACTCTACCAGTGTTTATTTTTTTTTTCTACCAGTGTTTAAAATCAAGGTTTGCAAGTCAAATCACGAGTTAAACTACCTAACAATAAGAATAAACAAAGAAATAAACAATTAAATTATCTTGGTTTCTGTTTATTAATTTCATAATAAATGGATTTACTTCCAGTTGAGTTTCTGGCCACAATATATCTAAAATTTTATGAGAAAGAGATTTTATTTTCTTAGTCTCTTTGTTCATGGTTAATTTGGATATGCTCAGATAATGCTATCATTTAAGAGCTCCAATTATTTGTCATAAAATAATCTAATCCCCAGACATGAGTGTTCTGTAAAACACCATTGTAATTCACAATCACTAGTTTTGAGATTTTATTACATAACTTTTTATTTTGTTATTTACTAAATATAGTAGTAAATATGACTATAAAAGATCAAAACAGTCAGTGGAGAATATATAAGAATTGTAAACAGTAGAGTAGAAATAGGATCTAAGAGCAGGGATGGAATTTAAAGTAAGATTAGAAATAGGGGGAAAAAAGAGTAGAGATAGGATTTAAATTTGCAGATGTACAAAACAAAAAAAAAAAACTGAGTTCTTGAATTCGAATGTTGAATTGCTCAAGCTTTATGATAGTATAACACTTCATGAATATTCTTCTAATCTTTGGGAGAACAGCAAGATTCATAAATTACACCTCCATAAAGGAGGAACAGGAAATCCTGGTCACCATACAACTGAGATAAAAACACAAACAAAAACACTTAAGCATATGATTTGGAGGGAAATGAATGAAGCAGCTGGTTTTGTTGTAGGCATCTATTTGGTGGCAAGGAGAGCAGCAGAACATCTGGCTTCTGATTTCATCAGGGGTTGCAAACTCTACTGCCCAATGCACAAAGGGCATTGATCGGTACTGACATCAGTGGCGATGTGCATAAGTCAAGTTCTGTGCTGCAAACATGAGCATCGAGCCACTGGTGGAAGCAAGTGAATTTCCATTGCTACTTCTGCACTGTTTTTGAATGTTTGTCAGCACTCTCCCTGGAGCCCTCTCTTCCATGTTTCTAATAATTATGATACCTCTACAATATCCTTTTAATAAACTCTTCTTGTTTAATCAGCTGGAATCATCTACTAATATGCCTTGCTGATACAAGTGTGTATATATGCTATGATTCCTTTCCCCAACACATAAGCTTCACAGAAACAAAAGTTCTTCTAGAACTAGGGTGCCTACGTTCAAATTCTGATGCTGATAATCAATAGACATGTGATTTAAAATAGTCTTAATCCTTCTATGCCTTAATATCTTTATATGAAAAGTGAGATAATAATAAATATCTCATGGGTTTATAATAGTGATTATATGAAGTAATACAGGTTAAGTTTTTAGCAGAGGGTTTGGGATATACAAAATAACCAAGATTAGTTAGCTGATAAAATGAGAATAGTCATAAAACCATATATTATGCCAGTCAATAGTGGAGACCCACACCTTCTGCTTTTCACAAAAGTACCCATCATTAAAATTAGAAATTTAAATAAAATTGCTTAGGACTATGTTATCTTTTTTATCTGTAGGTAGTTGTTGAGGTTATTTATAAAATCCCTACTCCTTGGGATCCCTGGGTGGCGCAGCGGTTTGGCGCCTGCCTTTGGCCCAGGGTGCAATCCTGGAGACCCGGGATTGAATCCCACATTGGGCTCCTGGTGCATGGAGCCTGCTTCTCCCTCTGCCTGTGTCTCTGCCTCTCTCTCTCTCTCTCTGTGACTATCATAAAAAATTAAAAAAAAAATCTTTAAAAAAAAAAAATCCCTACTCCTTCCAATCACCTCACCACACATGAAGCTCTTTTTCTTAGGAGTTATCTGGATTCTGTATCAAAATGAAAAATAAAAACCTTGTGACAAAGCATGGTAATATTTTTGGTCCTGTAGTTATAAAAAAAAATAGAAAACTCAAATAAAACATGCTTATAGATTTGCAAACTATTTACACATAAAAATGAAATAGATAATCAAGCAATTGATAACATCCATGAATCTGAAAGTTTAGAGATTTGTCTATTGATTTTAAAGGAAAAACATAACAAAATAAAAAACAACAAAAATGCACATTGTATACATTCACACACATAGTACTTAATTTCATTATCCTCTTTACTTATATAAAAATCACTTATATAGCTTTATTTTTTTATTTTTTTATATAGCTTTTATATTGCATTTAAATTTAACTGGACATAATAAAGAATTTCATGTAAAGAATTATCTAGTGGGAAAAGAAATATTGTGAAATCTGAATATATATTTCTCTAAATATAGAATACTAGCAGACATTTTAAGTATACTGAAATATGCCCGACACTATTTATGAAATATTTTTTTCCTTAAAATTTACTCAATATATCTAAGATAGTAAGACTAGCAATTAACTTTAATCCTATAAATACTTATATTCCTTGTTACAACCAATATTTTTTGATGCTTGACCTAGGCTGCTACTGCTATTAAAACCTCCTTATTTGGGGCTTCCAGGTGGCTCAGGGGGTTAAGCATCTGCCTTTGGCATAAGTCATGATCTCAGGGTCCTGGGATTAAGTCCTGCATTGTGCTCTCTGCTCAGCAGGAAGCCTGCTTCTCCCTCTCCCTCTACCATTCCGCTCTGCTTGTGCTCTCTCTCTCTCTCAAATAAATAAACAAAATCTTTAAAAAAAAAAATCTCCATATTTAAAATATCTCAGTTACCAAATATTGTCAAAAATACCTTTTTTCAAAAAAAAAATACCTTTTTTCTCTTTTAAGTATTGTGTGTACTGCATGATATATCTAAATATGTAAATGTGAGTGATTAATGTATGCCTTAAACCATTGTAAAAGTAGAACATTTTATACTATAATTAAAAGAATTACTTATCTACTTTAACTCAAGTAATGAAATTGTAAGGCAATGAGAATTATACAATAGAAAATCAGTCTTATTTTGGTAGAAAAAAAACAACAACAAAAAAAAACAGAGTCTCCAAATTATTGCTCATGGCAAAAACATAAACATGAGTATTCAAGGACATCTACAAATTGATGGACTACTTCCCCTAAGTATTATTACCTTCCAGGTCATCTGTCTTTTACTTTCTCTGCATTTCATCTTTTAGGTCACTTAAGTTTGAAATTGAATAATACTTTATAATTCTTAAGAATTTTTCTACATATTAAGCTTCCTTTGGGCTAATGTGATATATTTTGCTTCCAAAAAGGGGGGAATTATTTTGAAATTAAAGTAAAAAAAAAAAACATATTGAAAAATTCATAGCCTGCTCTTTTCCGCAACAGACAAAATTCTTGATTTTATAGATATCTGTAGTCTAATGAAATCCATTTACTATTTAAACTTCAGTAGAATTTCTTGCTCAAATTTTATTAATTTCCTGACTTCATATTCATTCTTGACTCTGTTGTTGATAATTAAGGTCATTTCTATCATGTACCCAAACTGTGGGAACTTCACAGGGAAAATCTATTGACTATCTATCTTTCTATACTAAATGCAGTGGCTGCCACATGGAAAGCACAAAATAAAATTTGTAGATTAATAGATAAATGAATGAATGATTAGATGATCATATATTTGTAGTAAATAAACTGAAAGTTTGTTTATAGACAAAATCTCAACATAATCCACTAAATATTAAAATTCATACTATATTTTGACACTTTGGTGAAAATTAAATAAGGTATATATGGTCCAGTTTCAGATTCTTCTCATTTTATCCAGAAAATTTTTTGTCTCCATTTTCAAAAATGTAAAAATTATGTGTTTTAATTTTTGTAATACTGAAATGAGATTTGTATACTCTTTAAAGAAAACAGATTTAATGATAGATGAGCCAGATTATTTTCTATTTTAAAATGTATCCTGGACAGAAACATGTGTACAAGCTCTGTTTATTCCATCAAACCACTTATGGCATAATTGACTAACTTCTTTTCTGAGAGAATACAAAAACAAAACAAAATTCATTTTAATTCATATGTGTAGGGAGAAAGATCTTTCAGAATTAAATATATATGTTTATATACATTTAATTTATATATATATAAATAATATATAAGTATACTATTTGTGACTTTTACGCATATATACACAAAGACTTTTTTTTAAGATTTTATTTATTTATTTGTGAGAGAAACAGAGAAATAGGCAAAGAGAGAGAAGGAGGCTCTCCATGGAGAACAATGCAAGATTCGATCCCAGGACCGTGAGCTGAAGGTAGACACTCAACTGCTGAGCCACCCAGGCATTCCCACAAAGACTTTTTTTAATGAAACCAAATGAAATACACATTTTCCTCAATGAATGCATGGGTAACAAAAGTAAATTTATAAAAAGTTTCATCAATTCCCAGATAATAAAATCAGTATTGTTGGTCACATTTTTTCATCAAAACAACTTAAAAAATTCCAAGACTGTAAGTAGTCTCTTTACCTCTGGGGCTGTATCATTTGAAGAGAGTATGGCAATATAAAACTTTTAGGCTAGAAGTGAAGAATTCTTACTGTGAAACATAAATGTCTCAGACTGAGAATAGCCACCAAATGCTTTCATTTGTCCTCCCATTTTTTTCTCATTCTATGTGTCTTCTGTAGCAAACAGGATTGCAAAATAAAGTCATCTGTAGCTAAACTAGCAATAACGGTTTTCACCAGAATAATGTGAGGAATGCAAGAAGTGGTGGGAAACTCAAAGATCAGGTTTTAGAAACAGGTAAAAAAACAAAAACTCATCAGGAAACAATCTGTAGAGTAGGAATGATCTAATTAAGACCGCCGCTACCCCTGTAGAAGTTTCCCATTAGGCCTCAGAGCTACATTCCCTTAACACCCTTGCTATAATGGAATCTTAACCACTTCTCTTTACCCCTTCAACTCCAGATGCAAAGTTTTGTTTGGAAGCAACTGGTTGACTGAACCCAAATCACATGACCAAACCATCCATCATCAGGGGCAAAGAATGGAAGTTAATCGTACGTACACTATTATGGTAAGAAGCAAGGCAATATATTTCACAATAATACGCAAATTGGAGTGTCTCCCAAAGCAAGAAAAAAGAGCTGAAGTAGGAGTCAAAAAAATCAAACTGAAACGTCCCTGGCATTCTTCCATGTTATCCCATCTTTGCCTAAGATTTCAGTTACTTCTGATTGACTACTGATTCTGTATCTCCATCTAAAATCCACTTCTGAGCTTTAGACTCTCATATACAAATGTTGATGGATATTTATATTTATATTTATATATTCCACATACATTCCCCAAACTAAATGTGATGCCTTCGTACCATTCCTCATGATCCCCTCTCAATCCCCTTCCCCAAAATCCTGGTCCTTAATTCCTTTCTCAGCAGAAAGTTTAATCATTCTACTAATTGCCCAAATGAGGGAGTTGTCCTAAAAACTATCCCTTTTCTTCCCTTCCCACTGTATACAATACAGCATTTACCAAAATTGGGCATTTTTACATCTTACTATCAAACAATTGTCACCACTTCTTTCACTCTGGCCTTTAACATTTGCCAATTTGATTGTGGCAAACTCCTACTTTCTTTACCTATGGCATCACTTCTTTCCAATAGTGATCTTTCTAAAACTAAAATCAGACCATGTCAAATACCTTTTCAAAGGGATTCAAAAGCTTCTTGTGATTTTCAGTATGGTTTATTAACTCATTATCTGATTACAACCTATACTGAGTTTGACACATGCTTTTGTCTGCAGGCTCACCTCGAACTATTTTTTTAGCATTTTATAAACTACATTTCTCGAATCATATTGTCTATATTTTTTAAATGTTTGTTATAATTTTTAATAATAGGATATCAAAAAATAAATGACTGACTGCATTAAATGTGCTCATTAACTATAAAACATATGCCATTAAAAAAATTATTTGAGAGAAAGAGAGAGAGATCATGAACAGGGGGTGAGGGGTAGAGGAACAAGCAGATTCCCCACTGAGCAGGGAGCCCACCTGGATGCTCCATCCCAGGACCCTGAGCTAGGGGTCCCAATGAGCCACCCAAGTATCCTCACATACCATCTTTTAGAAATGACAAAATATATCGGGATGCCTGGGTGGGTCAATGGTTGAGCATCTGCCTTCAGCTCAGGGCATGATCCCAGGGTCCTGGGATCCAGTCGCCCATCAGGCTCCCTGCATGGAGCCTGATTCTCCCTCTGCCTGTGTCTGCCTCTCTCTCTCTCTCTGTCATGAATAAATCAATAAAATCTTAAAAAAAAGAACAAAATATAAGAAAAATGTGTGCCTTATAACTAAAAAGTGCTGAAATCTTGAATACCATGAACACTTGCATTTCCTGTGGCCTCTGTGTCTTGGCATGAGCGTCTCTGTTATCCTAGATAGTCCATACCACCATTCACCATTTAATTTTTAATCAACTTTTAAAATTATCATTAAAAATTAAATTTTCACCAAGCCTTATGACCTACCTCCTCAGCACCTTAGGATATTCTCAGTAACATGGATATTCTCATTTAGTATCTATTGTTGCTTTACCTACCTAATTTTACACTGTGGCAGGCTGAGTACTGATGGCCCCAAAGATATCCATTTTCTAATCCACAGAGCCTGCAAATTTTTACCTTATATGGTAAAAAGGGATATTGCAGATATGATTAAGAATTTTGATATGAGGAGATTACTTTGGATCCAATAGTCTTATAAGGATAATATAAGTAGAAGTCAAGAGTATAAGTGGAAGTAGTAGATATGAGAAGAGCCATATTGGAGGAATGCGAGAAAGAGGCCGCAAATCAAAGATCACAGACAACTAGTGGATCCTGGAAGAAGCAAGAAAACAAATTCTCTCTCTGGAGCTTTCAAAACTGAACTATCTCTCAAAATCCTTAAGTATTGCCCAGTGACACTAATTTTGGACTTCTTACCCCCAGAACTGTAAAATAATATATTTGTTGTTGTTCTAAGCCATTAACTGTGTTGTAATTTGTTACAATCCCTATAAAAGGCTAACATACATACTGTTTTAAAATCTTTTTCATCATTAAATGCCTTGATAAAAAAGATCATGTGTTTATTTCCATCTAACAGGACAGCCAGCATATTATAAGGAATAATGTAAGTGCTTAGATGAAAGAAGGAAGGAAGGAGTTAATGAATAAATGAATTAATGAATGAAGACCCACAGATAAATGCTGTGGTTTAGAGGAGACTTTGGGCTTTCAAATTAATTCTGATAAGGTCAACTGATTCTACATGGATTTTGTATTTGAGTTGTGGTGAAAATATTCTCACCTGTTTGAGTTTCCTGAGATTGTTAATACTTGAAACAAGATATGGATTAGGATTCTGGAATTTTCCTACGTGACACCTGTCACAGATTGTGCTCTTCTGAAGCCAAAGCAGACTTTGGAATGCATGAGATTCATTAGAGATCTGGGTAGGTGAAGAAAGAGTTAAGGAAGTAGTATCAGGACAAGAAGGGAGTCAAGCTGAGATTCAGCCTAGAGGAAGCCTCAGAAAAACTAACAGGGAGTTATGGACTGTGAATTCCCTGTGGGAATGCCCCAGATAAGGCCAAAAGGGCAAGGCCTTTGTATCCTTTCTCATTCATATACCAAGTGGAGTTGCTCAGGAAAATGCTTACCTGGAGCAATTTTGTTCTTTGACTGAGGAAGACCCTGAAGGTGCTTCACAGGCATCAGAGTAGGAAGTCCTTCCTTTAAAGGGAATCATGGCATCATATCTCCAACAGTGCGGCTACATGCATATGTCCCAACTTTTCTTAGGGCCAGGAGTTGAAAATTAACTAGAATTCCGAATATGTCACAGCGCTTCACAGTACATACCTAAATGCTTCATTTAGCTTGAAACATGCTTGACTTAATATTTTATTTAAAACTAGAAAACTAAATAGGTGAGATATTGATAACCAATTAATAGATTAAAGTACTTGCCAGAGTTGCTAGTAATTGTGATATATGAATAGACTTATAACACTTTGGCTTTGGTATAGTTGAAGGAATACATGGCTCCCGGCTCATAGTGAAATAGAATATAATGGATTCTTTTCCCATGCTTCCCGCTTCAAATAAAATAAACACATCCTGCAAATTTCAGGTGATTTTCTAATAATAAACAAATAAACAGAGGTACATGATATGGTCTTCCAACTACACTCAGTAGATGCCTAGAATTTTATTATAGTCTAGTAAAGGTGGTAACTATTATTAATTGAAAAGAATATCAACAAGGCCATTTCAATATTTTATTTATTATGGCAAAAGATAAACAGGTTAATGTTAAGCTTATTGTAAATTAGTGAAATGGATATTTGCTCAAATAAATATTTGTTCAACAGTTTAGAATTTTATCGGATTATGAGAGCATAAAAATCTGATTGCTAAAATCTAGAATAATAGTTGCATAGGGTGAAGACTGGAATATAGTAATTTTAAAAAATGGGGGGAAAATTTCAAAGTAATGTAGTCTTAGAAGCATATTGCTGTTCCCAACTGAAGTATAGTTTTTAATATGGCTACAATTATGTATATTTAAAGCCTATTATTTATTTGATAGAGTACACAGGATTTAACAATAAAGATATTTTCAAAAGAATTATACAAAGCAAAATGTCTCCATGTGATGAAGTCATCATTTTTAGCTCAGTATCTCACATAGTTCCTGTTACTTAGTGGTTATTCGGTATCTCTTTCTCTCTCAGACACGAACACATGCATGCATGCGTGCATACACACACCCCAGAGCTTGATCTCACAACCCTCAGATCATAACCTCAGCCGAGAAATCAAGAAATCAAGCTTAACCGACTGAGCCACCCAGGTGTCCCCATCATTCCCCTTCTTGAACAACTGATTAACTACTTCTCTTTTGTGCTTTCACGCCCAGGGTCACTCTGCAGCTGACCTAATCATCCCAGGGACAGTTATCAGAAAGTTAGAGTGCCCAGAATCCAGGAAATAATTCAAAGTGGCCAATCCATGGAGTCCTGGAAACCTAGCTAAAGCCACCCCACCTCTTATATATAAGCTGCTTCCTATAGCTCACCCTCGATGTTACCCTATCTGAGGGTGCAGCCCCCCAACTAGAGACGCTGCTTTTGTTTAGAGATAGAAGTAGAATTCTTTCATCTATTCCAATGTCTTTGTCCTTTCATTTCAAAAATATTTTTTTCAATCTTATTAAAAAAAATAGTACTGTGAGCAGGATGGCATGCCCATTACCGCTGATATTTTGCTAGCTTTGTGAGGAGACTGCCCCTGGCTTAATAATTGCTTCCAGACAACCCCAACAATGGCTTGGTACAGAGGTAGCCCCCTGTCGGTGAGCCTGTACTTTAATCTAGTCTGCTCTTGGGTATGCCTGTAGTTGCCATGTCTTTCCTTACTCAAATGTCCTTGGCATCAGAATACATAAATTAACAGTGCTAATTGTCTAAACTCTGGAGTCTAGATACTAGACCAGGTGGAGGCTCACCTTAGGGCAATAGCAGTGACAGGTCACCGAAGCCTCCTTCCTGGAGATGGGCATTCTAGGGTGTGTCCAGTCATGTTTTGTGTTTGGAAGAGGCATATTTAAGGAGTCCATCACTTTTTAAAGAGTTGTGTGTTTTGCAATTGTTATTTGGATCAGAACCATGCTTTTTATGTGAATTTCAGGAAGAGGAACGTGTTCCCTATAGAGGAAGGTGTTGTTGGCTTCCCCAATGGTAGAGAAGTGACACCCTATTTCTTTGAGGATGTAGCTCAGGTGAGGGTACTTGCTTTATATCTTAACATTGTTGCCAATGAACTTCATGCTCCATAGGCCTTCAGGGGTATGGTGGGCTGTACCAGTTGCCCAATGTTAAATGTAAAGTGTGCCTCTGAGGTGAGACAACAAATATTTCACTTCTGTACTCTTATCCAAAACCTGTCAAAGTTACACAGTTGCTTAAAAAAAAAAAAAAAAAAAAAAAACATAAAATTCCTAGCCAGTGTGCATTGCTTAGGACCTTAGTTAAGTACCCCTAAAAATCAACATGCAAAGGAGTTGATACTTCAGCCTAGAAGACAAACTATGCCATCCCAGGGAGAGGCTCCCATAGCTCTCTAAGTGCAGACACTAACTTCTCCACGGCAGGCTGGGAAGCATTGGAACCAGAGAGGGCGGCCTATGAGGCAAGCTGCCCTGCCCCCAGTCCTTTCATAGACCCACATAGAAACTCAGTGCTTATCAGACAGAGAAGGAAGCTAAAACCTGGGCCTTCAGT
The DNA here is from genome assembly GCF_003254725.2 of Canis lupus dingo. NCBI lineage: Eukaryota > Metazoa > Chordata > Mammalia > Carnivora > Canidae > Canis > Canis lupus. The sequence goes on along the minus strand of NC_064279.1, from coordinate 3,509,891 downwards.
CAGCTAGAAACTCAAAAGAAAACAAAATAAAGAAAACCCTGTATATTAAGAATGAGCCTAGATATAGGGGAAGGAGTAATACATTAGATAAACTATTAAGGTCCACAGTTTGACCAATTAGCAATACAAAATTTATCAAAAGAATTTATCTAACCAAAATGTAAAAAGGGGGCTGATTGGCTTTTGCCCTTCTACAACATAGGTTCAGAATTCACGTTAACATCTGCTAAAATATACCAATTGGCAGTTTCACAGCCTTAAATTACAGTTAAACCTACAGATTTCACTAATTTAAGCATAGTACCCTCTATAACCTTAGGAGAGTAACTAAATATAAAAGAGAGTAAAAATAGGTAACTTTAGCCTTGCCTAAATTTCATAATCATTGTACTCCTTGCCCTAAAATATCCCATAACCACTCTAACACGATGAGTAATAAATTAAAATTAAATTAAGTCTCTGGCACTTACAAAACGGCTTGATAAAATGGGACTCCATGGACTCCCAGTTAAAATAGTTAATATGGCCCAGTATAAATTAAAATAGGGCTTTCGAGGATTAAAACATTATATAAGATTTAATTAATGAACAAGTAATTTTCTCCACTACTTCTCCATTTGACAGCTTGATTTTGTCCATTCTTAAGCCTAAAAAGAATAAATGGTACCTCAAGTTGGAGCGGATTAATATACGTTTAAGGCTGTGGTCCTACCATTATGGCTCCATATCTACCAGCCAATTACCATTATTGAAATTATTAGCTCCATCAAATCAGCAACTAGTGAGTACTTTGTTATTATAGGTTTTGCCTATTTTAACAACCTCTGCGGTTTGCCTTCTCCCCTGAAGGAACACAATGTACCTTGACGAGACTACCCATGGTATAGTTCCATAGCTCGGTCATCACACAATCTTTGCACCAAAGGTCTAGGCTATCTCCCCTTTCTCCAGGAGCACAGGTATGTTACAATGATGACATTCTCCTCCAAGGAGTTTCCTATGACATAGGCACTGAGAACGTACATATATATCTAATACATTTTCATGCATTTTGGATTCTGTAGTCAACATATTCCTCATTTACACAGTTTACTTAATCTCTCTTATAAATCGGCCCTCCTTAAATGGAGCCACCTCCAAAAAAAGGCTCTAGAATCTAAGTTAAAATCAAAATGCATTCAGAGTAGTGTTCTCAGAAACTCCTTCACTGTAGAGGCTTTAGAAGCTTTCTCTCATGCCTCCTGGCGTCTCTAGACTACCTGTCCTGGCCGTTAATTCCTCATGGGCTTCCAAAGGGAGAAATTATCTTATTTGTCCTTGTGCTATATATGACTAGAGAGGAATTGCAGGCCGACTGCTGGACTCAACTGGAGTTGGAGGCTTATATATGGACTCTGAGCCTGTGACCCTCCATACCCAGCTGCCCATTATGGTATGGATCATAGAAGCAGCACCCCACAACTTTGGTGCAGTTCCCAAAGACTTCTTAATATGGGAGGGAGCCAAATGTTATTTTTCTGACATGTTTTACCTCCAAAAAGAGATGCCACCAGTGTCCACAGTCTTTTGCCAGATGCCATGGCGTTGGATGAGGCCATCCCTATTCCAGACAACTTGGGTGTGTGGGGGGCCCCTTTTCATCAACCGAGTGGACAGCAATAGAGTTCATAGTGGGTACCAGGGGTACAGGTGGTACTGCCAGCATTATAAGTGATGGAGCACAGGGGAATGTTGCTGCTTTCCATTCGTAAGCCAGGAGGTCCCCAATAAAGAAAAGAACACAGAGCCAGTGTACTCGGCCATATTTCAGGTGGTTATCTTAACACTGGACGTTAGAAAATGTCTCCATCTGCATGTTTTTACAAACTTTAGGACAATTGCCTAAGAGTTGTCCCTTTTAGGGTAAAGATCTGAGACTCTTGTTTCACAAGTACCCAAAATACAACACAAAGTTATATATATCTCTATGTACAATAAGGTCACAACGCATGGCCTCACTGGGTTCCCTTCTGAAGTGTCATACATTACTGATAGTGACCAAGGCTTACATTTCACTTCTAAGAATGCATAAAAGGCTCTCAAGAAAGGCATTCAGTGGAACTTTTAACACCCAGATAGAGGTCCCAGGCAGCTGGATTAATTGAGACCTATTAGGTTCCCTAAAGAACTCCTACTTATGTTGGGAAATGACAAATAGACTCCTAAATAGGTCTGTGTCTTGTCCCAGGACTTAATCTTTCTTAATTCAAGTCCTCTTGGCCATTATCAGCTGTGCCATTTAAAAATTAATGAAAATTATTGCTTTTCCCAGGAGAGAACTGCCCTGTATTGGTCTAGCTCTGACTCCCCAGTGCCTTCTCCTCCTCTCCTCCTCTCCTCCTCCAACTTTCCACCAGAATTAACTACTCTGAGTCTCTGACTATCAGCACCACCACTTCTTTCTCTTGGTTACCAACACACACCATTAACCTTTATATGTACCTATGGAAGTATCAGCTGATACCCTATAGCAACATAATTGCTGTACTCTCACCTTGACCCAAGGAATATACCAAGATATTATTGTCATGAAAAATATATAACTCATACTTTTAAAACACTTTAAAGCTACACCAAAAATATCATTAGAGACTTTAAAAATTCCAGGTCTGTTTTCTTGGCTAATGCCATACAATAGGATCATGGTTATAAGCTGGCTTATAAGAACTCCTTATACTTCCACTTATTTCCCATCTTTTACTCTCATAATAAAATGTTACCCACCCTGTTTGGGACAACTTATACTCTACACTGTGAAAGCCTTCTCTGCCATATGGCCACTTAAATTACTCAAAATAAACATGTTAAGACTTATGTCAAGACTTTAAAGGGTCGGTATAGGTATTTTTTGTTTATTTAAAAGCTGTTTGGGCAGAGTTTTGAGGTCTTGGTTAGAGGCCAGTCAGTTCTCCCCTTTTGAGCAGTTAAGTTCACAACTCAACCACTTCTATGATTGGGTCCTCCCAGTGCAGGCCACTACGCACCTGCCCTAATTGCTCTGGGGTCAGGTATCAGATAATTTGAGACCACTTCCCTCCATTAGAGCCTAAGAAATTATTCAAACTGGCCAATTCATAGGAAACCTGGAAGACTTAGCTAAACCCACCCAATTTGCTATTCATAAGCTGTGCTCTACAGCTCCAGCTTGCTGCTATCCTACCTCCAGGTACAACCCCCTATGTAGCCCTGCCTGGAAGTCTTCTCTCATTTGGAGCTGTAAGCCACAGAGTTCTGGCTTTTATCTTTCCTAGTGTTGTATGTTGTCTCTCCATCATAAGAACCTTCAAATTTTATAAAAACATAATACATATACTTTTTTTCTTCCTCCCTAAAGTTGGGTTATATATCCCTGTTCCCATACTCTGTTGCTTTTCAGTTTGACTTTTATGAACAAAGGAATGTGAGCAGAAGCGACAGTGTGTCAGTTCTGAGTGTAAGCTCTAAGAGACATTTGCTGCTTCAATCTTGTTCTTCTGTCACCAGCATAAGAAAAACTACCTTGGGGTAGCTGCTATCCCTTCAGGCATAATGCATTTATGTGGAGCCAAACTTCTCTAGTTAAGATCAACTGGACCCACACCCTGAAGTAGAGCGATTTAGCCCACTTGAGGCTGGGAGAGCAATTCCAGTTGACCACAGATGAATAAGAAATAAATGCTTACTTTGTATGCCAATGAAATTGTGTGGTTATTTCTGGCAATAACTGATAGAGGTTACTATACTTATGACTAAGTCTTTTAACTATGTTTGAAAAGAGAAAGGCCTGCAACTTTAGAAACCTGGTCCAGGTGGCACTGGGCAACCATAGATAACTGAAATACTGAAAAACTATCTTCTCTTTATTCTTTCTATAGACTGAAAATATTCTGCAGAAGTAAGAGTGGTGTAAGATGTCTTGAATGACATCAAATGACATTACATCTTTCAACTGTGAATCTATAGGCACAAATGCTTGAACAATGTCACAAACTTGTCAAAGATTTTCTAGAGCTGGTAATTATACAACAGCCATGTAATGGTTATTTTATCAAAGCAAGCATGTAATGTTTCCCTTTCATATGAGTTAGGATTTCAATTCCCATACTTGTGGGTGAAGAGCATTGATTATTATCCACTGAGAATCAATTGTCTCAGGGTGGAACATCTGAATGAACTAGGATGGACCAAGATTGGAACCTGGACACATCCAAGATCACTGAGTTCCAGAAGAAGCCCCTCCAATAGCACGTAGAGCTTCCTTATAGATCATATAGAAAGTACAGTCATTTCCAGCTCTGTCTATAGTGTCTGTTCAGGAAAAATCTGTTATTAGATATTGCTATGTCATCTTGTTGCAAAGTGCAATATTTAATTTTCAAGTAGAAAATAGGCCAAGATTCAAAACTAGAACATTACAAGGCAGTCCACTTAATTAATCAGTAAAATAATGTATTTAATGTTCCCTATCTCCCAGCATGATTATACAGGTAAATTCATAGAAATAAACCAATGTTTATATCATACAGATATTTTTAAGATACATGAACTATTATATTCACACAGAAATCTCAGAGCAGCAAAAGACATAGGTTAAAATAATCTTATCAATATCCTGAAAAAAAATCAAAGAAAATCTGAAAGTCAATATTGAAATGATTTTGAGACATCAAACTATATCAGCACCATCATATGTAAATAGTAAAGGTAATTCTAAAATAGTTGTTAATTTTAGATTTTGACATCATATTTATTGGAGAAATACAAATAGAAATTCTATGAATAGTTAAGCTAAGCATTATGGGAAAAAACAAGAACTATAAGATCTATAATCTCATGAGGAATTTATATTCTAAAAACCATGCAAGTCAACAATATAAGAATGATCCTAGGACAAAAGAGAGTTAAATGGGGGCACTGGGGTGGCTCAGTCAGTTATGCATCTGAATCGAAGTTTCAGCTCAGGTCATGATCTCAGGGTCCTGGGATTGAGCCCCAGGCTGGGCTCCACACTCAGTGGGGAATCTACTTGAGGATTCTCTCTCTCCTTCTTCCTCTGCCTCTCTCCCTGCTCAGGTTCTCTCTCTCTCTCAAATAAATGAATAAATCTTTTGTTTTTTAAAGTTTATGAGAGTTACACAATACTTTTTTTATGTTTGAAAGAGATGTTTATTGTATAGCTGAGAATCCCGTTTCACAGAAAGTTTCAATACATTTTTGAAGTCCATATAGCTAAATGGAAATAGAGTCATAACTAGTGCCAGGTCTCTATACATCGAGTTCAGGGATAGCATGAAAGTTTGGGGAGCCGAGGTGGCTCAGTTGATTGAGTGTCCAACTCTTGATTTCAGCTCAGGTCATGATCTCTGGGTTGTGACACTGAGCCCTGCATTGGGCTCTGTGCTGTATGAAGCCTGCTTAAAATTCTCACTCTCCTTCTGCTTCTATCCCCACATGCTTGTGCTTTCTCAAAAAATAAATAAATGAATAAATAAATAAATACATAAATAAATAAATAAATAAAAATAAATAATGGAAAAGTAGTGATTCTTCAGTAAGCATGGCAGAGATTCAGAAATGAGAAGAAAATAACATTTGGTGTCAGTTGGTCTCCACAATTTTTCTGGAAATTATACAACTTGAATGGAACTTAGAGGGTAGTTGAATATACAAAGACCATGTGGAAGTAAAATAGGCAAAAAAGAATAAGAATTTTAAATTGTCAATTTGGTGATCAATGACTAGGAAACCTAACATAACCAAGCAATCCTGATGTAAATAAAGTGTGGCAATTAAAGTTGAAAAATTCTTAAATTTGCATCATATGCTTTAATGCATATAATGAATATATTACTGTATGTAATGCATACATATGCATTATATATAATATGAACTTTACATAAGGAAGAAGATTTTAGAATAGAGTATATTATTAATGTTCTATCATGAAACCATAGGGTAAAAAAAGATACTTGACATTGTTATGCAAAATTAATAAAAAACTAATTAAATATGAAAAATTATTTTAATTTTGATATAAGAATTGACAGCTTCATTGTGGTGTGGATAATTAAAGGGACATAAGTTAAAGGCAATATAGACTCACTGAATTTCATCATTGGAAAGTATCTAACAATATTTATTACAGCCAATTAAACCTTGTTTGATCTCTTCTAAAATAGATCTGGTATTTGGTCATAACTCATACTTAAAAACCCTCAGGGAACACTCCCTTCATCTTCCAAAGAAATTTTTGAACATTTCTTCCTTTTTTACTGGTCTGAAATCCTAGTTCAATGCCTACTCCTCTGTAATTGTATATTTTCCACGCTATTTACCAATATTTCTTTCCTTCAACCATTCATTTTGTGATACAGTATTAAGTCGCTACACATAATCCTGTTATACCAAGTTTTTTTGAAGTAGAGTGTCCATATTCAAACTTAAGAATTATAGCATAAAATATCCACCCTACAGTTGGGGGGGAGTTTTCCTCCTCGTTATTTTAAATACTTTATTTCAATTTATGTAACATATGTCTTTTCTTGGCTACAATATAATATTGTTTCAGATTGAATATAATGCAAAGCCATAAGGTGTACTTGTTACACTTAAAAAAATTCTCCTTTTCTTATGTACTTGTAAAATTGATATTTTGTAAACAAGTAAAAAAGCTACTCTTACACCTGTTAATTTGTACTTGTTACATCAATCTCTCCAAATTGCCTGTCATTCTTACATTTAAATTGGTTATCAAATGTAAAACTCGTCCTGTTTTGTGGCATATACAAAAAAAATAGGCATATTTTCTAAATTTTTGTCAAAACATTGAAAAATTCTAAGTAGAAAAAATTTAAAAGAGTGACATTTAATTGAAAGTAAACCATGACCAATTGGGTTAAAGTCTAGATCTTGCTAAGAAACAGGTAGTTATGAGAATGCAACTTCCAGAATAAAATGGATAGACATCACAAAGTCCCTGAACAATAGAAAAATAAGTAAAGTAACTTTATTTAATCACTATACTTAAAATATATATTTAAAATCAGTGCTGTAGTCTTTAGTTTCTGCCACAAACATTCACAAGTAAGCAGTTCCATGCACTATTTTTATTGTTACAGAGTTTTTTCTCTCTTGTTCACTTCCCTTTCCAGAGAGAAAATTCCTCAAGGGTAGAGGATAGGTAACCACAGTACCCAGGACAAGACTAGGCATATATACCTGCAAATCATCACGTGTGGATTTATTTAACAAAATATCTCATTAAACTTTATGGTAAAAATTATGTTCAATCAATAGTAAAAGACTTTGTAAATTTTGGGAATTTATTACTGCATTTATTTTTAAAACGGAAGTATAAAGTGTGTAATAGCAATAAAATATTCAAAAAATTATTTAGACTAGTTTCAAATATAGAATTTCACATAGAACAAGAAACATAACGAATCTATTAAATGAGCCAGAATATCAAGTCACAGCTTCCTAAGCTGTGTGGATCCTCTCTCAGCTGGAAGTGACTAACTCTAGGTGTCATAGCATCCTGCTGACAGCTTAGCTTTTATATGACAGTAGTGATTAAATATTATCCATAAATTTTTTTCATTTCATCAAATTGAATCATAATTTTCAAGGCAAATAAAAGATTCATTTGTCACAAATATTCATAGAGCTGTCCTCAAATGATACCATGAGATTAGACTCCTTCCAACTGAACTCACAGAGAATGGATTCAAAATCTCAATATGTCAAAAATGAAAATTAACTCCTTATTCATCTTCCAAGTAACAATAAGGAAAATTGTCTACGGCCATTCTTTTGCCAGATTTACTCTTTCAGATATGCATATAATAAAGTACTACAGGAGTTTAAAAAATATCTCCCTTATAGAACTTAACTCTTAGGGGAACCTGGGGGGCTCAGTGGTTGAGTATCTGCCTTTGGCTCAGGAGAGACCCTGCAGTCCTGGGACTGAGTCCTGCATCAGGGTCCCTGAAGGGAGCCTGCTTCTCCCTCTGCCTGTGTCTCTGTCTTTCTCTGTGTCTCTCATGAATAAATAAATAAAATCTTAAAAAATAACAACAAAAAAACCCTTAACTCTTTCTTACTGTAAGATACAATAAAGTTAACAAAGGGGCCCTTCTGTCTTCCCATGTCATTTCATAAGATGTTATATTTTTTTCCCAAAGAAATAAGATACCAGGAATCATGAAAAACCCAAACCATAAACTATAGGATTAGAAATAAAAGCTGTGTATAAATGAAAAAAATGAGCCCTTCCAGTTTTTCAGGGTGATAAATGATCAGAAATTTCCTTTGCAACTTCCTGAGAAACAACTTTAAAAAGCCATAAAAAGTAAAATAAAAATAAATAAAAATGCCACTAAAAGGCATTTAAAGTGCCATCATTTTGTTCCTTTCAATTCTAGACTGCTGGAAAACCAAAATAGTGCTAGAGAGGCCACTTCTGGTCTGGATGCTACTTAGAATTGATGCATTTGTTTTGTGTTACAACTTCTTCATTGAGCATCTATTATACAACATGAACTGTGTCAGGTGATACAGTCAGGGATTAAGATGAGTGTGGTCCATTTGCTAATTAATTCAAAAAAGATTTAACTAGGCACTTTTATAGGATAATACTTTAAACAAAGTAAACAAATCTTTATTTTGTATTTTAGTACAGAAAGGAAAGGCAGATTAAAACCACATTATATTATAATATATAATGTTATGGGGTAATGAGTACTATGAAGAAAAAAGAAGCAAAGAGATGAATCAGAGTTAATTGATTCATTCTTTTCACAAACGTTTATTGAACACATATTATAAACCAGCTACTTTTTATGCAAGTGAGGCTCATCAGCTAACAATAACAAATTTAAAAAAAAAAAAAACACCCTAGTTAGATTATTTAAACAAGGGCAGCCCTGGTGGCTCAGCGGTTTAGCACCCCCTTCAGCCCAGGGTGTGATCCTGGAGTCCCAGGATCAAATCCTGAGTTCTGGGATTGAGTCCCACGTCGGGCTCCCAGCATGGAGCCTGCTTCTCCCTCTGCCTGTGTCTCTGCCTCTCTCTCTCTCTCTCTCTCTCTGTGTGTGTGTGTATCTCTCATGAATAAATAAATCTTAAAAAAAAAGATTATATAAACAAGCAAATAACATGATATTAGAAGGTGAAGTGAGCCACGGAAACTTCCTTCTTTGTAATATTAAAGGAGAAGAGTAGGGTCTCCTGCTGGGTGGCTCAGAGTTAACCATCTGACTCTTGATTTTGACTCAGGTCATGATCTCAGGATTGTGAGATAGAGCCCTTCAGGCTCTGTGCTGGGCATGGAGCTTGCTTGAGATCCTCTCTCCATTTCCCTCTGCCCCTACCCACCCTTCCAAGGGGTAGGAAAGAAAAGAAAGAAAGAAAGAAAGAAAGAAAGAAAGAAAGAAAGAAAGAAAGAAGCAACAAATGAGACACCCCAAAATGTTAGTGCCAGTTCAAAATGGATTTCCACCACATTTCAGCTCCAATCAGTGCTAGCCCTGGAGTCGGCAATAAGGAAATTCCTCCCAAAGGGCAGAGCTGAGAGCATGGAACTCCAATCATTTATTTCCCATGGAAGGTGAGATGGCAAGTGATACTTATATATATATATATATTGATTTCTAGGTTGTGCTGGTGGATTGGCTCATTGGTCAAAGTTCTTAAATAAGAAAGACTGATGAGTTAGGGCTAAGAAGGTCTGGGGAAGAAGTATGTGGATGGACACAAACCAAGCAGATATGTGTCAACTAATGTTAATGCTCATCAAAGATAATCTATTGCCACGGAGGATCTCCTCAAAAAAGGTAGACAGGATGATTATTCCAGCGCTTGCACAACGGGCTCATGACCAAAGTGGTCATAGCAGAAGTGATCAAGGCTATGCATGGATCTAATAAAATCGGTTTTCTTCTCACCAAGGCTGATCTGGTTGCTACCATTGATGAATGCCCAACCTGACAAGTTAGAGACTGTTGCAGCGTCTTCTATGTGGCACTATTACTTGGCACATCTGTCCAGCCACTTGGTGACAAGTCAAATAAGTATGGTCCCTTCTCTCATGGAGAGACAGTAATTATCTATTTCCAAAAAAAAAAAAAAAATGTACAAACTGGATGTGCATTTGCCTTCCTTATCCACAGTGCATCCATTAACACCATCATCTGAGGTGATCTTACAAAATACCTGATATCCCAATACAATATTCCATGTGACATTGCCTCAGACCAAGATACCCACTTTATCAAAAAAGAGGTATGATATTGAATTAGTGACGGTGAATTAGTGACCAAGATTCACGGGTTTTACTAATTACATTCTATTACACTGATAGAATGTAGGCTCAGTTAAGGAGTCAGCTCAGATACAAAATCCCACAGTGTTGTTTCCTAGAATATCGTATACACATTGAACCATCAGCTAATATTTTGGTCTGGGAAGCACGGAGAAGAAGTAGGATTGCCTCCTCACCATTAGTCCCAGTTACCTCTACTTTTAAAATGTGTGTTTCCCGTACCACATTAGTTTTTGTCATATTAGAGGTACTATTTTTCCAAGTGGGTAAAATAGGTATAAAAACTTTGAGATTCTAATTCTGCTGAAGCTGATATGGAATGGTAGGAGTAGTCTATCTTGATAACCATGAGATATATAGCTCCTACTACACAATAAGTTCAAAAAGAAATATGTCTGGAACCCTGCAATTTCCCTGGGATGTCTCTGGTATTTTTGTAACATGATCCTTAAGGATCAAGGTCTGGGGCATTTTATCCATCAAGAACCCAGATTACAGCTGAAGGTGACCACCTGGGGCCTCCTTTAATATCTTGTGAAGTTTCTTTTTGTGTAGGTTTGTTTGTTTAGGAGTACAGCAACTAGCAGTGACCTGGAGACATTGGACTTTCACCCTTATTCTCAGGGAAGAATTAAAAGTGAGTTTTGAATATTTCAGTAGAGTATGAACAGATCTGAACTGTGCAAAGAGTAGGTTATACAAATTCAGTTTATGCATTATTCCGTCTCTGCTCTCTGGCCTTGCTTTCTGAACGGAGCAGTAAAGTTACCATTACTGTTCTCACCTCCCCTTCAAAAGACTGGGAAGCTCACTGGATATATCCTACTGTGCCTCAGTCCTAACCTACACAAGAGCACCTTTCTACCCTCCCACTGGGTTTCTGATAGTCCATGAAGTACAAATGCAGGTTCCTCAGCAGCCACCATAATTTTTAAGGGGTCAATGCTCACTAGGGTGAACATGAAGGTGGGACATTTGTTATACAAATAATTTTTCTCCCTACCTTTCCCAGGAAAAGCCACTAAAGAAGCAACCTCTCTGAAGATGTCTGAGAAAAAAGAGAAATCACTTGTTTCAAAGTTACTCCTTGTAATTGTTTTGCCCCCTTCCCACCTCATTCTCATGTTCTTTCTTCCATTCATCCACAGGACTTCATGGATAATACAATTTTATTGCATGAATTTTGCCTTGGGTTGTCTTGTCAAGGAACACAGACTAAGATAGCACGTGACCAAAGGTTAGTCGACATTTACTATTGCCCACAGAGGCTGTAATAATATTAACGACTATGGGAACATTAGAAAATTCAACTCTACTGAAGAAATCTATGATTTATTTCAAAAATTTTAAGAAGACTGCACCTAAAAGCAATGATTTAGCAGATATAGTTCTAGGAAGTTCATTTGTTTATCACTCTGCACCATACATTTTCTAATAAAAAAGTGATTGTTCTTCTAAATTAATTAATTTTTCCTTTCAAGTTTCCATGTTCATGTATGGAAAGTGACAATAGTGTTAATGCGCTGACTCTCTTAGCAAACCACATTTCTCAATCGGGTAAATAATTTTGGTTCCTTATTTACAGTCATCAGTAATACTGTGTATCAATAGATGTTAATGAACAAGGCTCTTGGAAATTTATTTTATAAAAGCCAAAATATTTTATGTCATTGTGAATGGTATTAATTTAATTCAGTTAGATCAGATAATTAAGTTTAAAAATTTGAGTATATAGCTATTTGTTTTTGCATTGATAATACAAATACAAATTTTGGTTCAGTACTCATAGTAGTAATAAAACCACCTTTACTAAATTCCTAAGTGAAAAAAAAATCTCAATTAGTGTGATTTGCATATAGCTCAAAATTACATGCCCTAAACATCTGTAGTTGTGTGAAATATATAAATATTTTAATTTGTATAACATTCTGTATATTTTACTCAGTCAAAATAATAAAAATAATTTCAGGCAATATATACTTTTTCTCTTTGCTGTTCATCACTAAATGGATTTTTAACATATATGAAATTTTGGAGAACCAACTTTCAATAAACCTAAGTATAGTGCACTGATACTGAATTTATAATAAAATATTCTAATTTTTTCTATTTGTCAAAATTAATTGAATGTCTTTAATCAAAGCAAGCATATCATAAATGAAGCTTCACAAAATTTAGCTTTGAAAGCATATAATTTTAGCAAATTGAAATTATTAAAAACACTATGCAGACAGGAAGATATTCAAATTCCTACAAAAGCAAAGGAAAAAATCAAACAAAAAAGAGTATGAATGGAGAAGAAGATTTAAGTCTAAAGTTTTATAGTTTGCTTTGGAATATCTCAATCTGTGAGAAGACTCTCATAGTACAACTGACATTGTATTAGAGACAGATAATACTATGACACTGATTAAAATATTAATTAAGATTTTATTTATTTATTTATTTATTTATTTATTTATTTATTCATGAAAGACACAGAGACAGAGAGAGGCAGAGACACAGGCAGAGGGAGAAGCAGGCTCCAGTCAGGGAGCCCGACGTGGGACTCAATCCCAGAACTCCAGGATCATGACCTGAGCTGAAGGCAGATGTTCAACTGCTAAGCCACCCAGGCATCCCTACCCCCCTCATTCTTAAGAATATAAGAATATATTTGGACATTGAAGAGTATGACCAGCATAATTCTAAGGCAGAAAAAGGAAACTATATAATATACAAATTATAACTATCAACTAATGATAAGCCCTATGAGGGGAAAGGAAAAGAAAGTTATAATCCCGATAATTTTAGATTATCCTGGTCACAGCTGGTCACTGAAGAAGTCCTAGGCAAGGAGATATCTCAGCAGATAAAGATAAAGTGATGCTGTATCTACATGGATATCAGATAGAAGAGCAATTTGGCAGAAGCAAAATGTGAAGAAAGGACCTGAGTTGAAACTAAGCCTAACTTGTCCTTAAATACAAAAAGGTCATTGAAATTGGAGGAGAGCTAGCAGGGTTCTGGTGGTTGAAAAGTAGACAACATTTTAGGGAGACACAGAGTCAGATAATGGAAAGCCTTGTCAGTTGTCGAACTGTTATTTTTTTCTTTCATCCTAACTATGATGAAGAGCACTGAAGGGTTTGAGTGTGGAGTAACATGACCTAGTTTATGTTTAGAGACATTCTTCGGGGGGTGCCTGGGTGGCTCATCTGGTTAAGTGTCCAACTCTTGATTTCCACTCCAGGCATGATTTTAGGGTTGTGAGATTAGCACTGCCTCAGACTTCATGCTGGGTGTGGAGCCTGCTTAAGATTCCCTCACTCTGGGAACCTGGGTGGCTTAGTTGGTTAAGCGGCTGGCTCTTGATTTCTACTCAGGTCATGATCTCAGGGCCCTGGGATCAAGCCCCATGTGGGCTCCCCACTCAGCAGGTGTCTCCTTCAGGATTCCGTCTCTCTTTCCTTCTGCCCCTTCTCCTGCTCATGCTTGTTCACATTCTGTCTCTCTCTCAAATAAATAAATTAATAAATCTTAAAAAAAAAAAAAGATTCTCTCCCTCTGTCTCTATGCTCTCTTAAAAAAAAAGGAAAGAAAGAAAGAAAAAAGAAAAGAAGAAAGAAGAAAGAAAGAAAGAAAGAAAGAAAGAAAGAAAGAGAAAGAAAGAAAAGAAAGAAAGAAAGAAAGAAAGAAAGAAAGAAAGAAAGAAAGAAAAAAGAAGAAAGAAAGAAAGAAAGAAAGAAAGAAAGAAAGAAAGAAAGAAAGAAAGAAAAATTTTTCAATATCAACCCTTTTGTAAAGGAAAAACCAAGAACACTTGGTGTGATTTTTGGGTATCTTCTGGTTGCTATAGGGAAAATAGCTTGTAAGGACTGAGACAGAAGTATGGAGAAAATTAAGCAAAAAGTTGTGGACATAACATTAGTAAAATTTAAGACAGGGAAGGAACATAGCAGATTTGAATGTCCTGTACATACTAAGCTCTTTGCTACACATTTACATAAATTATCTTTATTATTAATAGATATATTTATCTATTAGTTGATTTGCTGTAGAAGCTTATTGCAATGGCATAGAAATTATTCAAGCATATGTGAAGATAATACACAAGTATATAGTTAAATTAACTGTGGCCTAAACCTTTCAGAATTACTCTCGACAAGGATTAAAGTTTAGTACAAAAAATTAATGAAATGATATTATCTCAAAATGCATATGCAAATATGAGTAAGTGGTTATGCTCAACAATAACATAAGTAAAAGATTATTATAATGAGCTCTATCATCTGAATTAATGAATGGCTCACCTCACTTGATAAGGTCACATCAAGTCCCAGTACATCTCTTAATACAATTTTATCATTCAGCTCTATGAACCTGCTTAATTAATTCTGTATATTTTAACAAAGAATAAAAATCGCAAAGAGATCAAGGTAAGTTGCCTTTGGGAGTCTGACAGAAATCAAGAAGAAAACAAACTCTAGTTCAGTATATTCTCCAAATTTATGTTTTTTATATTTTCCAATGATTCACCATGTAAATATCTAGTGGTGGATAAGATATTTAAATTTTTCTTTGATATAAACCACCATATTTTATTGCCTAGTTAAGATTCCTGAAATTTCTTATCTCATAGGAATAGTGATTAATAAAATTATATACAAAATACCACACATATAAGATCTATGAGGCTCTCACTTGCTGAATATCTATATTTGATCATTATATTACTTTCTACCTCTGTGGGATGCATATAGATAGGTCCCTAAAAAGAAAATAGTTTGCCTTGAAAATAAATTTATGTGCAATTTCATCAAGTCATCCTTGGAGATAGAACCTGGAAGCAAAACATATTACAATGCCAAATGTGTTCCTCAAGAGGCCAAATAAATTAAATCTTCAGCAGGGAAGCTACATAAAGCCTGGATCACAACAGCCATGTTCTGCAACCAGGTTTAACGCATTACTTACAGTTACACAAAACTTTGTGGCCCTATTGAATCTATTTTTATTATTCCCTGCTAATCACACTAAAACAACTACCCTTTTAAGAGTATTTTTGCTTTTCTTCTAAACATAAGTTGTTAAAAAAAAAACATGACTGAGGTCATCATTATTATATTCTTGAATATTATACGCATTAACAGATCTCTTATTCACCCTAACTACAAGAATATTATCTTGAAAGGTTATGACATAGGGCAAAGAGGTTGCTGGCTAATGGGAAAAAAAAAAAGATGCTAAGGACCCATAAATAATTCTAAAAGAACTTCTACTCCTACTACCATTTCCATTCAATTTATAACTTTCAAAACTGGTTTCCAAACTGCGTGCCAAAGTGCCCCGGAGTACCACAATGAACTAACAGGAACACAGTGGGATATTTTAAAATTTTAAGGAAAACTGAGTGGCATCTATTGGGCATCATGCAAAGTAAGCTATTAACTTGTTTTGATCAACTGAATAAATGGAAATTCTAGCTTTTATTTTGTTTTATTCTTATTTGATTTTTGTCTAAAAGTGTTGTAAAAAAATGCTGAGACATTTTGGAGATCATTGTTCTATAATAATTATAGAACGATGTGCAGTGAAACCTTCAACTTGACCAGGAGCACGCCAGGGATTAATTTAAAAAGAGAGAGTTACAATTATTTTTTTATATCCCTTCCATTCTAGATACCCAAAATGTATTACTAAATTATCAGTATGAAATATATCAAGATTAATTACCAGATTTGGATTCTTAGCAAGAACTAAGAAAGGAATAAGCAGACACAATTTAGGCAGCAGGATATGGAGAATTAAGCTCATTAACCTCTTAAGTTTATTGTGCATCTGAAATTAACTAAATTATTTGTTTAGATTATTGAAACATTTGTGTTTTTTTTTTCCAAAAAAGAACACAGAAAAAAATGGAAATTAGTAAATGTTAATTTGACTACATAAACCTGTCTAGGGATGCATAAAGCATCCCTCATTCACAAAATGTAAGGTAGTATCTTTCTTCATTTGAGGTAATTTAAATTATACTTATTTAAGCCTAAGAGAATTTATACACAAAATCTCTTGCACCCTTTCAAATGAAAAAGAAGACTCTCTCTTTAAAAAGTAGCATAAATGCAAAGTTTACTGAAAACCAAACATTGATGCTATGAACATTTCATTGCTTAAGAAATAATAGTAATATAATGACTTAAGATTTTAAATTTTAACCATTATATTCATTTTAAGGTTCAACTTATTGTATTTGTTCACCTACCTAGCTTATATTTGTTACTAATGGAAATTAATTCATTTTATATTACTTTATTTTTTACTGATAAGTAATAACTCAAACTAGCACATAATTATTTCTGGATTCACATTATAGCTTATTATCAGAGTTAATACTAAATTTGCTGCTCATGGAAACACAACACTAATACCAAAGACCAGATTAAATGCACCTCAACAAAGAATTTCTAAAGTTATTTTCTGCGTTTTTTCTGTTATACTTTCATATTTGAGAACTTTAGACTGATTCTCAAATAAGATTTATTGACAAATAAGATGATAATATTATTTTAAGCTAATTAAAATGGCATACTGTAACTGAAATTTTGTAACCGCCTAAACTTTCTAATCACCACTCCAGAATCCTGCTATTTTCAGCATTAAGGGAAAGTATTTTGAATGCCACAAAATTGGACACTTTCAAAAATCATATGAATATAAAAAATAGTGACAGGGAATAAAGGGGAAAGGAGGAAAAATGAGTGGGAAATATCAGAAAGGGAGACAGAACATGAGAGACTCCTAACTCTGGGAAACGAGCTAAGGGTGGGGAAAGAGGAGGTGGGGGGGGCGACTGGGTGATGGGAACTGAGGGGGGCACTTGATGGGATGAGCACTGGGTGTTATTCTATATGTTGGCAAGTTGAACACCAATAAAAAATAAATTTACAAAAATTAAAAATTAAAAAATTAAAAAAATAAACAAACAAACAAAAAAAACAAAAATCATATGAAAACATTAAGGTCTTTTTGATCATTAGAAAGTCACCTTGATTTTTTTAAAGTATGTGTTGATTGGAAGTATCAGACAAAAATGTGCATATGTGATATGCAGAGACCAAAATATGATGAGGTTATGAACAACTTTATGGCAGCAAATTTGAACATTTATTTAAAAGTGCAAAATCCTAGAAATAAAAACATAATGAAGCTGATACAAAAAAAAAGAATTTCTTTTTTTTTTTTTTAATTTATGATAGTCACAGAGAGAGAGAGAGAGAGGCAGAGACACAGGCAGAGGGAGAAGCAGGCTCCATGCACTGGGAGCCCGACGTGGGATTCGATCCCGGGTCTCCAGGATCGCACCCTGGGCCAAAGGCAGGCGCCAAACCGCTGCGCCACCCAGGGATCCCCCCAAAAAGGAATTTCTAAATATTTCCATGCCATTAAAGATTTTGAATCAGTATTTAAATCTACCTTTTTTTATCCTCTCCCTCCTCCCCCAAAAGACCCATTTCATGTCCAGATACATTCACCAACAAATTCTACAACACAGTTAAGGAATAAAATAAGAAAATTTGACAATTTATTTTAGTGAGTGGATTTTATTAAGTTATTTATAATGACTTTGACTGCATACATGTAATATATAAATGAAAGACAAAGGCAGAAAAACAAAATCCAGACAAACTTCTCATAACTACAGATGTAAAACTCCTAAACAAAATACCTGCAAATTAAATCCAGTGGTACATTAAAAAGATAATACATCACAAAAATGTTGGTCTTATGCTTTGTATAAAAGACTTTTCCAATTAAAATATTGATAAAGATAAATCACCATATTAATAGATAAAGGAGGGACACCTGGGTGGCTCAGCAGTTGAGCCTCTGCCTTTGGCCCAGGGCATGATCCTGGGGTCCTGGAATCGAGTCCTGGGATCGAGTCCCGCATCAGGCTCCCTGCAGGGAGCCTGCTTCTCCCTCTGCCTGTGTCTCTGCCTCTCTCTCTGTGTCTCTCATGAATAAATAAATAAAATATTTAAAAAATAATAATAAAACAATAAAATAAAATAAAAAATAGATGATCACCTCAACACATGTAGAAAAAGAATTTGATATATTCTTATTTATTTATGGAAAAAAAGCATTCTTTGAAAGCAAGGAATAATCCAAAAAGAAATTTAAGGAAACAGTTCTATTTACAATAGCAATAAAAAGGATAAAATATTAAAGGATAAATTTAAACAGGAAGGTACAAAGTGATATGAGCCAAACACAAAAGGTAGATATTATAATATTCCATTTACTGGAGGTGTCTAGATAGTTAAATTTTTTGGGACAAAAGGTAGAATGATGGTTGCTGAGGGCTGAGAGGGAAGGGGGAATGAGGAGTAACTAATGGGTTCAACCTCTAGTTTGAAAACAGAAAAAATTCTAAAGATGGATGATGGTGCTGGTTGTTCAATAATGTGAAAGTACTTAATGCCACATAATTGTACACTTGAAAATGATTAAAATGGTCAATTTTATATTGTGTATTTTTTTTACTATATCTTATTTTAAAATGAGGTGCCTTCATGTAGGAAAAGGATGATATCAGATGAGTATTTTTATCTATATAAATAAAGTTTGTCAAATATAGTAAAAACTAAAATCAGAGACTTTTTTTGTCTTATTTATAGTAGCTCTGTATGAGAAGGAACTGTCTAAATCAAAAACAAAGTATTGTATTTTATAACACAGATAAAGGTAAAATTAATGACAATAATTACAAAAAAACTTGACCAATTCTCTGAAATGGCCCAAATCATCACTTTAAATTGAATACCCACTGCAGCTTAAGATAAGAGAAAATGCCAAGGAGGAGGGAAACCAGTTTGGGAGGTAATCAAGCAAAACACAGTAAACAAGAGTGTGACTGCTATACAGACTTAAGTCGGTTGCTTTCTCTGCAGATGAGAGTTTCTAGAGATTTTTTTTTTTATAATAAATTTATTTTTTATTGGTGTTCAATTTGGCAACATACAGAATAACACCCTCCTCCTCTTCCTGGTCCGGACGGGGAGACACCTTTACAAATGCAATGTCTCTTATAAAAGGATAACTTCTACTAGGTTTTCAAAGCTTCTCTTGTGTTGAATTTTTTTTTTTTTTTTTGTAAAGATAACCAGCTCAAGATAATTTTTATTCAAAGAGGCATGTTTTGGGTGGCTAGTTCTGTTCCCCTTCAGACTCATGTCCAAAATTAATTAAAATGTTATGAGTTCACATTAACACTAAACCAATACCAACTTGTTTAGAAAAGTGTCCATGTTATCAGATTCCCCTCTTAAGTTCTACTGTTTTTCAAAAAAAGATGCTCTCTGCAAAGTGATATGAGCACCGGAAAAGTTAATAATCTTAATTTTAATTCTAATTAGATGTGTGACATGGGTAAGTGATTCTGTGCATTTACTTATTCTTCATTAATATGGGGATTAACCACTTCTGAGTATGTTAGTGAGAACAGAATGAGAAAAATACAGAAGCTTGCTTTTCTGATTACAAAATATTTAAAAATATAAAAGAATTATTCTAATGAATATTTTGAATATTCATCATCATCATCATCATCATCATCATCTCAACATACTGCCTATGAATCCATCATCTACTTGGAGTTCCTTATTGCAAACATCTTTACTGAATTTTTAATTTTTTTCTTTTTAAAAATTTGTTTTATCATATATCTTCATAAGAATATAAAACTTTACTTGTTTTAGACTTTTAAAATAATAGATTTTAGTTGTAGTATTCAATTTTTTTTTTTTTTTTTTTTTTTACTTATAGGGACCAAGGGCAGGTTGTCCTAAGATGGATCACTGGCATGAACATTGTTTTGGTGGCAGGTAGTCTCTAAGTGCTCCCTTCATTATGTATGGCAGTGTCCCCCTGGGGTTAGTTGCCTTTTTTCATATCCTACAAGTCTCTCTCTTTCATTATGTTCTCCTATTTTCATCTCAATCCCAAGCCCCAGGAATTCTTTTTCATTATCACATATCACAGGTGAGAGCTTTGCTCTTATGCACAATGTTCTCTCTGTTTGCCCTCAAATTTCTACTGTGTCACTTTTTTCATAGACAGCAAGCACAGAATGTCCTTAGTTGAGTCACTGCAAGAAAAAAAAAAAGCTAATAAAAGAAAGATTACCCTTTCACTTTATTGAGTTAAGAATAAATGGGGCTAGGCAGGGCTAGGTAGGGGGCCACGGAAGCAGGCTCACAAAAATCCCCAAAAATGCTGAGGTGTAAGGAAACCAGAGATGAGGGAACAAACCAGACCACCCTGCCCTAGGTGTGGGCGGGGAGGGTGTCTTGTGATAACAGCTACTTGTAGCCAACAAAAATCACCAGACTCTAAAAAGGGAAGTAAGCCATTAAAGGTGTTATCACTAAGCCTTACTCAATGGTGATATCAGTAGATAATGTTAAAAGGATGTAGGTTCCCTGGTGCCTTCCGATAGAAGGCCAACCCTACAAGGCCAACCCTACAAGGCCACCTACAAGGCCTCAGTGGCAACCCTGTTGGGATCCCTCTCACTCCTGAGAGCTTTCTCTGTATCTTTCTTTAATAAACTTCTATTTATTAACCCACTCTGCTGTGTCCTCGAGATTCATTCTTCAACTCTGTGAGACAAGAACCAAGCTCTCCTGTATCATTATGATCTAAGATTCCCTCAAGTATTTTATTTTTAATTGTACCGTTCCACTAATTGTTCACAGCGAAACAACTGATAAAGTCCTTTTTATGAGTAAATTGGAACTGTAGCAGGGTTTTTCCAGATAATTTGTGCTGTTGCTAATATACATTTGAAGTATTTTTTTTAATGTAACTGTATTCCTGGAAAAATAATGATCATTACTTTATAGTTCATTTTACCTAATACTGTTGGAGAAGAAGGATTTCCAGCCAGTCTTTCCAGATGGACTGAGAATCAGATGACAGGAGACAGATTCACAGGAGAAAACCAGATTTACTAGTGTGCATAAGAGGAGTCCGCATAAACATGAAATTCCAAAGACAAGGAGGCGACATGTTGCTTATATGAGCTAAGGAGAGGGGTAGGGACCTGATGATACAAGGGGGAGAAAAACTTCTTCAGGAAGGTGAGAGATGTCCTGGGTGGATAAAAAAGGTTGCCCTATTATGTAGATAGCTTTCTTAGGTAAAAAGAAAACTGTTATCAGCTGTCATCCTGGTACTGAAGCGGGAGAGCAAGGTTCTTATCTTACAGAGTTGAAGAATGGATCTTGGGGACAGGAGAGTGAATAAAGCGATAGAAGGTGATTAAGCAAGCACACAGAGAAAGCTCTCAGGAGTGAGAGGGGTCCCCACTGTGTTGCCACTGGGAGCTTGTAGGTTTGGTCTTTTACTGAAAGCCAACCTGGGAACCTAAATCCTTTTAACATCTTAATATCACCATTGAGTAAGGACTAGTGAGTGATAGCACCTTCAATGGCTTACTTCTTTTTTAGGGTCGGGTCATTCTTTGAGGGTCACAAGTAGCTGTTACAACAAGAGCCCACCTGACACCTGGGACAGGATGGTCTGGTTGTTTCTTTATATCTGGTTTCCTTTCACCTCCACATTTTGTGGGATTTTTGTGAGCCTGAGTCCATAACCCCTACCTATATCTCCCCACCTAGCCCTCCCTGTCCCTTATTCAGTACAAGCAAGCAATTGATGGGGAAGCAAATACTTTTTTTTCCCCCTAAATCTGCTGGATTTTGTTTGCTTTAAAGTCAAAATTATCTTCATGTCAAAGTGGCCCATCTGGGGGTGGCCTGCCATTGGCTCCTACAATAATGATGGTATTTTGTAATAATAGCACTCTATTTACTTTATCTGTAATAGTAGCATCTTCCTAATAAAAAATACAGTTTAAACATGAGAAAAAAAGAAGCTAATATTTATTGAGTAATTACTATATACCATAAGCCATAGATATTTTCATATATAATATCCTATTGTATCTTATCCTTAAAACAAAGTAAAATGAGCCTCATTTCATATGTAAAGACCTCAACAACTCAGAGAGGATAAATATTATGTTCAAGGTAATAGAGCTTGTAAGTGGCAAAATTAAGGACCTGGATGATTCTGAAGACCATATTTTTTATCATTCTATAATATTACTTACTTAAAACCTCGGGCTATGCATGAGGAAGATAAATAAATGCCTATGACTTGATTATTGTTTTATACAACTAGCTTAAAACATTTCATTCCTTATGTACAAAGTAGAACTAATTTCTCTACTTCTGAATCTCTGTAAAATAGTGCAGCGATATAAGAGTAATGAGTAATGCAGACTCCAATCATAAATAACAGTTTTCTTCTTGGTTTTTATATTCGCAGTGGTGTATAAGTACTATAGTAGTTATTGTTCTAATTTACAGTAATTGCATTGTTTTACTCTACTATTCCTGAAGTACTTCATACAGGTGATTGTTTCTGCAATTTTGTTTTATACAAATTACCTTACAACTTATTTTGAAATGTAAACAAATGCTATTAACAGTACAGATTTATATAATCCATCGACTATGTGCAGTCTGAGCAAGATTTGCCCTAATATGCTCATGTTCTATGAAAAAACAAAAAACACAAACAACAACAAAAATCAAGATGTCGCAGCTCTCTTCAAATCTATCCTAACAGATTCCTCTTGATGACGCATTCCTAAAATGTAAGATCCACAAACGATCTGTGTGATTTTCTTACCATTGTTTTCCAAACTTCAGAAGAGTCACCCATCACATAGTAGGTGCTCCGTAAGATTTTGTTGAATGGATGGATTCATTATCTACTCTCCAGTTATAGCAATCTTGTTGCTACAAACTTACATCTATTTCTGCTTACTCCTAGCCCTTAAATCCTAAGGATTAGTATGTATACTTAAAAGGACACTATTGAAATAAAGGTCTAAACATGATCAATCAATGTTCAAAGACGTACAATTTCTGGATATGAAAGATCAATCTCCTAATTGCTTATATAAACTTATTTAAATAAGAGATTAAAAATCCTTATGTGTATTTATTAGTTCTAACAGTGTTTTTGGTGGTATTTGGGTTTTCCGTATATGGGTCATGCCACCTGCAAGTCGTGACAGTTTTACTTATTCCTTACTAATTTGAATACTTTTTTTTAGATGAATAAATTAATTTACCAAACTTGTGTGATGCAAATTTATAATACAGAAATCTGGGGCACTTGGGTAGCTCAGTAGGTTAAGTGTCTGACTCTTGATCTTAGCTCAGGTCTTTTTTTTTTTTTTTAAGATTTACTGATTTTAGAAAGAGAGAGCACAAGCAGGGGGAGGGGCCGAGGGAGATAAACAGACTCCCTGCTGAGTGGGGAGCCTGAAGAAGCTGGGCTAAATCCAGGACCCTGAAATCATGACCTGAGCCAAAATCAAGTATTGGAGTCTTCACCAAATGAGCCACCCAGGCACCCGGATCTCAGCTCAGGTCTTAATCTCAGGGGTCATGAATTCAAGCCCAGAGTGGAGTCTACTTTAAAAAATTCCCCATGTATCTACTTCCATCCCCGCACTTATGTGATCAGTTTATCTATGACAAAGGAGGCAAGGATATACAATGGAGATTATAAAATACAATATTGTATAATATTGTATATTATAGATTACACAATACAATCTCCATTATATATAATAAATGGTGCTGGAAAAACTGGACAGCTAATGCAAAAGACAGAAACTGGGCCGCTTTCTCATATCATATGCAAACCCAAACTAAAAATGGATTACAAATTTACATGTGAGGCCTGGAACAATGAAACTCCTAAAAGAAAAACAAGTAATAATCACTTGGACAACAGGTTAGCAACATTTTTCTAGATACGTCTTTTAAGATTAGGGGAACAAAAGCAAAAATAAATTATTAAGACTACATTAAAATAATAAGGGCAGCCCGGGTGGCTCAGCGGTTTAGCACCGCCTTCAGCCCAGGGCCTGATCCTGGAGCCCCGGGATCGAGTCCCACATCGGGCTCCCTGCGTGGAGCCTGCTTCTCCCTCTGCCTGTGTCTCTCTGCCTCTCCTTCTCTCTGTGTCCCTCATGAATAAATAAATAAAATCTTAAAAAAAAAAAAGACTACATTAAAATAATAAAAATAAATAAGACAAAAAAATCCTTCACTCAGAAGGAAACCAGAAACAAAATGAGAAGGCATCCTATTGAATGGGAGAAGATATTTGCAATGATATATCTAATAAGGAGTTAATATCAAAAATATATAATAAACTCATATAGCCCAATGCTAAGAAACAACAACACAATCTAAGAAATAGGCAGAGGTCCTAAATAGACATTTTTTTTTCAAAGAAGACACCCTACACAGATGTCCAACAGACACATGAAAAGATGTTCAAAATCACTCATCATCAGGGAAATGCAAATCAAAAACACAATGAGATATCACCTCACTCCTGTCAGAATGGCTAGCTTCAAAAACACAAGAATTAACAAGTATTGGCAAGGATGCAGGAAAAAGTAAACCCCGGCACATTATTGGTAGGAATGTGAATTGGCATAGCTACTATAGGAAACAGTATGGAGATTCCTCAAAAAGTTAAAAATAACACTATGATCCAGTAATTCTCAAAGAAAATAAAAACATGAATATGAAAAGATGAAAACATGATGTTTATTGCAACATTATTTACAACTGACAAAATATGGAAGCAACCTAAGTGTCCACCAATAGATAAATGGATAAAGAAGTGATATGTATTTATAATGGAATATTACTCAACCACAAAAAAAATGATGAGATCTTGCCATTTGTGACCAGATGGATGGACCTAGAGGGTGTGATGCTAAGTGAAATAAGTCAAAGACAAATACCATATGATTGCACTTATATATGGAATCTAAAAAAAAGAAAATGAACAGATAATCAAATGGACTTTTAAATACAGATGACAAAATGGTGGTTGCTTTAAGGAAGGGGTGTGAGGTGAGATAAGTAAAATGGGTGAAGGGGATTAAGAGGTATAAACTTCTGGTTATATAATAAATAATCCACAGAGATGAAAAGTATGGCATAGGGAAAAGCACAGCATATTATATAATTATAATCATATTATAGTCAATAATAATATCACTATGTTGTATATCTGAAACTAATATAATATTGTATATCTATTATATTTCAATAATACTTTTTTAAAGTTCTTAATTACAAAAGTACATTGGTCTAATTACACTCAGCTATGCTATGTGTAATAATGGAAAGTATATATTAAATCATATTCTGTAATTACATAGATTATATTTTCAGAAATATTTTTCTATATGCATTCTTTTTATCTTTTTTACAAATAAATTGTCTGCTAAATGTTTTAGCGTGTGTTTTAAATGACACTCTTTCACAAATATAGCCTCATTTTAGACTTTTCCCCAAAATATTTCTGCAAGGAAAAATAATTAAATATCAATTAGCATGTTCTTTTACATCCTTTAAAAATGTTTGATTAGTATTAATTATAACTCTGAGCTTTAAAATGACTCAAGAAAGCGAACATTGATGTAACCACAACAACTCTGACAGTTGTTGAATTTTTACCTGGTAAAATGTCCGCATGAATTCCCCTCTTCAAAGATAATTTCAGTAATATGGACTATGTGCAACTAAGTGACTATTTAAATATTAAAGTTTTACCAAAGCATAAAAAAAACTTTTTTTTTTTTTTGAATTCGGAGCTAAATCCAAATTAGTCAAGTCTCCCTAGTGATTAATTAGAAGAAATTTTGAAAGTGCTAATTGTGCTGCTAGGGAAACTTTAAAGTTGTTTCTGCTCTTGCTTTGAAGTTTTTTCAAAGGAAGGGAGGAGGAAAATATTTGTATGTGTGATACTTAGAGGTATAAGTGTTATCACAGTTTTGAATGATATTATGATAGAAGTAGCCCTGCTATGATTCCATCTAAATTTAATCACATTGCTTCTATAAATCTATTTTTTTAATTTAACTCCATTATTTGATTTTGAGCTGTGTGCATAAGTTTAAATAACCATTAAGTTTTGATAGTTATTTAGGGTTCTTTAAGATTCAGAAAAATGTCTAAACCAATTTTATTAAAGAAAAAAATTGCTAAAGAGCTATGCTTTGTGAACCATTTTGTTCTATTGTATTATTTAGCCTTTGGCGGGTTATATGATGATCAAAAAATACAAAAACTGAAGTTCTAAGAATCTGGATGTTAAAAAATATAGGCATAGATATAAAAATTACATTAAAAAAACCACTAAGACATAGGAAGGATTTCAGGAGATAATTTAGGATATCATAACTGCTTTACTGGTTGAAGAGGTTCCCAAGTGAATACTTGTTTCTAATTCCCTCAGAGATAAACAGTTATATAAAGAACAATTCTAACATTTTATTTGTAGCTTATGTTCACTCACTTTGTAAGCCAAGTCCTTTTGCTCTCCTAACTACACAGTTTTTAAAGCTAAGTAGAAATGTATTGATAAGTTAACTGTTCTCCACTCAGGAGAATTGTTTCAGTTTCCTATTATTGTTATTACAAATTTCTAAATTTAATTACTAAACAGTAAAAAATTATTATGTTAGAGAGTTTTGGAAGTCAGAAATCAACATGTGTTCCTCAGAGATGCTTTCCTTCTGGAGAGTTGTCAGATTCTTCTTTCTTTCTTTCTTTCTTTCTTTCTTTCTTTCTTTCTTTCTTTCTTTCTTTCTTTCTTTCTTCTTCTTTCTTTCTTTCTTTCATTTTTTCCTTCTTCCTTCTTCCTTCTTCTTCCCTTTCTCCTTCTTTCTTTTCTTGCCTTCTTCAGCTTCTAGACATCACCTACATTCCTTTGCTCATGCCCTTTCTTCAGTCCTGAAAGCCAGCAGGATAGCATTTTTTTCTCCTCTCAGACCTCCAGCCCCTTTTGAAAATGACCTTTGTAATTTCATCAGGCCTACCTGATATGATTGCCCTCAAGCAATTATAATTGCTCAAGATGCTTAACTTCATCATACCTGCAGAATTTCTTTTGCCAAGTAAGATAACATACAGATTCTGAGGATTCAGCCATGGACATATTTGGTGGGTCTGTTCAGCTTGCCTATCAATGATCATTAAAATTATTTAAAAAAAAAAATACTTGCTGCTAATCCATGACTATCACATGGCATGGCCCATTAGTAACGGCTTTAATACAGACCTGTGCTTATCAATTTCACATGGCCAAATATGTTAAGTTTTGATTTTGCACTCCCTCAAAAACTTATTTTCTTTCTCTAAGACACTTAAACACACACAGGATTTCTCTCCACTGTGGTAGTTATAACCATATCTTTAGGCTTCTCCTCCATCAAGTTTTATTAGTAAACTTTATTCATGCTGCAAAACCAATATTTAACAATCTCCAAAGACTCTACAAATTTGGCTGACATTTATCCAAAAAGGTAGACTTAATTTTTCCCAGTTATTGGTAGGTGCAAACACACCCCTTATTTGGATAGAATACACTTAAATAATAATTTTTATTCATATGTATTAGTTGTTTTTTTGTTTGTTTGGTTTTTAATTTTTTTTTGTATTAGTTGTTATATGAAGAATTTGTTTTCTAAAAATATTTAGGTCAGTCCTATTAGTTACAGTTATTCAGATTAACTCTGTACCAGGCACTGCATTAGCTCTAAAGAAAACAAAACAAGACATAATACATTATATAGAACTAACAATCTATCCAATAAGGGTGAAAAATATAGCAAAAGCTTAAATATATTAGGATAATACTATTGAGGTAAGTCCTAAAATAGCATAAAGGAGAGGATCAACTAGCTAGGGGAAGAAAAGAGACTGTCAGAGGATACATTACAAAGCAAAATAATGGGAGTTAAATACAAAAAAAAATCCATAAAATTTAGTATCTATTTAGGATTTTTGAAAATGAGGTAAGAAAAAGTGGGGTTTGTGGGATGAAAGCAGTGCTTTTATAATTTTGATTTATAAAAGCTTTTAAAAATTTGTAGCATAAAAGAATTATATTACAAGAAAGATCTCAAATTCTAAATTCTAGTCGTCTACCTTAAGAAAATAGAAAAAGAAGAGCAAAATGAACACTGAGGAATTTTGTAGTAAAAGAGTAATATAGATCTTATTTCGTGATTTTAAAAAAAGTTTTCATGAAATATTTTTCTTCAAAGTGTCATTATTTTTTATTATCATTTTGAGGTCTTTTAAATTTCTCTAAAATTACTTTGTCTAATTAAAATGTAGTAATTAGCCTAAATATTTTCTTTAATATTAGTTACATTGTGTTTTATCATTTTCTTAATTTTGTTTTTCCTCTACTATTTTGAAGTGTAAAGAATCAAGTAATTTTTAATAGTATTGTCATTAATATTTAATATTCATGTGTATTTGATTCTATTTAAATATCATCTTTCAGTTTAATTTTAAAAACTTTTTTTTTTTTTTTAGAGGGAGAGAGGGGAACAGGAGCAGAGGATGAGGGAGAGAGAGAGAATGTTAAGCAGATGCTACACCCACTGCAGAGCCTAACACAGGGCTCGCTCTCATAACCCTGAGATCATGACCTGAGCTGAAATCAAGAGTCAGACTCTTAACCAACTAAGCCACCCAAGTGCTCCTTTCAATTCAGTTTATACCAAAAATGTGTAGGAGTAGCTTTGATATATCACTATCAAATGCCTATTTTAAAATCATTCTTGACTTTGCTATATATATTTGTAAATATCAGGAAATTTTATTTTTTATTTGAAAAGCAAATCAAATAAGGGACACAAGTCTAAAGCTCTTAAGGAGACTTAGCTAAATCATTTTATCTTCCCTATTATAAAACTAACTTGTCTTCTAAAAATAAAACAAAATGATTTATCATCTTGAATGGCAAATACACGTTTCTAATACTTATTTTTTTCTAAATTCTAGTAGTGCAGTTTTGATTATATGTGTATGTATGAATGCATTTAATAGGATCACTTATTTTGCTTTACAAACTGAAGTCAGTCACATTCACATTTTGGTATCCATATAGCCACTAATTTCTAAAATTTTCCTAAAATACTTTTTAATACCCTACCTCTCTGTAGGATATTTTAGACATCTCAGGAATCTTTTAAATATGTGGTAAATTTAAGTATTAATGTTGGAAAACAAACAAACAAAAATGTCCTTCTAGACTTTTCTTTTTCTTCCTTAGATAAAAATTTAAACTACACGCAAAAATTGTGTTAGGTTCACAGCAGGGAAAAGTAATCACTCACCTGAAGTCATCTTTTCCTCTAAAACTGGGAAAAATTCTAGAAGACAATGGGAGTTTCATGGCAACCAGCATAGACAGTAGTATGGACAAAATGAAGGGGATCATCTAAATCCTTTAGTGCTGGTTAAAACAGGAGAACTTTGCATAACTCTGAGGGGTAGCCCTGAGAATAAGTAAAATTAAATTTCCTGAAACAAGATAGATGGAAAAATGGATTCAATTTTTTTTTTAAATTTTCAGGTATACCTTAATTTACTAAATGATGTTCATTCTCAACTACCAATAGCATATATGGGAGAAGGCTTTCTTCTTTCCTCTTTTTGAAATTTATCTATATTTAGTGTACTCATATAGAAACTAAGATGGAGTTAAGCTAAATTCTAATAAAGGTACATATTTAATTGAATTTAATAGTAATATGTAGTATAAAAATAAACCTTTATCATTGCTCTGATGTTTATAGTAACCATTTCCTCTAATTTTGATATTTTTATTAAGAGAAAACTTTTGAAATATTTTGCCATTTTTTAGTGGATAGCAGTGTTCATCTGCCCCCCTCCCTTTTCTATCACTAATGTTTTGTGAAATTTATTATTCCAAATAAACTCCATGCCTTTCAACTATCAATTCATATTCTTTATTACCTTTTTCATACCCTTTATTTATTTAGGGCATGCTATCAGAAAAATAATGCTAGATAATGATATTGATATTTATAAGATTTTAATTTGCATTTAAAACTAGCGTAGGTATTTGCAACTTTTCCAAGGAAATAATTTTGTTCTTTGGAAATTGGAATGGTCCTTTTGTGCATTTCGACCTCTTGTATATATATTCTGCTCCCTGTTTCATTTTCAAGGACGGGTTACCTTTATAGATACCTCGAAAATGAAAGGGTAATGTTTTTCACCTGACTCCTGAGAGTAAATGCCTTTTGTAGCAGGGTTCATGCTTCAGGCATTTGCAGTATATACAATGGCACTTGTTTCTTTAAAGGGATGCTATTATACAAGGGCTTCTTAATTCACTCTTTAAATACCTCCATATTGCTTTTATTAGACATTTTTGCAAAATAAGCACATCACTATGTATAGGTAAATACAAGGCTTGCAAATTTTTTCTATCTTATACATATTAATAATAATATCCTTTTAGTAATGTCATAGTTGGAGGTGTTAGAAGTGCTGAGAACCTCTTTTCTTTATATCTTATTTATTTAGCCGGTCAGTAAATTTTCAGAGGATGGCAGTGGCCAGTTACACAACAGAAGCATACTCCTTTGTACTATGATGCACTCTGGGAATAATCTGCAAACCATGTAATTTTTGGAAAACTTAATTAACCCCCGTGTACTATAGTATCCTCAGTTGAAAATAGAAAAATGGAAAATAATAGTATATATTCATTGGTTTGAGTGAATAGTATTTATTCATTTGTTTGCTATGTGGATTAAATTATTTCGTATTAGCATAGCACTGTTTGTTTTTCCTATCAAAAATTTTTAGAAGCCATACAATCATGAGTCATTTAATTTTACTAAACTTACTCTGCAACACTCTACCCTAAAAATATGATGTGTTGTTTCTCACTTTATCACTAGCTCCTTAGAAAAATCTCTTAGGAGGGCGGGGGGTGGGAGTGAATGGGTGATGGGCACTGGGGATTATTCTGTATGTTAGTAAATTGAACACCAATAAAAAATAAATTAAAAAAAAAAAAAAGAAAGAAAGAAAAATCTCTTAGGGACGCCTGGGTGGCTCATTGGTTGAGACTTTGGCTCAGAGCATGACCCCGGGGGCTTGGGATCAAGTCCCATGTCGGGCTCCCTGCATGGAGCCTGCTTCTCCCTCTGTCTGTGTCTCTGCCTCTCTATGTCTCTTATGAATAAATAAATAAAATCTTTAAAGAAAAAGGAAAAATCTCTTAAACCACCCTGTGTAAAGCAGTTAGACTTAACCAGCCTTGTGGTTTTTGTTTTGTTTTGTTCTGTTCTCTGTGTGTGTGTGCATATGCATGTATGTGTGAAATTACTGGGACATATGGTAACTCTACATTTCATAATCTGGGGAAATGCCACATTGTTTTCCAAAATACCTGTACCATTTTATACTCCATTAACATTGAAAGAGAGTTCCAATTTCACCACATTCTCATCAACACTTGTTATTGTCTATTTTTCTTTTACTAAAGCAATACTAATGAGAAAGTATTTTACTGTGGCTTTCATTTACACTATCCTATGAATAATAGTGTTGAACATATTTTCTTACCCTTATAGGTCATTGGTTAACTACTTCAAAGAAATATCTATTCAAAATTTTTAATTGGGCATTTTGTCTTTTTATTATTGATTTGAAAGAGTTCTTAATATATTCTGGATAATTTTATCCTATTTGTGATCTGACAATATTTCTGTTGTCTTTTCACTCTTTTAATAGTATAATTTGCAGCATATAATTTTTTTATTTTGATGTCCAATTTTCCCCCTTTCCTTCCTTCTTTTTTTTTAGGATTTTATGAATTTATTCATGAGAGACACACAGAGAGAGAGGCAGAGACACAGGCAGAGAGAGAAGCAGGCACAGGGAGATTGACATGGGAGTCGATCCCACCAGGATCATACCCTGAACCAAAGGCAGATGCTCAACCACTGAGCCACCCAGGAAGGAATGCGTCCTTCCTTCTTTCTTTCTTTTTTTTTTCTTTCTGTCTCCCTATGTCTCTATCTCTCTTTCTCTGTCTTCTTCTTCTTCTTCTTCTTCTTCTTCTTCTTCTTCTTCTT
This sequence comes from Canis lupus dingo, assembly GCF_003254725.2. Classification (NCBI taxonomy): domain Eukaryota; kingdom Metazoa; phylum Chordata; class Mammalia; order Carnivora; family Canidae; genus Canis; species Canis lupus. The sequence continues at coordinate 3,477,483 of NC_064279.1, read as the reverse complement.
CTTCTTCTTCCTTCTCCTCCCTCTTCATTATGACTATTGCTGCACTCTCATATCTAAGAACCCATTGCCTCACCTAAGGTCACAAACACTTATTCTTTCCATTTTTCTAAGAATCTCACAGTTTTAGCTCTTAAATTTAGGCCTAGAATCCTTTTTGAAAAAATGTTTGTAGATAGTATAAGAATTTCAATTTCATTTTTTTTTCATGTGGATATCTGGTAGTCCTAGTGTCATTTGTCAAAAAGTTTATTGTTGTCCCGTCAAATTGTCTCAGCAATCTTATAAAAAAATAAATTGAACAAAGATATAGGGGTGTAATTCTGGAATTTCAATTCCACTTCATTGATTTATATGTTTATCCCTATGCCACTACCATACTATATTTATTACTATAGCTGTGTAGTAAGTTTTGAAATGGGACAACTTGAGTCCTTCCAACTTGTTCTTTTTCAAGATTTTTAAAGATATTTTGGGTCTATTTCATTTCCATATAAACTTTAGCATTGATTTGTCAATTTCTATCAAAAAAAAAGTGGGAATTTTGATGGGCATTAAGTTGAATCTTTAAGTCAATGAAAACATACATATTTATTTCTCTTATTAAACTAAGGATTTCAAGCAAAATAATCCTATTCCTTATAATATAGCAGTAACTTTAATCTGAAACATAGTAATTTTTATAGCTCTTTTATTTTATTTATGTTTCAGGTATAATAATTTTATGAATATTGTACTAAAGAAATATATTTTATGTTTGCACATATTAAGTATAGTTAAAATTAAAATATGGGAGTAATTTATACAAATGCAAAACTGAGAATCATGAAGGATTTGATTTTTCTTAAAAATATGTTATTCAAGCTTGAAAAACATTATTTCAGGAGGTCAAGGTCACTTCCAACTGAAGGACTTGAAATAAAAGTCAGTGGAAAGAGAATATGTAACATGTTCAGGAAGAGATGACCTGATTTTTATGTAAGGCTTTGGACAGTGTGTAGAATAAGGAAGTTGAAAAAAAAAAAAAAAAAAGAATAAGGAAGTTGTTTCCAGGTAAATTACAGTGAAGAAAAAAATATGTAAAACAGAGCAAAATAGCAGACTAGAAAGCTCCAAGCTCTTGTTTGATGAAAGGAAGAAACATTAGGAAAAAACCACAGAATTTATCCAACTTTATTGGAGCTCTGGAAAAAAAAATCAAAGAATTTATAGAAAGCAAGAGAACACCAAATCAAGAAAAAAAAATATATATATAGAAGTGTTAGAAATTTTTTGTGTCATTTTACTGATCTTGGCCCTCCCTCCTCACTGTAGTGGCAATCTCGGTCTTGGCCCTGAATGGTGGCAGTCCATGGCCCCCAGTTTCCTCCTAGTAGGAGGCAAGAAAGAAGACTTTATTTGCAAATTATTGTATATATTCATTTTAGCTTATCTGGGGAATACCTGTAGGATAGATTTGCTCATCTCTGGCTCACAAAATTCATTTTATTTATTTATTTATTTATTTATTTATTTATTTATTTATGAGAGATCTACAAAGAGAGAGAGAGAGAGGGGCAGAGACACAGGCAGAGGGAGAAGCAGGCTCCATGCAGGGAACCTGACATGGGATTCGATCCCAGGCCTCCAGGATCAGGCCCTGGGGTGAAGGCAGGCGCTAAAACGCTTGCCACTCAGGGATCCTCTGGCTTACAAAATTCAAATGCAGGTGGGGAATCTGGGGGAGATTGCTTATAAATGCTCTAAGAGGATTATAACCCAGACTTCTAGGCAAGAGATTCCAGGTGGAGGTGTTCAAGAGGCTATTTTAGGTCAGGAAATGGAGCTTGGTTCACTCTTTGGGAAAGACAGAAACCGAAATGTCCATAAACAGATGAGTGGATAAACAGAATGTAGTACATATATACAGTGAGATAGTTTCAGAAGTAAAAGAAAAATAAAAATCTGACACATGTTAGAACATGGATGAACCCTAAAGTCAACATGCTAAATAAAGTCAGCCACACACAAAAGACAAATCTTGCATGATTCTGCTTATATACAGTACTAGTCTAGTCAAATTTGTAGAGACAAAAAGTAGTTGTCAGAGGCTGGGGAAGGTGGGAGGAATGTGGGAGTTACTGTTTAATGAGTAAGGAATTTTCATTTGGATAATGAAAAATTTCTACAAATGAATAGTCATGATGATTATATGACATTGTGAATGTACTTACTGGTACTGAATTGTACCTTCAAAAGTGTTTACAATGATAAATTTTAAGTTATGTATATTTTACCACAATTTAAAAAATATATATGTAGCATTATCTGGAAGTGTGTGCTCCATTTGATTGAAGCAGGGAGAAAGGAATCGTAAACAGAAGAAGATAAAGCTGGTTCAATTTATTGTTTGAAAGCCTTGAATGTCAGAGTAGTACATTGTTTGCAGTGAGTAGAACACCAATGAATATTTATTTTCATTAAAAGGATATGATTTGAATTGTGCATTTGGAAGATTAATCTGACCACATCATAAAGCTTGTCTTCAAGTTTTTACTTTAATAATAAAGTACACCATGATAAATTATTTATTAGATGTCATTATGTTTACTAAAGTACAATCAAAAGGACTAGCATACTTATCTACATATTTATTAAGCATTTCAATTTTTCATATTTGATCATATATCAAGTCATAAGCATCTATTAACTGAAGTCCAAGTTTATAAGTATTTAGCCCTAATTTCTAGGAAAATAATTTAAGCAAACAAAGATAAACAAACAAATAAGAGTCAGAGGGAGGGATGGAGCAAGGTGGAAGGGAGACAGAAAAGGAAGGAAGGAAGGATGGACCAGTGATACAAAATGACCACCAAAGAACAGCCTCATACATTCTGACACTGCAATCCAAAATATATGAAGTGTTATATAAAAATATAAAATAAACAAAAGCAAAATAAAGGTTACTATATTTTCCCACAGTGCCAACTTCTGTAACCTTCATGCACTATTTAAACTCTAGCAAAGGTTGCTATTTATCTTTCACATTTGCCTAAAATCTCCCCTTAGGTGACTATGAATTCACAAAATGTGTTGCAACATCTATTGCTCTATATCTCTCTTCCCTTTACCACACAAGTATCGTTAAATATAAACCATTCTCAAGCTACAAATTGCAATCTTTTAACACTATTGGATATGTAATTCCCAGGTATTTACCAGTTGTGCAGCAGTAAAACTGACACTAGAATATCACAGTTACTTTCATAAAATATTAACAATGCATCTTATTGGGAGAAAAAATGCCAAGGAAAGATGTTGAAAGGCTGTTTTATTGTTTCTAGGAGTTTTATTATTTTCATAATTACATCAAACTAGCAAAAACAATTTACAAATTAGCAAGCTTTGATCATAATTTTCACAATAAAATAGACATTTTACACCATCGAATTTAGTGAAAGGAGCTAAGGAAAAGCAGTAGCATACATGATAATTCATAAATGAGAAAAAATATCCCTCTAGAAAAATGATCTCTGTGTTAAAGAAATTTAGCCCCCAAACACAAATAAACATTGCTTTCTTACCTTTAGCATATAGAAAATAAGGAGGTTTGTTCTTCTTTCCCATTAGGATAGAAAAAGAGTAGAAATTGGATACAGAGAACTTAGTTTCTCAAATTTTCTATCTTTAATAGCACATTTCAAAGAGTCATTTTGGAAAATAAATTACACAAAAATGAAGAAAGTTCAAAGGAAATGTGACTTTGCCATCTCAATTTTGCAAATATCAATGATCTGCATATACTATATATAGTATAAATATATATATAATAAATATATTTATTTACTTCTTAGATAAAAACCAGTGGTTAATAGGCACTAGGGAAATTTTGAAGTTGACAAAGTGGACTGTTGTTTCCCAAATGATTTTTAGTATAATGCACAACATGAAAATAAGTTTGCTTGTAAATATAGGCTTAGGTGGCAGTAGTCATGTAGAAGGGTGTGATCTGATTGGTTATTCAGTGTTTGTTTCAGCTTGTAGACCTGGCACTTGCAACCTTGCAAGGGTCCCTTGAATCAGTGTCAAGTGTTTTAAGGAAACAACAGAGCAGCCCAGAAATTAAGCTCAGCAAAAACACTCATGTGCTGTCACAAGAAATAGGAATTAATATGACACAAAAACAGAGAGTTTAAGGAAAGAGTCAATTGAACAAGTGCTGAGAAATGACCTTCTGTGTAACAGGAACTCTACTTGCTTCTGAGTGTAAAGATATATCAAATATTCTTTTAATTTCAAGTTTACAGCTGGTAGGAATGACAAACATGTCACTGGAATGCATTGAAACAAGTTGTAATATTGTGATAAAACAGAAGTATGTATCCAGGTTACAGAGATAGTGTGGAGAGAACATTGACTCTTCTAGGATGAAGGTTATACCAGGATGAGATAAATTGTTGCCTGGTAAATGATTATTTTTTTCTAAAAATGTAATTGTTTATGAGAAGGAAATATGGGCTAGTGAAGAGAAAGATTAAGTATGATCAGCAAACACTATGGTTTGCCCAGGGAAATATAATGCTGCTGGAATTGTTTTAGTAAACATGAGGGAGAGGAAATGGCGAGAGATAAGGAGGGAGAGAGTAGATAGGGGCAGCATATGAATTTATCTATATGACACATGAAAGTCTAAGACTTTGCTCCTTCAGTGAAAGAGAGGCAAGACAGTACAAATATAAAAAGAAAAAAAACATACACTTAGAATTATGATTCATTACATTACTTTGGAGAGTAGGCAAGGAACCAAAGTTTTGAGTCTGGAAAAGAGGGAGGAGATAGATAGCTATCCCAATATGCCAGTAGACATATAGGGAAGGGCTTAGCAGGCAATGGAAACGAAAAGAAAAAAAAAAAAAAACTATGAATATTTTGAAACAAAAATACAAAAGAAAATATTTTGAAATAAAAAAGAAAATAAAGAACATGACTTGGCTTACCTACAAGTATATAAGAGAAAGAGAGAAGTAAAGAATCAACTTCAGTTTTTAGGATTTGAAATGTGAGAGTTGATGCTTTCAATTAAAATACAAGATGTGTCAATGGATTACAAGAGAATAGTCTGGACTGGGTAGGATTTAATAAGTTTATATTGGAACATACTGAGTTTTAGGTTCACAAGGGCATCAAAAATCCAACATCCGATGGGCGGTTAAACAAGAAGTCCAGAATATACAAGGAGATAAAATTAGGTAGCATGTTAGTTTTAGGGTATATAAGACATGAGCAACCCATCAATCATTAGATCATTACATGTACATAGAGGTAAAATTATAAAGCAAAGACAGTAGTTATTTCTACGATAAAGGGAAGTGTGCAACTTCAGGAAAGGATACCAGCCAGTTTTTCTGAGTCTCTGACATCATTCCATTTCTTGGCTTACATTATAGATTGCACAGGTGTGCCACATTATGTATTTATGCTTATGCATTTTTTTAGTTTATGCATTATATTTGCCATGATGAAAAGTTTTAAAGATGAAGTTAAAATTATATTATTTGCTGATGAGTTGTGCGTGGGTGACCTTTATAAGTTAGGAGTTTAAAAAGCCTGGTTTCATCCTGATACATGTACATTTTTATGCTGATGTTCTTTTGTAGGTGCATGTTTTTATACGTGATTTCTAGTGGTATAGATGTGATTTTGTTTGTTTGAAGTGTAACAACTAATAGAATCCAGAAAATACTATGATGGATATAGGAAAAGAAAGATTTGAAGAAAGATATTGTATAATCATGGCTTTACAATGAACAGGGTTAATAGAAAAGCAATATAATGCAAATATTATTTAGTGTCCAGATACATAAATATAGATGGTAGATAGATAGATAGATGATTGATAGATAGATAGATAGATAGATAGATAGATAGATAGATAATAGATAGATAAAAAGTTAACCTACCTTTACTGGTGACTCTTCCCAAGTGTAGGTTGAATTTAACTAAGTCTCTAAAGATTAAGTCCTAATAATGCCAACAATACAAACTCAGTGATATTAGAAGCAATAAATATTGATGATGAACTAATCACAAGAGGCTGGTCTTACTTATGTGGAAAAATCTAAATCTAAGGCAGAGTTTTGGAGTTTACAGTAAGGAACTGGTGGGGAATAGTATAAAGGGAGGGTGTCATTTTGTCATGTAGCTTCACCACTTAAAATTTTTGCTTAAATTATACCATTTAACACCTGGGCACCTAGTTTTGCTTGATCACTACCATAGGTCTGGTGCCATGGGAGACAAACTGAGAAGGAGATTTTCTTGCAAGAAGTTAATTGGTGAGTAACCTAAAATCAAATCTAGTAAGGAAATAAAGATAATAGGATTGGGAAGGGGGAGGAGTTAATCTGTTAATTTTAGATACAGTCACAACAAAAGATTCCACAGCAGACAATCCCACGGGGGAGATCTGGAGCCGGGGTGGTCCTTCAGAGTTGTCTCTCCAGACAGGAGGCCAACAGAAGCTACATTTCTCAGCATTGAACAGCCATTGGAAGTGCTGCTCTTGGGGAAGGGATTTGACAAAGGGAGATGGTTCCCTTAGTCTGAGGGATTTGGCTCTGGGCCATCAACAGCCAAACTTCCCAGCAACTGAGTGACCATGTCTCAGATCTAAAAGAAGCCTGCCTCGTGTGCGTGTTGGCCATGTCTATGTCTTCCTCTGTGAGATTTCTGTTCATGTCTTTTGCCCATTTCATGATTGGATTGTTTGTTTCTTTGGTGTTGAGTTTAAGAAGTTCTTTATAGATCTTGGATATTAGCCCTTTATCTGATACGTCATTTGCAAATATCTTCTCCCATTCTGTAGGTTGGCTTTGAGTTTTGTTGACTGTTTCTTTTGCTGAGCAAAAGCTTCTTATGTTGATGAAGTCCCAGTAGTTCATTTTTGCTTTTGTTTCTCTTGCCTTCATGGATGTGTCTTGCAAGAAATTACTGTGGCCGAGTTCAAAAAGGGTGTTGCCTGTGTTCTCCTCTAGGATTTTGATGGAATCTTGCCATCAGAGAAATACAAATCAAAACCACCATGAGATCCCACCTCACACCAGTGAGAATGGGGAAAATTAACAAGGCAGGAAACAACAAATGTTGGAGAGGATGCGGAGAAAGGGGAACCCTCTTCCACTGTTGGTGGGAATGTGAACTGGTGCAGCCACTCTGGAAAACTGTGTGGAGGTTCCTCAAACAGTTAAAAATAGACCTGCCCTACGACCCAGCAATTGCACTGCTGGGGATTTACCCCAAAGATACAGATGCAGTGAAACGCTGGGACACCTGCCCCCCAAGGTTTATACCAGCAATATCCACAGTAGCCAAACTGTGGAAGGAGCCTCGGTGTCCATCGACAGATGAATGGATAAAGAAGATGTGGTCTATGTATACACAATGCGTTATAACTCAGCCATTAGAAACAACAAATATGGGATCCCTGGGTGTCGCAGCGGTTTGGCGCCTGCCTTTGGCCAAGGGCTTGATCCTGGAGACCCCGGATCAAGTCCCACATCGGGCTCCCGGTGCATGGAGCCTGCTTCTCCCTCTGCCTGTGTCTCTGCCTCTCTCTCTCTCTCTCTCTCTCTCTCTGTGACTATCATAAATAAATAAAAAATTTAAAAAAAAACTTTAAAAAAAAAAAAGAAACAACAAATACCCACCATTTGCTTTGATGTGGATGGAACTGGAGGGTATTATGCTGAGTGAAGTAAGTCAATCGGGGAAGCACATTGTATGGTCTCATTCATTTGGGGAATATAAAGGATAGTGAAAGGGAATAAAGGGGAAAGGAGAAAACAATGAGTGGGAAATATCAGAAAGGGAGACAGAACATGAGAGACTCCTAACTCTGGGAAACGAACTAGGAGTGGTGGAAGGGGAGGTGGGCGGGGGGTGGGGATGACTGGGTGACCGGCACTGAGGTGGGCACTTGATGGGATGAGCACTCGGTGTTATGCTATATGTTGGCAAATTGAACACCGATAAAAATAAAGAAAATAAAATAAAAATACTGCTAAAAAATAAAAAAATAAATACAAGAAGCCCTCTGTTATCCACTACAGTCAATGAAACTTGATTTTCAGATTAAAAAAAAAAAAAAACATTTAAATAAAAAAGCAGACCAGTGCAGGACACTTTAAAAATATTCTCAGGGTTAACATGGTGATACTTAACTTTTTCTCGGGAGTTGCCTGGCTAATGCTGTGAACTCTAAAGTTCTTTTGAAAGTAGTATGTTTTCTAGGGTCTCCGGTATTATCACTATTTTCCAATTATATTAGTAAGGCCCAAGCTCTTTCTTTTTCTTATTAAAGTGGCACAAATACCATTAAATTGATGAAATAGCTAAGTACAAAAATGAGGGTGAGTCTTTTGTCCTCTGTAATAACCCCCTTTATGCTAGATTTCTGATTTGTTGGCCTTTATTGACAGAAGAAAACACATTCTGTGAACATGTCAGCCAAAGATAGCATTTACAGCTTCTAAATAATTAGGTATTGATTAATTTCACCAGGAATATACAGGTCTTTTTTTTTTTTTTTTCAAACTTGTCCATTCTTAAAGATCATATCATTTCAACTAAAGAAATCACAAAACAGAGCCTCAATTCTTAATAGCTAGCTCCTATTGCCTATCTTCCACAATTACATGTGTGAGCTGCAATTGCCTCAAGGAGCACAAAGATGACAGTTTCAGCCTTGTTAAACTTCTTGGATCTTCATTATTACACAGGTAGTGTTAGAAGAAAGAGGTTGCTAACTTCTTCCTCCCAACTTCACCTTTATATTACAAATGAATATATGCATTGAGAAATGTTCAACATGCAAGTACGATGAGATAAGCTACACACAATTAGGAAGAAATAACAGCAGAACTGTTATTTCTAAAGGTACTAGCACTCTAAAATGGGAGAAAGAAGTATTTTTAGGCACACATTCATAAGGTAGAGTGGATAGTTGCATTTTTGCTGGAGAAATATCCTCTCCACTAACATGGTGGGTATTAGATAAGAAATCATATTCTATTTTCTATCTTTTGGCTATTTCTATATTGACACATATGGGACCATCAATAACATTTTGGTGATGTATAGAGATAGCTTTGGCTAGTGATTTCCAGTTGCTATGGTAATTCAGGGCTAGGAAGTTGTTGAGACTGAAGGTCCACCGTGGCCAGGGTGAGTAGTGGTATCAAACTGACAAGGGTATGAAACTCAGAGAGAAGACATGGGGAATTGCTTCGATGTGCCTGTATCAGGTTTGATACACATGGCACAAAACTGTACCAGTCACATGTTATCTTATTTTCTATTACCCCAGAACTTTAGAGCGTGTGGCTTCTGGAGGTGGAGGGTTGCAAACAAGTTCTCCTAAGCCTTAACCCCATTCTGCATTACAAAAGTAATTCCAACACCAAAGATAGATCTCTGCTGTACTTGCATTGGTCAAAGTATCCATGTTTTCTATTTGTCTATGCAGAGTAGAACCTCAGTGTGTGTGCGACTCATTTTCTCATAAGGTGCATTCTTCAATGATAACTTAACCCAGAAGTAATTACTATTGAGTTGGACGCCCAGTCTGTCCTTCACAGGAATCCAAAGGTCAGCATCAAAACTGCTGGTCAGACAGACCGTGACAAAGGATACCAGAGGCGCTGCTGGCTTGCACTGTGCCTGGAGGTGATTCTACAGAGACAGCCCCTCAAGTCTACAGAGATGGGGCTGTGTGGCAAAGGTTCATGGTTTGGTGAGAGGAGCACAGGTTAGACTTCAATCCCTTGCTGTACTTTATTTATTTATTTATTTATTTATTTATTTATTTATTTATTTATTTTTATGCACAGCACAGCCTGCTCCAATGTGCACATCAGCACTGATTATATTGACTTCTTAGGAGGGTCGATCTGGAACACAGCATACATTGTATGTCGGGGACATCTCCATATGGGTAAATTAGGGCCGAGCTGCTTATTTGTTCTAGAGTTAACAGAGTTGGGAATCACTTAACGTCGTTCCCTTACTTCTTCACTTTTACTTTTATTTTAAGGGGGGAGTTCTCAATATGCTTTTTGCCTTTATCGCTGATTCAAATTTTGACATTTTTCACATATGAATGTTTTATATATATAAAAAGGATGCGTCCTATCTGTATCTTACTAGTGGGGATTTCTTTGTTATCCAATGTTTTATGAATTGCAAGTATAGGTGTGTGTTTGTTTAAATTCGGTATACATTTGGAGTCTAGGGATGCCCAGGTGGCTCAGCAGTTGAGAGCCTGCCTTCAGCCCAGGGCGTGACCCCGGGGTCCTGGGATCGAATCCCACGTCGGGCTCCCTGCATGGAGCCTGTTTCTCCCTCTGCCTGTGTCTCTGCCTCTCTCTCTCTCTCTGGGTCTCTCATGAATCAATAAATAAAAGCTTTAAAATTTTTTTCTACATTTGGTGTCTAGAAAAATTGAAATGCTAAGCTACAGTTTAGAATTAAATATGCTTTGATAAATACAGCGTGCACTACATGAGGTGTGGTATGCATTGCATGATGTGTGTGGTACCATAAAACTAAGGCACTGTTTATGAATCATTTTATATGGTGTGTTACCTGGACATTTTCAAAGTCAAAGCCTAGAATATTCTTTATATTTTCCGTGCATTGTTTGCCACCGCCTTTGAAACTTCACCTCATATTTCATCGTTATGAATTAAACAAGGGACCATTTCACTTTCTTCTGAAAAATTTATTATGAGTTTGAAAACGCCTCTTCCTGATATTCTGTTGCATTATTTGAGGGTGGTAGATACATAATCAGGTACAAATGTGATCAATAAGTGAAAATATTAAGTTCCAGGTATATTTGTTTACACATGCTGAAGGCGACATTGAACAAAGTCGTATGCTTGATCCCTGACACTAGAGCATATTCTGATTTTCAAAGTGCTGTGTATTCAAACAATGTGAAATGATACTTGCCTTATGTGTTCCCACTTATGTTTTATCCTAGTTAAATTATTACCAATAAAAGGGCTCTAGGTGCATTTGTAGCAACTGTCAGAGATTGAATAATTTCTATGACTAAATTCCTTGAAACATACCAAATACGCTTGGTTTAAGAGTGAATTATCAAATTTACTTATCTAGTTCTATTTCTCTCTTGAGATTAATTTCAGTGAGGAGATAATTAGGTCAAAATCCCCACTAATTTTTAAATTCCCTTTGTTCTCCGTGATTAACTGCTTTAATTGAAATTTCACAGATAATTACTAATATGTGAATATTTTCTATTATATTGTCTAACATATACTATATTTGTATTTTTTAAAAGATTGTAGTTTCTTCATGAATCACTGGCATTCTGTCCTATTTGTGTCAGCATGGGATTGTTTAAACTCAACATCACTAGAAAGAGATATTGAAAACAAAGAATAAGAACATGGCAAAGCTCAAGATCCAAACCCAGGAAAAGGGCATTAACAGAAGGGCTTGGAAGCAAACCACCAACCCAAGCGTGCATCTCGTCGACCAGTGTACACCCCCCGAGCCATCACCGACCCGACCACACTAGGTGGTCACCCCACCACCCCGCCATCACCCTCCCTTTGTCTGCATTGCTGTTTCACGTGCCTAAGAGCCAAATCTCAGGTGCAAGCGTAGGGTGGCCTTAGGCACACGAAGAGTGATTTTGTGTTGACAGTTACCTTGTGGTGAAAGGGAAGATCTTTCCCCTCTTGTTTTCATGTCAGGAATAAATAATAACCCCTTTCACAGCCTGATATCAGAGGCAATATAAAGATAGACAAAGTGTTTGAACAGATGGAGTTTAAATATTGGTAATCATGGTTTGATTGTGTGGCAACAATGGTGTTTTAAACACTTCACTCTAGACTCAGATGTATTTGCTCACCTAGGAAAGATCAGAGCCACCTGTTATAACATGGCAGCGTGAAAAAGAGAATTCTTAAAGGGAGATGGAGCAAGGGGCTAGGTTATACATTAATGCTTCGCGAAATACCTATCATTTAGTCTAGACCTCCTAAATCCTTTCTCAGTTATAATTTTTGCATGTCCTTTAAATATCCAATATTCTTTCCTCACTGGAATCTACCTATTTAGCCATTTTGTTCATGACTTCTTTTCTAATTTTTCCTCTTACGTTATGTTTTGCATTATATTACTTTGAAAGAATATCTCCACATACACACGTGGTCTTGCTGAATTCAGAATTTAACAAGATTCCTTCAAAACTTTTAGCTGAACTTTTTCACTTCTCTTACCGTAAATGCAGCGCTGTGTATTTATTTGACTAACCTCACACAGTTCTTGCTATGTGTCAGGCAAAAAAACGTAAACGCACTCCAACATTAACTCATTTCTCCCTCAAAACAATTCTATAAGTTAGAGTCTACTAGTATTTTCATTTTCAGTTGAAGAACCAGAGGAACAGAGGGGTAAGTGATGTGGCACAAGGGCCTCATTCAAAAGGGTGATCTGAGTTTGGAATCCAGATTCCTAGATCCTCTGCTCTGCTGTCTAAAATTTGATGAGTTTTACTAGAGAAGATAATTGCATTATCTGTATTTACCATTTTCCCATTTGTATAGAAACTAATGCCCTGCTTCAGAAGGTATGTTAACTGCGTGACTTAAAAATGCACCTAGGATTTCAAAGCATCTATTTTCTCTTCCTTGGTGTAGTGAGCTAACTACAAATTTGGGTTTAAATTTGTTTGGCTGCCAGACTAGCAATGACTCTTATCTGGCATTTCTCATTCTTATTCCTCTTGCCCTTTGGCCATGGCTAATCGATTCAAGTAGAGAAAACTGACCAAACTCGGATCAATGGGATTATCTACTTTGGGAATTTTAAAATTAAAAAGGAGATGCACAGAGGAAGAAACATTTGTTGGAGGTGAATTGTTTCACAAGAGAAATGCAGGCAGCATGTTCATTAGCTCCCCTGAGTTTCCCTGAATACGGTCTTTCCTTAATCCTATTTCATTCTATATTTAAGAAATTAGGGCTATTATAATAAGTTTAAAATGCTCTAAATCTCAATTACTACCAAATTAGAAAAATAAAATGCATTACCCTCTTGAAGAAACTACTGAGATTAATGCTAGCATTGAACACTTAACATATACAAGTATGATATCTTTCATTAGGCTCAGTTTTCCATTTTAACAAATAACAAAGACTTCTAGATGTTAGGAGTGCTTACTTAAATTTAATCAAGTGGAGCATCTCAGGGACTTTTTGTTCCATTTGTACTCTCCTTGCTGGAGAAAATTTACAAGTTCTAATGTTTGTAATGCACTTTATCTTCCAAAGGCAAGTTTCACCATCTGAAACATCAGGAATACCAAAAGCAGTTGCTTCCTGGTGAAAACACCGATATTCTTGCTTCTGTTTTGTGGATAGCTCATCCTCTGTCTCCACACCACATGGGATTTGATTGCCACTAAATTTATGACTGTTAGCTCAAAACACCTGGAAAGGAGGTAGTAGCAATTATTTTTACATTTTAATAAGACAGATGTACGACAGAGGATAGTATAAAACAGAATACATAATATTTCAGAAGCCTGATTATGACCATAACAATAAACACTTTTGCTGCACCCTGAACCCCCTGCCATTAAGAAGGAAAACTACCAGATGGACCACTTTAACTTGAGAAGGCACATTGTCTATACCTGACTATTTTGATCTGTTCTATTTACCAGATAACCCCAAAGCTGCAATATTTTAGTGAGATATAAAACTAGCTAGCTCATGGCACAAGCACCTCTAACAATGGCTATTATGACCAAGAGAAAACAATGGAATTTGAAGTTTCTGAAGCACATTCTAAAACAATAAGAGGCCTCTGGACTTTTGATGCAGAGCTAGCAGAGAATGTCAGCCCTAGCAAATAATTATTCTCCTTTTAAGAAACTGCTATCAGGGATCCCTGGGTGGCTCAGCAGGTTAGCACCTGCCTTTGGCCCAGGGCGTGATTCTGGAGACCCGGGATCGAGTCCCGCATCAGGATCCCTGCATGGAGCCTGCTTCTCCCTCTGCCTGTGTCTGTGTCTCTCATGAATAAATAAATAAAATCTTAAAAAAAAAAGAAAGAAAAAAGAAACTGGTATCAGTTTACCACGAGGCTCTAATGAAGACAAAATGACAAATGGTTACCAAGGGACCACACAACCTAGTTCACCTCCATAGCCATTCTATCTCATCCACTTAATCATATGATTACATTTTCTCAGCAGCTCAACCTCTAGTGTTCAGTCATGCTCTCAGGCTGATCAGGTCTTAAATGCATAGATATGTTGCATGAATAATTTGCCAAACTAACAATGCACCTGCTTCTTCCAAACTGCTGATCTTCCTTCTACCCATAGGATGGCCTCAAAAAGAATTTTCTATGATCACTTAACAGAAACTAAAAAAACTCAGACCTGATTTTAGATGCTATGGTGCAGTATGCCATAGTCTTGGGTAGAGCATTTCAGTCTTATAATGCCTCTCACATTTTGTCCTGAAGGAGAGTAAAAGATGGAAATCCCCCAAGCCTGCAGAACTTAGAGCAGGGTACTTTATTCACTTTGTCTGGAGAGAAGGATGACCTGATGCCAAGGCTTACACTGATTTCCTGGGAGAGACTAATAGGCTAAGACAGTCAGAGACTAGGGAAATAAACAAGAACAGGATTTATGAATAGGCTTCTTAGAATGGACAACGAATTTAAGGTTTTTTAAACATGTAGTCTATAAAAACTGCTCTACAGGAGGAGTCAACTTCCTCCACTAACTAGTCAGTGTTTGCTCAAGGAGTTATAAAGAATGTGGCCATGGCGGGGGGGGGGGGGGTTCAGTCTATGATGGCATCATAGGAAGACTCTAAACTCACCTCTTCCACAGATACATCAAATTACACCTATTTTTAGAGCAATTCCTCCTGAAGAAGAACCGAGGGCCAACTATACAGCTTCTGCCCAATAAATCATAGAAAATGGCAAGAGAATAGCAGGAGAGATGAAGACATGGTAGTGAAGGGAACCCCCACCTCCAATGCTGCTATAGTACTAAGGGACAGGGAGCAGATGTGTGTGTCCTTGAGCATAGAGGAAAAACAGTGTTTTAAAAAAGCAACTAGGTAATAAAAGATCCAGCCCTAGAACTCAGAGAGAACTACCAGAAATCTCTCGGGGTCAGAGAGATTGGAGAGTGATACGGTTTTGCTCTCCTTCCACCTTGAAAGTGCAGACCAGAGCAGGGTCTAGATGCCGTAGCTGGCTTGCCTCTTATGCAAATCCCAGGTCCCTAGCTCACACCAGTCATCCTAGCAAGGTGACCATAGGGAGGTATATACCAGGACACCACGGATTAGCACTCACTATAGTTTCAGCCTTTGTGCCAAGGTGACACAGGAGCAAAGCAGCCTAGGATATGCCAGACCCATATCACTTTGCTTTCAGACAGCCTGCTAGAGAATCCTGGCACAGAGTACTCTGTTGTAGTCTGCTTTGGATCAAGCCACCCTACCAGGGTGCTCCCTACTTGATGTGCCCCAGAACACCCCATCCATGCCAGCTTCAGCTCTAGTCACCTGGCAATCATGGGGTCCCTGGCTTGCACCCTCTTCAGAGTCAGCTGTCCTGCCAGGGTACTCTTTGCATGTAGAACTCCAGGACCCCTCAGTCTGCATCGGCTTTAGCTGTATTGCCAGGAGAGCCACTGTGTAGAAACCTCAGAAACACTCCAGATAACAGCCACTTCAGCCTCGGCTATCCTGCCAAGGATAGTCTCCTGGCTAGCACTCACTTAAACTTTAACTGTCATGCTAAGGCACCTGGAGATCCCAGGAACACATCAGCTTATGTTCACCTCAGCTTTAGATGTCCTGCCTGGGCACCCACTGAATGGAGAGTCCTGGAACCCCCAGTCAACACCAACTGCAGTTCCAGTCAGTCAGCAAAGTCACCAAGCACACACAATCTACATAGGGATAACTATACATAAGACCATTCCTTCAAATTTAAAAGAGAAGTAGGTGTGCTATCTAATTCATAGAAACACAGAAATTCAAGCAAAATAAGGAGACAGAGAAATATGCTCCAAAAGAAAGAACAAGACATAAACTCAGGAAAAAAATTAAAATTAAATTAAAAGGAAACAAGCAATGTGTATGATAAAGAGTTTAAAGTAATGAATAAAGATGATTATTGGACTGCAAAGAAGAGCAGAAAAACTCAGTGAGACCTTCGATTGAAACAGAAAATATAAAATAGAACCAATCAGTGTTGAAGAAAACAATACTAAATCAA
Source organism: Canis lupus dingo (assembly GCF_003254725.2). NCBI lineage: Eukaryota > Metazoa > Chordata > Mammalia > Carnivora > Canidae > Canis > Canis lupus. The sequence continues at coordinate 3,461,157 of NC_064279.1, read as the reverse complement.
AAAATACACAAGAGAGAATAAATGGTAGGTTAGTAAAGACAGGGTAATGGAAAACACCAAAGCTGAACATCAAAAGGAGAAAACAACAACAATAACAAAATAAACACAATATAGGTGAAGGGATCTCTTGGACAATACCAAATGAATAAACATGTACAATAAGGGGTCTCAGAAGAAGAGAGTGAAAAGGGCAGAAAATTTATTTAAGAAATAGCAGCTGAAATCTTATACAACCTAGAAAAGAAAGTAGATATTCAAGTTCAAGAACCACAAAAGTTCCAAATAAGATGGACCCAAGAAGATCCACACCATGACATATGGTCATTAAAATGTCAAAGGTTAAAGATAAAGAGAGAATTTGGAAAGCAACAATAAGGAAGCAATAAGTCACACACAAGGAAAACCCCATAAAGTTATCAGCTGGATTTATCACCAGAAACTTTGCAGAACAGAAGACAATGACATGACATATTCAAAGTACTTAAAGGGAAAAAAAATAAAAAATAAAACTCTACAATCAAGAATATTGTATCCAACAAAGTTATCATTTAAAATTGAAGGCAAGACAGAATTTTCCAGACAACAAAAATTAAAGGAATTTATCACCACCAAATCAGAGTTATAAGAGATGTTAAAGGGACTTCTTTAAGTGGAAAGAAAATGGCCATAATTATATGTAAGAAAGTTATGAATAAAAAGATGTAAATATCACAGCATATACATAACACATGGAGGAGAGAGTAAAAAAGTTTTTTTTGTTTTATAATTATTGTTACTTTTTGGAATGTATTTGAACTTAAGTGACTTATAGACAACAAACTGGTGGTTGGTTGTCAGAAGGAAGAGGGTTGGGAGATGGGGCCAAAATAGGTGAAGTGGAGTGGGACATACACTCTACTATGGACCGAGGACGTTATGGACCAAGGAAGTCCTAGAAATAAAAGGCAAAGCCTAGGGAATACAGTCAATGATAGTTAAGTAGCGTAGCATAGAGACAGATGGCAGCTACACTTGCCTTAGCATAGAGTAACGTGCATAGAAGTTGAAGCACCGTGTTGTCCATCTGAAACAAATATAACACCTTGTGTCAACCATATTCAAACAAAAATTTAAGAAAGAATGTAGTCTTGATAGCAGAAGCTGAGAGAACATCAGTGCAGTCATAGAATTATTAACACCAGTAGTAACAAAAAATCATGTTAATCAAAAATCATGTTAAGTTAAATATTTAGGCTATGGAGAAGGTAGTGATTTGTCCCCATCCATGTTATTTCTTACCCACCATGCTTTCATTTACATCTTCCACTTATTCACTGAATTACTTTTACTTTGGCTTCTCACTACATTTCCTCTGAAAGAAACATTTATTTTACGGTGAAAAGGGACAATGGGGCAGATGTTCATGGAATTTTCTAGTTTTGACACATATCTCATCATTCAGGAATATGATGCTTTAGAGAATGAGAGGGTTTTCTTTTTTTAAAGATGTTATTTTTCTGAGAGAGAGAGAGGGCACAAGTGGGGGGAGGGACAGTGGGATGGGGACAAGCTGATTCCCCACTGATCAGTGAGCCAGAGGTGGGGCTCCAACCCAGACCCTGGGGTCATGACCTGAGCCAAAAAGCAGATACTTTACTGACTGAGCCACCCAGGAACCCTGAGAATGAGAGAATTTTCAACTGAAAATCTAGGTAACTAAACCTTTAAGCTGTTGGGAAGCTCCAAATCACTAATAAATGTTCCTAAGCAGCAAATAATATGTGACATTACTTATCATATTGCAAAGTTTTGTGAGTCTAGGAATTAAGAGGTAGAATTGGAGGTTATTTGCTAAGGAAATGTAATTTTGTGACTTTGATATGGTGGACACATAGACCGCCCTTTAAGGAAGGACCTGTTGCCCAAGCTATAAAGTCTTGTGGGGTTTGTCTATGCTGCTGAGGTACCAGCAGAAAGCCGCAATCTTCTCCACTTGGGCCTACCACAGAAGAGTTCTTTCAGGCCTTACATGCTCCTAAATTCAATGGGAGACTGACTTCTTCCTAAGACTATTTTCCCATTGTGCACCTGACAAGAGTGCCTCTCCCCGAGTCTGGAAATTGTCCTGAGAGGAATTAAAGTGTGTGGGTGTATGTGTGTGTGGGTGTGTGTATAAGGGGGCAGGACACAGAGACACAGGTGTTCCTAGCAAGCTTGCTATTTCCTAGCCTCAAAGCTAAATTCGAGTCAGGCATGGAGTTTCTGATACGACCACACCTCCTCATCTACCCTACGCAGAACTGAAGTGGGGGCTCACATGCTATCATGCTCTCCATGAGATGTTCACACACACACACACACACATACACACACACACACACAGTGTCAAGGGGACTGGCTCCCACCACGTGGTTATATGTAGAACATGTTCCCTGTCTCCTCCTGAGACACTATCATTTCCTTACTGCTATAACCAATTTTATGATTCTATAGAGCCCTTATTACCATTTGAAAATGTACTAATTATGTTTCTGAATTTTTTTATTGGCTCTCTTCCCACATGCATTGTAGGCCCCATCGAGGCAGAGTTTGTTTAACAAATACCGTATCCTTAGCACCCAAACAGTACCTGACACACAGTAGATCCTTAATATGTATTTGCTGAATGAATTGATATGTTAACTCATCTCAGTTTAATAATTTAAATAGTTCCTTCAAGTAACTCTACCTCTTATGGTAAATACTCCAGAGCTCTTATTTCCTCTTCTTGCTACTCTTGATTACAAATTCTGCAAACGCCCCCCTTCAATCTCTGTCTTCCTCTTTCCCATAATCCCCTGGCACTGTCAGAGTAGGCTTGAAGCTTTTTCCTTTTCTATGCAATATTCTTTTTCATTATGATTTCAGAGTTATGATTAAATCATGCTAGTGTATGGTGGCATAAGAGAGGAAAACCAACTTCTGGGTAAAGAAATGAAAACTGAAAGTATGAAAACAAGGTAAGTAGGGACTGCCCACAATATCCTTTTATGCTCTGAATATTAGAAACCACATATAGTGGTTGAGTTGGCTTTCATTCTCAGACAATTACAAAATACTAAGAACAAATAAATAAGTTCTGTAGACTATAGTATACTCAGGTAGTTCATCATTAAATCATTCATTGTTTCATGTGAACTTCACTGGCCTTCTTCAATCAGAATTAGGAGTCGTGCTGTAGTGGATAACATTGAGGGCACAAGGGTATCATTAGGATGAGTTTTACTTCTATTTTATCACTCATCCAATCATGAAATCTCTACTCACTATCTTTAAACTGTTTACAAATGTCAGTCTCATTGTCTAGGGAATGGCTTGTTATGAAATATTCACTGTAACTGTCACATTTAACTGCCAATGACAGTAAAATGAAAGTCTGTCTTAATTACTGTCTTGTCTCATTTCTCATTTGCCATGCTCTTTCTAGGGAGGTAAATTACACAGGGTCTCCAACTTCAAAAGAATATGTGAAACATAAAGTGATTATTGAGAATTCAGAGAAATACCTAAATATTTTCAAATTAGTAACATGGGCCAAGTTTTAAAAAGTGGATTTAAAGAGATCACTCTGGTAAGCACTGATTATTAATGTGATACAAATAAAATAAAAGGATGTCTACTGATATTTAAAAAAACAATTTGAAGATAAAGCATAAAGGAAATTCAAACTCCTGAGGAAAATTATTTATCAAATAATTTCTTTAAATAAAAGGAATTTAAAGTAGGTCAAAATTTATTTCTGGATGCCTACAAATACTAAACTCTCTTCATGAAAACAATATGAAACACAAATATTATTAAACTATATAAAATGGCTCCATATAATCAAAGAATAGATATATGGAAGAGAGATAAATAACATCATCCACCTCAAATCATTTCTTTAACAATTATGTCACCAACAATATGAGATAGTTACATGGTCTACCCTCTAGGGGAAGCTCAAGATTAATTTCTTTTGTTCAAATTCATATTTTACAGGATTCCCAAACTGTGGCTCAACATCAGGTGCATAAGTGGATTTCCATGCTAGAAGAAGTAGCTTGTAGTGACCAAGTTAAGGGAATTAGAAATAGAACAGCTCAATTATCTTGGCTCACTTGGAACATTCTCCCTCGTGGTCCACACTGTTCTTTCTTTTCACACAGATCTACTATAAGATGGGCCTTGGAGCTCTCTCTTATGTAGAACTCTCACAATTTTGCATAGGCTAATAGGATTAGCAATTAATTTAAATGAAATAAGAAATATAGTGTCCATTCTTCCTTAATAAAATTTTGCCCCTTGCCTTGGTGGGGTAAGAATATATTATGACCTTTTAGCCTTAATATTAAGCTCAATTATGATGAAAATGAGTGCCAGTGAATGGGAAATAGCAAATTTTCAGAAGCAAGACATACAATTCTAGCCAAAAGAGAGAGAAAAAAAAAAACTTCTATTTTAAAAAATAAGTTTGTTAAGTTTCTACAGAAATAGGAAACTACTGAGAAATTATTGTGTAGATGGCAAGGAGTTTATCTTTCATGGGGTCTCAAGTAAAGGTTAATGTTATATTAGAAAGCACATGAGCTTCATTTTGAACATGTGCAAACTGAACTTACAGTAAGGTCTTCTAGTGAGATGACGTAGTTCTCTCACTGGACTGAAGATAGGGACCTGTAGTTTACAGTTGAGTTGAGGCAACAGAAAACTAATAGGTGAAATAAGTCAAGATAAAGTCATAACAGAAATTAGGTTAGAGAGCCTGGCATCTAGTGTATAGTTAGGGTCTAAGAGAAGGATGAATATTATACGGTAGTGAAGTCTTAGGAAAACGCATGTATTGACCAGAATCCTTTGTAGGATAATAGTCTCCTTGCATTTAGACTTCATGGTGCACATAAGCAATTTTTGGTAATGAAAGCTAGTGATTAAACATATTATAAAAGGAGTTATGGATGTGAGAATGAAAAAAAGCAAAATTTACTATTTTTGTTACCCATTATAAAAGATTTGTTTGTACCCTAACAGGGAATAGTCAATCTTGTGACTTGGTTATATAAATGAAATATAGCTTTAATTTGTTTCTTTAATATTGATTTGTAGAGAATATATTTCTCCTTGCCCTTTATATTTTTTTAAAAAAATAGGATTTGGGATATAAAAACCAATAATGTTGTTACTTGTTATAACAATTGTATGAGAAAATTAATTCAAGATTAATAGTGGTATTCAAAGGAGGATGAGGTTGTATAAAAATAATTGTTTATCGATTTATTTTGATTTAACTACATAAAATAGCCATCTTAAATCTTTAGTTCAAATGAATACATTACCTTTTGTTTTTCCCCACAGCGTGTGGAATTTTTAATATATGTTAAGTTTAAAACGAAAGAAACTAAAAAGATAGAGAAAGATATACTCTCCTGTTTTAAGATATTTTATAAGTTCACTGATTTTCAGTGCCATTTGTCATGTTATTTTCTAATGGCATAAAAATATAAGTTTTGATTGGTTCAAAATTCCTGCTGTACTTAAAGAATACTGACTCATCTATGAGTCAACTCTCAAACGTATATGTTTACCTTAACTGTCATAAATTTTTGCTTTTAGCATTGTATCCTCTGCCAGTGATAATTCTGCCTTAGTGAAATATTGCAAATATCACATATCACATTTTCTGCCTTCCCAGTATCCACCCAGTCTCACAATGAGGACATAACATTTTATTTATTTTTCATGCATAAGGTGCATAGATCAATAACTTGGAAGTTCATCAAAAGGTACTTGGAAAACCTTACCCTGAAAAGTTCAGTGGAGGATGTATATATACTAATTCTCAGTCTTAAAAGGCTTATGAATGACTCAATACTTTTTCTCACTAACTTTGCCTTTTATTAAGAAAATTATCAATTTTACTAACAAACCTATCTCTAATTTTATATCTGATACTCTCAATATTATCTCAATGAAAGCACCAAACCCACAAATAACTCATATTTGAATAATGACAACACGTGTGGGAGTATATTATATGCCAGGCACAATTCTATGCATTGTACATACATATCTAACCACAATGGTGGTCAGGAGCTTCCTTGTTGACCATTTATTGCATCTAGCTGAAGATTATAGTACAATATCTCTTTTTTTGTTAAAGCCACTTTTCCCATCCACAATCTATTTATCAAATTACATCCCTATTTGATAACTAAGAATTGGGAAATGATCCAACTCCTTATGGATATGTTACTAACTGAAAATAGATCTCAGGAGATAATTTTGGTGTTTAGTTTTAAACATCCTGATGTATACTGTGTTTTGCTTCATTCTGTACAATTTGGAGAATGTTATAAGACACAATCGGCTGGGCCTAGACACATGGATAATAGGCAAAGGATTGTTTCATTTGTACTTGATAGTTAAAACATGGATATACCACACTCATCACCACCTCTTTCTACTGATATCAATTAAAATGTGTCCACAATGTAATGAATGAATAAAGAAGATGCAGTACACATTATATATAATATAAATATATTATATATATTAACATATAAAATATGTATTATATATATTTATTATATATTATATATATTTATATATATAATGGAATATTGCTCGGCCATCAAAAAGAATGAAATCTTGCCATTTGCAATGATGTGGATGGAGCCAGAGTGTATAAATGAAATAAGTCAAAGAAAGACAAATATCAAGTGATTTCATTCATAATGTGGAATTTAATAAACAAAACAGGTCAACATATGGGAAGGGAAGGAAAAATAAAATAAGATTAGAACACAGAGGGAGGTAAACCCAAAAAGATTCTTAAATTTAGAAAACAAACAAACTAAGGGTTGCTGGGTGGGGATATGGGCTAAATGGGTGATGGGCACTATGGAGGGCACTTGTGGGGATGAGCACTGGGTGTTATATGTCAGTGATGAATCACTAAATTCTACTCCTGAAATCAATACTGCATTATATGTTAACTAACTTGAATTTAAATAAAATCTTGGGAGAAAAAATGTAAAAAAATTAAAAAATAAAATAAAATATGTTTACAATAGAAAATTTTTCATGAGTTCTCCCTCAATTAGAAATGAAATAAAGATCTGATATACTGAAATGTAATAAACATAGATAAAATCCTACAGTAACTTTAGAATCTGGAGATGCAGTTTTTAACCTTCATGCTTTTGCTGGCAGTGAGAACTGGATCAATTATAGAAAATACCCGGGAAACAGATCCCATAGGACTAAAGATAATTGTGGGTCTAATATGTAAAATTGTTATTATGTTAGGACTCTCTTAACAAGGTTATATAATACAGTTTTTGCGAATCCATGTGTAAGCATATGCTTATACATTTCAAAATTGTTTTCACATTTTTAAACATCCACATTAGTGCTATGGAAGCCACAGGAAAATGTCTATTATTTTCACAATGATGGCATATTGCTTACTCAAAACAAGATAAAAGAACACATTGCACTTAATTAAGAATTATGATTCTAGCTTCATTTGGTGGCAAACATCTACAGTGTGAAATAACTATATATTTACCATTCTAATAGTCTATTCAATAAAGTATATTTACAAGTCCAAAATAACTGAGTTTTTTTAAGTTTTATCAATGGCAGATAAAATCAATGTGTTCACGATTCAAAAATTCATACTTAAGTAGCTTTAAGACAGGTGGGTAATTGAAAAGTAGCACATATACTTGACTATTCATTTAAGACTAACTAAGTCCATTTGAAGCATTCTAAGGTTGAGTGACCTTCAATGACTTGTATGTATAGATTATCAAATATCATAGTAGAAGTAACAGACCATGCACAGTGTCTGATTCTTTTCCAGCTAAATAGTGCAGATAATTATAATTATTTCTGAGTCTAGGCTCAAAAGAGCATTTCATCACTTTTCTGGTTTATTGAGGACTCTTTTAAAATAATAAGTAATATATCATCCTTGTCAGTAGGTTATAAAGAAATTAAATGAAGCAAATTTTGGGAGATTTTTAGCAGCAAGTTATCTAGAGCATCTTGCCTTTCATTTTTGTCATTCAGTCTCCTAATGTAGATTTCATATTTCAGAATTACAGATCACTCATTCAACTTGTTTTATACCATACTATAATGATATATTCCACTGGATTTTTCTCCGTTCAATGTATTAAGCCATTACTGTTTTGTACAAAGTGTTAATGAGAACATTATAGAAGATAAAACACAAGTGTTTCTTTTCTTTCTTTCTGTCAAGGAAATCAATACTTTTTACTCTGGTACCCTGTTATAAAAAGCAAAAGCTAGCAGATGAAGAAAAAAGCTTCATTTGAGAAATTAATAAGTAGAGTCTAATATTAAAAATATAGAGAAAAGATAGAGATTTTTCAAGTAGCCCAACTTCAACTTCTGAAAGCACATTTATTTGCTTTTGTGAAATAATATTTTTATTCTTATAAAAATCCATGATATGAAATAAAAATTCAGAAATTTAAATCCACATGTTAAATACAAAACCCTTTCATCTACTAAAATTTAAATCAGATAAATATAAAGAGAAAGCAGTGAGAGCTCAATTATCACTAGTGGTAGTATAATTGGTATACTGGAAAGCAAATGGCCAATTTATATCAAGGACTTTAAATATATTCATAACTCTTTTACATAATAGTCTGCTTTGGAGCATCTTGATTGATGAAATAATTTAAGATATGGAAATGATAAAACAATGAGAACATCTAAATGTTCAGTACAATACTGAGGGAAATTTTAGACTAAACTGTGATCAATAAATGCAATTGAACATTTTAAAAGACATTGCTTAAAAGAGCTGTAAGGGTTGGAAAATACCTTGACTATAATATTAATTTAAAAGATAAGCACTAGAAGAAGGGTATATACAACAATATCAACCTTGTCAAATAAATGGAAAAGCTAAAGAAGATACTAAAATATTAATAGTGGTTGCCTTTGAATGGTGGTTAAGGATTGTGGGTTTTATTTAAAATTTTCTGTTATTTCCAAATATTTCATCCTGATTACATATGACTTTTATATTAAAACGTAACAACTACATCAAAGCACAGGCAAGTGACAAGAGATAAAATAGATAAACTGGGCATCATCAAAATTCACACCTTCTGTGCTTAAAAAGGCACAATTAAAAAAATGAAAAGACAATCTACCAAGTGGGGGTACATTTTTCCAAATCATATATTAAATAAGGGGCTTGCATCTATAGTATATGAAGAAAGATTACAACTCGGGGAAGTCAAACAACCTAATTATCTGAATAGATAAGACTCCAAAGAAGATACATGATTAAGACCAGAAAAAAATAGCCACCAGCATTAGCCAGCAGGAAAAATGTAATAAAAAAAGATAATGAAATACTTCAAAAAATAAAAAAATAAAATAAATAAAAAAAAATAAAATAAATTTTAAAAAAATAAAAAAATAAAAGAAGATAATGAAATACTTCACACTCACTAGGACAGCTGTAATCAAATAGAGAGATATAAAGTGTTGGTAAGGATGTAAAGAAATTGGAACTTTCATAAATTGTTGCTGGTAATGTAAAATGGTACAGCTGCCTTGGAAGATCATTAGGTAGTCCTTAAGCATATGAACATAAGTATCATAGATTCCACTCCTGAGTATATTCTCAAGAGAATAAAAATGCACAAAAAATACTTGTACACAAATGTTTATAAAAGAACTATTCACAATAATCAGAAGGTAGAAACAATGGAAAACCCAGCAAATGATAGCTAGATCATCAAAATGCAGTATAACCATACGATGCAATATTATTTGCCAATAAAAACGAATAAAATATTGACACATACTACAACATGAATGAAACTTGAAAATATTGTGCTAAGTGAAAGAAACGAAGGAACACATATTGAATTATTCCATTTATACATGAAATGCCTAGAATAGGAAAATCTGTAGAGACAGAAAACAGAGTAGTGGTAGCCTACAGCTAGGGGGAATAGGAAAATTGGAGGGTGATGGCTAAGGGGTGTAATTCCTTTTTGGGATAAGAAAAATGTTCTAGAATTGACGTAATGGAAACACAATTCTGTGAATATGTTAAAATTCACCTAATTGGACACTTTAAATGAATATTGTAGGGTGGTGTGCATCTCAATAAAACTCATAACAAAAACTGTAAAATATTATAAGAAAGAAATACCCACAGGCTTAATAGGACAAACCAAAATATCCTAATGATATCCTAATGTTATAATTAAATTTAAAACTTATAGATCCTGATGGATTTTTTATGTTTGAGACCCAGAAATAAGGACCTGAAAGGATAGGGTAGACACAGATTGGTCTGCACCAGACACACAATAAGGGGAGTTATAGTCACGAGCATAGGTCATATCACGAGGCTGCCACTAGTTACTAACTTCAATCTTTTAATTTTATGAATTTATCTTATAATACTGATTATCTGATGCAATATATTGTCAAATGCATCTATTTTCCACTTTATATGAAAAAAATATCAATTCCTCTGTCATTCTGGCATAAGGCATACACTCAAGAAACTGTCAAAGAGTGGAAGGCAGGTGATATGAATAATTTTTCAAAAAACTGATCACGAGTTGAAATTCAAGATAATGCCACCTTAGAAGGACTAACATGAGCGTTCCAAATCGTCTAGATAGAGAGCCAAGGAATTATCTGGGCACAGTTGTAATACAGTGGCCCCTCTCGCTTATTAAATGCTTACTGGAGAACACACATTTTGCTAAGCTCTTAACATATATTTCTCACTTCATATTTAACCAGCCAATGGCTCAGAAATTCAGAGTGAAACTTAGACACTTACTGAGGTTTCACAGTTTGCAATAATAAAGCTTTCTTTCATCCCAAGTCTGTCTCATAGAAAAATTCCTTGTCAAATATTAAGTTTTCACAGGGAAAAAAGATAGGGCTTGACAGAGGAGAGAAAAGTAAATAACAATTGTATTAAATATAGTGAAAGCTGTACCTATTGGGTCAGAAAGTACCAAGAGCTAACTTTTCACTGATCAGCTCACTAAAGACCCAGTCGATCTAAAGATAAGCCCATGGCCTAGAGTGGTAATGACTGAAGTCCCTCTCATGGGATATTTCTATTTCTCATATAATGCAGAGAAAATTTACCCAGAATTCACTTTAGCTGGTGTCAATCCAAATCTTATTGAGGTGAAATTCATGTTGTTGTCGTTGTTTTTGTAAGAAAAAAATCATTTAGCTCAATTAAACTAATTATTTCATAGTCCCTATTCCCAGTTTTATCTGATTTGATGATTGTAAATAAAGATAAGATACATGATATGTTTTACAATAATTGATGCATACTTCAAATGCCAACTTTTTTGAGTACTGTCTTCTCTTTATCTTTGAGAAATGGAGATTTGAGATTATTCTTTCACCTTTTACATTTCTGTGTGCTAGTAGAAGTATCACCGAAAAAAAAAAAATGTATTGAGGGCACATCAATATTGCTAGGTCTTCATGACCTTTAGAGAAGTTGGTTTTGCCCATAAACAAATTTGAAAAATGAGATAATTACACCAACTTGAAGGCTCACGATGTAAATTAATCTACCTAGTGATTAGTCAGATTTCTTTAGTAAGAAAAGAACAATGAAATAAGCATACATTTTACAGACTGATAACATTTTCAAAACCTTATTTTGGTAGTGCTAACATAGAGCAAAGATAAAATTTAAAAATTCAACTCACTCAACTAAATCTGTATTTTATCAAATAACTTTTTTTAGAATAAAATAATAGTTGTTACCCATATTCTCTGAGCATTAAGTAGCCCTCTCCACATTGAGATGAATGTAAGAGAAAGTAAGACAGAGGTGTCCGGAGACAAGTATATGTTTTTCAGACTGTCAGACCATCTGGATTTTTGCAACAATAAGTCCCTTTTTTGCTTATTCTCTTACGTTTGCCTCTAATTTTCTTTGAAATGTGAATCAAAAATCATTGACCACAAAGCACTTCCTTATTCTCCATGTACTTTGATTTTTTTCTCATCTTAAAATAAAGAGTTTCTAGCAATGAATCTGGATGCTTCTTTTTAATAAATTAAGTTATTATGAATCAAGAATGGCACTTGATTCCTTCTACTATATATATCTAAATATATAAACTTATTCAACATTTGAACTTAGTCAATTATGCTAAAATTAATAGAAACATAATTTTTCAAGATTGCATTCCCTCTAACTTATAATACATAAATAAGTGTCACTAATATTGTGGCATGAACTTTAGTTTGCTATATTGACCCAGTTAGAAGATCAGAATAGATATGCTTCAGATTTTACTATTTCTTAAGTGAGATCTCAAAACTTCTTTTTATTCATGCTGTCTTCAAGGTAGTAGACATAGGCCATATCACATAATTACATTTATGTCTGTTTTCCTTCACTCGATTAACATAAATTTAGTTTCCCCTAAGTTGAATATATTATATTAGGTTTTGTGTCCTAAATGCCTTTTTTTCCTCAAAAAATGCCTGTTTTTAAAAAGAAGACCATTCAATTTGTATAGCTCTATTCCTCAACAAAAAAAGAAATAGTTAAGACACTCAACAATAGAATTACTTTTACTTTTTAATGCCATCCAATGAAAGCAGAACCTTGTTCCTCTGAGTCCTCCTCAAAATTTTCACTTGAAAATGTTAATTTCACATTGTTGGACAAAGTCCATTGCATTAGTTACCTATTGCTGTCATAGCAACTTACCACAAACTTAGTAGTTTAAAACAAGACAGATTTATCACTATATTCTAATCCTCTTGTACTTTTCTGCTGTTGAGTTATCACAGTCCTCCCATGAAAGTACTGTTTCAGAGAGGTATTACTGATCTGTAGGTGTATGCATTTTATATCAGTGATTTGAGTCATTTATTGGGTGAAATTTTTTTTTGAGATTTTATTTTATTTATTTTTTTAATAAAATAATTTTTATTGGTGGTCAATTTACCAACATACAGAATAACACCCAGTGCTCATCCCGTCAAGTGTCCCCCTCAGTGCCCATCACCCACTCACCCCCACCCCCCGCCCTCCTCCCCTTCCACCACCCCTAGTTCGTTTCCCAGAAATAGGAGTCTTTATGTTCTGTCTCCCTTTCTGATATTTCCCACACATTTCTTCTCCCTTCCCTTATATTCCCTTTCACTATTATTTATATTCCCCAAATGAATGGGACCATATAATGTTAGTCCTCCTCCGATTGACTTATTTCACTCAGCATAATACCCTCCAGTTCCATCCACGTTGAAGCAAATGGTGGGTATTTGTCGTTTCTAATGGCTGAGTAATATTCCATTGTATACATAAACCACATCTTCTTTATCCATTCATCCTTCGATGGACACCGAGGCTCCTTCCACAGTTTGACTATTGTGGACATTGCTGCTAGAAACATCGGGGTGCAGGTGTTCTGGCATTTCACTGTATCTGTATCTTTGGGGTAAATCCCCAGCAGTGCAATTGCTGGGTCGTAGGGCAGGTCTATTTTTAACTCTTTGAGGAACCTCCACACAGTTTTCCAGAGTGGCTGCACCAGTTCAGATTCCCACCAACAGTGTAAGAGGGTTCCCTTTTCTCCGCATCCTCTCCAACATTTGTGGTTTCCTGCCTTGTTAATTTTCCCCATTCTCACTGGTGTGAGGTGGTATCTCATCATGGTTTTGATTTGTATTTCCCTGATGGCAAGTGATGCGGAGCATTTTCTCATGTGTGTGTTGGCCATGTCTATGTCTTCCTCTGTGAGATTTCTCTTCATGTCTTTTGCCCATTTCATGATTGGATTGTTTGTTTCTTTGGTGTTGAGTTTAAGAAGTTCTCTATAGATCTTGGAAACTAGCCCTTTATCTGATCCGTCATTTGCAAATATCTTCTCCCATTCTGTAGGTTGTCTTTTAGTTTTGTTGACTGTATCCTTTGCTGTGCAAAAGCTTCTTATCTTGATGAAGTTCCAATAGATCATTTTTGCTTTTGTTTCTTTTGCCTTCGTGGATGTATCTTGCAAGAAGTTTCTGTGGCCAAATTCAAAAAGGGTGTTGCCTGTGTTCTCCTCTAGGATTTTGATGGAATCTTGTCTCACATTTAGATCTTTCATCCATTTTGAGTTTATCTTTGTGTCTGGTGCAAGAGAATGGTCTAGTTTCATTCTTCTGCATGTGGATGTCCAATTTTCCCAGCACCATTTATTGAAGAGACTGTCTTTCTTCCAATGGATAGTCTTTCCTCCTTTATCGAATATTAGTTGGCCATAAAGTTCAGGGTCCACTTCTGGATTCTCTATTCTGTTCCACTGATCTATGTGTCTGTTTTTGTGCCAGGACCACACTGTCTTGATGACCACAGCTTTGTAGTACAACCTGAAATCTGGCATTGTGATGCCCCCAGATAGGGTTTTCTTTTTTAAAATTCCCCTGGCTCTTCGGGGTCTTTTCTGATTCCACACAAATCTTAAAATATTTTTTTCTAACTCTCTGAAGAAAGTCCATGGTATTTTGATAGGGATTGCATTAAATGTGTAAATTGCCCTGAGTAACATTGACATTTTCAAAATGTTAATTCTGCCAATCTATGAGCATGGAATATTTTTCCATCTCTTTGTGTCTTCCTCAATTTCTTTCAGAAGTGTTCTATAGTTTTGAGGGTATAGATCCTTTACCTCTTTGGTGAGGTTTATTCCTAGGTATCTTATGCTTTTGGGTGCAATTGTAAATGGGATTGACTCCTTAATTTCTCCTTCTTCAGTCTCATTGTTAGTGTATAGAAATGCCACTGATTTCTGGGCATTGATTTTGTATCCTGCCATGCTACCAAATGCTGTATGAGTTCTAGCAATCTTGGGGTGGAGGCTTTTGGGTTTTCTATGTAGAGTATCATGTCATCGGCGAAGAGGGAGAGTTTGACTTCTTCTTTGCCAATTTGAATGCCTTTAGTCTTTTTGTTGTCTGATTGCTAAGGCTAGGACTTCCAGTATTATGTTGAACAGCAGTGGTGAGAGTGGACATCCCTGTCTTGTTCCTGATCTTAGGGGAAAGGCTCCCAGTGCTTCCCCATTGAGAATGATATTTGCTGTGGGCTTTTCGTAGATGGCTTTTAAGATATTGAGGAATGTTCCCTCTATCCCTACACTCTGAAGAGTTTTCATCAGTAATGGATGCTGTATGTTGTCAAATGCTTTCTCTGCATCTAATGAGAGGATCATATGGTTCTTGGTTTTTCTCTTGCTGATATGATGAATCACATTGATTGTTTTATGAGTGTTGAACCAGCCTTGTGTCCCGGGGATAAATCCTACTTGGTCATGGTGAATAATTTTCTTAATGTGCTGTTGGATCCTATTGGCCAGTATCTTGTTGAGAATTTTTGCATCCATGTTCATCAGGGATATTGGTCTGTAATTCTCCTTTTTGGTGGGGTCTTTGTCTGGTTTTGGAATTAAGGTGAGGCTGGCCTCATAGCACGAATTTGGAAGTACTCCATCTCTTTCTATCTTTCCAAACAGCTTTAGTAGAATAGGTATGGTTTCTTCTTTAAACGTTTGATAGAATTCCCCTGGGAAGCCATCTGGCCCTGGACTCTTGTGTCTTGGGAGGTTTTTGATGACTGCTTCAATTTCCTCCCTGGTTATTGGCCTGTTCAGGTTTTCTATTTCTTCCTGTTCCAGTTTTGGTAGTTTGTGGCTTTCCAGGAATGCGTCCATTTCTTCCAGATTACCTAATTTATTGGCGTAGAGCTGTTCATAATATGTTTTTAAAATCGTTTGTATTTCCTTGGTGTTGGTAGTGATCTCTCCTTCCTCATTCATAATTTTATTAATTTGAGTCTTCTCTCTCTTCTTTTAAATAAGGTTGGCTAATGGTTTATCTATCTTATTAATTATTTCAAAAGAACCAACTCCTGGTTCTGTTGATCTGTTCTACAGTTCTTCTGGTCTCGATTTCGTTGAGTTCTGCTCAAATTTTAATTAACTCTCTTCTTCTGCTGGGCATGGGGTCAATCTGCTGTTTTTTCTCTAGCTCCTTTATGTGTAAGGTTAGCTTTTGTATTTGAGTTCTTTCCAGTTTTTGAATGGATGCTTGTATTGTGATGTATTTCCCCCTCAGGACTGCTTTTGCTGCATCCCAAAGATTTTGAACGGTTGTATCTTCATTCTCATTAGTTTCCATGAATCTTTTTAATTCTTCCTTAATTTCCTGGTTGACCCTTTCATCTTTTAGCAGGATGGTCCTTAATCTCCACGTGTTTGAGGTCCTTCCAAACTCCTTGTTGTGATTTAGTTCTAATTTCAAGGCATTATGGTCTGAGAATATGCAGGGGATGATCCCAATCTTTTGGTATCGGTTCAGACCCAATTTGTGACCCACTATGTGGTCTATTCTGGAGAAAGTTCCATGTGCACTTGAGAAGAATGTGTATTCAGTTGAGTTTGGATGTAAAGTTCTGTAGATATCTGTGAAATCCATCTGTTTCATTTAAAGCTCTCGTTTCTTTGGAGATGTTGTGCTTAGAAGACCTATTGAGTGTAGAAGGAGCTAGATTGAAGTCACCAAGTATAAGTGTATTATTATCTAAGTATTTCTTCACTTTGGTTATTAATTGGTTTTAATATTCGGGGCATATATATTGAGGATTGTTAAGTCCTCTTGTTGGATAGATGAGATAGTGTCCCTCTTCATCTCTCACTATAGTCTTCCGGGTAAATTTTAGTTTATCTGATATAAGGATGGCTACCCCTGCTTTCTTTTGAGGACCATTCGAATGGTAAATGGTTCTCCAACCTTTTATTTTCAGGCCGTAGGTGTCCATCTATCTAAAATGAGTCTCTTGTAGACAGCAAATAGATGGGTCCTGCTTTTTTATCCAGTCTGAAATCCTGCGCCTTTTGATGGGGTCATTAAGCCCGTTCACGTTCAGAGTTACTATTGACAGATAGTATGACAGATATGAGTTTCGTGTCATCATGATATCTATTCAGTCCTTGTTTTTGTGGATTGTTGCACTGAACTTCTTTTTAAAGGGGAATTTTAAGAGTCCCCCTTAAAATTTCTTGCAGAGCTGGTTTGGAGGTCACATATTCTTTCAGTTTCTGCCTGTCTTGGGAGCTCTTTATCTCTCCTTCCATTTTGAATGAGAGCCTTGCTGGATAAAGTATTCTTGGTTGCATGTTCTTCTCATTTAGGACCCTGAATATATCCCGCCAGCCCTTTCTGGCCTGCCAGGTCTCTGTGGAGAGGTCTGCTGTTACCCTAATACTCCTCCCCATAAAAGTCAGGGATTTCTTGTGTCTTGCTGCTTTACGGATCTTCTCTTTATCTTTGGAATTTGCAAGCTTCACTATTAAATGTCGAGGTGTTGAACGGTTTTTCTTGATTTTAGGGGGGGATCTCTCTATTTCCTGGATCTGAATGCCTGTTTCCCTTCCCAGATTAGGAAAGTTTTCAGCTATGATTTGTTCAAATACATATTCTGGCCCTCTGTCCCTTTCGGTGCCCTCGGGAACCCCAATTACACGTAGGTTCTTCTTCCTCAGGCTGTCGTTTATTTCCTTTAATCTAACCTCATGGTCTTTTCACTGTCTCTTTTTTCCTCAGTTTCCCTCTTTTCCATCAACTTGTCTTCTATGTCGCTCACTCGTTCTTCCACCTCGTTAACCCTCGTCGTTAGGACTTCTAGTTTGGATTGCATCTCATTCAATTGATTTTTAATTTCTGCCTGATTGGATCTAAATTCTGCAGTCATGAAGTCTCTTGAGTCCTTTATGCTTTTTTCTAGAGCCCCCAGTAGCTGTATAATAGTGCTTCTGAATTGGCTTTCTGACATTGAATTGTAATCCAGATTTTGTAACTCTGTGGGAGAGAGGACTGTTTCTGATTCTTTCTTTTGAGGTGAGGTTTTCTTTCTAGTCATTTTGCTCAGTGCAGAATGGCCAAAAACAAGTTGTATTGGGAAAAGGAGAAAAAGAGAAAGAAGGAAAGAAAAGAGAAAAAGAAAAAAGAAAAAAGGAAGAAAAAAGAAAAAAGAAGAAAAAGAGAAAGAGAAAGAAAAAGAATGAAAGGGAAAAACGGGTGGGGGAAGCAAACAGAAATCAAAAAGAAAAAAAAAAAAAAAAAACCAGGGTGGAATATCTTCTGATAATGTGTACTTTAAGTCCCTTGGCTTCCCCTGGAACTTGTCGTCTAGCTGGTCTTCTGTGGGAGGGGCCTGTTGTGCTGATTCTCAGGTGAGAGCACGTGGGGGAGCTGCTCTGCCCCCGCCTGGTGCAGGGCTCAGTGGGGGGTGTTTACCCCGCGAGGGCCCAGGAGGAACAGCCCCAGTGGCGGCGGCAGCTCTGCAGCCCTGGAGTCAGCCCCCGCAGTCACCACGGAGCTCTCGGTCTGCAGGGCCTGGAGGCTCCTGGCGGGGCCGCTGATCTGCTCAGCTCGGGGCAGGAGCGTCCTTGCTGTCCTGGGCCCTCCCGGCCTCTGCCTGTCCCGGGGGGAGGCGGGATCCTGGGCTGTGTCCCAGCGCCCTGTGCTCCGGTCTGCGCTGTTGGATTTGCGTTCCGGCCCGGCAGCCCCCTCCGTGGAGCCGCCCCCGAGCCCCCCGAGCTGCTCCCGCCCCGCAGCCCCCTCCGTGGAGCCGCCCCCGAGCCCCCCGAGCTGCTCCCGCCCCGCAGCCCCCTCGGTGGAGCCGCCCCCGAGCCCTCCGAGCTGCTCCGGGCCCCGCCGTGCGCGCTGCAGCCCTTAGGGAGCTCGGCGCACTCTCCCGGGGCGCAGGTGCCTGTTACTGTCCCAGGGAGCCCGAGGGCATCCCCGCCCTCCTGGGTCCTGCTCCAACTCCCCGCGAGCCCCTTTCCCCCGGGAAGGTCGGTGCAGCTCCTGCTTCTCCGGGACGGGGCTCTCCTGTCCTGGGGACACTCGCCCGGGCCTCAGCCCGGCTACTCGTGGGCCCCTCCCCCTTGGAGGCCTTTTGTTTCTTTCCTTCTTTTTCCCCCGTCTTCCTACCTGATAGAAGCGCGAAGTCTTCTCACTGTAGCATTCCAGCTGGTCTCTCTTTAAATCTCAGGCCGAATTCGTAGATTTTCAGGGTGATTTGAAGGTTGTCTAGGTAATGTGGTGGGGACAGGTGACTTAGGGACCCTACTCTTCCGCCCTCTTGCCCCTCCTCCTATTGTGTGAAATTTTTAACAAAGTAGTAGGTGAGTGAGATATTAGCTTTGCAGAATATTTGAGAAAATCTGTGAGAAAGAAGAGAGCAGCTTTTCCTGGTCAGAAGCTAACAAATAGCTATGACTATTTTTGCTTCAAGTTGACCTGGCATTCCCAACTTAAACCAGGATGTTCTCCTGTGGAACATAACTTCATAAAACACCATCAGACAAGATTATTATCTAACTGTGGCAGAGCAAGACAAAAATAAGACCACTTTATATCCAAATCTGAACACAAACATAAGCAATACATTATACAAACCACAGGAATGTTCGAACAACTCGGTTAAAGTAAAAGACTGTTGCTTTAGAAATTGCCACTTTAGACTTGCTCAATTCTTATAACTTTCTAAATAATTAAGATATTCAATAATAGAATTACCTTTACTTCTTAATGCCATCCAATGAAAGCAAAACCCTTCTCTTTTGAATCCTGTTCAAAATCTGTTAACACAATTCCGATTTCTATAACATTCTTCTGCTGAGACACCTCATGTGGCACCTTCCCTTGTTGCAAGGAATCAAGAATCCAATACAATTCTAGTTGTTTTCCTGGTGGTTGTGGTTACCAAATACCAATTTCTGCTATTTACTGTCATCTATATATGCATAATTTGACATGTTACAGGACTACAAGGCAGTGAAAATGAGTAATAAACTTATGGAGTTTCTTTTGATAAAATTTATAGATGGATTTACTCCATTATTTTCAGTTTATTTGGGGATAGATATGTAGATGATAGGTAGATAGATGGATGATAGATGGTAAATGACCGAGAGAGGTGGATAAACAGATGATAGATAGAGAATAGATAGAAACATTACTTGTGTTAGAAAATATCCTACCACCAAAATTACTTTGTTAGAAAGTTTGACTATTTTAATTGACAATATTCAGCTTTGGACATCCCTATAACTAGCTTTGTAATATCTACCACAATAATTTTTGTCATTTTTTATACTAGCCGTATTTTTTATTTTTTTTTTATTTTTTTATTCATGAGAGACAGAGAGAGAGAGAGAGAGAGGCAGAGACACAGGCAGAGGGAGAAGCAGGCTCCCTGCGGGAAGCCTGATGCAAGACTTGATCCTAGGGCTCCGGGGTCATGACCTGGCATGGTCATGACTTAGGCATACATATTTGTTGGCTTTTGATAATGTAATGAATGTACTTGCCTAGAAATTTATTCTAGTTTCACACTGAACTAATCAAAATGACTGATTTGTTTTGATTAATGGCTGGCATTCAAAATTTTCTTTTACATCAATGAAAGACATCTTGAGTTTTATGAAGGTACTGTGGAGAAAGTCGATTTATTTTACCTGTAGATTCCCCAAGGATTAAGCCTCCCATCACCCACCTGTTTTTCTAGTAATCACTAAAGTTTATAAGTCAGGAACTAGAAATGTCATTTGATCCTTTTACACAAGGATTTTTTTAAAGGATTTCATTTTTGCATGATCCAGAATAACAAATATAATAGTTTTCTGTGTTAATAATAAAAGTAAACAATGTTAGTGTACCTTATCCATTAGGAAGGGAAAACACTAATAATGAGCGATGAGTGAGGAACCATATAGAAATGTATAAGATAATTAGTGGAAAAAGGACATATTTGGGGCATATTTGAGCTATTTCCCTTCACTTCCATGAAGAATTATGAGTTTTTAGAGGGAAGACACACATTTTTCTAATCTTCAAATAGTATGGTGAATTTATTTCAGATCAAGGATTCATGACACAGATTGAACTGCAAAATACAATGAAAAGTGGAAAAAATGTTCTATTCATGTTAAAATGCGACTGTCATTAAGTAACTATCCTCTTTGTAGGCTCTTTTGTAAAATTAACCATTCATTGGATTCATGTTAATTGTTAGTCATAACATCAGCACATTTATGTCTATTTTTCCATTACTGCCCTTCTGTCTATAGATGACAAGCTCTATAATTGATGAGTTAAGGATTGATACAGTGAGAGGGAGAAGATAATATATATTTCAAACAACAGACATTGTGACTGAATTTGGGAATGGCAACTGGGGATGATCTTCCCAGTACTACACCCGATCTGTTACTAATCATGTGACTCTTTACAATTCATCGAAGATCTGTGGATCTAGAATCTTCACGTATAAAATGGTAATAAAAATAAGATGAGTGTTCAATGTTGAACACAATGAGTATATATAATAAAATATTGAATAACATTATATGATATAGAAACATACTTAGGAAACATATTTTAAAATATTTTTCAATCTTGTACTTTTTCTATTAAAATCTTTACATATTTTGAATACTTTCTCATACATTGTAACAATAAATTTATGTTGATGTATTTTTCAATGCATCCATGAGTTGTTTTTTTACAATAAAAAATCCACATAGGAGAAGTTTTCAAGGAACTGTGCTTAATACATTCTCTTCATTAACAAATATATCTTACTGGAAGATGAAATGTCAGTTGTTCTTACATTAGCAGAGAATTAAATATGTTTATATATTTATCATTATTAATTTAATAATTCAAATTTGGCATTTATTCCTCTTGGAGAAAAGAAAAGGGCCGAGTAGACTAGAATTTATAGTAGGATATAAAATAGTTTTATCAATGTGAAATGCAAGATTAATCACTCTTAGAGCCCTGAGAATTGAGCAAAGTTAAAATCTGAGCAAAGAACATGTATCATTTCCTAATGCTCTTTGGAGAGAGAATAATCTAGTCCTATTGAACTTTCATTTGATTGGGCATTTATCTGTTGTTGTTGTTTTTTTTTGGTTTTTTTTTTTTTGATCGGGCATTTAAAAAGGAATATATGAAATACTACATGGAAAAAATATTTGTACTTTGGACTTGGCTTTTTCATAACAGCTTAAGAAAAGAATAGATCCTTTATTCCTGAGGAGTAAATGGGCAGAGTAATTGAAGTTATAAGAAATAGACAAAGGTTATTTAGAACCAAGTCCTTGGAAAGATATATTCTCACATCAACCAGAACTTTGAAAAAAATGAACAAAAATTTAAAAAAATAAAAAGTTTAAGTGAATTCTTCCAGTATCCAAGAGTGAAACAAAGAGATTCTCTTTGGTGAAATAAATATTATGCAGACAATTCCAAAATTATTGATTGACATATATTTGCAGATACATTGAGAGAATAGATACATGATTGTGGAAAATGCAGAGCTTCTTTTCTAGTAAGTCCAGCTGAATGAATACTCACTATAGATCTATTTAAAAATACAAATTGGACTTTTTCATTGTACTATTTTGTCTACATTTTTAGGATAGTTTACACACAATATTACATTAGCTTCAGGTGTACAATTTACTGATTTGACAAGTTTATACATGATACTATATTCAGCATAAGTATAGCTACTATCTGTCCCATTAAATCACTATAATAATATCATTAACTGTATTCCTATGACTCTGATTCCATAACGGGAGGCCTGCATCTCCCCTGCCCTTTCACCCTATGCCCTGCCTCTGGCAACCAGCAGTTTGTAATGTGTATTTACAGTTCTGATTCTCTCTTCTAGGATTTTTATGGTTTTAGGTCTCACATTAAGGTCTTTAATCAATTTTAAGTTTATTTTTGTGCATGGTGTTAAAAAGTGCTCCAGTTTCATTCTTTTTCATGTAGCTGTCCAGTTTTCCCAGGACCGTTTATTGAAAAGACTGTCTTTCCTCCCATTGTTTTTCTTGTCTCCTTTGTCATAGATAAATTGACCATATAAATGTGGTTTTATTTCTGAAGTCTCTATTATGTTCCATTGATCTATGTGTCTATTTTTGTACCAGTACTCTATTGATTACTACAGATTTGTCATTAATGATTCCCTCCCTTCTATTTTTCCTTGTTTTCTCTCTGTAACTCATACTAGTTGGACATTGATAGAGAACTAATTACTACACCTTTTGTTTCCTATTTTCCATATTCTTCTTTGTAAGAGATTTTTCTCAATTTTTTTCCAAAACTTTTTTGAGCTTTTAATTTATATCATTTTAATTTTAATTTTGAAGAGCTTACTTTATTATGTTCCAGATACTCTTTTTCAATAGCAACCTATTCTTGTTCAGGGATGCAGTAAATTATTTTATCTCTCAAAGATATTACAGATTTCTATACTTACATAATTATTGTTTCTTCCAGGTGCCTTTCTGGTTGATTCCACAGATAGATGATGACACTTTCGTGTGTGCTCATATTTAAAAAAAAAGAAAGACATTGAAAAGTGGGTTGAAAGTTCTTTGTCCATGAGTAAGACTTACCAACTATGGAGTTTAGCACAGGGTGATCTGGCTGAGCTTTGTCACCGAAAACACACCAATTTAAATATATTTCGGTATCATCTTGAGCTATTCAGATTTCCTAAAAAAGATGCTTCCACTCTCCTGCCTAAAGGGTCTAAGTCTGGTTGATCGTATCCTGTAAGCTCAAAGAGGAAGAAGACAGGAATATCAACACTTAGAAAGTAAATTCTTATTAAATTCAATGGCACTGAACTTTTCCTAAATTAAAGGTTTTATCTTTTATTTTTTTCTACAGTTATTTCCCCCCTTTTCCCATATGGAAATGAAGAGCCTTTTGCATTAAACTATAGAATTTACACTTAAAAATTCAATAAGCAATATCTCCTACATGAAAGTGTTACATTTTAGCTCAGAGAAATTTTTAATATATAAACAAACAATACAGTCTCTATTTTTTTTTAAATAAGCAAATCATATTAATAGTGAATGTAGGATGATTTCCATTAAGGTGAAAAGACAAAGAGGTCCACTGTCACTATTACTGATCAATATTATGGTGAGGTCTTAGCTCTCACAATAAAGCATTAAAAAATAGTTGCCTGCCAAAAAATTGTTGCTTAATTATTAAAACAAAGAAAAAGGGAGGTAAAAAGGCAAATGAAATTAATTTTTATTTAAATATTGACAGGGTATAACCAATCTTACCTTGTGCTGAAAAATTATCAAGAAACATGAGAGAAAAGAATTTGAATTCAATGGAAAAAATCTAGGTGGGAAATAAATTTTTATTATATATAAATAGATATTTAAAGAATAGGGACACCAATGGTTGAGTGTCTGCTTTTGGCTCAGGGTGGGATCCTGGGGTCCCGGGATCGAGTGCCACATATGGCTACCTGCAGGGAGCCTGCTTTTGCCTCTACTTATGTCTCTGCATCTGTGTGTCTCTCATGAATAAATAAATAAAAACTAAATAAAATAAAATATTAAATAAGTAGAATTCAATGGAGTTAAAAAGTTTTCTGAGAATATTTGAGTTAAGAGTTGAGATGCATAGCAGTTGGTTATATAACAGGTGTAATGGAGGGCATGCCAACTAAGAATATGAGCGAAAGCAAAACTTCAAATGTAAAAGTTAGCACAATGTTGTTGGGGGGGAAGGAAGGTGAACTTCTGTACGAAATAGTATAGAGTATTGCTACCAAATATAATGAATTTGCATATATTAGGTATAATAAAATTAATGAGCAGAATAGATTAGGCTTCATGTTATTTTTCCTTCAGCATAAAAGTGATGTTTTAATCAATATTGATTCATTAGTGATGTGAAGAAGAGGTCAGGAAAAAATTGATAGTTAGAAATTGGTATTAAAATCAAGGTAAGGAAATTTCTGTTTAAAAATGGCATCTCTAATTTTGTATGGAGTCTCTGGGAATCCATCATCTCAACACTGTTACATATTTGGAATTCACTGTTTTAAAACTGAACCATTCACTTTGGAACATTTTGTTCATCTACTTTTATTTACCTCCTCATTCTCATCTATGCCCTATTGTTCATTATTTCCGTTTTATCTTCATTTCTGTTAGATTTGATGCCCTCTTAAAACTACAAACTAGGCTCTTCTTGATATCCTAGTTCTCCTCCCTAGTAAAATCTTTCCTCTACTACTGTGACTAGATTAAAGAACCTGTTATTTTATTACTATCCTTTCAAGACAAGCTCATCTGATTAAGCCTCTCCTGGAAGTATGGTAATGTCCAAATTGAAGGATCTGGGAGGAAAAGAGACATCAATTCCTTGGTGCCAAGTTAATACAGAAATCATCTCAAAAAAGAACCCATCTATCGAATACTCAAATATAAATTATGAAACAATCACTACAATTCTTAATGTTTGTAAGGAGCTATAGAATGAAAGACAATCTTAAAAAATAATTATGTCATAAAAAAAGAAAACATTTAATTTACTCAGGAAAAAATATACAAAACGAGGATATATAATTATATTGCAGAAGATAACATCCTAAAATAAATTGACTTTAGTGAAAAAAAAAGTGAAGGTTTAATGCTTTTTAAAAAGCTCCTAAGGCTCTAAATCATAAATCTGGAATACAGATGCCAGATTCCAGATGGTTTATGTAAATGACTGCATAGAATGTGAATGGTGCCTGGAGTCTAGGTTTCTGAGCTTTCGGGATAAGTGTAGTTTTACAGCATTCTTCATCACCTAAGTGTTTAGTTTTTAAAAGAGTAGCTGTTATTTCTCTCTTAGAAACAATGCTTTAAAATAAAGGCATATGTTTCCATTAGACAGATATATGTTCCCATGACATACAATATATAAAAGTAATAGGCCCATCTTATTTTATTGTATGGATTTGTAGAATCGTATGTTCTTCCCATTAAAGTGTAATGATAGGAATAATAGTTGCATTTTTATGCATTTGCCATGTGACAAGCGCTCTTATAAATTTTAAAAAATAAATTAGATTAAACTAATTTAATCCTCATGACAACCTTAAGGAAGTAGGTACCACTATTACTCTTTTCCAGAGGAAGAAACTGAGGTACAAAGAGATTAATAAACTTTGAAATCACACAATGAATATATATTAAAATAGAAATAAACACCTGTGCAATCTGAGTTTAAAGTTTGCATTCTTCCCCACCATGCTAGTATTGTGAGTACAGTACTGTCACCCCTCACACCTAGCACCAAGCCTAGCCCAAGCTA
The DNA here is from genome assembly GCF_003254725.2 of Canis lupus dingo. NCBI lineage: Eukaryota > Metazoa > Chordata > Mammalia > Carnivora > Canidae > Canis > Canis lupus. The sequence continues at coordinate 3,434,910 of NC_064279.1, read as the reverse complement.
AGCACTCAGTAAATGTGTATTGAATAAATGCAATAAACTAAAGACATACAGTGTTTAATCTTTTTGAATCTTTGCCATCGTTATCATCATTACAGATATTCATGAATTTAAAAGAATCAAACAAATATAATGAAATGTTAAACGAAATGCTAAATATATTCTCTAAATCTCTTTATGCTTCTCTCAGACATAACAACTTTGAACTTATTTTTTACAAAGTTGGTTACTTTTATAAATCTAAATATTTCACTTAAGTGTTCCCTTTGCTTTATCACCTTAAAGCATTCGTGTGTGTGTGTGTGTGTGTGTGTGTATTTGTATGTGAGGGAGGGTTGTGTGGTATTTCATGAAGTGGGGATGAAGTATTGGTAAAGGTCTTGAATATATGTATGTATATGCATTTCTTTATTTACTGTCACACCTGGTTGATAAAATATTAATACCATGTTCAAAAGCACTTGCCATAAGGAACTATGAGTGCATTGCTTTATGACCTCCAACATTCAGTGTTGCTCATGACAGGTTGTTTCAAATGCAATTCTTATTCCTCTTTATGTTAGTTTCTCTGGGAGATTTTAAGATATTCTTTATATCATAATATAATATCTCAAAAATTTCATTAGTCTCTATTTTCTTTCCTTCTCATTGTTTCTTATTCCACTCTGAAATTACCTTATTAAGATGCTGAAACCCCAAAATTTATGGTATATTTTGAAACATATTACATCTTTAGTCTTTACTCAGAATTCCTTTGACTTTATCTTCTAGGCTTCCATATTGACAATATTTTTATCATATTATATAGTTATATTTGGCAAATAATTTTTAACTGCCAAAGGTAATTTTGTTGAATTTTTCTTTTTGCTTTGCATCACTTTCTTAGATATTTAGCTTAAAATATCTTCTGAAATAATAATAGTAGTAGAGTTTTATTTTAAAATTCTTCTCTACTGAATCATTCATAATTATTTTGTGGAGATTTCACCTTGTCCTCTTTTGTACTAGTGATTCTTATCACTCATATATCATATATATATATATATATATTTTTTTTTTTTTTAAATGATGGACTAACTTTACTACTATAGGGAGTCATCTTTTTCTCTGTGGTTCTCTGGGTTTGTTTTCTAAACACTCTCTCAAGTGAACGATTAATGTTATTTTTTACTATGGTAGAGTAATCAGGAGGCCAGTGGGCAGTCTGGGAACCATTGTAATGTCCAAAGTAAAGAAATATTTAATTTGGAAATGAATCTGCTTAGTATTTTTCCATATTAAACAAAGACGCATTTTCCCCCTTTTTTCCTGCTCTCTTTCTATTGTGAGGATAGAGGATAACCTCAAAGTGTGTTCAAATCATATAATGAATCTCATGTTAAAAAATTATCTGGGTAGATCACTTATTTTAGAGAAAGAAGAATAAGTGCCTTACATTAGAGAGAGGAAGCTGTTGCTAACAGAACTAAATAGAATGAGGAAGAAGGGTATCTTAGTCTATTTGGGCTGCTATAAAAATATCACAAAGTGGGTAGCTTATAAACTACAGACATTTACCCCTCACATTTCTGGGAACTGGAAGTCCAAGATCAGGGTGCCAGCATTGTCAGGTGAGTATATTCCAAATCACAGACTGTTGGCTTTTGTGTTTGCACGTGGTGGAAAAGGTTAGGGATCTCTCTGAGGTCTCTTTTATAGAGGAATAATCCCATTCATTATGGCTTCATCCTCACAGTCTAATCACTCCCAAAGATCCCACCTCTGAATAGCATCATACTGGAGGTTAGGATTTCAGTGGTATGAAGAGGGCGAGGGGAGAAACAGACATTCAGACCACAGGATAGGGTATTAAATGTCCATCAGTTTCCCGTGCAGTATTAATGACCCTGATAACCTTCTAAAAATTCATTTCTATGCTTTATATTTATTGGCTCTAAACTGGTCTTTTCAGAGCTGTCTAGGGAAGAACCAATTTGTTCTACAGCTGGTAATTTTTGCTATGGAAGTCTCAGTCAATTTAATTTTATTTACTTTCTATTGCAAAGAAAATCTTCCAAATATCTGGCATCTGTTCTTGTTTTCCAAGAATCTTTGCTCTAATTTAAATATAACTTAAATTATTTCAGCAGAAACTGAGAGGTGGAGTGGGAATGGAGGACAGGGAAGAAGCTTTCTCAAACTTTCATCTTGAACCAGATTCAACAGCATTATCTCATTTAAATCAAGGTAAAAGTATGTATACAGTCTCAATATGTGTCAACAGTGGAATTGTCTCCCTTTACAAGACTTGTATGTATTGTTCAGAATAGGACAATTAGACTCAGAAATGTTGAATGAGATCTGAGGCATCACACCTAGGAGCTGTGCAATATATACACAACTTGGATTACAAACTGTCACATGGTTTTTAATCCATTGTGTGACATAGGACGATGACTGACAGCTTTATTATATACACATATATTGTATATATACATATATAGAGCTACAATCATTTCCTAAAATTAAAGAGACAAAGTAATGCAAAGATACAGTAATGGCTTCAAGCCATGCAATTCACTTATATAAACTTTAGAGGTCATTTGTACTAAGTCTATGATCTATGCATTCACAAGAAGAACATTTAATATAGTTTTACAAATTAAAGGAAATAAAATAATGGATGTTAACAGCAAGCAATTTGCAGCATATAACAATTAAATCCAAATACACAGAGAGGAATCAATTCCCAAACAGATTTTTATGCCTGAAGTCTCAAAGAAAAAGAAAAAGAAAAAAATAATAATTAAGATCCTAGGAATATCACCTTTTGGCTGATGATAAATTCTCAGCCTACACACAGAAACAAGCCCTATCAACAGCATTGGTATTTAAAATATCATTCCTGGGGGTGGTTAGAAGGAAGGTTGTCAAATATTACTAAAAGTACTCATGAAAAATAAATAGCTTTGAAATTGTGGCGCATATCCAGACTTGTTAAGAAGTAGATATTCAAAAAAAGAAAAAAAAGAAGTTAGATATTCAGTTGAAAACGATATTCAAAATTAAAGAATAAACATATTCTTTACACATATCATCTGAAAGAATATTGATTCCTTTATCCTAAAAAAAAGTATTCTCATTTTTCCAGACTTTCCTAACAACCTCCATATTTTACAATCTCAATAGTCAAAGTTAGCACAATATTTCATTTATTGCAATAAATCATGCTGATGGATTGAATGGAGTACTCACAAGTATTGTAACATCAGATTCGTTAAACCTGCCTCTCTTTATTTATTCCTAGATACCACTAATAAAGCGACTGAGGAAAAATAAACTCAATGGAAAAAGAAGAAAAATATGAACTTCACTATCTGTTTCTTTAATTTCTAGGGTTCTCAATATGCAATTCTTAAGGAATTTCTAAACATTTTTAATTCAATGCTGAACTTTCTTTTATTATTTAATATAATCAGAGATCTACAAATGTTCATAAAGAAAAAAAAAAAAAAAAAAAACTCTCCAGGGGCCTGGAGGGCTCAATCGGTTAAGCATGTGACGCGATTTCGGCTCAGGTCGTGATGTCAAGGTTGTGGGCAGGCACTGCATCGGGCTCTGCACTCAATGTGGAGTCTGCTTCTCCCTCTCCCTCTGCTCCTCCCTTGTTGCTCCCCCAACTCTCTCTCTCTCAAATAAATAAATAAAATATTTTTAAGGTCTGTTATCCAAAATTCACCTAATGTTATGTCTATTACTGTGAATATTATTTTTTTACATTTCCTTATCCTCAGTTTTTCTATTTCCTTTTCACACTTTCATATTCTGTATTATTTCTTATATTTCTAACATTCATGTTATGAATATGTGTTGTAATGTACCAAGTTCTGGACTTGAGTGCAGTGTTTGCTCAAGGACATCAGCGTTTAATGGAATACTCCCCTGTTTTCACCCCACAACCATAAAGTGTGGTGGAATGTGGTCATGACATTATTTGTGTTTACTTAATTTCAAGGGATGGAGATAATCAGAATACCTACGAAATCAGTGATAGATTGCCTACACATTAAATGGAAGCTCATACTTCATGGAAACCCAGGACAGATGGTGCTTCTGGAAGCCAGAAAATCACTAAGGAAAATGGAATCTCAGCTGTCAACACCTGACTTATTTCCTTGACCCCCTTCTTAGCAATCTAAATTTAGATTCCTATTCTAGTAATTGGCTTTTAGCAAAACTCGGATGCCCACAGTGTTTTTCCCTTTGCCTCAATTCCTGTGTCTAACCAGCTAACTAGTTCTGTGTTGATCTAATCCTAACTCCTGAGAAAAAAATATCTAGTAAATAAATAGCATCCTTCTTGATGTGCACACTTATGACTAAGGAACTCTAGAATTCATATTAACTTATGAAGTTAACTTAATTCATATTAAGTTATGAAGACTTCATTACCTTAGCTTGCCCAGGGTGCTATGGGAAGCAATTTCATGCTTGCAGAGCTATAGCCAACCCCACATTTTTCAAGGCTCAAAACCACCTATATAATACAGCTTTCCCCCACTGTCTGAAAGTAGAGCGATCCTATGAAAGCTTTCATATGCTGAAATGGAGCAAAGCAAAGAAGCAATTACCATTCATTCATGTGGGGAAATGCTTGAGCCTTTCCAGACCCCCTAAATAATGTCTCTTAGGCTTTTCTGATTCCTTAAGACACATCTTCCTATGGATGCACAAAACAAAACCAAATTAAAAACCCAGAGATAAAGCACAGATGCTCACAGAGTTCAACACGATGGCAGCTTGTTGCTGAGAGGCTGAGTATAGTTGCTGCGGAAAGAACCTGGTGGGGCCCCTCTTTCCCTTCTGGATATGCACTGCCTCTATAAAGGTTCACCGCAAAACACATGCGGAACCCCATTTTTGCTTTTTTGCCTTTTCTCATAAAAGTGAAAATCCTATCAGATTTCTTTCAGTTACCAACAAAAGAACAAATGTAAGTCTTTCATAAAAACAAAATGGTATGACATGAACTTTCAAAAAGCAAGACATACTTGCTTTTTGTTAGCCTAATCACTACTTATGATTAGTACTTAGAATGTTCTCTCTTCTCCTCTAACTGGTCTAAATTTCTTTAGTTGGTTTGCATGAACCCCTAAAATCTATCACTAGTCTTTGGGAAGTGTCCATAGTACTAGTCAAGCTTTAATCAATTTGCTATAAAAGCTTTCTGGTCATTTTCATTTATTAGCTCCCACCAACCTTCAGTCATTTTTCCCTGCGATAAATAGGGAAGACAGGAAAATACTGTTACAGTCTACATACACAATATAATCAACCTGGGATGTTGCCTCTTCTACTACATTAAAAATATCATGTTACAGGGGCAGCCCGGGTGGCTCAGCGATTTAGCCGCCGTCAGCCCAGGACCTAATCCTGGGGACCTGGGATCAAGTCCCATGTTGGGCTCCCTGCATGGAGCCTGATTCTCCCTCTGCCTGTGTCTCTGCCTCTCTCTGTGTCTCTCATGAATAATAAATGAATCTTTAAAAAAATAAAAAAAAATACCATGTTACAGATGTAACTATATTCTCTAAGAAATATACTATGAAAAATTATATTAGAACAAAAAACAATTGCTTAATTATTTGGATTTGGATACAATTTCTAAGACAATCTGTTTTGAGCTGAAGGACAAACTGGTTACTAGAGTGGCTTTCATTTTTGTCCTTAAAATTGCATTTTGCATTGTAATATGTATAAAACTGAATTCTTTTTTAAAAATCCTTTTCCTGTGGTAAAAATAGATATTGTAAAATAATGAAGAAAATAATTCTAATGTAAATATACTAATAGATGTCTGCATTATAGAAAATCATCGAGTTAATAAGCTCATTAATCCATTCAAAGGATTCCCATGAACACAAAAATGTCCAGATGAAAAGTTTGCATATTCGTAATGTGTAAATTATTGTGGCATAAATTATTTAGGTAGGAAGTAAGAGTAACAATAATCATGAAAACTATATTTTGTCTTTACAAAATATTTTTAGTGTAAGCTTCAATTTGTCACTGAAAAGATTATCACAAATCAAGTTTCTCAGTTTGATCTTTAATTTGTTGCTATAGGGACACCTGGGTGGCTCAGTGGCTGAGCGTCTGCCTTCTGCCCAGGGTGTGATCCCGGGTCCCGGGATTGAGTCCTGCATGGGGCTCCCCACAGGGAGCCTGCTTCTTCCTCTGCCTGTGTCTCTGCCTCTCTCTGTGTCTCTCATGAATAAACAAATAAAATCTTTAAAAATAATAATAATGATAATATGTTACTGCATCTCAAAAAAATGTATATGTCTCTGTCAAAAGTCAAATATAAGTATGTCAACCACAATTACAAATGGCAATGCTATCTTAATTTAAGGAGATAATTGATATTGTAATAATCTGAAGTCAATTAAGCCTGAATATCTTATATCTTAAAATAAAAATCAACATATTTTGAAGAATCTTACTTTGATTTCAGATTTAAAATGGGAGAATGGTATGTAATCTATCTCCTAAAATTCGAATTTAATAATTTTTAAAAATTACCTTTCAACAATTCTGTAGATATAAATGGCATCAAATGCTGATCTATTCTAATTTTATACTTTCTACATTTAGTTTTCCTTCCAAAGTCTCAAGTCATAAACTTCTTTGAGACTATGATGAAAATGTCCCTCACCACAAGGAAATGCAAATAAGCACTCCCTCTCAAACTTCTGCATATAATTGATGAGTGGGGGGCGGGGGGCATGTTGTAGATCATTAGAAGTATACGCAGACCCATGGACTCTACATTAAATATTCGTATCCCAGAACTTAATAACTTCGGGATATCGGTATTTAACTCCTATGGCAATTCTTTCTTCTGATAATTCAACGCTCACTCAACAAAAACATATTGCTTGCCTTTTTACAGGCCAGCAAATTTTTATATCTATGTATAATTTCTGAAACTACCCAAATGGTAGACACCACTCTCTAGTTCAAACTTTCTCCAAAGGTTATTTCTGGTGCCAAATCTTCATTATAAGGCTAATTCAGACATGTTGTTTAAATATAAAACTCCTCCATTCAATATAAACTAGTTGAATAAATCTTACTTTTTAAAATATATAATGGTATTAATATTTCATAATCACTCTGCATCTTTTAGCCAAGGTTATTCTAGAATATAGTTTATTTAAGGGCTTTTCTCATCTCTCTCTTGCCTAACTACTCAATCTCATTGTTTCTTCCGTCACAGGTTCTGCTAAAATAATACCAAAATTTGTATAGTTCTAGAACTTACCTCTGAGACTTCCATCCCATCCTTCAAACACAAACTCATAATATTCATTAACTTTTTTATTTGCATGTCCTTTCAGAAACTCTTAATTCCTCCTCTGTGCTCATCTCTACCCTGGAAAATAACTGTTGATGCACACATTTCTAGATGTTACTGATGCGACTCTCAAATAACTGTGGCACAAGGTAGTTCATGTTCTTAAATCTCTAATTCCATCTATTCTGGAAAAGCTTTGACTTTCTGGAAGCCTCAGGCATTGAGCCATGTTTCCCCTCATCTACACCAACATTTTCCCCCCCATTCAATTGCCACTATGTGTTTTGGTATTAGAGAGACCTGTGCTTAAATCACAATTCCTCTTTACTAGTTGCTTGGTATGCATAACTTTTCCATTCCCTAATCTCTGCAATGCAACAGCTATATTTGCTTATCCACAGAATCATTCTCATATTTATATGAAGTACTGTATGTGAGCAAAGGATGTAAATAATGGCTGTTTAGTCAATATCAATTTTCTTTAAAAAAAAATATCAGTTTTCTTTTTCCTCTCCCCTCTAATTCCATCAACTTCACTCTGTTTGCATCAATTTGTTGGCAGTCACCTTATATGCTTTCCTCAAGCAACCTCTTTAACTTATCCATAGATATTCAGTCACCTTCTACTAGTAATGTAAATGTTGAGTTTTTACTTTTTAGGCTTCAAGTTTTATTTATTTTATTTTGTTTTCCAAAACAACTGTAATTCACTTTTCCAGACAGACCATGCACTCTTTAATTTGTTTTAACTCTTCATGAGCAAAACTTGAAAAATATGGACAAATATTAGTGCAGTTCCAAAAACAGGCTATTGGTGACACAATATTTTTTAAACTGCCCATGATGATGTTTTTAAAAACTGCAAATTTTAGGCAATATGTCATCAATCTGTTACATTATTTTTTAAAAATTTCATATATATCACACAGTACAAAAACAATCAACCAACCTGAGGCTAGGAGTAGTTGTCTCAGAGTATAAGACATGGATATAGTCAGAAAAACTGGTCTACTAAGAGGTAAGCAGGCCCTGGTCACATAAAAAAAAGGAGAATAGTGGAGCAGGAACTTATCCTAGTAAGAAATCCTTAGGAATCCTTGTGCCTATGTAGCTTTTGTAACTTATTTATCTGTTTAATAGATTTCTCACATCTATTATACGTACAAATTCAATAAAAAGTACAACTTAGTTTTTGTTGACTGCTGATTGGTCAATCATGAAATAGAGGATGTCAGGCCCCATTCCTTATGCTGATGCCCAAGTGCCATTATCCCAGTGGGTCTTAGAGATCACCAATCTTCTAAAACTCCTAGAAACATTCTGAGAGAACTAGAGCAAAAACCAGACAGCACACCAGGCCTCAAATATAGATAATTGGGGGAGGACCTACATGTGTACTTTCAGCTTGTGACATAATAAAGCCCAGAAAAGATTATTGCTTTTAATTTGGAGTAGCATACTCCTTAAGAACCAAGACACTTAGGATTAAGCAGTGCACCTGTTGTGATGAACACTGGGTGTGGTATAGAAGTGTGAATCACTAAATTGTACACCTGAAAGTTAGATTACACGAACTGGAATTTTTAAATAAAAACTAAACAAACAAAAAACCCGAGCCCTTCATTCATTAAATTGTTCAACACTATCTAATTGTGCACCTAACATATGCCAAGCATTGTTCTAAGATGATGATCAAATTCTACCAAGATACTTGCCACCCCCACAATTCTAGTTTAACTCTGTTCTTGTTCTCTCTCTCTCTCTCTCTCTCTCTCTCTCTTTCTCTCCTTCCTGCACCTTACTAAGAAAGTTGCTACTTGGAAAGGGCAGGAATATCATCCAATCCACCATACTCTGAGATTAATTATAATAAACGTGAATCCAATATATCAACTCTGGGTATTCCCTTGTGTTATGACTTAGTTTTGGTATTGGCTTCATTCTCTTATAGCTCTAAACACCCACTCTATCCAAAAATCTATTATGTATGTCAGCGGTTTTACAGTCTGATGATGCTGGATTCTTTGTCCTAATGATTTGTCTTGTGATTACAAAACTTGGTCCTTCAATAGGACTATGAAACAATTCATGTTTATTAGGTATGAAGTGACATGTTTGAAAGTGTGTGTGTGTGTGTGTGTGTGTGTGTGTGCATTTCTATCAATGAATTTCATTCAGGGAAATTCTAGGAATAAACTTTTCTCCTTCTATATGATAAATTTAAGTATTCCAAAAATATCAGCCAGCTAGCATAATAGTGGTTCTGTGAGCTTTGTTCAGAAAGTGTTTCTGTCCTAACAAACCTATATAACTTAGAACAAATCATTTAATTAATCAAATAATTTAATTTAATTTCTAAAAACTCAGTTCCTCATTTGTAAAACATTTTGCTTAGAATTCTTTTTTTTTTTTTTTTTTTTTTAGGGACCCCTGGGTGGCTCAAAGGTTGAGTGTCTGCATTTGGCTCCCGGCGTGATCCCGGGATCCAGGATCAAGATCAAGTCCCACATCAGGCTCAGAGACAGAGAGAGAGAGAGAGAGAAAGAGAGAGTCAGAGACTCAGGCAGAGAGAGAAGCAGGCTCCCTGCAGAGAGCCCTATGCAGGACTCCATCCCAGGACCCTGGGATCACAACCCGAGACAAAGGCAAACATTCAACCACTGAGCCACCCAAGTGCCCTTGTTTAGAATTTTAAGATAGTCAATGTATGCCTCTTATACCTTTTGGTGGTTGTAGCAATTTTGGCTATTCTTTGGCTTGAGAAATTTATGCTGCCACATTAGCATGATATTCTCCTACTTGCTTGTGTCTGTGTTCCAATCTCCTTTTTCCTATAAAGACAACAGTCATCTTAAATTTGGGCCCATTGTAACCCAGTATAACCTCTTCTTAATTCGATTACACATCTGCAAAGACTTTATTTCCAAATAAAGTTATATTCACAAATAACTTTGGGGTAGACATAATTTGGGGAGGATATAGTTCAATTCATGTAGTGTAACATGACAAAAATCCAGCATTGTGATTAAACAGAGAAGATACTAAAGTAAGGGCTTTATACCAACAATCAAGGGGCTGAATCCTTTCAAGAATCACATATTAATTAAGTCTAGAAGTGGACCCTCAGGTGAACCTCCAGATGAGAATGCAGTCTAGGCTAAATTTCTGACTATAATAAAACTTCCTCTAACCTTAGAAAGGATGTATGGATATTGAAAAGCAACTAGTGAACTACCATACCACCCTTGTAATATTCCTAGAAGGAACTATTTTTAAAAACATTTGAAGTTATTGACATATGAATTTTAATTAATAGTCTGATTAAGGTTGAAAAGATTAAAAACAAATGTGTAATCTCCAGACCAGTAGAAGAGTTGGATTATTAAAATGGTAAGAATTAATATAATTTTGATTCAATAGAAGACTAAAAGTGTATTAAATAATTAAATATCTAATTGATTTTCTTCATTTAGATAAAGTGCACTGAATTCAGGGCATTGTAAATAAGGCATCCCATTTATTGTTGGTTAAAAATGCATTAAAAAAATCATGCACTAGGCACATCAAAATTTAAATATATTATAAGTGTCCATGGCTACAGTCTCTGCATTGTGATAAACTATACATTGATAATAAAATGTTGACTCTAAAGTCCACTTGCAAGACTAAAACACCTAGGATGAAGATAGAATAAACAGAATTTTATGAAGGTATGTTAATAATAAAAATAAAATAAGATATAAAATATATAATTTTGTGCTAAGACATATTTAAATTCTCAAAAAGAAAAAAAGTAGAAAAAAAAGTAGTACGCTATTCTACCTAATAGCATAGAATTTGTTATGTGTCTGAATAAGTCAATAATTGCTAAGACAAATGCGAATATTTTCAAGTAATTATCTCAAGAAAATATGCCTTCATAATAAGAAGTTATTTTGGGGATCCCTGGGTGGCGCAGCGGTTTAGCGCCTGCCTTTGGCCCAGGGGGCGATCCTGGAGACACGGGATCGAATCCCACGTCGGACTCCCGGTGCATGGAGCCTGCTTCTCCCTCTGCCTGTGTCTCTGCCTCTCTCTCTGTGTCTCTCATGAATAAATAAATAAAATCTTTTTTTTTTAAAGAAATGTCATAATAAAAGAAGACATATATTATATATATATATTAAAAAGTAGATTTTTATATGCCCAAATTACATTTGATGATATCCTATATCCATTCTTGAGTTTTAAGTCATGCCATTATAGTATGAATTGCTTAAAAATTTTCTGTTTCTGGGGCACCTGGGTGGCTCAGTGGTTAAGCATCTCCCTTTGGCCCAGGGCCTGATCCTGGAGTCCTGGGACCAAGTCCTGCATCAAGTCCCTGCAGGGAGCCTACTTCTCCCTCTGCCTGTGTCTCTGCCTCTCTTTATGTCTCTCATGAATAAAAAAATTAAAATCTTTTTAAAAATTATTCCAATAAAAAGTAACCATAATGGTTAATGATCATTCATTGGAGACATTCCCATTATAAGCAGGAAAATGATACAATAAAGTATCATTTTATTTAGTAGATTGATGTGTTATTAAATGCAATTTAGGGGCAGCCTGGGTGGCTCAGCGGTTTAGTGCCTGCCTTCGGCCCAGGGTGTGATCCTGGGGTCCTGGGATTGAGACCCACGTCAGGCTCCCTGCATGGATCCTGCTTCTCCCTCTGCCTGTGTCTGTGCCTCTGTGTGTGTGTGTCTGAGGAATAAATAAATAAATTTTGTTTAAAAAATGCAATTTAAAAAATTTCATAGATTTACTTGAGTTACAGGAAATAAAATGTTCTAAAGTTAACTTTTCTGTCTCATTTTAATAAGAATAAAAATGTGTATGCATTATCAGTACAATACTTCTTCCCATTGGCAATGAATATTGTTTATAGATTTCTGAGAAATGGCAAGTAGACATAGACAGGATGAGCTCTAGAAAAAGAAAAGTTTGATTTTGATAGTATTCTATGCTCCTCTTCTAAAGGACCTTTATCATACTTTATCTTCACAAGCTATAAGCCATTCTCAGGAGCTTAACTGATTTTCCAACTAGGTTATCTTTATCATATCATCAAAACATTTGTTTTTGATTAATTTTCTTAGAATCCTAACAATAATTTGCTCAACTAATTCAATACATCTAGTAATGGCTTACATCTCTCCCTGCCCATAGAATTTTTTTTATTTTTCATAAGGACTCTAAATATATACATCCAAATTTAAGTTAAAGTGACAATGGAAGAAGAAGAAGAAAGGAGGAGGAGGAGGAGGAGGAGGAGGAGGAGGAGGAATTGCCAGCCTAGAGAAAATCTTCTGGATCTCAGGCTAAACAAAAAGTTTTCAGATTTGACACCAAAAGCATTATCCATAAAAATAAATAATAGAAAAGATCATTGGTTCTCCTCAAAATTTTAAAAATTTGCTCTGAGAAATATCCTGCTAAAGGGTGAAATGGCAACTTACAGACTGAAAGAAAATATTTGCAAATCACATATCTGATGAAGGATTCATAACAAAAAAACATAAAGAATTCTTAAAAGTCAACAGTAAAATGAAAAATGAAATCCAACTAGAAATGGGCAAAAGACATGAATAAAGATTTCACAGAAGAAGATATACAGATGGCAAGTCATCACATGGAAAGATATTTAACATCCATAGCTATTAGTAAAATGCAAATTAAAACCATCGTATCATTTCAATCCTGTCAAAATGGCTAAAATAAAAAATATAGTAACAACACCAAATGTTATGAGGATATAGAAAAACTGAATCACTCATACATATATTGCTGGTAGAAATGTAAAATGGTAAGGCCACCCTGGAAACAATTTCGAAGTTTCTTAAAAAACTAAACATACAACTACCACACAATAAAGCAAAATGCACTCTTGCACATTTTTTCCAAAGAGATAAAAACATGTTTTCATGCAAATGCAGGTATGGATGAATAGGAGCTTTATTCATAATAGCCAAAACCCAAAAATTACACAGATGCCCTTCAAAAGATGCATCATTAAACAAACTATAGTACATCCATACCATGTGGTACTATTCGCTAAAAATGAGTTCATTACTGATAAACACAATAAACTTGGATGAATTTCCAGGGAACAATGTAGACAAAAAAGACAATCCTAAATGTTCACACACTACATGACTGCAATTATATGACCTTTGGAAAGACACACTTATAGAAATAGAGAACATATTAGTGATTGCCAAAGAGAATTGAAGAGGACATTAGTAAGGCTTTTTAAGGACAGCAAGAATGTGATGATGGGTTTTTCAGTATCTAGACCATATCATTGTCAACATCCTGGTGTGACATTATTGTATTACAACTTTGCAAGATGTTATCACTGGGGCTGCTGAGTAAAGGGTTTATGGGGTCTCTCCTTACTTCTGAATCTATATCCACAAGTTTTCTCGAAATACTTTCAAATTTTGATTTAAAAGGCATTAAATAAAAAAATCAGTCTATTTTAGCATACCAAATAAGGCATTTAACTAGATTAAATAAATTTAAGTAATTCAATTTAAAATCAGGATTTCCTTTCAAAGTTAAACCACCAGCTTTTCAAAGAGAAAGTAGCACATCTTTTATACTTCATTTAAAATTGACACAACTATCTGAGAAAATAATTTCTATCTTAACACATATTGCAATTTATCAAAAAAATTCAACTTGTCCATCTCCTCTGACAGGCTGTTTTCAGTGAAACTATATTCTGTATCCCAAATACCTAGAACAGTGACTACCATTTAGCAAAATCACAATGAAATTTCACTGAATGACTGAACAAATTATAGGTTGTCAACCCAATATTGCAACCAGCAGTAAGAGATTAAATTGATGAATTCATTAGGGGTAAAACAAAAAACAATCATCCTACTGAATATTCTATCCCCTTCCCCTGCATTCTGATCCTTGTTTGCTTAATGTATTCATTAGTTAATTCCTCCCTTTCTCTGTACAATTGGTACATTTTAGAAGAATCACTTCATCTCATGCTAATTTGGAGGACAAATCCACATACATAACTCAGGATAGAATAGGATTTTATTTTATTTTATTTGTATATATTTTTTATTGAAGTTTGATTTGCCAACATATAGCATATCACCCAGTGCTCATCCCATCGAATGCCCCCCTCAGTGCTCGTCACCCAGTCACCCCCACCCTCCCCACCCACCTCCCCTTCCATGACCCCTTGTTCATTTCCCAGAGTTAGGAGTCTCTCATGTTCTATCTCCCTCTCTGATATTTCCCACTCAGTTTCTCTCCTTTTCCCTTTAATCCCTTTTCACTATTTTTTATATTCCCTGTTGAATGAGACCATATAATGTCTGTCCTTCTCCAGCTGACTTACTTCACTCAGCACAATACCCTCCAGTTCCATCCACGTTGAAGCACATGGTGGGTATTTGTTGTTTCTAATGGCTGAGGAATATCCCATTGTATACAGTAGACCACATCTGCTTTATCCATCATCTTTCGATGGACACTGAAGCTCCTTCCACAGTTTGGCTATTGTGGACATTGCTGCTAGAAACATCGAGGTGCAGGTGTCCTGGAGTTTTACTGCATCTGCATCTTTGGGGTAAATCCCCAACAGTGCAATTGCTGGGTCGTAGGGCAGGTCTATTTTTAACTCTTTGAGGAACCTCCACACAGTGTCCAGAGTGGCTGCACCAGTTCACATTCCCACCAACTGTGCAGGAGGGTTCCCCTTGCTCCACATCCTCTCCAACATTGGTTGTTTCCTATCTTGTTACTTTTCCCCATTCTCACTGGTGTGAGGTGGGATCTCATTGTGGTTTTAATTTGTATTTCCCTGATGGCCAGTGATGCGGAGCATTTCCTCATGTGCTTGTTGGCCATGTCTAGGTCTTCGTCTGTGAGATTTCTGTTCATGTCTTTTGCCCATTTCATGATTGGATTGTTTGTTTTTTTGCTGCTGAGTTTAATAAGTTCTTTATAGATCTTGGATACTAGCCCTTTTAGGCTCTACAGGGACCATGCTATGTTTAGAAAACAAAATAAAAACCTTCCAACTTAAAACCAATCTAGTCAGTACATAACAGCTGAGCTACTTGAAGTTAAAGAAATTTTCTGTAACTGTCCATGGATAAGGTTAGATGAATACTTCCCATGGATATAACCATTTTCATAAGTAGATAAAATTATAGTCATTATATGTTGCTAAAATGCCAATAGTCATCCTAATTCTGTGCAGAGAACTGCGTGTCTGTATATATATATAATACATATTTTTTTAATAAATAAGCATATTCCTTGTCCCAAAATATCAGAAAAAGTAAGATTTATGTACTAGCTAATTTAGTCCCTAACTTTAACAAGCTGGATGAGGATGATCTCATATGTGAAAGGATTATGGGTATGCCACCTGGCACACATCACACACAAACAATTAATCATTAAGCGTTTGTATTTCTTGAATTGCAAACATTATTTTACTTTATTTTTATATTGCTATAATTTTTTATTTCAATTTCAAAAGAAGGAGGTCTACACATTTCTATAACTAATTATTACAGAATAGGAGCAATATTCTGAGAAGCAATATATATTTTTACAGTATTATTTTATTTTAATATAAACATCTAAAATTTTGCTATTTTAAAAAATTTTTCAGTGATCATTTTAATATCAAGTATAGGATGTAAAGGAAAATTGTGAAAGTTTCTCAAATAGAACAAAAAATTATCAGGTGTCTTCAAAGGAAAATTGTTCATCATTTAGAGCAAATATTTAAGGTTATCTGATTCTATGTGATTTTGCCTTTGTATCATTTTTTTTTCAAGCTACTTAAATCCCTGTCGATAACTTAAAGCAATGCAAACAATTCCTGTTTATAGTTATAGGAGTGTATGTTGTCTAATAAACAGTTGATTCTCTCTAACCACCCAGGGAAAAATCTAGTTTTTCATCTATCTATACATTTCTGGCCTATATATGTCCCTGGTTTTTACATTTTCCTTTGAACTACTTGTAACATCTTACTGATTCATTAATCAACATAATATTTGACATGTTTATTTTTTATTTATATAGGTCATGACGTTTTACCTATTTTTGGAAGTTCTATTTTAACAAATATAGATTAAATCTTATTATATATATATATAGCTGAAGTATAATAATTACAAACTACATTAGGCTTGATTTCTGGTTTGATATTCAACATAAGTTTGGGAAGTATAATTAAAACATAATTATCACTACATACCCACCAGAATACCTAAAAACAAACAAATAAAACCGACTGACAATAGCAGATATAGAAAGAGGTGGGTAAGTTAGAGTTCTCATATATTCTTTACAGGAATGTAAAAACAGCACAGCCACTTTAGAAATAGGCAATTTCTTATAAAAATAAACGTATATCTATTTAGTGACCTGGCAATGTTATTTCTAATGATTTAGTCAAGGTAAATTAAGACATATAAAAAGATGAGCTTGTTCATAGCTGTTTTACTCATGATAGCTAAGGGCTGGAATATCCTAAAAGTCCATCGATAGAGGATTGCATAAATTGTGGTAACTCATACATTGAAATTCCACTCAGCAATAATAAAAAAAAATCTACTTAGACAACAAAGGATAAATCTAAAATCATTAAGCTGAGTCAAAGAAGTCAGGCACAAAAGAGTACAAACTGTAGGATTCCAGTTACATAAAGTTCTAGACTGGAACTGACCATATGGTATCATTCAATCTGGCCTGATATTTTTCAAAAGAAGTGCCCAGTCTCCAACTTCTAGACTGAGAATTTCATTCCACAATATGAAAAAATATGTATTTCATTTGCTTAGGTCTGACTCATGTGACTCATCTAAAATAAATTTAGATTTTCTTACATTTAATGTTCACAAATAGTCTTTTCTTTTTCTGGAAAATAAACTTAGAATCTCTCATACCTGGCTATATTCCTCTACATACAAATAGAATTTCTGAGGTGGTAACTTACACTGTGACTTTTAAATTGGTGGTGGAAAAAAAATAAAGCTAAGCAAATGTTTCTTTTGTATCCCAACTTCTCTTGAACTTAAAATTTTAAACTATTGAATGAGAAAATCAGAAAGCACCTGGCCTTACTTCTGAAATGAACAGTGATTTGTAGAGGTTCAAAATCATCAGTTTTTTTAAGTTTCTCTGACCTTAAATATGGTGGCATCCCAAGTCCACATTTAAAATCTGGACCTCCCTCATGATAGCTTCTGAAATAAATCCCCACCAAATAAAAGTCCTATTCCCAAACTAGGAAAAGCCTCAAACTAATAACACAGAGTTCAGACAATATTATCCAGATGAAAATAGAATTTAGAAAAAAACTGGAAGAACCAATCAATAGCATGCACAAATCTTACTACAAATGAGCACAGTGTAGTATTGTGGGTAAATGTGGAGAAAAGTCTAAAGGAGGCTTGTAATTTATCCCTCAGCTTGGCAGGGACCAGGCTGAAAACTCTGCCACTTTGGGTCCTTTCTTATATCACAACAGGAAAGAAGATATTGAGAGAAATGATTAAAGAAAATACTTGGGTAAACTTTGCACCCTTTTCTTCTCCCCTGCCTTTAGATCACAACTTTCTAACCTACAAAGGATGAATTCTGAAGGAAGTTGATTTTCCAGCAATGAAACAACAATAATAATGAGATGAAAATATATAGTGAAATACGAAATTAAAGTGTATCAATATACTTCAGGGAGTCACCCTTAGCAACTTATAAAAAATGTAGCTGGTCGCCATGAAGATAGCAGGAAGAAACAGAAGAGGTACATCTGGAAGGTGATCACAGGGATGAATACGTAACAAACTGAGACTAAAATTGCAGAGGAAGACTTTCAGATGAAACCTGCCCAGGATAGCATTTTCCTTTCTACCCTAACTTTAAAATGTAGCTCTCTAGCTCAAATGCTAACATGAGATTATAAATGTTTCTCCAAATTTCTAGATAAGCTAATCAAAGAAGGTAAATCATATATTATGGAAATGATATCATCTAATGTCAAAAATCTCACATGACATCATTTAATTGTGGAGAATCATATTACACGGAGAGAGGTTTTTTTTTTTTTTTAATAGTCACTTATGACCAACCAATCAAAAGAAAGGGATAACCTCATACTCATCAAATATAGAAACAGAAGACAGGAAACAAACATCTGCTGATTTGGAGAAAAATATGTGGTGCCTGAGTTCTTTATCTGATCACATTTATCCATGTGCCAAAGCAAGGGACAGATATTTTCAAAGTCTTTCTTTCGTATTCTTTTCTGGTTCAGATGATTACCACAGCCTGAAAAATATGCTACTTACGTTTGCTTTTACAAAAGATTTTATCTGGAGTTGTAATCTAGCCAAACACAATATGACTTATATGAAGCAAATAGGATTCAAAGTGAATAAATAATCCATTAAAACAACCTAAAAGTAATGATATCTCACTAGTAATGAGTTCCCCTAGTGATAGTGTCTTATTTTCTAGATACTATTTTCCGCTAAAAAGAATGAGAGATTGTTGGGAATATGGCTGATAGCAGATCTGGGGCAGGTGAATACAAGTGTTAGATATAGTTGAATTCACCTGTATTAGATACAATTCCAGAAAGAAAGTACCCCTCCCCCCCAAAAAAAAGTTATGTCAAAAGGAAACAAAAACCAGCTTGAAGGGGCTCTTGCAGGCCACATAGGTAACAATGAGCATACAAGAAAAACAAACAAACAAACAAACAAACACACACACACAAACAAACAAAAACCCAAAACTCATAGAAATGCATACCAAAGGGAGAAGTATGGAAGTATGGAATAGAAAATTCCTTCTTCCTGGAAAAATGCCATCTACTAATTAAAAAAAATATATATCATTTTGCAATTCCAAATTTAATAACTGATTCAATAAAAGTCATTGCTAGATGCTAAAACCATTAGGTATAGGCTTACGTATCTAGCCTTTAAGGCCTGGACGATCAGTTCGGTGTGAGCCAGAGAGCCATCGGACAACAGTGGCAGCTCAGGAGCTAAAAGCATTAGTAGCTCCCCTCTCCTGGGCTTCATATTACATCTCATTATCAATGCAATCATGTCTCTTCCTCTTGAACAGTAGTAGCAGCAGTGGCAAGAAGGGATGAGACCCCTCTAGGAGACCAGAGCAGAAAATGCAGCATCAGATCTCCCAGGCTTGAATGCCCTTGCTTTTCTAGCATAATCTACTCCAGTCCATGAATCTTCTCTGAAAATAAGTGCAGAGAGGTCAACAGCTATGGGCAATCAGTAAGGACCATTTAACACTAGCAACTTCTGCTCCATTACAAGGCCTGTCCTACATGGGCTCCCATGTAAAGGCCCTCATGCTACAAACTTCCCAGGTCAGTTTTGGCCTGGCAGTGAAATAAACTAACATCAAGACAGCCTAGTAAAGAAAGCATCCACTAAGCTGAAAATAAATTGAAAGGTTAGGAAAAAATATAAGATTTACAAGGGATATGTATCTACAAAGAATAGATAGTATGTCTTTAGTTCCTCCAGGAGGAAAGGCAGCTCCTGAAGCCATGTGTGTTCTATGAGGAACAAGGAATTTTTTTTTTCTTTTTTCCCACCTAACTCATAAGAGTTCCATGAGTAGATTAATGTAACCACAAAATACAAATTGGTAACAGTGTGCTTTCCTCACAAGGAAATGACCCCATGTTGTATAAGAATCAGCTGACATCCATAAAGGAGCCTTGAAGAATGGGCTTCTACATTGCTGACTGTAGCCCATCACAAGGCAATCTGGAAAGTACAGGTCTGGTCATGAAAACAATGCTACAAATGTCTTAAATCCACACCCTCTGGCTGTAGGGAGAGATCACGGTGTGGAAACCAAAACCAATGTGAAGAAATGGAAGGGCTGACTGAGAGAAAGAAACTGAAATGCGGACCTTGAAGCTCAAATATGAGCCACCTATTACTGAGATCGGACTTGAGAGTCCTGGGTGCAGGCTTAACTGGTTTTTAAAATTTGGAAGACTTAAATAAAATAAAATAAAATAAAATAATAGAATAAAATAAAATAAAATAAAATTTGGAAGACTTAAGAGTAAACAGCTCAAGCAGGCCATTAAAACCACAGAAATGGGTGTAGCTGATAAAGACAAAGAAATTCAGAAGCATTTCATGGATAAAAATCCTCAAAACAAGAAGTTAGATCTCTGTTGGAGAGCACGAAGAGGACATAGAATGACCCTTTGAGATAAGACAGTGCCTGAATTTCAAGTTCTTCAAAGGAGTAAATGTAAATTTTCAATGCCTACAATGGCAAAATGGAAATCAGGTTGTCCCTTGGAAAGCAGTCACAAAGTAAGGTAACAGTGTGCTGATCTGGACAGATAATGTGGCTAGTGGTTCCAATTCGTTTGAAGAGATTTTGGTGGTTATCACCACCACATTTGGGCCCCTTCTTTCCATAGCCTCTCTTTCCCCTCCTGGATCAAAAGGCCACATAATTGTCTCCATTGCAATAACCCCATAGCATGATGCCAGACCAGGTCACCCGGATTGTTAGGGTGCTTGATAGAGTTACCCATCCAGAAGGTGTCCAAGTTCTGGGGGCATAGGTCCTTCCACAGGTCAGGAGTGAATGGGCAGAAACTGCCTAGGGGACCTTAGCAAGGTTGAATCTTTGGGCAGACATCAAGCAAAGTGACCTTGGCCACCCTTTCCTGGATCCTGCAGAGCAAAGGAGGCACACTCCTGTGCTAAACCCCAGCAAGATGGTGCTGGGGTCTTTGGTCTAACAACAACAATTTTAAAAATCATGGATTTTTTTGCAGGACCACAATGATGTTCACTGTCTGCTGTTCCTTGTCCAGATACTAGATGGCCTTTCCCAAGCCCTGAGTTTCCAAACCACATTCAGACTTGGTCCTCACAGGCCGCAGTCTTTCAGTTGGCCTGGAACTAGCAAAGAAGCAACAGGCCTGACCTGTGTTTTGCTCACTATTTCATGTACAGCTCAACTGAGTCAAATGACAGCTGAAGGTTTAAACTGTCCTCCCTTAAGAGAAGTTTTAAACTCAAAACCACAGGGCCCTGAGTCAAGGAAGGGGCCATGTGAAGGATAGCAATTCGGTTCCCATTCCTGCTGCATACCTAGGCATCAGCATCCGTTCTCCTGCTTATGGCCGAGGAGGGGGAAAAGATGACAGCTTCTGTAAGGCCATTATGTTAACTCCCCTAGTGGTTGTGCCTGCATTTTTTTGCTCTTTTTCATAGGAAGGAGTATAATCAAAACAATATTATACTCTTTTTAATGGCTGTTTTAAGTTTCAGTTTAGAGTGATAAAATTTGGGTATTTGCAATTTCTCTCTCTCTCTCTCTCTTTCTCTCTCTGTCTCTTTAGCTAAATGCAGCGCCAAAGCCTTGAATGAATTTTTGTTCTTAAACCTATTACTGGTAAATTTATGCAGGTTTACAATGTGGTGGGTTGATCATTATTGGTGGTGTTGTTTATAAATACTATTCTAGTGGACATTGAAACCATGATGAAAATAAAAGTATCCACATTAAAACACATACATGGGGCACCTGCGTGGTTCAGTCAGTTAGGTAGGGAGCCTACCTCTCTCTCTCCCTCTGTCTTCCCCCCACCGCACCCTTGCTTTTTTCTTGCTGTCGCTCTCTCATTCTCTCTCTCTCAAATAAATAAATAAGGTCTTGAAAACAGCAACAACAACAACAACAAAAAAACACCAAAACACACACACATACACACAAAGAAGACTGTTGAGAAACAAAATATATACATGATCTTAAAGTAGCAACCCACAGGTACCAGGATAAATGCAAAAGAATAAATAAAAACACTTTAATGCTGGGCAATAATCACCTTACCAAATTGCTAAAATTAGCATCATTAATAGTGGAGCAACATGATATGTGCCTCTTCATGTGCAGCGATATGAAATACAGAACACTAGCTATCAAATATTATGGCCAAAATGTTTAACATAAATCCAATCAAGCTTATATACCTGTTTTATAATTTACAGAGATACTGAAGATTGAGATTTTAGCAAAATAATACTTACCAAAGGAAACAGTAATGAAGAAGAAAACTAAATATGCAGGACTTTCTAAAACCTTAAACATGGGTCTCAGATCTACAGTATCCTTTGGAAGTTGTATTACATTTGCACAATTTCAAGCCCAACCATGAGCTTCCTGAATCAGAATCTACGTTTTAACAGATTCCTGGGTAATTCAACGCTTACTAAAATTTTAGGGTCACTGATCTTCAAAATATCTGTGACTCTTCAAAAACTGGTCTAAGGTTCAAATGGATCCACTGGTGAATTCTATCCAACACTTAAGGATGAAAGTATATCAAATATCTACAGTCTCTTTTAAAGGACAGATGCTGAAGGAATATTTCCTAACTCATTCTTTGAGTCCAGGATTATCCTAATACCAAAACCAGACAAAGTCATTACAAGAAGACTACTGATTAATATCTCTTGTGAACATAGCTGCAGAAATCCTCAACAAAACATTAGTAAATTGAAACCAACAATTTAGAAGAGAATTGTACACCATGACCAAATGGAGTTTATCCCAGTATGCAAGGTTAGTTCAACATTCAAAAGTCAGTTAATGTAATCCATCACATCAACAGGCTAAAAATGACAAATGACATGATTATACACTAAATGCAGAAAAAGAATTTGACAAAATCCAACACACATTCATGATAAAACTCTCAGTAACTCAGGAATAGAGGGGAACTTTCTCAACTTGATAAAGCCTATCTGTAAGATATCTATAACTAACATCATACTTAAATGTGAAAAATTCAGAGCATTCCCAGTAAGATTAAGTGTAAAAGAAGGAGATTTCCTCTCACCATTCCTCTTCAAAATCAACTAGAAGTCCTTGCTAATGCAACAAGGCAAGAAGAGAAAATGAAAAGTATACAGATAGGGAAGGAAGATATAAAACTATATTTGTTAACAGCAAACATGATTATTTGTGTAGAAAATTCAAAATAATTGACCAAAAAACTCTTAGATTGAACAAGCAATTATAGCAATATTTCAGAATACAAGGTTAATATACAGAAGTCAATTACTTTTTTATATATTATGAATAAACTAGTGGAATTTGAAATGGAAACATATAATTTATATTAGCATCTACAAAAATACTTAAGTATAAAGCTAACAAAATATGACTATGAAGAAAACTATAAAACTGTTGAATAAATAAAAAACTAAGTAATGTAGAAGTGCCCCAAGTTCCTATAGAAGACTCAGTATTTTCAAGCTGTTAGTTCTTCTCAACTGATATTTAAATTCCACACAATCAGAATCAGAATCATAGAAAGTTATTTCATGGAATTGATAAAATTAATATAAAGTTCATATGGGGTAGCAAAGGACACAATATTGAAGAAACAAAGTTGGAGGACAGACATTACCCCACTTTAAGATCTACTATAAAGCTACAGTAATGAAGACAATGTAGCACTTGTGAAATAATAGACAGAGCAATGCAACAGGATAGAGCCCAGAAATAAAACTCTATGAGTACGGTCCACTGATCTTTGACGAAGGAGTGAAGGGATTCACAGAGCAGTGATAGTACTTTAGATAAATGGTGCTAGAACAACTGAACATTTATATACAAAAAAGAATCTAGACACAGAATTTATACCCTTTGCAAAAGTTAATTGAAAATAGGTCATAAACCTGAATGTAAAATGCAATCCTATAAAACTGGAAAATAACAGGAGAAAACCAGATGACCTTGTGTATTATGATGCTTTTGTATATACAACATCAAAGATATGACCCATGAAAGAAAGAACTGATAATCTGGACTTGAATAAAATTAAAAACTTCTGCTCTATAAAAGGCAATATCAAGAAAATGAAAAGACAAACCACAGCCTGGGAGAAAATATTTGCAAAGACATATGGGATAAATAACTGTTACCCAAAATATACAAAGAACACTTAAAACTCAACAATAAGAAAACAACCCAATTTAAAAATGGGCCAAACACCTTCAGAGACATCATACCAAAGAAGGTGTATAGATGGCAAATAAACACATAGAGAGCATCAGGGAAATACAAATGAAAACAATGATGAGATACCACCATATATCTGTTAGAATGGTCAAAATTCAGGGACACTGAGAACTCTAAATTCTGATATGGATGTGCGGCAACAGATAGGAATTTCCATCCATTGCTGGTGGAAAGGCAAAATGATAACAGTCACAGTAGTCTCTGGAAGACAGTTTGGTGGTGTCTCACAAAGCTGAACATAAACTTACTGTATGATAGAATTTTAAGGTATATACCCAAAGGAGTTAAAAAATTATGTCCACAAAAAACTTTCACAAGGGTGTTCATATTTGTAGCAGCTTTACTCGTAGTTGGCAAAACTTAGAAGCAATCAAAGTGCTCTTTAGTAGGTGAATGGATAAACTGTGGTACATTTAGACAATGGAATATTATCCATCTCCAAAAAGAAAAGAGCTATCAGGCCCAGGAAAGACATGGAGAACTCTTAAATGCATATTATTAAATCAAAGAAGCCAATCTGAAAGCCTACGTATTGTAGGATACCACTTATAGGACATTCTGGGAAAGGCAAAACTATGGAGTCAATGAAAAGATCAGTGGTTGACAGGGGTTCAGGGTTGCAGAGGTGAATAGGAGGAGAACGGAGCATTTTTAGGGTAGAAGAACTACTCTGTATATTACAATGATGCATTTATGTCATTACACATTTGCCCAAACCCATAACATGTATATGAAGAATGAATCCTAAGGTGATCTATGGACTGTGATTGTGATATATCGTATATAGGTTCATCCTTGTTAAAAACAAAACAAAACAAAACCATTCAGGTGAATGATGATAACAGACGAAGCTATGCATGTGCGCAAGTCGGGGGTATATTGGAAATCTGCAGTCCCAGTCAATTTTGTGGTAAATCTAAAACTGCCCTGAAAAATAAAGTCTTAAAAAAAGTCAGTCTAAAAAAGCATGGAAAACTCTTTAGAATAAAATTGATTTAAGAAACATTTTTAAAAATCACATTTGGTGTTGGAAACAATTCAATCCTGGTTCAAAAATGTTATAAGGTAGAAAATATATGTTTGGAATGTATGGCAATTTGCTTATAAATTATAATTTAGGAAATATCATAGAATATTTAATCTTGTTAGGTGTGCCATTAGTGCAGCTATGTAGGGGGGGTGTCTATTAAGAAAAGCATGTTGACCTGTTTAAGGGTGAATTATCAAAAATATAAGTAACTCACATTCAAATGGTTCAGCAATACCAAAGTTTGCAGATCGAGAGGTAAAACAAAGATGATGAAACAGTCACAGAATCTACAAGACGGTTATTTGTTATACTACTTTGTTTTTAATTTCTTGTGTTTCCAAAATGTTTGCTAAGAAGTTGAAGAAAAGAAAATGGAGGGGGCATCTCAGTGGTTTAGTCATTTGAGCATCCAATTCTCGGGTTCCACTAGGGTCATGATTTCCGCATCCTGGGATGGAACCCGCATTGGGCTCTGTGCTTGGCAGGGAGTCTGCTTAGGATTCTCTCTCTCTCTCTCACTTCAACCCCACTCACATTCTCTCTCTCTTCCTAGATGAATAAATAACATCGTTAAAAAAAAAGTAAATGGAGAAGTCACAGTATGAAGGTATTGGCTTCATTCACAGAGTACATTTAAAATTATAATAAGGATGACATAACTAATATTGAACTGTAAACATTTTTATCTTATTAAGATGTGTTTATTTATTTATTCATGAGAGACACTCAGAGAGAGGCAGAGACACAGGCAGGGGGAGAAGCAGGCTCCATGCAGGGAGACCCATGTGGGACTCGATCCCAGAACCCCACGATCATGACCTGAGCCAAAGCAGATGCTCAACCATTGAGTCACCCAGGCACCTAGTTGTTAAAAATTTTTAAAGGAAATAGTATCATGTAATAAATTATTTGCTGCTAATATAGTAGAACACAAATACAGAGCATTTTATAAAATATTCGTAGGTAGCACTATTTTGAAAAGTTTAGGTGGCAATAAATAATATAATATAATCAATAAATTAATTAAATATTTAAAATAAGTGACTCTCATTCCAGTATCAGAGAGCATGCATTCCTGGGGGTGAGAAAATAGTTTCAAAGCTCAAAACCTCCTCTCACAAGCCGGAGAATCAATTCCTTAAACCTACTCTGCAGACCCAGTGTCCTGCCAGTGTAACCACCGTGCCAGGCCAGAGGGCTGTATATCCTCGGAGTGTGCTGGGGAGGAAGCCGACTGCGAATCACCAGCTGGAGTCCAGAAATCCATACCACTGTCTACGGGGATTAAGAAATGGGATATGCCTGGCTATGCTGATGAAAGAAACTATATGGAGAAGAGGAATATCTTCTTTTATTTAATATTTCATATAAAGGCCAGAAAAATATGAAGAATATTATTTTAATGTGCTTCAATTTAACTATTTCTCAACATGAAAAAGAAATATTAGAAATGTTTAGAGTTAAACATAATGATATAATTAGTAGATACTTACTTTATAAAGTCATTATCATTTGATGTCAAAAATGTGTCTATTACTACTTTATTTTAAAAAGAGCAGGTTAAAAACAACTTAAGGTTATTTTGTGACTGTGTACCAAAAATAACCTTAAAATCACCCTACTAAGGAAGTGTTAATATAGAGGCATAGTAGTATAATTTTACTGCAGACTAAGAAAAAAAATGTTTTTCTTTATCATAGAGTGTTATTGGATTGCTGTGATGTTTATTCAGTGAAGTTCACTAGGGCACAATAGGATGCTTTCCACTTTACTGATATGAACACCACAGGAACCATATGCTCAAGCTGTGACACCCTGTCACGGGCTATTACACTGGCATTCCTCACACTACTATGTTGAAGCCCTATTAGTCTTCCCATTATGAATTATGAATTAGAGACCTACAAATGAGTCTAATTATTAATTTGATATTATTTTATAAACTGTAAACCCAAAAACATAGAATCATGAGTTCTATCTCTATAAAAATATATATGTAAATATATATGTAAAATATACATATATGTACACATGTATGTTAAAAGTAAATATAAATCCCAATTTTATTTGATAAGGGCTAAGGGTAGCAGGTATCAGGTCAAACATATCCACAGATCTCATTTTTCATTGTCCTCAAGGCCTGAATTATAAAATGAATATAAAGTTATAAATTTCATCCTGAAATGCAGACATATATCACTGAAGTCACCTAGCCCTCTGAAATTTAGTTATAATTAAAATCTTTTTCTCAATTCTGTGGGAAAGCAAAATTTTCCTATATATATAATTATATAATATATAATATATAAATCCACTATATATATTTCATATATATATATATATATATATATATATATATATATATGTGAAAAAAGTATATACTTTTTTCTTATTCCCAGGGATGCTAGTTTCCAAAAGTCACATCTTAAACATTTTTTTCCTGGTTCTAACTTATATTTCATCTTTTCCATTCTACTCATTTATTCAAGTTTTTGTATCTTTGTTTGGCTTTTGCTTGTGTTTAGTGGCCCTCTAAATTTACCTATACAAGGTACTTATCTGTGCATTATGAAATGTGGCTGAGTGTGGGGTTTTACCATCTAGCCTCTGCCTTGATTTTAATATTTATTCAGATTCTTGACCACCAGGAGCTCCTCATTGAATGCCCCAATAGATGTCAGCTCTAATCACTTCTCTACTGTTTCCTCCTCATTGCACTCACTTTAGTCTTCCTGTTCATATCCACCCACTACATTCCTGGGCAATTATTATGTACAACATTTTCTCTCCCTTTGTCTTCTGCTAAAATTTTCTTACACAAAGTAGGATAGGTTACTTTCCTCTACAAACGCAAATTCTCTCCCATAAAAGGAATTATAATGCAAATTGTTAATTAATTAATTAATTTATTTAATTATTTAATTATTATTACCATCATATTGCTTCCAAATTCAGAGAAAACTAGTATATTTCTTCTTGCTTATCTTTCATTTTATAAGCAAGTTGAAGCCAGGGAGTAAAAAGATTAAAAAGCATTTCAAATCAATAATGTTCAACTTTAACATGAGAGAGTCAGGCTTCAAATAGATGCACAATAAATTCTTGACCACTACTTCGCCCTTCAGTAAGTGTTCTGCTTTTAAAAATACAATAAGGAATTAATTTTCTAATAACCTGGATTATATAAGAGGGATGCACTTTTAACCTAAGAGTGTTTGTGCTTTATTAATATTTTTTTCTAAATTCAGAGAGAAAATAAAAAAAACATGAGATTTGTCTTATAAAAGTTAAATAGTACCAAATTATTGTATTATCAGAAATTACATAATTCAGATGTTCTCAGGAGATGCTCTAGACTTTAATACCATGTCCTACACTTGCTGTACTGGAAATTTCTGGGAATAATAAAGGAGATTGCAGCTGACATTTTATGGGATGGGGCCAGGAATACTACATTTCTTAAAATCCATTAGTCATACATTTCTTAAAATTCATTAGTCACTGCCATCCAATGCTACTATATTTTTTAAATATCCAACAAGGGATTTATGAAGTGAAAAAAAAATGTGTATAATTATCCAGGCATAGAACCTACCTAAATATTTGATGTAAACAATAAGGGCTTTCTTGCATAGTATACTTTGAATTTCCCATCAACGTAATTATTGTCTAAATCACTAGAAGAATTACACATTATTTTGTGTAGAATTTTACCAAGACTTGTTCATCATTTTGGAAAATCATGTAAACAATAGAACACACCTGTATATCAGTACAAACCTGCAATACAATAAACCTGAATTATTCATGATGATTCTATGTATAGGCAAAGAATCAGATACGCTCATTTAAATATTTTAGTATAGTTAGGGCCGTGCATTTAAAATGTAAATTTTATTGTAAGTTAATTTCCTTTTATTTTCCTTTACTTTAAAATAAGGACAATATATCAGTTTTACTTAAATTATATAGTTTATACTATGCATAAATAATATTTCAAGATAGTAAAAAGGGTGCTACAAAATATTTTCTATACAGAGCAGCAATAAGTCCATAGCATGAAAACGGTAATCTAGGGGATCCCTGGGTGGCTAAGCGATGTGGCACATGCCTTCTGCCCAGGGCATGATCCTGGAGTCTCGGGATCGAGTCCCACCTCAGGCTCCCTGCATGGAGCGTGCTTCTCCCTCTGCCTGTGTCTCTGCCTCTCCCTCAGTCTGTGTCTCTCATGAATAAATAAATAAAATCTCTAAAGAAAAAGGTAATACTCACCCTTTTGGAAGTTATATAATCATAGACTTTTAATAAATGAATTTGGATGTTATTTTTTTTTCTAACTTTGCTACTCCTTTACCATAGCCACGTCTTTTAGGCACTCTGTGACTCAATTTCCCTTTCTATAAATAAGTATGATAATAGCACTACTTTATTGTCTTACTATAAGTAAGTTAATATCTGTAAAGTACTTAGAACTGACAAGCACCAAATAAGAACTAGATATTCTTTAAACTAATTTAATTTAATAATTTAATTTAATAATTTAATTTAATTTAATTTATTTGAGAGAGAAAGAGAGAATGAGTGAGTGGTGGGGAGGAGCAGAGAAAAAGAGTCTCAAGCAGACTCTCAACTGAGAGTGGAGCCTAACTCGGGGATTGATCTCATGACCCAGAGGTCATGACCTGAGCTGAAACCAAGAGTAAGATGCTTAACTGACTGTGCCATCCAGGTTTTTCAGACCTAGAAATTCCATCATCCTTATCATCATAACAATTATATTGACAAAATATATAATATATATGAATAAAAGTGTAGATTGCAATGGCATATCTTTTTTTTTGGGGGGGGGGATGTACTAAAGGGGATTTACCTAAGCAAGTATATAGTGAACTCATTAGGAAATAATATTAGGAATGTTACTTTGCTAACAATGCTAGTGGAAATATACCTGAAGGAAGTAATATTCAGTTTACAAAGTATCAGAGTAGAGGAAATCAGTACAGAGATGCCATATAACTGGACAGAAACTTAAGCTCACAGGAA
The DNA here is from genome assembly GCF_003254725.2 of Canis lupus dingo. Taxonomy (NCBI): domain Eukaryota; kingdom Metazoa; phylum Chordata; class Mammalia; order Carnivora; family Canidae; genus Canis; species Canis lupus. Next base: position 3,404,383 of record NC_064279.1, on the reverse strand, counting down.
TTGTTCCAGTTGAGGTGTGGAGAACTAAGGTCATGCCTAGAGGTTTGAACAAAGAAGAGGTGCACAGTATGTATTTCCTCAACCCACATAACTCTTTCTTTATACAGAAAAAAACAGAATAATATGAACTTCAAAGAAATTCTTGATTGAGAAATTATTTTAGAAAATATAGAAAGCAAAAGGGCATTTTTTTATTTTTTTTATTTTAACATGGGATAAAATGGGATAGGAAAACCACCCCCAATACCAGTATATGTATGTTTTCAAACATAGGAATTCACACACTTTATAGCTACTCATATCTTTTCTTTCCACCTCAATAATTAATCCCAAATCCCTGAAATTGTTATTCTCTTGTAAATACTCTAATTCAATATGATAACCACAGCAATAACATCAATAGTAATGATAATGATAATAACATATCTTATCTAAGAGAACTTAGTATTTATTGTTTTTTTTTGTTTTTTTTGTTTTGTTTTGTTTTGTTTTACATCAGAGGAAAATTATGTTGAAGGATAGATTACTGTTTAAGAATACATGGGAAAAGCATTGGGTTTCTGGGAAAGGTGGCAGAGTGAGAGGATTGCAGGCCCACCTGGTCCCACAGATATACCTAGAAAACACCAACATCAGTATAAATAACCCAGAAAACAACACAAAGACCGATAGAACAGACTCTCCACAGCTAAATGTAGAGAAGAGGTCACATCCAAAAGGATAGGAAGGGAGGATATACAGTTTGGAGCCAAACTGACCTATGGGACTGTACAAGGGAGGGAGGGACATTGTGGGTGCAGAGAGGGGAGAGGAGCAGATCCCACAACAGACACCCCAGGAACAAGGGACCAATACTGGAAGGATGAATCCCCATAACATTGGACTGTGAAAATCACAGGAGCTTAATTTCTCAAGCTCTTACAATCAGTGAGGCTTAAGAACTAGAACTTTAAAAAGCAGCTGTCAGCTCTGTGAAAGCCAGAGGATGCTAAAAAATCTGAGTCTCTAACCTGAAAGAGACAGCATAACAAATAGCCCAGCTGAGACATAGCATAGAAGCAGCAGTCTGAAAAATGTCTAGGGTATATGGGAGATAGAATTGTTTGCTAATGTCAGAACATGTGTGAAGGGACAGGAACCTTGAAGAGATTTCCAACAACAAAAGAGCTGGCAGGTGCATTTCCTTCCCCAACACCCCCGCCTAGATACAAGGACTCATGCTAGAACCAGTATTGCTCTAACACTCCCTACCTAGCTTGCTAACAGCCTACCCACCTTCACAGTCTTCTGCAGAGTCACCCCACTCCACATGCTCAGTGCAGGACTTTCTTCCAAAGCAACTATAAGCCTACTTCCACAGCAGACCCTTGCTGACACTGAATACCTCATCCTTGTGTTATCCTGTGGATCTAACCCCTCAAACATGTCTTCAGCAGGGATCCATCAAAGATACTCCACGTATGGAAGTGTGTAAGCATCCCCAAACAGGGATCAGCACCACCCCAAAGTGACTTCTGCCCTAAGGAGAAGGTAAGAAAACCACACCTACCTGTTCAGCTCTAGCTCCACCAGTGGGTTGAGGGCAGACATCTGGTCTGACTACAGGTCCAGCCAACTAACAAAAGCTCCTCAAGGGAAAACATAAGGAGAGATCCCTTCTGTTCAGTGCTACCTCAGCTCTGGGAAAAGCCTGGACCCATCCAACTCAAGGCAGTCCCAGACTGGCCTATTAACAACATGGGGATCAAACCCTGGCCACAACAGACAAAGAGAGCCATTGAAGATGACTGGACTGAAAGAAAACATGGCTCAGACACAAAAGTAGGGTGCACACAACAAAGCTAAGAGACATTCCTGAAGTTCCAGGTTTTGGTGAACAGGGGACATAGCACTGCAGAGCAGTAAGGACCTCTTCTTCATAAGCCCACTACTTTTTTTTTAAGATTTTATTTATTTATTCATGAGACACACATACACACACACACACACACACACACACACACACACACACAGAGGCAGAGACACAGGCAGAGGGAGAAGCAGGCTCCATGCAGATAACCTGATGTGGGACTTGATCCCAGGACTGCAGGATCACACCCTGGGCCAAAGGCGGATGCTCAACCACTAAGCCACTGAGGCATCCCAATAAGTCCACTACATTTAAGAGCAGTAGATGTAGCTGACTTCTACACACAAAGAAACAGACACAGAGGGTTAGACAAAATTAGGAAACAAAGGATATGTCACAAATGAAAGAACAGGAAAAAAATCACAGCAATAGAACAAAACAAAATGAAGATAGTCATATGTCTGATTGAGTATGAAAAGTAATGGTCATAAAAATACTCACTGGACCTGAGAATTGAAGGAAGACCTCACCAAGATTCTGAACAAAGAGATAGAAGACATAAAATAGAACCAATTAGAGATGAGGAACTCAATAACTGAAATTAAAAATACACTACAAGGAATAAATAGTAGACTAGAGGAAACAGAAGAATGGATCACTGACCTGGAGGGCAGACTAATGCAAAGCAATCAAGCTGAACATGAGAAAGAAAAAAAGACTAATAAAAACTGAGAATAGATTAAGGTAACTTGGTGACACTACCAAGTGTAATAACATTTTCATTGCTAAAATCCCAGGAAAGAGAGATAAAAGGGGCCTGAAAATTTATTTCAATAAATAATTGCTGAAACATCCCTAATCTGGAGAAGGAAACAAAAATTCAGATCCAGGAGACAGAGAGCCCCCAATAAAAGCAAGCCAAGGATGTCTGCATCAAGACACATAATAATCAAAATGGCAAAAAGTTGTGATAAAGAGAGAATTTTAAAAGAAGCAAGATAAAAGAAAATAGTTACATACAAAGGAAACCCCATAAGGCTATTAATTGATTTTTTAGCAGAAACTTTGCGGTCCAGAAGAGAGTGACATGATATATTCAAATTCTGAAAGGAAAAAAAACCCACAACCAAGAATACTCTATCCAGCAAGGTTATCATTCATAATAGAAGGAGAAATTAAGAGATATACAGACAAACAAAACTTGAAGAAATTAATCACTACTAAACCAGCCTTACAAGTAATATAAGGGGGAGTCATTGAGAGGAAAGGAAAATCATAAACAGCAGTAAGAAAAGTAGGAAGCACAAAAGCAGTAAATTAAGTATATCTATAAAAGTTAGAAAAGTGATTCACAAAATAAAAGGTTGTAAAGTATGATAACATATACCTAAAACGTGTGCTTTTGGTAGAGGGTTATAAACTTAGGGTTTTTAGAATGGGTTCAGACTTAAATGACAACCAACTTATATATGCTTATATAACTTATATATGCTTATATAAACTGCTATATGTATAAGATGTGATATAGACCCTAAAATGATAGTGACGAATTAAAAAAAATGGTTTGATATGCAAGCAAGAAACAGAAAGGAATCCAAATATATTATTAAAGAAAGCCAGCGAACTATGAGAAGAGAGCAAGAGAAGAATTACAAAAACAACCATAAAACAAGTAACAAAATGGAAATAAGTATATACCTATTAATAATTACTTTGAACGTAGATGGACTAAATGCTCCAATCAAAAGATATAGGGTGACTGAATAGATAAAAGAGCAAGACCCATCTACATGCTGCCTACAAGAGGTTCATTTCAGACATAAAGTCACATGAAGATTGAAATTAAAGTGATGGAAAAGCACTTATCATGTAAATGGAGGTGAAAAGAAAACCAGGGCAGTAATATGTATATGAGCAAAATACACACTAAAGATACTATAACAAGAGGCAAAAAAAAGGATACTACATCATCATAAAGGGAACAATTCAACAAGAAAATAAAGCAATTGTAGATATTTGTGCATTCAACAAAGGAGCTCCCAAATATATAAAGTAGCTAATAACAAACACTCCAAGAAGTAATTAATAGTAATTCAATAATAGTAGGGGACTTTAACACCCCACCTACTCAATGGAGAGATCATCCAAACACAGAATCAACAAGGAAACAATGGCACCGAATAACACATTGAGCCAAATGGATCTAACAGATATATTTAGAATACTCCATCATAAAACATCAGAATACACTTTTTTAAGTGCACGTGAAACATTCTTTAGAATAGATCACATATTAGGTCACAAAACAATCTCAACAAACTCAAAAATATTGAAGTCATATCATGCATCTTTTCTGACCACAGTGTTATGAGACTAGAAACCAACCACAGGAAGAAATCTGTATAGCACACAAATACATGGAGGTTAAACAACATGCTACTAAACGAGGAATGGGTCAACCAAGAAATCAAAGAATAAATTTAAAAAGTAATATATGAAAACAAATGAAAATGGAAACACAATCATCCAAAACCTTTGGGATGCAGCAAAAGTGGTTCTAAGAGGGAAGTCCATAGCAACACAGGCCTATCTCAAGAAGCAAGAAAACTCTCTTATTAGACAACCTAAGCTTTTACTTAAACTAGAAAAAGAAAAAGGAAAAAAAAACAATACCCCAAACCAGTAGACAGAAGGAAGTAATAGAATGGAACAGAAATAAGATAAAAGCTGAAAATAAAAACAAAACAAACAACAAAACAATAGAAGAGCTAAATGAAACTAGGATCTGGTTCTTACTTGAAAAGATCAACAAAATCAATAAACTTTTAGCCAGACTTGTCAAAAAATATTAAAAATGTATAAAATAAGCAACTGAAGGGGGAGGACTCAAATAAACAAAATTAGAAATACAAAGGATTATAGGAAAATATTATGAAAAATTGTATGCCAACAAATTGGAAAACCTAGAAGAAATGGATACATTTCTAGAAACATAGCCACCAAAACCTGAATCAGGAAGAAATAGAAAAATTTAAACAGACTAATTGCCAGTAATAATAGTGACTTGATAATCAAGACTCTCCCAATGAAAAAAAAAAAAAAAAAAGACTCTCCCAATGAACAAAGTCTAGGACCAGAAGGCTTCACAGGGGAATTACATGAAATATTTAAGGAGTTAATACCTATTCTCAAACTATTCTAAAAATTAGAAGCAGTAGGGAAAGCTTCCAAATTCATTCTATGAGGCCAACATTACTTTCATTTCAACCAGATACAGACACTACAATAAAAAGAGAAATCCAGGCCAATATCTCTGACAGCCATAGACACAAAAATTCCTAATAGAGTATTAGTAAAATGGATTTAACAACACCTTTTTTAAAAATCACTCACCATGATCAAGTGGGATTTAATCCAAAGATACAAGGGTATTGTAATACAAATCAATCAACATGGTCCTTCATATTAGTAAGAGAAAAGATAAGAACCATATGATCATTTCAATAGATAATTAAAAGGCATTTGACAAAAGACAATATCTATTCATCATGAAAACCCTTAACAAAGTAGGTTTAGTGGAAAAATACTTCAACATGATAAAGGCCCTACATGAAAATCTCACAGCTGACATTAAAAGAGGATCAACATCATTCATCATCAGGGATTGCAAATCAAAACCACGATATCACCTCACAAATATCAGAATGTCTAAAATCATAATAAAAGAAAAAATAAATGTTGACAAGGATGTAGACAAAAGGGAACTTTCACATACCTTTGGTGGGAATGCAAGCCAGGGCAGCCACTGTGAAAAACATTATGGAGTTTCTTCAAAAAGTTAAAAACAGAATTACCATATGTTCCAGTAATTCCACTACTGGGTATTTGCCCAATAAGTACAAATACACTAATTCAAAAAGATATCTGCACCCTTATGTTTATTGCAACATTATTTACCATAGCCAAATTATGGAAGTGATGCAAGTATCCATGGATGGATTAATGGAAAAAGAAGGTGATATATCTATATCTATATCTCATATAATGAGATATTATTCAGCCATAAAAAAGAATGAAATCTTAACATTTGCAAAAGCATAGATGGATCTAAAGGGTATAATCCTAAGTGAAACAAGTCAGAGATAGACAAATACCATATGATTGCATCATATTTGGAAGTTAAGAAACCAAACAAAAGAGGAAAGGAAAAAGAAATTAACAACACAACAACAACAACAAAAAAAAAACAGATTCCTAAAATACAAAACAACCTGGTGGTCACCAGAAGGGAGGTGGGCATGGGAATGGATTAAATAAGTGAGGGGAATTAAGAGCACACTTATCATAATGAGCATAAAGTAATACATAAAATTGTTGAATCACTATATTGTATACATGAAACTAATATAACTTTGTATATTAATTACACTGGAATTAAAATTAAAAATAAACAAATGAAAGTATATGGGAAAATACAAACATAAAAAGACATCATACAAGTTATTTCTAAACTCAATACTTTTGAAATAAAAACAAAAATCATTACCCCCAAAAGTTAGTTTATTAAAACAAATTGATTTTTGTTTGTCTATAACTCTTTTCTCAACTCAGTTTTATTTTTACAAATGTTATTGGATTTTTCAGTTTCATCTCATACCAGAACTTTATTTTCTTAACATGTTTACTTCCCAAACTATTACAGTTATTTATTGAAATAAAAGTCAGCAACTATAGGAAACTTCTCTAAGTCACAAAAATTCCATATGGTTGCTTCTTTGGAGATAGCTACCACTTCATGTTACCTACACAAAAACATGCACTGAAAGTCAAAGTATTTATTAATGGGCAAAATATGGGTAGCGAGAGTAGGGAGACTATGGAAGACTTAATAAGAAACATTAATAAATATAATAATTAATGAAATAAGTATTTTAGAGCTTGTCATGAATTATATAATCCTTATAATTCCTGTCTGAGAAAGTATTCATATCATCATTTTGATGAAGAAAATTATAAGACAGAGTAACTGTATTTTGAGGATAAGTGAGGATAAAATCTTAATGGAATGAGTTAATGTACTCCCAAAAGAATTCAACTATTTTTCAGGGAATCACATATTCTATATCTCTCAATTTTTTCCCTATTTTTAGGTCAATTGTTGCATACCCTGCCATTAATAAACTGTGGTAGAGAAAAGTGGGAGGGTAAAGTAACTGGAAGAGAACAGGTGATAAATATGTTGGAAAGCATAATCAATCTATCAAGTTGGACAGGTTTGCAAATTCAGTTAATTTTCAAACTATTCTGTACTCTGATAATAAGATTTGTAAAGTGTTTATTAAACAATGAAATAGGCTTTCCACTATTATTTCTAATAGCATTTTTACTCTAATCTTAGTTTTATCAATAATCCCTTTTTTTGAAGTGTATTTTCTTTATCATATTATTTGTAGTACATAATTTATGACTTGTTTATTCACTTAATTTATAGAAATTTATGACTTATTTATTCACTTAATTTATAGAATTATCAAATAATTAATAAATGTAATATCCAAAATATAAAAATGTAATTAGTGTAGGCTAAATCAACATTTTTTCATTATCCATTCAATATAAGGCAATGTATTAGTATTATTGATAGTTGCTATGAATAACCTTTAAATAAAATCATGTACTAAAAAGATTAACAAACATAACAAACACTCAGCCACTTCAAAAGATGAGAAATTCACATATCCTTAATCCTTAAACCATAGAATGGATCAGTTGTATGTACCAGGAAAAGAATTTGAATACTTATTTCTGATACCTGTTTAAACCATGTGAAGGCATCTGGCTAATGGTCCACTAATAAAAATCTGCAAAAACATTTATGTCCCAGTATAAAAAGAATGAAATTTAACTTTTTTTTCTATGGTAGTGTGAACGTATACTAACAGTTGTTTCTGGTTTTCATAAAGAGAAAGTAGTCAAAAGTGTATCTTAAAGTCTCACTTACTGCAATAGCAATGCAGGACATAGTTATAAGTAAAATGAGTCTTCTCTGCCAAACTGTTATGGGTATTAAAAGAAAAACAGAATTACTCCTTTCTTAGTTTTAATAACTTTTGCAAATTTATTCATTAAAGATTTAAAAATGTTAACATGTCAAGATTAATATGAATTAGTTTCTGCTTCTAGTACAGATTTTCCTGAAAAAAATGTATATTAGAAAAACAAAGGATTTTGTTTACCTTTACTCTAGAGATAAATGGAATGTGACCAAAAAAATTGAGTAAATTTAATCTTACTCTTAATAAAGGACAGGTATTCTCATGCCATATCATGTTTCAAATGGTACTTTTACTCTGGAGGAAACATAAAAGAGGAGATTTACAGAATAACAGTTTTAGATAAAGTCATTTTTCTCTCTCCAATACCATTTTTGTTTGAATTAATCCAGTTGTACTGTGCAATGATATTTACATTAAATCAAGTTGCTATGGAAATAACGATGAGATCAGACATTTTAATGACATAACTTATTTCCCCTTAATTTAATAGGACACATTTGAATTTGAATGTAAGATGCCATAAAGGAAATCTGTCACTAGTTTTTGTGGTTGGATTTCTATAAATGGCCCTTTTACTTGATGACAATAATTAATCAACATCCTAGGAAGACTAGTTTAAGAATCATTCTTGATATCCTTTGTCCATGATTAAGGAAGCATCCAGCAATGTGCTTATATGTGACTGTTTTGCACATTATGCTAAAAATCACAGAGCATAACAAAAAGATATATTCCTTACATTTATAAAGTTTACAATCCAGTAAGGAAAAATAAATGTATAGAAAAAATAAAACAACTAGAAATAAAAGAGTTCAAACTAATAAAATAGATTGTAAAATATGGAGAGAGGGGCAGAAAATCTCCACTCGTGAGGAAATAGCTTGGAAAAGTATAAAATATTCACATCTTTTATAGTCCACTATGGATATGAAACTAAGAACGTCAAGGTATAAATGATATGCAATATTATGTTTGGATTTCTGAAAATATTTGAAAACATAGGGTTGAAACAATGGAATTCCATACATCTAGTAACTCTGAATATTTTTAAATATATACAATCAATATGGTTATGATATAGAAACAGTCTACAAACCAATTCAATTAATTTTATGTTCCAGGTGAGAACACTAAATCCCAGAAAGTTAGTAATTTCCCAAGATGACTAAGTTAGTTAGCAACAATCATAAGAATACAAAACAATTCCTAGTTTTAAGACCAGACTTTTTCCACAAAACTTTTTTATCTTCCTAAAATCGATTATGATGTCTACTATAAAACCTCAAATTTGGAAGGTACATAAAATACAATATAGATTTGAGAAAAAACAAAAAACCAGCACTGTTTCTATCTACCTAATTCCTATAGAGTCAAAAACTGTGATTAATGTGTTTTTAAAACCAGATGGAGATCTTATATTAGAAAGGAGAAAGAAAGAAAGAGAAAGAAAGAAAGAAAGAAAGAAAGAAAGAAAGAAAGAAAGAAAGAAAGAAAAGAAGAAGAAAGAAGAAGAAGAAAAGAAGAAGAAGAAGAAGAAGAAGAAGAAGAAGAAGAAGAAGAAGAAGAAGAAGAAGAAAGGAAGGAAGGAAAAAGAAAAGAAAAGGAAAAGGAAAAGGAAAGAAGAAAGAAAGAAAGAAAGAAAGAAAGAAAGAAAGAAAGAAAGAGAAAGAAAGAAAAGAAAAGAAAAGAGAAAAGAAAAGAAAAGAAAAGAAAAGAAAAGAAAAGAAAAAAGAAAAAGGAGTCAGGCACACAGCTGTATATTAGCTAAGAAGGACCTAATTCTCAGTGTTTTGTCCACATCACATAAATATCTACAAATTAGGGCAAAATGTGATCAGAAGTAATTAATTCTCTAAGGAAGAATCTTTACACAAATACATGTAGATTGAAATAGAAGCTTTTAAAATTTGGGAATCCATGAAGTTGTTTCTTTACTTCTAATAAATCATGTATGTACATGTTATTTTTTTTCTTCTTCAAATTCATCTTCTACATCATTACATCTCCATGACTTAAAAACAAAACAAAAAATCTCACAATAACCAAAAGAAAAAAAAAAAAAGGTAAATAAAAGCATGTTAGAGATATTGTAGGTTGCATTTCAGACCGCTGCAATATCACAGTAAAGCAAGTCAATGGATTTTTTGATTTCACAGCACATGGAAAAGTTATGTTTATACTAAAAACTATGCATATACCTTAATTTAAAAATATTTTTTTCAAAAAAAATCCTAACCGTTATGTAAGCTTTCTGCAGGCTATAGTCTTTTTGTTGGTGGAGGCCCTTGCCTCAATGTTGATGGTGGCTGGCAGACTGGGGTCGTGGTTGCTAAAGTTTGGGGTGGCATGGCAGTTTCTTAAAATAAGACAATGGTGAAATTCGCTGCATCAGTTAACATTTCCTTTCACAAAAGATTTCTCTGTATGATGTGATGCTGTTTGGTAGCATTTTACCCAAGTAGAATATCTTTCAAAATTGTAGTCAACCCTGTCAAATCCTGCTGGTTTCTGTAAAGTCTTAAATTTTACAACTAGTTTTATGCACAATTCTAAATTCTTTGTTGTCATTTTAACAATCTTCACTTTACCAGGAGTAGATTCCACTTCAAGAAATCACTTCCTCTGTTCATCCATAAGAAGCAACTCCTTATCCATTTAGGTTTTATAATGAAATTTCAGCAATTCACTCACATCTTCTTGCTCCACTCCTGATTCCAGTTCTTTTGCTGTTTCCACCACATTTCAGTTACTTTCTTCACTGAAATCTTGAACCCCTCAAGGTCATCCATGAGGGTTGGAATCAATTTCTTCCAAATTCTTGTTAATGTCAATATTTTGGTCTCTTTGCATCAATCATAACTGAATCAATGGCATCTAGAATGGTGAAATCCCTTATAGAAAGTTTTCAATTTACCTTGCCCAGATCCATCAGAGGAAATCACTGTCATGTATGGCAGCTTTGCTCTTACAAAATATATTTCTGAAATAATAAGATCTGAAATTCAAAAGTACTCCTTGATCCAAGGGCTACAAAATGGATCTTGTGTTAGCAGTCCTGAAAACATGATCTCATTGTATGCTTTCATCAGAGCACTTGGGTGACTAAGTACATTGTCAATTAAAAGTAATATTTTGAAAGGAATTTTCTTTCTAAGCAGTAAGTCTCAACAGTGGGCTTAAAATATTCAGTAAACCATGATGTAAACAGATGTGCTGTCATCAGGGTTTGTTGTTCCACTTGTAGAGCACAAGCAGAGCAGGGTTAGCAAAATTCTTAAGATCTTAGGATTTTCAGAATGGCCAATAAGCATCCTCCTCACCTCTCTCAGGCTTCAGATAATTGAAGAGAGTTAGTGCTTTTCTCTGGTTTAGGCTTTGACTTAAGGGAAAGTTGTATCTGGTTTGATCTTCTATCCAGACCATTAGAACCTTCTCCATATCAAGTGAAGAGGCTGTTTCATTTTCTTATTCATATGTTCACTGGAGTAGCACTTTTAATTTTCTTCAATAATTTTTTCCTTATGCTCACAAGTTGCCTAAGTGGTGCCAGAGCCTTGGTTTTTGGCCTATCTCTGCTTTCAGCATGCCTTCCTCACTAAGCTTAATCATTTCTAGCTATGTAAAAGATGTGCAACTCTTCCTTTCACTTGAACACTTGAAGGCCATTGTAGGATTATTAACTGGCCTCATCTCAATATCGTTGTGCCTCAGAAAATAGGTAAACCCAAGGAAGGGAAAGAGATGGGAGAAGGACCGCACACAACAGAACAAACATAACACATAAACATCTATCAGTTAAATTTGCCCTTTTATATGGGAACAGGTCATGGAGCCCAAAACAATTACCATAGCACATAATGGATTATCATCACAATAATAATAAAGCTTAAAATATTGCCAGAATTACTAAAATGTGAAACAGAGACACCAAGTGAGCAAATCCTGCTGGGAAAATGATACTGATAGATGTGGGGTTGCTAGAAACCTTCAATATGTGAAAAACTCGGTATCTGTGAAACACAATAAAGAATAGTGCAGCAAAAAGAGGAGATCAGTATTCTAATCAGTGAAGAAGATAGAAAGTGAAAAAGTTGAACTTCCAAGCAGATGGATTTTAAATATCTATTCTATAATTGAATTAATTACAGTCTCAAGCTTAATGATTCCTTCACTATCACATCTAAGACTCTATAGTGTTTCATTATTTAAGTCCTTAAGTGTACTCTAATGCATTTTACTTATCACAGAATTTAAATACACGTGAAATATGTATAGACCTTTCATCCTGTGTTTCAGCCCCTTATATAGAAAATTTCTACATGATTGCATTCTTAATGTTTTTCTGGCCTCAGTATCATATACACTTACTTTTTAATTAACACTTTAATGTAGTACCTAATAGAATTCTGTTGGAGATGAACATGCTAAGTAAGGCATTCCCCACCTCAGGGCTATATTTATGCATATTTCCTCTGTTGGGGAATGAATTCCAATAATCTCAATTCTTGTTTCACTGAGGAATTTGCTTTAATTCTTACCAGTCTATGTTTATTTCCTTACAATTCTGTCTAAAACAATACCTACCTCCAGTTTGTGTCCTTCTATCTCCTAAACTTATTCAACTTTTCTTCATAGAGTGTATCACCATCTGAAGTATTATACATCTATTAGTTTATTAACTTACTGTTGGTTGATATTTACCAGAACAGAAGCTTCCCAAGAGCTAGGAATTTATTTTATTCACTAGTTTATTCTTAGTGACTAGAATAGTGCATGAAACAGTAAAAACTCAAATGATATCTGTGAAATCAATAAGAACATATAATTTTGCTAAATTATTCAATTATTAGTGACCTAATATATGGTTAACTGAATATGAACAATATTTGCTAAACACTAAACTCCTGAATCACATGTTTGAAGTAGGCAATGTACTATACACTGTTTAATTCCACAACATTCTATGAATTTTCTATACATGAGGAAAATAAGATTCAGAGACATTTGGCCACCTACTGAGGTAAAATAACCAGTAAATGGAAGAATCTGGATTGAATTCTGATTATTTAGTTTGGAATCCCACACTTGTTAGATATTTCATGTAATAATGAAAGGCATCGGTGTGCTTTTGCTTTTCCATTTCTGGGCATAAATGAAGTGTTCAATTCTGGGTGTCCATAGTGGTCATAGAATTATAAATGAAGGATGTATTAGGGAACTATCACACTTTAAAGACTCTTATCTGTCTCAGAGAAACAACAAATTCTATAAGGGATGACAAAAGGATCTATCAACGGCCACAGAAATGCAAAGTGTCAGACTTAATTATTACTCTAGCCATTCCAAAATCTAATATGAAGACATTTTTATAGAGATAATGTGTTACAAGTTATATCAGCCCCAAAACTCTTTCCTGAGGCTTTTGGATTACAAATTTTCTAAAACTTAAGTATAAAAAAGGGTGATTGTGAATTGGACAGTCTACAAGATGCCCTTACCAAAGCGCTCTATTTTGGAAGCCTCTCCATATAGTCAAGCTTTTTGACTCTGGCCCTTTAATTACAAGAAGATCAAGATGAAAAACCTAAATGAGCAAAATGATAAATTGTTAAAATTCATTCCTGAACTCACTCATGATAAGATTTGTGTCCATGCCCTAAAACATCTGCTAAGGCTTTTAATGTCATTGATTTTACTAAGTGGCTGGCAATATTTACAGTCAGAACATAGCAGATGTGGCAAGTGAAATAACAATTTTATTAAACAGCATTTACAGCAATGAGATCATTGCATTTGGACACCTTGGGTGTGTATCTTACAAGACAAACAAAGGTGATTGATGTCAGTTTGTTCATTGTCCACTCCAGATGAGGATGTAATGGTGCATGCAGATAACTGACACTTCCATTTGTTTTCCTAATGCATCTGAAATTTCTATATTTTCTTTCACACACTCTTGTCAAATAAACAACTTGGCAAAATGATTGGTGATTTTAGAAGATATAAATTTTACTGTTTTACTTAATCTCTCCATATTTGAAAATAATTTTACATGATGAGGAAAAATGTCTAAATAATTAACCAAAGGAATTGTCATTTTATCCTTGGTAAAGCTTCCTTCACTTTAAATTAGAAGTATAACAAAATCCTTCAATATATTACTTTTCTTTTGATTCCTTTTAATGTCTAATCCATGACTTTATTGTTTGTATTTTTCTTCAGAACTCTCCTACCTGGTTTTCCCACCTGCAATTTTTTTTTTTTGTCCTCCAATCTAAACAATGCATGTGGCCAGGTTAATAACCCTAAAACATGATGCTAATCCTGTCACACTTCTATTAATAATCCTTCAAAGACTGTTCTATCCTAATAAAATTCAAATTCCACTTGACATTCATAAGCTTCTATTTGGTCTCAAACCACCTTATCAATGATAACTGGTACTTCTCTGGCTTACATATACTCCCTTGTCAGATTGGACCCCTTAATCTTTTAAGACTACCTTCATATTTTTTAATCCCATAATGCCTTATTTCATTATCAAATTAAAATATTACAGACACTTTGCACATAGTTAGAAGTGGCCTCTTTTATTTATTTTCCCTGAAAACTCAAAGTTTGTTTTGGTGGTAATAAAAAGAAGTAAAATGTTTGAAAAAAATTAGGAAGTAAAATTGTCAGGTACTAGCACTTTAGTAGAAAAGATAAGAATTTGGGATAACATCTAGGTTTCTACTGAATTTGACTTAGTAATGCTATTAACTGACAATGATATGAAATACAAAGAAAACCACAGAGTTGAGGAAGGTGGAGTAGGGGCACAGAGAGAGATGGTGAGCTCAATATGAGGTAGGCAGATTTGAAGAATCCACAAAATGCACGAATAATGGACAGTTGGATGCATCATCTTTAACTCCAGAATAACCCAGGCAATGAAAGGTTTGGGTCAATTAGCAAAATGATACTTTAACCTCTGAAATGGCATAAGATTATCCAAAGAGAGTATATAAAAAGAAGGAAAATGTGGGGTGCCTGGATGGCTCAGTGGTTGAGCGTCTGCCTTCAGCTCAGGGCATGATCCCGGGGTCCTGGGATCAAGTCCCACATCGGGCTCCCTGCATGGAGCCTGCTTCTCCCTCTGCCTATGTCTCTGCCTCTCTCTCTCTCTCTCTCTCTCTCTCTCTCTATATATATATATATATATATATATATATATGATGAATAAATACATAGAATCTTTTTTTTAAAAGAAGGAAAATGTTAAGATTTATGGAAGACACTAAAGATGATTGGAGCAAAAAAAGAAACTCAAGAAAGAGTTTAAGAATGAATATTAGTGAGGGGAAAATTTCAAGATAAGGAAGCAAAACAAAACAAAAGTTTGGCACAATAAGCCATTCATTAGGTAATAAAGTTTAGATTTACACCAAGATAATAAAAAAAAACACAAAACATTTATTAGATTTATCCACAAAGATATCACCAGTGTCTTTTTTAGAGGAGTTTCTGTGGAGTGACTGTTACCAAGGCATACGACAATGAGAAGGAAGTGACTGGTACTGGGGGAGTTGAAGATCAGGGATTTGCACCACTCTTTTCAAGACCTCAACTGAGAAGGGGAGGATACAGACTGGTATCCAGAAGGAGATGGGGCAGGGCACCTGGCTGGCCCAGTCAGTTAAGCATCTGACTCTTGGTTTCAGCACAGGTCATGATCTCACAGTCTTGAGATCAAGTCCCGCATTGGGCTCCACACTCAGTCTGGACTCTGCCTCACATGCTTTCTCCCTCTCCTTTCCCTTCCCCTCTGTCCCTCCCTGCTCATGCATTCACTCTCTGGCTCTATCTCACTAAAATAAATAAATAATATCTTAAAAAATAGGATATGGAAAGATTGTTATTTATTCATTTACTCACTGCAGTGCAGGTGACTTAAACATATCTATACTCTTAGTGAAAGGAAAGAGATAAAGATATTGAGGAGAAAAAAATATATACAACTAATACATATAGCCCAATATTTGTTTTTAAAAGTCTGCATGTATAAATATATATATACACACATTTATATGCAAATATACAATTATATGTGCACAGTGCACATTTCTATATGTACCCATATATGGATGTGTATATTGAGATATGAAGATCCGCCTTTTTTTTTTTTTTTTTTTTTTTTTACTTTGTAATGTATAGAGGCAGCCTAGAAAGATGCACGACAAATTGTTAAGATTTGTAATCTATGGAGCTGGAGACCAGATTCACAAGGGATTCTTACTTTATAAATTCTCCCTTTTTCTTTGTTTCTTACCATTGTAGTAAAAATAAACTAGAATTTTGGCAAGAATAAAATAAACCTTTTGTATTAAAAGAGAAGAAAAGCACTTTTGGATTTTTAAAAATATACAGAAATATAGGCTTCAGTATAGGGAGCTCTTAGTGTAGTGAAGTGGGTTCCTAATATATGTTTTAAGAATGGGGGTGGGGGGGATCCCTGGGTGGCACAGCGGTTTAGTGCCTGCCTTTGGCCCAAGGCACGATCCTGGAGACCCGGGATCGAGTCCCACGTCGGGCTCCCAGTGCATGGAGCCTGCTTCTCCCTCTGCCTGTGTCTCTGCCTCTCTCTCTCTCTCTCTCTGTGACTATCATAAATAAATAAAAATTAAAAAAAAAGAATGGGGGTGGGGGATCCACAAGTGATGCAAAGCCAGGAAAAGAGAGAGAGAATCACTGCTCATCTAGAAAAAATGGACATAGATCCCAAAAGAAAGAATAATTTGAATGCAACAGCATGTAACTATTTGGATTCGGTTTGGATTAATAGAGAAAAATAACTTTTAAAAAATTATAGTCGCCTTAATGACCTATGTAGCAGTGAATCATAAAGATATACATCATTCGTTGAATGAATGACTGACTGAATGAATCAGTGAATAAGATGATACAAGTAATTTCTTACAGGTTATTGCCATGTTTTTAGACATCACATTTCTACTGGTTTCCATGGCTGTGGGTAAGTAGTGGGGAAGAAAGATCTATTAGAATAATCCTAAAGCAGAACATGTCTGACATTTTAGAGCATATACTATTAATGCTAATGGTGCCCTAAAATGAGTCTTTTAACATTGGAATAAAGAATTGCTCTTGGGTATTGAACGACATGCAAAAATTGTATCTCAAAATCCCACTCTATTAGCTCTGAAAAGAGTGTGTAAGTGTGTGGGGGAGGGTGGGGAGAAGGTATATGGTGAAAGGGGAACCAGGATTAAATGAAATGAAGTTTTCCAGAGAAAGCATAATGTTTAATATTATAGCTGTGATGGCAGATAATATCTAGCAATTGTTAATACTGCCTTTAGGAACTTCATAAGGTTCATGTGTGAGGAAGTGGTTGTCTTTGAACATCTTATAGTGGACATGTTCATATTTACCTCCCTGTTCTGAAAGCAATACTCTAGCCAGGTAACTATGTCAGGCCCCATGTATTACTTATCTACTCTAAATAATCTAACTAGCATTATATGTTAAAAAGAATATGTAACAATCAGACTGCTTGGGATTCTAATTTTCTTATTTAACAGTTTAATGTTACTGGTATATATCATGCCTCATCTTTATTGTCCCTTGCTATAACTGGATAGACCTATTTATTTCATTGTACCTTTCCCACATAAACCAGGCTGCCTTTACATTTGAGATACAGCCTCAATGTAATGGTCATATCCTTAGAAAGTCTTTGTGAATTCAAGTATTACTATCCTATAAGAAGTTATTAAAAAATAATTCAATATTTAAGAGTAAAAAAAACAAAACAACTTTCAAACTGTAAAAACTCCTCACAGTTCAGTTTGCAATTTTGATTTTAGATTTCACTTCTCTGTGAATATTATGTTAAACTCCTTTAAGCTGTAGGAAAGAGGAATATGTAAAAGACCCAAATGTAAATAATAAAAATGTAAACTAGTGAAAATTGCAAGCAAAATCACAT
Organism: Canis lupus dingo; assembly: GCF_003254725.2. Lineage (NCBI taxonomy): Eukaryota > Metazoa > Chordata > Mammalia > Carnivora > Canidae > Canis > Canis lupus. The sequence continues at coordinate 3,386,490 of NC_064279.1, read as the reverse complement.
TTGGAGTTAATAAAAAGGAGACTTTCTTTATTCGATGTTAACAAAAAAAGAGCAAAGAAAATGTCAGCCCCATTGATGTTTGGATGGATGCCATACATTCAACATATTGCTAACCTTCTTACAAACACTAATAATTCTGCTACCCTAACATACTAATTAGCAGTAATTATTTGATTGTAGTTCATAAAAGTCTTGAAAATGATGATGTTAAATGCCTGAATGTCATTAGCCCCTTTCAATATATTAGTGCACATTTTATAGCTAGGCAAATGAGGTAAGGAAATATTTTTAAATGTCTTTAAATTTTCAAAGATTTCAGGAATACTAATAGCTGTAACTAAGATTCTTCATATCATATTCCATTAAAGTACTGGATCTTGGAAAATTAACAAGGCAGGAAACAACAAATGTTGGAGAGGATGCGGAGAAAAGGGAACCGTCTTCCACTGTTGGTGGGAATGTGACCTGGTGCAGCCACTCTGGAAAACTGTGTGGAGGTTCCTCAAACAGTTAAAAATATACCTGCCCTACGACCCAGCAATTGCACTGTTGGGGATTTACCCCAAAGATACAAATGCAATGAAACGCCGGGACACCTGCACCCCGATGTTTCTAGCAGCAATGGCCACTATAGCCAAACTGTGGAAGGAGCCTCGGTGTCCAACGAAAGATGAATGGATAAAGAAGATGTGGTTTATGTATACAAGGGAATATTACTCAGCTATTAGAAATGACAAATACCCACCATTTGCTTCAATGTGGATGGAACTGGAGGGTATTATGCTGAGTGAAGTAAGCCACTCGGAGAAGGACAAACATTATATGTTCTCATTCATTTGGGGAATATAAATAATAGTGAAAGGGAAAATAAGGGAAGGGAGAAGAAATGTGTGGGAAATATCAGAAAGGGAGACAGAACGTAAAGACTGCTAACTCTGGGAAACGAACTAGGGGTGGTAGAAGGGGAGGAGGGCGGGGGGTGGGAGTGAATGGGTGACGGGCACTGGGTGTTATTCTCTATGTTAGTAAATTGAACACCAATAAAAAAAATAAATAAAATAAAAGGCAAAAAAAAAAATAAAGTACTGGATCTTTTTCCAAGATTCATTAAAATGGTAGGTGATCTTCAATGGGGAATATATCACATTATCAATTTTATCCATATTTAATATAAACTATATATATATATAAAGTAAGCAGCTTCACTTTTCACTAATTTAGATTACTTGTTCCTTTTATTAAAAACAATGCATAAATTGCATTTCCACATGGACTTAACATGCAAAAATAACTTACTTAGTTTTTACTTATCAAAATTACTATCTGGAATTACTATTCCTAAATAGATCTGTCTTCCCTAAATCTATCTTTCTACAAGACACCTGACCTCACCTCTGCATTTTTAAATCATGGCTAAAGAAAGAGAAAATCCCTTGAATCATAAAAGCCATTTTAGAAGCAGCAGGAGTTTGGACATTATTGAAGGTCATACTGTCACTGAAATGAGCTTCTACTTTCTTTCAAAAATGACAGTCAATGACTTGAATACAGCTTTTTAAATTCTATTTATTTATTTATTTATTCATTCATTCATTCATTCATTCATTCATTCATTCATTTATTTTTACTAGAAAGCAAGAAAGCACCTGCATTTCCAAATTCTGACTCCTGCTATTCTAATTTAATTTATAGAGGGAGAATTAAGATTTTTTCCTTACCCAATTCAGCCTCCAATCTCTTTTCCTTTTAATAAACTTGGACTAGAAAGTGTGTGTGTGTGTGTGTTCATTTCTGTTGAAGGGAAGGAAAAATTCTTCTCTACCCTCAAGGTCTTCTGGATGGACAAAGAATAAAATTTACATGAGACAGATTAAGAGGAGGGAAAAAATATTATGCACACACAGAGGCTCAATAATAAAATTGAGACCTAAAGAAATTATCAAGGCAAGCAGTTTTTATATTTTATAGGCAAAGAATGATACATCTGTGAGGAACTTATAGGACAAAACAAACAAACAAAAAACACCAAAAACTAACTTTTGGAGCTTGAATTAGTAAGAAATTCTAAACAGAGTTTGAGTTGGGATCGTAAATTGGTAAAAAGTAACAAAGGTGGTTTATACAGCCCTTCTGGGCCTTACATTTCCCATCTAGGGATAAGGATGCCTCTTTACCTCCAGGTATAGGGAGGGCACCTCTCACAGGGGAGATTGATTTCCTTCTTTCACTGGGACAGAGGGGGTTTTGAGTCTGTCCTGCTCAGGCTCTCTCTTAAGTAACTTTTATTTAAAATAATCACTACAACAACGTGGCATATTTGGGGCAGCCTGCCCTTGGCCCCTATAATGGGATTCTTACAGAATGGTTCAAACTCATTAGAAGTGCCTGCTGTCATGTTTTTGATAACTGTATTCAGATAATGGATGACAGGGCTTAATGAGAACATTCCCGATGTAGTAGCAACCCCAGCTGCCGTTGCTTTAGGGCAAGAGTCCTGCCGGAGTAGAAACCCAGTGATTGGCTGATACTACAAGGGAGATTAGATTTAGGAGAGATCAATAGAACTATTCTGTTCCACAAATTTTATTATTATCTTTCCACCCGCTGAGCTGAAATGTAAGATCCGATTGATTCATTACATTACTGTGTACTCAAACGTAGGTCACTAGACAGTTCGTAATACATACAGAGGCCCTTAACCTTAATCATCTTAACCACCTAAGTAAATTCCATATCTTTTTCATGCTTTCTTCAGCTTCAAGATTTATTCTATGTAATACTGTCATTTGTGTTATGACTCCTTTTCGGTTTAATTTACGTTGATAGAGATAGTAAATAGTAGGCATTCTCAATATTGTAATTTTACCAATAAAGCTGTACTTTTGAAAAAGAATTGTATATTTTCAAATATTGTAAAAGCAAGACTATATATGAAGCAGTATTTTTCAAGTAAAAATATTCTCCTCTATTTTTAGTTTATGAAATTTTAAATATTCTTTACATATTTTGAAATACAGCCCTTTATCGGATGTCTTTTGCAAATATTTTCTCCCAATCTGCACTTGTCTTCTCGTTGTCTTTACATTTTCTTTTACAGAGAAAGGTTTTAGTTTTAATGAAGTACCACTCATTAATCATTTCTTTCGTGAATCATGCCTTTGGTCTATCTAAAAAGTCATTGCCACAACCAAGGTCATCTAGTTTTCTCACATATTGTCTTCTACTGACCCATTTTGAGTACTTGTAGATTTCAGTTTCCTGATTCAGTGTCACCAACTCTACTCCTGTCATCATTTTTAGTCATTTCAGTCTCTTCATAAATGGTCCAAACAACAAATGATAGAGAGTAACCTTTCCCCTCTTGCAATGATCTTTTCTTCACACATCTCTTATGTCCATTCTCTATTGTAATACAAAACATTTTGACATTACTAATAACTGTGACACCACTGGGATCTCAATTCCAAGCATCTCAAACCACCACTTCTTTTTTCAGTCAATACCATCCAGTACGTCCAACATCAAGAATATCTCAGCGCTACCTGAACCCATAGTTCATTAACCACTTTTTCAATGTCCTTAAAGACTGTTCACGTGTTTTACATATACACTAAAATACATGCACCTTTGTTTATTTTAAGTAGTTGGCTAAAAGAAAACTGTTATTAATTCTAACTTTATTTCCCCACCTTATTTACATTTGCAGCTGAATGTGGACAGAGAAGACCAATGCTATGCTGACTGGCCTGTTATTTTTCCCATCAAAAATGAAAAAGTCCTTCCCTTCCCAGCTTAAACTAGGACCCTATTTATCTACTTCTCTTAGGTAAACATTCTTAGAAGAGTCATCAATAGTCACTGTCCTAGTTTCTTACATTCTTTTTTTGTGCTAGAAATTTATGGAGTATCCAGGTTTTAAGGTCAACCAAAAAAAAAAAATATGTACAACACAGCTGTTGATGTTTTGTCATATATTTAGATTTATAGAAAGGTCATATATTTAGACTTACAGAAAGACCATGTCAATTTCTACAAGAAAACTCAGATACAGTATAATATCACAACCACTAGCTTCCCAGAGTTCCCACTCTCATTCTTGAATAATATTTTTTTCAAATATTAAAATTCTTGGTTCGCAATTAATCCCTTATTGTCTTTTGTAGACATGATTCCATTGTATTCCAATTTCTACTATTTTTATTTTACAAGACAGCTACCAATTGTTTGATTATGTCTTTTTGTATAGCTGCTTTTATGATGTTCTATTTGTCTTTGATTTTTAGCAATTTTACTAAACTCTGTCTAGTTCTGAATATCTTTTAATTTATCTTTCTTCAGTTTGTCACGCTTCTTGAATCTGTGACTTGTAATCTATGATGGTTAATTTTATGTCAATTTGAATGGGTCATGAGGTGCACAAACATTTGTCCAAACACTATTCTGTGTCTATGAATGTGGTTCTTGATAAGATGAATATTTGAATTATAGGCTGAGTTAGCAGATTGCTCTCCTAATGGGGGTGGGCTTTAGCCAATTAATTAACAACCTACACAATGAAAAGCTTAAGAAAGAACTCTTCCTGCCTAACAGTAGCTGGGACACTATCAGCTCCTTTGCTTCTCAGACCTTCAGTCAGACTGGAACTATACATCTTACTATCCTAGGTCTCTAGTTTGCTGGCTTCTTAGTCTCCATAACCATTTGAGCCAATTCCTTATCTATCTATCTATTATCTATCTATCTATCTATCTATCTATCTATCTATCTATCCATCTATCAATCATCTATTTCCTCTTGGTTCTTCTTCCCTAGAGAGCTATACTAGCACATCTTTCACTAGTTTAAAAATGTTCTCAGTATTATTTGCTCAAATTTATTATTCATATTCTCACATGTTTTCTTTTGGGATTCCATTAATACATTCATAAGACCTTGTCATTATATTATCTGTCTATATAATCCTTTATTTTTATTTCTATGTTTTCTAATGTTTAATTCTGGATAACTTTTGACTTCTTTCTTTATCTTTTTAATTGTATATAATTTATTTTCAATCCATCTTGATTTCAAAATTTTGTTTATCATATAACTAAAACTAGAATTTTCACTTCTTCATTGTATTTATTTATTCATTTTTTTACTTGTTCATTTGAACTTTCCACTGTTTATATTTCAGCTTTTATTAGCTTATGCATATTAAACATATTTTAAATCCTGTACTTGATAATTTCAATATATGGCTTCCCAAAGTGTCTTTTTCAACAGCTTGTATTTTCCTGGTCTTATTCCATGTTCTCTTACCTTTACATGAGTCTGAATATTTTTATTGTTTGCTAGGCATTGTATTTGTAATGAGTGTAGAAATATTTTCAGATTAAAAATGTTGTTATTTTCCTCTGTAAAAAAGAAACATAATTTCAGGGACTCAAAAAATTTGAAGCTGGCATACAACTTCTTTTTTTTTTTTTTTTTTGGCATACAACTTCTGCAGAAACTTTTCTGCTTCTAGGATACTCATACTCAGAGGGGAGCCATTTTATTTATATTCTGACAAGGAGCAACATCCAATTATTGTTCCTATATCTGGTAAGGCAGCCAAAAAGTTATTATCTTTATCCTAGACCCTCAAACTATTGGTTCTGAAATCTTCAAATTTCTCTAGGTAAAAAAAATAATAATAAAAAAATTAAAAAAAATTAAAAACCATAAATGTTAAGTTAATTTTCCTAAGCCTACTTTGTCCTCTAACTTATGGCCTGCTACTTACTCACTTTCTTGATCAACATCTGATGGCTTTAAGTGAATTTATTTTCTAATATGTTTCTTACAATTCAAGATAAGTTCCAAACTATCTAGCTCACAATTATACAATAAAGAAGTCATCATTTATTATTTTGGGGAAGCCTGAAACATACAGATATGATTCTTTTTTGACAGATGATGAGTAAGAAGATCAGAAAGATTAACTGAACCTTCTTAAGTAATAGAGCTTAGTGAAATAAAATGGATTTAAATATGAACATCTGAATTTAAAATGTATAATCTTTTTATTTACTTTTTTATAAAGCACACTTATGAGATGTCCATTAAGTTGCAGACTGTTTTAAGTGCTTTAGAAATATTAACTATTTAAGCTCTTTAACAACACAGTAAGATATAATAACATCTGATATATCTCCACTTACAGATAAGGAAACAAAAGCATAGATAGTTAAGTAGGTTGTAGAGCTCAGGTTTTAATACAGATAGACTTGTTAAGAACCCATGCTTCTAATAACTTTTTCCTATAGAATAAAATATCTCCATTAAAGTATAACAGAAGACAAGAATATGAGGGTCAGAATCTATAACACCATGAATTAGTTTTATAGTCTCTTTTCACATATCAATAGTTTATTTTTTTTAATTTTTATTTATTTATGATAGTCACACACACACACACAGAGGCAGAGACATAGGCAGAGGGAGAAGCAGGCTCCATGCACCGGGAGCCCGACTGGGATTTGATCCCGGGTCTCCAGGATTGCGCCCTGGGCCAAAGGCAGGCGCTAAACCGCTGCGCCACCCAGGGATCCCATATCAATAATTTAATAAGCATACATTAAAATTTTACTATCTGCATGACGTCATACTATTAATTTCTCTTTATTTGGAAAAATGTGTGTGGAAGTGTGTGTGTATGTGCACACTGTTGGTAGTAATAACATAGTTCAAAGGAAATCATATGGGATCTTTCCTCCAAAAAACCCCAAAAAAGAAAAAGAAGAAAAACCCAACAAATAAAAATAAAAACACATAGCACTTTTCTGTTCTATGTATCAATACTTTAAAAGTATTTTCATACTGAAATATTTACTATGCCTTTATCATATTTAAACTTCAGTAACCATTTAAAATATGAATCTAGGTTGTAATATTCTAAAATGAATTAATAAGCTCAAATATAGATGATATTTTTTGAGTACCATATTCCCCCATTTGAGAGTCATCGTAAACCAATGATTTAGTATTGCAATGACTTGCATATAACAGATGTATTTAATAAGCTCATATTTAACTTTCCCTATGTTCATCTTCTAGGCACCTTAATAATAATTTATGTAATTTTCATAATATCCACTGAGTATTTATAGAATTCGCATTTTTAAGTTGGGGATGCAAAGACAGAGAGTAGGTAAATAACTTGCCCAATTTCCTACAACAAGTAATTGAAGAAATCAAAATCAGAATTAATCTGTGAATAAACCATTACTTTAAGCTGTGCTTCTAGGTGTTTGACTTAACATTTGAACTTTAAACATTCTTTTGCAATCTCATCTCATTGCCTGATCCAAAGATTTCATTAAAAAGCCGTAGGATATAAAAGTTTCTACAGAATATATAGTTTTTTAAGACAAAAGCAGTTGTTTTGCCAAGTCATCAAAAACTGTGGCTTGCTAACACCCATGAAAGTGAACTTTTTAATATGCAAATATTAACATAGTATATGAGGTTCTTTAGGGGGTGATGGTAGCAAAAACAATGTGCAATTTAAAATATTATATGAGAATTCGGTCTTTCTAGGATATACTTATTTTGGTCTAATTTTCTTCAGAATCTTCTCTTATATCATGCCCCCATAAATGAATGAGTGGGCCTGTGGAACATTCAGGGATAAATATGAATGCATATAATTGGGTTTTTTTAAGAAACTAAAAGTATAGCCCCCCAAAAAAACTATTGCCACTTAAGGCTGCCAAAGTAATTTTGTCATTTGACTGATAATAAAGGCCCTATAAAGACAAATGACTCTATCTTCAATGTTGGCTTTGGATGTATTGAACTAATAATTCAAAGAAATTGGCCAATAACTACCTGGCAAACAGACACAGAGAGTGTTTCCTGATGAGCGAGTCTCCTAGTGCATGCTGGTTGAGATTTGGAGGTTACCAAGAACACTAAATAAACAGATTTGACTAATGAATGTGTTCTGCACACCTTCTTTACCTCCTTCTTTGCTCCTTTTTATCTTTGTTTAGACAAAGAAAGGGCTCTGTCTAATATCACATAGACTTTATTCTGATAATAAGCACAAGCAAGATTTGTTTTCCTTGTTGATACTTCTTTCTGAAGATTTTGAGTATTAAACTCAGTCTTAAGAGAACCAAAAGGCCAAGTTACTTACTTTAGAGGTAATCAGTAAGATGGTTGTTGGGGTCTTGGTCTCCATGAAATGAGAACTCTGAGGAAGGAGGGCCCGAGGTACTGTTGGAGATAAAAAATACAGAGAGAAGCCAAGGATTACAAAATATTCTATGTATCCATTTGAACCTGTTCGTGCTAAAAGGTACTCAGTAGGAAGAGAAATACTATCACTAGCCTACAGACTTTGTGACTGATTTTGAAGGGTTTCTGACTAGCTCTTTTTTTTTTGAGGTACAGTATCTGCCTAACACCCTAGATATACCATATAAAACAGAGAACTTAACAGTGCTCTTGCCCCATTACTAAAAATAACATAATATTGTTATAGAAGGAATATTTAAAGATGACCCAATTATTTGATATTTTGAAAGGCAGACACCAGTTAATTCATAATATTTGTCTGTATATTACACTTATCACATTTAGATACTTTCATATTAATTATCTTCCTTTAACATAAAAATATATAAGTACTAAAACACAGTTTCCAAGTCCAGCAAAGAAAACATTGCCCCCATTTTTATAGATAAGTTCTGAAAATGAGGTACTCAGAGATGTTAGCTCAAACATCCCCTCTTTTTTATGGAAAATTAGCACTGGATGGGTTGGGAAAATGGAATGGATTTCACTTTTCAAATCAGGTAGATATTTAGTCTGTCAGTGAAAAAAAAAATGTATCTGGGAAATATTCTTTTTTTTAGAGAGAGATGTCAGTAGAAAAAAATGCAGCCTTGATAGTAACATCAACTTAAATAATAATTCCTCAGGACACAGAAGGACTCCAGTAACAGCTTTATCATCTTTAAGGCTGCTGCTGGTATCAAAACCCTAGAAGCACCACTCCAAATAACAATGTATAACATAGATGTTTATCATGAGTTATTTTTTTAATTTATTTTTTATTGGTGTTCAATTTACTAACATACAGAATAACCCCCAGTGCCCGTCACCCATTCCCTCCCACCCCCCGCCCTCCTCCCCTTCTACCACCCCTAGTTCGTTTCCCAGAGTTAGCAGTCTTTACGTTCTGTCTCCCTTTCTGATATTTCCCACACATTTCTTCTCCCTTCCCTTATATTCCCTTTCACTATTATTTATATTCCCCAAATGAATGGGACCATATAATGTTTGTCCTTCTCTGACTGGCTTACTTCACTCAGCATAATACCCTCCAGTTCCATCCACGTTGAAGCAAATGGTAGGGTATTTGTCATTTCTAATGGCTGAGTAATATTCCATTGTATACATAAACCACATCTTCTTTATCCATTCATCTTTCGTTGGACACCGAGGCTCCTTCCACAGTTTGGCTATCGTGGCCATTGCTGCTATAAACATCGGGTTGCAGGTGTCCCGGCGTTTCATTGCATTTGTATCTTTGGGGTAAATCCCCAACAGTGCAATTGCTGGGTCGTAGGGCAGGTCTATTTTTAACTGTTTGAGGAACCTCCACACAGTTTTCCAGAGTGGCTGCACCAGTTCACATTCCCACCAACAGTGTATGAGGGTTCCCTTTTCTCCGCATCCTCTCCAACATTTGTTGTTTCCTGCCTTGTTAATTTTCCCCATTCTCACTGGTGTGAGGTGGGATCTCATTGTGGTTTTGATTTGTATTTCCCTGATGGCAAGTGATGCAGAGCATTTTCTCATATGCATGTTGGCCATGTCTATGCTGGGAAAATTGGACATCCATGTGTAGAAGAATGAAACTAGACCACTCTCTTTCACCATACACAAAGATAAACTCAAAATGGATGAAAGATCTAAATGTGAGACAAGATTCCATCAAAATCCTAGAGAAGAACACAGGCAACACCCTTTGTGAACTCGGCCACAGTAACTTCTTGCAAGATACATCCACAAAGGCAAAAGAAACAAAAGCAAAAATGAACTATTGGGACTTCATCAAGATAAGAAGCTTTTGCACAGTAAAGGATACAGTCAACAAAACTCAAAGACAACCTACAGAATGGGAGAAGATATTTGCAAATGACATATCAGATAAAGGGCTAGTTTCCAAGATCTATAAAGAACTTGTTAAACTCAACACCAAAGAAACAAACAATCCAATCATGAAATGGGCAAAAGACATGAACAGAAATCTCACAGAGGAAGTCATGAGTTATTTATTAAAATTCACTTCCTATTATTTCACATTATAATTATTTATATATATATATATATACAAATAGTAAAATATTCCTTTGAGTATTCAGTATTACATAATTATTTAAATAGCATCAGAAAGCACAAATTATATTCTCCAAAACCACCCCATTAAAGAAAATATGAAGGTATATTTTATTCTGATGGAGAAAACTAAAATATTTTCATGGAGATTTACACAGGTACTATCTTGAAGTGTGTGTGTGTGTGTGTGTGTGTACACACACACGCACACACATGTACACCTGTTTATGTAGTATGGTAGGGGATAAGTATAAATTTATGTATCATATATAAATTCATTATTAAAAACATGTGGTCCAAATTTCTTAATAATAGTACATTGAAAAATAGTAGCAATCAACTCTTGGAGAAAATAATTAGACTAATCAATGTTATTCACATGTTTAATATTATGTTGTATTTTGGAAAAAAATTTTCGTGATTGTATACAGAAAATGACACAAAAAAGTTCTTTTTCAGAGAGGAAAGGTTAGTAAGTGACTTAGCAAGAAGAATCTGTACATATATAGATAAATAAAGAAAAACACAGTGTTGAAATTTTAGGGTCAAGTCTTATGAGCATTGTCACAAAACCCTTGGAAATGGTAGAAGTGTCAGTCAATTCCAAAACTGCAATTCATATTACATTGGAAAATATAATAAATTGAGCAAATGCAGTGCAAATAGAACTGTTGATAAGCACATTCCTAAAAGGTATGTAGAGTGATGTAGATGTTAATTTAATTAGCAATTTAAAGTGTGACAATTTCTACCCCAAAATTGTGGCCTGTCAAAAGTTAACAATCATCTTTCTTACTCTAGCAAATGAAATATGACACTGAACAATTTTGAATGACACTAACTTTTCTGTAGGAATGATATGAAGCATGATGTTTGATATTTTATGTAAAATATGAAAGCATCCAAAGACATGAATGATGCATAATATGGAAAAATGACACAAAAATAAAAATATTATTGGTGAAATAAAAACTTTAGAGAAATGGCGCTAACTTTATTTTTATAAATTCTCTCAATATCCTAGCCCAGGAGTAAATTTTATAATTCTGTAGGTTGACAAAAATTTTAAGACAGGTAAAAAATCAAGAAATATCTATTAAAAAAAAAAAAAGAAATATCTATTGAGTGTTTTCTGAATTATCCAAACAAAAGATCTGTTAGAAATAAAGAAGACTTTTCAATTCCTGGCACTAGAATATTTTTTCACTTCTCCTTTTTAGCTATCCATGGGCTTTCCCACCTCTCACTTATCTGCAGAAATACCCTAGAATCCAGCTTCATCACAATAATCACACTCATTAAATTACCAATCATACCAAAAAAGTGGAATTTTTTCAGCATATTAAATTCCCATTTATGACCTCTCAAATGTGTTCACTACCCTAATTTCTACTGCTAAAAAGTAGTTTGCCTGTTTCTAACTTCATATAAATAGCATCATACTGCATGCATTGTTTTATGTCTAGATACATTTGATGATATGTTGAGATTAATTCATGTTATTAGAGAGTAATATTTTTGTTCATTTTCATTTCTCTGTTATTCCATTGTGTAAATGCACCATAATCTATTTATCCACTTTAATGTTTATGGGGACTTGGGTGTGGGTTTATTATAGATACCACTGCTATAAATATATGTGTTAAGTGTTTTTTGGTGAACATACACACATTTTGGAGGTTTCAATCTAAGAGTGAAATTATTGGTTCATATATCAAGGTCACTAATCGTTTTGCCTGCTATAACTAATATGCTACTGAGTACACATAGTGTATCTCCATCTCAGTCATTGTAGTTTGTCACCTCTACTAGTTTGATTTTGGTCTTTTAAAAAATATATCTTCCTTGTGTTTACTTATCGTTTTGAAAAGCAGGCACACAGCCATTGTAATGTGTTTAAGATTCTTCTCTAATTCTAAAATGCCCATCAGCTCTGGGCTCTTTTGAATTGACTTATTTTTCTTTAGGTCGTATTTCCTCCTTTGCATCCCTGGTAATCTTTGGATATCAGAAATTGTGAATTACACCTTTTTGGTGGATTTTGTTTTTTAGTGTGGATCTAGTTACTGGGAAATTTTGATAAATTTCGGTCTTGCCTTTAAAAAGTGTTAGGTGGAGCCAGAGAAGTTCTCAGTCTAGGGTTTGCTACTTTACACAATAAATGAAGACCCATCTGAGTACTTTAAGCAGAGTCCCCTTGAATTATTAGGTTTTCCAGCCTGTCCAGTGGAAACAAGCACTCTTCCCAGCCTTGTGTGACAATGATTACCACTCCCTCTAATTCTTTCAGATGATTCTTTTCCTAGTCCCAGAAAGTTTCCTTACACACATATATTTATCAATACTCTGCTAAATTGTTAAATTCTAATAGGCAGGGAAAGAATGATATTCTGCATATATCTCTGGGTATCTCTGTGCAGATCTCTATTTGATTCACATTTGGGTAAAAATGAAGTTATACAATACAAACACTTTTGAAATGTGCCTTCTGAATTTTGCCTAGTATGTATATGCCACAATTTATTTATAGCTTTTCCCCCATAAAAATAAGTCAAAGTATTTTATTGTGTGTGGGTTTGCTATTTTATTACATTTTTTGGATTAAGCAAAAATGTACTAATTGAGCAAGGAAATAGAGAATTTGAATAATCAACAAACTCATTCAAATAGAACTATATATAATTTTGTATGCAGCAATTAAAATGCATGCATTCTTATATCCATAAAAAAAGTTTGCAAAAGTCAGTCTGCTATTTGGCTATAAAAATTCTTATGAATTCATAATGAAAATAGAAATATCAACAAAAATTTTTCAATAACACAATTTGAAAATTAGAATGCTGTCTACTGAATTACTCCTGTAGTAATGAGTACATTCAATCTAAAATTATAAATTAAAACATAAGGCTTCAGGAACCAGGAGGAGGTAAGGAGATGGCACAGTAGAAAATCCTGAGCTCACTTTCTCCCATAGATACCCTGAATTACCAACTACATTTATACAACTAACTTCGAAAACTAACTGAAGATTGGCATAATTGATCTTCCAGTTAATTATAGAGAGGAGGACACACTGAGAAGGGTAGGAGAGGCAGAGATACAGTTGGGAGCCAAACACTCTGGGGTACTAGCCACGAATGTGAGTGAAACCCCAAGGATGAAGAAACAAGAGGATCAGAACACATGCCAGGCATCAAGGCACAGGGGACCTGCACTAGGAAAATGAGTTCTCATAAAATTTAACTTTTAAAACCAGTGGAACTTAATTTTCATAGTTTTTAAAATCGGTGGAACTTAACTCAGGATACTTTAAAATCAGCAAGCTTGGCTCCTGGATTGCTAAAGAGCAATAAGAAACTGAGTCCTCCACCCTTAAAGAGCCAGCATAACAAGTAACCTGGCTGAGGCACAGCATCAAGGCAGCAATTTGAAAAGCACCTGGGGTATACAGGAAGGAGATTTATTTGCTAGTCTGTGAGGATGCACTGGAGGGATAAAGATCTTCAGGAGACTTCTCCAAACAAAAGTGCTGGTTGTTATTTTCTTCTCCTTCTTCAACCTAGATGACTGGACACATTCAGGAACTGGTGCTAACACTCTCCACCTATCTATTGGCACTGCATGCCTCATCCCACATTCTCCTGTGGACATGACCCATCCAATCTCTCCAGTTTGGCAGGCAGCTCTCCAAAGCAGCCCTGCCCTGATGTACCCAGCAAGCAGCCCCAGAGGGAGCAATGACTCCTACTATAAAATGACTCGTGCTCTGGGAAAAGAGTAAGATCATTCCATACACCAGCACAGGAGAACACCTCACAGTTCAGTGCATCAGGGAAGTCACCTGGTTTGACTGCTGGCCCCACATACCAGCAAAAACCTCTCAGAAGAGGGCACAGTGATAGAGCATTGCAGTTCAGTGTGCACACAACTGTTGAATGCAGACTGAGGGCAGACAGCTAGCCTGATTGCTGACACCACCTGACTGTAAGCCCACGGCAGCTTCTAACAGGTCATTTCCAGTGAATCCATAGCAGGCAAAGAGGGCCATTGCAGCCTACTATGCTTAAGGCAATCATGGATTAGTCACAAGAGTAGGACACACAAGGTCCACATAAGAAATACCCCAGGGACACGTGGTTCTGGTGACCAAGGAAATATTGCTAGAGGGCAGCACAGAACCTCTTCCTCATAATGCCACTACTTTCAAGATCAGGAGATACACCTGACCTTCCTAATATATAGAAATAAACACAGAGTTAGACACAATGATACAGAGGACTATGTCCCAAATGAAAGAATAGGACAAAATCACAGTAAAAGAACTAAATGAAATAAAGATAATAAGCTTAATAAAGAACTCAAAGTACTGGTCATAAAGACACTCACCTGATTTGAGAAAAGAGTGGAAGATCTCAGTGAGACATTCAACAAAGAAATAGAACATATAAAAATCAATAAGAGATGAAGAACTCAGTAACTAGAATAAAAAATACACTGGAGCAAATTAAAGAATACATAAGAGATTGTTAATCTGCAAGAAAGGGTAATATAAAGAAACCAAATTAAGCATCAGAAATTAAAAAAAAAAAAAAAAGATAGGGCAGCCCAGGTGGCTCAGCAGTTTAGCACTGCCTTCAGCCCAGGGTGTGATCCTGGAGACCTGGGATCAAGTCCCATGTCAGGCTCCCTGCATGGAGCCTGCTTCTCCCTCTGCCTATGTCTCTACCCCTCTCTCTCTCTCCTCTCTGTGCATTCTCATGAATAAATAAATAAAGTCTTTTTTAAAAAAGGATAATAAACAATGAGAATAGGTTAAAGGAATGCAGAGATATCACCAACCATAATAATATTTGCGTTCTCATGATCACAGGAGAAGAGAAAAAAGGGGGTCAGAAAACTTATTGGAAGACATAACAGCTGAAAGCTTCCCTAATCTGGAAAAGGAAACAGATATCCAGATCCAAGAAAAACAGAAAGCCTCCAACAAAATTAATCTAAGGAGCAGAAACTTATGGTCAGAAGGGAATGGCATGATATATTCAAAATGCTGAAAGTTAAAAATCCACTACCAACAATACTCTACCTAGTAAGTCTATTCAAAATTAAAGGATAAAGAGTTTCCTGGACAAACGGAAGTTATAGGAGTTCATCACCACTAAACCACTTTATAAGAAATGCTAAAGGGATTTATTAGAATGGAAAGAAAAGGCCATAACTAGAAGTAAGAAAATTATGAAAGGAAACAAAAATCACAGGTAAATCCAAACATGGTAGATTAATAACTTAAAAAAACAGTACAGAGGTTAAAACATAAAAGTAGTATGGTCAATTATACAAAAATCAGTCAAGAGATTCACAAATAAAAGGATGTGAAATATATAATGTCATATACATATAACATGGAGGGGAGCAAAAATTCAGTCCTTTTAGAATAGGTTCAAACCTTTGACATCAATTTAATGTAGACTGCTATATACATAAGATGTTATATATAAGTGTAGTGCTAACCACAAATCAAAAACCTATAATAAATACACACACACACACACACACACACAGGAGAAAGAAATACAAGTATAACAATAGACAAAGCCATTAATCCACAAAAGAAGGAAACAAGACAAGAATAAAGGAACAGAGAACTGCAAAAACAAATGGAAAACAAGTAACAAAATGGCAATAAATACATAACTATCAATAATTACTGTAAATGTAAATGGACTAAATGCTCCAGCCAAAAGAGACAGGGTGACTGACAGGCTGCAAAAGCAAGAGTTATCTGTATACGGCCTGCAAGAGATTCATTTCAGACCTAAAGACACATGCGAGATTGAAAGTAAGGGGATTTACTTAATTTTTTAACGTCTTAAAAACATTTACCATACAAATGTAAACAAAAAGAAAGCTATGGTGGTAATACCTAGAAAAAAAGACTTCAAAACAAAGACTGTATCAAAAGAAAAAAAAAAGATTTTACATAATGATAAAGGGAATAATCCAACAAGAGGATATAACAATTATGAATATCAATTAATTCAACACGAGAGCACCTAATACAAAAAGCAACTATCAACAGACTTAAAGAGAGAAATTAACGGTAATGCAATAATAGTAGAGGATTTTAAAACCTACATACATCAATGCATAGATCAAGCCAGAAAATCAACAAGGAAATAGTAGCTTTAAAAGACACATTAGACCAGATGGACCTAACAGACATAAACAGAACATTCAATCCAAAATAACAGACTATAGTTTTTTACAAGTGCACATGAAAATTTCTACAGGACAAATCACAGCATTTTTCACAGAGCTGGAACAAATAATATAAAAATGTGTAGGGAGCCATAAAAGGCCCTCAATAGTTAAAGCAACTTTGAGAAAGAAGAACAAAACAGGATGTATCACAATTTCAGACTGCAAGTTATATTACAAAGCTGTAATCATCAAAACAGCATGGTATGTATGGGCACAAAAGTAGACACATAGATCAATGGAATAGAATATAAAGATCAGAAATGAGCCCATGCTTTCATGGTCAGTTAATCTATGACAAAGAATGAAAGAATATACAACAGGAAACTGATGATCTCTTCAACAAATGATGTTGGGGAAACTGGACAGCCACCTGCATAGAATGAAATAGGGACCACTTTCTTACACCATGCCAAAAATCTTAGAATGGATTAAAGACCTAAATATGAGATCTGAAACCATAAGACTCCTAGAAGAAAACACAGACAATAATCTCTAGGATGTTGGTTATAGAAATATTTTTCTAGGAATGTCTCCTAAGATAAAGGAAATAAAAGAAAAAAGATTAACTATTGATTCTACATCAAAACAAAATGTTTAGCACAGTGAAGGAAACCATCAACAAAACAAAAAGGCACCTACTGAGTGGGAGAAGATACTTTCAAATAATATATTCTATAAGCAGTTAGTATCCAAAATACACCCCCAAAAAGCAAATGATCCAATTTTTAGAAATGGACAGAGGACTCGAATAGACATTTTTCCAAAGAAGATATTCAAATGGCTAACAGATACATGAATAAGATGCTCAAATTCACGAATCATCAGGGAAATGCAAATCCAAAACACAATGAGATATCATCTTAAAACTGTGAGAATGGCTAAAATAAAAATAAAAGATAAGAAATGACAAGTGTTGGTGCAGATGTGCTAAAAATGAAAGTTCATTGTTGGTGGGAATGCAAATTGATGCAGCCATGTGGAAAACAGTATGGACTTTCCTAAGAATATTAAAAAAACAAATACCATTTGTTTTTTTTAAAACTCAACACAGAGTATTGACACGAACAAAACAAATACCCTAATTCAAAAAGATATATGTATACCTATGTTTATGTGGCATTGTTTATAATAGCCAAGATATGAAAACAACCAAAGTTTACATCAGTAAACAAAAGGATAAAGATGTAATACACACACTGCACACACACACACACAGAGAATATTAATAACTCAGTCATAAAAAAGGAGAATGAGATCTCATAGTTTGCAACATGGATGGAGTTAGAGGATATAGTGCTGTTTGAGATAAGTCAGGCAGAGAAAGACAAATATCATGATTTCACTCATAAGTGGAATTATAAAACAAAAGAAAAGAAAAAGCTGGTTAAGGTAGTGGAGGAATAGGAGACCCTAAGTTCATCTGGTCCCTGGAATTCAGCTAGATAGTTATCAAATCATTCTGAACACTAGCAAAATCAATTGGATATTTGAGAAAAGAATTGCTGCAATTCTATAAACAGAAAAGGGAGCATTTTAGGAAGGTAGGATCTGGAGCAATATATTGGAGGATATGGTGGAGGGGAGGAAGCTGGAATGAAGCTACTGCAAAACACTATAAGCAGCAGAGAGCAAATATTGGAACTTTTTTTAAAAAGATTTTATTTTTTATTCATGAGAGACACAGAGAAAGAGGCAGAGACACAGGCAGAGGGAGAAACAGGCTCCACGCAGGGAGCCCGATGTGGGACTCAATCCCAGGACTCCAGGATCACACCCTGAGCCAAAGGCAGACACTCAACCACTGAGCCACCCAGGCATCCCCAAAATTGGAACTTTTAGAAGTCTGCTCCAGTGGACGATGTCCCTGGCTTAAAGGGGCTTCGGTGGCAAAGCAGGGCAGAAACCCAGGTAAGACAGCATGGTTGAAGCATCCCCAGGGTCCCAAGAAGAATGGAGATGCCCAAGTGTGGTGGAGTTCCCAAGCATCAGAGTGGGGAAGTCTGCTGAATCAATGCTGGCTTTCTGCTCTGTGTTGCCATTAACTGTGAATCTCTGCATAGTCCTGTAACCATTCTCCTGGCAGGGGCCCAGCTAAAAGGCAGAAGCACAGTGACACACTCCTCCCTCCTCTGGGGAGGAACAGCACAGGTCTGTGCTGTAGGAGTCCATAAAATTTGGAGTCTTGAAATTCACTCACATACCTGAGATTAAAACACTGGGCCACAGTCTAGGTGAAGGAAAGCATGGAGACAAGAGTGATTGACTGCATTCCTGTGAAGGCTCATTGAAGAGTAGGGAGCAGACTTTCAACTCTAGACCTAGAGAGCAGGGTGTTGCCATTTTCATCCTGCCCATGGATGCTGAAGGCCTTCAGGAAGCAAAACAGTGCCACATAGTGCAATTGGGAGCCACTTACACTGAGCCCGGCCCTCTGACAAGGAAGGTGCATTTCCACAAAGCCAAGGACATCTGAGAACCAGTATAACAGCTCCTGCCCCAGAAGACCTTCAGGAACAACTGGACTGCACCAAGTTTACTGATCACAGAGAACTGTAATGCTTCAGCTTTGGGGGAAAACAGTATATAGCATTAGTGGGTATTTTTATTCTTTAGTCTTTCAGCTTTATTTCTTAAGCTATTTTTTTTCAATTTTTAAAAATTATTTTCTAATTTTTATTTTTATATATGTTCTGTATATTATTCTTGGTTTCCTTTCATTTATTCATATATATATGAATAAATATGAAGTTCTCAGCTATAATTTATTCAAATCAATCTTCTACTCTACTCTCCCTCTCTTCATCTTTGGGACCCCTATTATCTGGATATTAATTTACTTTATAGAATTGCTGAGTTCTTGAAGTCTCCCTTTATGATCCAGTCATCCTTGTCTCTTCTTTTCTGCTTCCTTATTTTCCATCATTTATTTTTCCCCTTCTACATCATTGACTTTCTCTTCTGCCTCATTTATCCTCACCTTTAGAGCCTCCTTTTGGGATTGCATCTTGGTAATAACATTTTTAATTTTGGCCTGATTAGATTTTAGTTCTTTGATTTCTACAGTAAGTGACCCTCTAGTGTTTTCTGTGCTTTTCTCAAGCCCAGCTAGTATTTTATTATCATTGTTTTAAATTCCACTTCAGACATCTTACTTATATCTGTATTGATTAAATCTCTGGCAGTGAGTACTACTTCCTGTTCTCTCTTTTGGCGTTAATTTCCCCATCTTGTCATTTTGTCAAGAAAAGATAGTAGGAAGAACGAGAAAAGACAACAATAACAACATTGCGGGGGTGAACAGAAGAAAAAAAGATAAGAAAAAAATCAAACAAGAAATACACAGAACAAACAAAAAGCTAGATCCTGGGTGTGTTTTGGTCTGCTTATTAGAAGAAAGTATATCCAAAATAGGAAAGAGAGAAAGACATTAAATATATAATAGAAGCTTCTTCATCTTTCAGCTGAGAACTTCCCTAATCTGGGGAAGGAAATAGGCATTTAAGTACAGGAGGCACAGAGAACCCTCCTCAAAATCAATAAAAATAGATCACCTTGACATATAACAGCGAAGCTTACAAATTTCAAAGATAAAGAGAAAATCCTGAAAGCAGCTCAGGACAAGAGGTCCTTAACTACAAAGGTAGAAACATAAGATTGACAGCTGACCAGTCCACAGAAACCTGGAAAGCCAGAAGAGCCTGGCATGATATATTCAATGTGCTAAATGGGAAAAATATGCTGCCGAGAATAATTTGTCTAATAAGGCTGTCATTCAGAATAGAAGAAGAGATAGAGAGCTTCCAGGACAAACAAAATCTAAAGGGATATGTGAACACTAAACCAGCTTTGCAAGAAATATTAAAGGGGGTTCTTTGGGTGGAAAGAGAACCCCAAAGTAAAAAAGATCAGAAATGAAAATAGACAATTTACAGAAACAGTGACTTTACAGGTAATACAATGGTACTAAATTAATACTTTTCAATAATTACTCTGAAGGTAAATGGACTAAATTCTCCAATCAAGAGACACAGGGTATCAGAATGGATACAAAACAAGACTCATCGATATGCTGCCTAAAAGAGACTCTAAATTCATACTTTTCAATAATTACTCTGAATGTAAATGGACTAAATTCTCCAATCAAGAGACACAGGGTATCAGAATGGATACAAAACAAGACTCATCGATATGTTGCCTAAAAGAGACTCATTTTAGACCTAAAGATACCTCCAGATTGCAAGTGAGGTGGTGGAGTATCATTTATCATGGATATGGAAATCAAAAGAAAGCAGGAGTTGCAATCCTTGTATCAGACACACTAGAAGTTAAACCAAATAATGTTATAAGAGATGAAGGGGGACACTATATCATAATAAAAGGGTCTACACAACAAGAAGATCTACCAGTTGCAAATATTTATGCCCCTAATTTGGGAGAGCCAAGTATATAACCCAATAACAAAATTAAAGAAACTTATTGATAATAATACAATAATATGAGGGGAATTTACCAACCCACTAACAGCAATGGACAGATCATCTCAGCAGAATATCAACAGGGAAGCAAGGGCTTTGAATGACACACTGGACCAGATGGACTTAATAGATATATTCAGAGCATTTCATCATAAAGCAGCAGAATACACATTCTTTTTGAGTGCACATGGAACATTCTTCAGAATACATCACAAATAAGATTTCAACTGGTACAAAATGACTGAGATTCTACAATGCATGTTTTCAGACCACAATGCTTTAAAACTTGAAGTCAACCACAAGAAAACAATTTGAAGGAACATAAATAAATGGAGGTTAAAGAGCATCTTACTAAAGAACAAGTGGGTAAACCAGAAATTAAAGAAAAAAAAATAAAAATAGAAGGAAATGAAAAGGAATACACCAGTTTGGAACCTTTGGGATGCAGCAAAGGCAGTCCTAAGAAGAAAGTATATAGCAATACAAGCCTTTCTCAAGGAACAAGAAAAGTCTCAAATACACAAACAAGCCATACAGCTAAAGGAGCTGGAAAAAGAACAGCAAATAAAGCCTAAATTCAGCAGGAGAAGATAAATAATAAAGATTAGGGTAGAAATCAATGATATATGGTAGAAACAAAACAAAAAGTAATGCAGATCAACAAAACTAGAAGCTTGTTCTTTGAAAGATCAATAAAGCCCTAACCAGACTTATCAAAAAGAAAAGAGAAAGGACCCAAATAAATAAAATCATAAATGAAAGAGAAGAGATCAAAACCAACACCAAAGGGTAAAAAAAACAAATAAAAGAGAATATTGTGAGCAAATATATGCCAACAAATTAGGCAATATAGAAGAAGTGGATGCATTCTTCGAAACATATAAACTACCTAAACTGAAACAGAAAGAAACAGAAAACCTGTAAATACCCAAAACCAGTAAGAAAATTGAATCTGTAATAATAAATCTCCCAACAAACAAGAGTCCAGGGCCTGATGGCCTCTCAGTGGCATTCTACCAAATATCTAAAAAATCAACTTCTGAAACTGTTTCAAAAAATAGAAGTGGAAGGAGAACTTCCACTCATTCAGGCTAGCACTACCTTGATCTGAAAACCAAAGACCTCACTAAAAAGAATATAGTATAGACCAATATCCCTGAAGAACACGGATGCAAAAATTCTCACCAAGATACTAGCCAATATAATCCAATGGTACATTAAAAGGATTATTTGCCATGACCAAGTGGGATTTATTCCTGGGCTTCAAGGGAAGTTCAACATTCATAAATCAATCAATGTGTTACATCACATTAATAATAGAAAGGACAAGAACCATAAGAGCCTCTCAATTGATGCAGAAAAAGCATTTGACAAAGTATAGCATTCTTTTTTGATTAAAACTTTCTGTAGTGTTGGGATAGAGAGAAATACCTCAATATCATAAAAGTCACATATGAAAAGCCCACAGCAAATATTATTCTCATTGGGAAAAACTGAGAGCTTTTCTTCTAAGGTCAGAAGCATGAGAAGAATACCTATACTCACCACTGTTGTTCAACATAGTTGAACTAGAAGTACTAGCCTCAGAGATCAGACAACAAAAAGAAATAAAGGGCATTCAAACTGGCAAAGAAGAAGTCAAACACTCACTCTTTACAGAAGACAGTACTGTATGTGGAAAACCCATAAGAGTTTACCCCAAAATTTGTAGAACTCATACAGGAATTCAACAAAGTGGCAGGATATAAAATCAATACACAGGAATGAGTTGTATATCTATACATTAAAAAAAGAGACAGATAAAAGAGAAATTAAGGAGTCAATCCCATTTACAATTGCACCAAAAATTATAAGATACCTAGAAATTAACCTAACCAAAGAGGTCAAAGATTTGTACTAAGAAAGCCATAGAATATTCATGAAAGAAATTGAGAAAGACACAAAGAAATGGAAAGATGTTCCACGCTCATGGATTGGAAGAACAAATATTGTTAAAATGTCTATGCTCCCTAGAGCAATCTATACATTCAACATAATCTACCAAAATGCTATCAACTTTTTTCACAGAGCTGGAACAAGTAATCCTAAAATTTATATGGAACAAGGAAAGACCTTGAATAGCCAAAGGAATGTTAAAAAAGAAAACCAAAGCTGTTGGTATCACAATCCTGGACTTTAATCTCTATTACAAAGCTGTAATCATCAAGACAGTATGATACAGGCACAAAAACAGACATGTAAATCAATGAAACACAATACAGAACCCAGAAATGGACCTCAACTTTATGGTCAACTAATCTTTGACAAAGTAGCAAAGAACATCCAATGGAAAAAGACATTCACTTCAACATATAGTGTTGGGAAAACTGGACACCCACATGCAGAAGAATGAAATGGAACCCCTTTCTTATCCTGTATCCCAAAACAAATTCAAAATGTTTGAAAGATACAAGTGTGAGATAGGAAACCATCAAAATCCTAGTGGAGAACACAGGCGGCAACCTCTTTGACCTTGTCCACTGCAATTTCTTGCTAGACACATCTCCAAACACAGGAGAAACAAAAGCAAAAATGACCTATTGGGACTTCATCAAGATAAAAAAAATACTTCTGCACAGCAAAGGAAACAGTCAACAAAACTAAAAGACAACCTACAGAATGGGAGAAGATATTTGCAAATGTCTTATCAGATAAAGGACTAGTATCCAAGTTCTATTAAAAAAAAAGTATCAAATTCAAAACCCCAAAAATAAGAAGTGGGCAGAAGACATGAATAGATACATCTCCCAAAAAGACACACAAATGGCCAAAGACACAGAAAAAAGTGCTCAACATCGCTCGATATCAGAGAAATATAAATCAAAACTACAATGAGATATCACCTCACACCAGTGAGAATGGCTAAAATTAACAAATCAGGAAGCAGCAAATGTTGGCAAGGATGTGGAGAAAGGGGACCCCTCCTACACTGTTGGTGAGAATGCAAACTGGGGCAGCCCCTCTGGAAAATAGTGTGGAGGTTCCTCAAGAAGTTGAAAATAGAGCTACCCTACAACCCAGAAATTTCACTACTGGGTATTTATCCAAAGGATATAAACATAGTGATTTGAAAGGACACATGCACCCAATGTTCATAACAGCAATAGCCAAACTATGGAAAGGGCCAGATGTCCACCAGCAGACAAACGGACCAAGATGTCGTGTATGTGTATATACAATGGAATATTACTCAGCCATCAGAAAGGATGGATACCTACCATTTACACTGACATGGATGGAACTGGAGGGTATTATGCTGAGTGAAGTAAGTCAATTAGAGAAAGACAATTACCATACGGTTTCACTCATATGTGGAATTTAAGAAACAAAACAGATGAACATATGGGGAGGAAAGGAACAATTAAATAAGATGAATATTGAGAAGGATGCAAACCATAAGAGACACTGAACTCTAGGAAACAAACAGGGTTGCTGGAGAGAACGTGGTGGGTGGGGGGAGGATAATTGGGTGATGGGTATTAAGGAGAAAACTTGATGTAAAGACCACTGGGTGTTACATGCAACTGATGAATCACTAAATTCTACTTCTGAAGCTAATAATAATAATAATAATAATAATAATAAAAGAAGAAGAAACCAAGACAGATAAACATCTGTTCAATAACCAATGCTTTAGTGATCTATCTTATTTGGAAAAGACTTACATATCCCATGAATTCAACCAAACTTATCATTTATGTTAGCCAACTTTAAAATTTCAGTTTACCAAAGATTTTGAAAGCTATAAACTCTTTTATTTATTTAACCTACTTGTTTTTCCCAATTACTCATGAAAACTTTATGAGACAGAAACAATTAATCATTATTTTAAATCAGGATTTTGCTGACACATTGCAACAGAAATAATGCGATCTCATCTGACCTTTACTAAACCTTGGTAGAATAAGTTTTATATTAATTTTGAAAAAAAATGAAAATAAAATACAAAACAAATGAATTAAAAAAAAGACAAATTCTTAAATATAGAAATAAACAGGTGGTTTGCAGAGGGAAGTGGGCAGGATGATGAGTGAAATAGATGAAGGGAATTAAGAGGTACAAACTTCTAGTTACAAAATGAATAAGTCATGGTGATGAGAAGTACAGCATAAAAATGTAGTTAATAAGATTCTAAAATGTTCTTTGGTGATAGATGATCATTACACTTATCAGAGTGAGCATGGAGTAATGTATAGAATTGTTGAATCATTATGTTGTAGACCTGGAACTAATATAACACCGTATGTTAATTACACTTCAATAAAAAGACACAGTGAGCTGCTAAAAAACAAAAGTAAAACAAACAAAAAGGATAAGGTTTTATATCAAAACCTATGCTATTTTATATTGTATAATTGTATATCGCTATTGTATATTATATATTGTATAATTCTTTTGCATTAGAATTACAATTTGACATACCTTGTTCATATTTCTTTTTTTAATATTTTATTTATTTATTCATGAGTGACAGAGAGAGAGAGAGAGAGAGAGGTAGAGACACAGGCAGAGGGAGAAGCAGGCTCCATGCAGGGAGCCCGATGTGGGACTCGATTCCGGGACTCCAGGATCAAGCCCTGGGCCGAAGGCAAGTGCTAAACCACTGAGCCACCCAGGGATCCCTATATTTCTTTATCAATATATACTAACATGATATCAGAAAAGAAGGCAAGATTCATAGGATGGCTTTTTGGTATGTAATTTATAGTGAAAACATGTTTAAAAAATCTAGAAATCCAACAGTTGTAGATTTCTTGAATGGAGATTTATATGTGTATATATATATATACATTTATATGTATATAAACATATGTATATATGTTATAACATGTATATATGTTAAAATGTATATATACATATATATACATTTTAAAAATGAATAAGGTAATCATTAAAATGATGGTTTTTTAAATCTAGACTTATTAACATGGAACAATTGTGACATATCAACAGTTAGGTAGGAAAGATGCCAAATGTTTGTACTACAATCCCATTGTAAACAAAATTGCAGGGAGATTCACATACGTATTTGTGTTTATATGTGTGTATGTGCAAATAAAAATGCTCACTAAATAATTAACATATTAATAGCTTATAAAAATAACAGTATTTTTATATTATCCCTTATATATTTTTGCATTATTGAATCTTTATGAGAGATATAAATCATTTTATTATTAGAAAAAACAATAAAACTAGTTTAATGAAATAAAATAAATCTCAAAGTTGTTTTTAGTAGACATAAAATCTCCTAATAATTATCTATGTTATTAGTACATTTATATTTTTAATAATATTTTGTTTAAAACTTTGTACATTTTGTTATAATTGGTTCTTATTCACAATATTTGGGACAATCCATAATAATCTTTCTTGATTAATAATTCTTTTTTTTAAGATTTTGTTTATTCATGAGAGACACACAGAGAGAGAGAGGCAAAGACATGAGCAGAGGGAGAAGCAGGTTCCTAAAGGGGAGCCCATTGCGGAACTCGATCCCAGGAGCCAGGGATCGTGCCCTGAGCCAAAGGCAGACACTCAAGCACTAAGACACCCAGGTACCCTGATAAGTAATTCTTTAATACCTAAAAAAATATACTAATGAAGAAATACATATATATTGTATATTTTTCTTTCCCCAAGTAAAATATTTCTATGACTCTTAATTTTTTTATATGTATGATACTATGGATTTTGTTCAGCACATTTTCTAATTGTGTGAGAAAATGCCAGGATAGAAAAGTCCTGTGCAGCTGCGTACAGAATTGTTTGTAAAGAATAATATGAAATCAAACTACATATATGCCAAAACATTCTATCTGACATTTGTATTTTATATATTCTTTTTAATTCATTTAAATGGTTCAATATTTTCAAAAAAAGGTGAAGTATAATCTCCCTCCAATTTCTGGTATTAAGTCAGCCAATAATGATTCTCTTAGGAAGCCATATCATATATATACATATACAAGTAGTGCACACACACACACACACACACACACACACATATGTACCCACATAATCTTTTTCCTATTTTTTAGGTCTTGCTTATTTTGTATCTTGCTTCTTTTCATAATAATATATTATTTATAATTTTTTATCTTGGCATATAAAAACCCTCCAAATTAGTTATCTATTCAAAATACTCACTGTGTGTATTATAGTATATTTAACCTTAATCTTTGATGGATATTTATATTTCCATGAATTTGCTATTACAAGCAATGTTGTAATGAACAATCTTGAACATACATATTTGTATTAGACTCATATCTATTTTACAAAAATGTTCAGAGTGTCTTTGGAGCAGATATTTAGTTGAAATTTAGAACGAATTGAGTCATCCTAGGAAGGTGTCTACTGCAATAAAAATGATTTCATTGGTGCTGAAAAGTTATGATTGGTTCTCAACAAAATATGTCTTCATAATATTTTCTAGAAAAGTATGTTTACCATAAGAATATGATGAGTAGTTTGTTAGATAATATGATGCTTTTCATATTTTTCAATGTAATCATCTGGTGTATCAGATTTCACTCAGAGTCTGCATATTTAAGTAATTTTTATTTTTTTACAGAAGTGTTAGTCCCATCTTGTGAAATATCTTCTGCCAAATATCTAAAAGATTCCCCTAAAAGAAAATAATTGAATTTTTTTAATCCTCTAGATTCATTCTTGAGTCTATTTTTCCACTCTTATCTTTTTCTTTCCCCATTATTAGATCTGAGCCATTCTGAAATTTAATGAAATTAAAAATGCAATTTGGGGGACACCTGGGTGGCTCAGGGGTTGAGCATCTGTCCTTGGCTCAGGATGTGATCCCCATCCAAGAATCAAGTCCCACATCAGGCTTCTTGTGAGGAGTCTGCCTCTCCCTCTGCCTGTGTCTCTAACTCTGTGTGTTTCTCATGAATAAATACATAAAATCTTTAAAAAATGCAATTTGATTGGACAAAAGAGTATTTTTTTTATATTGAAAAGTGTCAGTGACAATAATGCATTAGTGATGAGATACTGGAAGAAAAAGCACTGGGATTTAACAGTAGCTTTTTCCATGTTTTCTCAAGCTTTGAATAAAGATCACACATTTGTCTACTGATGACATAATTAAGAATAGAGATGTAGATTTTATTTTAGAAAAAAGCTTTTAAAACACCTTCTATAGCATATAAAATCACCAAAATGGAGATATTTTTCTAACTTCTCGACTTATGATAATTAGAATAAGTGTGAGCTCAGTTCCAGAGATGTTCTTGAATGGCAAGTACTCATTATCCCCTAGCTCTTTGGCATTATTTAAACATCAACATAACAGTGTTTGTCATCCATGAAAATACACTTAGATAGGTTTAGAAATAAGAATTGATATTCTGCAAGGAATTCATGTACCTGAAATTTAACCACATAGAACACCTTTTAAAGAATTGTTAGAATAGTTTAGTCATGGCTGTCTTTTGTTGAGAAAAATATATTATAAATTGAATTCCTCCACGATAATTGAAAGGATATACTTTGTTTTTGAGGCAACTGCCTAAAGATGGCACAAATCTTTATTTAGTGGGCATGCCTGGGTGGCCTAGTGATTGAGCGTCTGCCTTGGGCTCAGGGCGTGATCCTGGAGACCTGGGATCAAGTCTCCCTACATGGAGCCTGCTTCTCCCTCTGCCTGTCTCTGCCTCTCTCTCTCTGTGTCTCTCATAAATAGACAAATATATATATATATATATATATATATATATATATATATGGACACTAACCATGTACCTTTAGAAATAATACTAAAATTTACGTGGTTACATAGCTTTCCATCTAGCTCAGATATCCATGGCATTCATAACTTAAAATTATGTAAATCTTTTCGAGTCTCTTCTTGATTCGATTTATTTTACTCTTTCATTGGAACATTATACAATGTGATACTGTATTATACATCCTTGAAAAGAGATGATTAATAAGCCATTAAAAAATTCCAGTGAAAGTTGAAATCCCAACTGTATGTCCCTTGCCTTTGGATTGTCCTCCCTGCCAAAATAAAGATTGCTCACAGATTTTTTTGTAACACCATCCACAGTTAACTAACTTTACTCAAAGTGTCGAGTGAGATTAGTCAAAACTGGTTCTCTGCAGTTCCTGAAAATAATTATGACTTCTAAAGAATGACATTAACAAGACCAAATAATCGTGTTTTTTTTATTGTGAAGCTATTATATATTTTTTTTAAATTTTTATTCATTTATGATAGTTACACAGAGAGAGAGAGAGAGGCCAGAGACACAGGCAGAGGGAGAAGCAGGCTCCATGCACCGGGAGCCCGATGTGGGATTCGATCCCGGGTCTCCAGGATCGCGCCCTGGGCCAAAGGCAGGCACCAAACCGCTGCGCCACCCAGGGATCCCTATTGTGAAGCTATTATATTTTAAGCTACCTTTACCCTTATCCCATATATTCTCTATTATGAAACTGTTGTAGCTCAAGAGATCCTCTGAAAAATAAGCATACAAATAACAAAAATAATAATAATTGTTCCACTTTCTAGTAGTACCCACTAAATATGACACTGAAATTCACAGGGATCTCTTTTGCTGGACTTAGGAAAGACCATTCAGTAATTGCATATGCACCACACTGTATTATGCCAAAAATAACGTGGCAATCCTGCCTGAAGTTGCCAATGCTAGTTTTACATCTCTGATTGCTACAGATCTTGAGTTCCCAACCCTACCATTCAGTCTTATCCGTCCTCAGCAGGAATCTGAATATCTACTTTATATTAACAAGTTAATGAGATATTTCCCTTGTCCCGTTCAATTGTCTTTTTAGACACCACATTCCATGTCACAACACACTTATTCGTCAACTCCTACCTGGACTTCGCCTCTACTATTAACAATCCTGTCATCAGACCTTAACTCAGGCTTAACTATTGAACTTTAATTGAGTCCATCATTCCTGGCTTCCAAAGACTCTTCACTTTCTTGGTTTTCTTAGCAATATTGTCTGGTCTCTAATTGTCATTGCATGTTCTTCTTATGTTAAGTGTTATGAAAATAAGAGTATTGCTTCATATTTATAGTAGGTTCTCTTCTCTCTTACATTATAAGTGCAACCATGTGAGCCAACAGAATTTTATGGCTTTACTTATGAGTTATATGCTGTAAACTCACACATCTTCATCTCCATACTGGTCCCATATTTGGCTGCCTACTTTTCCTCTTCTCTTAGATGTTTCAGAGAAATTTCATGTTCAACATGTTCAAACCGAACTAAAATACTCCCTTAAAACAATGTAATTTATTTCAAGTTTTATCCATTTGCAAGTCAGAAACTTGTGAATTAAGGCTTATTTTTCAAAAAGGCTCATTTTTCTTCACTTATTTTGAACACTCATCAATAATTCATATCTCTTTAATAAGTCACTCTTCTACATACTTAGGACTACCTCTTGTCACTTCTCTCCTATTCTTTTTTTTAAGATTTTATTTATTTATTCATGAGAGACAGAGATAGAGAGAGGCAGAGACAGGTGGAGGGAGAAGCAGGGTCCATGCAGGGATCCTGAGGTGGGACTCGATCCCGGGTCTCCAGGATCATGCCCTGGGCTGAAGGCGGTGCTAAACCCCTGAGCCACCAGGGCTGCCCTCTCTCCTGTTCTTAAAAAGGTAAAAGGGCATAATGTTACTTAATGTATTAAAAAAAAACATTGCTATTATTTACTTATGTTATTTTTTCTGTTAACAGTTTTATCTAGATATCATTGACATACAAACATTGTGTATATTTAAATTGTACAACTTGATGTCTTGATATATGTATTTTTTGTCAAATGATTACCACTATCAAGACAATTAAGGTAGTCACTGCTTCTACATGATTATTAATGTGTGTGTGTGTGTGTGTGTGTGTGTGATGAGAGGATTTAATGTGTAATCTATCCTGTTAGCAAATTATAAGTATATAATACAGTGCTGTTAACTATCTTCACCACACTGTACACTGGATCTCCAGAGTTTATTCATTATGCGTAACAGAAAATGTATACCCTGTGATTAACATCATCCTAGTTTCCTTTCCCCCAGCCCCTAACAACCACCATTCTACTCTACGCTTTTATGAGTTTGCATTTTTCAGACTCCACGTATAAGTGGGATTATGCAATTTTCCTCTTTTTGTGTCTGGCTTATTTCACTCAGCAAAATGAGCTCCAGTTTCATCCATATTGTTGCAAATTGAAGGATTCCTTCTTTTTTAAAGGAGAAGAATATTTCATTGTGTTCTATTAACATTCTATTAAGAATATTTCATTGTGTTCTACGAGCATTCTATTAACACACATCGCATTTTAAAAATATTTTGTTTGTTTGTTTATTTATTTATTTATTTATTTATTTATTTATTTATTTGACACAGAGAGAGACACACCACACAAGGAAGGGGAACAGGAGAGGGAGAGGCAGGCTCCTTGCTGATCAGGGAGCCAGGTGCAGGGCTAGATCCCAGGACACTGGGATCATGTCCTGAGCCAAGGTAGACACTTGATTAACACTTGATTGTCCTGAGACAAGGTACCCAGGTGCTCCTCACACGATATTTTCTTTATCCATTCATCCACTGAAGGACATTTAGGTTATTTCCTTATTTTAGCTAATGGGAATAATACATCAGTGAACATGGAAATGTAGATATTGCTTTGCTACCATGAGTTCCTCTTGTTTGGATATATATCCAACAGCGACGTTGCTGGATCATATAATAATTCTATTTTTAATTTTTGAGGAGTTTCCATGTTTTCTGTTTTTCATATGTACTAATTTACATTTCCCTCAGTAGCGTATAAGTTCTCTTTTCTCCACATCTTCACAAACACGTGTTATCTTTCTCTTTGAAAATAATCATCCTAACAGGTGTGAGGTGATATCTCATTGTAATTTTGATTTGTACTCTCCTTGATGATAAGGGATGTTGAGTCTTTTTTCATGTGCCTATTAGCCATTTGGATTTCTTTTTTTTTGAGAAGTGTCTAGTTGTGTATTTTGTTGATTTTTAATTAAGTCATTTGTATTTTTTGTATTAAGTTGTATGAGTTTCATATTTTGGAACACTCCTTATCAGATATATGATTTGCCAATATTTTTTCACATTACATATGTTCCCATTTTGCTGTTATATCCTTTATCATGTGGAAGTTTTTTAGTTTGATTTAGTCTCACTTGTCTATTTTTGTATGTTTCTTATACTTTTGGTGTCATAACTAAAAATATTATTGCCAAGATCAATATGAAGGTTTGTCCAAATGTTCCCCAACCCCCCAGGAATTTTACAGTGCCTGATTTTTCAGTCTTCAATCCATTTTTGATGTACAGAATGAGGTAGGGTTCCAGTTTCATTCTTTGGCATGTGGATATCTAGTTGTCCCAACACATCTGTTGGAAAGCTTATTCCTCCCCCATTGTGTGTTCTAGGTATGCTCGTTGAAGATCAGTTGACTATAACGGTGGGTTTCCTTCTGTTTCTCTATTCTGTTCCATCAGTCTGTAGGTCTGTTTTTATGCCAGTACCATATTGTTTTGATTACTATAGCTTTGTATTATAATTTGAAAACAGGAAGTGTGATGCCTCAATCTTTGATCATCTAGCTTAAAATTTTTAGCTATTAGGGGTCTTGTGGCTTTATATAAATTTTATTATTCTTTTTTCTTTCAGTAAAAAAAAAAGTCATCAGGATTTTTTTTTTTTTTTTTTTTTTTTTAGTCATCAGGATTTTGATGGGGATTTCATTGAATCCATAGATCACTTTGGTAGCACAAGCATTTTAAGGTTAATTTTAACAATTCAGAATATAGAATATCTTTCCATTTGTGCTTTTAAATGTCCTTCACCAATGTTTTATAATTTTCACCATACAAGTCTTTCCCCTCCTGGTTAAGTTAATTTCTAAGTATTTTTTTTGTCATTAATGTACATAGGTTTATTCTCTTAATTTCCATCTTGATGAATTTCCTAATATAGAAATGCTACTGTTTTTCTATGTTGATTTTGTATGTTGTTTACTGAGTTCCTTATTAAATACATTCTATTATTTTGTAAAGTCTTTAGAATTTTCATATATACAATCATGCCATCTGTAATCAGAGATAATTTCATTTTGTCTCTTCAGATTTGGATACATTTCATTTCTTTATCTTGCCTGACTTCTCTGGCTAGGTCTTCCAATACTTTGCTAAATAGCAGTGATAAAAGTGGGTGTTTCTATCTTGTTCATATCTTAAATGAAAAGCTTTTACCCACTGATTATGAGTCCAGCTGTGTATTTTTAATAAATGGCTTTTATTGTGTTAACAAGTTCCTTCCATATCTATTTTGTTGTAATTTTTTCAATATGAAAGGAATTGTATTTTGTTAAATGCTTTTTCTTTATTGAGATGATCATGTGTTTTTTCCCTTCAATTCTGTTAATGTGCTTTATCACATTGATTAATTTTCATGTGTTAAACCATTCTTGCATCCTAGGGATAAAACCCCTTGCTCTTGATATATGATCCTTTCAACCTGCTGTTAAATTTGGTTTCCTAGGATTTTTACTGAGGATTTTTGCATCTGTGTTCATCAGGCATAATGGTCTATAATTTTCTTTTCTTTTCTTTTTTTCTCTCTCTCTTTTTTTTTTTTTTTGCATTGGTTGGTTTTGTAATCAAGATTCTCAAAACAAGTTTGAGAATATTCCCTCTTCCTTTTTATAAAAGGGTTGGTAATGTTTTTTCTTGAGAAAATTTTTAAAAATTTTATTTATTTGACAGAAAGAGCACAAACAAGGGGAGTGGTAGGCAGAAGGAGAGGGGTAAGGGTAAGCAGGCTCCCCACTGAGCAGTGGGCCCAACATGGGGCTCCATCCCAGGATCCTGGGATCATGTCCTGAGCTAAATTGGATGCATAACTGACTGAACCACTCAGGTACCCCTTTTCTTTGAAATTTTGATAGAATTCACCCATGAAGCCATCTGGTCCTCAGTTTTTCTTTGTTGTGATATTTTTTATTATTATGGATTATTTCATTCTTGGAGTAGTTGCACACAGCTTGTAGGAGTCAGGTGTCCAATAAGGACATTGTCTTCCAAATATCAGGGATCTTTGTTCTGTTAACTGATTGCTACTTCTGATCATAGAGACACTGGCATAGAGGTGGGAAACCATTGTTGCAAGCATCTTGTTGACTGAAGCATCTCCCAGAAAATTTAAAGGGCCAAAACCATCCTCTTTTTAAAAAAACATATTTTATTTATTTATTAGAGAGAGCGCAGAGCACAGGAGCAGGGGAGGGGCCAAGGGAGAAGCACACTCCCTGCTGAGCAGGGAGCCTGATACAGAGCTCCATCCCAGGACCTGAAGATCACAACCTGAACCAAAAGCAGATGTTTAACCAAATGAGCCATCCAGGTGTCCCCAAGCTGAATACACCCCAAGGTGTATTCAGTTGCATTCAGAGGCAACTGTAAATATCTGTGAAATCCATCTGATCCAGTGTATCATTTGTGGCCCTTGTTTCTTTGGAGATGTTGTGCTTCGAAAATCTGTCATTTGCAGAAAGTGCCATGTTAAAGTCTCCTATTATTAGTATATTATTATCTAAGTATGTATTTCTTTGTTTATTAATTGATTGATATACTTGGCAGCTCCCACATTAGGGCATAAATATTCATGATTGTTAGGTCCTCTTCTTGGATAGGCCCTTTAAGTATGATATAGTGTCCATCTTCATCTCTTACTACAGTCTTTGGGATATATTTCAATTTATTTGATGCAAGGATTGCTACCCCAGCTTTCTTTTGAGGATGACTTGACTGGTAAATGCTTCTCCAACCTTTCATTTTTTTGTGGATTATTTCTTCGGGCTTCCTCTTTCTTTTACAGAGTCCCCCTTAATATTTCTTGCAGAGCTGGTTTGGTGGTCACATATTCTTTCAGTTTCTGCCTGTCTTGGAAGCTCTTTATCTCTCCTTCTATTCTGAATGAGAGCCTTGCTGGATAAAGTATTCTTGGCTGTATGTTCTTCTCATTTAGGACCCTGAGTATATCCTGGCATCCCTTTCTGCCTTGCCAGGTCTCTGTGGAGGGGTCTGCTGTTAATCTGATATTTCTCCCCATAAAAGTTAAGAATCTCTTGTGTCTCACTGCTTTAAGAATTTTCTCTTTATCTTTGGAGTTTGCAAGTTTTGCTATTAAATGTCAAGGTGTTGAACGGTTTTTATTGATTTTGGGGGGATCTCTCAATCCCCTGGATCTGAATGCCAGTTTCCCTCCCCAAATTAGGGAAGTTCTCAGCTATGACTTGCTCAAATA
The DNA here is from genome assembly GCF_003254725.2 of Canis lupus dingo. Lineage (NCBI taxonomy): Eukaryota > Metazoa > Chordata > Mammalia > Carnivora > Canidae > Canis > Canis lupus. The sequence goes on along the minus strand of NC_064279.1, from coordinate 3,351,010 downwards.
TGCTTTCTGGCCCTCTGTCCCTCTCGGCACCCCCTGGAACCCCAAATATACATAGATTCTTTCTTCAGAGGCTGTCATTTATTTCCCTTAACCTTTTCTCATAGTCTCTTGTTTTTCTCTTTTTTCCTCAGCTTCCTTCCTTGCCATCAGCTTGTCTTCTACGCCACTCACTCTTTCTTCTACCTCATTAACCCTTGTTATTAGGACTTCCAGTTTGGATTGCATCTCATTTAATTGATTTTTAATTTCATACTGATTAGATCTAAATTCTGCAGTCATGAAGTCTCTTGATTCCTTTATGCTTTCTTTCCAGAGCCACCAGTAGCTTTATAATTGTGCTTCTGAATTGGCTTTCTGACATCACACTGTAACCCAAATTCTGTAGCTCTGTGGCAGAGAGTACTGTTCTACTTCTTTCTTTTGTGGTGAGGTCTTTCTTCTACCTAAGTAAATTTCACCCTAGATGATTCTTGTTAGAAGCAAAAACCCTTCTCTCTTTAGTGTTCCAGCTGTTCTTTCTTTAAATCTCAGGTCTAATTCACAGATGTTCAGGATGTTTTGAAAGTAATCTAGGTAAGTTGGTGGGACCAGGTGAGTTGAGGACACCTACTCTTCCACCATCTTGCCGTTAGTCTAAAAGAATAATTTTAAAAGAAAGAATTATCTCATCCCAAACAAGGGATCTCATATAAGAGACTCATTATATTTCTTATTGAAAACCTTGGATGTCAGAAGACAATTGTTTGATATATTGAAAGTGCTGAGGGTCAACTCAAAACCCTCTATCTGGCAAACTGCCCTTCTCATATTAGGGAGAAATTAAGACAGTGTCAGATAAATGAGGGAATAAATAAGAGCACTTATTACCACTATATCTGTCATGCAAGAAATGCTGAAGGTAGTTGAAATGAAAGGATAATAAAGAGTAACTTAAAGCTGTGTGAAGATATAAGGATCTGTGATAAAAGTAAGCGGACATTTTTTAAAAACTAGAATTTTAATTTTGGCTTTCAATTCAACTTTTTCTCTTTGCTTTTAGGAAATAATACATAAAAACAATTATTACTCTGTTCTTGGACATAAAATATGTAAAGATGAACTTTTGTGACATCCTAAGTAAATGGAAGTGGGAATGAACCTCTATAGGAGCAGAAGGATTATGTTGTTGAAGTTGAGCTGGTATAAATTCAAGTTAAAGTGTTATAACTTTAGGATGTTAACTGTAATCCCTAGATAACCACAAGAAAAATAGTGATAAATATACACAAAAGGAAATGAGAAGAAAATGAAAACATCTTGCTAGAAAAATTCAATTGAACAAAAAGGAAGACAATAATGTAGGAATTAAGAAACAAAAAAAAGTCTATAAAGCATATAGAAAACAAGTAGCAAATTGAAAATATCCCTCCTTATCAGTAATTACTTTAAATATAAATAGTTTAAGCTCTCCAATCAAAGGTAAAGATTAGAAGGCTATATTTTAAAGAGTAACCCAAGTATCTGCTGTCCAAGATATTCACTTCAGATCCATAGATACAAATTAAAAATTTAAGGGAGCAAAAATATATTCAGCAAAATAGTAACCAAAAGAGAGCAGGCAAAGTTATACCTGTATTAGGAAAAATAGGCTTTAAATAAAGAAATTACAAGACAAAGAAATAGATTATATAACAATTATAAGCATTTATGTATCTAATAACAGATCTTCAAAATATATGAAGCAAAAATGGACAGAATTGAAGGGAGAAGTAGACAGTTCAACAATAATATTAGCAGACTTCAATACACCACTCTCAATAATGGGTGGAATAACCAGATATAAGTAAAGAAATAGAGGACTTGAAAAATACAGTAAACCAACCAGACCTAAAATATATATATACAGAACGCTCTGCCCACCAGAATACAGTCTTCTCAAGTGCACATAGGTCATTCATCAGAATAGATGTAAAGAAACTGGAACACTTGTGTACTGCTAATGGGAATCCAAATGGTATAGCCACTGTGAAAAATAGCACGGCAGTTACTTAAAAAATAGAAAATAAAATTACTGTACTATCCAGCAATTCCACTTCTGACATATACTCAAGAAGTCAAAGTAGGTAAAACTGCTGGTGAATTACCTAAATGAAAGCAACGTCACATTTATAGTAATAAGCATTATATTTTTTTACCTCTATGCACTCATAGAAACAAAAAGCCATTTTCACTTAAGAATGTCCTTGTTAAAGCAATAAAAAATATTAATTTTATTGAGTATTGACCAGTAAGTACACATCTTCATCATATTTTGTGTGACAAATGAGAAGTACACATAAAACACTCCTATTGAATTCTGAAGTACAATTATTTGAATTGTATGATGAGCTGTTTAATTTTGGGGTATATATTTAATTTTACTATACCATTTCATTGTCAGAAAATGAGGAAAAATTAATACCCTTTTAATAAAATTCTTAAGAGAATTAGGATGAAGGAATATATATAAAGTAACCCTTAAGGTAAAAAATAACATGTCTGCTCAACCAGGGTAAAAAGTAATAATGGTTATTACATATTGAGTGTTAATAAATGCCTGATAGCATTCTAAAGGTTTTATACCTATTGTCTCATTTTGTAATTGCAAATATTCTTATAAATATAGATACTGTCATCAGTCCTATTTTAAAGAGGATGATGCTGCACCTAGAATAGCTTGTGACCTAGGCATTCTTAATTAGCAGTTGTGTTCATGGAAACTCCAAGTTATACTATTTCCCAGCATTATTATTCAAAATTTTTGTTTATGTTTTGAATTCTGTGCCATTCTTTGTCAATTAAATCTACAAGTTGATGACTCATTTGCATCAGACATTTAGAAATTGTTCAAGTAGCTTGATTCTGATGAAGTAAGATTTCTCACAGATTAGCTGCATTACCTACCCAAAGTAGGTAGTATTATACTGGCACTCAGGTTCAATGCCTGAAGTAATATCCTATATTTTCAGTGACTCTCACCAGTTTAGTGTTATATTGAATAGGATAGTTGGGGGGCGGGGGGGAGTTCCTCAGTGATTCCTACCCTAATTCCAAATTAATGTAGAAGATATATATGTCATTCTAGTATTCTTTTACACACACACACACACACACACACAGACAATTGGAAAAGATATTTTGACTTTATTAAACACATTTTTGTTCAATTTTAACTTCTCTCTTTTCTGTTGATCATTCTTTTTCCTTATAAATGGGATGGTTTGACAGCCCCTTTGTTCTTCTATTTCTCTCAGAAAAACATTGTTACTTTTTAAAAATTTTGTTTCTCATTAACACAAATTTATCACTGATCTACTCTTGTCTGCATAAACTCTTTTGACATCATCAAATACATTTCTACTTAATTAGTTCTATAACTCAATGCTATCATCAGTTTTTCTCCCCACATTAAGCATCCACATACATATTTTTTTTTCTCATTGATCTCTTAGTTACTGGATCACAAGTATGACTGATTGCCATATGCATTTAAAAGAGAAAAGAAACATAGTGAGTCTTCTGAGATTCATGTTTACTTATGTCTTTCTGTTGTCTTTGTCAATGATAATAAGATTTTATCAGGAGTGTAATCCATAATAAATGCTCAAGAAATGTAAATTATGACCATTAATATGATGACTTTTTTAATTAACATTACAACTATCACTATATAGCAAACCATCCTCAAAATAAACAGTATAAAGGAAAACTATTTTATATGCTATGCAGATTCTGAGTCAGAAATCTGAATAGAACATAGCAGGGGTGACTGATTACTGCTTCATAATATATGGGGCCTCAATTAAGAAGATTTGAACATCCTGGTGATGACTAAGAGAGTTGGAGAATGGAATCATCTACAGCCTTCTTCATTCACATCTGGTACATGAGCTAGAATGACTAAAAAGCAAGACTCAGCAAAGACTGTCTACTGAAGCATGGATCTGTAGCCTCTCTGTATACCTATGGCAACTTATGGTAGGGTAGTAGGTTGCAAGAGGGAAATCCCAAAGGAATTGTCCAAAGAGCAAATACTTCAAGGCAATCAGTTAAAAAATAAAAAGGATTTATATAAGCTAAACTTAGAGGCCACATGATAGCACCTTACTCTACACTACCAACACTAATCTATCATGGCAGTGTTTCTCAGGCAACCAATTAGAAAGCCTGTTAATATAGTGATTGTTGGACCCTACTTATACTCTACCAAGCCTGCTCAGATTCAAGGGAAGGGTATATAAACTTCAATTCTTGATGGAAGGAGAGTCAAGGAATATGAAAACATGTTTGAAATTTGCTTCAAATAACTGTTTAATTATAATCATTATTAAATATTAACAATAAGACCTAACATTTCACATTGGATTCCAGTGAAAAATTTGGAGTCACCTAATTTCCATTTTTCTATGCAGTGAAATAACTGGGAATAGGTGGTCTAGTATATCTAAACCTCTTTAATCTCTGAAATATAATTTTGTGATTTAAAAGGAAAATTTTATTCATAGTTATCAAAAATCCCCATGCTATCCATGCAGTACACATCTAAAAACTCAAGTCACAATTGGATTCATAATCTGCCTAATACTTTGATACATATACACATACACCTTTGTTCTTTTTCTATTAGATTTAGGAAAAGTATTAGTCCTCCATGCTTGTCCAAAGAGTCGAAACTTAAGCATAACTGAGAATTAGGATCTTTTATTTTTCTGTTTTACTTTAGCTTTTTCACACCTATGTCCACCCCCCACATGAACAGGTGTACATGCAAATGCTATTTTAAAGATTTAATAACTTTCAAAATGCTTCTTGGAACAAAATATTCCATTTTTTAAAGGACAACATTATTGAATTTAGGCAAATTAAATGTCACCAAAATCAATTTTCTTTTAATGGTGAGCTCTTAACCACAGCTTGAAATACTTGAAATTAGTTAAAGGTAAACTTCCTGTAATATTTCATGTGAAGGTCAGATTAAAGCAATATTAAAGCCAGCTTTCTTTCCCATTCACAACAAAAGCAATAGGTAATCACAATTAATGCTGACAATTAGAATACTCCTTGAGATCATTCAAATTCCTACTTACGAATAAATAATTTATGTCAAATAAGAGAATTGTTTTAGCCTAATAAATTTACTCTAAGTGTGAGGTTTCAATGCTGAACTCAGATTGATTTTTATCTTAAAGCCATATTTGAAAAAAAGACTTTAGCCTAAACAATATTTTTGCTACTTGTAAATGATAAAATAGAAATTTCAATAATATATATTCATAGTATCATGAAATAATGAAAATACTTGCTTAGGTTTTAAGTTAATCCCCAATGATTTATCGTCATACATTTTACAGTGTGGCACAATAGAAATACTGCAATATGTCCAAATTCATCAATATCACACAATATGAATGAAGCTTAAATAATTTTCATGTGTATAAACTGGAAGATATCATTGTAAACAGAATATTAGTGATAGAAAAATTATTCCTCAAATGTTTTTCTTCTTTATATCTGTGTTATGTAAAAGTTCTTAATTTTGAGGAATACATGAAGTGATTTTCTTTTTCTTTTTCTTTTTTTTTTTGTTTTTTTTAAAGACTTTACTTATTTATTCATGAGAGAGACACACAGAGAGAGAGAGAGGCAGAGACACAGGCAGAATGAGAAGCAGGCTCTATGCAGGGAGTCTGATGTGGGACTCGATCCCGGGTCTCCAGGATCACACCCTGGGCCGAAGGCAGGCTCTAAACCACTGGCCACCCAGGCATACCAAATTTATTTTTCTTCTAATCACTATTTTTACCTTCTCTGTTCTATGCAGTATCTGAGCATTTTCCTAAATCTGTGGTTACATTTAGTTATTAAAACAGAAATCACTTTATTTTGAACTCCTGTTCTCATATTTCTGGAAGAGCTTCAAATACCCTCTTCCAAAGAAGGCTAAGACCATGTCAGTGCCCTATTGGGGTGCGGTCGTGGGGAGGGGAGGAACATAAACAAGAAAGAGAGATGTCTGGCACCAGGATATCTCTTCTGTTATTTTCAAGGCTTACATTAAGCCCTTCAATGTTAGGGGACAGAAACATGAAGAGGAAGTAGGAACAAGGATCTTTCTTTTTCCTCACTCTGATGTGGTCTAGAGTTAGTATCTAACATGGCAGTTTGTATAGCTGTGAGACCCAAGGTCTCTTGAAGATGATTCAACAGGTTTGCTGAAGTAGTGCTCAGCTTTACCCTCTACGCTTCTATTCCAAGAATCTTCTTCACAGCAGCAGCCAACTCTGTCATTCTAGATAGGATATTTCTTTGTTTGATAGACACTCTCATTGCTCTTGTCCCTTCTTATTCTTCTAACTTCATTTTCTAATCTCATTTTTCTTCAGTGAGAGCCAGAAGAGCCAATGATCACTTAGTTAGCACTATCTAATAATTTCAAAGAACTAGGGTGTGATTGCCTTCCATTATTCTTTATTCTACACATACTATTTACAATCCCTTCTTGCTATGTTGCTATCAACTATTCCACCAACCGTGCTATTTTCATAAAGCTTTAAATGACGATTTAGTACATGCAAATACATATTTTAAGGGATATTAACTTTGCTCTTCCACTATCTCTTACTGAAGAAATCATTTAGTAAGAATGGCATAATAAGAACCTTCATAAATTATTCATCCATAAAAGCATTGAGAACAGTGGCAAATATTCTAAAAATCAACTTTTAAAAAAAGACTTCATTTATTTATTTGACAGAGAGAAAGAACAAGCAGGCAGAGTGACTCCAAAGACCCTGAGGTCATGACCTCAGTCAAAAGCAGATGCTTAACTGACTAAGCCACTCAGGTGCCCCTAAAAATCAACTTTTTACACAGCTCTGAGTCTGAACCAAACACTTGCAACAATCCAAATGCTTGCAACAACAGGGATCCCTGGGTGGCGCAGCGGTTTGGCGCCTGCCTTTGGCCCAGGGCGCGATCCTGGAGACCCGGGATCGAATCCCACGTCGGGCTCCCGGTGCATGGAGCCTGCTTCTCCCTCTGCCTGTGTCTCTGCCTCATTCTCTCTCTCTCTCTCTCTGTGACTATCACAAATAAATAAAAATTAAAAAAAAAAAAAAACAAAAAAAAACAAATGCTTGCAACAATCCAATCTTCTTTTTTATAAAAGAAATTGGCTGAACATTGTTTTTTGTTTTGTTTTGTTTTATTTTGTTTTGTTTTTAAGTGAGATTTGTAATATTTTGCTTGCTCTATTCCCATCTGTTTCACCTTAGCTGTCTGGTAGCCTTGAAACCAGAAGCCTTACAACCATGGTAGGTATGAAAACCAACAATCTAAGAGCCACTAGAGGGAAAAAAAAAAAAAAAAAGGCTTGAAGCTCCCCTAAAGGCCCCATCCTCAAAGAATTGTCACTAATTAATCTGTTTAGCAGCTTCCTGCAGCCTCATTCACAAGGTTTTTCTTTACTTAACCTAACTCAGAGTTCACTAGGTAAGGAAACCCATTTACCACAGCACATTTATGGAAAAAAAGGAGCAGTAATTATTTACATTCCAGCTATTCTCGGCTACAATCTCCATCAGGGAAACAAGAGACTCACCAGAAAACTTAAGAAAATAGTGAAAGATTTCCATATAGGGCTTTACAGACTTCTGACATATTTCTGGGGATCCAGAATATTATATGCATATGCAAGCAAAGCTACATACTCAGGAAAGGCATGAGAAGTATCTCATCTTTGCTTCTGGCTTACTTTGAGACTCAATGAAAGCAGGAAGTAAAGGCAGAACTGTAAACCGTCAGAGCAGGGAGGATGTGCCCCAACATACAAACAACTCAACAGAGGATAGCGCAATGTATTAAAGGAAATCTCTGCACAACCATTAACTGACCAATAACCTGAGTAGGAACGTCAGTGGTCACATAGGATGAAAAATAACAGATTTTATGAAAGTTGTCCAGGAAACTCACTAAACAAACATCAGTAATAACAATAACCAGCAACAACAAACAAAAGGATGGACTGATTTAATAGTTCCCATGCTATGTTATTTTAAATGTCTAGATTTACATGAAAATAGTTATAAGACACTCAAAGAAAGAGTAATAAATGGCTCATGCACAGAAAAAAATAATAAAGCATTTTGACTCCATGACAAAGTCGACATGTTGCTTATTAGACAAAGATCTTAAATCCACTAGCTTAAATATATTCAAACAACTAAAGGAAAATATGTCTAATAATCAAATGGCAATGAAAAAGATGTTATCAAATATACAATTCAAAAAAAGAAAGAGAAATTAATAAACTGTTCAAATAGGAATTCTGGAGTCAGCAAAGACAATAACTGAAGAATTCATTAGAGGGGCTCAACAGCCGACAGAATGATGAACTAGTAAATTCAAAGTTAGGTCAAGATTCTTTCAGTCTGAGGAAAAGAAATAAAAAAAAAGGATATGTAAAAATAAATAGATCATCAGAAATCTGAGGTAAACCATCAAACTTATCAATAGATGCCAATGGAAGGCCCAGAGGAGAGAAGAGAAAGAAGTGGAAAATAATACTTTAAGAATGGCTAAGACCTTCCCAAATTTGATTTTTAAAAATGTATTCTCACATCTAGGAAGTTTAATAAATTCCAGATAGAATAAATTCAGAGATCCCTGCCAAGAAACCTCATAATCAAACCACTGAAAGACAAACAAAAAATTTCAAAAGCAGACAAACAATCATCATAGTACAAAGGATCCTTCAATAAGATTTACATATGATGTCTTGTCAGAAATCACAAGGCCAGAAAGCAGTGGGATGACACACCCAAAGGCTGAAAGAAAAATACTTCAATTAAAAATTCTATATCCAGAAAAGCTATCATTCAAACACGAAGGAAAAAATTAAGACCTTCACAAATAAACAAAAATGGAGATAATATGTCACTAGCAGAGTAACCATACAAAAAAGGGGGAGGGGAGCCCTTTGAGATGATATGAAAAGACCCTAGATAGCACCTTAAGATTTTTTGAAGAAATAAAAGAGAGAGAGAGAGAGAGAAAGAGAGAGAGAGAGATGCCTGGGTGGCTCCATGGTTGAGCATCTGCCTTTGGCTCAGGGTGTGATCCTGAGGTCCTGGGGTCAAGTCCGGCAATAGGATCCCTGCAGGGAGCCTGCCTTCCTCTCCCTGTGTCTCTGCCTCTGTCTCTCTATCTCTTGTGAATAAAAAAAAATCTTTAAAAAAATTTCAAAAACACTGGTAAAGGTAACTATATAGATGAATATAAAATACTGCACTCATGTATTTTTTCTGACTCTTGTTCTCCTATCTGACTTAAAAGACAGTTTTAATAAGCAAAAATTATAAAATTATGTTGATTGGCTTATGATATATAACAATATAATGTGTACTAAAATAATACCATGAAGATGTAAAGGGTAGAGAATGAAGGTGTACTGGTAAAAAGTTTTTCTAAACTATTGAAATTAAACTAGTGTAAATATAAAACTAAAATTTTTAAGTTAAAAAACCCAAGGGCAATAATGAAGAAAATTAATTAAAAATATATAGTGAAAATATATAGTGAAATTAATAAAAAAAATATAGTATGGGTGGCTCAGTGAGTTAAGCATCCAAATCTTGTTTGTTTGGGCTTAGATCACGACCTCAGGGTCATGGGACTGAGATCCATTGTCAGGCTCCCTGCTCAGCAGGGAGTCTGCTGGAGATTCTCTTTCTCTCCCTTTCCCTCTCCCTTGCCCCAGCTCACACATGCACACTCTCTGTCTCCAAAATTAAAAATTAATTAATTAATTAATTAAATCATTATACACACCCATGCACACAAAAACACACATATATAGTAAAATAAATAAGAGAATTAAAATATATGACAGAAAATATCTAGGAAATATCTATTTAACCTAACATTCTATGTTTACCTTTATGGCAGCACCAGCAATCAACTAGCAGGGAAGTATAGGTCATCCTTCCCTTTTGGAGGAAACTCTCAACATCCAGGCATGATTCTCCTTAGCGCTCTGCTTCCTTTTGCTTGCAATGAATACTAATCAACCCTTCTCTTGCCCTTCCCCAATTCTAACCAGAAACAATGGGGAAGCATCTACCTCTCTTGCCCTTCCCCAATTCTAACCAGAAACAATGGGGAAGCATCTAATTAGATATGTTATTCCCATAAATCTAAGAAATCAAAGGATGTCTCTTTGTTTTTATTTACCAGTATTCTTCTCATCTACAATGTGGTAGTAAATTACATTGACGGTAGTGGGTTTGAATCTGCAGGTTCTCAATTGTTACTGAGGGAAAAGTGTGTAGTCCTTGTCATTAATGACTCCCCTTAGAAAGGAGGTACTCAGTTATCTCATGTTTCCAGTTGTAGAATCTACTCAAATTTTGAAGACAAAGGGATAAGTCCTACTCAACTACCTGTTATAAAAATACCTTCTTTTTATTATATAAAAGTACTACATGCTTTGTGTGATATATAGAAAGAAAAGAAATAGGCATTTGTCTGTGTTTCTCCATCATTTAGCAAAATTTTTAAAACAGAACATTTGCTCAAGAAATATTTATGGACATAGGAAATAAGATAAAAATGGATGATTCTATTGGATACCACAACTTATTCTAACCATGGAATTTCACAGGAAATTAGGTAAGAAAAACTAATCGACCAAACATTTGAGACTAAGAGATAATTATTCATACATATTTAATTCTTTTAGTGGCCAGCCAGCTTTCTGAACACCATTTATAGAAATATGCATGAGAATTCACTAATTTGGGGGCCATAGTTAGATTATGTTTATTTTATTTATCTAGCTACTTTTGGGGGGGTATGATTTCACACTCTTATTACTGTAGCTTAAAATGTTGCTTAAAATCTGCAATATAAACATCTTAAAAGTAATCATACAATGAGAAAGTGATAATAGTTATATATCTTGTTTGGGTCAACTTTTATTTGTCTTTATTTAGTTGTTTATTTGTTTTTTTTTTTTTTTTTTTTTTTTTTAATTTTTATTTATTTATGATAGTCACAGAGAGAGAGAGAGAGGCAGAGACACAGGCAGAGGGAGAAGCAGGCTCCATGCACCGGGAGCCCGACGTGGGATTCGATCCCGGGTCTCCAGGATCGCGCCCTGGGCCAAAGGCAGGCGCCAAACCGCTGCGCCACCCAGGGATCCCTGTTTATTTGTTATTACAACAAAATAATACTATTGAGCCAACAGCTTAAATTTGTTAATAATAATATTTCCTTTGTATAATACTAACTACTTTATAAAAACTTGTATCACTTTACAAGTCATTAATATGTAAAGTCTGCGATAGTTGTTATTTTTAAACTATTATTATTATTACATAATTATTGAAACCATAATTAAATTAATTCTTGGGAAAGGGCTAGTGAGATTAAATAACTGGTAAAGCACATACAATATCAAGAGAAAGAAAAGGTATTCATGTCTGCCAGTAAACATAGGATTCTCAATTCTTTTTTTTTTTTTTTTTTTTTTTTTAGGATTCTCAATTCTATGTTAAGAAACTTATCATTCTGGGCAGCCCCGATGGCTCAGTGGTTTGGTGCCACCATCAGCCCAGGATATGATCCTGGAGACCGGGGTCCAGTCCCATATCAGGCTCCCTGCATGGAGCCTGCTTCTCCCTCTGCCTGTGTCTCTGCCTCTCTCTCTCTCTGTGTGTCTGTCATGAATAAATAAAAAATCTTTTAAAAATTAAAAAAAAGAAAGAAACATCATTCTAGTATTTCTGGAATAAACATTTTTGGGAAGCATGATTCTATATTTCTGGAATGTATTTACTGCTGTATATTTACATTTGGATTACCTATATTTGCAATGAGATACATACTGATAATTTGTTTCAATTTGTTTTTCTTTTGTGTTTGAATTTCTGGAGGCTATATATTTTTCATATGTGAGATTTAAATTTAAATTTCATATGTGAGATTTAAATAAAGTACATGCAAAACCTACCCTAAATATGAGATCAAAAACTTTAAAATATTTCAAAGAAAATTTAAGAGAGTAGTTTTATAAATTTATGGATAGAGTTTGTTATTTAAACTTAAAATTAAAAGCTAAAGCATTGACACATTTTAATAGATTAAAATTGAAAGCGTTGGTTAACTGAAAAATATTATCAACAAAATCAAAAAGTAAACCACAGTCTGGAAAAATTTGTGACACATAAGCCAAATAAAAAATAAGCACTCAGGGATCCCTGGGTGGCGCAGCGGTTTGGCGCCTGCCTTTGGCCCAGGGCACGATCCTGGAGACCCGGGATCGAGTCCCACGTCGGGCTCCCGGTGCATGGAGCCTGCTTCTCCCTCCTGCCTGTGTCTCTGCCTCTCTCTCTCTCTCTCTGTGACTATCATAAATAAAAATTAAATAAAAAATAAGCACTCAGAATGTAAATAATTCTATAAATCAGTAAGAAGAGACAACAACTCAATCAATGTTTAGTCAGGAAAATAACACTATGTATTTCAAACATAACATAATTAATACAGGAAATTAGGTCTTTTTTTCCTGATATATCTATTTGGCAAAATGTAATCCAAAATCCTATTGAAGTTTTCAAGAATAAATTATCTTTATGGTCTCTATAGATGGAGTACATAGTAAGAAATAGAAATAGGGAATCTGGCAAACCACCAAAATAAAATTGGGTAAAAGTATGACTAAGCAATTTACAGGTGAAGAAATCAAAATGACCAATGTATTTATGTGAAGATAAGATACTGAACCTCAGGGATGCCTGGGTGGTTCAGCGGTTGAGTGTCTGTCTTAGGCTCAGGGCGTGATTCTGGAATCCAGTCCTACATTGGACTCCTTGCAGGAAGCCTGCCTGTGTCTCTGCCTCTGTGTGTGTGTGCGTGTGTGTGTGTCTCATGAATAAATAAATAAAATCTTAAAAAAAAAAAAGATACTGAACTTCACTTTTAATCATGGATAAACAAATTAAAGAAACAAGAGGACACCATTGTATACTCCCACATTGGCAAAAAGATAAAAATTCTGAAAATACAAAGCACTAATGCAGATGTGGATCTTAGAATCTCTTAGTTCTGAGGGAAGAGTAATTTAGTGATACTAAGAAACTTCTAGTGATTTTTTTCAGAAAAAAAAAAAAAAAAACCTCCTACATGTGCATGTAGAGTTGTACAGGAATATTTATGTTACATTTTATATTGGCTAAAAATAGAAACAACCTAAATATCCTACATTGGAGGGGAGATATATCCTATATGTGAGGGTATATTCAAACAATAAAAACTATACAAAAAAAAACTATACAAAAGTGAAGATGAACCATCGGCAGCTAAATACATAGATTTGTAAACAAATTGGGAAACTCTCAAACATCAGTTTAAGCCAAAATTATCTTTGTGGTAAAACACAAATATACAAGAGTACTTACTTGTATATACATATACATAAAAATATATAATATATATTAGCAATTTCTTCTGAAGATATATATAGCTATATATATATCTATATATATAGATATAGCTACATATTAGGAAATAGGATCTAGAGATTAACAAAGGTTATTTAAAATTATTATAACTTGAATTTATTTATTTTTTTAAGATTTTATTTATTCATAGAGACACAGAGAGAGAGAGAGATAGAGGCAGAGACACAGGCAGAGGGTGGGACTCCATCCAGGGTCTCCAGGATCACGCCCTGGGCTGCAGGCGGCGCTAAACCACTGCGCCACCGGGGCTGCCCTATAACTTGAATTTAAATCCCAATGATTCTAATTGGAAAATAAACATTTACATGGTAACAAAGTCCTAAAACTTTTTTTTTTTTTAAGTTTTAATTAAACTCAACCCTTTATGATAGCCCTGCCAGGGGTACCCATCAAGGTATAGGAAGGCTAAGTATTTTAACTAAGCTTACATTGTCAATAGGTGCACTACTCTTTTTTACCACCAGGATTAATTTTATCTAAATGAAATAACACGTATCCTGAATCCTTCAAAAATTTGCCTGAGATTTTCCATTTGAAGTTACAATGACAGACCTCTGCTTTCCAGTTATGCCCTTAAGCGATTTAGAAGTTACCACTCTATCCTAACAATAAGCAAAAACACAAATAGATAAAAAATTAACAACTCTTCTGGGATCAATAAGAAAAGTGAGGACACAGTAAGCCTCTGCCCCTAGGAGGAAGAATTCAGGTGCATACAGAGGCTGAGACTCCCTAGCAGAAGCCTGCATGGAAACCAATACCAGGATAGGAAAACCTGTACAGTAATTGGTGGTTGGCTGGAGGTTCAGTGTGGACAACTCAGAGTTTAAAAACTCTAAGGGGAACCCACAATTTTGTAAGACTTATCTCTAGGAACTCCATAAGGTTCTCACGATGAACATCAGGAAAAATCCCCTTGTACTAATAGCAGGGGGAGAGGAAAAGGAATCATTATGTAATACACAAAGCAGCTCTAACAAGGCCTGCCCTCAGGAGAAGCTGGTTAAACAGAACCTAGCCTACTGAGGTATTGTCAGAAGCTAACTGACATGCAGGTGCTGAAATACCCATTTCCAGCGCACTCTAGCCATCCTGTTCTACCTAAACCAAGTGGGGCGGGGATGAGAAACACCTGTCAAGGTCACTGGCCAGCAGCATAGGTTCCACAAAAGACTAAGATCTAACTATGAGACTATAGAATGCTTCCCATCTCCCTACACCTCACCACCATATTAATAAAGACTTATTTATAGCAGTTCTTTTTACCTGGTACATTATGTCCCACTATCAAGAAAAAATTACAAGGTATATCACAAGACAAAAAAAAAAAAAAAAAAACACAAAGAAAACAAAAAGAACAGAATATCCAAAGACTGGGACAACTACAAAAGGTATAATATAGCATACATGTAATGGGAATACCAGAAGTAAAAAAAAGAGAGAGAGAGAAAAGAGAAGAAATATTTAAAATAATAACAACAGAATTTCTCCAAGTTAATATCAGACACCAAACTGCAGTCTCAGATACCTCAGAGAATACCAAGCAGCTTAAATGCCAAAATAAGTACACCTAGGCATATCATTTTCAGACTATGGAAAATCAAAAACAAAGCAGAATTCCTGAAAGAAGCCAGAAGAAAAATAAATACCTTATAGAGGAACAAAGATAAAAATTATATTCTACTTCTTAGAAACCATGCAAGCTAGAAAAAAGTGGAATGACATATTTCAAATGTGGAAAGAGAGAAAAAAAACTAGATTTTTGTATATAAATTATCTTTCGAACGTGAAGGACAAATAAAGACTTGAGAGAATCAAACAAAAATTGAGAGAATTTATTGCCAGTAGACCTACCTTTCAAGAAATGTTTTAAGGAGTTCTTTAGAGACAAGGAAAATAATATGTCAGGAACTAGTTTTTACATAAGGAGGGAAAAGAGTATTGAAAAGGAATAAAGGAAGGTAAAATAAAAACTTTTATTTTTCTTATTCTTAATTGACCTTACAGATAATGGTTTATTCAAAATAATAGCAATACTGTATTTAATATGTATCTTATGTATGTATCTTAGGTGTGTGCATATATATTTATATGTTTATATATGCTTATATATGAAAAAGTGAATGACAGCATTGATACAAAGGACATGAGGGAAGAATTAGGATTATATTGTTATTATAATGTTCTCATACATGAGCAGTATAGTGTTATTTGGCAGTATGCTTAGATTAGTTTAAATGTGCAAATTCTAAGGCAACCACAAAAAAGTATAAAATAAAAAAATTAAAAGTATAATTGACATAAGGGGAGAGAAAATGGAATCATATGAAGTATCAATTAAAACCAGAAATTCATGAAAAGATTGTAAGACAAGAAGAACATGAACAGAGAGGAAACAGTAATAAATGTGGTGTATATTGATCCAGCTATATCAATAATCACATAGAATGTCAATGGTTTAAGTACACTAATTAAAAGTGATTGTCAGAGTGGATCAAAAACACAACTTGACTATATTTGTCTATAAGAAACACATTTTAAATATAAAGAAACAGGAGCACCTGGGTAGGTCAATGGTTGAGCCTCTGCCTTCAGTTCAGGGTGTGACCCCACGGTCCTGAGATTGAGTCCCACATCGGGCTCCCTGCAGGGAGCCTGCTTCTCCCTCTGCCTGTGTCTCTGCCTCTCTCTCTGTGTCTCTCATGAATAAGAAAATAAGATCTTTTAAAAATAATAATAATAAATAAATATAAAGAAACATGTAGATTAAAGATAAAGAGATGGAAAAAATATGCCCCCTAACATTAATCAACTGAAATGAGTAACTATATTAATTTCTAATAAAACAGTAAACATCAAATAAGAGTATAGGTTAGCCATGATGTACAGCATATATCAATATACTTATATAGTCAGCCTTTTAGGTCATGGTCTTACATTTTGAAATCAAATCTTGAGAATGTTTCATGGCTCATGTTAAGATTTCTATTTTCACATTGTCTCTCACCAGAAGGGGTTAATGCTCACATATTCTTAGGATCTTATCCTACATCATCCTTCTTTTCTAATTATTTTGTGAAACACAATATCTATATTTTACACACTCCTGTATATGTTTATCTGTAAATTAAGATTTTAAAAAAATTGCATAACAAAAAAAATTCCTCCTGATGAAAAATTTGAAAATTTTAAACATGCACATTTGTCAGCATTTTTAGTCTACCTTCTTTTATATTACGCCCCATGTTTTTCAAAAGAATTCCTTTTTTTTTTCCCCTCTCTGGGAAATGAATTGTGATGATAGTCATTTTGGAAAGAATCCCAATGAATTCGTAAGTTTTTGGTGACTAGGGAGTAAATGGACGATTTGTCTGTTCTTTTAATTATAGCATACTAGCAATTACAGTGAGTCCAATTCACTTTCCAGGAAACTTAAGCAAAGGTTAATTTTAATGGGAATCTAAATCTTGCCCAATTTTTCAAATCCCCTTGTTCAACTTATGTGTCTCTGCTTAAATTCCTAAGGAAATATTGCCTTTTAAATACTTTAGAATACCTTTAAAACTGTTTCTTAGAAAGCTGACTGCATTCTAATTTTATGGTTAATTTATTTCTCATATAAACTTCAAAGTTTAAAATATAAGGATACATTTTCTCCTGATTTGTGTGTTTACTCCTATTAATAACAGAAGTCTTAATTTGTATTCTGTGATTATATGCACTTGGTCCTGAATTCATTAACAAGTATCTTTTTTTAAAGATTTTATTTATTTATTCATGAGAGACACAGAGAGAGAGGCAGAGACACAGGCAGAGGGAGAAGCAGGCTCCATGCAGGGAGCCCGATGTGGGACTCGATCCCGAGACCCCAGGATCACGCCCTGGGCCAAAGGCAGGTGCCAAACCGCTGAGCCACCCAGGGATCTCCAATTAAAAAGTATTTTTAATATGAATAACACATACAAAAATATAATGATCACAGGGCTTTTCAAACAGTTCAATTTTTTCGCAGCACAATTTCAAGATTGGAAAAAATGAAATTGTGTAAATCCAAATTATAATAATGTTCCATGTTATGCTGGTTAATTTCTCTTCTTTGAGTTATCTAAAATCAGATTTTAAGTGCCATCATATGAAAGAGTGTGTATAACAGTATTTATAATTCTATCAAATGTAGGATGTGACAATATGAAGGAGTAATTCCACTTTTCCAATTGTGTGGTTATATCTTTTAAAATAATTTACAAGCATCTATTATATCATTGATGGCATAATTAAAATTACTTAAAATATATTTAAATCACACATATTCCAACAAGCAGATTCCTAAACAAAAATATTTGGCTCATCGAGTTTAGGTGCACTATTAACTGATGAATAAAATATTTTATATAGTTTTATATTTTCTTTTTAATGTGATGCAAAATCATGTGCATTTCCAAAGGCTTATTAGAGTCTAGAATTTGAGAAAACTGCAACTTTTTATTCCAGATACATTCTCATTTATCTCCCTATTGAATTTACAAAATAATCATATAATAATGGATATATACATATATCATGTATTTAAATGTATTTATGCAGTTTATGTATATCACACATATTATGCATACTCATATATACTATTTATGCACTACAGACATGTATATGTATATACATATATGTATGCTATACACACAGAGATACACATGCTTTCTCATATTTGTTTAAAGTATCTGTGCTAAAGATAAATTTGGGTAAGGGTCATTAGGAACATTTGAATGGATCCTACTTTATTCAGTAGACTTTAGAAATATTTCTCAAAAATGAAATTATGACATGTTGAAAAAGTTTTAATAATTTCATGGATTTTAACTGATTAAATTGCATCTACTGTCTTTTAACTTGTCATCTCTAAATTAAAGAAAATCTACCTGATGGAGGATTAGTTTAATTTGATTAAATAATTAAATCAACATTCCTCTAAATTTTAATAGAAAATTCTGACTTTTTTCAGCTTTGCTGAGGTTGGACTGACAAAATTGTAATATATTTAAAGTGTACATTATGATAATTTGATGTACACATCACGAAGGATTTCCTCTAATGAGCTAATTAATATATCAATCACTTCATATACTTACTTTTTTTAATGACACCCCTGAAGTTCTACTCTCTAAGCAAATTTCAATTACATAATTATCAACTATAGTCACCATGTTATACAATAGATCCTCAGATTTTATTAATCTTATAACCAAAAGTCTACACATTTGTGCCAATCTTTCCTATTTCGCCCACTCTCCAGACTCTTGTCAAACATCATCTACTCTCTAATAGTATAAATTTGATTTTTTAAAAAAGATGATTTAGGGGATCCCTGGGTGGCTCAGTGGTTTAGCACCTGCCTTCAGCCCAAGGGGTGTGATCCTGGAGTCCTGGGATCGAGTCCTACATCAGGTTCCCTACATGAAGCCTGCTTCTCCTGTGTCTCTGCCGCTTTCTCTCTCTCTCTCTCTCTTTCTCTCCCTCTCTCTCTCTCTCTCTGCGTCTCATGAATAAATAAATAAAATCTTTTAAAAAAAGATGATTTAGCTTCCACATCTAAGTGATACTATGCAATATGTGTCTTTCTTGTCAACTTTATTTCTCTCAGCATCATGCCTTCCATGTTCACCTATGTTGTCATAAGTGATAGGATTCTCTTCTTTTTTAAGGCTGTAAAATATTCCTCTGTGTGTGTGTATGTATCACATTTTCTATATCCATTTATCTATCAATCCAATTAATCTACAACAAAGAAGGCAAAAATATACAATGAGTAAAAGTCTCTTCAACAAATGGTACTGGAAAGCTATATGCAAAATAATGAAACTGGACCACTTTCCTACACTTTTCATAAAATAAGCTCAAAACAGATTAAAGACTTAAATGTGAGACCTGAAACCATGAAACTCCTAGAAGAAATTATAGGCAGTAATTTCTTTGGTATCAGTCATAGAAATATTTTCTAGGTATATCTCCTTACGCAAGGGAAACACAAGAAAAAATAAACTATTGGAATTACACTGAAATAGGGGCACCTGTGTGACTTAGTCAGTTAAGCGGTTACCTTGAGGTCAGGTCATAATGCCAGGGTCTTAGGATGGAGTCCTGTGTTGGGTTCCCTGCTCATTGTGGAGTCTACTTCTCCTTGCTCATGTCTCCTCTGTCTGTCCTCCTTGCCCGTGCTTGCTCGAGCTCTCAAATAAATAAATAAATATTTTTAAAAGCTTTTAATTTTTTTTAATTAAAATTTTTTTTTAAAAAAAGGACTACACCAAAATAAAAAGGGTTTGCACAGGAAAGAAAACTATCAACAAAACAAAAAAGGCAACCTACTGAATGGTAGAAGATATTTGCAAATGACATACATAATAAGGGGTTAATATCCAAAATATATGAAGAACTTATACTTGATACCAAAAAACCCCCAAATAATCCAATTTTAAAAATGGGCTGAAAAAAATAAATAATAAAATAAAATAAAATAAAATAAAATAAAATAAAATAAGATAAAATAAAATAAAATAAAAATGAGCTGAGAACATGAGTAGACATCTTTTGCAAAGAAGACATACAGATGGCTAAGACACAAAAAAGATGCTCAACATCACTCTTCAGGGAAATGCAATTCAAAACCACAATAAGATAGCATCTTACATCTGTGAGAATGGCTAAAATCAAAAACACAAGAAACAGCTAGGGTTGGAGAGGATGCAGGACAAAGGAACCCTGGTGGACTGTTGGTGGGAATGCCAACTGGTGCAGTCACTGTGAAAGCAGTAGGAAGGTTCCTCATTGAGCATTTTATGACTATTATTTTGAATTCTTTATTGGGTAAATCACTTATTGCCATTTCATTAAGACCAAAATCTGAAAATTTATCTTGTTGTTTTGTTTAGAACATGTTCCCCTGTTTCTTCACATAATCTTTAACTATCTGTGTTGATTTCTGTGCTTTAGGTAAAAGAGCTACCTCTCCCTGCCTTGACAGACTGGTTTCATGTAGGAGATGAAACTCTTCAACCAGGTTGGCCCAACCTCTTGATTGGCCCTCAAATCTTTGTGATTGTTCAAAGTATTGTCTGTGTTCTTAGTGGCTCCTAGTAGTTGGTATGCCAAGATCTGCCAATGTCCCAAAGGTATGGGAAATTCTCATATGCCTGCTCAGACTCCTGGAGGATTACTAATTGCCTATCCCTTCAGTTTCCCAATTTAGGTAAACTGGAACATTTCAGGCAGCAGCTGGAAAGGTCAAGACATTAGATATTAGATATTCTAGCTCTCATCCAGGAGAATCCAGGAGCTGGGTGTTTTTGCCTTCACTGTGTGTTGAGCCAGAGAGAATAGTCACTGGGAATGCTCATGTGCATAAATAGAAATGCCTCTTTCTTTTGTGTGGTCTGGGAATTCTCAAAAATGCCCGGGGCTTTCAGGGCCAGGTGACTTGGGAGCTAATTCTTTGGGTAGCAGCCTTAAAAGGTGGGACACTAGGTAGGACACTTCTCCTTAGGGAGAAGCTGGGGATTGGTATGAATATTTATGTCCTCCCCAAATTCACATGTTGCCATCCTAACCCCTAAGGCGCTACCTTCGGAAGGTTATTAGGTCGTGAAAGCCCTCTTGAATGGACTGCCATTATAAAGAAGCTCCAGAAAGACCCCCTGCCCTATCTGCCGTTTGAGGTTGCAATGAGAAGACGGCTATCTTCAAACCAGAAGTGTTCTCATGACACACCAAGTCTGCTAGTACCAGAATCTTGGACTTCCAGGTCTCTAGAAGTGTGAGAAATAAAGTCTGTTATTTATAAGCCATACAGTTTATGGGATCTTTGTGATAACAGCCTGGACAAACTAACACAGATACATTGTAATTTTTGTTAGGCTTTATATACATATATTCGAACCACCACTGTGATTTCACCATTGAATCCTAGGTTATTTGGAAGTATGTGTATTTTTTTAACGTCTAAATTTTTTAAGAAACTAGAAATATAGTTTGTTTTTAAAATTCAGTTTTATGGGATGCCTGGGTGGCTCAGGTGGTGAGCCCGGGGACCTGGTCCCATATCAGCTCCCTGCATGGAGCCTGCTTTTCCCTCTGCCTGTGTCTCTGCCTCTCTCTGTGGCTCTCATGAATAAATAAATAAAATCTTTTTAAAAATAGAATAAATAAAATAAAATTCAGCCTTAAAATACTTTAAAATAAAGTATTTACTACATTCACATTTTGTATATTCATGAATATAGTTGGCTTTATATCTGCAACATTGCTATTCTTTTTATTTTTTCCTTCTTTTCTTTTTCTGGATTAAATAATTTT
Organism: Canis lupus dingo; assembly: GCF_003254725.2. NCBI lineage: Eukaryota > Metazoa > Chordata > Mammalia > Carnivora > Canidae > Canis > Canis lupus. Next base: position 3,329,129 of record NC_064279.1, on the reverse strand, counting down.
TTTAATGATATCTTTTTGCTTTTACAGTATCAGCTGTTTAACTATATCTCCTGTTATAATTATTTCAGTGGTTATCCTAGCGATCATAACTGCACCCTTGATTTATTTAAATAGCGTTAATTTAATGCTTTACTACTTCTAAAATAGCATAAAAGTCTTACAGCTATTTAACCCCACTGAACCTGTCCTACCTCTTGTGCCACTGTCATCATATATATTTGCCAATGTCATAAATCCCATAAGACATTACTATTATTATTTATTTTAAAGATTTTATTTATTTACTTGAGAGTGAGAGAGAGAGAGCATGGGGGGGAGAAAGGGAGAGGGAGAAGATTCCCAGCTGAGCAGGGAGCACGATGCAGTGCAAGGCCCATCCAAGGACCCTGGGATCATGACCTGAGCCAAAGGCAGATGCTTAACAGACTGAGCCACCCAGGCGCTCCTATTATTGTTCTTTTGAAGAATCAATTTTCATGTATATCTATAGAATATGTTACTTTTTCTGGTGGTCCTCACTCCTTCCCATAACTTTTCATGTTTAATTTTCTCTTGGTTAACTTGTTCTGTGTGAAAAACTTCCTTTATTTGGAGTACATGTCTGCTGAAAAAATATATTTTCCAGTTTTGTCTTTTGTCTGAAAATATCTTTGTTTTGCATTTGTTTTTAAGACTATATTCACTGGCTATAGAATTCTAGATTGGCAGCATTGCCCTAAACACTTTAAATATATCTTTCTGTCGTCATCTAGCTCCATACTTTCTTTGTAACATCAACTACCAAGTTTAATTTTGCTCCTTTGAAGATAATATACTTTTTATCTTTGTTGTTTTAAGATATTTTTCTTTGCCTCTGATTTCCAGAAGTTTAGTAGTTGTGGTTTTCTTGCTATTTATTTTGCTTGAGATCTTTTTAAAAATGTTATTGTATTTCTTTAGGCTATGCACAGCTATGGGATAAGAGTTTCGTTCTCAAGCTTTTTATTAAGGTTATGCTCTTATCATAAAACAGTTATGAGAATGTTTCCTTTTATTTTAAGCTCAGAAGAGTTTCTGAAAGTGGTTTTTTATTCCTTAGTTTTTTGGAATTTTTTTTTTTGGTATAATTTACAAATGAGGCATCTGTGCCTAAAATCTTGGAAGGATTGTAGAGCAAATTCAATATCTCTAATAGTTATAGTACAATTCAGACACTCATTTTACCTTTGTGTCTGTTTTGGTTAGTTTCTTTTTCTATAGTTTTATCCTATTTACCTATGTGTTCCAATATTCTTGGAATGAAGTCACTTATGTTATTTTATTTTTAAATGTTTATTGTTTCTTAAATATTTGGGTCTATAGTGATGCCTCATTTTCACTGCCTATTTTATTATTGGCAACTATTACAATTTTATTGTTTTATTATTAATTCTATTATTTATTTCAAAGAACCAACTTTTGTTTCTGTTTCCCCAGGCTTGGGTCTTCTAGTTCTTGTTAATGTTTTATCAGCTTCTTTTATACATTTACTATTCTTCCTCCTTTGATATTAATTTTGCTACAGTTTTCTCACATCCCTGAATTTTCTTTTTATATAAGTGATTTTTAAATCTCATTTCTATTCTTATACATTTACATTTATAAAATTTACTTCTAGCCAAGAAATATTAACAGAGTCAATATTTGCTCTCCTCACTTAAAAACTCAAAAATCAGATAAAAACATGAAATAATAGTTTTAAGTTATTGGGCATCAGGTAATAATTGTGAAAAATAGAAAAAAAAATAAATGAGATTAGCCTTATTCTCTATTTCTCTGTTCTCGTTCTCCCTCTCTCCTCTAACTTTTCTAGGTGTTTTCTAGCAATATGTTTAGTTAGAAACAAGCAGTTCTAACATTGTCATTGTTAGAAGCAAGTACCCTTGGACCAAATGTAATACTGAATCCTAGGAAAATCAGTACAAATACATTTATGAAGAAGCTACAGTATAAATGTCAACAGCTAAGTCTTAGATAACATAAGACTGTAGTTGAGCATGAACGTATCTTTAGAACAGAATCTCTGAGGGGCTCCGATCTAATGCCAGCATGTTAGGAATTACAAAGTACTATTTTTACTGATACTAAAGTAAAGAATTTGAGACCTACCTGCATGGGCACAGGATGCCAAGTGTAGTGAGTTGAATTCTGTCCTCCAAAAAGATATGCCTAAATTCTAGCCCCAGTACCCGTGAACGCAACTTTATTTGGAAATAGAATCTTTGCAGATGTAATTAAGTTAAGGATCTGGAGATGAGATCACCTCGGATTTAAGTTGGGCTCTAAATCCAATGACTAGTACCTTTATAAGAGAAAAAGGAGATTTACAGCATTGTCACAGGTGAGAAGACTTTGTAAAGATGGAGGCAAAGACTGGAATTATGCTGCCTTGAACCAAGTGATCTCTAGAGTCCACCAGAGGCTGGAAAAGACAGAGATTAATTTCTAAAAACTTTGGAGGAAACATGGCCTTGCTGACACCTTGATTTTAGACGTCTGGCCCTAGAATTATATGAGAATAAATGTCTGCTGTTGTAAGCAATTAAGTTTGTAGTAATTAGTTATGGCAGCCCTATGAAATTTACACACTGTAGGTGGGGCCATGAGATTAAATGTAGCTACCAGCTTCTCTTGGCAATTTTAAAAATGATCCATTCCATCTGCCTGTTCTTTCTCTCTGCACCATAGAGTTAACATTGCTAGTTAATGCAATATACCAAAATAATAAAAATTTCATTCAGCTCTAAAGAGACAACAAAGAATCTATCTAGGCTTTTACATTTAATATCCATCTCTTAAGAGTTTCAGAAAAATAAAAGAGAAAATGTAGATACACAAATTGATAAAAAGGAAAAGAAAATAAAAGCATTCAAACTGAAGAAGGACACAAGTCTTCAGATTGAAAGGCAATAATATGGACTATTAATATCAAAATAATGATACCCATATTTAACTCATAAAACTTCAGAAGAGGAAGAAAATAGGAAATGATACAAAATCTTTAATCTTCTCATCATCAAGCCCTAATAATAACAACTGAAATCAAATTATGCATTTAAAAATCTGTGGGAAAACAATTTTCAACTGAAAACAAATTCCACCATTATAAAACTACCAAAGGGGGGGGGAGACATTTTTAGATATATTTGACTCAAAAAAGCTATTTTTTTTTCAAATTCATTATTTTTTTATAAAGGTACTTAAGAATCCCATTTAGCATAATGAAGAATCTAAAAATACAAGATAGAAAGCCAAGGGATCTTCAGAAGTGCAGATGGAACATATATACAATAAAATATTTTTTTTTAAATCATAGTAGGCACAAACATACCTTGAAAACAATTGAACCAAGTTAGGATACTCAACAATTGTGTGGTTAAATGATAGGCTGTAGAAGTCAGTCATCTGACATCTCTTTCACAAGAAAAAATAGTTTATTAAAATGTAGGGAAAAGAATTTTCTTAAAAAAATCATGGTCCTTGGTAGCATGATTTTGAATAAGCTTAATGCAATGTTAAGAGATTAGAATCCATTTGACCTAGATGTTTGAAATATTCTCTTTTAATTATTTTATCTTCCCAGATGCAGTTTAATATTTGGTTCTTTTGTGAATGCATTTATAAAAAGGATAAAATTGTGAAATATACTTATTAGATTTCAAGTATTTCAAATTAACAAGTAGACAACATGAAGACCTAATTGCGGATATAGAAAGAGGTTTGGAGGGTACTGTGGGGATACTGATACATATCTGAAAATTATAGATCAAATGATAATGTCCTTCAGCTTTATCAGGGGGAAAAAATGCTTAATAGAACCTGTCCTGACTATTCCGTGAGAATATAATACAGATCAAAAGTAATTTTAAAATAAAGGAACTCTTATTTGTGACATGACAAAGCAAAATAATTTGAGCAGTATCTAACATATACTGGTGTCTGAATCAAAAGTTGATGATTATAGATGACTGTATAAGAGAAAGCTAATTAGGGCAGCCCAGGTGGCTCAGCGTTTTAGCTCCTGCCTTTGGCCCGGGTCATGATCCTGGAGACCTGGGATCAAGTCCCATGTTGAGCTCCCTGCGTGGAGCCTGCTTCTCCCTCTGCCTGTGTCTCTGCCTCTTTCTCTGCATCTCTGTGTCTCTCATGGATAAATAAATAAAATCTTAAAAAAAAAAAAAGAGAGAGAGAGAGAGAGAGAGAAAGCTGATTAGTAGAGACAGGGAGTGTAGACCAGAAATCATAATGCATGGTCTTTAAACCCAACAATTCACATTACATATTGTGTAAACACAGGCAAGATGAATAATCACTGTAACCTCAATATCCTCTTCAGTAAGGACTGTCTGAAAGTACTTACCTACCTCTGAAAGAAGGTTGTGAGAATCACATCAAATTAGATGGAATCGTTCTTTTACTAAAATATATTAAACATAAAATTGTTATAAATATGTTTTTTGAACTTGATCAGTTTTTATTAAACAGATATGTATAGATCCAGGCATAAATGGATAAATTCTGTTTCTGGAATTTATTATCTAATAAATAAAGTGTCCTTATCTAACTGCATGATATATAAGTATGTAACCATACACAGAAAAAAATATCACATGTGGGAGTCTGTATTGACATACATACGGACCAACAACGTATTGAATTACTTTTCATACTAATAGTATTAATTTACTGAGATGCAAGGCAGTTTTCTCTGCCTATTTATTTCTGCCAACCAGCTGTCTTTAATATTCTGACTGTCAAGGACATTTATCTGCTTAAGAAGTTGCTGCTTTGGAAACTTTGGTCAAGGATCTTATTATAGCGCTACATGGCAATAATATATAGTTTATTTTTCTTTCTTCCTTTCTTTCTCCCCCCACTCCCCACTGCCTTTGATGAAACTAGATAAAGTGCATTGCACAGAGATGGTCATTTCATCATATTACCGTTTTTCAAGAAGGTACGTGTTACTGTTTGAATGTGTGCACCCCCTCCCCAAATTCAGACATTGTAATACTAATGCCCAAGGTGGTGGTTGGTGGTGGTGGGTGGAGCCATTGGGAGATGCTCAGATCATGAAGGTGGATCCTTCATGAATGGGAATTGTGCCTAATAAAAGAAGATCCTGATTGAATTCTAGCTCTTTCTACCATAGGAGGACACAGAAAGAAGTCATCAGTTATAAACCATGAAAACAATACTCACCAAAACACAGCCATGCTGTGCCTTGATGCTGGAGTTCCCATTCTGGAGACCGGAAGGAATAAATTTCTGTTGTTTATAAACTACTCAGTCTGTGGTATTTCATTTTAGTAGCCAGGACAGACTGAGACAGTACATAACATAAATTAAAGAAGTAAATTGGTCTTCAGGCCAATACTTATAAGATGAGGGCATATAAAGACAATATTTCCATGAAATCAAATGTGGATCCCTATACGGCCATTAAGAAAATAAACATTTCAAGTCTTCACTTCTTTAAAGTGTTTATAAATCCCCAAATATAAATATTATGTAGAAAGCCAAAATAATAGTAAGCACATTTCAATGTAAGTTAACCTAAGAATTATGTAGGAGAGATGTATGCATATAGCAAAAACTGATAAATATATTTAGTGTAACTATAAATATATGCATATATTTATCTTTCTTTATGAAATATTAGGATAGATCTTTCTTCAGACATTTTTGAGATGTTATTTCTGGACACTACATGAATATGTTTGTGATAAAAAACTAGAAACCATCAAGCAAAAATAAAAGAAAATATTAATTTTCTCAGTAATTTAGAACATGGATTGGCAAACTACACTCCACAGACTTTGGCAAAATTGAGTAGTTGCAAGAGAGATGTTACAATCCTACAAGTTTAAAATCTTTACTATCTGACATTTTTTAAAAATATTTCTTTATTTGGGAGAAAGAGACAAAAAGAGCAGGGGAAGAGGGAGAGAGAGAAAAGCAGACCCCACTGAGGCTGCTCCATGGTGGGGAGGAGTGTCGCAGGGCTGACCTCGTGACCCTGGGATCATGACTGTGAGATCATGACCCCAACTCAAACTGAGAGCCCAGGTGCCCCACTATTTAACCTTTTAAGGGAACGTTTTCAGACTATTCATCCAGAAGTCACATGCGATTGTGACACAGAGATTGTACACACGCACATTCACCAACAAGAATATTTCAAATACATTATAAAATATTTCTTTGGAATAAAAAAATTTCCTCCTTCTGGCTTAAAATGAAAGAACATAAGGGATTAGAAAGGCAAAATACATCTGAGGAGAAAAACAACCTCTTGACTTGGTGGAACAAAGAGATTATAGCAATGGAAATTTATGTCAGGGAAGAATGAGTTCTTTGGCAAACAAAATTTTATTTGCAAAAATGAATTTAGTGGCTTTCACAGTATTTAGGAATGTCCCTGCTTGTATTTTCATCAGTTAAATCCAGGAAGAAGAAATTCAGCAGGGAAAAAAACGTTACCATAAATGATGATTCAAAAATTTGCAGACAAAATTCTCAAAAGAAGAAATGTTTCAGTTATATAGATACTTTTATTAAAAGAAAAGTAAAAAAAGAAAAGAAAAGAAAAGAAAAGTAGCCAATGGAAAGTTTGACAAAGGTATGAGGATAATTTTGGAATTCCTTCCACCTGTCATTAGACCTAGTACCCAGAGAAGTTAGAGAAGGATGGGAAAAAAGGCTATTTCAGTGTCAATGCAATGCTATTGGTTTATTATCGATCCACTGCTTACAAAGAACCTGTTGGGCTAATTGGGAGTATTCAGAATCAATACTTGAACTCATACTAAAAGATTTACTGAGACAAGAGTAGATTCCTCAAAAATGACGTTTCCTGTTCCATGCCCACAAAGCTAATGGTACAAATGTAGGAAGATCTTGAACAGATTTGAGACTCTTTTTAACTGAAGAACTACTACCACTTAAAAATTCAAGGAAAGGGAATATGTGTACACACACACACACACACACTTATAACTATATACTATATAGATGACTGTAAACTATACGTACACATAGCTACATACATGCATACATATAACTACATTTATAGATATAGCCCTTAAAGCCCAGCCCTGTTTTCACATCTATCAAATGGAACCCACTCATTAAACTTCATCAACTAAAATACAGGACTTGTGTACAGCTCTTATGCCTTTAGTCTTACAGACTCCACTCAATTTCAAAATTCCTAGGTCCCCACTTTCCTCCCACCCTATCAGTACAGGGTGTTTCATACACTTGTGTTTCAAATTATTTTATTTTATTTAAATATTATTTTAAATTATTCTTGGCATTATTTTAAAATTTCTTTGCATTAGGGATTATCTTTTATTGTGAATTTCTGCGGATTTATACAAATACCTGGAGTCAAATACTCGCCGATATGGTATCATACAGTTTTTTCACTGTCCTAGAAAAGTTTCTATGGTCAACCTCTCCAACCCTCTACCCCACCACGGAATTTTGGCAGCCACTGATCTGTTTACCCTTTCTATGGTTTCCCTCTTCCCAGAATGCAACTTAACTGGAATTATATAGTCCATAGCCTTTTCATCCTGTCTCTTTTCATTTAGCAACATGCATTTAGGCTAACACGGCTTATATCCCATCTCTTTACTTTTAACACCTAAATCTTTATACTTCACGTGTATATCTTAGAGAAACATACGGTTGGATCTTTATTGTTCTTGTTTTTATTGATTCTGTAAATATTTGTCTTTTAATTTGTATATTTAGGCCATTCAGGTTAATATGATTATTGATAGAGTAATATCAGCTATGTCTGTAACTAGTTTCTATTTGTTGCATTTGTTTTTTGCTTATTGTACTCTCTCTTTTCCTTCATTCACAGGTTTTAACTCAACATTTTACATTGTTGAATTTTACATACTTTTTTATTGTATTAATTGTCTTAAAAAAAACTATAGTGGTTTCCTTGAATTTACAATGTATACTCATCTAAATCCACCTTCAAATAACATTCTAACACTTCTAGTATAGTGCAGGAACCTCATAAACATATTTTTCAATTACTCCATCCCAGTGCCATCTCTTATGACTTGGTGGTTCTTCATTTCACTTATGTATGTGCTATAACCAGTAAATACGTTAGTGCTATTGTTACTCTAAACAGTTATCTTTTAGACCAATTAAGACTGAAAAATAAAAGATTGTGTCTTACCTTCATCTATTTCTTCTCTAACACACTTTCTTTTTTATACAAATTCCAATTTCTTACTATATTTCTTCTGTCTGAAAACTTGCTTTAAAATTTCTTGCAAAACGTCTTCAGGCAATGACCTCTCTTAGATTTGTTTGCCTGAGAAAATATCCATTCTTTTTTTCTTCAAAGTGCAATTTCATTGGATGTAGAATTCTAGATTAATATTTATTTTCTCCTTAATACTTAAATATTTTCAGACTATTCATCTAGAAGTCACATGCGATTGTGACACAGAGATTATACACACGCACATTCACCAATAAGAATATTTCAAATACATTATAAAATATTTCTTTGGAATAAAAAATATCTTCACTTAGATAGTTTATAATAAGATCACTGTGATTCTTATCCTTGTTCCTTTACAGGTTGAAAAGAGTATGAACAGCAAAATCATGGAAGAGAAAATTAAAAGTTGTAACTATTAACATATGTGCAGCATTTTTTCTTATATTTATTTTCATTTTCCTCACTCATTATTCCCCTTAACCTTTGTGATTTAGTTTCTTCTTCAGTATGCTACCCAAAATGTTGATTTTTTTTTCTTCTAATTTCTTTCAAGAAGATCTCTTTTTCTCTTTGAAGCAGTTTGGATATGATATGCCTATACCTGGGGGAGGTTTTCTTGTTTTGTTGTTGCTATTATTTCAAGATTCATCACGTTTCCTCTTCACTCTTGAATATGGTGAAGGTTGCCCATGGGCTGGGTTCTGGTCAGAGTGGGTGGATTGTGCATTTGCCAAGCAAAGCAGGCAGGCCTCCAGTGGAGCCTCTGGGTCTGCTTTGCTGCTTCACGCCCGGGGGTGGGGAGGGGAGTAAACTGAGGACCTGCTACTGGGGCAGCTAGTAAGGAGGTGCCACAGAGAATGGCATCCATTGCCTGCGTCTCAGCCAAACACACTCTCAAAACAAAGCCCCATCTCATGGGATCATGAACCAGGTGGCCGGGGCCTTCCCCAGAAGAGGTGCAATGGGGAGCCCTGGTTGCCAGAGAGGATTTGGTTGCTATTGGTACGCACCAGGCCCGGCCCCAGTACTAACAGCAGGGCCAAAGGGGTCTCGCTCTTATGACTTCTCCAGACAGCATATCAAGGCTCACGGGGCCCCACTGAGCCCCAGAGGAAGGCCAGGTGGGTGCAGCAGGCTGGGCCGCAGGCCTGTGTGGCAGGTGACAGCTGTAGGGACAGGACCCACACAGTTCTGTCCACAGGGGTGCCCTGTCACGACCTTTTCAGTCCCTGAGAATATATTTTGTTCTGGGGAATAATACCATCTGTTGAAAACAATGTTTTCTATATGCTAAAAATTAGCTTACGGCATGTTCTATATAACATAAGCATGGGTTATTTACCTCATAGAAAGGAAGACAAAAGTATTTCTGAGCACTCAAGCACTTTTGATAATAGTCCTAAGGATATTTTTCTGGCAGGAATCTATCTATATCTATCATCTATCTATCTATCTATCTATCTATCTATCTATCTATCTATATCTATCTATCTATCATCATCTATCATCTAGCTATCTATCGTATGAAAGCAGGTGTTAATTTTCACAATGGTTCATCAATGGTCTGGAACTCCCAAAGATTTATTTCTCTAGAAACTTCATGGAATAAAGTTTATCAAACCTGGTCAACTTGCCTGTCTCCAGAGTGCTTTCGTAAGATGCTTGAAAAATTATTTGATTGCATTTTAAAACTGTATTTGAAGAATGAAGAAAGCAAGCTAGTAAAAAATGAAAATGAATCAACCTGCTTTGAGGGCACAGGCACATAATAAGACAAAACTTGAGCCACTGTTGACCAAAAGGATTAAAAGCATAATTGCAGGTTGGGAAATAATTATTCTGTGATTGCAATGGTCTAAGGGTTCTTTAATGGTTGAGAACTGAATCAAAGACATAATAATCAACAAATCAATCTACTCACAATATGTAAAGTTCCTATAACACATTAGTAAATATTTAAGTACATACGTACATACACAATGGTTTAGAAATTATAACCAGTTCAGAGTATAAAGAGAAAAATGTTAGAAATGTTAGATTTGGCTAGAAAGTATCTTTAATCCCACTGGTTCCATTTAGAAACATGATCAAATGTGCAAAAAAGAAAAATAAGTGAAATTTATTTGACTGAATTTTATCTTCAACATAAAGCAGATGTTTAAGTTGGATATTTTCTGACTTTTTTTTTTTTCTTGTGACAAATGAGTGAGAATAGCTCTTGTGGGGAATCCATTTCCAAAATCCATTCATTAGGGTTTTACCCAAGTGCAAGGAAAGAAGATGAAGGGACAAGTCATTTTCAATATAACATAGGTTTGAAAAGATTTTTTCCACCTTGAATAATTATGAGACTAATTTCCAATGCTCAGTCTATTACTAGGCCTGGATCACCTTGTGGTTGCATGTAAAAATAAAATATATATATATATATATAACAACATTTGAAGATCTAATTTTGAATTGTGAAGTTAAGGATGTTCATGCTTAAAGTCAAAGCTGGCGTACATCGAGAGAGAAACAGAACATATGCACATGTCACTGTAGGTAGGCAAACTGCTTCAAGTTCAACAAAAGCTAGCTATGTTGTATTTTGAGACTTATTTAATTCTATCAGCCTTTTCTGCATATATATTGATAGAATTATTAACACTTGTTTAGTTGATGTGATGAGTAAATGAAGTGAAATACAGGCAGAGCCCTAGCATCTCTCCAAAAATGGGTAAACACCATTCTTCCTCTGACTCCTTCTGGTACTTAAAATTTTAATGACAAGATTTTGTTCACTTCAGCCGCTTTACAGCATGGCCATATCCCATTCTCAAATGAAATATTTCTACCGCTATGGTTTTCAAAGGCTGTCATTTCTCCCTGAGCACAAAAATCTGTCTTTTCTCTCTGTGTCTTTTATTACCATTGGAATTGTCCTTGGATCCTTGGTTTGTTCAACCTTACTTTGCAAAACAGCGTTAAATGTCAATTAGCAAGTATCCGGCACCAGGCAGACAGTGGCAAACATAAAAGAAAATTGAAAGACCGCAGTGCCTGAATGAGGTGAACTCATAGTTCATTTAAACCTAAGCAAGTTCTGTGTGTCAACTATACCCAAATAAAAAAAATAATAATAATCAAAAGCAAGTTTAATAATTTATAAAGAGACTATAATATAAAAACGTGTTGGATTATATTTTTATCTCCCCAGTTTTATACCCACAGATACACCTGGTAATATACACACACAGAGCCAACTGGTTTCCCAGCGGCTCAAATTATTCATGTCTTGCCTTCCAAAACAGCCTTCGCTCTCACTGAAGCCTCTCATTTCCTCACCTCTTTGTAGTCATGTAATTTGCCCCAGATTATTTGATTCTTCATGACATTCACTTTAACAACAGTCTGATTAGGGACTTCAATCCCCTCATCCTTTTGGATAAACCTTGTTGTTCAAGACGATAGTATTTATACCATGCAGTAGATGGGCTTGATTTACTTCTTAGGCATGATATGGCCATAAAATAAAGAATGGATATAAAATATCTGGCATATAGTCAAATTTGGTATTTTTATGATTAAAGTTAATATTAATACTAATCTAGGTATTTCAGCCATAAGGGCAGCAAAATTATTCTGAAATCTATTAATAAAAACACAATAATGTTACATTTTCCTTTTATAGTAAATGTTTACTGCTCACTTGTTCATCTACTTTTTTTCCTTATCTAACAGCAAATCATCACAAATATGACCACAGATGTTGTCTAGTTACCTAACATTTTAACACTATTGTACATTTTCCAGAAGGACAATTTCTAGAAAGAAAATGTAAAGTTGCAGGAATACTAATATTCTAGGGGTTTGGCATTTCTCCCAGAAGTGCTACAAATAAACACCTGAATGCTTTCTCCTTCAGAACCAGTAGGTTTAAATAGAATTTGGGTTTTTGAATTGTGACATATGTTAATCCCAATGAGAGTCTCTGCATGAAAGGAATGTTAACAGAATTTCAACATAATATTATCAAGATAACTTGCCACTTTGCAATAAATATGCTACAAATATTCTGACCTTTGGGAATTTAAACCTATAGGAAATAACTCAACAAACCTTAGTTTGATGACCTGAGAACAACCATTATGCATTAAGGGATCAATAACACCTAACATATTTTCCTAATTCACATTCAGATACAATATTATGTATAGTATTATTATTGTATAATAAAAATTTATATTAGAATATTTTAATTTACTAGTACTTTTTATTTGCAAGTTGTATTCAATAATAAAATGTATTTGCAAATTATTGTAGTTTAAAATGCATTTGAAATTAAAATTTCGACTAATGCTCAGTAAAGTTTCCTGTAGCCTTCTCAAGTGTTGGCAATTAGTTTTTATTTTTGTTAAATACATTTTAAATATAGAGAATGAGAGAATAGTTTTATCTAATGGAATTTCATCTCTTAAATAATCATACCCATATTTTAATGTGCAATCATACCCATATTTTAATGTGAAAAATCAGCATTAACACGAAAACCTAAAAATCTGTCCCTATCTAATGCATAGGATAGAGGTGACTTAGGTTCAGGCTAAGGTTGTGCCTTCAAACAGAAAGGGCAGGGGAGGAATTAGGAGAAATAAGGAGGAAAGAAGGAAGTGAGGGAATAAGTAGAGAGAAGAAAGACAAAACCTGAGAGAAAACCTGGTTGATTGATGAGGTGCATTCCCTTTCCCTGCCCACAGTTTTAAATAAGTAAATGGACACAATCATAAACACTGGTCTCTTAAGACTAAAGATGACCTGCTATACTCAAGACACTGTGTTTGGTGTCACTATCATTCTTTCACTCTAATACGAGGGCTCATAATATGAGTTTTCATGGAGGAGAAGTGGTTACTGGACACATGTAATAAGTTTCCTCCATCTCTGGGGTCCAGACGAGTGCGAGTCAGACACCACTGCTTTTTAGGTCAGACAAGGTGATCATTTAAATGAGATCCCTTCAATATCACTATTATAATTTGTCCAAAATTATAAAATAACAATAAGAAATAATTCGTATGACTTATGTGATTTCCATTTTATGGAAATTTTAGGTGGGGGGAGAAATAAGCCTATACATTGAAGGAAGGAAAGATGTATGTATTAATTTAAAGGAACAAACATAAGTAAAAGTCCTCACTGGATCATTTTTTGCAAAGTGGATTAGCCTTCATGAGGTGCGAGACCGGGTGATGGACACTGAAGAGGGCACTTGATGAGATGAGCACTGGGTGTTATATTATATGTTGGCAAATCGAATTTCTATTAAATATATATATATATAATTATATATATATATATATATTATAATATATTATATGGTTTCCAACAACTCCCTAAGGATAAAAAAAAAAGACAGGCATTACCGGTCTTACCAGTATGAGTAGCAGATAACACATTCTTGAGTTTTAGTTACTGACCAGGAAGAAAATTATCATAAATTGGAGATGTTAGAACACACTGTTCCAAAATGTGATGTTTAACTGTTCAATAACCCTAGGAATTAGCCACAAATATTGTCTCCACTTAAACATAAGGAAACTGAAGCAAAACAAAATTTAGAAGGTATCTTCATTCTAATAATTATTGAGGCAATATAAAGTAGTCTTTTGAAAAACATAACCGGATGAATGAAAAGATCTCGTTTCATTATATATTATATATTATTATTATCATTATTATAAGTCACAGCTTCTTGATGTGACATTATTAAAGGAGCAAGTCTCTCCAAATTTCTCAGCTTTTATCTACAAAGGTTTTTTTGTTTTGTTTTGTTTTGTTGTTTTTTTTTATAGCTCATAGAAATAGTCCTTGTGATAAATGCAATTCAGGAAAAATGAACCTACAAGGGAAATTGAACTCATTTAACTGAAATTATAAAATTTTCTTAAATGAAACAGAATTTGTTCATCTAAGTCATAAATGGATTCACTGACTTCAGATATAGAAAAGTGTTCTCTCAACTGGAGTCACAATGCAAGGTAAAGTATACATACCTACCCAGGTATACACGAATATATTCATAAAATATATCCATACATATGCTTGCTTACATTTATGTTCCAAATATCTCCAACATTTTTCACATTCGAAGTTCCACTCTTTATTTTAGTTTCCAGGTAGTAAAATATGTGAGCCGAACCCCATCTTGCTCAATTAGACAGGAGGGAATCTGCTCCTGAAAAATTGCCCCACATTAGCCTCTGCACCACCCACACCACCATTATGGGTCATCCAGAGACATGTGTGTGATCCTAGAAAGATGAATCTTCCCTTTGCCTCGGCCAGGCCCCTTACCATTGAGGGGATGACCCCTGGGAAGGCCACCACCATGTGCTGCCCTGCCTCAAACTCCCTGTCTGGCCACTGCAAAGTGTTTCTGAAAAATTTTGACCCAGAACTACTAGTAGAAAGAAAAGAGTATGAATAGCAAAATCATGGAAGAGAAAATTAAAAGTTGTAACTATTAACTTATGTGCAGCATTTTTTCTTATATTTATTTTCATTTTTCTCACTCATTATTCCCCTTAACCTTTGTGATTTAGTTTCTTCTTCAGTATGCTACTCAAAATGTTGTATTGAAGGTCACTGGAGACCTTCTGAATATGAAGTCTAACCTTTCTTAGATCTTTTGATCTTTCTTAAGTTGAACCTTACGGCTATCCCTCTATAACTTTTCCTATCTGGACATTCGTTACACAGTGTTATATTAAATTATCTTTTTCTCCCTCTACCCTCTCACTCAGGAATCTGATAGATTTTACCAATCTTACCAATCTCTGTCTATATTAATTTATTCCACACCATTCTCTCTAGAACTGAACCCTTCCAAAAGGTCAATTACAAATAGAAATTCCAACCGGCTCCTCCTGTCAATATGTAAATATGCTAGTCATTTTAGTCTTAGCAAATGGCAAAAAAAAAAAAATGACAAAAGTCATTCCATATGTTGTGGTGAATTTGGATGATGGGTGTATTGAAGTTCCTTGCACGATTCTTGCAATTTGTCTATGAATTCAAAATGATATCAATATAAAAATGTACTAAAACAGGCAGATATCAGTTGAGTGCACACCACTTTCTCTCACACCATATCAATAAATGGCTTTCCGTACTTCTCATAATCTGGATTTGATATTATACTTGTTAAGAGACGAGGGTCTAACATTAGATTCTTTCAAATCCTGGTTGTTCCGTTTATAACTTTTGCCTATGAGCTAAACCTCTCTAAATCGTATTCTTTCTGCAAGATGGGGGAACATTGATTTATTTTATTTATTTTGTAGGGTTATTGTGATGATTAGGGGAGATAATCCATATAAAATAGTCAGTAGTAAGAACATTAGCATCAACTTATACAATTATTAATATTGCTATTTCTCCTTGTACCTTCACATCTTAACAATTGCTACACTTACGAATCCTATCTCTACAACACCATATTCCTATGCTTGATCTATTCACATTACACGGTTTTACTTTGTGATTATTATTACAAAGATCTTTATTACTCCCTACTTCTAAACTATGTTATTTACAGCTGCTAGATTAATAGGCATATATTACAATTCAAATTGTGCATGTTCTTTTGCTGATGAGCCTTTATTATGAGCCCCATTACTTCCTAAATTTTATGTCCAGGACCTCAGCATGACACTTGAAGTCCTCCAAGATATGGCCCCAATACACATTCTTTATTCTGTTATTATCTTCCACTATTCCCTATGACTATGTAATTGTACAGTCAGACTACTTGATATTCTACAGGTATGCTTCTGCACCATTGTCGTGCTGTGCTGAACCCATCTTTAGTATTGACTCCTCTCCCCACTTAGGTGTCTTCTGTCCAAATCCTCCCTACAGATGATAAAGAAGGCCACATTAAGGCAACTGCTGTATAAGAAAAAAACCCCAAATGTCAGTAGTTTGAACACAATTGTTTATTCCTGCTCATGGTAAGCCTCCAAATAGGTGCCCCAGCTTGGAAGGCCAGCTCTACTATACAGGCTAATTTAGGGACTCAATCTCTTAGTCATATGGTTCCGCCATTTTCAATTTATGACTTCCAAGGTTACCATGTTCCTCTGCATCAAGTCAATGCACAGAAAAGGGATGTGGCCAGACCTGGAGTTGCACATTATTGTTTTTGATTTTTTTTTCTCTCATTTCATTGTCAACAACTCAGTTATGTGGTTACTCTTGATTTCAGTGGAGAGAGTATAACCTGGCTGCGTGCATAGGAAAATGAAGAAACAAGTCTTAGTAAATACTCTGACACTCTAAATTCTGGGTACATTCAAATATTTTCTCTTCTGTGAAGTTCTTCCTATACTACCTGGGCAGATGTCATATATGATACACAATACACATGTAGGAGTTTAGCAATAAATTTATATTCTAAATTTGAAGTTAGTTATTACAGGATGTTCTGGTGAAAATTTTGTGTTAAACTTGTTATTAAAGGAGATTGTAAAAAAAAAAAAAGAGCATTCATGCTCTTTATGGATTTTTTATAGAACAGAATATGTATTCATACCAGATGGCTAAAGGATGAGTTAATCAATCTCTTAAGGTCCCTTATGACCTTCTAATTCTAATGATTTAAATGCTTTTGGAAAGGTATTTCCAAGTGTCATTTTATTTTCTATTGTGACTATGTACACAACTTGTGTCAGGTTCTCAAGCTTTCCAAATGTCAATGCAAATGGCATTTCCATAAGTAGATGTTTTTAACCAATGTTCACATTATTTTACTGAATTTAAGGGAATTAAATAAATTGAAGAACATATTTACTCTTTCTGTATCTTATCATGGAGAAGTAAACCCTATTGCAATTTAATAATCAAAATCTAATTGCCCAGATTTTGAAATTACGCTATGAAAGTCATCTGTATTGCAAACTTATTCAGAAAATATAGGCTATAATGGGCCTTACCAGGCAATGTTGCACTTGGTGTTTTTACTAGCTCCACAGATAGCTTTCTCCAGATGTTGCCAGGCAACAACAGCTCGTATAAAGAGATTTCTTGTTCATAAACTAAACCTCGTTGGTAATACAATGAGACTCGAGATTTTTACCACTTGTACAGGTGGAATTACAAGTAAAATGATTTTAGTCATATCTCAAAGGAAAGAACCAATGCATAGTTGTTTATTTTTTTTTAAGAGAGTTATCCTGGTAGAGAGACCTGTAATCAAAATGATAGACATCACATTAATCATATACATGTGTCTGCATCAAAGAACAAAATGGGAGATTTCAGGAAGAATTTTTTTAATTATGTAAATAATCCACTATATGAATAGGAAATTAATAGAGACAAATTGATGTAGTGGTGCTACTGAAGAATGATCAGACTTACAGCCACAGTTTAAGAGTAGCTGATACTAAAGGATGCAGGACCTGTCAGAATGTTGCATTTGGACAGAGCACACTCATGTGAACATTGGAGTAAAGACAAATGAAATAGTGTAAAATATAGAACACACAAACTCTTACTTCCTCACAGCGAGGCAGTGGCAGCCACGAATACCTAGCTGATGGGTTATCAGGGATATTTTATGAAATACCACATAATCGAATACTCATTTTTTAAATGATCTCTGGCAATAATTCAAACAAGAAACTTTTCCTGTTCTCTGTCTCTCTCTGGCACGTGAATGTGCATGTTTTGTTTGCGTGAAAATTTGTTCATCAGCAAACAGTGAAGAGTTTATTTTGCTTATTTCTAGTTTACAGGAAAATGTGACATACCCTTTTTAGATAAAGAACTGCAGAAGGAAATAGGTCAGTTGAGAAGGGAAAATTGACATATTCTTGAGTGTGGACCAGGAAAATACAAGTATAACACATTGGATAGGATTCTGAGTACAGAGAAAAGATTTAAAATATAACTACTGTGTATTTATATTTTTTTAATTTTTGATACGCTTAAGCGCTTTACACATATTTAATTATTTAGACGCCAGTTTCTTCATATCCTGCCTTTCATCTTTTCCTATGCACACAATTTCAGATGTAAATATCTTCACCCTATTTCCACCTATAAACCTAATCCTCTCAATTATTATCAGTTCTTTTTTATCTACCTTGCTATATTCATGTTATTTACATTTTCTGGTTCTAATTTATATCATCCATGGACTACTAATTTTCAAAGTGCAGGACTATAAAAATCACTGTACATTAAAATGGTACTAAGTTAAGTTACTATTTTTCATATGTTTAGAATTTTGTGGCTTTACCTAATTTAATCACCATTTATTAAAATCTTCAATTACATATGGCAATAACTTAGTATGTTGAAGTTACTGTCTTTTTCCTCAGGAAGCATATAGTATATTGATTCTATACGATAAAATTCAAAATAGAACAGAAATTGTAAATGCAAAAAGTATATGCTATCAGTGTAAAAAGACCCATTTTCCAAAGAGATTTGTCACAACGACGTCCTTTACATTATTGCAGAAATCAAATCATGTTATCAGTCTTTCGTATTGAAGGATCCACAATATTTTATAGTATTCTTTGTGTTTTATAGATTCTCAGTTTTGTTTCCACCTATTCACAAATATCTTTTGAGGCCAATGAGTAGGTGGACCATTTTCTTTATTGTTATCTTGCTGAGGCATGTGTTTTATCTTTCCAGCTTCAAAACAGATGTGTTGTTACTTCACTAGGGAACCTCACTGCAAAACTAACACACTCTCATCATTTACATCTCTATGGTGATGGTTGTTACAGTTTAATCCTTGAATCCATGTAATCCACTGTATCACGCAGTAAAGTGTTTATCATGATCCTCATCTGGTAGCTGAATGGGGAAACTCACAAAGGTTATGGGATGAATGATTTGTGGATATTCAGTCTGTTTGAGACCTTCCAGTATGAAGGAGAAGGTAGTATTTGAAGGACCTTCTGATGAGAACATGTAAGTTTCATAAAATACAGAGAGAGGGAAAGAAAGAAAGAGATTGAGACCTAGAGGTATGAAGAAAAGCAGAGTTTGAGGCTCCAAGATCCCGGAGGGAGTATGTATGCACTTCCTATTGCTGTTGTAACAAACTAGCACATGTCTAGTCACTTAAAACAAAATAAATTTGTTATCTTCCTGGATATGTTCTGGAGATAAGTCTGCAAAGGGCCATATGGGGCTAAAATCAAGGTGTTGGGCATGCTGCATTCCTTCTGGGAACTTTAATGGAAAATCCATTTCCTTGTCTTTTCCAGCTTTTAGAAGCCACCCATATTCCTTAGGTAGTAATTTCTGTCAGCAATCAAATCTCCCCAACGTCTGATTCTATCTTCACACCCTCTTCCCTGACTGACATCCCTGCCTTCCTTAGTGGGAGAACAATTGTGATTACACTGATCCCACCCAGATAGCCTAAAATAATCTCCCCATCCCAAGATCCTTAATCTATTCATAGTTGCAAGTGAGTTTGGAAGTAGATTTTGCCCCAGTGAGCCTTGAGATGATTCCAGCCTGGCTGACACCTTGTGAGAGATGCTGAGCTGTAAGCCTCGACTGTGCTGCACCCAGATTCCCAACCCCCAAAAACTGTGGGGGTAATAGATATTATTGTTTTAAACCACTAAATTTAGAAGTAATTGTTACTCTGAAATAGTAACTAGTATACAAATAAGGGGGAAAGCATGTCATTTTGTTTTTAAATAAAACATAGATCATTCTAGCCTCCTCCACTTAATTATCTGTAAACTCCCACTCAAAGAATGAAACCTGATTCCTACAGTCGGCCCATTCATCTATTTAATTGTTAATTTTCAGTATACACATATAAGAATATCAGAATTTTTAACCTACATCTGCGATGCAACTTTATCAATTAGATTACAATGCTTAAGTGTAGTTTCTTTGGTCTTTGTTTTAGAAATTCCACTCATTATCGAAGTTACTTTGATCAGCAACTTCCCCCCCTCATCTTCTTTAGTGAGATTGTTTCATACATTTGTGATATAGTCACAAATGTTTTGGTATATTCCACATTCCATTCTTGGACTCCCCCAACTCCCTACATGATTGTCTTAAATGTGTGCATGCATTGACTTCACTCTGTGCTGTGAAGTTCAGTGATTTCTGACAAATGTGTCACATACACCGGAGGATTGTTTCGCCATCCTACATATTTCCTGTTTCACCTGTCAACCTTCCCTCCCATTTCACTGAATGTCTGACAATGACTGATATTTTTATAGTCTGTATTAATTTTACCTTTTCAAGAATGGCATATTATTGGAATCATTGATCATTTGTCAGACTGATATTTCACTTAGCACTATGCATTTAGGCTCATTCACATCTTTCTGTGCCTTGATCATTTATTTTTAACACTGAATAATATCCTATCATCTGGATGAATCACAATGTGTTTATCCATTCACCTATTTAAAGACGATCTTGGGGGGCACCTGAGTGCCTCAGTTGGTTAAGCCTCTACCTTCAGCTCATTGTCATGATCTCAGGGTGCTGGAATCCTGGGAATCAGCCCTACTGTAGGCTCCCTCCTTAGCAGGGAGTCTGTGTCTATCTTTCCCTCTGCCCCTCCTCCTGTAGGTTCTCCCTCTCTCTCTCAAATAAATAAATAAAATCTTTACTTTCAGTTTTGGGTCATTATTAATAAAGCTGCTATAAATATTTCTGTGTAGGTATTTGTGTGGATGTAAGTAATCAAATAAATTTGGTAAATACCTAAAAATGGGATTGCTGGATTACATGGTAAGATTATCTTTGGCATTATACAAAACTGCCAAACTACCTTCCAAAGTGACCATAAAATTTTGCATGTCCACCAGCCATGAATGAAGGTCCCTATTGTGATGCATCCTTACCAGCATTTTGTAATATCACATTTGGGATTATAGCCATTCCAAAGGTCGTGTGATAGTCCTCATTGTATTAACTAGGGATGCAGGGTATTAAGTACCCTTTCAAATGCTTATATGCCATTCGTATATCTCCCTGGCTGAAGTGTCTGTTCTGGAATTTTGCACAAGTTTTTAATTTGAGCTGTTGGTGTTGTTTTTCTTGTTTTAAGGGTGTTTTTTTTTTTAATATTTTGGATACAAGCCCTTTATCAGATATGTGTTTTGAAATATTTCTCCCTGTCCATGGCTTGTCTTTCCTGTTTTCATCAGAATCTTTTAAAGAATAGAAGATTTGATTTCAATAAAGTCCAATACATCAATTATTTCTTTCATCAGCCATGCTTTTAGCCCTCTAACTAAAAGATTATAAACAAAATCTTAGGAACTTCTTTGTTTTCTTCATGCAGTTTTATAATTTTGTATTTTACATTTAAGTCTATCATCTACTTTGAGTTAATTTTAATGAAAGATGTATTATCTCTTTCTAGGTTCTTTTTTGCATATGGACATTTAATTGTTTCAGCACTATTTTTTTAAACACCATCTTTTCACCACATATTTGATCCTTTATAAAAAATCAGTTGATCAGCTTCATGTGGGTCTATTTCTGAGCTCTCTACTATGGTTCTTTGATCTATGTGCCTACTCTTTTGCCAATGTCATGCCCTCTTGATTAGGCAGCTGCATAGCAAGACTTAAAATTGCATAAGGAAGTCCTCCAAATTTATTCTCCTTTTTTACTAATGTGTTGGCTATTCTAGGTCTTTTTTTTTTCTCCCATAAACCTTAGAAACAGGTTTGATAGCTACATAATCACTTGCTAGCATTTGGGTTGGAACCATGTAACATCTACAGTTTGAAAGAATATACAGTAAAGTTTGAAAGAATATACCTCTTAACAATATTGAATCTTCTATTCCATGATTGTGGAATATATTCCCATTTATTCAGATGTTTGTTGATTTCTTCCATCAGAATTTTAAGTTTCCCACACACTCACATTATATTTTAGATTTCGGTCTTTGTGTGAGTACTGTCATACATAGTCTATGTATGTATAGATTTCAAAATCCAGTTGTTCTTTGCTAGTTTGGGGTCCCTTCCACTGTTTTATTTTTTTAAGATTGTATTCATTTATTTACTTGAGAGAGAGAGAGAGACCCTGGGATCATGACCTGAGCTGAAACCAAGAGCCAGATGCTTAACTGCCTGAGACCCCCACACGTTGCCTTCTACTGTCTTTAAAGTCAGCAGTGTCACATTTTCAAATTTCTCCCTCACTCTCTAACCTTTGTTTTCATCATCATATCTCATTTCTCAGACTGGCCCTCCTGCCTCTTTATTGTATGGCCCTTTGTGATTGTATTGAGCCCAGCCAGATAATCCAGGATAATTTTCTAACCTTAAAATCCTTAATTTAATTACCTCTTAAATGTCTTTTTTTTTTTTTTTGAGGTACTATAATAGGCATCAGGGACTAAGACATAGACATCATTAAGCAACCATTATTCCACAAAATCGTGCTTCCTGTGATTTTGCTATATTGTCTCACTAGTTCTAGGAGGTCTTTTCTGTCAATACTTTGTGATTTTGTGCATAGATATCATGTTATGCAGGAAGACTAGAGAGTATTGGACAGAAGAACAGATTCATGTACATGAGGACATTAAATATTTGACAAATATAGATAAATGTAAGGAAAAGGTGGACTTTTCAATAAAGGTACTAGGGCATTAGGTATCTATGAGTTTTCTACAGCTGCCATAATGAGTTATCACAAACTTACAATTTAAGACAAGAAGGGGTTGGTAGGGCCACACTCCCTCTGAAGGCTCTAGAAGACAATCCTGCCTTTCCTCCTCCAGTGTCTGTTGGCTCACAGTAGCACAAACCCAGCTTCTATTTGTCTTAAAATGGCCTTCCCCTTTGTGTGGCTTCTCCTTCCTCTTCTCTTATAATAATACAGGATCAGACTTGTTCAGAATGATCTCATCTCAAGATCCTTAATTTAATTACATGTACAAAGACTCTTTTTCCTAAATAAGGTCACATTCATAGATTCCAGGGATTAGGACTTGCACATATATTTGGGGATGGGGGGAGAACAATTCAACCCACTACACTATGTACGTAGAAAAGAATTCCTTATCTTGCACTGTATTCCAGGTGGATTAATTACCTAAGTGCAAAAAGAAATGTATAAACCTTTTAGATTATAAGAGAATATATTTAAAACTTTGGGGTAAGATTTCTTAAATGATATTCAAAAGGTATAAAAACAATAAAATATTGAGAAATTTGAATATATTTAAATTAATGATCATATTCATTAAAGGACAATATAGAAAGGTTAAAAACTAACCTCTGTATCCATAATATGTTGAGAAATACAACACATCAATGGAAAAAGTTGAGTCATTAAAGAGTAATACATAAAATTTATAATGGATTTCTACAAGAGAAGTATATACAAGTGAACCATATGTATATAAAATATGTTCAAATTTATTAGTAACCAGCAAGGTACAAATTAATAGCAATATGCAGAATCATTGTATACTCATTATATTTACAAAATGAAAATTCTGGAAATGTCAAATGTTGATAGAATGTAAGAAAATGTAAATACATTCTCAAGTATTATTAGCAAGGGTGGAAATTTATATAATCTTTTTGGAAAACATTTTGGCATCACCTACAAATGTGATAGGGTATCTTTATATTTACTTGTATTTTCCTTTTTTTTAAAGATTTTATTTATATATTCACATGAGACACACGGAGAGTGACAGAGATGAAGAAGCCTGATCCCAGGGAGCCTGATGCAGAACTTGAGCCCGGACCCCGGGATCACAACCTGAGCCAAAGGCAGACACTCAACCACTGAGCCACCCAGGTACCTCTATATTTTCCTTTTCATACCTAGAAGTGGTAAAAGTTTCCAGAAGAAAGAAACACCTAAAAAAGAAGTAATCTGAACATACAGATTCATCTTGATTGGGCGGGGGGGAGGGGGAGAAAAAGAAGATTCTGTGGATCAGTTTCTGCACATAAATGAAAGATGTTTCAAAACACAAGGGGGAAAAAAAATCCAGGGACAGCCCATTGTGAGAATAGTATTGATATGCCTATTCACACACAAAATTTGGTTTGTAGGTGAACTACAGGTGTGATATCTATAACATCTCATATGAACATGTAAACCAAATTTTATAACAAAGATTACATACATTTATTACTAAATTCTATCCCTTATCCTCATCACGTTTTTCTTCCACTTCTGTATTTACCGTTAGCTCAGCTTATTCAAAACAATGGAAAGAATGTGCATTTTTCAGTTCTTATCTCTAGGCTGAAGGGAAAAGAAAAACTAACTTCATATTCAGTAAGACAAAATCAAATGCTCCACATTATATCAGGGTAAAGATAATGTCAATACAAGCCAGCAGAACATGAACAAAATAAAAAGAACTGGCAATGTAATTATGTTCAGATACTAAATTAAACACATATTCATGGAGATCCTTGGGTGGCTCAGTGGTTTGGCGCTCGCCTTAGGCCCAGGGTGTGATCCTAGAGACCTGGGATCGGGTCCCACATCCAGCTCCCTGCAGGGAGCCTGCTTCTCCCTCTGCCTGTGTCTCTGCCTCTCTCTCTGTGTGTGTCTCTCATGAATAAATAAATACAATCTTTTTTTTTTAAAGATTTTATTTATTTATTCATGATAGACACAGAGAGAGAGAGGCAGAGACACAGGCAGAGGGAGAAGTAGGCTCCATGCACCGGGAGCCTGATGTGGGATTCGATCCTGGGTCTCCAGGATTGTGCCCTGGGCCAAAGGCAGGCGCCAAACCGCTGCGCCACCCAGGGATCCCATAAATACAATCTTAAAAAAAAAAAAAAACATATTCACAATCAATGTGCAAAAGAGACAGTTCAAAATTTGAAGAAAATAATGTATCTTGTGAAATAGTAAGAGTTTTAGTCATTATTTATGTAGAATAAATTAATAAATATTAAATTCAATATACAAGGGTTTAGAAAATGAAAAGGGGAGGTTAACGATCAAATTAATTAGACCAAGAAATATCATTAATAAATTAATTAAAATCAGGAAGGAACAGAATAGGCACCATCAAATAGCAAGTTATTTTTAAAGAAAAATGACTTAAATAATCATATTCAAAATGCTGATTAAAGATAGAAGTTAGAGCAATATAAAGGTACTTAAAGCATAAGATAAAAAGCCACATAGCATATGAAAATTTGATGTGTCTGAATTTGAGGATAATATAAGGCAATAATATACAGATAATTGAAATATGTAAATTTAATTCTAGGAGTTTTTTTATACCTGAGAAAAAATAGATATTTCAGAAAGTTTTGATTTAGAAAATTTTCAAATGAGTTATGTAATTTCGTTAATCTTTTGGACTTTAAAGACATAATTTTTCAATCATCATGACAAAATATGTCAATGACTTAATAGGGAAAAAGTAAACATGACCTCAAAATTATCAAAAGCATTATTAATGCCAGAGTGCATGATTCAGTTAAGTGGCTGACTCTTGGGTTAGGTTGGGGTCAGGATCTCAGCATGGGGATCAGCACTTGAGATTCTCTCCCATTCCCCCCACCACACCACCTCTTCCCTAGCTCACACTTGCTCTCTCTCAAAATAAATAAATAAATAAAATCATTTTAGAAAGGAAAACATTATTAATGTTAGAAGACAGTGTAGCATCTTCAAAGTTCATAGAAAAATCTTGACCTAAATATAATATTATAAGCCAAGTTTATTGGCAAATATAAAGGCAACAGACAGACTTCTCCAAACATGAAAGAACTAGTATGATAAAAGCCCTTGATATGATGGAATATTTTTAAATATACATTTTTAAATCTATATATTATCTGATAACAAAAAAATGAAGAAATGAGAAATGGAAAAGGTAACTGGCCATTGGTGACTATTAACTCATTTTAAATATAATATGGATCTTAAACGTCTATGAGAATTATAGAAGACAAAATACAAATATTAGAAACTTGGACAATATATACTTAATAACCTAAAAAGCAAACAAGCAAAGAATCGAGGATAAGATTAATGGAGAAAAAAAGAGGACTTTAAATGCCCTCAGATTCCATAGCAGAGATACCTAATTCTCCTTCCCAGCATTTACTCTTATTTTAGTTTCATCTCCATGTTCTCTATTTACATTTTCCTCTCTCTCCATGTATGCACCACAATGAATGCATCTTATACAGACAAAGATTCCTGCAAACTTATTAATACTTATTCAGTATTAATGGTGCTCATGCATGAAAGGCAGTCTGTATTTTTTTAATATACTCTTCTAACTTTGAAAACTTCATTATTTAAATATCTATTTTTTTTTCTTTGGAAAGGGGGGCTCCTGGTTGGCTTAGTCGGTTAAGCATCCAACTCTTGATTTCAGCTCAGATCTTGATCTCAGGGTCAGGGGATCCACTCTACTGGCTGAGCATGGAGCCTAAGATTCTCTGCCACCCTGTCTTCCTGCCCTTCCCCTTGCGCTCACTCGCTCTCTGTCTTAAAAAAGAAAATAAGAGCGATTGTTTTAAAGATGGCTAAGTCCATCTAGTAGAGATAGATGATAATTTTCCTTCATTCCCAAAATTATGTATCTATGTGAATAGTAATGATGATGATGATGATGTTATGTAAAAGAAAAAAACTAAAATAAATAAATAAAATTATAAAAAGAAAAAACTAAATAAAGAAAAAAGAAAAAAAAAACTAAACAGTAGTGTGTTCTCCCTTCTTTTAAAACTCTATTCTTTGCAAATCCCAGGTGATATTATTAAAATCCATTGTCAGTGTCCCATGCAGGATCCATATATTTTAAGAGGAATTTGAAAGCAACTTTATTCAGTGACAATAAGGTAGTCCAGCCAGCCTGTCACTTGGAGCTGGCACATCTTTTTATAAGCCTTACAAAGGACTTCATAGGTCGCGACTCTCTCTAAACATAAAGATGAGCTTTATCCCTCATGTGCTTTATGCAGCACCATTTTTTTAAATGAAGGAGAATAATCTTCTGTTATGTGCATTTATATATTTACCCTCTTTATGATTTTCCCAGGAATCAGATTTGTTTTTATTTTATACCACAAAGTGCTTAAATATGTATTTAACTAAATTACTTTCAATTCTTATGAACACGTCAACTTGGAAAATTGGAAAATTGAAATCAGAGTAACAGGAGAAATATTCTCTAATATCCTATTTCATTAATTGATTACAACACTAAGGTATTTTTTTTCTGCAAATAAAGGCACTGTTCAGGGAATATAACACCAAGAATGAGATATCCCTGTCATACATAAAATCCATGGTGAATTAGAACTTTAGAAAGATTTAAAATGTATTTTAAATAGTGAACATTGACATTCTAAGCTACTTCATTCTTTTTTAATCCAGATTCTTAACAGCCTGTAGCAGCATTTCAGAAGCACTACAATTTCTGCCAATAACCTTTCACCAAAAAATAATTTCAGTCAGCATTATCACTCAATGTAACCAACAGAAACCGAAATCCACTTCAAATGTCCTTCAAATAGCTAGAAGATGAATTCAAGGAGATATGAAATGTAAAACTCAGAAGATGAGGCCTGACTTTGATACTTACTTGGACTGATAAAGTAATTTTGTCTCCATATAGATCTCATTGTATAAGAAAAAGGAGGGGGATAGGAAGCCGTAATGTGTCACCTTATCTAAATAAGGTACCTGTCATTTCTGAAATTCTGTTTAAACTATGATAGATGTTCTTATCTACAAAATCTCTCTCCTTCCTAGAAAACAGGACTTTTAAAGGTAAAATAGTACAAGTAAACTATCTTTTCTTGCTGGAGGTGCTATGAACAATGGAACTAGAGCCTTGATTAAAGACAGTCAAACATTTAGAGGGATTATACAAAGCACCCACAGTGGATCTTGGGAACAAGGGGACATTTCCCTTTCATGTGAGAGTCACACTGGTTCATCATTGCATCTTCTTTTTTTCCTCCCATATGTTGTGTTATCTCTAACATCTTTCACTATTTTCTATGTTTTATACATTTGGTCCATATGATACTATATTCTTTTATAATAAAACCTGTGCACTAGTAGGTGAAACCGTTTCTTAGCTCTGAGAGCCACTCCAACAACTCTCTTCACGAGGAAGAAGAGGGTTATGGGAATGTCTACTTTATAGCTAGTTGGTCAGAGTACAGGTGGTGTCTGCTGTCTGACTTGGTGGGGGATTGCAGTCTGGTAGGACCGAGCCCTCAGCCGATGCTATCTCGATGCTATCGATGGTGTCGTTACTGACCCAATTCTCAATTACATCCTGCTGGTTTCCAAGAATTGCTTGGTGTTGTGTGAGAAGCCCCAACACACACAACATACACATGTTGGACTTGCATCCAGGAACCCAAAGAGTCTACTTTTTCTGCTTTCACAGAATTTGGAGGTTTGTTTTTTTACAGAAAAACATGCTAAGCAAGTTATAAAATTATAATTCTTTCACCTGGCTAGGGCTAGAAGGAAATGGAAGAATTTTTGTTAACCAGTAGGTAAGCGTACTAGGAGATCTGTTCTGTTCTATTTTGTTTCTTCAATAGCAACATATTTTTCTGGTATCATCATCCTTACCAAATTGTGAGTTAATTAGAGATCCACTTCTTCGACCACATTTTTTGTCCTTGGGGTTTTTTTTTTGTTGTTGTTGTTGTTTTAAATTTTTATTTTAATTCCAATCAATAACAT
Source organism: Canis lupus dingo (assembly GCF_003254725.2). Taxonomy (NCBI): domain Eukaryota; kingdom Metazoa; phylum Chordata; class Mammalia; order Carnivora; family Canidae; genus Canis; species Canis lupus. The sequence continues at coordinate 3,300,130 of NC_064279.1, read as the reverse complement.
TCTTTAATAGCGATGATCAAAGTATAGACACAATTTACCAATCATAATTCCTAACCTCCTTGCCTCTATCATGTGTAAAGGTTCATATACAAGACATGCCAGGCCAAATAGCAACCTCTTCTGATTTTTCAAAATTGGAACATAGATTGGGGGTGAGAGAAGTTGGAAAGTAATGTAAGCTTGTAGTTTTTGGTAGCCACAATTGTGTTAAAAAATCTTTAAGCAAGTTTGAAGACATATTTCAGTGGCTTGCAACTAAATGACTCAAGATTAATACATGTATAAAGAAAATCAGACTACTGATGCCTAACTTTGGTGACTAGCTGGAGCAATGGCAGGTATTGAGACAAGCAAATAATCCTGGTTGTTGGGCAGCCTGGGTGGTTCAGGGGTTTAGGGCTGCCTTCAGCCCAGGGTGTGATCCGGAGACCTGGGATCGAGTCCCACGTCGGGCTCCCTGCATGGAGCCTGCTTCTCTCTCTGCCTGTGTCTCTGCCTCTCTCTGTCTCTCTGTCTCTCTCTCTCTCTCATGAATAGATTAAAAAATAATAATCTTGGTTGTTGTATTTTTTTCACATAAAATGGTCATGTGAATGGAATAAATACAGATACTAGCTTCAAAGATGTAAAATATTTTAACAATTGAGAGACTATGTACCTTGTTTTTTTCCACTTGGAAAAAATACAGTCTTTGAAATGTATTTTCATTTCTTTTGAAGTATGTAACATTAAAATCATTGCTTTTTTACATATAGTTTCATAATTAAGAGTAACATGGAATAGGGTGGTGTAGATTTACTTAGTGTTCTTTTTTTTTTTTTTTTTTTACTTAGTGTTCTTAAGAGCTGAAGCAGTGGACATGGATATACTGAAAAAATAACAAAATAGCAATATAATATAGTATACTTAGCTATATGCTAAGTAAATAGAACGCATTTGCACATTTGGGATTCTAATGTGATTTAAATACCTTATCACTGCACCTAAAGCCTTTAAACTATATATAACTATATATAACTATATAACTATATATATATATATATCACATGATATAGCACAAAAAACTTATTTGTAAAAATAATTTTCCATCAAACTGATAATTTCATGCTATGCATATTACTCATGATAAATTTTATCTTTCTTTTTCAAAAACAAAACTAGATATGTAAGCTACATCTTAAGTATTATGTCATTAGTGTTTTAGAGAGATACGAGAATATAATACCAAATCTACTATAACTAGCCTAATTATAGTGTTCTTCTTTCCTTCTTTTCTCTTTTTCTCTTATCTCCTCTTTTTAGCTATGTTGTCTTCTATTTCTTCTCTTCCTTTGCCTTCCTCTCCTTCCTTTTCTCCCTCCTTCTCCATCCCCTTCTCTTTCCTCTTCTTTTTCTTTCTTTCTTCTTCTTCCTATCTCTCACTCTCACTCTCCAATTGAATTCATAATCTTTTAAATTACAATTAGTCAACCTACAGTGTTATATTAGTTTCAGATGTACAGTATAGTGCTTCAACACTTCATACAACACCCAGTGCTTATCGTAAGTGTCCTCCTTAATCCTCATCACCCATCTCTTCACCCATCCCCCCTCTAGTAACCATTAGTTTGTGAATTTATAATTTTTAAAATTCTATCTAAATTTATTTTTTCCTAAGATAAAGGACTTTTTTTCTTTGTTATTCTATTAGTTTTCTTAGAATTTTAATCAAATAATTACCCTTAGAGAAAGCTGGCTGAAATATTTATGAATTTTTATTTGTTTTTATAACAATAAATGGTCCCTTACTTTTCATTAACACATTTAGGTCTAATATTTCATAATTCAACTTACTGGGAATGAAATGCACTGGAAATAAATAGCTGTGGCATATTTTTACATTACTCATTTGAGAAATGATTGGAAGTGATATCAGATATTTAAAAGAGCTGAAGAAATTATGCTACGTAAAGTTATCTAAGATAGCATCTTAGTGCATTTAATACAAGTAAAATACAATTGAAAAATTTTAATACAATTAAAAATTTTAATACCTTATTCAAAAAGGTAAAAATAAATAGGTGAAATTTAAGTCAATAATGTGTTTCATTGACCCAATATGCCCAAAAATAATTTCATTTCTATATATAATGGGTATATCAATAGCTAAAAAGATTTCTACAAAATTGGTCAGCAGTAATGTAATTTGTAAATGTAAATTCATAAATATGCTTCTAATAAAAATAATGTTAACTAAAAACCTTACACAACTCATTTGTCATATCTGAACAATTACATTATGAAGATGGAACAGTCTGATGGTTAAGAACTTGGTGTCTAAAACTAAATTTCCTGAATTCAAATACCATATTCTGAGTTTACTAGCTGATGCCCATAGACATCAATTTTTGTTCTTCAAAATAAAAATTAATAAAAGTTCTCAATTCCTAGGTCATTAGCAAAAATATATAGAAACATATTTCTCTTTTTCCTCTTGTGTCTTCTTTCCCTTTAGAGGAACATTGAAAATGTTGCATGAATAATCTGTTATTTCTGTCTTGCAAAGTAAAGAAGATACTAACAACAGGTCCTTGAAAGTTCAAAGAAATAATTTGGTCAAATCTTGTTTGTACTCTGGCTCTGAGAAAGAATGACATTGTCTAATCAATGGACAGTTTGTTCAGCTACTTTCTGTGCTAGAATAATAGCCGGTATTTGTATTTAATGAGATGATATGTCTTATTTCAAAGCCCAGGGACTGTGACTTTTAAAATATATTCCAAGTCTTCTTGGGTTACCAAATAGAAGAGATGGATGAAAGCAAGTGAAAATTTCCCTTACCTCTGTTGTTGACATTTTAAGAATTCTGCATGTGGCAACTTTTAGAATATGACATTTTGACGTTCGCTTAGTTATTTGAAATGTCAATTAGGAAATTGGAAGTTGTAGCAAATCATGTTATTTAACTTTAATTATAGTCCTCACTGTCTCAACTGATAACTTACTAGATTGGAAAACTCCTTAAAACATAAAGAGGGAAATACTTTTTATTCTAATCAGCTCTTCGTATTCCCAACTTGTCAGTCTTTGGGAAGTGGGATTATTTGTAAGGGTGTCAACTAAGGAACAGAAAAAAGACTAAGAAAATTAAATTTGGGGTCCGTGACAGCTAGGATGAACAGTATAGAAGAATCATCTTAAATATTACATCTCACAAAGTAATTGTGTAAGTAAAACATTGCTTCTCAACAGACAAATTAACTCTGTACCTAGCTATAGTTCAGATTTATTCTAAAATATAATTGTTAATGACCCCAATCAGGGCTAAAATCAGAGATAAAAAAGCTTAGAGTGATGTTAATAGTCAATACAAGAATGCCTTTAAAAAGTGACAGTTTATGCAAAAAAGGAAAAAAAAATCAAAGATTACTCTGCTGAAATTTCACTAGACTCTCCCATTTCCCTTACCCTGGCATTAAAGTATAATCTATTTCAAAGAATTTCAGGACATATTTAAGAAACTGAAAACGATCTTTGGAAGCAGCAATAAACCTTGGATTGGCAAATGGCTTTTCATGGTTGGAAGTAAACCTTCATATGACCAAAACCTGATTCCATCCATTCATATAATCTGCAGAGGAGATATCACAAATATAGATTTTTAAGTGTATTTTCAGAAAATAGTAGTTCTTAGAATCTGAGATCCTATCCACTCTGTTATATAAAGTGACAATAATTAATATGTACCCACGGAAAAGAAAAGTGCTGATTAAAGAAATAGGAAGCCAAATAAAATTATATTTTTATTTCCACACAATTTGTACATAAAGACTAATTCCAATCTTTTAAAAATCATGGGCAACTTTTGATTCTCTCCCCAGAAAAATTCACTTGGGCTTATGCTTCTAAACTCTTGCATAAAATGTCAGAGCACTCACAGTTTATCCATGGAGCGTAGATTTAAAATAGTTGTTCTGTTGAAATGAGGTAAAGAAAGGTGTGTTTGTGCCTCATCGGGGAAGATGAATGAACCCAATCCTTTAAAGACAGAATGTTGTGACTGTATAAAGCTAAATTCATTGTAATCTGCACTTTGTGATGTTTTAGTTGGTATATAATAGAGCAGTTAATATGTCAAACTTTTAAGACCTTTTGTGAGGGAGAAAATATTTAGACTCTTCATAAAGTGCAGTTGCTAATAGTTGCTGTAATTTGCCTTAATTTAGTGGGAGTCTACACAAAACCACCATGACAGATTTTTAATGGACAGATTCCTTTCAGGCTGGTATATATTTTCTTTTTTATTTTAATTCACGTGCATAAAACTATCTGGCGTACCATTCCAAGGGTAATGCTATTGCTAATGTAAGGTGTGCTGCCCAGAAATTGTATAAATTTTTATAGAGAACCATATGTTTCTTTTTTCCTTCTGTGACAGTACAGTGCGGCAATCTGAGAATGCGTGCTAATAGGAAGTAATACATTTATTTCGTCTACTGTAGTCATCCGAAATTTTATTAAGTGTATCATGATAAAAAGTGTAGTTTTAAAATCAGTTATGGGGATGCCTGGGTTGCCCAGTGGTTGAGCATCTGCCTTTGGCCCAGGGCGTGACCCTGGGGTCCTGGGATCAAGTCCCACATCAGGAGCATAGAGCCTGCTTCTCCCTCTGCCTGTGTCTCTGCCTCTCTCTCTCTCTCTCTCTCTGTCTCTCATGAATAAATAAATAAAATCTTTTTTAAAAAATCAGTTGTGATAATTTTTAATGCAGCCCAGTTGGACAGTTTAATGTCCACCGTTGATTTTCTCCTCCGAACCCAGGGTTCTAGTAGTATAATACTCTCAGTTATGTGCCCTGAGGTAAAAATAGAACCTGACAAATTCACAGAGATTACACCTGTGACACCTATCACATTGGAGCCCTCACAGCATCTCCTGTCTGTGTCTCTCAACCCCATGCCTTCTTCATCTCTCTTGCTATTTCCTTTCTGGATAATAATAATAAGGGGCCCCACTGACACCAATGCCATCAATTTCTACCTGGATGATCATGGACATGTTACATCAACTCTTTGCACTGCCTGAGAATCAGTCAGCTCTGTTGCAAAAAGAGTAAAATAATGCCTGGTTATTACGAAGATAAAGTGAGGCAATATAAGGGAGACAGCGACTCCCAGACATCCAGAGCTAGAATTAGGTTTTGGTTGAAAGAAATTGTGAGTTAGTAAAACATCTGAATTAGAACTCACACAGGATTATTTGCTTTTGAATGGAAGCCTAAAACCAAAGGGATGAAGCTTCAAGAACTAACTGCCATACAGATGTGTTGCTGAAGGACCCTTGTCAGTGTCCCTCAAACTATACCCTGTTTGGCTTACTTTCCCAAAGGCTTGTTCCCGAGTTGTGTCTAAGTAAATAATGGGTAAAATGGTCATAAAAATACCCTAATAAAATATGTCATTTTGGGAAAATTTTTCCTCAGGTTCAAATTATTTTTTGGCCCCTCTATTAACAACACTTGAAACTGCATTGTTTGAGAAAAAGAGGAAATCATATTTTGGAAAAATCTCAACTTACAAAAAGCACAAGAAAACAGAACATATCTGCCATATTGCATTAGGTTTGCAGAACAACGTTTATAAAAAAAGGAAAGGAGAGGGAACTTAATATAAAAATATTAAAAACATATTAATCAATTTTATACCATTGTAACTATGGCCAACTACTTTGCTCACAGCCATGATTCAGTAAACTTTGCTATCCAAAATCTAAATTCCTACCTTGTTTTTTTTTTTTTTTAATCCTAACAAGTGCACTGGTTGTTCCTAGGAACTCTGGAAGATATATATGTTCAGTTAACATACGGAAAGATACATGTGAAATTAGATACCATCTGTAAACAACAGATTAAAGAATATCAGCAAATCGTGAAAAAGACCTCAAATTCTCAGCACAATCTTATGTATAAAATTTCAGCTAAGTGCTTGAGAATTTTAAATTTGCCAAGGCATTAAATCCTGCAATGCTATGTCATAGACGGTAATATTATCTTCAGGCTTTACTATAATAAAAAAAAATGATGTCTAAACATTAAGTAACAGGTACATTAAATTTAAAAAATGTGTATTTGGTACATACATATTTACCTGTGAAATTGCATTTCTAACACCTTTTTAGTAACTCTGTGAAACAGAAAAGGCAACAGCTCGTGAGGCATATTTTCAATCATCTTGAAGTGCCCTTTACCCCAGTAATTTACTTTCTAGCTCTGCATGCATTTTAAATGACTACTTTGCTAATATGTGAAAGATGTTAAAAAGTAAAATGAACATATCACGCACTAAAGAAGAATGTGAAGAGAGATTGAGGTCATTCAAATTATTGGTAAGAGCCTTATAACTCATGATGATGGCCATGGCAATGAAAAGACGTCAAGGAAGCTGGCAAGCAACCATGAGCAAGTTGATTGTCTAAGAATGATGTCATCCCCTTGATTGCGCAGCATAGACCCTGCGGAAAGCGCTTGTCACTGCTATAAGTGACATTTCCCAAAGTCGAGTCAGAACATAAACCAATCATAAATCATCATAACAGCAGTAATGGCAAATTGAGAAATATGAATAAGGCTCTTATCGTTCCCAAATTTTTTCCCTAAATTGATGTGTTTTGGTCTCTAAGTATACAGTTCACATTTTCGGAGTATGTCTAGTCGCCTGAATGTGGTTCCTGTACTTTGCAGATGAAATCTAATTTATCATCTCTACCTTAAATTATAGGGGAATTTCTACCTCCCCTCCCCCCCCATGAATTTTTGCTATTTTTGCCTTTTCCCCAGTAGACTGATAAGGTTTAATATTTATCACAGTGGTATTTGAGCTTGAGAGTTCCCTCTGCTGTTATTGTAGAAAATAAATAATAAAAAATGTTGGAGGACGCATCACAAATAGGGATATTTTATTAACTCGAGTTAGAACTATTCTCATTGGAGTTCAAGCTACAGCATCAAAGAATACCCAAAAACATCTGCCTGAGATAAAGTAACTCCAATAACTGTCATTGTGCAGACCAGGAAAACGAGGCTGAGAATGTTAAGTAGTTTTCCGAGGTGTTAGAATAAAACTTCAATAAAAGCAGAAACAGATATACAGAGGAGGCATGAAGAGCCTTCTTTCTGGGTTTTCTGACTTCATCATTGTTTTATTCATGTCTTCTGATGAATAGGCTTGCCTCGTCTGACTACATCATATAACCTGGCACTTCAGAAGTGTTATTTTGGATCACAGGAAGCTCAGAGGTAGAGTCAATGCTTGATTACAACAATTAAATTAACTAAGGTTTCTAGTGCACTATGTTTTGATATTGCATTTCTAATTCATTTGGTTTTAACTTATATGTGTGCTATCGAATGCAATCGCAAATATTTTGAGAAGCAAACTGTGGGGATAAACATATCAAATGGCAGCATTTATATAACTTACTTTTTGCTATGATCAAAAATAATAAGCAAATGTTACTATCATCACCGCCTACACCAAGTTTGGAATTTTAAATATATGGTCTTTCTGTCCCTCTTTTAGGAACAATAACTATATTTCATTACATTTTCTTTTCTATGTAATACACTTTCCTGTATATGCAGAAAAGTCGTTTAATTTTTAATATATAATGGATTGATGTTTTCAAAGAGTTCTGAGTGCTGAAATAAATATGAAAACCTTTTTAAAAAGCAGTCCTGTGCCTTTCGTGAGTTTGGAGACAGCCATCTTACCTCCGTCCACTTACCTTTAACCAAGATCACTGCATTTCTATCCTTTAAGCCTTCTTCATAAATTAGTAACTCTATTCCTCAGCCATATCTGAGAATGTTTTCACGACTTCCTCCACTTTACCTGTTCCTGAATCCACATTTGAAATCAACATCAAAATCAAGTAGAAAAAAAAAATGTATATAACAAATCCAGGACAATTTTTCCATCTGTTGGATTGGCTTTCTTTTCATTGTCTTTAAAAGTCCAATGTGCTGTGCATCGTGCTTAGTTAGGTCTCTTTAGTTATTCTTACTTACCAGGCACCTCCATCTACTATCTATCTGCATTTCCAAAATGATGATGTTATCCCTGCCCTAAGTCTCAACATTTCCACTGCATTTTCTATTGCCTTCTGCCTATTTTTTAGGTTCGTGGTATTACAGACTTTTTGCTCGGATTATTTTTCCTGGTCTCTCTCTGCTCTTGGAGTGGGAAGCAATTTTTAAAATCCTCTACATACTACTTTTTTAATCAATTGGAAATTTTTCCTCAATGCATATGGTGATTTTTCCTAGGATTCTTTAAGTGATGCTGCCGAGAAATAGGGTTCAAATTGTTCAGGCATGGTTAGGAGTGAAGGAATTCCTGAAAGGAAGTAAGAAATCTGGATGACTTTCAGGTAATTTCACTGGTCCTCTGATTCTTACTAAATTCGATTCAATACAGAGAAAAGAAAGATTCCAGCTATATCACTTGCTCAAGACGCAACAAGAAAAGGCCTGCACCGAGAGGCAAGCATTTCCCAGGTCTCGGCATGTGTCACATTCACAAATGCCTCATTAGCCAAAGTCTTGTGATCAAGCTTAGATTCCAGAGGCGGGTTAGACCCCAGTTCTTGATAGAAGAGCGACAAAGTCACATTGCAAAGGGCTAAGTGTAAGAAGTCATAATCTATTAAACTCTCTTTGCTCCTAGCTTTCTCTTTTCTGCCTCCTTTTATTCATCCCTACCCATTTAAGAGATACCCTTTGTTAGGGTTGCAGTGGAAATCTTTCTGAGACTTCTCTTTGAACATAGGATTTTTTCCAAATTTACAAGAAGCTAAGAGAATTCCTTAATTGGTACACACCAATTTATACTAATTAAGGAATTCTTTGCTTACACCAAAAGTATTCTGCATGCAAAGATCAGTTGAAACAGTGGCCCTGAAAATGTTCTAATATTTAATTCATGGTATCCCAATAGGATTACCAATTCAAAGCACTCCTTTCTATTTTCATCACACACACACAAAAAAAAGCCTAAAATGCAGCGATGCTCTTTATCATTTAAATGTAACTCTGACTTTCACAATTATGGTACTATTCTTATAGGCCTAGTTAATTGGAACCGATCACAAGTATAACATCAAAATCGAAAGGGAAGAAATAAAGAGTGGTTGTCTGTCTTGGAAGTTTCTGCCAAATATTTAAATCATAGACCGGCAACAAGTGAGGGAGTGGGAGCAAGGAGTATAGCCCAGAAGCAGAAAGTCTGGAGAAAACCAGGCTTGGAGATTAGCGAGGCCTCACAAAATAATATGGCTCTTAAATAAAAATAAATGTAATTCTTCTTACAGAAGTAACCACAGGGGATGCCTTTCTCATGTTTTTAAAGACTTATTTAAGTGAACACAAGAAAAATCTAAAGTTAAATAAATATTGAAATAATTATTAGATTAGGCTGTAACAGTTCCATTTAATAGCGAATATCATTGACATTGATAATAAATATGTAGCGGGATTTTCTTAAAGTATGTTAGTATACATATATATATATATATACACAAAAAATATATAAAATAGATAACAAATATAGCTATTGGCATAATTATTTAAAATATTTTCCATATGTATTTATTACCCCCAGCTTGTGTAAAATTCCTATAAAAGTGTCACTTTATCAAGTGCATGTATGATTCTAGTATCTATGAAAAATACAATCCAGTGTACCCATTACTCATTCTCAGAATATTTTAAACAACTTATATTTCTTAATCGAAACATTTGTATGGTCTAGAGTACTGATAGGATAATTGGAAGGACTCTACTATTTTTAGATGTTGGACAAGTCACAAATTTTTTTTCTTAAAGTTTGTCAATAGTCACACTCTTAAAAGTGTATAAAGACACAATTCTAAGTGCAGAAAGACAACTTGTACATAAGATTCATAAATTAAAATTCATCAAACGTAATTAGAGCGGAAATTCATAGCAACAGTAAACCATGAAACACAATGAGCTCCTTCCTTGGAAAACCATAAACTCCTACTTGAGAAAGCCCTAGACAATAGTGGAGGTAAACTTTTCTTATGAGAAGTGAATAACAGGATTACTTTCGATGTGATATATACTTTAACAGGAATTCAAAATGATGTTTACCATCGAGTCTTTATATCCTTAAGTACTTCCATCTCTCTATGCATCTCATTAAAAATGTATTTCATATGACCAGAAGCGATTTTAAATAACCTCACAAGGCTAAGGTTGTGTGGTTCAGTAGCATAATTTTAATTGCTTCAATTAAGAGATAAGTCCTATTTCCCAGGAGGGTACTTGCTTCTACTACTTGATAAAAATAATAAATCTATTCTATTAATTTGTATGATTGCAACCAGCAATTTTATCAGATAATGTATCAACATATTTATATGCTGTGCAACAAAATCCTGAAGGCAAAACAGAGTGAAACCTTTATGTAGCAGATTTTGTTCTTGTACTGACTTTTACATTAAAAGGCAACCTATGTAATCTTTTTCATCATCAAAACCCTTTGGCAAAACAGTAACTAAATCCCACTTTTTCACAAAGAGGTTTTATTCATCATACATAGAGAAAATAAGAATGAAATCAGAATAATACATTTGAAATATGGAACTCCTGGCACTGAAAGGAGATTCTTAGTAGCATTAAGTTTCTGGTATTGTTTAAAAGCTGTATGTGAAATCATAGGGCATTGGGAAGACTCTTCCATAAAATTATGTTGGAATCTTGTCTGTGTAATAAAAATATAAGTTTAGGTAAAAGGGAAAGAATATAAGTAAATCTAGAAAATTTCAAGAAGGAGGATCAACATTTTGTCTAAAATGTAAAGAACACTGGAATAGGTGAAAATTCAGATATAAGGACATTCTATTATCTAAAATACTGAAAAAATAAAAATAAAATAAATCTTGGTGACATTCTTTAACTTTCCTAGGTGACGGCCATACTGTAAACGCCAAAAAGATCAGAGAAAGGATTTAAGAATGAATCCAGCCAGATATAAAATGGTATGTGGTAATTCACTCAGAATCCACACAATAGGGATATGTGGAAACAAACTGGAAAAAATAACCCTTTTACTAAACAAGGGCAATTGTTATATTACAAAACTATGTGCCCATTACAGTCAGATCATCTGGTTTGCCAAGGGAATTTTGAAATCTGATTTTTATGTAAAATATTCTTTTACATTAAATATCCAACCTTTCAAATGTTAAAAATTTACTGTCTGTATCACCATAAAACAAACCTTATGGTGACCAGTCTTGACTTCCAATCTACACACAAAAAAGTGGTCTGAGAATGATTATATCGTTTACCAAGAGAGTTCTGAGAATTTATTCTGACAAATTTGCATAGCACACTATCTGAAAGCTATCCAACTCTTTTGGCTATAAGATGTTTTGATTCAATTAAAAGAGCAACACGAAGTCCTTTGTGTAGAGAACAAAAAATAGGGGATCCCTGGGTGGCTCAGTGGTTTAGCACCTGTCCTCAGCCCAGGGCATGACTCCGGGGTCCCAGGATCCAGTCCCACCTCGGGCTCCCTGCATGGAGCTGCTTCTCCCTCTGCCTGTGTCTCTGCCTCTCTCTCTCTCTCTCTCTCTCTCTCTCTCTCTCTCTCTGTCTCTCATAAATAAATAAAATATTTTTTAAAAACAAGAGAACAAAAAATACTTTCGAGATGTTATGTATCTCTCTTGTAAGTGCTTACTTGATAATTTTTGCTGATATACAAAGGATTCTGAGGTTTTTTCTAGAAGACAGTCAGCAATAGACAAATCACAAATCCTTAGAAATATTAACAGGCAACATAACATTACCTCTTTTCATGAAACAAGAAAAAATGTGCTTGAAAGAGGGGACTGAGGACAAGTTGATGACATTATCCTTTTGCTCCTGGGATTAATATTCTAGAAAACTTTATTCTATTGGAAAAAACAACAAACTATAATTTCCTCAAAAAGAAGTGTACCGTCTTCTCTATAATATGTAAAACTCAAACATGGTTGGACTTGGACTTCCACTGTGAATTATTACTCAGAGTTTTGCCCTATGCCAAGTTAATATTCAAATGAAGACATTTGCACAAGGGTAGGGGTATGCGTAACTAAAACTCAAGCTCCATCAAAGCAGAGGAGAACCATTGCCATAGCTCTTGTATCCTGACAGAACTATGAAATCCTCCTATAGAGATGTCATAATGACACCTCAATTATGTCTCTTAATGGACATAAAATTGACATTTATAATGGGTCCTAAATGACGCTAATGAGATTGCAGTACTATATTTAACTGGAATTAGCCAAATAGTTTTAAATGTTTGTGTTATCTCTACCAGAGGATAGAAAGATCTTGCCAACAGGGTATGTTTTATTCATGTTTATTCTAACATTACCTACCAGCACCGTGGCTGCAAGGTTGCATGTGTTCAGATGCGTGTGGATGGAACAAGGGAATGAAGCCGAGTGAAGGAATAAGTCAGCACAATACAGGATATACCAACGCTGGATACCCTTAAATCATTTCAGACACTCCTCTCCTTTAGCAGGCTACAGGGGGTCAGGACCCGATGCTGTTTAGAAATTCTGCAGGAAAAGACCGTTACGCAGTATAAAATGTTCAGAATGTATTCTAGGTTTTGTCTGTCATAGCGGTTCACGTTTTCCTTGAGGAGCCTATTTCTTTTTGTTTGTTTTTATTTTTATTCTTGTTTTGTCACCAGCCAGGGAACCTCAGAAATTGAGTTATAGTTAGAGGGCCCAAGATAGCATGACAGCAGGATAGCTATATGAGTAATGGGTGTACAGTCATAGATGAGACAGCTTGAAATTTCCTAATTATCTCATGGACATCAATAGGCCATGGCCATCTGAGTATTTGGGGTGGGGGAAGGAAGCAAAACAGAAAAAAAATTAAAACAAAATTAAACAGCATTGACCACAACAAAAATGAACAAAACGCCTGAGATGCTATTGAAAAGGTAAGCATTTTATGTCAGTTATGAGCACCAACCCATTTTCAAAAATGCTTGTTAGCAGTGATTATATTTGTCTTTTGTTACGGAAATGATATTTGGAGGAAAAGCTGTCTGTGACATAAATTTAAAGAGAATTATAAAGGTGCAATTTTCTACCAATGATTGCATAACCATTTCACCTCAAGTTTTGCTCCTGTGGTTATAGACCAGTAGATCTGTCATTGGAAGGCCACAATACCCCTGACATCACTCATTTAACTCATGACTCAAGGTGTTGGAAGTTCAGTGTAAATAACTTTTTTTTTTAAATAACTTTTTTCTAAATTTTTTTTTTTACAGAGAGAGAGAGAGATATTGAATATGTGAGAGTGAGGGGAGGGGCAAAGGGAGAGGGGGAGACTTTCAAGCAGAACCCCACTGAGTGTGGAGCCCTACATGGGGCTCCATCTGGGAACTCTGAGATCATGACCTGAGCTGAGAATAAGAATCATCTGCTTAAGTGACTGAGCCACCCAAGGGCCCCATAAAGAACTTTTTTTCCCAACTATTAAAATCTTTTCCTTTGACACCTGGGGCTTTATTCTTACAGAATTCCTCATAACTTGGTATTACTGTCATTATCTGTGTTATTTTTTTCCTTTTCTGTAACTACCATTACGGACCTCCTTATCTAAAACCTTGTGAGGTTGTAGGCTCATTATGGTTGTAGGCTACGTTGCACTTATTAAGAAGCTAGGAACAACTTATGATATTTCATAGTATTTATTGATCTGTCATTAGCCTTTGAGTCAATTGGCAAAAACTACATGTAGAAAAGTGCTTCTGATGATACCTCCAGATTTTTTTCACAATATCGCATAATAGCTGGATGCTACAGATAGAATCTCAACAGAGAAAACCTTTACATGCTCTCAAATAGGATAAAAGGTTTTTGGTTTCTTTTAAATGAAAAAATCAGAAACTCTACAGGGATTTATGGTGAATAGAATAGAGGCAAGTCCTACCTTCTTTTTCCCCTCACCCCTGGACGAACAGGTTATCAAGTGAACAGGTAGCTAGTCGACCTTGAATCTTTCCCTTAAGACCCAGACTAATACAATTCTGATTTTTTTAAAGTCCCCCAAACTCAAACTTACATCTTTCAAGCTTGGTGGTGAAGAATCTGGGCAAAGTACCTATGTAAGCATTTGAGCAGATTAAATGATGTTACTTGAGAAAAACTTGGTCCTGCATATCTAAATCCTTACAGCTTTCCCCAGTGGAGAGGTACATGGGCCACATATTTATGCCAGATTCTCTGAATTCTAAAACAAAGTAACTACATTCTAGATATTTAGATATTTCCATAAATAATACACAATTTTACTTGTATTCCAGTAGCAAATCATAATAGCTTCATTTGGAATTATTTATCTTCTAGTATCTATTCAAGAAAATAATAATACAATTGACAATTAAAGAAAAACATATTGTTAGCTCCCCCTATACTTTCCAACACCTACTCTTAACCTCTTAACCTTAAACTAGAAAAAAATCACCTGAAAGCTATGTGGATTTTATGTATTAACCTTAGAACTGTCTTCACAAAATAATATGTATAATATTATATACCTTGGCCTTTTATTAAAAGGATACTTTCTTTCAAAATAACAATATAAATGGTTCTTATCTTTTCTAAAATTTTTATTGACATTACTTTCCAATAAACTGTCTAATGTCTTGTATATAAAGACTCATCAAATAAAATCTCTTGAAGTTTTTATTAGAAAACATTGCATTGTATTTTCCTAATCCACTTCCATAAATTAATAATGAGGTGACATAGCACATCGTACTCCCTTATATTCCTCAATTACTAGAAGGCCCAAAGCTTTGATTTATAGTCAGACCAGTAGTTAGTCTTAGCCTGTTTTCTGATTCATTACCTAATTCTTGTTCTTTTTCCTTGTTTTAATAATATGCAATACATCTGTGGCTTTTGGGGTTATCTACTGTCAGTCGTTACGGGAGTAAAAAATTAAATAAACTAATAAACAGACCTAATGTGCCCCCAAATGAACATGGTTTTAATGTAAATGTGAATCTTGGACATGTGTGAGTCAATAGAAGACAAAACTGCATTCTAAATTATTTTATGAAAAAAAAAAAAAAACAAAAAAAAAAATTATTTTATGAAGACTAATTATGAATTGTCTTGACTTACTCAAAAACTTAAAAATAGTTAAACAGTCACCTACTGAACATTCTCTATGCAGAAATTGCTGTGTAAGACAGTTTGGTAGAGTCCAGAATCAGAAGTCAGAAAAAGTAGTTTCTATTCTGACCTCACCAGCTTATTGGCTTCAGAGAAACAAATTTTCTAAACCTTGCGTTAATTGGCTGTAGAAGCTGAAGCCCTAAGCTTCTCAGTTGAAAAAGTTCATCATTAGATTTTCAGACATATTTCTTGTAAGCTTACAAAGATGATTAAGACATAAGTACTAATCAGAAGTAAAATTTAAGTTTTAATTCTTATAATCTTAAATAATAAAATATTTTGGTACACGAAGCGCTTTCCTTTTTAATTTTGACTCAGAAGTTCCTGGCGTAAGAGATTTCTCTGCATTTTCAAGGATAAATTTCAAAGAAAGAATATGCAATAGAAAGCATTATACAAAGAATAATATGAGAAAGAGTGTAGGGGAGCAGAAGTTACGTGGCATATTTGTAGAACATAAGAAACTCAAAGTCCAAGTCTAATGATTTTTTATGATAAACTTGATGCCTCTTTTCAAGGATATGATAATCATCTATGATGGTGTCTGAAACAAAATACTTGGTTTGAATACTTGAGAATTTAGAACTGCATATTTGTAATGCAGTAATCATCTAGTTGAAGCTGCTGGATAAGTATTACAAATATATGATGGATCTTTCATAGATATAATTCTGCTTGTTACAAGGGAGTGGACCAGAAGCTCCAGGGGAAGAATAAATACATAAATTAGAACTTGATAGCCAAAGCAGCCACTATATCAGAAACATTCCACTACCAGAAGCCATTGATTTATTTTTCAAAGTTATGGTAGATTAAAAGTGTCACTGTCTTTGAATTCACCTATTAAGCCGTTTCACATTTGTGTGTGGAAATGTACCATTTGAACTAAGGGGAAAAACTAGGACAAATATGTACATTTAATTCAATAGCATTCTTAGTTTAGTTGTATAATCAACTGCATTCATATTAAAACAATACTAAAGTTAAACTCTTATGATGGCAAATTCATTCTGTTATTAAAACAGAAATCTTAAGTGAAAAGCTTCTGCACAGCAAAGAAAACCATCAACAAAATAAAAAGGAAGCCTACTGAATGGGAGAAAACATTTGCAAATCATATATCTGATAAGAGGTTAATAGTCAAAACATATAAAGAACTCATATTACTCAATAGCAAAACATCCAGCAATCCAATTGAGAATCTCAATAGACATTTTTCCAAAGAAGAGATACAGATTGCAATGAAGAGATGCTTAACAGCACTAATCCGGGAAATAAATGTAAATAAAAACCAAAGAGATATTACCTCATCCCTGTTAGAATGGCTATTACCAAGAAACAAACACCAAATATTGGTGAGGGTGTGGAGAAAACAGAACCTGCTTTCTGACCTAATTTTTGACTGCAAAAACCTTAATTTTATGGCCACTTAAGCAAAAACAAACAAACAAAAGACAAAACAAAAACAAAAACACCTTTTCAGAGAAAAGGAAGATGGTAAGTCCTAAACACTCTCTCTACCACTTTATCAATTCCCATACGCTGCATTAAGAATCACTTCAAAAATTTAGTGGCTTAAAATACCAAGTTGGTCAACTGGTAGCTCTTTTGTGGTACAAACCCAGTGGGTTTCAATTTTCCTTGTTCATGAATATGCTGTGATTTGAATCAGGAAAAAACAACGTTTGCTGACCTTGGCTGGGTTGTCTCACATCCCTGGGGCATGGGCTGAGACAAATGAGCCGACTCTGTTCTCCACAGTCTCTCAATCTACAGCAAGCTCATCTGGCTTTGCTTACATGGCAACTGAGCAGGTCAGCAGGTCATTTCCAAAGCCCAGCCACACTTCCCAGTTTAGGAAAATAGATTCCACCTCTTGATGGGAAGAGCTGCAAAGTAACATTGCAATGCAGATTAACATAGGGTGACATTGTTGCTGTCTGCCAAGAACAATGAATCATATCTCTATTTTATCTAAGAATCCCTATGAATTCTTAAGGACAATAGACATTTTTGATATTTTTATTTTATCCAATTACCATGATTAATGCCCTGCAGGGAGCAGGCATCTTTTTTTTTTTTTTTAATGAGGACAACACAATAAATTAAAAATATATGTTCTTTTTGAAAGAAAGAGTAGGAAGCATTTTGACTGTTATTATATGAGCAGTTGCATGTATTGTGTATCTCCTTTACACAGAGCACTGGGGATGATCACAGATATAACTAATCCATCGTTTCTACTTCTCAGTGTTGAGTCATAGAGACATTATCCATAAGGAAGATACACAATATGGTAACACCAGAGTCCAGAGTTTCACCCATTAAGTTTGGTTAACATCACCCTTGGCAACTTTACAAATGTGTCTGAGGATATTGTGAATGGCTTTCTCCTTGTCCTTTCTTCTAATTCTTGCCCATTTGCTGTAATAAATTTAACCACTTCCTTCTGTGTAATATCTTTTTCTATCCCTCTGTTCTTTGAATTGACCCTATCTTTCCTATAGTCCCTTGATTTATTTTTGTTTTATTTCATTTTATCAAGTCATGGCTAATTGTTTTACAAGTAAAACGTGAAATATCTTTAGGGGAAAAAAAAGAACTTATGTTTGGAATTTAAGCTACACACACTAAAAACAGGTGACATAAACCTCTTGAGCTCTTAAAAACATGCATATTCACAAGCTCCAGAAAGTACTTCCAGCTAACTCTCCATTCTCTTATCATGAAATCCGCTTTCCCTCAGGCAGAGAATCAGATTCAGTTAACATTTATAATTCAATTTGTCTTAAATGCATACAAGTATTGTAGCATATTTTCCCATTTTTCATAGGGGTTAAATACGAATTTTTGCAAAGCTTGGTGAACAATTACTTATAACATTGTTTCTAAAAGATTAATGTATTCACATTTTCAATCATGATATCTACAGCTGAAAGCTGAACATTTAATCTACAACTGGGTTTTTAATTTGGGGGCTTACAATGGCAAATACATCTCTCATTCTAAGTATTATTAAGTTTTCCATAGTATTACAATCTAGTGCATTCAGAGGTTAAATAATCGCAGCCAAGGGACATTGGACAAATGAGCTGGCAAAAATCTTTTTCCCTGACATTTAGACATAACAAGCAAAACTCAGTTTCAGTAATCGTGATCCATTTAATATCATATTTAGAAGATTGATACTTAGTGGTTTGTCAACTGGCATTTGCAAACAGACCAAAAGTTTCCTTTCCTTATTTTAGATTCAGGTTGAAGAAATGAAATGCAATAAAACAAAACAAAAAAAATAGAAAAATAATTTACTGATAATTGAGAAAAATTTGTTTCCATGGGATAATTTGGATTTTTTTTAAGCAGCTAAGTTTTGTGATTAATATAATCAGTTGAACTTACTGGAGATACATTTTTGGGTTTTTGCTATATTGCATGTGAGGCTTTAATTATTACAGAAATCCTTGAAAATGTTTCAAACAAAATATTATGATATTTTTCTTGGTACAATATTTATTATTGCTTGTGTTGTTATTCAATCCTACTGACTTATAGAAGTTGAAAGAAGAAAATAAAAATAAATTAGCAGTTCTAACTGACATCAAATGGCTATGTGCTTTTAGCCTTGATTTTAAATAAATTATTTTCTCTTTCTTTCTTTTCTTTACTTTCTTTCTTTCTTTCTTTCTTTCTTTCTTTCTTTCTTCTTTCTTTCTTTCTTCTTTCTTTCTTTCTTTCTTTCTTTCTTTCTTCTTTTTTCTTTCTTTCTTTCTTTCTTTCTTTCTTTCTTTCTTTTCTTTTCTTTCTTTCTTTCTTTTCTTTCTTTTTCTTTTCTTTCTTTCTCTTTTCTTTCCCTTTCAAGTAGGCTCCACACCTAACGTGAAGCTCAACATGGGGCTTGAACTCATGGCCCTAAGATTGAGACCTAAGCTGAAATCAAGATTAGAACACCTAACTGAATAAGCCACTCAGGCACCTGAGGTTTTTGTTTTTTGGTTTTTAAGATTTTATTTATTTATATATCCTCTCATGTATAATACACAGAGAAAGGGAGAGACAGAGACACAGGCAGAGGGAGAAGCAAGCTCCCTGTGGGGAGCCTGATGCAGGACTCGATCCCAGGACCTCAGGATCATGCCCTGAACCGAAGGCAGACACTCAACCACTGAGCCACCCAGTTGTCATCCCAAGGCACCTCAGGTTTTAGAGAAATTCTTATCACAGAGGAATATTCTGAATCACATGGGAAAATATTTATTACAGATGATGAACACTCAAGGTATGATACAAATAAGATATTAGGTTAAAGTTTCAGTGCTCATCATTGCCGATTAGTTTTCCTCTTTTTCATAATTTTAGGCCATCTTTTTAATTCTAGTGTCATTGACAATTACTGGGAAAAGGCAAGAAATGATAGATTTAAGGAAATGTCTGAACATTACAAGACAAATAGAAAAGGAGAAATATAAAAGAATTCTGTATTAATAAATTGATATTTATTGTTACTGTATTTTTTCTTTTTGCCTGTACATGATTTATAATCTATTTATAATTACAAATCCTAACAGTATATCATTCTTGAATATAATTAAATCCCTCTGTTCCTTGAATGCATTTGTAGTCAACTTTGATCTGATGACAACTCTGCATTTGAAAGCAATATTACCAAGGACACTATGATCTTTTAGTCATAAAATTTATCTAAAACTTTTCTGTGAAACAACCAGAATGTCACATCTGTTTTCTACTATTCCTTTCCAGTGTTTTACAGTTGTCTCCTTTTTGCCTACATGTGAAATTCTCGCTCTGGCAAAGACCAACACAAGCATTTACTAAGTACAATGAAATTGGGATCCTCAGAATGAAAATTGGGATTTTTGTTTTTGGAATTCAATTGAAGACATGGATTTGGAAACAGCAAGAAAGAATTAGTCTTTTTATTGGCCAGTTGATAAAAGAAAAACAGCTCAGAAATTACAGTCCCTATTATTCTGTCCTGGAACAACTGAGGGAAAATGCAATCAAAACTTTCATTACCAATGAGTTTTATTTAAATTATATAAATGGGTATATAACAGCATTAAAATTTGCATTAAAATTTGCATTTCAATACATTCACTTCAGCAAACATTAACTGAGGGATCATTAACTTTCAGGCATTGATTTGGGGATTTAAAGTTAAAAAATAATTTTTTGCTACTACTCTCAGAAACCTCCCATCACTTTAGGAGAGCTAGATTCCAAAGCAAAGACAACAAAGTTGGAAAAAAAAAATAAAAGTTATTTTGAATTGAACAGGTAGATATATCATAGGAGTTATATTTCAGACAGAGAGAATAACATAAACAAAGGCTCAGAGACGTGAGTTTCCATGGCTTATTGAGAGAATAGTAAATAGGAACCCCAGAGTGCTGCAGACAATTGATAGAAGAAAGACTCTACAGCATATATATCTGGCAATATAGGATGATATATGTTGAAAATGACCTTGTAAGTCATGGTTAAGGTTTAATCTATTCTGTATTTAATGGAAAAACATATTTTTTAAAAGGGGAGGCTAGATAACCCTAACTGACTTTTGGGGGGAAAAATGTGTAAGGGTCCCATTGATACAATACAGAAAAATGGATTTTAAGAGAGATAAAAGAAGGGTGCCTAGCTGGCTCAGTTGGTCAGGTGTCTGCCTGCAGCTCAGGTCATGATCCCAAGGTCCTGGGGATCTAGCCCCAAATCAGGCTCCCTGCTCAGTAGGGAACCTTCCTCTCCCTCTCTCTCTGCTTCCCACTCCCCCTGCTTATGCTAGCCCAGTCGCTCTCTCTGTATCACTCTCTTAAATAAATAAACAAAAATCTTAAAAAAAATAAAGAGAGATAAAAGAATGCCACTCAGGAGGCTATTGAAATGGCCCAAATAAGATATTCCTGGATTAGGGCCATCAGTAGGTCTCATCTAGAAAGATGGCTCTAAAGCCAGTTTGCTCATTGAATTTGGAGGAACTTTAAAACAGGGATTTACAGAATTCTATAAGGGGTGGATAGTAAATATGTTTGACTTTGTGTCTCTATTGAAACTCTCACTTTGCTCTCAGAGAAAGCCATTGAGCAATATGCAACCAAGTGGACATGACTAGATTCCATTAAAACTTAACTTACAAAAACAAGAAGAAGGCTGGATTTGTTTTCTGGGCTGCTGTTTCTAGAATACTTATTCTAGAATAGAGAAGGTGAAAGATCTTTTAGCTAAATAATCGAAGGTTAAATAAATGCTCGATATGACTGGTAAAGTGGACATGCTATTCAAATTATTTTTTGGAACGTAGAAAACTGGTACTAAAGTAAGAAGTGAATAAGGGTTAATAGATACAGAAAACAAGAATGGAAATAGAATGCCACAACTATATTTAACAGTTTTAATAAAGGAGAAATTGAAAAGATAAGTAGCAAAGTGGAGCCACGAAGAGGCCAATTATGGCCAACCATCATCTAGGAGTATGTGAGATTTAAGGAAAAATGTATTGCTTCTTTTAGACAAGTTTTTGGGAATCAAGACAAGGAGGCGAAAAATCATTCTAAATTTTTGTAATTCATTATGAGTCCATATAACATAAGGAGTGAGTTTAAAATGAGATTTGCAATTGTGGGAAAATGGCCAATGAGGGGCAATAGCACCCTAGACTGAAATAAGAGAGCAGAGAGTGAAAAAGCGGAGTTGAAAGCAGCGCTATTCTTTGGTGGGGCATGGAGAATCCTGGGGCTGGTAGTTCAGGGACGGAGAAGACAGGAGTGATTGGATATTGCCAGACAACTATGAATAGAATAATATTGTTCATTGTTGGTTCTTTTTAGGGCATTTGTTAACCTTAGTTACCACTCAATGTTGTGAGCCCTGAGTGGGTAATCTAAGCAAAATTATGGAAAGTATATTTCATTACATTTTTGTAGAGAAATGATAGCATCAAAATGAGAAAATAATCCAAGCAGAGCAAACCCAAATTAATTTAGAAATTATACATAAAAAATAAATAAATAAATAAATAAAAAAGAAATTATATATATCTAAACTAGTTCAATTAAAAGGGTAAAATATTTGGGGGAGACTAACACTGAGCATCTGTTACAGTACTGACACAGCATTCATTTTGCATTATGTATAATTTTGTGATTTTTATGGATGTGGTATGTTTATTGTATGAGCATCACTTTTAAAATTATTATTTTATAGGTTTTGCTTCCCAGATTAGATACTCATTGGTTGCTAACATTTCACTACAGCTTTCGGTCACTTGAAAAATAGCAATACTAGAAAACAAAGTTATTATTTTCTTCTGAGAACTTAAATATTTAGTTAATAACTATCTTAAATTTTCAAATTGTTATGATAGATATCTCTTCCATATGGTGTTTGAAAAACTGGGCAGCTACATACAAAAGAATGAAACTGGATCATTTTCTTATACCACACTCAAAAATGAACTCAAAATAGATTAAATATCTAAATGTGAGACATGAAACAATAAAAATCCTAGAAGAGAGCAAAGGCAGTAATTTCTCTGACATCAGCCACTGCAACATTTTTCTAGATGTCTACAAAGGCAAGGGGGAAAAAAGCAAAAATAAACTATTGGGACTATATCAAAATAAAAAGCTTCTGCTCAGCAAGAAAAAACAGTCAAAAAAAGTAAAAGACAACCTACTAAAAAGGAGAAGATATTTGGATATGGTATATCTGATAAATGGCTAGTATCCAATATAAAAAGAACTTAGGCAACTAACACCAAAAAACCCCAATAGTCCAATTAAAACTGGACAGAAGACATTTACATTCATTCTTTTTCAAAGAAGACAGGCAGATGGCCAATGGATACCAAAAAAAAGTGACATCATTTATCATTAGGGAAATGCAAATCAAAGTCACAATGAGATATTACCTCACACTGGTCAGAATGGCCAAAATCAAAAACACAAGAAACAAGTGTAGGGGAGAATGTAGAGAAAAATTATCTCTCTTGCACTGTTGGTGGGAATGCAAACTGATGCAGCCACTGTGGAAAACAATATGGCGTTTCCTCAAAAAGCTAAAAATAGAATTCTTATATGATCCAGTAATTCCACTACTCAGTATTTGTCCAAAGAATACTAAAACACTAATTCAAAAAGATATAGTCACCCCTATGGTTGTTGCAGCATTATTTACAATAATCAAATTATGGGAGCAGCCCAAGTGTCCATCAAAAGACGTATGGATAAAAAAGATGTCGCATATGTTATATAATATATATATAATGTATATATAACATATATAATAGAATATTACTGAGTCATAAAAAAGAATGAAATCTTTCCATAACAAGGATAGATCTAGGGAGTATAATGCTAAATGAAATAAATCAGTCAGAGAAACACAGATACCACATGATTTCACTCATACATGGAATTTCAAAAACAAGATAAATGAACAAAGAAAAAAAATACAAACAAAAAAAGCAGACTCATAAATATGAAGAATAAAATGATGGGGGGTGCAGGGCAGAGAGATAGGTGAAGAGGAGTAAGAGTGCACTTATTGTGATGAGCACTGAGTATGTTGAATCATTATATGCACACCTGAAATTAATATAACACTGTATGTTAATTATACTGGGATGATTTTTTTAAACAATTCTTAAAAAAAAAACAAAAAAAAAACGCCTTTATAACCCCAGATAACTTTTCTGCACTTTATTGTCAGAATACTCTACTGCCATAGAGGAAAATTATAACCCCAAATGCTCTTTTTATCATCTTGTATTTTCAATCATTATTTTGTTTGAATAATAAAGTACACTTCAGTTGGCTGGTTTGTCATCATATTTGGAATGTATCTAAGGATGATAAATATGATACTACCAAACAAATTACTTTCAGGGATGCACATGAGATTGTTTACATAAGAGTCATGTTTGTGTTTTTGTTTTTATTCCTCCTAATAACCAAAAAAAAAAAAAAGGAATCAATAATGCTGATATTTTACCTTTGCTTTAGCTGTGTTGACCAGCAATGATCAATTACATTTTGATAAATCCTTTTTATATGCACTATATTATGTGAATTCACTACTAATCACTCAATTTCATGATGTTCCGCTGGCAGTCCATCACAGATAAGCTTCAAAACGGAAATAGTATTTAAAAAGGCATATCTTTGCTTACACATTCCATCTGTTTTCTTTCCTTATTTTCTTGTTCCCTTGGTTTTTTTCTTGCTTTCTTTTCTTCCTTTTGGTGTAACAATGAGTAATAAAACTATGGTACAACATTGTAACAATAATTTTTATGGAAATCGATTATGGGCTGAGACATGGAAAGTAACAGAGAACGTGAGTTTCACTGCGAGTTTGACTGTTCTTTTGTTTGTCAAGGTAGCTGAGTTGAGTTAAAGGAATCTTTATTTGCTAAAAATTATCATTGCTCTCAGTAAAGCTAGAATTCTAATTAATTTAAGATATGGCAAGCTGTGTTCCCAGAGACTAGAGGAAAAGCTCTCCTAATACCCTGAATATTGAAAATATACACATTCATCCATATCAGAAGATTTCCACCTCTCTGCTTATTAGTGTACTAATAAGCTACTGTGATATTGAGAATTTTACTGTAGCATTGCAAAGGTCATGTATGTACAGTGACTATGCCCCAAGTTACCATCATATCCCTAGTCATCTAAGCAGCTAGATATAATTTCTGTTCATATTCTCTAATCCTTGTTTTACCTATTCAAAATTTACTTTTGCATTAACATTCTGTAACTTGGGGGAAAGGGAAGAAGACACAAATAATGGTTCAGAAGCATTTCAGTTATTTGACAGAGAAAGCTAAATCTCTAAAAACTATTTAGAAACAGAAAAAAAAAATTTCTTGAAGAGTAATTCATGATTTTATTATTTAAAAAAATACAGGGCCCATGTCAATGTTTTTGGAATGGTAATAAATAATTACGCATCATATTTAAATATTTTATGATGTGTCATTGGTAGATTTTGGCATATGTTACATAACCAATGACATGTACATCCAAGACGCCTGAGTGGCATAAGAAAAGAACTTACCAGGGCTCCTGGGTGGCTCACTTAGTTAAGCATCCTACATTTGTTTTGGCTTGGGTCGTGACCTCAGGGCTGTAGGATTGAGTCCTGCATGGGGCTCTGCTAAGCAAGGAATCTGCTTTAGTTTCTCTCTCTCCCTCTCCCTCCGCCTATCCCCTCTAAAATAAATCTTTAAAAATAAAATAAAGTAAAAGAACTTACCAATATTGCTACTAGAATCATAGAAAATGGTTGAAAAATCATAGAGTAAAAGGCAAGTAGAAGAAACAGTGAAAAAACATGATAATCGAGAACGTTTATTCTGTGCTTTCCTCACTACTCCCTCTCTCTCTCCCTTCTAGTTCCTCTTTCTCCCACTAAATGGTTATACACATGTCTTTGGTGACAGAACAAAAGGGGAAAAGTTGAACACATTAAAATAAAATGAGCCAAAAAAAGTCAAGACAGCTGGAGATAACAGATGAGGAGTACAGATTTTAGACAGCCAGAAGGCACAGGTCATAAAGAATGATAGAACCAGCACCAAGAATGATGCTGGGGAAGCTCAGGAAAGTCTCATAGCTCTTTCCAATAATCCCCACACACCATCAATCTTCCCAGACCACAGCTTCTTGTCTCAACTAGAATTTGACTATCTCCTAAAGACACTATTATCCCTGTTATATTTTCCAGGGGAAGCTGCTGGGTCTCACTCTTCATATATGAGGATTGGACAGTAAATGATTATGTTTCCTGCACACGCCAGTATATGTAATACATGCATGATGTATGTAGTTCATTGTACCTCCTACCATAGATGTACTCCAATCAATGTAACTTCCATTCCTAAGCTCTACCTCTCTTATTTATAAAAACAGGGTAAAAAATAATTTTAATTTCAGGCTTGACAATCTGATTCTATTGCCTTCTCTCATTCCACAGGGAATCTCTTTCTGACCATTGCAATCTTGAGGAAAATTCTCCCTTTTGTTAAAAACTTTAGCAAAAGGACTCTGTGCCTCTGAAATGACTGTGCAATTCACATTGTCCCTACCGCCCCCATGGATGATCCATCCCTCTCCGTGATTGATCAGCTCAGACTTCTTATTTTCAATTACTTTTCTTAAACTACTCTAAAGCCAAACTCAGAATTTGTCACTAGTGAAAACTGCACCATCTATGGAGTCATAGTTTCAAAAATCCACCTGACTGCCATTGACTTTCCATCCAGTTCATTCATTCAGTTAGTTTCATTGGTGATCCTTGACTTCACCACCTTTATACTATCAATCACTTCCCTGTATTCACTTTCCTTTCAATAGCCTTGATTTTGTGTTGTATCCTACTCACTTTTGCAAATTCTTTTAATTCCTTGACTGTCTCTTCTCCCATTTTACTTGCACTGATTGGAACTCATCACTTCTACACTCACACTAGTGTAGTTAAACTTCACTAGAGAAAATCACAGAACAAATATGTCTAATTTCACTATTCTGAGTCAGGTTTATTGACTACAATTTACATAAAACATAATTCATTCTATGTAGGAGTATTATTCTATGATTTTAACGACTGCATATATATGTGGCAATCATCATCACAAAGATATGGGAAATACCCTCTTGCCTGTTTGTAGTCAATCATCTTCCCCCACCTCCAGTCCTGGGCAAGCAGATGAGAAATAGAATATACTAAGTAGTAACAGCCAGATCATGAATAATCTGCAGTGAACCAGCCCAACCACAACCTTTGTAGCAATCAGTCCAGAAGAGCTAGTACTTGATTAATAACTATCAACTTCTCCAGGTTCTGCCTCTGCTTTTATCTTAGGGCCAATCAGAGAAAGTCAAATATGTTTCCTGAACTGATTACATAGGATTTGAGCTACTAGTCACCCAACCCCTATCTTCTGAATGCCAAAACCAGCAGTCAGAGCATACCTGAAACCCTTTTTTTCTTACCACACAAATATCCAACTTTCCTGCCTGATGTCCCTCCATTTCCTGATGGCTGACTCCCTTGGTATAGCGAGGTCTGAATAAATAGGCTTTACTGTTCTCATTTGAGAGGTCTCATTTATTTCCATAGTTTTCCTGGAGGGCCCATCAAGAGAGACTCTGTGGCATCAGACTACACCCTTCAACCAGGTGGGATAACTACAGAGGTCTTACACCTTGCTACTTGAAGCTCAAGTCTATGTTGACATTGCAAGGTAATACTGAGTCTAAACTCTTTCTTGGCATTGAGTTTCTTGGCTATTTATTCTTTATTCTCAATTTGATATCTGGATTTTGTTACCGTTTTCCATTTGCTTGGCATTTTTGGTGGAATCAGGCCTTCCCTTTTTATCTTTTTCTTTTCTTTCTTTCTTTTTTCTTTCTTTCTTTCTTTTTTTTTTTTTTTTGGTGTTTGTGTTTCTGTTTTGTGTTGTCCAGTCTAAAGTGTTGTTTGTTATAAGATGGAAATCATAGAATAGAGACCATGCATAGACCATGCAAGTCTTATTGGTCAAGTTGGCTTCATAGACCAATGAGTTTACAGTTCTCACCAGACTAACATCCACTTGCACAAGCTTTTCTTTGGATCACCAATAAACTAGAAAGGTTTTCCTTCATCTAGACTTTTTGGTTCTGAAAGCTCAATGTTTAGCCACAGAGAACATTCTTTCTGCTTTTCCACTTGCCAAAAGGCACAGATTTCCAGGTCTGTATATAGAGATGGCCACCTGTGTTTCAAGTCCTCAGAAGTACACAAGCATTATGTTTCTACTAACTACTGCCAGTTTTCATGGAGTCATCTGAGTTTAAAACCCTTACTTTTCCAGAAGGGGGATCCCTGGGTGGCTCAGCGGTTTAGCACCTCCCTTTGGCCCAGGGCACGATCCTGGAGTCCCGGGATCAAGTCCCACATCGGGCTCCCTGCATGGAGCCTGCTGCTCCCTCCTCCTGTGTCTCTGCCTCTCTCTCTCTCTCTCTCTGTCTATCATAAATAAATAAATAAATAAATAAATAAATAAATAAATAAATAAATAAATCTTTAAAAAGAAAAAAAAAAACAACTTTTCTTTTCCAGAAAAAGACAAAACAAAACAAAAAACAAATGAAAACCTTGTTTCTTATATAAGAAACACTCATCACAATCCTAATTCTTAAAACCCTTTTCCTAAATGATATAAATTCCCCAAAAATGATTTTTCAGTGGCAATTCTGAAGAACATTTGATTTGGAAAATATTGTTCATTTCAGACTCCTTAGGAGAAAAAAAAAAGGAAGAATATTTCTTAGGTCCAAAGGAAAGTATTTTTTTACGATTATTTAAAGGACATTAAATGAAGTTCTGAATGAAAATTTACTTCACTAAATGATTCTTTGGCCAAAATTAGTAAGCAATTTGGTCATCTTAACAACAAACTAAACTCATTTTCCTAATGAGTCCTGACCTTCCTTGTCTTCCAGTGATTTGTTTATATCTAGCTCTCCCTCCTCCCCTTTATTTTTCTGATTTCTCTTCATCTGGATCTTTGTTGCCTCCTTCCTCTTTTTCTTTCTAGACCTCTTAACTTTTCCCAAAAGCCCCCAAATAACAGTTGCCTCTAAAGATCCATCCTTCTCATGAGTAAGCAAATATAGAATTTAAATCTTCCTAAGAGACATAAGTTGAATCATGAGCTATAGTTAAAGAAGTTCCTAAATCCAAACAAGACCAGGAAATATTCATATAAATTTTGGGGGGTGCATCTGACTCAAGGTTTCATGACCTATATCAATTTGTACACATGTTGGTCAGAACTGCAGAGACTAATTCCTGGAAGGCAAAATCTGGTGAAACTGACCCAGAATGGGACCATTAGGACCCCTGTTTTTACACACACACACACACAAGAGCCATAACATTTTTAATAAAAATTAATTGGACTTAATTCAAATGATTTAACTGATTCAAAACATTTGATTGAAATAACTGATAATAGATTAAAAGATGAAATTATAAGAAATTTTGGGGATTAACTGGAAAATACTTTCTTGACAACATTTGAGAGTTAAAGAAAATGCTAATATAATAGCAGCTCTTTCATTTCATCAATGGAATTAATCCTGAAATTGAACATTTCATCAGTAAACAGAAATTAGAATGGGAACTAGCCTCTTTATTTTGATTATAACACTTGCAGAACATTTCAAAAGGGCTTTAGGACAAAATGAGACAGGTCTTAAAATAAACTGAGGCCCTATTGATCAAACAGTAACATGGCCCACTTTGCAACCAGCCATCTACTGACAAGAACACTTGTGAATATTACAAGTATGAGATACCAGAAAATAGAATATCCAATTCCTACAAAAGAATAACAAAGATAAAGAAAAATCTTTCAATTCAAATCAGCAAGGGTGCCCCCTGAAAGGAAAACTCATTCAATAGCTTGTCTTCCTCTTACACATTAAAAGGAATTCACTATAAATCTAGGTGGTTATCCTCAACAATTCTTGGTAGACACAGATACTACTCTTTCTGCACTAAACACTACCAGCCTTGTTCAATCTCTCTCAGGATGAACATATTAGACAGGTGGTAGGTATTGCAAATAACCCACAGAGTTTCCCTACCTTCTAGTCCTTAACTGTAATTCTTGGGCTCTTGGCTGAAAATTGTCCCCTCCTGCTTTGTGATACCACCCCTGCAAATTCAACACAGAGAGACTTATTTTGCAAATGGAGTGGTAGTACTAAATGCACGCCAGAGGAACTATTAGTTGAGTTTCCATAGGAAACTGTTCATAATCAGGTATGTCTGCTGAGGATATACCTTTGTCTACTCATTGTATTTGATACATATCCCAGACAAGGATATTGACAATATACCCGATATTCCATGGGCTAAAAGTCCCACTGACAAAAAAAAAAAAGATAATTTGAGCAAAACCTATGAAAGTTCAGATACTATCAAATCATTACTCAAACATCCCCAATACCTCTTGAAGCAGAATCAAAGGACTAGAACCTATAGTTGATAGTCCTATAACAAAGGAACAAAGGTCTTCTAATATCCTGCATTAGCCCTTGTAAGACTCCCATCTGGTAAGGGAAAAAAAATGAACAAGGAGACTGATTTGTGCAAAGACCTTAGGGTCATCAACAAAAATGTTATCCCTCAGTTTCTCATAATACCTAACCCAAATACCATGCCATCATCAATTCTTCCTGAATCCTCTTGCTTTCCTATAGTGGAGCTTTGTTCTACCTTATTCAGTGTGTCTCTAGACCAAGATAATAAATACCTTTCATCTTCACCTTGAGGACATCAGTGGACCTGGATAATTGTATCCCATGGGTTCAGTGAAGCCCCCTTCTATTTTCTCCAGGTCTTCAACAAGACTTAAAAGATCTAAATATCCTTTGTGATCTAGTTATATTATTACATTTGGATTTGGATGATCTTCTGCTTTGTTCAGAGAACAAGGGAGCCTAAAAAGAGATTGCATTTAATTGTTCTCAGTCTAGCATAAAAGGGCCAGAGAGTTTCAAAAGATAAATTACAATCTTGCCAAGACTCAAGCCATCCCATACCCTGTAGGGCATGGCCTATCCACTGAAGGAAAAACATTCTCTCTTAATAAAGAATACCCAAACTTATCCTAGATTCCTCACAAAATGACAGTTGAGGATTTCTGGCTTTAAGTGAATGTGGTAGACAATAGTGACAAAGATTTCTAAGACTGCATGCCTCTTTATGAATTGACTGGGTCCTACTAAGAGAACCTCCACTTTGGGAGCCCAAGTAGGAACAGGCCTTCTGTAACTTGAAGCGTCTTCTATAGCCTCTTTCAATATGATATCCTAACTATAAGAAATCATTTCATCAATTTGTTCATGAGTGATCTAGACAGGCCCTTGGCGGTTAACTCAGCTTCCGAGAACCACCTCAAACCTTTCACTTCCTACAGCCTGACCTGGTTGCCAAGGTGTATCCCCTTCAGTTGGGGGGCAATTGCTGCTGCTGCAAAATTTGTTGATGATCCTCTTGAACTAATTTTAGGCTCCACACTTGACTTCATGGTTTCTCATGAAGTACAGACATTACTACTGATGAAGAATGTACAATTATTTTGGATAATTAATTACCTTCTTATGAGATTCTCTTGCTTTCTCCTTTCACATTACTAGTCATCATGGCACATTCTGAATCTTAGAAGAGGAATATTATAATTGTCATACTTCGGTTAGGAAACTTTCTTCATCTCATTCAGATTTATTTATTAAGACCCCTAACTTAATATTATCTGTTGATGGATCCACCTCAAAACTGAAAGTGGATTTTATCAAGCATCGAAAGAGGTATTAATAACCTAAGATCTCCTTTGAAACATAGTCCTCTATGTTAATAGAATTAATACATTATACCTTTTAATCACAGCCTCTTTCTTTTAGCATAATATGCTCAAAATATATGCAAGGTTTTGCACATATCAGAAGTTCATTTGTTTTTATCACTAACTAGTCTATTGTATGGATGTAAATCAATATGTTTATCCATTTACCAATGAGCATTTGGGTTATTTTTAGTTTAGGGTAAAAATGAAAAACTCCTATAAACATCTGCTTATAAATTTTTACTTGGACTTATGCTTTCATTCATTATGTAAATATATAGATATGAGATCTTTTTTGCATTATATGTATGTTTAATTTTATAAGAAACTGCAATGGTATTATTACTTTTTACTTGCTTATTTTTTCTTATCCCTTCTAAAATATATGCAATTATATCTAATTATGATTTTGTTTCATATTTCCCTAATGATTAATAATGTAGAACATACTGTCATATTTTTATACAACAGTTCTACTTTTGGTGAGATGGCCATTCAAATTTTTGCCCATTTCTTTTATATTGATCTATGGAAATTCTTTCTACATTCTAGATACCAGTCCTTTATCAGATAAATATTTTGCAACTATTATCTCCTAGTATTTGGCTTATTTTTTTCTCAACTGTGTCTTAAGAAAAACAGAAGTTTTTGAATTTTTATAACTTTTAAATTATTATTATTATTTAAATTCTTCATTTTGTAACCTAAGATACAAATACCTAACCCAAAGTCCACAGATTTCTTCCTACGGTTTCTTCTAGAAGTTTGATAGCTTTAGATTTAATATTTAGATTTATAATGTAGATCAAGTAATTTTTATAAATGGGTGTATGTCATGAGTCCAGGTTCATTTATTTGAAAATAGAAGCCCAACATTTCTAGCACAATTTCTTGAAAATACTATCCATTTTCCCTTGAATTCTTGTTGTACATTTGACAAAAATTAGTTGCCCCTATAAATTTGCATTTACTTTTGAAGTTTGTATTGTGCCTCAATACACATGCCTATCCTTTCTCTAATACTACACTGCCTTGATTATTGTAGCTTTATAAGATAGTAAGACTATAGTAAGTTGAAAATCAAATAGTCCCCCCAACTTTGCTCTTTTTCAAAAACATTTTGGTTTTTCTGTTTCTTGGCCTTTCCAAAAGATATTAGAGTCAGTTTGTCAGTTGCTTAAATAAGCAAACAAACAAAAACACCAGGATTTTGATGCAGACTGCATGAATCTAGATCAATTTAGGGAGAATTGATGTCTTAACAATATTGACTCTTCCGAGCAAGACATCAGTTCTACCCTAATTGATCTGTATTGATTTCTATCAAAATTCCAGTGGGAATCTAGATATAGGAAAACAGCTTCTAAAATTATACAGGAAGAAAAGGAAATTAGGATAATCAAAACAATTTTGAAAAAGAATAAAGTTGAAGGTTTCCTATTGCCTAATTTTTATATTTATGTAGCTCTAGTAATTAAGCTAGTATGGTGTTGTTAGGTGGATAAATAGATCAATGAAGCAGAATAGAGAATCCACAACCAGACACATACAATTATAGATAAATGATCTTTGACAAAGGTACACAAGCAATCCAATGGAAAAAGATAGACTTTTCAAGAAGCGAAAATGGAACAACTGGACATTCATAGGGGAAAAAAGAAAAAAGAAAGGAAAAAAACTCAATCTCCATCTCACACCATGAACAAAACTGAACTCAAAATGGATCATAGAACTGGTATAAAATATGAAACTAAAACAAAACTTTTAAGAGAAAACATAGGAGAAAATATTTGTAACCTAGAATCAGGTGAAGAGTTCTTTCACTGATGTGACGGGCAAACTTCATAAAAGAAAAAATAAAGAGATAAATTAGATTTCACCAAAATTAAGACCCTGTCGAAGAGTGAGAAGAAAATCCACATTGGGAGGAAATATTTGCAAATCACATCTCTAATAAAGTATGTGATGAAATATAATATTATTTATTTTATTTTGTATTCCATCCATCAGAATGCCAAAATTCCTTGTACTTTAATGCCTTTATCTTTTTTAGATTTTCTCGAAATTTTATTTTTCTGTAATGTTTATCAAAATCTTCCCTTTCTTTAAGTCTTTGCTTCTATTCTGTACCTCACTGCTTCTGATTTATTAATGCTAAAATGGTATAAATTTGATCATCCATATATTTCTGACGACTGGAAATTTCTGACTTAGTCTTATTTTGACCTCCTTTTTTATTATCTTTATGTCCTTTTAATTCAACTTACTTGGAAGAATTTTAAGAAATTTATTTTTGTTTGTTCAACACAGCTACATTCATTCCCAAGTTGCAGGGAATTATTCTCTGTGTTTCATATTGGTTAAGAGTAATAATTGAGCACATTTTCATAGACCTTAAACATGTATAAGCATTTTTGGTAGAGAGTGTCCAGACATTCCTCTAAGGAAGAATTTGCCACCCAGCTGTGGAGTGCTGTCACCAGGCAGCTTCTACTTGTCAATCATGGCAGGATGTGAATCAGCCACAGAAAGCGGCCTCCTTAGAGAACACACCCTTCCCCTGGAGGCCACAGCCAGCGGCTGAGAAAAGAGTACAAATGGGTTGACACATGTACAATATATGGGACAATTCTGACATATGTGCTTCAGATTTTCCCAAGGATTTGAGTGAGTCAGTGAGGATTAGATTTTTCATTCTTTCCAGTCCTAATTTCTCCTTCCTTTCACATCTTACACCCCAAAAACCATCTTGATGTCTGCTTCTAAGTCATCTGTGACAATATTTTTGGTTCATTTTTCTAAAATTTACCTCTAATTTACCAGTGTAGTTGCAGTCTGTTTGGGTTATTTCAGTACTTGTTGCTTATATAATTTTAATTATGGCATGTACATATGAGCTATACGGGATGGTAAAATTATATCTGTTTTTGCTTCATCATTTCCGTGTTACCTCATTTTTACTTATTTAGTTTTCAATGTGCTAGTCCCTAATTCATCCTCAGACACTAAAGAATAATTATCCATCACTATTAAATATGTTCAAATATAGGAAGTAATCATGATTTCCCAAAATTATATCATCTATCCTTATATTTGAGTAATAGTTTAACTATAGAATGCTAGGTTAAAAATCATGTATTTCAGAACTTAGGACACATTTCTGATTTTCCTCTAACTTCTGATGTTAGAGTTGAGAAATTAATCCCATTCAGGACCTAAAATCTTGTTTGTATTTCTCTTCATTTTTCTTTCTGTAAGAATTTAGCATTTTAATCTCTATTGTCTGAAATTTCATGATGATATACTTTTATGTGGATAAGCCTTTTTTAAATCATTGTGTAGAGATGCAAAAAAATGCTTTTATTTTTTAAACAACTTTATTAGTTCTTTAATAATTTTCTTCTTCTGGTCTCTCTTTAGTAAACATCTATTATTCATTTCCAGAACCCATCCTTTAATTCATTTGTCTGTTTTTAGCCATGTTTAATCTTATATTTTCTGAGATTTTTTTTCTTGAATCTAGCCTACTAAAACACTTTTTATTTCTACTGTCATATTTTAGATTTTCAAAAAGTATTTTTACATCTGAATGGTATCTTTGTAGCACTAGAAATTCATAATTCATTACTGTCTTCTAGCTCCTAGGAGATATTGATTATAATTGTTGCTTTAAGATCTACCTCCATATCTCTGTGCTGCTTTTGTTTTTTTCTAAGATAATTTTTATTTTTTTAGTTTCTATATTTCATAAAAATCTTCCTTAAAGCTTTTTTTTTATCTTATTTTTTCAATTAATTGAAGAAAAAGGAACTAAGAATTTAAGTGAAAGCTCTCAGTGCTTGGATGGAGTTTGTTGAAGGTTAGGCTTTAAAGCAAATCAATAAGTCAGTGAACCAGATTTCTCAAGAAGCAACTGACTGACGTCTCCATACATGGATACTAGTCTCCCACATGATGGGAGGGATGGGTATGAATCTCCATGCCAGTGTCATGGGATCTACTGAGGCACAGAGTTAGTCTCATTGATAAACATGTAGACTTTCCTGTGTTTACAATGGCATCTCACAAGCATTTTCAGCGTGCAAACCTCTTCAGATCCCAGCTTCTATTAGGGGGTCAGCAGTCTCCTGCTATGTGCGGTTACACATATTCACATATTCATAATTCTGATTATATGCCAAACACTGGTATATAAGTAATTGAGACATATCAATGAAAATAACAGACAAAGATCCCTACCCTAGCAATGCTTATATTGTACAGATCAATCAAGTTTTGAACGAATCTTTATGGTTTTAGTGCTATGCTAACCCTTATTTTTGGAGATTTCTTTCCAAACCTTTGGGTAGTTTCTACATTGTAAATCCATTGGCTTTCTTTTTTGTAAGCTTAAGTTTCAGCCTTCTCTTGTCAGCTAAAATAGGTCACATTCTCTATTTTCATCCTCATGATTTTCCTAAAATTCTTGCTAATATCATCTATAAAACTTCTTTGCTATTTGATTTTTTAACTAAAATCTGTTAAAATATTATTTGAACTAACAACGTATATAAATGCAACATTCCTACATGTATATCTCATGAATCTTTGTTTCCTTATACTTTAAATAGTATATGTACTTTAGTTTTTACATGGATGATATATAATCATTCCATAGTTAATAAATGACTTTTTCAAAGGACTAATAGCAAATTTTCTAGATTTTCAATGCTGATAATTTTAAGAACCAAGTTTTAATTTCAGTGTATGATTTATAATAATGGAATTTCTCAGTGGAAAGATAAATGCTAAGCCAGATGATTTGAATTAGTTTTCAAAAGAGAAGGGTGGAGGCAATTTTACACTGTGATCTCATTTAGAATATAAATACAGAATTCATTTTCAGATTGATGATACCAGTTGCAACATTAATAACTTCACAAATTGGCTAACATAGATTTCTCTGTCCATGAATAGTTTTGTCACTAGTTGTTTTTTTTTTTTTTTTCTAAATGCATTTTTCCTGTAATATGTTCTTCAGAATGGACAATTTCAACTTAATAAAAGGAATGGTGACACTGTTGCCCTCTTGGGACTAGAGTAACCACCTCAGCTTAAAGAAAATTATTTTTTATACTACATCCAGATGCTCTGAATTGCTAGCATAGCAAATAAATAGTTATTACCGTAACAGATTCTTTATCTTTGGCATTCCGTTATAAACAATAAATTTTTAATAAAAGTTACATTATGATCAATTTCTAAAATTACCAAAATTATGAAGAAAAAAGTCTGCTTCTGTAAGTAGTAGATTAGATGAACAAAAGTTTCTTCCCACCGCCCTCTCATTTCCTGGGAATGTCTGTACTTCCCCATTCTTTGACTTTGGGTCACAATGAGACCCTTCTAGGCCAACTGGATGTTTGAAGACGTGAAGCAAGCAAACACTTGAAATGCATTTGTGCGATGAACTTCCTTTCTAGTATTTCTGTCATAGTCACGAGGAGACATTGCCCCAGGTAGCTACTGATACCTTAGTCTTCACCCCAGAATGAAAGCGTGTAGGGCACATTCTGCGGTGTAAAGCATTGTCATTGGGATATCACATCTTGATGCAGAATCATACCAATAGGGCCATTGTCTTCAGTATAAACAAATCCTTGCATTTTATGATACTAATGCTTTATGGATATTTGCTATTAATTTGGAACAAAGTTGGGGGTGTTGCTGTAACAAAAACGACATGTATGGCATTGTTTTGAGATTGACCAGGGAATGATAATGACACTTCCATGGGAAACAGAAAAAATGGTAAGGAAATTAAGAAAAATTATGACCCGAATTGTAACATAATGGTGAAGCTTTTGACAAACTATAGCCTGCTGCGCCTTGTGAAATGGGAAACGTACCTTTTAAATTTGTAAAATTGGACATGATGATTTACACGCAGAATATTAGAAATGTGTGCCAACACATTTGATAAGGTATTGCCTAAAGTATTACCTGCAGAATGAAGTGTAAATATACTAGGCCCATATATCCTAGAACTTTTTAGTTGGAAAATAGAAGTTTCTCATCTCTCATTTCTTGAACTAGTAAAAGTTCTTAAATTAAAGGCAAAGGGGTGAAGTCTGGGGACAGACTATATCCAGGATGTTATCAATAAAACATGGCCTCAAAGTAAAAGATAGATAGATGATAGATAGGTGATAGATAGATGATGATGATAGATAGATAGATGATAGATAGATGATAGAGTGGTTCTGAAACTCTTTATGAAGATCTAAAAGCAAAAAGTCAGTACCTAGTGGTCCTTTTCAGCTATGCAAATTTCTTTTAAAGAAATATCCATAAAAGAAAGGGACACATCACACTTCAAAAATAATTGATAACATAATGTATGGCACGTGGACTTGACAGGAATACATACATTGAAGACCCGCATGGCTTTGATAAAGCTGCATTAGGAAAAGCTTTTTGTTGTTGTTGTTGTTGTTGTTTGGGGTTTTTTAGGAAAAGTTTTCTTAGCCTGGAGTAAAACAGAATGACATGGATTTGTGGTAGGAAAAGACTTCTAGGCCTAGAACTTTCTATGGGAAAGAAACAGGCTTAGAAAGCTATTCAGCATCATAAATAAAGAATAAATTATTTAAATGCTTTCTTTAGAAGTGGCCAAGGAGATAGATGAAAAAGGAAAAGAGTTTTCAGAGGGCAAAGCCAAAAGCCATGGAGAATAATGGGCTGTTGGGTCACTCCCATAGAACAGAACCAGGGTGGAAAGAACCAGCAATGTATGCCCAATGAAGCTTCAGGATTGCCACAGATCATTCTCTTCTTTGTATTGCCTGCTTTTCTAATTTTCCCATTTTTCTCTTATCCTGGCATGTTTTACCATTTTATGTTGAGAATGTGTGATAGCCCATAGGACAGATAAATTTTTTTGATCTCCAGATTAAAAAGCCAGTCTTAGAATTGATAGAAATAGGAGAGCTATGCTTCCCTGTCCTTTCATTTTGATTAGCCAATGAAATGTTAGCAGACAAGAAAGGGACAAAGGCTCAAAATATACCATAGTGTCAGGATCTGTTGTCATGTGTGGCTGCCATTATTAGGAGAAGACCTTGTGGAGACATGAGGCCACCTCAGCTGGGATTCTAGACATAAACACTTCGAGATACGGATTGCCAGCCATAAATCCTCGGTCAAATTATCTATGAGAAAATAAATATTTATAGCTTATCATTAAGATCTATAAATGTTGGTCATATAGCAATGGTTTAATTTTTTTTTAATTTTTTTTATTTATTTATGATAGAGAGAGAGAGAGAGAGAGAGAGAGGCAGAGACACAGGCAGAGGGAGAAGCAGGCTCCATGCACCGGGAGCCCGACGTGGGATTCGATCCCAGGTCTCCAGGATCGCGCCCTGGGCCAAAGGCAGGCGCCAAACCGCTGCGCCACCCAGGGATCCCTATAGCAATGGTTTAAAAAATATATATGAAAAGAGAAATTAGTGACATCAGCAAGATGTCAGCATGGAAGTCTCCAGTGCTTGTTCTCTCACAGAAACATCAATTTGAACAGCTATCCATGCACAAAAATTCCTTCACAAGATCTAAGGATATTCCCTGTGACAAATTATAGCACCTGGGAGGAGCAAAAAATTTTATAAAGGCTCACTGAAGAATGTAGGAAAGATAGTGTCACTTACCGGATCACCCTTCACCCATGTCCAGGCAGCCCAGGGCAAAGAGACACCTTCCACCACCACAGGGAAGTAAGGTAGGTGCCCGACTTCAGCCTGGACCCCAGCACCAGGCCTGCTCCAGGGCTAGACCAGTCTCTCCAGAGACCTAGCCACCAGGCCAGCTCCTGCAGACCCAGGAACATCATGTTGTATAGCACTTTAATTATATGTAATTTTATATGTAATTTATCAATAGGGGTACCTGGGTGGCTCAATCTGTTAAGTCTCTGTCTCTTAATTTAGGCTCAGATCATGATCTCAGGGTCTAGAGATTGAGACCCGAGTCAGGCTCCACACCCAGTGGAGGATTCTCTCTCTCTCTCTCAAGCCCCTCCCCCTCTAAAAAATAAAAATAAAATTTTAAAAATATATCAACAAAAAAAATTACTAGCAATTTGTCAAAATATTAATGCTGCCCATTCCTAAGTATGAGGGCATGAGTGATTTTTGTTTCCTTAATGTATTTTTACATTTATTTTACACAGTGTTTAGCCTTTACATAATGTTCAAAATATAAGAATTCTCATGCAAACCTTATTCTTTGCATATGTGTTCAAATATTCCAATAGGTGATATATCTTTTAAAATAGGCCACATACAGTGACTATTGAGATGAATAAATGTTTCACACCTTTGATGATTGCATAAAGTAAGCATTTACTTACTGATCTGAAAAATTGCTAAAACATCTATGTTTTCTGATATATAGTCATGTGATGTCGGTGACTATAAAATCCCATGATCTTAAGATTTTTATTTCCTTAATGCTATCCTCTAAGCTAATCCTCTGCCTGTTATAGTCTCAGATATTTTTATAGACTCCAAAATAAAATTATTTAAATTATTTTTTGAGAATGTTTTAAACTTTCAAATGAGGCCTGCTCTCAGTAGTATAAAAAAAAAACATGATTGTGCTAAGAAAAGGGTTCCCAAAAAATCACGAACCGGGTAGTACGTTAATCACTGATGCTTCTCACAGGACAGTTTTGGAATTCCACCTTCCAGTTACATGATGAGATTTCACGTTAGGCTCCCTGAGCCCGGATGGAGCCACACACGTGGCTCGAGCCACAGAGCTTTAAGCACAGCGATATGTATCACAACTAGGAAGAGTAATGTGTGTTCTACACACGTATACATTCCACAAACATGCTAGAATGTTCTAATGGCATAACTTCGTTTACTCTGATTTATACTCCATTTTTTGCTGACAAAAAAAAAAAGTGATGAGAAAGAAACTAGCTGATGTCTAAAATGTATGGAGTAGTATAAAATGTTGCACATCTATAAAGAAATAACCAGTTTAAAAGCACCATTCAATTAAAAAAAAAAAAGTTAAGCAGTCTATCCATTTCTGGCTTTTAAATCCCAGCTGTTACATCTGTTCCTCAGAGAAGGCTTTTCCTGAGAGCCCAAACCCATCAGGCCAAGTTATTCCTCAGGGAATACCCTCCCCTTTCCCATCATCATAGTTTTCACACTCCACTATAATCCTCATTTTACTATTCCCTTTCATACTATGATATCTAGATGGACAAGATATTAATTTATTCACGTGTGGATCCCAAATGCCTAGATGTTACTAGTACGTAACACATAAAATTAGTAAAGAATAAATTAGTCCTAAACTTTTGAATGATTTTTCACCAGAATATTATTGGAACGCAGGTATACCATTGATTTCCATATCATCGATGGCTGTTTTCACCTCACAAATGCAGTGTTGAGTCGTTTTGACAGAGACTGTACGACTTCGCTAAGCCTGAAACATTTATTATCTGGCTCTTCACAGGAAAGGCTGGCTGATATCTGCTCTAAACAAGCTGGGATATGACAAGTCAGAAGGATGAGCTAAGTAAAAATCACTGGGGAAGGTGGAGAGTGAACACCTGAGAGACCAAGTGAAAGCACCGTTTGCAAAAGTCTAGAAAGGGATGTTAATCTATAATTTAGGGAAAGATACAGATAACGACAAACATGATCAGAATAGTCACTTGACCAGTGCAAGACACATGGCCAGTGATTGTCCTCACAGGCTTTGGAAAAGAGAACTGACAGTGTCTCATGTTTGCTCTAATGAATGAACACCCCCACGTTTCACGACTTGACGGGAAGTTCAAGTGCCAATACTGACATGAAAGGGGAAGGTGGAAATACAAGGAAGAAATGAGTGGGCAGATTTACAATTCATCAAGATATGCACAGTGTCTCCTATTTTAGAAGATACGCTAAGACCACCTGTCTGAATTATGCAAGTTAACAGCTTTCCATAAACATAGCTTTACAAATGCTACGTAGCATTTTCCTAGCCCTTTTGTACTGATGAATTGGAAATCTAAAGTGTTTTCTTTTTTTGTTGTTGTTGTCTTTATCCATATAAGCAGCAAAACTTTTTTTGTTAATTGGGAGGCTTTGCTAAATTCCAGCACTGTAAAATCTAATACACACATCAAGGACTTCCCTGTTAATGTTGGAAACAGACATGTCAACAAATACAAGAAAGATATCTGGGTGCTAGGAACAGCACAGGAAAGTGACTGAGTGATGCTAATAGAGCGAGGATTGAAGGAAGAGAGGTGTTGAAGTTTAGGTCAGCCTCTTAAAAGAAGTACAAATTCAACTTCCGGTACTAGTCAACATGTTAAAAATCTTGAATTTCCTTGAGGGCTTACAGTTGATTTCCAAACTGTATACTTAGTGTTTCTTTTCACAAATGTACTCTGTGCCTCTGCTTCAAGCAGGGTATAAACAAACCTAGTAAATCCAACATAATTGAAGGTTTTGAGTTATATTCAGTTTCCCAAACTCAAAGGAGAGAGGAGAAGCCTCTATTCACTCAGGGTTCAAATCGCTGTTCTCTAAGG
Source organism: Canis lupus dingo (assembly GCF_003254725.2). Classification (NCBI taxonomy): domain Eukaryota; kingdom Metazoa; phylum Chordata; class Mammalia; order Carnivora; family Canidae; genus Canis; species Canis lupus. The sequence goes on along the minus strand of NC_064279.1, from coordinate 3,257,855 downwards.
CAATATTGACTGAAGGATTTGATTGCTCTTTTTGACATCTCCCAAAGACATAGTTTAATGATTTTCAGACATACACAGAGCATCAAAAAACCATTATCAAATTATTTAATATGTTTATTTTGAACTCACAATCAGGATGTGAAGAAGGAGAAAATCTTTTTTTTTTTTCTAAAAACATTAGGAAGTTTTCACCTTTCATCAATCCAAAATTTCTCATTTTTGCTTATTAATGCTTCAATAAGATGATATGATGTCAAAGAAAAAGTCTTGGGGAATGTAGCTAAACTATAGTATTAAATCATGTTTTCTCACTACAGGGATAGACAGGAATGCTTTAATCAATTTGCAATTTCAGACACTATGAACTTGATTCAAATACTGAAACGTGCCAGGCTGGGGAGTTTGAAAGACATTCAGAGGCTCTGAAGACATTCTCTAACAAACTTGTCAGAAAATATAAGCTGGTTTAATCTGTGTTTTAAATATGATGACTGCTAATAGAACCTTGGTGACTCCTTCCAGAGGAAAATTTTCATTCAAAATACATATGTAATTTGGAAATATTGCTTATAGTATTTCTTCATTTAAAAGTTTGGGAAATATTGGATTCAGATAAGTGACAGGAATATTTTTTAATGTATCTACTTTTAAGTATGCAGAATTACCAAGTATGATGTTTTAAGAGATAAAACCTACTTTCATTTCCTTTAAGTGAAATTGTAGAAAATGTGTAGGGCAGATAAAATGAAAATTTATTTCATGTTGGAATAAATAATGAACCAATAAAAAATGTAATATTTGTGTGATCTTAGCATTGGGGGAAAAAAGGAAAATGCACTTAAGAAAAATGAGAGCAGAAGGTGTAAATGGCAAAACCATAGTGATGTTTTTAAGTCCACTCTTCAAAAAAATGGAACAGACTGAAAACTGAACAGCTGTGTCCAAACTAGCTCAGCTGTGGATTGCAATCCCGCTTACGGGGAGGGCCGGCACAGCACAGGTAAAGGATGGGTCCAAGCCCAGTGCCCTGGTAGACACATTTTTGTGGGGCTCTTCAATAGAATTCTCTTACAGTGTTTATGAAGCTTTATGCTTGTAGTCGAACTTTATAATATTTCATATCCAGGGAGAAGAAAAGAGGAATTCTTTGTACACAAAAAGATTGTTTCATTTGCTAAGATATTTAAAACCAAATTTATACAAATGTTTTTTGTTCATTTAATGTTTCCATTTTTGTTCCTATGGCCCTTCAGAAGCTTCTGATGAAAGAGAGAGTCCAACTCTTGAGATCTCAAATAATTAGGATTCAGTCTGAATTATGCTTCCATTGATACCCTTAGTATTAACTGAGGCCAATTATGTATCAGCTTCCATATATAATGATAGAAAGAAGGATTAAAACAGTGATCCTATTTAAGAAGTTTCTAGTCTATGACTTTGAGTTCTGTATTTACCAATCATTCATCTTAAGTATTACCTCAGTTTTCTTATTTCCAAAATATGTGCTTTGGAATAATAAATTTAAAGCACTCATCCAAACATTGCATTTAATTATTTGAATGCAACTGAAATTTCCTCATTCGCATCTTGAAGAGGAAAAGAATAAAAAAAAAAAAAAATACTTGTCTCCTTTAAAGAGAAAATATGATACAAGCACAAACAAGTTATGCTATAAATAATATAGTCTTATAAATCTTTATTACTATGTAGTAGCAATGGAATTTTAATTGACTTTTCAAACATGAAATATGAACATGGAAAAAGACCAGAGAGCCAATTTCTATGACAATTTGCTCTCAGGCAGAACTGAAAACATTTATTAAGAAAGCCACTACATACAAATATCAAATAATTATGTTGTACATCTGAAGCTAATATAACATTATATGTCAATTATATTTCAATAAAATGTTTTAAGACACTACTAAACAATATTGCCTTTGCCAATATATAACATCAGTAACATTGAAGTTACCACACTTATTGAGAGTGTATTCATAGTTTATAGGGCCCATTTACACTAGCAGTTAGCTCTCACCTATTCATATATAAAACATTCCTTAAGTAATTAAATCTATTAGGTATATGGACAAATAGATTAGGAGAATACATTTTAGATAAATTAAAATATATGGTTATTGGTAACACTTTATACTTTCATTTGGAAATTTCCAGAAGCAATTTTTTTCCCTCCTAAGTAAATTTGAATTGCAATGAAATCCAGGGCTAGTGTTACGTTGCTTAAATGGCCTCTGTAAGGTGATAAATTCTTTATACCTTTGTGTCTCCTCAAAAACCCTTAAAATTTGCTAGGAAATAGTCTGAAAAATAAGATGAAGCTATGTAGCTGAAAGTTAAAATATTGCCTGTTTCAGTTTCTCACCTCAAATCTAAAATATGTTGGGAAAGACATTTTATTGTTTCCCACAGAAAGTGGGATCATCATAACCCAAATTTACAATGTTGCATTTAAAATATGGCCTAGATTATGGTATGAAATATGGCCGGAGATTATGGTATGAAAACATTTAAATGTATGCAAAATACACTGTAAAAAATACTTGTTTTGAAGTTGTTTTTTTCTCTTGTGATTCTAAACTCATAGTAGCTGCATTAAGTAGCACTTGTGAGACAAGACTCTAAAATTAGGCCAGCCACTGGAAGATTTAAAAGTTGAAGTTTGAACACTTGGTGTCACAAATTATTGCTTTTATAAATAGTCATGCTATCATGCTATAGTTCACTTAATTCTTGTTTTTCTGCTAAATACCACTTACTTGTAACTGAATTTGTTTCAAGTTATATCCATTATAAAATTATTTCCAGAAGATGATTTATACTAAGATTTGAGCATTGAAGTACTTTCCAAAACTTCATAATAAAGCTAGAAAAAAAAATAATTATATTTTAACTTTTTTGTCTATAATTCTGTTTTAATGCTAACAGATCCATGAGACCAATTTCTTGACTCAATAAGTAAGGTTTAATGACAAGAGCTTTGACAGATACAGTGGAGGATAAAACAAATTGTCTTTTTATCCACAAATAACCTGTTGTCTAAAAGGGAATATTAACTTGTTTGTAATTGATAAATCACCAAACTCTATACCTGAAAACAATATTACACTGTATGTTAAGTAACTGGAATTAAAAAAAAATTAGAGAAAGAAAGAAAATAAAAGGAAATATTAGACACACACAAGCATTTGAATTCAAGAGAGATACTTATAAATACAAATTAAATACATTAAATAAATTAAATAAATACATATTTTAATGCTAAAACTGTTACAAATTCAAAAATATTTCTAGCTGAGGTTATCAGAGAGAAAGAAGTTTGCATTTAAACTTATCATTAAAAGATAGGTAACAATGGACAAGTGGAGTTTGGTGAGGGAATGGAGAAGAGTTACTTCAGGCAAGTAACAGAAAAAAAGGAGGCCAGAAATTATGAGAATATGCAATTTGTTATTGGCATCTGCTGCCTGGACTCCAGATTTAAATGAGCCACATGCACATATTGGACAGCAGTCAAAACAAAGGTTAAATTGAAGATCTCTGCTTAAAGTTGAGTTTTACTGGATGAACTTTATTCCCACAATTAGTGGGTGGAATCATTAACAACAGTAGAACAAAAACACAAACAAAACAATAAACTGACCATACAGAAGGGTATGTGTCTGATTTATTCTTGGCCCTGTATGGAATGGACAAGGACAATAAATGAGTGTTTATGGAAATTTACTTTCCAAAACTGCTTACTCGCACAAGTTTGGAGCTGAAATTCTTAGTACTTATGTCACTTATGTCCATCTTGAGACCTATAATGGTTGTGAATTAAATATTTCCCAAGCCTCTGCTAGGAGAAAACAGTAAGCCTCTCCTGGAGACATTCTTGAAAATGTGGTCTCAAAGCATTTGTCAGATAAACTTTTAAGGGATATGAGACAATTTTAAAAATTTACAGAACTTACAGAATGAGAAGTAGTAAAAGCTACGAACTAAAGAATGAAACTCAGAGAAAGATATTGCCCCCCCCAAAAAAGAAGAAAGAAAGTAGATATTTCATTTATGAGGTACAGTTTATAATAAGATGTGTTTAATATATTTGAAAAAATTAAACAGGGAATTGGGAAAAAATAAGGAAAAAATGATCAAAATTGACATTTCTTAAAACACAAAAATAACTACTAAAAATAGACATATAACAAAAAAATGGAATAAAATGCAACTGGACAAAGCTAAGGAGAGAATTATGTGCAAGATAGCTTTCCTAAACTTACACAGAATGCAGTAGAGATGGATGAAAAATAGAAAATTAACTTAAAAGACAAAGAGAGTGGAAGAAGAATTCTAATATGATTTCTACAAGAAAATAGAGAATTCTGGCATAGGAATATTGGAAAATAAAATTGCTTAAATGTTTTTCAAGTTGAGAAAAGATGGAAATCTTCAGATTCAGAAAACTCAACAAAATCATTCACAACTAGATGTATAATATTAAACCTGAATAACAGTAACAAACCAAGATGTTTTTAAATACAAATAAAAGGAAAACTACCTTTAAAAGGAAAACATCTTTTTTAAAAGATTTTATGTAGTGATTTATGAGACAAACAGAGAAAGAGTCAGAGACACAGGCAGAGGGAGAAGTAGGCTCCCTGCAGGAGGGACTCGATCCCAGGACCCCGGGATCATGGCCTGAACCAAAGGCAGACACCCAACTGCTGAGCCACCCAAGCATCCCTAAAAGGAAAATATTTTAAGCTGACTTCTCAATAATAATAACTGAAATCAGTAAAGTAATGGAAATGTATTTCAAGAGCTAAAAGAAAAGAAATCATCCTAAAAATGTAAGTACAGAAAAATTAACTTTCAAAAATGGAAGCAAATGAAAACATTTTCAGATAAAAACTGAGAAAATTTACTAACAGATTCTCTAAGGGAATTTCATATATATATATATATATATATATATATATATATATATATATATTTATACACTCACACACACACACAAAATTATCACAGAACGATTTGTATGTGACACTGAAAGAATAAAAGATGAGAAAAAACAGATTGTGTATGTTTCTGCACACTTAAAGTTTAACTGTATAAAATGACAAAAAATTAAAAAATAATATCTATTTCAGGTTAAAATATAGGCATGGATAAAATTGCATATAAATGGGGAAAATTAAGATGGGAATAAAATGTCTAAGTTTTTTTTGTATTATTAAGGTAAAAATTAAATATACATTATAGTTATAATATATAATATAATATAAATACATATTAAATTAATGTAAAATAATTCTAGAGTGACCAGGAAGGATAGAAATTGATTTTGTAAATTCTAATATAGTAGGGGGAAAATGTGAATTAGTAAAATAATTATTTTTTAATTTCTTAAATTATATATTATATATAATTAATTATAATAAATAATTTTAAAGGCAAATTTTAAAATGCATAAAAGTAGGAAAATAGAAATGAATTCACATAAAAGAGTAACCACAATTGATATAAAATAACTGTTTAAGAAATAAACACAGTCTGGATTATAAGACTGCTATAAGTTATTCAGAAGAGATATATGTATAATAAGGGCACAGAATAATTAAAAATAAATCATAGGGTAAAGATATCTCAAGGATGCTTTAGCCAAAATATAACTGGAGTAGTATATTAATAATTACTATCAAAAAATTTAATTAAGAAAAAAAAAAAAAAACAAAAGGCAAACAAAAGTAGAAGTGACAGGATATATTTTAAAAGAAGATATAATATTTAAAAATAGTAGTCATCTAATGATGTAGTTTTATAATGTTTCTAGAAAATCTTAAGAGAAGTAAGTAAAGAAAATTTAATCACTAGGTGGAAGATTGTAATTTGTCCTTCTTGGTAATTGAGATATTTAGGAGACACAAAAATTAGTAAAAATATTAGATATTTAAAAAACACAATTAGGAAAATCCTGTGTGAAATTGAATTCACCTTTTGCATCCATCTATGGGGCAGCTGCAGCTGCATTAACTTTTTCCTCTTCTTTTCATCAGGTATAACTTGTTACATAAAGCAAGATAATTATTTTATGTGACATCAAAGTGTCATGATAAATAACAGCTATGAAGTGGTTTTCAATCTCCAAATAAGTTTTGAAGAATTAATTCTTCAAATAAACTGCTTTACTAAGTTGTGGGTTTTCTTTGTATTCTAAATTTCAGTTCTGGGAAGTTTCAGGTGTCTTTTCCCATCTTCTTCCCTCACAGTACACCTGAAAGCCTTATCAACAATTGATTTCCATTCTTATTCAAACGTAACTATCAGGCTTCTGAAGTTGAATATATATGTATTTTACCCAATTTCAGGACTTAATACAATATAGGAATTTTAAAATATACTTATGCTTCAGATCATTTGTCCTTTACTAAGTTGTAAATAGAGTTTATTCAGATAAAGCTTAACTTTATAAATTATACCAATATAAAGAAAATATTTTTTAGCTCTGATGATTTATGATGATGATTCCCATTTTCATTTCTCTTTCTCGTAAATATGATATTGAAAATCTTTATTTGTTCTCTGATTACATGGATCCATCTCAATTCCTTCTAATAAAAGACATTCTTATAAAACTCTTTTTATGGGATTATTCATCCTCCTAGATGCTAAATAGATTGATAAATAGATATATATTTATTCCAGTAGTTTCTGCATAAATGTCTGTCTGATTAGATCTAACAGGTATCAGTTTACCAAACTCAAAATTGTGTTTTCGACATGTGATGAATGTACTTCATTCAATATGGCCCATGTGATCAAGAGCCCTTTTATTTTATGTTTTATTGCAGAGGACAGAATTAGGATCAAATACAATGACATGGATTTTAGCTCACTATTAAATAACCGCTCTCTAATGTTAAAACTCTCTCAAAAAGTGGTGAACTGCTTCAGAAAGAAGAAAGAAAAGAAAGAAAGAAAGAAGAAAGAAAGAAAGAAAGAAAGAAAGAAAGAAAGAAAGAAAGAAAGAAAGAAAGAAAGAAAGAAAGAAGAAAGAAGAAAAGGAAACCCTTACACTGGAAATATTCAAGCAAAGGCTGAATCTGTTCATGTAATAGGTTTTTATTTAAAAAAGGGAGAGAGAGAGAGAGAGAGAGAGAGAGAGAAAGAATTCTTTACTGAATATATGGAATCTTCCAAAATTAGTATCATGCCACATATATCCTTCCCTACCACCATCTTTATCCTTTACTTCTCCTCTGCTAACCACCTTGGTAAAAACCACAATGGTTTTCTATTACCTAATACAGCAAAGAAATGTAATAAAAAGTGAACAAAACCAATAGTTAAACACTCACTATATGTCTTTATAAAGTCCATTATTACTAATGTCATTTTTCTCAAGAAATGAAGGGATCTCAATGGTCAGACATATTTTATTGACTAAACATACCTTGAAAACCTCATATCTTCAGGAACTGGGTTTAGGCCTAGGTACAAAATAGTGAGCAAAGTAAGTTTGCAACTTACACTCACTAGGATTAAAGTATATTGGGGAAAGAATGGCATTAATTACATAAGTACACGATAAATAGGTCTTTCAAACTTCAGCTCAAATTGAAATAAGGGCTATGGAGTAGAATAACAAAATGGATGGAAATAACTTTTGTTGGGTGAACAGTGACTGTTTTTCTGAAGAACTGAATTTTAAATTGAGACCAAGAATGAGAAGAAATCAATCAGGCAAAAAGAGAGATGGATAATGACAAGAAGAGAAAAAAACGTTCAAAGGTCTGAAACAGAAACAAACCTGGGTTTTCCCAATAACAGAAAGAAGACTAGAGTGTCTTAATCTTGTAAGAGGAAGAAGGTAATATTGGAGAGGATGATAGGGTGAAGTCATGCAAAACCTTACAGACCGCAGTAAAGCATTTGGATTTTATTCTAAGAGGGTTGGAGACCATTGAAGGGTTTTAATGTGAGAATTGACATGTTGAAATGTGTGTATGTGTGTGTGTGTGTGTGTGTGTGTGTATTTTTTTAATTTCCTGCTCTACATAGAGGATGGATAAGAGGATTGGAATTTGGAATTGTCTCTACCAAACGGAGATTAATTGGGAAACTGTTGTTATGACCACTTGGGAAATTATTCTGGCTTGGACTACCATCTTAGAGGTAGAAAAGGAGAAAAACAGAAAGATATATTTTGGAAGTTTCATTAAAAGAATTAGGATAAGTATTTTGCTGGAGTGAGATCCAAGTAGTTTCAAGAAAGACTGAAGTTTTGACTCGAGAGTTTCCTCCTACTAAATGGGCAAAGAATGAAAAGTTCCATTTTAGGCAAGTTAGATTTGAGATATCTGCAAATGTGTCCAAATGTATAAGTTCACATCTCTACCTCCTCCGCCCAACTTCCCATAATTATTACCTTACCCCACATCACCTATGTACGCATACCTGTTTTGGGTCTCCACAGGCTCACTTGGAACACATTTTTAACTGTTCCTTGCAAATACCAAGCACATCTATTTCTTTCAGGTTTTTGCCTCTGTCATATATCTGTTTGGAATACTCTGGATGCTCCTCTTCTTCATCCAGGTTCTCATATGGATATTCTTTAGAGTACACAAATTCCTTGAATCAAAAAGATTTATCCTTTCAGACAGCTGCGGGGTGGAGGTTTAACTCTACTCCTGCTTTCCAGTAATCAATCACTGCATCGTATAATTTGAGGTAGGTGCTCCTCCTACCATGGTGATCTGTGTTGCCTGTGCTTCAGCCTAGCAGTTGGGTACGAACAGGATGACTAATGTTTTAATGGTGACTCTCCAGGCCTTCACAGTTGGCTTCTATCTGACGATCAGCATAGCTTAGAGGTGACATTAATTCACAGAGAGCCTACTTCAAGCTGAGAGCAGCTTTTCTGTTGAATCATTTTGTTGCCAAAGGTTGCCAGGAGTTACACACATGAAGATTCTTCACAAATGCTTTTAATGATGAAAGGATCCAAACTTTATTTTAGGCAATGCCAAGGTGTGCGCCATTTTCACAACAAGCTTTGTATTCAGCATTGGAAAAAAAAAAGTCCAAGGAAAGCAATTTTCTAATTTTACAGTAGTTTTAAAATGGCTGTGTCTAAGTTTTTGAGAATAAACTTCTGTTGATGACAGTGTATATTTATCATACATTTTCAAGCAGAGCAATGAGTTAAAGATTAGACAAACATGACAATTACAGTCCCCCATCCAAAAAAAAAAAAAACAAAAAACAAAAAAAACTTGGCATGAGGTACTCTATGTATAAAAAAGGGAAAGTGGGGATTTTCCTAAAGAAAGAATAGGTCTGGATTATGTTAATTGTATCTTATAGCCATCAGCAGAGATAACTTGCCATTTACGTTTCAGGTACTTTGTTCTTTCACCTCTATTCAAGTCAACATCTGTTTATTGAGAAATGAATATCAGTAAATCTTTCTGTTATTATGGTAATATCAGCTCAAGTTAATTCCCTGCTGAGATGGAAAAATATGATTCAGACAATGAAAAACATATGTTTTAGAGAGACAGTGTGCCATCAAACTACATCAACAATATAAATGATTAAAATGTTTCTATAAACATCCTTTTCTTTGTCAGTAATGGATGAAACCCACTTGCTCCCCATTGTTCTATTTTTTTTTTATGAACAGCTGTTAATGTCATGAAGGAAACTTATTTTTACAATGTTATAATTAAAACTATATATTATTACCTCTTTTGTCACATACATTAAAGAAAACTCAATTATTTTGATAGGTAAGCTTATGAATGAGATTCTCTCTTAATAGACAAGTAGATCAGAAAACAGACCATTGTTCAGATACCTGCATTGTCTTCTTATTATGACTGAATAATGTAAGAAATACTTTTAACACTGATAGAATAAAAAAAAATTTCAGAACGATTTCACTCAAGTAGGTGAATTATAAAAATTAAAGTGTAAATAATCAGGTCACATCTAGTCACACTGCTTGCTGATTATGCCCATATAAATTTCTCTTAAAGTACAAAGAAGTTAAAGCGGTGTGTAATGCTTCTGTAATTCTCATCTCAATCAATAGCTTCAAGGTGGTGTTCCTTTTGAACTACCCTTACAGAATGAATTACTGATAGTTAAATGTTACATTTACATTTATTATTCTCTGACATAATACTCGAAGCCACTGAAGATTCGTAGCAGTAGGAATTTCTTAAAAGTGAAAAAAGAGGTAGAAAAGGTAAAACTTATTTATAGGCCATATATTCCATATCTAGTTATAGGCCTATATTCATAATATTTCATTAAAATCAATGAAAAAAAAACATGAGTTAGGGAATGCTCAACCCTGATGCATGACATTTTCATTGCAAGAAAAGGATTTAATCAAAGGAATAGGCACTGTAAGCTAAACATAAAACACCTTCCGAGATTAATATTGAGACTATAGTCAGGAAAAATGTGGTAGCTTATGATATTAGGTAACCAAAGAAAATATCCCATTTGTTCTGCTTGTTTATTTTTCCATTTATAATGAAATAGACTTGGCCTCCATTATGATCCATCAATGGTGGAGAAGCTGGATGTTGACTAATAGATTAGTATTTCCCATCACATCAAGAACATATAGCTAGAATTGCATATAATTTCTAACATTACACTGAAGCCAAATGTTGTTGGTTGGAAAATCATATGCTTTATGTCTTGCTGCTAAAATTTTTGCAAAACCAGACATTCTGGAAATCCAGAAGTCCATATTTAAGTCCATATTTCTCTAAAGAAACAATAATACCTAGTGTAAAAATAAAGATATGGAAAAAATTTTTAAATAAAAAAATAAAGATATGGTCATACGCTATTTGCATGACATTGACTACATTATTAGACTTCATTCAGTCTTGTTTTCTCACTCACAAAATGAGAATAACAAAACAGATATACTAGTTTTTTTCATGGGCTAAATGTTATATGTATATTATATATATATATATATTAGACTATATATATATTCCCTAAAATACTTCATGTCAAAATTAACATTTTATAAATGATATTTTCATCATCAGGCTAAATCTTATGTAAATACCATACAATTCCAAAGGGTCACTCGATTGAGCCAAAGGATAATTTTCAATGTGAGGCAACAAATATGAATTGAACATCCACTATGTATGCAGCAATTTTTATATGTTGTGGAGGTAACTTAGAGAGTTAGTAAAATGTGACTCATATGCATATAAAATTTATACAGTAATGTAAATTTTGTACTTGCCTTGCCGGAATGCATTTCACTTAGAAAAGATAAAAGCAGGTTTATTCACCTCCTTTGCTAGATAAAAAACGTTAAGATACCAATCACTGAAATTCCCTTGCTTTATGTCAATACTCAATCCAGAGGAAACCCCTACTGTTTTGGTATCTTATCAAATTCACCAAACACAATCTCCTCTCCTACAATATTTTCTTCCTAATATTCTTTTACCAAGACATCTCACAGTTCTTCACGGTGAGCAATCTCCCTGCAGCAAGAAATACACATAACTTTGTTTGGCTACTCCCGTGTTCCTGAAGGTCTTTGACTTGCAGGCATCAAGACACCTTTATCTATTTGTATATATTGTAGAAATGGATGAAATTTTTCCCTATCCAGATAAAAATTTGAAACTTTGCCTAGGATAGGTAAAACCCAGAAAAAGTCAAAGTTCAGTGGGAGGGACACATGACCCAGTTCTTAGCCACTAGCTGCATTACACTTACCTACTCATAGCGACTGACTTGTTCAAAGGTAAGTACCTGACAAGCTGGTTTAATCAGAATGAAGAACGGTACATTGATGCAATTACTGTGAAACCTTGAGTTTTCTTACCTGCTGAGTATTATGGTTTGTGCATATGACACTGGAATTGCTATAACCATTTTCCTGCTGTAGGAGAAGCCAGCTTGAATAACAGAACAAAACAAAAACAAACAAGCAAACAAATGAAAACCCCAAAACCAAACAAGTCTACAACAGAAGGAACAGCCAAGAGAATCACAGAGAAATAGAGCAAGAACATTGATCTAACTATCCCTAATTGGTGCCCTTCTTCTGAAAGTTGGAAGTACATATCTAATAAATCATTTCATTTTTGAAGCCAGTTTTGGCTGCTTTGTCTGTTATTTGAAATTAAGACTATTCTAACTGTTGCACATGTGTTATCATCTATAGCGTTGACAGGCATCACAGAGATAAGATTTTCTGGATGTAACCATCAATTTGGATGATGGGAATGAGTCAGCAAGAAATGATACTTGTGCCTCCAAGATTGTACGCCTGAATGATTAAGAAGTTTGTGGTTCTTTTGTCTAAAGTAGAGGGCATAGACTTTCTACAGCAATATAGGAACAAAGGAAAGAAAATGTGAGTAATTGAGAGATGTGCACATACTAAAGTTACATCTTTAGCTCAGAAGTGTGAGAAAAGCTAAGAATATATATATATATATTTTTTTAATGCAGAGTTTCTGGACCTATACCAAGAGAATTTGTTTTAGTATTTTGGGGATAAGTCTCATATATCAAGACTTATTTAAAAGAAGAAGAATAGAAAAGAAAGCAGCAAAAAAATATGTGAAATGATTGGGTTATAGATCAAGATGTGTCAGAGTACTGAGAAGATGGGCAGTTTAAAGATATAACCATTAGTGACTATTATTTTCAAGGACTGCGCTAAAGGCTAAGCATGTGTTATTTATCTTAATACATCAAACTCTAATGTAATTACGAATAGTCCCTCTTTTCAGATGGACATAAAAGTGCTTGACTCTCACATACCTTAATTTGTTCCAACATATTCTGGAATGTTATTAGCATATGGAGGCAAATGATGTTCAAACAAATCTATTTAAAATGATTCATGTCTTCAGATTAAGTATCATATTAAGGCTGGAGAAGTAGAAGAATAAATATATATATGTGCCTGAATCAAGTTTCCAACATGCAGTGTTTATGATCAGGTCTTGTGGTGGAACAGAAGTTTCTTAAGCTTCACCGCCTGATAACAAAAATGGATGTGATCCAGAAACATGCTTGGTTGAGTCCCTTGAACACTTGTGTGCTTCCCTTCAGTTTTTGCCTGACAGCGTTGAGCTGTCTCTAGAAGAAAACCCCTGCAGATAGATGATAGATAGATAGATGATAGATAGATAGATAGATAGATAGATAGATAGATAGATAGATAGATAGATCTTCTTCCAGATGTAGCCCCCTGACAGGGTTATATGAGCTGTGATGGCAGCTCCTGTCCCAGATGTAAGAAGACTGTTCTCATCCTTCAAGAGGGGGTGGTTGACGTGTGTGGACCTAACAGCTGCCAGCTGGTCGCCTCTCCTGCCTCTTGGTTCTTAGTGATACTGGCTGGGCTGGAAGCCCAATCCTCATGTTGGCCTGGTAACACTTTGTGATGCCAGCACCTTCTGCATGAACCCCCCTGGGGGTGCACCAGACGCTGCAAGGAATGGACTGTGGTGTACTTGACTGCCCTGTTTGGGGATTTTTTGAATTCAGAGCACAAGGAAAGCTATGCCCTGAACAAGTGTGTGTGACACCACTAATGGGGCTTCAGTCTGCTCCAGTCAGAATCTGCTTTTGTTATTCAATTCATCAGTCCATTGGCTAAGTCACATGTTTCCAGACGCTTCCGGCTTCCAAAGATAATTACCTCATTGTTTTGCTTGTTATCTACCAATAGCTTATCTCATTTTATTGGACACAGGATATACTTATTAATTTGTATCAGCAACCATACCTTAAATCTGTTTTTTTTTTAATTCTGAAAGATTAACCATGAATGGTTTACCATGCCCAGTTCATGATAGACGCTCAATAATTATTATCTAATATTATCATTTTTATGAAAGGGTACAAGTGGAAGAGGAGTATAGGCCACACTCAAAGCAGATTAATTATCCCCCACGATTCTGTTTCTCTAGACATTCCACATTTGTTTGTCTCAATCATTATGCCTATGGGATATTAATGTAAACGGCCTATAGTAAAACTCTTTTTTTTAATATTTTATTTATTAATTCACGAGAGACACAGAGAGAGGGAGAGGCAGAGACACAAGCAGAGAGAGAGAGAGGCAGGCTCTCTGCAAGGAGCCCGATGCAGGACTCGATCCCAAAACCCTGGGATTACAACCCAACCAAAGGCAGGTGCTAAACCACTGAGCCACCCAGGTGGCCCTGTAGTAAAACCCTTAAGCTAATCTTTAGAATATAAAAGCACTCACAACATGCATGTGTCTTGTAATCCAGGATTTAGCTTTAGGGGTCTCTGCTCATAATGGTATTTACATAAAAGACTTTTCCCTTCGGGTGAATATAGAAACACTGCTCACCTCCTACAATCTCCTCATCTATAACCTTTATCTTGAAATGAAGGCAGATGCCTGGATCCTAGTTCATGCATTGACCTCGGGCCCTCACTGTGTTTCCACATTTTCAAGGGACCCCTGGGTTTCCATGTGCTAGGCACTAGATCCCTGGGCCCTTGTTCCAAATTAAGCTTTTCTTGTCTGTCCTCTTGACGTCTTCTGGTCAGTCAACTTCCACTACAAAATCTGTCTTAAACCTTTCAGATACTGCATACTGGATTGGCAGCAAAAAAAAAAAAAAAAAAGGCAAAAAAAGAAAAAGTATTTTGTTCTGTTTCATTTTAAATCAGAAGGTCTGAGAACTTAGAAACACTAAAGAATAATAACTTAGATGATAGAAGGTAGAAACTTGGAGGCCATCTGCATAGACTTTATGGCTATTGTCACAAAAAGATTTGAAGAAAGGAAGTAAGAATGAATTAGTGGCATTGAAGAAAATATCGTCAAAAAAGTGTGGAAAATAAAATAGTGATGAGAGATGAAAAATTGTCATTTCCACCTTCTCTCTTCTTAAATATCCTACCCAAATGTTATTCTGTATTTGCATGTCAGCACTGGCCTTTGGATGCCTGCTGTAGCTACTCTGGTCAATTCCTACAAATCCTCAAATATCTATGGCTGATTAGAATAAGTGATTATTTTTCATTTACACCCTTCTATGGGTTTATTTAGGATCACAGAATCCTTCTACCTTGTATCTTCCCTCTCCTCCAGATTCTTTTTTTTCTGTAATTATATATTTTATTATGAAATATTACTCTATGTCATATAATATCTCCTCCAGATTCTTGATGCTCCATCCATTCAGCTGGGACATGGTAAAAGGTCTGACATTATGCATGGGAGAGTTATAGAGCCAGTCCTGCTAAAGATACGTACCACCCTCGCTCACAATGCAATAGTCAGAATTCAGCACAGGGTCACATCTGATTCCAAGGGGGCGGGGCCGGGGGGAGAATGTCAGGACCTGTAGCCTAGTTGTATAAGCAGAAAGGAGAGTCGTTCGGATGTAAGTGAGCATTCACAGTCTTTGCCATAAATCTGTTTACCAGGTGACTCTTTCTGACTATTCTGCTTCTATTCCATCTTTCTGAAATAGTCAAGGATTGGGGATGAAATCTAGTGACTGAGTTCACACAGGCACTTTAAGGAATGGATCTCTTTCCATGTTTCAGTTATTATTAGAGAAATCATTTGTTGGGGCCCCTGGGTGGCTCAGTGGTTGAGCCTTCGGCTTGGGACGTGATCCAGGGGTCCTGGGATCGAGTCCTGCATTGGGCTCCCCCTCCCAGGGAGCCTCCTTCTCCCTCTGCCTATTCTCTGCCTTTGTGTGTGTGTATATGTCTCATGAATAAATAAATAAAATCTTTAAAGAACGAAATCACTGGTCAATTGAGATGGAAATATGTGTGTACACACATGTGCACAGATATGACTGTGTGTATCTGTGTATAATAAGTTTAGAAGATGGTAAGGAAGTTTCAGAATATGGTTATTTAAAAGAGCGTTCCTTATTTAAAAAAATATTTTTAGTAACAGGAGTAGCCGAGGTCTATATGTTAAGGGGAGAAAAGCACTAGAATTGACGTTAAAAAGTTGGAATAGCAATGATGTCACGTGACTCTTGTTTCACCCTAGCTAAGTAAATCAATTCAGTTGAGTGCCAGCTCTTGGTCTCAGCTGAGATCTTGATCTCAGGGTGGTGAGTTCAAGCCCCACATTGGGCTCCCTGCTGGGCGTGGAGCCCACTTAAAAAAAAAAAAAAAAGAAAGAAAAGAAAAATTACTTTTCATTCTGCATTGTGATTAATTACATATGCAGACAACTGAGTTTGTGAGTTCCCACATTTTAAATTGGTTTAAGCCACTTAAAGGGTTGTCACATAGGAATTTAATATAAACATTATTTCCAAGTTACCAAGATCATAAATAAATGAGTTATTATTATTGTCAATACACAGTTATATGCGGCTTTAGATTAAACAAATAAAGTGAAATGGAATTTGCCCTAACTAGCCACAGTATCAATGAAGTTGATCATATTCAGGAAAGTTCATTCCAAGGTCAGGGTGAATAATATTTTAGGCAAATATCAACAAAATCTATATAAAAGAAATGCACACCTATACAAACACATGCATACTTACACCCGCCTAAACAGCTCAATTCAGGTTTCTCATAATTGTGCTTATTTTGCATACTGATTAATTAAAATTGTATTAACATTCCTATACTAACAGTAACGATTTAGGTTAAGTGGGACTTTTTTTAAAGAATTATTTACCAGTATCCATACCAGAAGGAAATAATATGTAAGAATTTACTGGTATCACAACTGCGGAGTCTTAGATTTTTTAGCTGATATCCAGCCTCAAGCAATATTTTCTTAGTCCTTTCCACAACACGTAAGTTTTGCAGTAATAAATTGTTTATTATTGAACTAGAACCTTAAATAGTTTTTTAATTAATATATTGGTGAATAGTCCTTCTCTACATATTCAAATTTGGCATCAAAATCCACATGTGACCTTAGCCATGATAAAACTGTATTTTTAGGCCATTTAAAGTCATTCACAGAAACTCAGAGATTACCTAATTAAGGAAGTTTTGTTTTTTTTTTTAAGATTTTATTCGTTTATTTTAGAGAGAGAGAAAGAAAAAAAAAAAAAAAAAACAAGCCAGGGGAGGGGCCCAGGTAGAGGGAGAAGGAGACGCCCTGCTAAGTGGGGAGCCCCACATGGGGCTCAGTCTGAGGACCCAGACCATGACCTGGACCAAAGGCAGCCGATAAACAGACTGAACCACCCAGACACCCCTAATTAAGGAGATATTAAAGGAGTTTGCATCATTACTAAAACCTATGAATGCACTTTTGACCTTAAAAATTGAATTCAACTCATCTGATTTTCAGAAATCACTGGATCTGCAAAATTTGATATATTAATTCAGCAAAGACTACTTTACTCCCTTCATCTATTCTTTTAAACTGTACTCACATTTTATTTTTTAAAAATAAATTACAACACATGACAAAATGATTTCACTGATTTCAGAGAATTGTAGTAATGAAGACTTATGTAACAAATGACTTGACAACAAGTGCAGTAAGTGGGTTTTCCATTTAGAAATTTCATGCAGCTGAGAAATCCTGACATAAAATATAATAAGCAGAGATATGAAGGATGCTGAGGTTAGAAACACCAGTGTAAAAACGGCCGGGTTTTCTAATTATATAATCCTCCCACTTTCTAATAATTGCATATTTTTTTAAATGTCATGCTAGTTAAGAAAAATTACTGAAAACTAGATCTAAACAGTTGAAAAAGAAAAGTTTTACCTAACAGTGAAAAACTGATAAAGACAGGGAGGTTTTCTGAAATTTTTAAACAAGTTCCCACCTATTTGATCCTACATCCACCTCACTCTTATGCTCTCACAATATTTCCTCATTTGTTTCATGGCACACGGCCCTGGGATGCCTTTTCCAATATCCAGTCTATTGAATTCCTTTTAGATTTAATTCCCTGTGTACCTAGCCTTATCTCAAATGCACATTTTAAATACATTCTTGCCAACTCCCTAAATATCTCAGCCTTTGAAATTTTAATACAATCACTTAAAACATCCTCTAATCCTAAAAAAAACACCATCTCTATGCACTTTAATCATTTTTATAACTAGTGTTGATGAAAAAATTGATTCCAAGCCCCTTGGTGTTCATTCATTCCAGTGTCAGCTGGGCCTTTGGATCTCACCTACCCTTTCATGAGCCAGGGCGCAGCTCTCACTCGGTTCCCAGTAGCACCTGTTCAAATCCTAGGCCGGTCACAGGCTCTCATCCTGCCCCATCCTGCTCACTCTCTGATGGTGACCTAAAACATCGAGTTTGAAGGCTTTACCAGGAAATAGAGGGCTTTGCTCACACCGTTTATTTATCCTTGCTCTCCAAATAAAATTTCATCTGTGTTTTCATTCATTGTCATCCCTTGTCCTTCTCCTTGTTCTGAGAAAGAGAGAGAGAGAGAGAGAGAGAGAGAGAGCATATGAGCAGGGGGTGGATGTGGGGAGGGGCAGAGGGAGAAGGAAAGAGAGAATCTTAAGCCGGCTCCACACCAACACAGAGCACTATATGGATCCATCTCACCCTGAAATCATGACCTGAGCCGAAATCAAGAGTCGGATGTTTAACAAACTGAACCACCCTGGCACCCCATCCTTTGTCCTTTTCTTAAAGAAAAAAATTCATTTTTCCATATAAGTTTAACCTTGACTTGTGCATTTGCTCTTGACAGCACTGCCTCACCCAAGATCATGCTTTATGACATATCTTAAATTCCTTCTATGCTTTTGGCTCTTTCGACTTAGTCTAGAAAGTTATTCAATTCTTTAGAGTTCAAAAGTTAAAATAAAAACAAAGCAAGACTGGGATGCCTGGGTGGCAGCGGTTGAGCATTTGCCTTCAGCTCAGGGCGTGATCCCTGGATCCCAGAATCGAGTCCCCCATCGGGCTCCCTGCATGAAGCCTGCTTCTCCCTCTGCCTGTGTCTCTGCCTTGCTTTGTGTCTCTCATGAATAAATAAATAAATAATCTTAAAAAAATAAAAAAGCAAGACAAAAAGAAAAAGCACAAGTTAAGAAAACGATCTAAAACATCCCTTTTCTTTTTTACTTAGAAACTTCCTGGAACACTTTATGCTCATTGACTTCTCTTACAATTTTTATGTAACAAATGAATTTATCTTGTCAAAGTAAATGTCATATCTCGTATCATCCATCACCTGGTAATTACTGAAGCATTTGACCCAAAGCTATACTTTTTCACTAAATTCAAAGAAAGGTATTAGTTATCAAATTGATTATTTTTTTAGATGATGATGGTACATGTTCACTGGAAAAACTACAACATGCAAAACACTTTTGGTGATGAAAAGCATCTCAAATGTACTATCTAGAGAGAACTGTCAGAGTTTTGATAATTTCTTAAAATTTTCTATCTAGGAATATATTTTGCCATCATAGCAAAATATGTTGTTTATATGAAGTTCATTTATAATTTATTTTTACAGCATATCATAACCTGTCACTACATTACACAATTACTCATCAGCCATAACTTTTAATTGGCTGCACGGTTTTCCATCATTTGTGTGTATCTCGGTTGTGGTGTCAGACAGCCCTTTGTTGTTGCAAACGAGACTGTTTCCATTGTTTCACTGTCATAAATTATGCTGTGATAACCATGTCTATGTAATCTCTGTCTTTGTTTCTTATTAATCAATCAAAAGGTGTGAACATATTTAACTCATATACAAATATTTTTTAAAAGGTTTGGCAACATATACTCTCAATAGGAGATGATCTAGCTCATTAGACTCACTAGTAAATGAAGATATTCACGTTTAAGATCATTGCTAATCAGGCAGACAGAATGAAATCTTGATGTTAGAGAAAATGTAGACTTAATTACTCATGAAACAGAAAGTTTTGTATTTATGAAACAATCACATTTCTTTTATTGTGACTTATATGTTCACATCTATACATCATTTATCTTTCTCTTATTGATTCACTAGCTGTCTTTATATTTGCCTATCATATGCTATTAGATAGTTTCCAAACTTTTCCAACTTTCAGATAGTTTATTCTTTTTATTATGATTTCTAATATGCAGAAATAGAAATTTTTTCTATGTTATTGCTTCTGTCACTTTGCTTTCTTTTGATGCTTTTTGATACATAGACATGTTTAAGTTGCATCTATTTTTCTCTCGTGTCACACCCATTTTAAGTCTTTCCTGTTAAGAAATGTAAAAGTGCTCGCTATTATTTTCTTCTAGTTTTATGCCTATCTTTTCCCCCCATGTAATCCTTTAATATGTTTTGTGTGTGATTTAAGGATTTAAGTGGATTGTTTCCAAATATCCATGCCCAGATTTTTTGAGACATCTTTTTATCATATATAAAATCCTTATGTATATCATGGTATGGTAGTGTTTTATTGCCTTCTGTTCACTCCATGAGTGAGGGAGGGATTCTCTAGAGTTATGGCGTTGGTAGACACAGGACATCCAATAGTACACAGACTAGATTGAGAGCAAAAGTTTATTAGTCACATGCACAGACCAGGGGAGGAGGACACCGCATGCCACAGAGAGCCACAAGGAGGTTGCACTTGGGAGCAGAGTGAAAAATCAGAGGCTGTGGAAGGCAGGCTTTGTTATATCAAAAAGGTGAACGTCCCGTAGTCCCTGTGAGAGGATATAATTGGTTTGTTTGAATAATTCTTCCAGTTGGCAAGTGAACTGACACTTGTTAGAGGCAAGTGGGAAAACTGCCCTTTGTGTAGCTGATAGGGGGCACTCTTTGTCCAGGAAGTCCTCCCCATGGGAGCATAGTGGGGGGAGCCAGTAGATAGACCACTGGTGGCCCCAACTTTCACCTTATGTCCAGGTAGCACAGAATGTTGGAATGAGTTCATAAGTATCTTCTTCAGAATTCTCCCTTTAACTGCACACACTTTCTGTCTTTCTCTGTATCTCTGTCTCCTTGAGTTTCTCTTTACGCTCCTCTCCTTTGCAATATAGGATAATCCAAATATGTATAAAAGTAAACGATGCTCAGGGAGTAGACTTGACGTTGTTTCACTTAGCAATTTAAGTGAAACTCTAGATAAGGTCTAGGTATGTTCACAATAAGAGATGTCTTCGTGTGAGCACATGCACAAGTGTGTGTCATTGCTGTTGCCGTTGTTGAAGAGATGGGAAACGAGTGCTAACTCATCATTCACAAATCAAGCAAATAGATACTGCATGAGAGAAAGCGTGTCTGGGGCCAGCTGTGAGGGGACGCCCAGGAATCCCGAGGGAAAGGGCTTTTGCACTAGGAGCAATCCTAGCTCACAGACACTGCTTTAGGGAACGTCTTATTTTTAGCAAACAGCTTTTTATCTTTCATTATCTTTTAGCTTATGTGTTAAGATTCAACTTACAAAAAAAAGGCCCAGATTTTACATCAATATGCACTATTCAGTTATTCCATTCACAATTCCAAAGTAGTGATTTATGAAGCTAGGAACAGCTTGTATGAGTTTCTATAACAGCTTAACTTACATTGTTTAATTTATAATTTAGTAGGATTTTACATTTATTGCAATTTCGAGTTCAAAACACAATTATACTGATGAGAATGTAATGTGTTTATTCTTTTCCCAAAACAAGGTGCCATGTCTTACACATTTTATACTATCAGTTATTTCAATGACCTACATGTAAAATAAGTTATGGTCAAGGTATTTTTTTAATGTGAAGTATGCCATATTTCTGTGTTAGTGTCAATATCTAGTTTGTGTAGAATGATTCCATATCAAGAGAGCATTCTAGTGAATATGCCATAGTTTACTTAATTCCCTCTTTTTGGCTGTACTTTGTTCTTACTTTCCTTTTGTTTGTCTTATGCTTTGTCACTACTGTATTTATAGTGCCTAGAAAAGTGCCAGGCACACAGTAGGAACTCAGGAAACATTTTTTGAATGAGTGAATGTGTTTGGTCTTTGAAATCCTTATTAACAGAATAAGTCAAAGAGCTGTATACAAGGTACCATGTAACTAACAATGCAACAGTGCTCATGCTCAACATATTGGGAGTTTTCAATGCATACTTTCATAAATAACCTGTTGCTTAAATCGATTGGCCGATAACTTCACACATTTATGTATCAGATGATGTATTTAAAATGTTCAATAATATGTGCCCGGCTAAATTGTCTTGCTATTTTTGATTTAAAAAAAAAAAAAGATGAAAGAACTTCTAAGGAAAACTACTTGCAGCATTTTGCCTCAATAGATTCTACCCACATATTTAATTAATATGAGCAAAGACAGAAGCTTTTTTATGAAGTCCCCTTAACATTAAGGTGATAAGTTTCTCCTGCTCTCTTGTGTACTTTCTTCACACCTATCACAAGCAGCACAGCAATAATTAAGCAATAAGCGTAGAATTTTTTTCCAAGAGATTTCAAAAATATTATGGGGCTTATTGACTAAAGGCCTGGTGTACATGAAAACAAATTTAAGGGGAGAATTCAGAATAACAGAACCTCTCATATTAGGAATTAAGTAATTGTTAAAATTAATTATTCAAATAATCTGTCCATTTGATACAAATATTGTGTTAAATGTACAATCTTTACCTTTTGCAAGTAACTATGACCACAAAATTAAATCCCAGTATGTTTAAACATAGCCCTTATTAGCATATTTGATGTTATTTATTGTTTTATTTTCTTTTATATTTTTTTAAGGTTTTATTTACTCACGAGAGAGAGAGATAGAGAGAGAGAGAACAAAGACATAGGCAGAGGGCCTTGATCCCAGGACGCTGGGATCAAGACCTGAATCAAAGGCAGACGCTCAACCACTGAGCCACCCAGGTGCCCCAGCATATTTAATTTTAAAAACAGCTCTCCATGCTGTGAATTGAGACGTACAAAACTGCCCCCCTCATTTAAAGAAATCTCTTGAAGAAACCGGCAGGATGTCTGAAATAGTCACCAAAGCCACCCACTTATGGTTAGATAGGACAAGCCTCCATTAAAAGGCACACATTTTCTGAGAAAGTTAATATATCATTATAGCTGTTCATTGACAACAACCAAAAGAGTTCAATTTTCTTCAAATGCCTACTATATGCAAAACACTGGAGCAGGCTCTGTGTGTTACTGTAAAGCAGAGCCAATCATTACACACGGTATCATTTATATGAAGAAAAACATGAAATTGCATAATGTCCAAATGTGGAAAGAAACAAATGCTGACTTAACCAATTACAAAACAAGATCATCTCAAGTTCTAAACTCTAACACTGTTTAGATAGGAGCTGCCTGCTTTCTGCCCCAGAATTGCCCTGCTCTATCTATCCAGTAAGTGAAAACAGAGAGTAGAGACATTAGGGCTTCTTGTTGTATATTAACATATGTGTTAATTTGTAGAACTAGGTCTTCAAAGAGATGCCTGTGGCATGTAACTAAGGGCATGAGAGGAGTGCAGTCTGCCCTAGATATGCCAAGACTCTGTCAAGAGGAGGTTCTCTTCCACCCAAGGAATAGCTTAAGAGTTCAGTGGACTAGACTTGGATTACAATGACAGTAAACCAGAGAAAGGCATAAAAAGAGAGAAGTTAAGACCACACTGAATTCCACCAATGAGATATAGGCCAGCCTTGCGGAAATATATCCAGTTTTCTAAAGAATTAGCACTGAGTTTGTATTCCATTCTGTAGAGAGCCCCAAAATAATTTGCATTTGACACTTACTGTAATCAGCTGCCATAAGGTCAACTTGTGTGAAAGCTACGGACCACGACTCCTGAAACTTTGAAGCTGAATCAACTAAGTGTGAACTTTGGTTCCTGACATTGGGTCATCTGGGAGAAGAGACAGAAAAGAAAGATTCTTTGAAGAAGCCTATAGAGCTCGTACTTGGCAGTCACAGGGTTTTGAGATCACTTTAATAAAGTATCTTATGGCTTTCATAGCCCACATTGCTAATGATGATCTTTATTTAATCACATACAAAAATAATTCTGCCTGGGTTTCTTCCAAAATGCTATACATAAAATGTACATTTAGCAAAAAAAAAAGGAACATTGTACCTCACAAGTATGTATTAGGCACCTCAAAACCTGCAAGCAGATTGTTAACCGTTGACATAAACTTGCACAAGGTGATTTCAGGATGTTAGGTGTTTAGATTTCAAATTCAGAACAGTTCTCCCACTCAACTTCAAATTAAACCCATTTCTATTGTATCTTAAAGAAATCAGACATCTGGGGGTGCCCAGGGGGGCACAGTCAAGCAACTGACTCTTGGTTTCAGCTCAGGTTGTGATCTCAGGGTCAGGAGATGGAGCCTCAGGTAGGCTTCACACTCGGTGCAGAGTCTGCTGGAGAGTCTCTCTCTCCCTTTCCCTCTCCTACTCTTGTTCTCCCTCTCTCTCTCTAGCCCCATCTCTCTCTTTTTCTAAAATAAATAAATTAATCTTAGAAAAAAAATAAAAGAAAAAAGAAATGAGAAAATGAGACATCTGGGTCCCTTTATTGAAAAGGAAGATAGAAGTGAATGTGTAGGTAGGATGAGGGAAGACTTAAGCAGGTGGCAGGCTAAATCAAAGGGAGATTTAGCACTTGGAAATAAATGCTTCTGCCTGAGGGGCATAGACCTGCAGCTTTGCAGGAGTGGAGGAGTGGAGACAGTTAACAGCGGAGAGGGCCGCTGGCACCACAATTAACAATGGAGCAAGCCTCAGAGACATCAGGAATAATGGGCCAAAGGGCAGGAGCACAGAGCTGTCACTTGGGAGATTTTCAAGTAGTTAAAACTAGTGAATTCTAGAAGCCAACAAAGACAACCATCCTATTAAAAGGAAAGATGCTAAACTGTTACTTAACAAAACACCAAAAGGTGTTTGAACTTATAAGGGCATAGTTCTTTGGGCAGGAAATTCAGAGACTACTCCATTTTATATGAAATTAGCAACAAAAATTTTAAGATTTTTCTAGAAAATAGAAAAAAATTTCTAACAGACACAGCATGTAAAGAAACTACTACACAAAACGAATTAAGGAGAAAAATCTCTGGCTTGCATGATTTTACATTTTAATGGACAACAAATTAATTAAAAAGCATAGGGTCAATGAATGTGTGGAGTGTAAAGGTGATCCCTATTCCCATTCCTTTGTGGGCTGGAACCTAAAGGATTGAGGAGCAGCCCAGGTAAGTCCGTATTATTCTAGTTTCCTCTAAAGGGGAAGCGAGCGTGAGACCTTCATCGGCATATCTGGCTAGTGCTGTGGTTGGACAGGAGGCGCAGGCTGTAAATTCATATTAAGATGCATTCCAACGACTGTGATATCCCCAATGGAAACGAGTCAATATATCTAGCTTGCAGCCCTGTGATTTCTGTTTTGTTTTGTTTTTCAAACAGATCTTTTTTTCCAAGAGGTTCTGCACATCTGGGCTGTGATATGTTCAGTTGGTCGAAGCTAAGGTCATCAGACATCCTTTGTTTTAATAAGATCTCAGACTTCAAAAGAACACTCTCATGAGACGAACATTCTCAAATAAAGTCTCAGATAATATTAGATAACTGGAGTATGTTCAGGTGGAAAGAATGTCCCAGAAGGGAAAAGGCAGGTTTGAGCTAATTGTCGCTCCTGTCGCAAAGCATTTTTCTTGTGTTGAGAAAGAAGATTGGGAGCCTGTAGAGACTTCTCTCTGAGCGTTAGCTTCTCGGTCACAACGGGCTGCCAACACTGACTACAGCTTCAAAGATTAACAATGCACACTCTACTTGACCCCCACCCAATAGTAAAAAAGGATAAAGTGTGATGCCAGAAGAAAATTTAACTGTTGTAGGAAGGAAGCTTATTGTTCTTAATGAAAAGACCCAGGCATTTTATTTGCTAGAAGAAAATTGCAGTAACCTGAAAGACGTAAACACAATTTATTTAAACTACAGAAAGAGTTAACCTAATTAGTCTGGAAACAGGAAATTTTGATGATTCTAATAAAATGGACTCTTTCCTGTTCCACAGTGCATAATTCAGGCTGTAATGCTTTCCTTTATTACACCTATCAGCTGCAATCCCCTTATGCAGCTGACCCTCATTAATTAATAATTGTATGTCATGGGTAAGATGAGTCTCTAAGTCAGCCTCTTTGTCGGGCAGATTTAAGATCCATTAAAGTATATTTAACCCTGAGTGGGGAAGAGAAATAATTAGGATCGATGAGCTGGAAATCAAGCACCTTGGAATAGTCAGGTTTGCAGTTGTCTGGGAAAAGTAAGCTGGGATCCATTTGAGATGCACAGACATTCTTCCTTGTTACAGAGGGGAAAAAAAAGTTAACCTCTGTATATACCAGGGGCATCAATTTTTAATACCGATTTATATTCAGTATTTTCACTGTGTCTTGCATGTAACTACATCATTCTTTATAGGAGTAAGTAGACTGGTAGATAAAACTACATATTCAATTATGTATAGCTTGGTTTTCTTTGTATTTGCTGTTGCAAGCCCACTTGTTACTAAATGATATATTTTTAATTAGCTTTGTCTGCTTGGCACTCAGAAGGTTGACTTGGGCTCTCTCTGGAGTCCTGTTAGCCAAATGACCTGTCTCAGGTTATGGGCCTTCTCCTGCCCTAGGCGGCCCAGGTGATGTGCATTTTCTTCACATGCCGGTCTTCAAATATCTCTCTCAGTTGTACTTATTGCCTCCCGCCTGCCCCTCTGACCCCCCAGTACCCGCTCCCCCATCCCTTCCCAGCCAGGCCCCTTACCATTCATTGTTCCACCTATTCCTCTACTTCTTCAGGCTGATTTGCTTGCTCATTTCCACACTCTCTATGCCCTTTCTTTTAAAAGCTAGGTTTTCTGCTAAGCTTCCTCACAAGTCTCAAAGATCTCTTTCAAACCTATCTTCTAAATCTTCTTTTATTTAAAATACTGCAGGGAACAGAAATACTCTTTGAATAGGCATTTATGCTTTCATTTGTGTGCATATATAAGCGATTTGTATGCAGTATGTATTAAACATAGATTGGACTAGAAATTTTATTTCTTCATGATAAAATGCATCTTTAAATAAGCATTAGACTCTATAAATGTTAATTGATTTACCATTTCCCTGGAGTCATACCACCAAAACAAGGTTGTTTGCAATATGCTCAAGATTCCCTGTGTATACCAGTGCTTTCGAGCAATCAGATAATACCAAAGGTGTTGATCTATTAGGAAACTTAGATTATAGACAACATTCTTTGAGAACCTGGAAGAACTTGATATCCTTCCTAAAATCAGATATAATTGAGCTGATACTAGTTGTTTAGATTCATCCATTTGAAAGTATGTAACAGAGATCTAAGATAATCAAATGATAACTGAACTGTGACCAATGGGAAGCCAAAGGAGAAAGAAAATAAATAAATGAATGAATGAATAAAAAGGACTGCTAATGGACTTGTATGTCTTGGTCCATAAAGTAAAGGGTGATTCTATTCAGGTTTAATGACTTTGTCCTTCTACACGAGACACAGAAAGACTAGGAAGATTAGTGATAGTAAATTATTGGATAACTAAATGAACACCCTATAGCAGATCATTTGAAGGGAAAGCCAGCCGTATGGTTCCATGAGTCTCCGAATATGCTAACATACCAGTCCCACTAGGATAAGAAAAAAAAAAAAAAAGAACAAGCAATTCTCCTTTCTAGCTGCCTTTTTATTCCCATTAGAGACATTCATCTATTTATAAGTCAGAGCAGTACACAACCTGCTGAATGTCACTTTTTAAAATGCGAACCTAAGTGGAAGGACCCTGAACAGCATGTCTTGCCTTAAGCATCTCCTACTACCAAGTTTGTATAGATTTCATCATCAAATTAAGCAGTTTTTACCTTAAAAGACCCCAAATTTCCACCAGGAGGAAGAAGAGGGCCAGTCTTTTGATGTCAAGAAGGCAACAGGAAGCGGTGACCTGTGAGTCAAGCCTTGGAAAATCACCAACTTGAGAAGTGGACATTGAGTGTGAAAGTGGCATTTGGGGAATGTACCAGGAGTTGAGGTAAAAGTCCATGAGTTCAGAGATGCAGAACAAGTTTTCTCATCATCCCATCAGCATAAATTCATATTTCCTTTTTTTCTAGCTTTCCCTTTTCTCTTCCTCTCCCCTGGAGGATGCCTTAATTATCGTTTTAATGCCAAGTTTTTCCTGGGTACATCAATAGATGCACAACAGAAAATTATAATGGAAAATGATAAATACTGAATCATCATTCTACTCAATGAAAATAGTATTAATAATGTGATAATGTAATTCCTTCCACTTCCACCAATTTTTGATTGCTAAATATATCTTTTCTGGAAGAATGGATTATTAATATAAACCCATATATGAGGTTCAAGTAGGTAACTTAGCTATGAGAAATTTTATTTATTAATGTTTTTTATAAATAGTGTGTTTTAAAAATACTGCCTTTGTACTGAAAGCTGATCTTCATGAAATCACAAATCCCAAAATATCAAGAACCTATATGATAACAGTTTGCCAGTAAAATTTTAAAAAAAGAAGAAAAAGAAAAAGAAACAAATAAGCATCCTGCTGTCATGGAACTTAAATTCCACTAAGTTAGTCAGAGAATTAGTGAAAAATTAAATAAATTTTTTCAAGTAGAAATACATATTCTGAAGAAATTAAAAAGGATGATGGGACAGTGTCTGGTGAGAGTGAACTTTTAGATAATGAGGGTATATAAGAGATTGATATATGGGAGGCAGCCTCATGATGACCTAGGGATACTGAGGATATTTTGCTTTAAACAGTAGTGACAGCCTTGAAGTGGGAACGGGGCAGAGTTTATTCTAGAAAACAGAAGGAGCTTTTGTACTGTATGTGGAAAGAGAAATAGGAAAAGTGATAGGACACGTCCAGTTACACTGGAGGGCCTCGGAATTCATAGTAAGGAATTTGGATTCTATTCTAAATATAATAAGAAGCCATTGGGGCTCTTTACATAGTTTATATACCTTTTTGTACCATGAAGTGGCATGACTCCTACCCTATTTTTGTTTGAGATAAAAAGCAAAATGATGAACTTAGAATAAAATACAATATTTTGATGGCCATTTGTCACAAGTGTCAAGGGTTTGAACTACGTAGCTTTGTCCTTTACTGTTGAAATTCTAGTTCTGTGTATTTTTGTTTTCTGAACCAAAGCAATGGTGAGAAGTTTAGAGGAAGAGATTCTTTGGAGAAACAGGAAAGTTGGAATTAAATTATTGGCATTGGGATAAAGGTTCTGATTTGGATTTCTTCCCTGACTTTTCTTTTTATTTCCAATGGGGAAAATGGAAGAATGTGAGCTCATCTGTAAAAGGGCCAAGTCTGATTTGTTTTCCCCTATAAATCCCACATAACTGCAATCAAGACTTATGTCATTCTTACTTTTTTTTTTGGGGGGGGGTGGGTTCTGTATGTCTGAACAAAGAGTCAATTTTGGGATAGAAAATAACATTTAGAGGAAAAACGAAGGAAGCTATAGAAAGAAAAGCAAGGAAGAGAAGTGGATTTAAAAATGAAAAGGAAATGGTGGAAAATGTGTGCAAAATTACCATATGCCAGTAATAATCAGTTCATTAAATCAATATTGAGTGTAATGAAGGAACTTGCATAAGAGAAGAGGGTTGGGGGAATGTGTTTGCAATTTTGCTGTAAGAATATTAATCTTTCTCCTTTTCCTCAAAAAAAAATAGCTGATAGAAAAGGATATGGAGAAAAAGAGTGTGAAAAAAAGAGTAAAGAAAATGGCTCTGGCAAAGGTGAAAGTTTGTTGCACTAGAAGCAGGTTTTTAGGCAAAGGCTTATAGCATTAACCATGGTAACTTTAAAATTGTTTGTTTTGTTGGTTTACTTTTATAAATATATTAATAGAGAGTGATTTTGAATACAAAAAAATGAACAACCATTCCTAGACTTTTACCTTAGGTCATGCTTTAAACCCATAATATTTGCATAGCACATAGTTTCTAGCAAGAGCTCTATAAGAATTGTCTAAAGTGGACTTCTTAGAAATGAGTCCCTCAACCGTCAAAAAATATGTCTGTGCAATAATTTGAACAAATCTAGTCTTGAGATTTCAGAAACCATATGTACTTTAAAGCAATATTTGAGATCTGATTCTGATTATTCATCACATGATTTAAGCATATCATTAATAATTTCATGAACATTACTACTTTATAAAGAGCACCTTTATCTCTGAGGACATTGCAAATTATTACAGAGATAGAAAAGGGAACTAAATTTTTGATCAGCTGAGAAACAGATACTGTGCTAACTGTTTGGTTATTCCTTCCAACCACACTTTGAAGTATGATCAACCCCAATTCACAGATAATAAAAGTTAGTTGCTCAGGAAAGTTTGTCAATTTTCTCAGTTTTCCAGTTAGAAAGAGCCAGAAACAACATGCAAACATTAGTTTGCGTAACTGGTTTTACTACCTTGAACTTTACAATTAGAAGGGGCTTTGAAGGTTATGTAGTTCAACTTCCCACTCTGTACTGGAATGCCTTTTGTGGTACCTGTCACTGATGATCACGCAGCCTTACCAGTAAACACTCCATCCCAAGAAAACAAAATAAATTATTTCTCCCAACCTTGATATTTTCAAAAATCCCTATTGTAAAGATTCATATAAGCAAAGGATCTTTATAGATTGGAAAACACAGCATCTTATGTAATTGATCTCCATCACTGATTTATAAGTTTACTGGAATTGTAGTAAAAATCTTGGCAGTTCTTTTTCACAGATGTTGACTAAGTGTCCGATTTCACAATACAAGAAAAAGAGTTAATGTAAGTAGTCGAGAAAAGAAACATATAAGAAGATAACTAACAGAACTAAGAGGTAACAGAATGGTTAAGGCACTTACAACAACGTGGTTTGGGCAACCAAAAAGATAGAATAAAGAACTCAGAAACAGTGTTAGATATCATGTAAGTAGCAATAGAAAAGGTGATGTTAAAAAAAAAAAAAGGTGATGTTACAAATCATGGAAAAATGTGGATTAATATTAACATAATGGCAAATTAGTTATCTGTATGCAAAAGATAAAATTAGGTTGCTGCATCTATATCTTACACAAAAATAATTTCCTGAGGTTTTAATGACTAAGGGTAAAAATAATAATAAAACTGCAAAACTTCTATGAGAATATATATAAATTTCTCTATATCGTTAGAGTAAGGAGGAATTGGATGGGAAGAACAAATATTATTAAAATGTCCATATTACCCAAAGAAATCTAGGGATTTAATGCAATCCCTATCAAAATACCAACAAGATTTTTCACAGAACTAAAAGAAACAGTCCTAAAATTTGTATGGAACCACAGAAGACCCTGAATGACCAAAAAAATCTTGAAAAAGAAAAAGAAAGCTGGGAGGTATCACAATTTCTGATTTAAATTTTAGTACAAAGCCATAGTAATCGAAACAGTATAGTTTGCCTAAAAATAGGCACATAGACAAAGGAATAGATTAGAAAGTCCAGAAATAAACCCATATTGATATGGTCAATTAATCCTTGACAAAAGAGGCAAGAATATGCAATAGGAAAAGTCTCTACAACTAATGTTGTTGGGAGAACTAGACAGCTCCATGCAAAAGAATGAAACTGGACCAGTGGCTTACATAATATGCAAAGTAGATTCACAATGAATAAAGGACCTAAATGTGAGACAGGAAACCATTACAGTCCTAGAAGAGAGCACAGGCAGTAAGTTCTGTGACATCAGACATAGCAACTTGTTTCTAGATATGTCTTCTGAAGCAAGGGGAACAAAAGCAAGGAAAATGAATTATCAGACTACATTAAAATGAAACGCTTCTGCACAACAAAGGAAACAATCAACAAAACTAAAACATAGTCTATAGAATGGGAGAAGAAACTTGCAAATGACATATCTGATAAAGGGTTAGGATCCAAAACATATAAAGAACTTACACAATCCAACACCGAAAAAAACAAATAATCCGATTAAAAATGGACAGAAGACATGAACAGGCATTTCTCCAAAGGAGACATCCAGGTGGCCGACAGACAAATGAAAAGATGCTCAACTTTACTCATCATCAGGGAAATACAAATCGAAACTACAATGAGTTATCACCTCACACCAGTCAGAATGACTGAAGTCAAAACCACAAAAGACAAGTTTGGTGAGGATGTGGACAAATAGGAACCTTCGCACAATATTGGTGGGAATGCAAACTGGTACAGCCACTGAGGAAAATAATATGAAGCTTCCTCAAAAATTAAAAATACAACTACCTTACATTTCCATAATAGTACAATGGGCTATTTTAAAAAACACATATTCAAAGGGATATATACATCACCATGTTTATTGCAACATTATTTACAATAGCCAAATATGGAAGCAGCCCAGGTGTCCATCAATAGACAAATGGAGGGATCCCTGGGTGGCACAGTGGTTTGGTGCCTGCCTTTGGCCCAGGGCGCAATCCTGGAGACCCAGGATCGAGTCCCACATCGGGCTCCCTGCATGGAGCCCGCTTCTCCCTCTGCCTGTGTCTCTGCCTCTCTCTCTCTCTCTCTCTCTCTCTCTGTGACTATCATGAATAAATAAATAAAATGTTTTAAAAAAATAGACAAATGGATAAAGAAGATGTGGTGTACACACACACACACACACACACACACACAATGGAATATTACTCAGCCATAAAAAAGAATGAAATCTTGCCATTTGTGACGACATGCACGGATCTAGAGAGTATGATGCTAAGTGAAGTCAGAGAAAGATAAATACCATATGGTTGCACTCATATGTGGAATTTAAGAAATAAATGAGCAAAGGGGAAAAAAAAGAGACAAACCAAAAAACGACTCTTAACTGTAGAACAATCTGATGGTTATCAGAGGGGGGTGATGGGATGAGTGAGATAGATGATGAGGATTAAAGAGCACGCTTATCAGATGAGCACTGAGTAAGGTATAGAATTGTTCAGTCGCTATATTGTGCATCTGAAACTACTGTAACACTGTATATTAACTGTACTGAAATTTTTAAAAATTTAAGAAAAACATGAAAAACAAAAACCATAAAGGAAAAGATTATAACAAATTTATCTAAAGTGAAAACATTATGTGAGGCTTGGAAAAATAAAAGAAAGGTGAAAAAATAATATTGAAGAAATTTGCATTCATACAAATAATGAAAGATTAGTTTCCAGTACATGGATATAGACATGAATTTATGTAGATAGGTAAATAGATAGCTACACAGATAATAGATGAGAAAGAGACAATTTCATTTATACATTGCTATTCAAAAACCACTCCAAAACAAAATGATTTAAAGCAATCAAAATTACTCATTTTGCTCATTAATTTGCAATGTGCACAATACTTAACTGGGAACTTGTTTCTTCTCTGTGTTCCTTGGGCATCTTTCTTGATGTAATTTCAGGATCTCTCCTTATAGACTCTCTAGGTGCTGTTTCCAGCTTGACAGCCACAAAGTAGTTCAAAGTCTTGCATGGTAGTTCAGAGACCAAAGAGGTATAAAAGCTAAAAACAGACAAACCACAAAAAAACCAACCAACAAATGAACAAAAAACAAAAAACCTCTTATGATTAGGACCAGCTCTGACCTGATGATTCAGTGTAAAAGACTACCCAAGACTGTGAATCTATCTACCTACCTAAAATAAATTTTAAAAAGTCAAATGTGATTTTAGAAAAAGAATAAAGATTATGAACAGATAACCTGAAAAGGAAAACAATGACTAATAAATACTAGAAAAGATTTCTAACTCTAAAACAATAAGGTTTCTGAAATCAGCAGTGTTTATGATTTAACATTAAAAAATGGGAGTTTAAATTACTAAAATCATTTTAAAAAGTAATTCAGCAATGTCAGAAATTCGAAGACTCCATACCCTTGGCAAAACACTTCTACTTCTACATACCTACCTTGGAGAAACTCCCTACCACTGAGTATAAGGAAATGTGTGAGGAAAAAAAAAAAAAAAGTTCAAAGCATCATTGTTTGTCACAGTGAGAAAAATAAATAAATAAATAATTTAACTGTTTCTGAGTTGGGAGATTGACCCAAAAAATGATAATTTTTAAAGTCATGTCATAAAGTCATGTAACACCCTACATCTAAATATATCAACACTGAGGAATGTCAGAAAAACACATATTGACTAAAACAAGTTAGCTGATAATGAATTAGTACGATGCTAATACATTATCAATGTTAATGCATTATTTAAACCTTTATACACTGAAGGACATCGGTGGCTCAGCGGTTGAGCATCTGTCTTTGGCTCAGGGCATGATTCCGGGGTCCTGGGATCAAGTCCCATGACGGGCTCCCCACAGGGAGCCTGCTTCTCCCTCTGCCTATGTCTCTGCCTGTCTCTCTGCGTGTCTCATGAATAAATAAATACAATCTTTAAAAATAAATAAATAAATAAATATACCTTTAAACACAAAATAATGCTATATAGTTGAAGAATCAAATATATCACAAAAGTTATGAATTTATGAAAATATTGCAATCAAATTATTAGACTGCCTCTACGAGGATTTTTTTTTAAGGCAAAGGAAATTACCAAACAAAAGGAAGAAAGGGAAGGAGTGGAGGAGGAGGGAAAAGAGAAAAAGAAAGAGGAAGAAAGCATTCTAAAGAACGTACATTCTCCAAAGAGCATTCTCGGTTATTGTTGCCCTGCCAACAAAAAGTGCAGAAACCCATCACCTCTGCCCCACTGATAACAATTCTTGAAGCTGAGGCATCACCACCATTACCACTTAGCAGAGAAGACCGAGAATGAACAGAACCAGTAAAAACAAACAAAAAACCCTGGTCCTTCCTAAAAGATGTTCCAGTCCCCAACTGCTAGTGAGAGCATCGCACCATGACTACCCGGTGGGGACACCTGAGGGCCAAACCTTTATGACTCAGTCTGTGTCTCCTATTTTGCTCCTACCCTCCCTGCTGGGCCTGATTCCTTAATGGAGACACCATAGCTCTTCCCTCCTCTTCATGTGCTTATTATAAAAGTGATGTCAGTATCACAACATCGTCATTTCCCAAAGGCAACTCCTGCAAGGTCAGGAAACTTGGGTCATGAAAAATTTGAGTCTCAGGAGCACTGCCGGCCAAGAACTATAGTTTCATTCTGACTCTATAATCTGTGGTGAAGACGTTCCTTCTGTTGTCTTGTTGAATTCTGTTTCAGCAGTTTCATGACGTTTTCTTGGCCCCTGGCTCTGAGAGAGACTATTCCAGCCATTGGACATGCTTTAACAACTTTGAAACTATGACTCAACTGGCCAGTGTTTCCATCACCACCCCTTCCCCCAGGAGAACCTTTTGAATATGCCAATCTCCACCGTCCAAATATATAAACAAGTATTCATAATGTTATAGACATAAAGAGCAAGTATATTCATCAAGCTGAGAATAAACCAAATCAGAAAGACAACACTTGGAACGTCTGGGTGGCTCAATGATTGAGCGTCTGCCCTTGGCCCAGGGCGTGACCCTGGAGTCCTGGGGTTGAGTTCTGCATCGGGCTCCCTGCAGGGAACCTGCTTCTCCCTCTGCCTGTGTCTCTGACTCTCTCTGTGTCTCTCATGAATAAATAAACTAGAATCTAAAAAAGAAAGAAAGAAAGAGAAAGAAAGAAAGAGAAAGAAAGAAAGAAAGAAAGAAAGAAAGAAAGAAAGAAAGAAAGAAAGAAAGAAGGAAGGAAGGAAGGAAGGAAGGAAGGAAGGAAGGAAGGAAGGAAGGAAGGAAGGAAAGAAAGAAGAAAGAGAAAGAAAGAAAGAAAGAAAGAAAGAAAGAAAGAAAGAAAGAAAGAAAGAAAGAAAGAAAGAAAGAGGAAAGCACTTAAATGTCCTTAAAAAATATAAGTTCTTATTAGCATTATTGTGTGGTGAGAGAGGAGCTTAGTTAAAATCCCATTGCTTTATATGGAAAATTCTTACACATAACTTTGAAATAATCCAATGACAAAAGCAAAATAAGAAAGTACAAAAACACAGAAATATCAGACATTTGGGAGTATATATTTAAAAAGCAGTCAGGGTTATTTGAGGGTGACTCATCACAAATTTCAGAAAACAAGAAAACATAAGAAAAGCTTTTCAGGGTCATCATAGACTTGTGCTCATAAATAAATAAATAAATAAAACTGTTTTAAGAAAATGTGGTGGAAAAAGGAAATAATACATGTGAAAAAGTCACAAGGAGGGTAATTAGTATTCACTATTGATTTTTAAAGTTAGTAGTCTCTGAAATAGACAAAATAACAATCAATGAATTATGTTTTCATATATCTTCTCTTTTTGCATCGGTCTAATAATTTCAAAAATACTTGAAATGTGTGATTCGGATTTATGAGAAAACTGAAGTAGGTTACACTACGTGCTAAAAAAAGATCTTATATTTATTAACTACTAAAACTTTTTCTGGATTATTATGTGAGTAGGCTCTGGGACTTGGGTTTTATTAAATATATTTCAAACAGACTATTTCAATTGAACACCCTTTGCTGAAATTAGGTTATTTTTAAGTTCACCCAGCAAATTTGTATGTAATCGATTTGCACACTTCAGGCCTTTTAGCTAAGCCTACTTCTGTTAGGCCTATGCATGGGTCGAGGTGTGAGGGCTTCTGTATTTTCCA
Organism: Canis lupus dingo; assembly: GCF_003254725.2. NCBI lineage: Eukaryota > Metazoa > Chordata > Mammalia > Carnivora > Canidae > Canis > Canis lupus. The sequence goes on along the minus strand of NC_064279.1, from coordinate 3,221,140 downwards.
GGGAGTGCCTTTGTTTTTTACAGAAATGATAAACCCTTTGCCACTTTGCCAGTTCTGGTTGAAATTAGCCTCTGGGATCAAAAGTTATTAGTTGAAAAGGATAGGGCAGACTGACATAGTGATTTTATAATTCTATTGTCCTAGGAAAGTAGGCTAATGAGGGTTGACTGGTGCAAATAAAAATGATCATGAAATGCTCCAGGCACCACACCTCTATAAATAGTGAAGAGAAACAGCCTATAAAACCTCTCCTGCTGCCACTGATGCTGAGCTGATAAGGTGAACCCAGCCCAAGTAAGAAAGGAGAATGAGATAATCCTCCCCGCTCTTACCTGTCCTCTTAATCCCTTTGAACCTGTGATGATCTTCACCACTTCTTTCAAAACAAAGGATAGTGATATGTGCCCAAATCATGTTCTCTTTCTGTTGTTCTCCTGAATAATTCAATATATCCACTTCCCTTATTTATGAACATATGTGACTGTAAAAACAACCCAGAAATGAAGCTGCTTGAGTGACTCCCATCTAGTGGAGGCAACGTTGAAAAGGCGCCTCGGATGAATATGATATCCTCTGACAAGTTATTTTAGGTGGATGTGAATGACACTCTGTTTAGGAACTGCAAAGACCCAGCCAGATTCCGGAATTTGTAGCGTACAATCACTCAGACGTGGTTTTGTTCATGTTCCCTGGACTGTTTGAATTTTATTAGCAAATTGAATATATCTTGCAGAAACATGCTTGCAGTACACTACGTCTGCCCTGGGAGGACAAGGATATAGAGTTCCAGTGGAAGAAAACAAAACAGAGAGAGTAAAGAGCTCACTTCTGTGACTTTATAGGAACTTTGTAATTACCAGAGGCAGCAACTCAAATTCATGGGGAATAATAAATTGTTGAATGGGTGGTGTTGTGAAGATTGGTTCACTGCTTAGAGAAAAAAAAAAGGAAAGTAAATTCCCATTTAATACTATCTACGAAGTTGGATTCTCCATGGATTACAGGTTTAATGTATCTTAAGATTTTTACATATATAACTATAAAATTATAACAAAAATATGCATAAAAATTATGTCTAACATACAAAAAGGGAGGAAAATATCCTAAAATTAGAAGTATGAAAGAACCTCGAAAGCACTAGTAAAAAAACCTTGATGAATTTAATTATATGTGAAAATTAAGAGTTTATGATCATTTTCTTGACAAGAGGCTCTCATCAAGGGTTCTTCAGCTATTTGACATGTTTTAATAACTTGGGACTACCAACACAACCAGTCAGCATCTCTGTCAAATTCCCTTGAAGAAAACATATTATTCATGTATAAACTATCTCAATTTCTCCCTAAAAGTTTAGCCATGACTTATAAGTACATATATTAGGGGAACGAGACATATACAATAGCCAGATTAAAAAGATAATGATACACATCGGGAGAAGATATCTGAAATGTCTAAGGCTAACAAGAGACCAATGTCTAGAAAAGACACGGTACACTGGCAAATCAGCAAGGGGATATTTTAAAAAATGGAATTCAAAAGTCGAGCATATAAAGAAATGTTCAAATTTATTTAGGGCAATGCAAAGTACGATAAGAATAGATCAATTCCAACCTCTTAGGCTATAATAGAAAGCTGCATGATGTCAAGTGTTGCTGGAGACACGCTCATGCAAATATTCACACCCCATTGGTGGGACTGATAACAGCCAAACCAAAGGTAGGGGCAGCGGGGGGACATGCTGTTAGGCAGCAATCCTGCTTTGGCTTTATACGACAAAGAAATTACCCCACAGTCTATATGGGACATGTACTACGATGTTCACTGAAGTGCTGTTTATGATGATGCAGAGTTGGAAACAATCTGGGTGTCCATCTCTGGAGAAGTGGGTAGACAATATGTGGCAGATGCAAACCAAGCTACAGTCAAAGGAGAATAGGCCAAAGTTATACATAACAATATACGGATCTAAAAAAATTTGTTTCATGTGAAATAATAATGATTATTAATATTAATAAATAGAATGATACATAACACAATACTACTTAAGTATATTAATTATACATTCAAACAAAATAGTACATATTTTACAATATCATGTCCAACAACAGGTATCGGTATCTATATTGATATGATTGCCTTTGAGGTAGGAAGGGAATGGTAATAAAGGAAAAAAAAAACTATATCAATAGGTTAAGTATTCGAGACAATATCTTTGTCTAAAACAATGAAAATAATATGATTAACTACACCAGGTGCTTCTGATGTCAACAACAGAAACAAAAGCAAAGAAGTATTGTCTCCATTCTCGTCATCTTTTATGAGAATCCCTGATTTTCAGGGATTTCAAAAAATAGGTAAAAAACAATTTCCCATTTGGACAAATGTAGGGAATTATCTTGTGATGTTGTCATCCATTTCAGCTATGAAGTAATCGGATTCAATTTGGTTTTCTAATTAGTGTTCATTCTTCTATGAAGCTTATTTTTTCCCAATCTGCTTACTATTTACTTGGAGTCTCTCTCTCTCTCTCTCTCTCTTTCTCTCTCTCTCTCTCTCTCCCCCTTTCTCTCTGTCGTTCTCTCCCTTTCTTTCTCCCTCTATCTCCTTTCCTCCCTCTCAATCTTGGCCTCAACCACTGTAAAGAGGATAGAAGTGATAAACAAGTTCTGTTCTGTGGATGCAGAATTCTATGTAATTAGGGCAAGCAAATACTGAATCTGTTAAAAAGAGTCTGACTTACAGGGCAGGCTGGTAAGAGAAGCCACGATGCACTTCACAGGCACAATAGCCAACGGCTTACAGTATAGTGAGCACTCCTAGATGTTCTTTATAGTGGAAGGATTTGGCATTAACAAATCATTAAGCAGGCACGTGTGTTAATTCTTGCAGAGAATGAGAAATTACCTCTGGAAATCTGGCTCAAAATAGAACTTTTTCACTTTAACCTTGGTTAAATTCAGAAATCGGAAAACTCGACTCCTATTCACCATTCAAAATTTACTAGTTATGCAAGTTTGAAAGACATTTTGATATTTCTGTGCTTTGTTTTGTGTTATCTAAAGATCCATTTTATAATATTCGGCTTGCCTGAAGAATGAGATTTGAACATGTGATCCCTGGATCCTTGAATTGAACTGAATGAATTGAAATGATTATATGGTCTACATTCATTCCTCATCTTATGGAGATGGATTAACATTATACAATTGCAAACTTATAAAGAAACACATCTGAACTGCTACTAGAGGGTGTATTAAAAAAATTCACCAGATCCAACTTCCTCAATGTAGAACAGAAATGAAGAGAGTGAACATCATGAAGTTCAGTGTCTTTCCAAGATCTCACAGGTGCGTAGCACTGGAGCGGAGAGTGGAAGCCAAGTCTTTGGATTCTCAGTCGGTATTTCACTTCTAAACTTGCCTTTAAATTTATATGGTTGGTCAACGATCCGACCTGATCTTAGAATCTAAAAAAAAAAAAAAACTTCTCCTCATACAAAAAATCCCCAACATTTGAGTAATTATTCGGTGGAAGAAAAATAGAGTGTTGTTTACGTAAGGAACTATTAAAATGTATGTTATTATCATAGGCATATTTTCCTGATGGGCCTTAGCAGAGATTAATTTATCAGTTCAGCAAAGAGATATCTTGGGTTTTATAGAGATGAATTGTCAGGTAGAAATCTGTCTATGGTGGGCAGTGTGGCGTTAGCAGTCCAAGGTGATAACATTTGGAGGGTCAAGGACAGGATGACATTGCTACAAATGTCCCAGATGATGAATCACCTGGCCAGGAGGACTGCCTTGGGGGGAGGAAAAGGAAAAAAGAACAGATACTGAAACAGAAAAATGTCAAGGAAAACAAGATTCGTCCAAATTTCCAATTTAGCCGACAGCCAGTGATGCATTTGAGCTTTCTTTGCTCCAGGTTGCTCTGCATCAAATCAGCCCGAAAATTAACTTAAATAATATGAAATAATGTGCAATACATTTTGACATCTGTGCAACAAGGAATTCTTAAAGCCAAGAAGGCATATTGAAAAAGGAAAAATAAAACCATGCGCTGCTGAACCTGCTTGCTTTAATGGACTCTTGGCTCTAGAAAGGAAAATTCTTAAGACGTCCTGAAAACTACCTCTAATTCTAAACGTGTGAACACGTGTGTTCTTAGTCAAGGCATGCTCATGTGCATGCACAAGCATATAAAACAAATGTTTATGTACATTTGTCATATTTTGCGGTATTTCTTATTCCTTTACGTTGTTGAAGAAACGACTTTTGTTTTTATTGTTTTTAAGGCTTGAAATTCTTTAACTTTTTAAGCAAAAAAAAAAAAAAATTACTAGAGCTTGTGATATCTTCCATATTTCTGATATTGCTGCCATAGCATAGATTTGAATTTTCAATAACAGCTTTGTCTTCCTACAGTGCAGATATGGTAAACAAAGACACTGCTGCCCCATTTTTGACACATGAAGTGTGCCAGGGATTTCACAGGCAATGTAAGTTCAAAAGGTGCAGCTATGTACTCAGTTCTCCACGTCATTTCTAACCAAAATCAAACATGATTATTTAAAAATTTATTCATTAGTTAAGTATAAATAAATGATGTTGAACTCAAAAGTGGGATTCAGAGAAACACAAATTCTATAGAAAGTTAAAAATCTATGCCATGCCAAAATGTAAATGGCCTAATTAAATTTTTAAACATTACTGACACGAGCCTGGCACTAAAAGAGCATCAGCTCATATTGAGTCACCTAGTGAATACACACTCAGCTGCATCTATTTTTCCAGGACCTCAGAATTGCTTCTTAAAGCATAGGTCTAAATAAATAAATAAATAAATAAATAAATAAATAAATAAATAAATAAAGCGTAGGTCTAAGCTTTAATCAAGGCCTCTGGTAGACGGCACAAACTAAACAAAAAGTAGCCATTGTTACTTTTCATGATTTTAGCAAATACAACATGGATTGGATCTTGGTTGCCACTCACCCCCTTGCCTGGAAACCCTTGTGGAGGAAAGAACTAGCGAGACCCTAAGTGTAGGGTCTGCCTTCATCTATTGACTGACCGGGAAACAGCTCTTAATTCGCTACCTTGTTCATGTCAATCAGCCAAGAAACTTGGAAATGTGCAATATAATGTAAATGTTTCATTTTCATATTCAGAATATGTGCAGTTTTCTTGACAAAAAAAATCAGAACCAAAAGACGGAGAATGATTGGGGAGAACCATTCCCATGTAATCAGGGACTGCCTCTTCCTCGAGCCTGTAAACACCATCATGTGTCTATTCAAAAAAAAAAAAAAAAAGTTTTCAAGGAGCTCGCTTGATTCATTCATCTTCCTCTCCGCTACTGAATTGGTAGCTCCATTCAGATAACACTTACTGAGATTACTGAGTAGTAGTGCTCTTAAGTGCCAGCCTAGACACTGCTCAGCTTTCCCAAAATCCATGTAGGGGATGATTTGGATTTTGTTTGTTTCTCCTCAAACAAACAAGCAACTGCTAATCAAAACCAAAACTCACGCATTTTTTAAAAGCAATTTTATTTTATTTATTTTTTTAATTTCTTTTTTTTAAGATTTTATTTTATTTATTCATGAGAGACACAGAGAGAGAGGCAGAGACACAGGCAGAGGGACTAGCAGGCTCCATGCAGGGAGCCCGACGTGGGACTCGATCCCAGGACCCCAGGGTCATGGCCTGGGCCAAAGGCGGCACTAAACCACTAAGCCACCCGGGCTGCCCTACAAGTGATTTTAAAAGAGTAACAAGGACTTCGTGACTAGGTGCATTACCCCAAAGGGACCCTCGAATGCATAAGGTATCAATGTATAACGACCTCAGTTTCCACTTTTCTGTTCTTTCTTGGTTTTCCTCCTTCCTCTTGATACTAAAAATACAAGCATGAAGGTTCTGATGCATTTGCTGTGGACAATTCTGACGTTTCTGCAGCAAAGGACTAGTGGCAACTGTGTTTGAATAATATGCTGAGTAACTAACGTGTGGATGTGCATTCAGAGCAAATTAATTCCATCTTTTAAAAAACTTTCCCGTTTCAAAAGATCCACAATAAAGTTTCATGCGTGCTTTCAGCAAGACTGTAATTAAAGCTCCTTATTTGAGCTTCTCAGAAGACAATGCATTCGGTTTGTTCTCAGATCACAGCCCAATGTAGACAGCAATCCACTGTGTCCTGAGTATTGGTTGGTCTGGTTTCTGTCAAAGTAATTAAATAAGGGATATTTGTGTCAGTACACGGTGATACTAAGGACGCTCAGCCACCTGGCTTTTGTTCTGGTGCCCCAGGAGTTCCATACACTGATGGATTAGTAAATGGTGTTCTTCCAGCAAGTGCTAAATGATTTACTGATCCTCTTTTCACTTGTCTCACAAGCACTTTTGCACAAACGCATGGGGTACAAATAGAGTGGAGACGAGAGTCCTGAGGCCCGCACGAACTGTCACCATGACAGTCCCAACCACCGAACCACAGCCCGCCATGCCCATCTCCTCCCCTCTTCTCTTCACCAACCAACCTCCTTCTGCAGTTGTCCAAGTCGACTTTTTCTCCCCGCTGTCGCTAGAGTAATGATGAAACAGGCACAAAGTAAATGATTTGAAGGGATATGTAGAAAGTGGAGTACATGGGGCCCGGAAACCGGCTATGAAGAGGTCTGTAGAAAGTATTGCTCACTGGCAGTTTTTAAATTGTGCAAAGAAAGCACAAATGGCATAATGTGGTGTGGGGTATCCTGACATATATGCACGCACACTGTCTGTTAGGATCTGATGAATCTGAGTAGGAGCACCTGTGAAGGAAAGCCTTGGAAACAGATTTGAGTAGGAATGGAGAGGGTAGAGGAGAATAGAAGGAAGGACTGAAGTAGTTCCTAAAGTTCCTGAATGTTTAGATTAATGAAACCACGGATCGTAGGGCCTCTGATACAGGAAAAACTGGAAGGACACCAGGGCCAGATTTGATCCTGAATATGAGGTGTTAAAGGGTATTTAAAGGGAAAAAACGGGTAAAATCATGACTCTTGAAAAATACGAAATGAGCATGTGTCCAAAAGTCTATTTAACTCATTAATTAATGAGAGGACTGGTAAGAAGTTCAAACCTATTCAAGGGAGCACCCAAAAGAGCAGACACACACAAAGGCGATCGAGACTACTGAAATGAACTTGCCTAGTAGATGCAGAGCATGCATCTTCTACAGCGAAGAGAAATCAATTGTGTTTGATGAGATGAAATTCATTTGCATGTCTAGGGACAAAAATAATTTGCATTTCTATCATTAATTCACCTCTTGCAAATGGTAAAGCACAGGGACAATGAAAGGTATAGAGACGCTAGAGAATCAGTAAGATACATTACACAATACCTAATTTTCCATCGAAGATAACCCAGTCATCTTTTTTATTCATTTTAAAGCATGTAATATTTTTTCATACAAAGATGACTTAGGACAATCACATGGAGATATCAAGTAAGCACCTTGATATGAGTCTGCTTCCTTCCTACCAAATATCTCATCGTACTAAGGATTGAGTCAAATTTCTTGAAAAAAAGATAAAAAGGGAGCCCTTCCTTTATTCTAATCTTAAATAATTGATAAGCCCCTTCCTACATTTTTATTAAAAGGGGACCACAAAGATGAAATTATTCTTGGCAAAAACAAATGAAAATATTGCACCATCCTACACCTTCATTTTCTTGCCTTCCCAGGCCTAACTAAAGCTTGAATCTGGTCCAGATGTCTTTCAAAAGATGGAACATGCATCTTTCTGAATAGTTTACTCTGAAATGAAACAAAGTGAAAAAGTACTGTTGTGAGAAATATTCATCAATTGGAAAAGAATTGTGTTTCAGGAAAGGACAACACTGGATGAAAGATTTGAGAGGTGGTTTGTAGTATTTGATTTGTGTTAGAGGCAGTCCACATTTAGATGGCCTCGAATACTGAACACAGTATATATTTGTTCTTTATTTATTTAAAAAGCTACCATCTGCTTTTTTCTTTTTTTCTCCATTGTGGGCAGAAGATAATTTATCAGGTAGATTAGTTTGGGGGGGATATGGGGTGCTAACTTCCCAACGCACAGCTTTTCTTGGACTAGAAGCAGAGTTGAAAACTACTCAGAAGGGTCAATATCACTTCCATGCCCTTGACCCTTAGACATCCTCATAGCTACCAAGTCATCATTCTAAAGGGAACAAACTGGGCAGCCTGGGTGGCTCAGCGGTTTAACACCGCCTTTAGCCCAGGGGTGATTCTGGAGACCTGAGTTCGAGTCCTGCGTCAGGCTCCCTGCATGGAGCCTGCTTCTTCCTCTGCCTGTGTCTCTGCCTCTCTCTCTCTCTCTCTCTCTCTCTCATGAATAAATTTTAAAAATCTTTAAAAAATAAAGGGAACAAATTCAATACAGTATTGATAACATAAAGACATATTCTAATGTTCAAGTGCTTGGTACTGGAAGAAGTTTCCAAAATACTGAAGTGGTTTTGTCTATGCTTTCCCATTTTCAAATCAGAGAAAACCTATTTACTTCAGCTTAACACATATTTTATCATTTCAAGTGAGTCATCATTTACACTGCATTGGAATTCACCTGATTGAATAAATTAATCAGGTAAGACAGAGGCTTGCAGTTGATCAGTTATCTCAGAGCAACTGAGTGTCGGTTGATTTATTGCAGCTTTCTTGTTTTACTTTCTTTACCTTTTTTTTTTTTTACTTTCTTATCTCACTTTCTCATATAGATACAGACAGATAGGAGTATAGATATTGATCTAGAGATATTGATCTAGAGATAATGTGTACAGATAGACACCAGATTTAACTTCCATTTACCTTTAAGTCAATGGATGAGCTTTGGAGATATTTTAGAGATATTTGGAGATATCTTTGAGGTAATAATATGGCTTTCTTTATTTTTCTGTAGGTAAAATTTTCATTTCTCAAATTAAGTTGATGCTAAGTTGTTGGCCTCAATCTGAGATGTGCCTCGTGATGGTGACTACAACATTCTCCTGCCCCAATTGCAAGCTGTTCTTCTGATGTATACTTCTCCATGTTCCTGAATGGATTCTCTAGTTTCAATCATCCCATCTAAAATTCCCAAAAGACTTATTTTACTTGTCTCCCTTCACTCTTTTTGGAATGCAGATGCTATAAATGAGTGGTTTAGCATAGATGTAGATATATATGGCACATTTATCCACAGTGTATTCTCCTACTCATTTGAGGGAAGTTCCTCTCTGCCTGGTCACACCTGTACATTCATACGTAGAGATCTCCCTAGTTCTAGTCAGTTGAGCATAGCTATAAATGCCCAATGGTCATGAGGAATAGTGGGTTTTTTTCTTTATGTGATATCTATCTTGCAGTCACAAAACCAACTAAAAATATACTATCTTGGGGCACCTGGGTGGCTCAGTAGGTTAAGCATCTGCCTTCACCTCAGGTTATGATCCTAGGGTCCTGGGATCCAGCCCCGCGTCAGGATCCCTGCTAAACAGGGAGCCTACTTCTCCCTCTCCTCCCCACTCCTCTCGGGCTCGATCTCTGTTGCTATCTCTGTCTTTCTCTATCAAATAAATAAATAAAACCTTTAAAAAGAGAGGATATACCGTCTTAATGCCCTAAACTAGGCTTTTGTTATATGGGAAGTGTAAAATATTACAAGGGAGTATTTATTTGTCTACATTCTAAGACTAAAACATTGATACATAGATTAGTTCAGAGTGTGGTTTTGTCACCCATTCACAGTTTTCCACTTTCTTCTATATGTGTGTATATATATATATATTTCTTTTCCATCTCCTTTCTCTTCATTTCACCAAAATACTATATATGACATTTTGACTCAGTAATGTACAGAGCAAAGTAGTAGTTCTGAGATGCATTCCAAAGAGATAGGATATGTTTTATTTGACTAAGACAGAATCTGAAATTAGAAGAGTCCTAGAATGATTTTATGCTGTTGTGATTACTCTGCAGAGGTAAATGGAGACTCTATGACTCCAAATTGCTTTGGCTGTTGAGGCAGACCATGCTACAAATGCACTGAGAGGGTATGAAGAGATTTATCATACACATGATGAAACTTTCTGGGGAGACAAGGACAGGATCCCGAGCAGGTCAGAAAATGTCTTATAAGAGCCACGAGGAAAAAAAAAAAAAAAAAAAAAAAAAAAAGAGCCACGAGGAGATAAACTTTAGTTTGTGTGTGTGTGTGTGTGTGTGTGTGTGTGTGTTGTGTCTGAGTGTGGTCAGGCATCGGTATTGGGGTGAGGGTTCTGTTGTGCAGACTAGGACTTGTGTCATTTGAACTTCCTGCTAATGCCATAAGGAGGGAGCTCCTGGGCTTTCCGATTGGCTTTCCCAGAAGTGGGGCACCAGGAACAGAGATGGAGGTGGAATTCACAGCCATCATTTCAAAGATCCAAAAATAAAGTCAGACTTCAAAAAACATATATGTTGTATTTATTTATTGATTGATTTTAGGGAGAGGGAGACAGCGAGTGAGAAAGAGCACACATGAGAGGGTGGAGGTGCAGAGGAATCCCAAGCAGACTCTGTTGTGAGCTCAGAGCAGATGGGAAGCTCTATGTCAAGACCCTGAGGTTAGGACCTCAGTGTAAATCAATGTCCCTTTGCTCCATCCATGACTGAGCTACCCAGGCTCCCCATGGTAGACTTTTTATTATGAATGCCAACTCCCCAAGATACTGTCAAATATATGATAACCAATATCTAAAACAAAGGCCATCTACATTAAAACAAGCAAATAAAATATATTGATAATTTAATTCTAATGGGAACTTTGAGTTATTCTCAAAAACCTCATAAAGTCATCTAAAAAATGTTTTTATATAATATCAGTACTCGTTCCTAGGGTAAAAACATGTCATACTTCTAGAATTAAATATTATATGAAGCGATGCCTGGCTGGCTCAGTCAATAGAGCATGTGATTCTTGATCTTGGGGTCATGAGTTTAAGCCCCACATTGGGGGAAGAGCTTACTTAAAATAAATAAAGATGTTTTAGAATTAAACATCATATAAATTCTACCTTATAGACAATGTAAGAAGGGTGCAACTTTAAAATAGATGCGACTTAAAAAAAAAACAATTCTGATTCGAATATGTCAATTTAAGTATATTACTCCCCAGATATAAATATCAGCCAGATATGGTAGAAATAAGCCTATGTTTGGAATATATTTTAAAACTTTGCTCCATGGCTAATAGGCAGGTGAAACCAGAAGTACCTTTTTATTTCCCTGATTATGAAATAGGTTACTATCAATTCAGTTATAACAGGACATATGGGTTCCTAAAAACCACAGCACTGTACAAAATTGGCCACTAAAACCACAGGATTTATGGTGGAAATTGAGTTAGCAACACATACTCCAAAATATCATCAGTAAGGTATTTTTAAAAAGACATAAAATCATAAAAAAGCACATTTTTATACTCACTAAATATTTTTAAAATGTACATATGCCATTATGAATATGGCACTTTACCTTGAAAAAGACTGAAATTTCCTTGGGGTAGTTGACATTGAAAGGGTTGGGACTTGTTAGTTACCGTGTAATGGTAGAGGAAGGAGGGTGAACTGAAATCGGAAAGAAAGTTTAAAACATCAGAGGTAAATGACAGATGCTTGAGGTTTGTGTCTAATGCAGGGTATGTCTCCCTAAGTGGCTTGGCTCAGTGCTTGTAGTTTTCTGCAATTACTTACTGTTTCTCAGCTGAAATCTTGCATAAACAAATTGGAATTCGCAGTATGCCCAAATTGTTCCCTTTTTTGCATTGAAACAAATTCACATTTGGAACCTAAGCATATTGCAAAACTGATTACACTGCCTTCTGCCCCTGTTTGATGGTTAATAACACAATCTTACAGCAGGACTGACTGGGCCCAGACTCCTATTCCCACCTCTTTGCTGTATGATCTTGGACACAATAAGAAAAGATCCCCTCAGCTGTAAAATGGAGCTAATAATTGTTTCCAGCAAATAAGCATTTTTTTTGGATTAAATACTAAATGCATGGAGAGGATTTTGCACTGGCTAAGAGTTCAAAAGACGTATTTAGATAAACTGTCTTTAATAAATGAGGAAATACTTTGGCGAAAATACTTTGTGAACTAAAACTCCATATTATGCTTGGACTAATTTATTTTTGTATTGATTTGAACAATGTACACAGATTGCCAATATTTGATTATTTTTTCTTCATTAAATATAGTGTTTTCATTTAGTTCATTCTCATATATCTTAAGTATTTTGCCAACACAATATTTACAAATAAGTGATAATCATTTTAGGATTATATAACATTAGCTTAAAATTAAAGTGGTGGAAACAAACCAGTAACTTTAATTCATGGTTCAGTAAACTAAATCTGGATTATATAAACCACTTTCAAAACTCACATTCTGATCCTTAATTTGAACTTCTTCCCATCCTAAGGCATTGAGAATATGGATTAACATGGAAATTTTCTCCATAAAGGAAAGTTTGAAGTGTTCTATTGAAAAATGTGCAAGAAGGTAAATTAAAGATTAATGGTAGTTTTCATCCCTTTGGAGAAATTGACTTGGTCATAAACAAAGACTCAGTAAGGCCTTTGGCACAAAGTGGTCTTGGAAACCTAGGAGGCATATTGTTAGTTGGAACTTTTGAAGTTTGAATACAGATACTTCTTTCCCATTTTATTGCCTTTTTTTATTCTCTTCTGGTAATCAGTGTTTTTTTTTAAGCCCAGTCAATTAAATTATTCAGTATTTTACAGACAGAAGCCCAACAGAAGCTCCAGTGACCTGCATTTGGTGTCGTGTTATGGAAATCCAAATATGGTAGAAGCAGTTTTAGCCTCAATAACTAGATTTTCCAGGAACATTAATTCTGAATTTTGTATTATGATTAATAGCAGAGGAGCTGTGTCAGCCTGTAACATTGTTTGAAGTCATGATCCAGCCTCCTCGCAATAAAGTAACTGAGTGATGGAAAAAAAGGAATTAGTATGCTTTAATTTGCCCTGGGAAAAGACAGCAAAATACAAAAGCAAATTTCAGTGGGTTTGCAAATCTTACCACACTTCCTAAAAGGAAATATTCAGACTATTATTCCTATAAACCGGACACAATCTTCTATTGTACCATTGGCTTTTAAACAGCAGAGTTATCTGCAAATTAGATAATTTTTGTGAGTATATTTAAAGAGAATGTTTATTTGGAATAATAAAAAGACTATAATAGCCATATTTTTATATTAATTTAAAAAGTCAGGACTCCCAGTACTATGTTGAATAGCAGTGGTGAGAGTGGACATCCCTGTCTTGTTCCTGATCTTAGGGGAAAGGCTCCCAGTGCTTCCCCATTGAGAATGATATTTGCTGTGGGCTTTTCATAGATGGCTTTTAAGATGCTGAGGAATGTTCCCTCTATCCCTACACTCTGAAGAGTTTTGATCAGGATGGATGCTGTATTTTGTCAAATGCTTTCTCTGCATCTACTGAGAGGATCATATGGTTCTTGGTTTTTCTCTTGCTGATATGATGAATCACATTGATTTACGAGTGTTGAACCAGCCTTGTGTCCCGGGAATAAATCCTACTTGGTCATGTCCACTCTCACCACTGCTATTCAACATAGTACTGGAAGTCCTGGCCTCAGCAATAAGACAACAAAAAGACATTAAAGGCATTCAAATTGGCAAAGAAGAAGTCAAACCCTCCCTCTTTGCCGATGACATGATACTCTACATAGAAAACCCAAAAGTCTCCACCCCAAGATTGCTAGAACTCATACAGCAATTCGGTAGCGTGGCAGGATACAAAATCAATGCCCAGAAATCAATGGCATTTCTATACACTAACAATGAGACTGAAGAAAGAGAAATTAAGGAGTCAATCCCATTTACAATTGCACCCAAAAGAATAAGATACCTAGGAATAAACCTCACCAAAGAGGTAAAGGATCTATACCCTAAAAACTATAGAACACATCTGAAAGAAATGGAGGAAGACACAAAGAGATGGAAAAATATTCCATGCTCATGGACTGGCAGAATTAATATTGTGAAAATGTCAATGTTACCCAGGGCAATGTACACGTTTAATGCAATCCCTATCAAAATACCATGGACTTTCTTCAGAGAGTTAGAACAAATTATTTTAAGATTTGTGTGGAATCAGAAAAGACCCCGATTAGCCAGGGGAATTTTAAAAAAGAAAACCATATCTGGGGGCATCACAATGCCAGATTTCAGGTCGTACTACAAAGCTGTGGTCATCAAGACAGTGTGGTCCTGGCACAAAAACAGACACATAGATCAATGGAACAGAATAGAGAACCCAGAAGTGGACCCTGAACTCTATGGTCAATTAATATTCGATAAAGGAGGAAAGACTATCCACTGGAAGAAAGACAGTCTCTTCAATAGATGGTGCTGGGAACATTGGACCTCCACATGCAGAAGAATGAAACTAGACCACTCTCTTTCACCAGACACAAAGATAAACTCAAAATGGATGAAAGATCTAAATGTGAGACAAGATTCCATCAAAATCCTAGCAGAAAACACAGGCAACACCCTTTTTGAACTCGGCCACAGTAACTTCTTGCAAGATACATCCACGAAGGCAAAGGAAACGAAAGCAAAATTTAACTATTGGGACTTCATCAAGATAAGAGGCTTTTGCACAGCAAAGGATACAGTCAACAAAACTAAAAGACAACCTACAGAATGGGAGAAGGTATTTGCAAATGACGTATCAGATAAAGGGCTAGTTTCCAAGATCTATAAAGAACTTATTAAACTCAACACCAAAGAAACAAACAATCCAATCATGAAATGGGCAAAAGACATGAAGAGAAATCTCACAGAGGAAGACGTAGACATGGCCAACAAGCACATGAGGAAATGCTCCGCATCACTTGCCATCAGGGACATACAAATCCAAACCACAATGAGATCCCACCTCACACCAGTGAGAATGGGGAACATTAACAGGGCAGGAAACCACAAATGTTGGAGAGGATGCGGAGAAAAGGGAACCCTCTTGCACTGTTGGTGGGAATGTGACCTGGTGCAGCCACTCTGGAAAACTGTGTGGAGGTTCCTCAAAGAGTTAAAAATAGACCTGCCCTACGACCCAGCAATTGCACTGTTGGGGATTTACCCCAAAGATTCAGATGCAATGAAACGCCGGGACACCTGCACCCCAATGTTTCTAGCAGCAATGTCCACAATAGCCAAACTGTGGAAGGAGCCTCGGTGTCCATCGAAAGATGAATGGATAAAGAAGATGTGGTCTATGTATACAATGGAGTATTCCTCAGCCATTAGAAACGACAAATACCCACCATTTGCTTCAACGTGGATGGAACTGGAGGGTATTATGCTGAGTGAAATAAGTCAATCGGAAAAGGACAAACATTATATGGTCCCATTCATTTGGGGAATATAAATAATAGTGAAAGGGAATAGAAGGGAAGGGAGAAGAAATGTGTGGGAAATATCAGAAAGGGAGACAGAACATAAAGACTTCTATCTCTGGGAAACGAACTAGGAGTGGTAGAAGGGGAGGAGGGTGGGTTGAATAGGTGACGGGCCCTGAGGCGAGCACTTGACGGGATGAGCACTTGGTGTTATTCTGTATGTTGGTTAATTGAACACCAATAAAAAATAAATTTATTAAAAAAATAATAAAATAAAATAAAAAGTCATACCCAAATAGTTATATGTCTATGGCTAGTGAAAGTATTTGAGAAGATACACCCATTATAATAACCCCCTAGAGCCATCATTTTGAATTTATCAATGTGGCAAATTGCTGTAAAATGTCTAAAAAATGATATGTTTGACTACACTTTATAGATTACTAGGCTGTATTCATTTTAAGGTATTTGATAATGATCCATGGCTTTCCGATAAGTTTTATTGTAAGCAAGTTTGTTCTGCAATAAAAATTAATCGGAATTAAATCGATACATTTAACTAACAGATTTTGACTCCATAGAGATCACATTCTTTGCATCTGTCAATCCCTTGGAACAAGAAAACTGTATTTCAAAAAAACAGCTATCCAAACCAAACCTAAATACATTTTTTTTTGCAGGCAAAAAACAAATAGGCAAAGCAAATAAAGTCCTTAATATTTATACTTACAAAAAATATAATAGTTTAGATTTTAACTCTACAAGTCACTGTAAAATTTTTCATTTAATAAAATTATAGTTGAAAGCCTAAGCATCTACTTAATTCTGAGTAGATTAGGATGGGGGTGGGCGGGGACGGAAAGGAAGAAAAAATGGGTGAAGAGAAAGAAACAACTCAACCTAAGCCTTCTAAAGGTGGTGGGGAATGGCCTCTGAGATGATTGGCAGACAGAGCGATACCAATTTTCACACCTTTCATCTCCCAGGAAAATGGAAAAGCACAAGTGTAATGCTGTCATTTCCCACTGGGAACCCAAGGCTCACTGGCATATTTCTGGTTGAGATGCTCCTCCAAGGGCACTCTGAATTCCCTTCTCTTCTGTTAAATAAGATGCAGGAGCCTTTGGGGGCTGGCTGGTCAGGATGAGAAACAACACCTTGGCATTGTGACATACATACCATAGGACAAAGATCCATTTCTACTTCCATTCTGAGACCTTATATCAATAATATATCTTGTGAACAGTAGGAAATTATACTTCTGTATGTCTAGCATGTATTGCATATACAGTGAAACTGAGATTAATTTTTTTGTGTTCCTATATTATAATTTAATAATATGTAATATAACAACACATTATTTTGGGATCCCTGGGTGGCGCAGTGGTTTGGCGCCTGCCTTTGGCCCAGGGCGTGATCCTGGAGACCCGGGATCGAATCCCACGTCGGGCTCCTGGTGCATGGAGCCTGCTTCTCCCTCTGCCTGTGTCTCTGCCTCTCTCTCTCTCTCTCTGTGTGACTATCATAAATTTAAAAAAAAATTAAAAAACACAGTATTTTTATGCATATATTATATATATCGTACATTCAATAGAAAGAAAGTGAAAAGAAGTCCCTATTCCTTAGTACAGAAGGAATTCTCATATAAATTTTCAAAGTGACAAATATTATTCCTGTTTTACAGATGATAAAACTGAAGTTCAGTATTATTTGTTTTATTACTTTTTTATTTATTTTCATAGCAATTTTCCTCAAGCTAAGTAATTTGTTTAGGCAAGGAAACTGCCTCTGAGGGCATGATGACACAAATGTGTCTTGCCAAAATGTATACTATTCTTTATCTATGAACTTAAAGTAACTAGAAAAATATTTTGAGCTCCAAATCATAAAAAAGTGAAGGTTAAAACGGTATGTCAATATTGTATTAATTTGATTGCATCCAGTTTCCCATAAATATCAATCTTTACTCATTGCTCTAAAAGTCTAATTCTTACTGAAAAAAAATGTTTTTAAGACAAATAAGTTTCATGTCATTGGAAACAAAGGGATCATATTTGATGACTATTTGATAATTTTGCACAGAATCCTATGTACATTAACATATACAGACACTAAAAATTTAAATGGACACAAATTCAGATAGCAAAATACATTTGATTTTTCTTAAGAACACAAAACCACTATTTAGCCTTAACCTGGTGGTGACTCAGTTATGGCATCTGTTTCAATTAACATAAAAGTAAATCTAATTAACTCATTTGAATGCATGGACAAGAGGAGACTCATCTGCTTTTGATCCTCTAGCAACTCACAAGTTACTAATGTGGAAGTAATTTATATTCTATCTTGAAAATACTTAATAATATAGAAATAATTTATACATATCCTGAAAGGATAACTTTAAAAGCTCTGAGGAAACCAAGAACAGATTTTTACTAAGATTCTGTTTGATAAATTATTCACTAGAGTAATATCGGTACAAACCCAAGAGAGGATTGAAGAGTTCATTTTCAACATCTGGATCTGAAATACATGTACACACACACACAATCATTTGGAAACATGAAGCAGACCACGTCAACTACTTGACCAAATGAAACAAATTTAGAGAGTAAAAGAGGAAGAAAAGAAAGAATAGGGATTTAAAAGATGTTGGCAATGTGGAAGTGACTAGCCTGAACTACAAGCATGGCGAAAAATTCATGTACACTTTTTACTGTTTTCATCATTACCAAAAAAACCTCCTTTTTCAAAAAAAAAAAAAAAGAGAGAGAGAGAGAGAGAGTGCACAGTAGTTTGGTGTGGTGGAGTAATGGCTTTTGCAAACATTTTTGTTTCTTCTGGGGCTTACTGCAAATTTGGTGATTCCAATAGTTCCAGTATTTTGCTGTAGCCAATGACCTAATACAGGAGCATGTCAATGCCATCTGTTTGCTACATATGCCTATTTTCTCCCTCAACAAATGCCTAAGTAGAGGATGGTTATAGCTAGATAGCACACATCACCCTTGTCCCCTGAGAACTGAGCAACTGATGCAATAGTTGTAAGCATGGACACTGCTGACCTTTTTCAATAATGTATGAAGAACTCTAAGTCAGAGAAATCAAAAGTCCTATACTCCATGAATTACTAATCGTATGTGTTCAGCTCTCTGATTATCTCTATCAAGCATAAGATCAGCTTTAGCTGTGTGAAATTGGACGTCATTTCCTTCTGGACCCTTGCCTCATTCTTCACTCTACCTCACCCATGTATCTCTACATGCATGATCCCAAGATGACTTGCAGAAACCTAGAGTCTTCCCATGCCAACTCAAGAATTTTTTTTAAGATTTTTTATTTATTCATTTGAGCAAGACAGACAGAGAGAGCACAAACAGGAGGAGAGGCAGAGGGAGAGGGAGACTCCTCAGTGAGCAGGGAATATTACGTGGGACTCCATCCCAGGACCTAGAGATCATAACCTGCACCGAAGACAAATGCTTAACCGTCTGAGCCACCCAGGCGCCCCTCAAGAATTTCTTTAATTATTCATCCAAGTAAAAGGAAAATCAAACTTGCTTCATATAATTTCCAATCTACTCTTTTCCTGATTTAAACATATATTTCCAAAAAAAAAAAAATAGCCTAATCTCAAAATCTCTCCAGTTATAAACTACCTGAAAGGAAAACCAAATAGATCTAAAACCTAGTTAGCTCTATATCTTTACCAGCCTGTTTCTATGCATCATCATGGAGCTAGTAAAGTTTGTGAGTATATATGAGAGAATGAGCATGAATTGAATCCTAACATAATTCTGTTTTGCTTCTATTCAACAAAACTTCCTTCAATACCTACTTTATACAAGTACATTGACAAGTTACAAGGATGATTCTTGCTCTTCAAGATTTCAGAAACTAATGTGAGAGAATGGCACATTAAAAAAGGAAAATCTCAAAACAAAATGTCACATACTTCATTTGAAATCTTCATGAAATCGCTGTGGATTCCTACAGTAGGGAATATTGATCTCTGTGGTTCTTCCTTTTGAATAATATGTTATAGGAGACAGATACATTCCACGGGTTCATATATACCTATAATCTTAATTTTTTGAGAAATTTGAAAGGTTTGAAAATGCCATTTGGTATCAACATGATTGATCTTCAAATAAAACAGATTTAGGACTGAGTTCAGTTGTAATGGATTAAAGCTGATACATAGTCTGTACTTTCAAACTGAGTCATCAGTGAACTCTTTTATTCTCTCGTGAAGAACTTTCATTATCCACTCATTAACCACAATACAGTGGTCTCACAAACCGGTGTGACTTGTTTGTTTTTATATTGTTACAGGCAGGTGCCTACCCAATAGGATCCACTCTAATTACATTAACTTCTTGTGTGGGTTCTGTCTTACATGCCTGAGATGTCAGCAGATGTAGGCTTATTTCCCTAAACATAAATTATCAAATATATCAATTCATAGTTATTGAGTGGTTATGCAGGGCATCATAATATTTTAGCACATCTGAAACACACATTTTGCCTTTCTTTTCCAGTAGGGAAGGTAGAGAGGTCCAAGCAGAAAATATGGGTGAAATAAATTAACTGTATTACATATTACATGTTATACATATACCAAGTATATTTATACTTAATGTCTTACATGTACAAAATATAATGAAAAATGAAAACGTGTTATGCATTCTACTACAAACATTTCAATATCTACCATTATGATCTTACACTTTAAAAAATAGTATTGGAGTCAAATTTTCAACAGGATTAACTTCTATATGTGCTAGTAAACAATTTTCTAGTATTTTTCTTTTTTCCTAGTATTTCCAACTCTTTGATAAAAAATACAGAATTCTACATCTGATAAAGAAAAATGTTCATTTATATAATATGGAGGCCCTACCTAAAATTAAGCAAAATACAGTGATGGGTCACTAGTTAGAAAATAATATATCCATTCTAGTTAGAAAATAATATATCCATTCTAGTTTTTGTGCAATTATGTATACATAAATTTGTTACCATCTTCCTGTTAATATTTGACCACAATGGCCACATAACAATATCTAAAGGTTACTTTTTACATAAAAGGATTTTAATAGATTTTCTAAACCAAAATAGTCTCTGTGTCAGAGCTACGGTAAATTAATTACTCCTTGAAAGTAAGCAGCAGGAAGAAAATGACAAGTGTTTGCTGCATTTAATAGTTGTGCTTCACTGAACATCCTCAGCCATGAATTAGAATAAGAAAAAAGTCAAATAAAATTGATAAGGGTTTCAGACAG
Source organism: Canis lupus dingo (assembly GCF_003254725.2). Lineage (NCBI taxonomy): Eukaryota > Metazoa > Chordata > Mammalia > Carnivora > Canidae > Canis > Canis lupus. Next base: position 3,200,382 of record NC_064279.1, on the reverse strand, counting down.
AAAACATTGGGAAAAAGGGGGAAGAGATTACTATAGAATGATTGGCAATATGGTCAAGAGACAGAACTTGACTCCTCCTGGAAGAAAAAGAAGTAAATCCCTAAGAGAGAAAAGAAATGAAAAACAGATTTTTTTTTTCAGTGTGCAAGAACCCAAGTTTTAAAAAGCAAATCAAGAAGGAGAGAAGAAAGGAACAGGATGGCTAGTAATATCATATGCAATGTAACAAAGAGACAAAAAATAACACTCCAAGTGTATGCCCAGAATCGAAACCATTGCTCATTTTCCTCAACTGTCTTGTTTTTATTCCCTGAACTATCTCACCAGTCTTGTTCAGGCGTTCTCCAAGTGCCTTTCCATCCTGTTTGGTCCAGTAATCCTGATCTCGTAAACCACGTGTCAAGCCTCTATATGCCAAGTCTTGTCATATTCCAGGGCCTCAGCAAATCACATAGGAAGCTCAAAGTCAGTGAGGCCAGGAGGTGTCCTTTACCCCACAGTGCAGACGGAGTGGATGATGAATTGTTGAACAGTAGCACTAGACTATGTCACATTAGGAATCATCGTTCCAGTTTCACAGAGAATTTAACCAAGACTTAGAAAGATGAAGCAGTTTGGTTTATGTTTCACAATTAGAAAATGACAAAGCTAGCTTCCAAACATACTGCTATCTGATTCCAGGACTTAGAGTCTTAATTACTTTGTAATTTTGATACTTTGATCCTTTTTTGATTATATGAATATAGGACTACAAGAAACACACACACTGGGCATCCTTGGGTGGCTCAGCAGTTTGGCACCTGCCTTTGGCCCAGGGCGTGATCCTGGAGACTCAGGATCAAGTCCCGCATTGGGCTCCCTGCATGGAGCCTGCTTTTCCTCTGCCTGTGTCTCTGGCCCTCTCTCTCTCTGTCTCTCATGAATAAATGAATAAAATATTAAAAAAAAAGAAACACACACACATACTCATACTCTCTAGGTTTTTATTAAACAGTGTTTTCTCACCATTCCACTCAATGATATTCAATATTCCTTGCGTCATCTCTGAAGTACTGCTTGTTTTTTAATAAATGTAAACTATAACCAATAGAAATGTATTATTATGTGTTACTACTTTTTCATTCTCTACAAGAGAATATTACCCTAAATATTGGTAGCCTGAAATTACCAGTAGAGTCTTCACTGTACACATTTTTCAAGGACTCTGTCTTTTTGGACTTTGTATTCTAAGACCACATAGAGACAAAATTTTAACATTTATCAAAAGGTCATAGTGTATATATGATAAAAATTGAAAATATAACTTAAAATAACTAATTGTATAAAAAGTGGAGCTAAAATGTATTATATAATGATACAATTGAGTTGATGAAAAAATGAAGTATAAAACAAACAACATATTTTTAACCATAGATATGAACTTACATATCTTAGGTTGGTGTGAATAGTGCAGGGACGGTTCAACAATTTAATTGAAACAGCATTGAAGTAGTCATCAAAGATTTTGTTTCTGTTCTGTTACTAACAAGCTCAAGTAACATGGGTCAAGTAACTGCTTTCTTTGAGATGTAGGGTTCTAATCAATATATTGAGGAGGTTAGTTTGGATTATCTATACATCTCCTTTAGTGCCAAATATTTTTGCACAAAGAATTCGATAGCAAAAAAAGATAGGAGCTGAGGGGAAACTTATTAAAACATTACCAACTAGAATTGAGCAAGGTGTATATACACAAAGCAGTGAGACATGCATATCTATCTATACCAGGTATTTGAGTTGAGTGACAAGTGTGTACACATGCAAGGGTAAGTAAGAAGGGAAAATACGGTGCTAGCACCAAAATGTTGTCTTTCTGGAAATGCAATCAGATGTTGTAATAAGCTCTTTAGGGACACGAAAGAAAGTTAACCATGTAAAATAATCCAATATAAAGAATGAAAAGATCAGACCTGCGTTAGATGTATGCTATGCTGTCAATAGCTTACTTAAATCATTTGCAAAGAATTTTCATACCATACATTTTCCCTAATTTTAAACATCACTTTGGAGTTTATCTCTGACTCTCACTTGTTTTTCTTTTTAAATAATATATCTCCTAGGCATATGTATTTCTTAAATATCAAATGAAACCTTGACCCATATAAAGATATTGGATATAAGAGATAATAAACATCTAATTATTTAATAAATGATTTAGCTAGGTATACCTTGTTTGACTTGGACATTTACGACAGATCAACAAACACAATTTTAGTTATTACTCAACATTAACATAATGCTTCTGTTATTTTACAAACACGGAGTACTGAAAAAAAGTGATGCTAGTGATAGAGAAGTAATCTGTGACTTAGAATTTAATGAGCTCCATCTTGTTGAAAAAAAACGACCACTCTGATAAAATTTAATGTACACCTAAAGTTTTATGTTAGTTTCTTAGTCACCTTCTCTCTACACATTTATGCATGGAAAATAACAACTCACTTTGTCTATCATAACTCTCATTTGCCCACCTAATATTAAGGAAATTCCCTCAGTTCACACTAAATTTTAGGGTGATTTAGGAAATGGTCACGTAATTTAAGTATTATATTGAGTAATACCACTTGACAAGCTGTTTGTCTAAATGAAGATGGCCCAGGATTAAAGGATATTTCTTCTTTGTTTATATTTGTTCAACAGCTTAAATCCTAAACCATAAGAGACCAGTTAGAAAATACACCACTGCCCTATAGTTTGTATGGCCCTTTGCTACTTTGCCCAGTCATTTAATTTATCATTTGAGTTTTTAAATTTTTCATATTAAAATCTATTCCATTCACAAGTTCACGTTTTTGTCCTTCCCCACACACATAGCTTTTAGCCCAAATTCAGTTGTCAGAGCTTGTTAATCAATATTATAAAAGCTATATTTGAAGATAAACATTTCTAAGAGTCTGGTTTGCCACTATCTGCTATTGCACATCATTCTAACTAAAAGAAACTTTCACAGGTACTAGAGTTTCCTCCCATTTTGCTAGATGACATTCAATGATAATGGCCTTAACATGATGGGAAATTAATTGAGAAAGCATTTCTACCCTGCCATAATTTTATCATCCATTCTATTGCTGCTATTAGCAGGAATCCATAACCCCATGGGTGTTTCAAGCGAATCTCTTTTAGCAGAGCTAACAGTCTGGAGGTCATACTGTTAGCTACTCCCATCAGCCGGGTGTCAAGTCATTGTCAAAAAGAAATTACTGGTGTATTCATTTTTTTTAGCTTCTAGCCTTGCACTGTGGTATATGAGATGATTTTCAGAGAGCCATTGGGGAAAAAAAGGAGCACTGGTAGTCACTGAAGGCTTCTTTCACGTCAGCACTTAGTTGAATCATTACAAATTAACTTGGATGTGTGAGGCATTGCCTGCAATTGAACGCAGTCTTTAGACAGGGTGAGAAAATCCTGGATTCTAATTCCTCTTGGACATAATTTCTTCCTAAATGAATGACACCACAGAGAAGATCAGTGCCATTGTGATATTAAACATGATCGTTAAGAATCAGTAGAGGGTTCCTTCATCCTATTGAAAACACAATTGCATCCCTATTCAGAGAATAGTAAAGGAAGCTCACTTGTTAATGGTTCACGTTCCCTGTTTTCATCTGACATAGCACATAATTCAGTGGTTTCCATACGTGCATTTTAGATGTGCTAAGGGGAGCTTACAACACATACGTACAAGAACAAACTAAAGCTCAAAGGGGAAAGATAATTGTATAAAATCTGTTGTCTCCGTTCTGCTCTTCCCCCTCCTCTGATACAGAACAAGCAAACACTTAACCTCCAATATATTTTTATTATACCTGTTTCCACAATGAACACAACAGGCCGCAGTGAGTTTTTGATATTCTTGTACAAAATACAAAAGTGTTAAATGTCCCCATGCTTGGAGTTTGTGTAAATTACCGGTAAACTATACCTGATGTTGTCCTAATAATATTTTCAATGAGATAATGTAAGAAAGGCTATTGTCCATCTTGTCTGCACTGGTATTTAAGTAAATGGAAATAATACCTGAAATATGACATATGATAATGGCATAGAAAAGGATTTTATGAGCATCCTAAATCAATTTTACTTGGAAAAATAAAGACACTGACAAGCACAGGCATACTGGTGTACTGTTACACTTCCTAAAATCTTTCACACGTATCTTAATGGCTTTAACAACTTTATTATAAAAAGGCTGTGCCAAGACTGCAGCTTCCTTCTTTCAAGTGGACTTTCTGAATCAATAGCAATGTTGAATTCGTCAAAGCATGACACATAGCCTAACATTGTTCTGATAAAGGCAAGGATGGGAAATAAAAATAACCGGAGTTAATAATAAAGAATACCTAGCAATTCAGATTTTATTTATTGCAGCTAAGAATTGGAGACAATTATATCCATAATTGAGAAAATGTTCTCTAGAATTTAAAAATAAATGTAAACAACTACATTTATACACACTGGAAATGGTTTTCTAGAAAAGGGTCACTGCTTTCTATAGCACTGATGATTGTCTCTTAACTTATATGTATCTGTCATTCATGAATTTATCAAAAGTCATTCATATTTCTGTCAGTATGTCCTTCATATCTATTGATCTTTATGTTTTCTGCCAAATATAAAATACATGCTTCATAAAAGCAATTTGAAAACAAAGGTTGCATATAGATAAATACTCAATGTGTTGCATGTTGAACATAAAAGCAAAGTTAAATATGCTTCTAGACTTTTTAAAATAAGTGCATGCTTTAAGTTTCAAATATAATATTTCCTAGGTGGCCAAATGGTTGTTGATTTAATGACACCAGCTTATCATTAGAAAATTGTTGTTTCAACCAAGGATAAGTGAAAGGAAATTCTAAAATTCTAAAATGCCTTTTTTAGAATGTTTTAAGTGACTAAAATGTTTTAATTACTTTCTGATTTATTTTGAAGTTACAGACAACTAAAATAATATCTAAGTTGTTAAATATTTACAATTATTAATAAGAAGAAATTTTCTCTCTGCATTTTAATCAGAATTATTCCAGGACTCAGCGTGTGAAAAATGAAAAATTTGCCCAGGAAGCAATACAGGGATGAAAACCTTTATTAAGTGAGAGAATGTTGGGCTATACTGTATCTCTGGACCAGAATATTAAGCTTAAGTATTCTTAGTGAAATATAGGAAGTGAAATATAGGAAGTGAAAAAATAAATAAATATAGGAAGTGAAAAATAAATAAATAAATACATAAATAAATAAAGGAAGTGTGAACAATTTCTTTTTTTTTCTTTTTTTTTTTTTAGTGTGAACAATTTCTAATAGAGTTAAAATAATTTGCAAGAAATGATGTTCCAGAATTATAAAGATAAGACACATTTCTTTTTTTGTTCTCTCTTGGGAAACCCAGGAAATATTTAATTTAGGCTAAATAAATATCTATGTTAATTTCTGATGATTTGAAGTGCTTACATTCACCAGGCATAAGCATGAAAATTTAGGTCTAGAGACCAATAAATACTAACTCATTTACTAATTCTAACTAGAAGTATGTGACTTGGTTATATTTTTTGTTATAATTACTTATTTTTGCTATCATTATACTCATGTATTACTCAAAGGTCTTAGAAAATATTACCTCCAAGATAATATGAAAATATTATTTTTTGTGCATTTGTAACCCCATCCACATGCAGATTCTGGTCTATCTAAAAGGAGCATAAACTCTTAGCTTTGAATTAGAATTTACTTTTTTGCTCTGATATTTAGTAAAAATTAAACACTATTTAAAGAAAAAAAGAAATTATATCTTTTAATTTATCTCTTTAAGATCAATTAATTTTCCTTGTTTTTCCTTTAATTTTTTTAAGTAATCTCTACACCCAATGTGGAGCTTAAGCTCACAACCCCGCCATTAAGAGTTGCACACTCCACTGACTGAGCCAGCCAGGTACCCAGATCAATTAATTTTCTTAAACTAGAATAAAATCACACATATGACTAGGGACACAAAATTACTTCAGTATTTATTATGCATTTTAAGACATGCATTATTCTGATTTATAGTGTAATACTTAACTAAATTTATTTTTTTCTTAAGCTATGCAAAAATTCAGTAAATAAGAAAAATACAACTTTGACTCAAAGCAAGAAAGAGATCTTTTAGAAGCAAACTTTGCTCAGGAATAGTGTTCATATATTATTTTCTGCAATGATTTCCTTACACAGAAGCTGAACTTTTGCTTTGAATTGCACATTATAAAATGCCTGTTTAAAAAAATATTTGCATCATATTTATTAGATTTTTCATTTGTTCCTTTCTAACTGCGTTTTGCTCTGTCAACTGTTTGTTGGAAGATTTCCCTCGAGAGAAAATTGAGCTTCATATCCGTGCTCATAGATCACAGTGTGAATACTAACTTGCTGCACTCCACTTGGCAGGTAGGAATATCCGTGAATAGCACTGAAATATAATTGGCTTCAGCTCCTGGTGTTGTCCCCTGAAATTGCTTCATTCTTATATCACCTCACCTAAGCAGCAAAGACATATTTTAAATTCAGACAGCCTTAAATTGCTGTATTACAGCTTTTTTTTATATAAGCCTCAAGAGTTACTAAGGTGACAAAAACTGCTTGTTTTTCAAAATATTCTATATATTTTACTGAGGTGTATATGTGAAGGTAGTTCCAGGAATTACAAAACACTGACAGTACTAACTACATGTGGCCCGTAAATAATACCCACTGGGCCTTGTGTTTATATCCTGTTTCTAACCAAATTGCAGACGACTACTGCATTCATGATTAAAAGATACACTTCTTTCTTCCCTATTATTGAAGCGTCACTTATTGCTTATATTGTTAATACACTAAACACGTGTTTGAATATGGTCCTTGGCCAGATTTCATAGCCAGTGGGTTAAGAGCACAGAAGACAGGCTTCCACCCCGATTAGCCAGTTTCCCCGGATATTGAGGGGGAAGGGGGGCTGGAAGCAGCATCAGTAATTTTTCAGCTCATTAGGTGCATATTCATCTTAATGGGGCATCAAAGTTTAAAACTATCATGCATTCCCCTCATTTAATCCACCAGAGAATATGCACAGTAGCCACATGAAAGCAGAAAGGATTTCAACACTTTGAAGCTGCACAAGCAGGTGTCATCTTTCCCTTTAGGCGGAATGGAAAGGGAAACTTGCTGAGTCTAATCCTGCCTCCGTTTCCCCCTCCGCCTCTCCCTCACCATCACGAGTGGGTGCAGAGCAGTGCATCCCCCCCAGATAAAATACAAACTGGAAAAAAGAAAAAAGAAAAAAAAATACAAACTGAATTGCTTTCAGCTGCATCTTCTGAGACTGGGGGTGGGAGGGAAAGAAAGATGACCTAAGTCATGGGCTCCCCAATAAAAATATTTTTATTTGTCCTCAGCACAATGCATTCATTAGCACCCCTTTTTTACATGAAGTACTCTGCTGGCTGCTGAGAGGCCAGAGTACCAACATTCAGCAACGCAGGTAAGAGAGGACATCATAGGTCTCTTGCATCCTACCTGAGCACACTGTTGGGAATTTTAAACAAAGATGACTCTTTTCAACTATTCTTCACAATCTAACTCACCTGCTCAGGTAAAATGTATCCATCGCAGATTAGTTTTTATGCTCAGATAAAAACCGTCTCTTGCATTAGTTTTGCTGTAGAGAGAGTGTAGGGCTTATGATTGCTCCTCTTCAAATACACATATGAATATTGACTTGCAATTGATGTCGGATTAAAATGAATGATTGGAGTTCTTTCCACCTTTGTTCCAGGTAACAAGGGAACACCCCCACTTGAATTTTGGGAAAAAAAGGAAAATGGAGGAAAGGTGGATAACTCCTTTTGGTAGACTGTGTTTCTTTTGTACAGTTTTTAACATTTCCTTCGCTTAATTTTATGTAGTCACTTATTTTAAATTAATCCAGAATAGGAAATAGGATAATTCAGTGACGCAAATTTGCGTTTGAATTATATAAAGTATATCTTTGCAGTACAAGTAAATTAGTTGCATTTATGTCATTTGGCATGAAGATAATATCACAGGAAACTCAATAAAAGTGGAAAGTGCATATGTTTTCACATGAAGCCGGAAAATTTATATATGGTAGTGCTGTCCCTGAGGACTTGAAAAGGTAAGACTATTTTGTGAAAACTTCAAAACTCAGAGGTATATGGTAACATAAAATAGTTTATTAAAAAGAAATAGCCAATCTATTTTTAAAAATTTGGAAGTAAAACATTTTGTCTCCATGTCTCCATGCCACCTGTGTTCATGTGTTCAGTTCTAGACTATCCGTGACCTGAGGGTGAGGTCAAGCCACTCTTCTTCTGTCTCCCTATTCCTGGCACATATAGTAGGCACCCACTGATAAATACGGAAACACAACAGCAGGAAAAGTTAATATGATACTAATGACATACTAAATATTAGCCATGCTTATAATTCCTTTTTTTTTTATTTTTTTAAGACTTATTTATTTATTTATGAGAGACACACAGAGAGAGAGAGAGAGAGTGAGAGAGGCAGAGACACAGGCAGAGGGAGAAGCAGGCTCTTCTCAGGGAGCCCGATGTGGGACTCGATCCTGGATCCTGACCTGGGCTGAAGGCAGATGCGCAATCGCTGAGCCACCTAGGTGTCCCCATGCTTATAATTTTAAATTAAACATTGGCTGGTGATGTAAACTTACCAGATTTTTATAATAAGCTTGTGATGAAAAAAAAATAAGCTTGTGATGACTTAAATATGTTAGTTGGTTAAATTTAAGCTCAATAACTGTATATTTCCTTAAAATGACTCAAGGCTACGGAAACATAGTCTGAAATGTGCATCTTGAAGCCACTTTGTCCGATTGAACTATCTGTCTTATACATTCCTCATGGGCAATGCATACATTATAATGTATACATTTCACTTGATAAGTTCAGTATTCCATATTTGCACCATTCGTGTATACCCAAATACGGAAAATGGGTCCTAGAATTCAAATGGCAGTGTGGTATGGTCCACACATGGAACAGATGAGAGTCTGGTCCTTTGTTCCTATAGTTTTTCTTTTTTTTTTTTTTTTTCCTGTATCTTCCAACTGCATCAAAGCCTCAAGTTACTCAGATTTGCATGTTGAAACTCAGATTTGAATCAATGATAAATTAATAATGTCGCTAGTTGTCCCAGAAGACTATAAAAGATCTCCAGTTGAGAGAGTTAAGACATAATACTTTTCCCTGGCAGGACTCCAGGTGTGTTTCTCAATCCATAAGGCTGCAGGCACCTCCTTCTCTCTGCCACAGGCCACGAGTAACCCTGAGAATAAAATAACAGAAGCAGCATAGCTCACCACACACCTGATCTCTTCCCCACTTTATTAACTGTGCATTTAAAGGAACTTTGTAAAAACTGTCCACTCTTAAAGAAAAGAGAATCATTTGCAGGGCAATGGGTTAACTGCTAATTATGAGAAGAACCAGGGTTGTTCCAGCATCTACACAATGCGCACACAGCTTAATGTTCAGAATTTCTATCAAGTTAGAAAAAATAAAACAATAGTGTGATAAACTGACAAGAGTTAATCGTACATTAACCCCATTCCAGTTTGAAACATACTTTTTGTAACCCTCAGAGTAAAAGCAAAATCCCAGCCAAATTCTGGAGTTTTTTTGCGGGGAGGGATATTTTTTATTTACACATTCTATATTACTAGTGTAAATTAAAGGCATGTTAATTCCGTAAGTTACTTGAATTCTTGAGAATAGTCTTGAAAAGTGTTTTTTGAATTTATATGATACTATTAGGTTATTGCTTTTATGATTCACTGGTGTGAAATCTGAAGTCCAAAGGGCAAGTTACTCTGTTTTCTCCACAAGCCGGATAATGATAGCTGTCACTTACAGCTGCTTGACAATTAAATGAGTTAATGTATGTAAAGCACCTAGAATAATGATAGGCATATAGGAAGACTCTATATGTGTTGATTATTATTATTATCCAAACTAGGGAATTCGTCTTTATGATTTCCTTCTTTTTTAACCTAGGAATCTAGCTAACAACCCAGCATGAGTGCATAAAAATCGTATCTTTCTTACAACAGCTTGGGTTCATCTCCCGTCTTCCCTCTAATATAAACTCTATTCCCTTTATGCCTTTAATATTAGGGACCACACTTCACCAAGGACTCTATGTTGCAGAACACTTCCAAGCCAGTGGTATTAATGACATCTTGCCTCACACCATCTTCACTTTTAAAACTGAGAATGGCTTTTTATTTTCAGCAGAGCCAGATACACACTTTTCTCTGGCTTTTAAATTCATTCGAATTTGATCCTACAATACCTATCGACGCTGAGCTCTTACTACTCCTACTTTTCATGTGCAAATAACAGGAAACTCTACTCGAGCTGTCTTAAAAATATTAAATGTAGGCAACCACTCTGGAAAACAGTATGGAAGTTCATCAAAAAGTTGAAAATAGAGCTACCCTACCACTCAGTAATTGCAGTACTGGGTATTTACCCCAAAGATATAAATGTAGTGATCCAAAGGGGCACCTGCACACCAGTATCTATAGCGGCAATGCCCACAATAGCCAAACTATGGAAAGAGGCCAGATATCCATCGACAGATGAATGGATAAAGAAGATGTGGATACAAGAGACTACTACTCAGCCATCAAAAAAAAAAAAAAATGAAATCTTGCCATTTGCAACAACGTGGATGGAACTAGAGGGTGTTAGGCTAAATGAAATAAGTCAATAGGAGAAAGAATTACCCTATGATCTCACTCATATGTAGAATTTAAGAAACAAAGCAGAGGATCATAGGGGAAGAAAGGAAAAAAATAAAACAAGATGAAATCAGAGAGGGAGACAAACAAGAAAATAATCATAGGAAACAAACAGAGAATTGCTGAAGGAGAGGTTGGGGGGATGGGATAACAGAGTGATGGACATTAAGGAAGGCACGTGATGTAATGAGCACTGGGTGTTACTTAAGCCATGAATCACTGATTCTGTCGGCCTCTGTAACTAATAATACATTACATATTCATTAACTGAATTTAAATAAAATTTTAAAATTTAAATGTATAAACTTATAAAGGTTTATAAGTAGGGCTAGACTCAGAGACAGTTGATCCAGAGGCTCACAATGCAATAAATGATTCAAGTTCTTCCTCTTCCTCATAATGGTGGACTTACCCTGAGGCTAGTTGCTCCCAAGTGAGGAGAATGGCCTCACATTTCCATGTTCATGAATTTCCCCAAAGTGGACCACACCCTTGCCTTTCCCCTTCACTGGTAAGGCAAGAGAATTGGGATTACTGTGACTTGCTTGTATTATCAGCTAAAGTAGAGTCAATATTGGTGGTTTAACCACAGAATCTGGTAAAGGGGCTAAGCTTAGTTGAAACTCACTAAATTCATATTGATTGATTAATGTTAAAAAAAATTGTTTGTATTACAAATTTATAAAGTGGCAAGGAACCAATAAGGTTATTGAGTCATGGGATTGGTAAAACGTGACTGGGTGTTTTCATGTTATATGAGATATCAGAAGATGATTATTCTGGGAGATTGAGAGCTATGGAATTTAGTCCAAGTTTTAGCACTCACTAGCCATGTGAACTTCAGAAAGTTATTTACCCTCCAAAGCCCTCAGTTTTTTCCGTTGTAAAGGGAGATTGAATACAGAACATATTTAACAAGATGGTTTTCATATTAAGTAAGAAATGAAGTGCTTCATCCAGTGCATAGTATATAGCAAGTTAACGAGAAGTCTTGGTTATATTTTCCATGATAAATAAATTGTAATCAATTAAGGCTAATGTGGAAATATATTTGAAGTTAAATGGAAATCTGGATGATAAAAATATGACTTAATTGATCCAAGTACTACAAAAACAGTCAATTAACAAGGAATTTCCTGGTGAAAAACGTTGAGAAACTTAGTATACTGTGCATAAAGGAATGATTTGTAATGGGTTACTTTGCAATTGTTTGTTTAAAAATTGGCAATCCTAATAATAATGCAAATGTATGCAATCACAAGAATTTCAGAGTTTGTCATGTAATTGATTAAGCACAGAGTTTTTCCACAGGTAGTTCAAAGGAAGACGTCAGAGCAGCACTGTTTAAATTATTCATGGATTCTATATTATGAGTCTAAATACACGCACTTCTCGTGTATCCACTTAGCCTACTGTTAGTCATGGGTCTACAATTTAGACTCAACCTGAAGCATTGATCACAAAGAATGACCCCATTCTTCATGGCTTCCCAGTAATCCACATGTAAGGTGCATTTCTTAAAACTGATCCCTTTCATCCTTAGAGCATTTCTTCTGCTCTTCCTGCATGAATTCATTCTCTTCGATTTCCATTCAAAATCTCCTTGGGAATCCTGCTGCTATCCTCTCTTTGCAGACCTCCAGCCAACTGTGTTTCATTAATCATCGTCTCCGAGCTGGCCAAGACACTGTGGATGGGAATCTTTCTACCCTATTTTTATGCATTTGTCAGAGCTCATAGGAGATGCCGTTAAAGCATTTTGATCCAGTCTGCAGATATTATACTTTTAAAGGCATTGGGGAGGTATGACATCACCACCACTTAATAGACCTTTACTTTTGTGTCCAGTTTGATGTCTCTTTAAAATCACTGCTCCAAAAGGAAAAGTACCTGTCCATGTCCAACTCAATGGATACAAAAGTTGTGATGCTGTGGGAGACTTCTATGTAGCAAGCATAATGCCTCTAGCTGGGTTTGTCGTCCAGAGAGTATTTTACTTAACTTGGAAAAATAAATGTTAGGAATTTTATCTTCTTAGAGCTATTAAGAAAACAAATCAAAATTTACCATGTCTTTTAATACTATCCTTGGAATGCTACTTAATGTTTTTATGCTATTGAGGTTCCTCTCTTTTTGGAAAATGAAAGATAATGCATAGTTTTAATAAAAACTTAAAGTTGGAGGGGCCATTAATGAGTATCTATCCTAAATTCTTTTTTTTGGTTTTTTTTTTTTTTTTTTTGTACAGATGGAAAAACTGAAGAACAGAACCGCTTGCTCAGCATTACACTTTAATACTATTATCACAGCTATGACTTACGGAGTGCGCTTAGTTCTGGCAATCAGAATAAGAAAAGTCTTCGCATCAAAGTGTTCTTAAATAATGTGATCGTGAAGACAGAGAAGAATATAGCTAATCTATCTTTCACAGGGTGACAATAACAAAGGATATGTAAGAACATTTTTTCTTTTGAAAATTAACAAAAGACAAGAATGATAAAATTGCCAATGGTATTTAAGAACGTGAAAAATGTAAAATAATAATTAAAATAGTTATAGAGTATTGAAAAAAGCTGTCTCACGTGCATAGTCTTTCAACTGACACTCAACCCCATAAATATGTGCCTTGGGCCTGGCCTTACAAAGACCTAAAAAGTCCACGTAGCCCATGTTGGCTTATCCACCTTATGTGGGAGTATCTTTCCTTGTTATAAGCTCAATGAACATGCTTCATGTCTCTGCTTAAGGTGTGCATCATATGGCACCTGGGCAACCCCACTGTTATATCTGTCTTCCCCAGGGAGGGGACACGGCCCTTGTACTACACCATAGAAGGAGTACTTTTCGTTAATTCCTGATTCCCTTACCTGGAGAGACCCACTGGGCTGAGGGACTAGTGCCCACTACCGAAGCTGATCTTGCTGTCTCTTCTCTATGTAAGCAAAGCATTGTTTCATCCAGTGCTTGACTACCCTCTAACTTCCTTGGTGACTCTAATACAGAGATACGATGGGCACAAGTGTTTACAAGTCCTCCTCTAGGGTTGGTAACACACACCCACTATTCTGCTCACATAAAGTATGATTTCAATTGGGTAAATACCTTTGAAATCGAAAGAAAAAATATTTAAAACAAAAATGGCTATAGTTTGTTTTGCTTTTGGGTTTTGGTAAGGTGGTATGCTAGCGTCGTTTATATCAGTGAGAAAGCGAATCTTGTTATACTCTATCTTACAGAGACCGTTGTGGGAAAGAGAAAGGATGAAACTCAGCAGAGGTGGTAAATCATTTACCAGACACCTGGCAATGGGAACAAGTGAGTGGGTACATTCTTCTGTATAGTAATGTATAGGGCTCCGTCAGGGAGAACAAAGAGGAGAGCAAACACTGAGAAATAGGATAAAAAACCAAAGTTTGAATCTTATTTTAATATTTGCATTTCTGCTACATGAACATCTGCTGTGTCCCCAAACATCAGTGAAGTCTGGCCATGTTCAAATGTATATGAATGGCTATTGGTGAAATCAAAGAAAAATGAGTAACTGACACATGTGAATGGCACAGGAGAAGGAAATGAATAGCCTCCAAAGGTAAAATACCAGTGAATTTGCAAATTAGCACCATACAGTCCTGAAAAAAAAAAAAAAGGAATGAAAAAAAAGCCTGACTCTTTAGGGCTGTTTCTTATTTTTTTTTTAATTTTTAATTTATTCATGATAGGCACACAGTGAGAGAGAGAGAGGCAGAGACACAGGCAGAGGGAGAAGCAGGCTCCATGCACCGGGAGCCTGACGTGGGATTCGATCCCGGGTCTCCAGGATCGCGCCCTGGGCCAAAGGCAGGCGCCAAAGCGCTGCGCCACCCAGGGATCCCTGTTTCTTATTTTTAACACAGTTTTTTTTTTTTTTTCACTTGTTTCTTTTCTTTCTTCTTCTTTGTTTTGTTGTTGTGGTTGTTGTTGTTTTGGTTTTTTGTTTGTTTGTTTGTTTCAGTCCATGCACTGAAATGCACTCGGGTAGATTCTGTGGATTGGCCCCAAGCTGCCTGTCTTCCTCTACCATCTTCTTTTAGCTTTTTTTCTATGTATTGCTGATATTCTTGGTGTTATGGTATTGAAGGCACACATCTAACCATGTCATTTCACTCCTAAACACTTCCATACACATCTTTCAAAATATTTCTGTACAGAAACTATGATGCCATTATCACATTCACAAAATCAACAATATTTTTGTTAATATCATAGAAAATTATGGCCAATTCAAATTTCCTCAGTTCATTCCAAAAAATGCCATTTGGTGTCAGGTTCCAAACAAAGATTACTCATTGTTTTTTATTATAATGTCTCCTAGTCCTCTCTTAATGCAGAATAATCATACCCAAATTTTTTTAAAAATTTTTCTCAGGGCACCTAGGTGGCTCAGTCAGTTAAGATCTGACTCTTGATTCTGGCTCAGGTCATGAGATTGAGCCTTACATTGGGTAAGGGGATCTACTTGGGATTCTCTGTCTCCCTCTGCCTCTCCCGCCTGTCTCTTTGTCTGCTCTGTCTCTTTGTCTCACTCTTTCTCTCTTTAAAATAAATAAGTCTTCAAAAGTTTTTTTCTCATTTTGAATTATTGAAAAAACCTGATAACTTGTCCTGTAGAATGGCCTGTATCCTGAATAATTATGGTTGCTTCTTTTTGTGTCATTTAAGTTGGGGTTTTTTTTTTTTTTTTGGCTTTATATTTCCCATAAATTGGAAATCAGTTTAACTTTTTATTGCTCAGATTTTGGTTCAACTCCTTGGCAGGAACATTTTGAAAAAAATAACATTAATTCTATATGGATACTTCACGTTGTATCACATCAGAAGGCATCTAATGTCTGGTGATGTTACTATTCAACACATTTAGGAGATGGAATCAAACTTTATAAAAGGCACAAAACTATCTCTTTGACCCTTTGCCCTTCACCATTTTTTCCTCTTCCTCTTGGGAATACTGGCATGGTATCCAAACATATACCATCCATCTTATGATCTTGAAGACAAAACTCCCAAGCAAAGCAAGGAGATAAAAACAGCATAGATACATTATGGTAAAAGACATATATGCACTCCAGGTCTGTCTAACTCTTTTTTTTTTTTTTTTTTATTCATGAAGACAGAGAGAGAGACAGACAGAGACAGACACAGAGACACAGAGACACAGGCAGAGGGAAAAGCAGGCTCCATGCAGGGAGCCTGACGTGGGGATTTGATCCTAGGTCTCCAGGATCACACCCTGGGCTGAAGGCGATGCTAAGCTGCTGAGCCACCTGAGCTGCCCCAGTCTAACTCTTAATTTATTGGTAAGTGAAAAAAATTGACTTCCTTACTTAAGCTGTTACTATTGGAGATTTCTGCCCTTTGCATCTAAACACAACACTGATTCACCCCCTTCTCACATATTCCCCTTAGCAACACTGGTTTTGTATGTACCAGGAAAGCCATACTGGTTGCATGGAGCCAGAACCTGTTCTGATTAGTGAGTGGCCATACCATGCTGATTCCTTTCCTAAGATTTCAAAGTCAGGTCCTATGCCTTGCTTTTTTGACTTTAAAAATGTGAATATTAACAGTACCTACTTCTTAGTTTTATTGTGAGAACTACATTAATTCAAGTAAACTAATGCAGATAAACCATAGCATCTGGTGTATAGTAAGTAGTCAAAGAGTAATAGCTTTTGTTCTCTTTCCATTCTCTCTCTGGATCATTGAAATAAGCATCAAGGTGAGGTAGGAACTGATATTTATATCACCCAGGAACCTCACAATTCATATTCCTCATCACTTATTAGTAATCATCTGAGGTACTCTCTTATGAAGCTATTACTGTCTGAACTTTTACACAGAAATCATTGTTCATGAAAAGAAATCCATTGTAATGCAGAAACTGGAGACAAAAGTAATAGTAAATTATATGTTAGTATCAAGATAAAAGTCTAAAAAATGGGAACAAGGGAGCCTATTACAGGGAGCTTAATAAATGTGTGTTACCAAAAGTAAAGATCATGTTTATTCACTATAAATTTGTATATAAAAAGGAAGGAAAACCAAACATGTGTGGCTCTTGTGGCAGAGCTAGGAGCTGGGAATTATGAGTTTATTAACATGGTGAAAGAAATTTAAGATAAAATAATTTTCTGAGCAACATCTCAAGTCTACAAAAAGCTGGTAAATCAATAAACCAAATTTGATTTTCCTAAAAGAGTCCTCTGGCTTAGCAATGAAAAAGCAGATCTGGGTCAAATCCACATTGGAAACACAAACAATTTTGGGGACGGTAAAACATCTTGCTGGTTCAGGGAATCACAACAAAAGGGCTTTGAGAGGGAAATGTTTAGACCTCAGAGGTGTTTGAAACACTTATGAATGAACTCAAAGGATGTACTCGCTTGGAAAATTAGATTGTCCTATAATCATGGAGCATAAGAAACTTATAATAGATATTTGACTTCCCACATGATGGAATAAGGGGGTTGACACATCCACCTGCTAAAAAGCAGCTATACAGCGGGACAAAACATTCAAAGCCAACAATTTTATCAGCACTCTGGAATCTGACCAAAGGCATATAACAAACTGAGAAATGTTTATACATGAAAAAAAAAAAAAAAACACAGTTCACATTAATGTGAACTTTAGGTAAGAACAGTACAGGTGTGTGGCATTTGTGCCCATGGCTCCTTCTATTTCTCTCTACCTGCAGCCTGAGTTTAGTCAACATAGTACTTAAGCCAAGGCATGGGCATGGAAAGCCATGAAAACTAGCAGCTTTGCTGCTGCTGCTGCTGCTGCTGCTGCTGCTGCTGGAAAACACTCATTTGATTTAAGTGTAGTCCCTGTTGATTCAATAGCAAGAAAACAGGCAGAGCCAATGGATAAACTAAGGATCTAACAGAGCATTCCAGAGGTGAGACAGCCACACATCCAAGAGCTACTGAAGGCTATGGACATGTGCACAAGTGACAAGAGTGGACACATACCACCACACATATTTGGTCCATAGAGCTGGTGGGACCAAGTGAACACTCGAAAGAGTCACAATGGATTCTGGTAGAGTATAGATGAGGCATATTTTTAAATGATTTGAAGTTTGAATATATCCTTCAGCCCATGCACAAACCCGTCAACCAAGAATTGAAGCTTTATTGGCTTAAATTTTTTTAGCACAAATTCTGACCAACCTTTGGATATTCTCTAACCTATGCCAACACAGGAACCATGACTTAAAAATAAAACCAACCAAAAATTTGAGCAGAGATCAATGACCTTACATTTCCCAGGGAGACATGCTTCACAGATTTAGTACAGGCAAGTTTATAAACAAACAAACATACTACAGCCCAGGTTGGGGGGAGGTGAAAGCCAAATCTAAAATTGTTCATATATTTTCAAAAATATCTAGCATTCAACTAAAAATCAAGAGACATGTGAAGAAATAAGTTTGACCCAAACACAGAAAGAAAGATGAAAGACAGTCACAGAAATTTTTCTGAGTGCCCCAAGATAGTAGATTAAGAAAGACTTTAAAGCAACTATTGTTGATAGAGTGAAATAATAATAAGAAATACTTGGAAAAAAAGATAGCATGGTAACAATGTTATAATGAATGGATCATTTCAAAAAAGATTAAAAACCATTTTTAAAAAGAATCACACAAAAATTGTGGAGCTGAAAAGTGCAACAAATGAAACACAAAATTCACTTGAAGGGCTCAATAGTAGATTTGAGAAGGCAAGAAATAACTGATGAACTTGAAATCAGAGCAATAGAAATTATTCAGTCTGAGGAACAGAGAGGGAAAAAAATTGAATAAAAATAAACAAAACTTCATAAACCAGGCGAGCAGTATCAATTACACCAACATATGAGCAATTAAGAGTTACAGAAGCAAAGGAGAGAGTGAAAGATATAGAAAGACATATTTGAAGAAATAATAGCTGAAAACATCCCAAATATGATTTTTCAAAACCACAATCTACTTAATAAATGTTTAAAAAAATTAAAATTCAGTTTCAATAAAGACAAACAGATTCACACTGAGACCTATAGTCAAACTGTTGAGAAACAAAGACCAAAGGAAATTTTGAAAACAGCAAGAGGAAAATGATTCAAAATTTTAGGAGAACAACATTAATAATAAAAACTGACTTCCCTCAGAAACTATGGTGGCCAGAAGCAATGGAATGGCAACTAAAAGCACTGAAAAACAAAAATCATCCACCAAGAATTATGTATCTGCTTCATTTTTTAAATTTTTTTAAAGATTTATTTATTAATTTGAAAGAGAGAAAGGGAGAGAGAGTGATGGAGGGGCAGAGGGAGAGGAAGAGACAATCTCAAGCAGACTCCTGCCCAGTGGGCTCAAGCCGACGACCTTGAGACTACGACCTGTGCCCAAACCAAGAGTCAGGTGCTCAATAGACTGAGCCACTCAGGCGTCCTGATACTTATATATCTATTTTAGAATGCAAATCAATTTTTTTTTTTACTTTACAAAGACTAAGAGAATGTATTATTACCAGACTTGCTTTATAAGAAATTCTAAAAAAAGAAATCCTTCAGAGTGAGAAGTGACATTGGATGCTAACTCAAATCTATAAGAAGACATGAAGAGTATTGTAAATATTAAATATACAAGCAAAATAAATTAATTAATTAAAGACTATTGATTTGTTCTTGTTTTTTTTCTTAATCATTTTTTTACATGACATGATTTTATAAAGCAATTGTTATAACATGGTATCGCTGGATTTATAACACATATAGATCTAATATATATGGCAATAATAAAAAGAAGAGAGAGGAAGAAAGGGAGAAAGGAAAAATACAGACAAGAGAAATAAAAGGGAAAAATAGAAGGGAAAAGGAAAATAAAAAAAATATAAAGAGATAAGAAAAAATAGATAATATCTAATGGAGATTCAAAAACTATGTAAAATAACAACATATCAAATTTATCAGATGTTTATTATTGTTCTTATTGTTCATGTTAATGAAATTCACCTAACAAAACTAATCTATGAGAACACCATGTTAATAGATTAAAGATGAAAAATTTGGTAATTATTTCAAAAGATCCTGAAAAAGGGTTTGACAAAATTTCACACTTACTCCTGAAAGAGACTCCTAAAAAATTTGAAATAGTAATTTTCCTAAGCTGTTAAGCAAATGCACAGAACTCAAAATAACAGCAACATAACCTAGATTAAATAGTATATTTACTGGTAAAATTTTAAAAGCATGTACATTTCATCCAGGAAAAAAAAAAAAAGGTGTATTCATTATGATCTCTACTTTTTTTAACCTAGTTCAGGAAGTCCTAGCCAGCAGAGCAAAATCAGGAGTGAGAGTAGGGGGCAAGGAAGTATAAAAATTGGAAGAATAAAACTTGGTTTACCTGTGATTTTAGTTATGAATTTTTACATAGAAAACACAAGAAAATATACCATAAGATTTTTTTAAAACCTGCAGTTAAAAAGATATTTTGATGAAATTGATAGCAACATGGTAAGAATGCAAAATTAATAATATATCTTATACATGTAAATAAACAAGTAAAATATTATATTAAAATAACATCATTCATTGCATGACAGCAATTAAATATAAGATATATTTAAAACAAATCTAGAAAAATACAGAAGCCTTTATGGAGAAAATTATAAATCTTTACTGAAGGTCATAGAAGTTTGAATATATAAAGAGATACACATGTCTGTGGGTGGATTGAAAGGCTCCATGTTATACAGATGGCAAAATTTCCCAAATTAATCTATATGTTCAATACAAGTCCAATCAAAACACCAGCAGCTGTTTTATGGAACTTGATAATTTGATCCTACAGTTCACAGGAAAAATAAGAGACAAAAATATACAGGATGATATTAACAAAGAAAAAAATTGTTTAGGGAATACGTACAAGCATATATTAAGGCTTATGTAAAGCTATAGTAACTCAGCATACAGTAACTTCACAGAAATGCACAAATACCCCATTGGAACTAGAAGCAGTCCCATACCTCCTCTGGAGATCTGTACATAGAAGAAGTTGTACTGCAAATTAATAGGGAATGAATGGATGATTCTGTAAATCAGATGCTGTATAATCCATTTGTGTAAAAAAACAGATTTTCATCTCGAATTTCACAACAAATAGATTACAGAAAAACAAAACTGTAAATTATTTTTAAAAGAATACCAGAAAATATATTTTGGGGATGTTTTCCCTTGGAAAATATTGAAAATGTGATTACTTTCTTAAAACGATCATGCATGGAAGACATTAGTAATGTAAAAAAAAGCAAGTACTAGACTGAATGAAGATACTTTCAAAGCATGTAATCGCCAACAATATACAAAACATACAAAAAGGAGTTAGATATCATTAGGGAAAAGTCAATCAAATAGAAATTATGAGTATAACATATAAACAATTCACAAAAGTGAAAACCCAAATGGTCAGTTAACTCATGAATATTTGTTTAGCCTCGTTATTCTTCAGGGAATAAAAATTTTAAGGAAAATAAAATAAAATTAAACAGATACCAAATTCACTACTATATAGGTGCATTTGGTAAGGTAGTAAGAAAGGGGAAAATGTAAAACAATAAGAATGCTCATATGCTGCTGACATGAGAACAAACCAACTTAATTACTTTCAAAGCCATTTTTATCGATTTTCCCTTAAAATAAATTTATGGACATTACTAAATACACAAAAGTAGAGAGAATAATACGATTAATTTCTGTGTATACTTTACTCAACTTCCACGATGATCAACATTATTCTCAAGTCTGTCATCTAGACTGTGCCAGTCTCCCCACTCCCCTGAGGTTTTGCTTATTTGTTTGTTTCCTGGATTATTTTAAAGACAATCCCACAATTTTTGTTATTTTATCAGGCAAATACTTTTCTATATATCTTTAACTAATGTAGGCATTTTTTACACGTATTCCTGATGTTATCGCCCTTTTGAAAAAAAAAATTCAGGTAATCTTGGGCTGCATTAAAATTGCTTTAAAAATTTTATTGTTGGAGACTTGAACTAAATCCAGATGATGTCCACATATTGCATTCAGCGCTTATGTCTCTTACGTCTCTTAAAACCGATCAAGATCCCCTTTCGTTCTTTTTTATTCCCATGTTATTTGTTATGTTGGAAACACTGGATCATTTTCCTATAGGCCATGACACATCCTGGATTTGAATGGTTTCTTATGGGTCCTTAACCGGTCCCCCCTCCCATGCATTCTTGTAAACTGATAATTAGATCTTGCAGATCTGTTTTGGGTTGAGATTTAACATTTTAGGCATAAATATTCTATAGGTAGTGTTGTATGCTTACTATCTCTTCAGATGTTGAGGAGCATGACTATTTAGCCCAGTTTTAGTGAGACTGGATCATAGATTTTGGGTGAAGATAGAAATGTATTATTTTGTATGGTTGAAGAAATTCTATCATCCAACAAATGCATTTATCAATGTTTACCCTAAAGGAAATCTATAGAATATGCATAAGGAAAGAGATGTAAGAAAGTTCTGCATAGGAGGCACTGGGCTGGAACTGGATAGCTTCTGTTTGTCCCTTTGATTCCACTGCCCATCTTCTCTAACCAGCCAAGTCCCTGGGAGGCTGGGCTATAGGAACTGAATCAATGAGCTACCTGGCCCCTGGCTTCTGGTTGCGAGCATCTAAAGAAGAGCACAAGCAGGAAATCAGAAGAATGAAAGATCAAGAGAGAAAGTGTAGCTAATCTCCACCCTGGCCTCCTTCCTGTTAAATTGACTTTACCTAAGGTCACAGATAAAGCAGTTAGCATAAGCTTTCTTTCTTTCTTTTCTTTTTTTTTTTTTTTTAATTTAAATTCAAGATAGTTAACATATAGTGTAGTATTTATTTCAGGAGTAGAATTTAGTGATTCATCACTTACAGACAACACCCAGTGCTCATCACAATAAGTGCCCTCCTTAACACCCATCACCCATTTACTCACACCCCACTCTCCCTCCCCTCCAGCACTCCTCAATTAGTTAATAGTCTCTGATAGTGTGTCTCCCTCTCTGCTTTTATCTTATTTTATTTTTCTTTCCCTTTCCCTATGTTCATCCATTTTGTTTCTTAAATTCCACACATGAGTGAAATCATATATTTGTCTTTCTCTGACTGACTTATTTCACTCAGCGTAATACCCTCTAGTTCCACTCATGTTGTTGCAAATGGCAAGATTTCATTCTTTTTGATGGCTGAGTAATACATATATATAAAACTAAGTCAACTATATAAGTGATTTATAAAATTAAAAAAACTGGCATAAATATGAGAATCTTCTCTTAAATATTTACCTTAATTAGGAATGAACATGAGAACAACTCAATAGACAGATTCAGAAATAGAAGATATTCACAATTAAAAGCTATTCTAATGAGTTATTTTTGGAGGGATAAACAATCCAGACTGGGATTTGCTTTACAAAGACTAGAGAAATACTTGCCCAAACATTGAAAATGCTGAACTCTAAATAAGCTAAGCAAAACAATTCAACACGTTTTAACCAGATGCCTACCTTGATTATTTTTATGAATAGCAGTTCTTTTGCCCAGTTTTTATGTGCAGTGTTATTTTACATATGCATACAGAAGAGAAAGAGAAATGAGAGAAAGTTCAACATTGGTCATATTTACTATTCCCTAAGGACATAGCATATTCACCAGTTCAATCACAAATTGTTCCATAGCAAACTGGATGAATCATTGTAGCTGTTAAGCATGTCATTTTGTATTGGAAGCTAATATGAAAGATGGTAAAATCCATTAAGGATATTATTTCTAATTCCTGAAAAACGGGAGAAACAAAACAAAAAATCATTACTACCATCAACGACAACCAAAAAATAAATCAGATCAAAGGAAAAAATATACCTCACTAAAAAATAAGCATCCAGAATATCCAGCCTGTAAGTCCAAGCACAATTCGAAGACATTTGTGCAAGATGCAGTCCTACAGGCTCCATGCAACCAGACAATGCTTGCCACAGTCTGTCTTCAAACTATAAAATCAACAAGTCCTATCAATCATGACATTATTGAATCAGCCACTTGTATTGATTATTACTATGGTGGGGTCACTTTACTTGACCTTTTCTTCTGTATCAGAATCCATTCCGTTGGAAACAGAGAACCTTTACTAAAGTGAGTTTCCAGCAGTGGCTGATAAGACTTTCCAACTCTTTGCTGACGAGCAGGTGCCAAGACCATGCTGATTTGAAAATGACAAATGAGCTTGCCAAATCTACCTCAGAGTGACTGAGTTCTTGGCCCTCGGAAACATCTCTGAATTGGGTGATTCACAAGGCCTGTGAGATCCTCAGCAAAATCATTTCTTCTCAGAGATGCAGCAAATAACTGTATTCTTTATATCTTAGCAGAAATGAAAGTTTGATGAAGAGATGAACACGGCCAAGTGAAGATGCGTACCTATTCTGGAACATGCACATGATCCTTTCTAAAAACTTGTTATTGAAGGATAACATCCCAATAACAAAGGTAGGCATGGTAAATGCAGTTTTTAAAATGTTCGCAAACTGAACACATCCCTGGAATCAGCATTTAGCACAAGAAATAGAAAAATACCAGCATGCCGGAAAGTCTTCTTTTGCTTCTTTCTAGTCACTGACTAGAGGGTTCCAAATCCAACAGCATGGATTGGCTTCTCCTGTATTTGTACAGCATATAAAGAAATCGTAAGGTACAGATCCCTGCGTGTGACTTCTTTCCCCCAACGTGTTTACATCTGTGTTTTCTGTACCTCTTCTTCACGTACATTTTAATAGGTGTGGGGTTTTTTTCTTCTGAATTTCATCAGATACTTCCAAACTCAGGTCATGCTAATGTGCACACTCCAAAGTAAAATGTAATCAGGATATACAGACCTCAAAAATACTTATTTTGGGGAATGTGTTGGAAAATTCAAGGGAATTATTCCAGTTTCTTAGGTCCAATAAGAAGTCACCAGAACAAATATTCTGCTGATTAGGCATGTTGTTGGTAAAAGTACTGACAACTGACCACAAAATCCAGTATGTACACTTCAAAAGTGACTGAACAGGATACATAAATAATAATTATGGGCAATTTTAAAGATTTTATATACAAATCCTTGAGGTCTGAAGTGAAACATTTTGTACTTGGGAAGCACTTTGAAACCCTCAAAGTACTTCTCATTAATTTCTTTTTTTTTTTTTTTTTAAATGTGAAGCAGCCACATCTTTCTTTTTTTTTTTTTTTTTTTTTTTAAATTTTTATTTATTTATGATAGTCACAGAGAGAGAGAGAGAGAGGCAGAGACACAGGCAGAGGGAGAAGCAGGCTCCATGCACCGGGAGCCTGATGTGGGATTCGATCCTGGGTCTCCAGGATCGCGCCCTGGGCCAAAGGCAGGCGCCAAACCGCTGCGCCACCCAGGGATCCCTTCTCATTAATTTCTGCAAAAAGTAAAAAACAACAATAACAGCAAAACTCATAGCGTTATGCAGATGAATAAATATAATGGTACTTAATTATGAAAGTAGTTTTTCAATCTTATATAACCACCAAGTGAAAAGTAAAACTCAAAACTTTGATCTATCTCTAATACATATATTGTGAAAATAAAAGTATTCAGTTAAGCAAAATAGTGAGGAAAGGTGAACGAAGGATGGGCACGGGAAGTTTGTCACCAAATATGCATTAAAGACTTTTATGTAACCTTATATGTGTAGCACCAGATATTGTTGTGTTCTTTCTTTCTTTCTTTTTTTTTTTTTGTTGTGTTCTTTCTTTCAGCAACTTTGCCCCATTTTAAAAGTTTAAATCCTTATAGTTAATGGCAAATTGCTGGTTTAATACTGCAAATAAGTAAGTTACCTTAAAGTGCAATTTGTCACCGTATTTGGCCACTGTAACCAATGATCTCCTTTATTTATTCCTTTACTCTTTCAATAATTACATAACATATGGATCAATTCATAGCTAAAAGTCTCGTGTTAAGTACAGTGTGTTATAAAAAGAATCGTTTTTGAGTGCGTGTGTGTGTGTGTGTGTGTGTGTGTGTGACGTTTTCTTTATCCATTCCTCTAACAGTGGACACTTACACAGCTCCCAAGCCTTGGTTCTTGTAAATATGCTGCAGTGAACATAAGGGTGCGTGTATCTTTTCAAATTGGTGTTTTCATTTTCTTTGGGTAAATATCCAGTATTGGAATTACTGGATCATATGGTAATCCTATTTTTCATTTTTTGAGGAAACTCCATACTGTTTTCCACGGTGGCTGTACCAGTTTGCATTCCTACCAACAGTGCACGAGGGTTTGCTTTCAAGATATTTAATGATCAGTTTCTTCACTTCCTCCTTTCCTATCTTCGTTCCTTCTTTCCTTCCTTCTTTGTGTCTTCCTTTCCTTCTTTCCAGGAAAGTTTTGTGTAAAAGCCATTATGTGGAGCCAAACAAGGTGGACGTTAACATGGGACGGTAGGCAATGTGGTATAGGCTGAGGGGGGTGGAGCCTGAGCAGAGCTGAAAATGGCATCTGTGCAAGCAGGTGGAGGCAGCACTGATAACAGAAAATGGGTCACACACAGCGAGGATTCTTACGATAATTAAATATATTAAGAAGGGTTTTCACTGTTCAATGAGGGAGCTATGAGTGCTGGAAATAGAAATAAAGTAGAATAGAGGCTAGAAATAAAAGTAGAAAGTAGAAATAAAGTAGAATAAAGGCTGTGTTGGTAGATTGTAATTGGAAATATTAGTATGAACCCATGATTTTCAATACATATATTGAAAGATACAAATAAAATATAGATAAATAGATGTCCACTGAAAAGACCTTGAGCAGCGACCCCACTGGCTCCACAAAGCATCGAGTACACCTAGGGTCCAGATCTTGGTTTTGAAATATGTTCTCCATGAACAGCAAGTGAGGCGTCACCTGAAAATTGCTGATTACAAGGCTAGGCCAAGGAATAGCTCAGGGGAAAATAGAATAACTCTGGAACATACTATCATGCAAAAAATAATGAAGGACCCAAAAACTAATGTAATACATCAAAAGAACTCAGCAGCCAGCTTGAAGAAGTTTCTTTCAGTCAAATCTAGGGTGAATTCAGTAACGAAAGAATAATAATGATACTAACAGCTTATGACCCATTGACTGAAACAGGAAGCTACAAGTGCACAGAGATATAAATAAACAACTAAATAAATGGAAAGAGGTCAGAGCTTTTTCTTATAGTAGAATGTCAACGAATAAAAGTAGAATGGAGCTTTGTAATCACCATTTGGCAACTCCCATAGCCATAACTATCGCAGCCAATAAACAGATGCTAAAATGAGCGTGTAAAAGATTGATGAGAAACATAAAACATACATTGTCTCAAAGTACTTCCCAGAAAATACTTCTTAATCTCAAATTTTAACGTGTACCCTTACAGCAGAGAAACCTAGAAAATAACTTAAATGAAAGTTAACATCAGCGGTAATGGGACACATCACAAACATGGGCTATTTGACAGAATTCACTAAGAAGGATACAGTGTCACTTCTATGATCTTCTTGCCAAGTATAACCTTATTCCAAATTAAAGAAAAAATAGACATTCAAATTTGATGTTAATTGTGCAAAATAACTGACCGACAGCCTTTGCTGAGAGGCAAGGCCATGGTCAAAGAACCGTTTCAAACTGAAGAAAATGAAAGACATACAACCAAATGCAACATGGGATTCTCAACTGGATCGTATTACCATAAAAGCCATCATTAGGAGAATTGGCAAAACTTGAACAGGGTCTGTGTATTTGATATTAGTGATGGTTTAATGTTCATTTCCTGGCTTGGATGGTTGTGCTGCGGTTAGGAAGAAAAATGTCCCTGGGTGTAGGAAATGCACTACAACTTAACCTCAAATTCTTCAGGGGAAGAAAATGAATACTGTACCTTCAACTTTCC
Organism: Canis lupus dingo; assembly: GCF_003254725.2. Lineage (NCBI taxonomy): Eukaryota > Metazoa > Chordata > Mammalia > Carnivora > Canidae > Canis > Canis lupus. The sequence goes on along the minus strand of NC_064279.1, from coordinate 3,172,540 downwards.
TGATATTTGAAACTATTTCAAAATACAATAATGGGAGCGAGGAGAGGGAATTAGGTGTTTAATGGGTTTAGAGTTTCAGTCTTATGAGATGAAAAAATCCAGAGATCTGTTGTACAACAGTGTGAATATACTTAACACTTCTGAACTGTACATTGAATAATGATTAAAATGGCAAATTTAATGTTCCGTGTTTTTTGCCACACTTTAAGAAATGGAAACAAAAAAAGAGGAGTATTGTTTAGGAGATGAGTTCTCAGCCCCCAAACGGTGTCGTGTTCAGAAAAGATAGATGCCTAGACTCTGATACAGTAGATTATGAATCAGAACATCTGGATTATGGTTTGGGATTTTTTGCTGGTGTCCAGGAATGCAGAAGCACCGGTCACATCCTCTTCTTGCACTGACTAACAAGAGCTACAGTAGAGTAGAAAAAGCACTTGACCCAGTTCAGATTGTTCCATTACTAGTTTTATAGCCTGGGACAAATCATGTGAACATGCTCATTGTTAAAGCACTCGTCTCTAAAATGGGGATGATAATTCCTGTCTCATAATACTGCTGAGCTCCCCATGGGAGACGATGTAGATAAGAACACTGTAGAGATAAAAGGCAATATTAAAATGCCAGAAATTAATGAGTAGAGTTTTCTACCATAAGGAGTCAAATAAGGAACAATAACTGCCACATCCCTAAACTGCAGCAACCCTTGAGTGAGCATTGCGCAATCTCAGATGATACACCTGAGTAACTCTGGGCTTTGGAGCATCTAGATTTAGAAGCTAGCAAGCAAATTACTGAGAAAAACTCTCACAGTGTCTGGGACCATGGAACGAAAATGAAATCCCATTAGCAACCTTAAAACAGATGACTTTTTTCATCTCAGGAGACCCTCTATTAGGACTTTTTATGGGATCTCACGCTAGAGGAAAAACAAACACACAAACATACAGGGAGCGTATTTGAATGATACAGAAGGTCTGGCTTCTCAACATCTTTAGCCACAATGGCTCCCACTCGGTTTCCCAAGCAATCCGTCATCTGGAAACTGCCGGTGAGCAGCATGAGGCTGTTGCCTGTCCTCGTGCATGGGAGAGGCTTTGGAGGCTAAACTCCTAGATCAAATCAGGGAGACCTGAGGTCAGGTTCCTGCCCCAGCTGAGCACCCTTGCACACGTTTCTTGTCTCCAAGTCTCAAGTTCATAAGCAGTAAAATGATGATAAAGATAGTATTGAACCCCATAAGGTTAAATGAATAAAGTTAGAATAAATGTTTGATAAATGGCAGCAATTACACTTCCTTATCAATGGTGATATTCAGCACTGGTCTCCTTTGTCTATTATTCTTCAGCAAGTGTTCATTCTTAAGATAGCAGCTGGGATTATGGTTTTAGGAAATTACTACTTTGGCCTCAGGAAGTTACTAGATAGATGAATATTGCAGAAATAAATTAATTAATCAGGCTGCTCAAGCTCAAAGTAGGGTTTAGACTTGTAGACAATACCTGAGCAGCGTTTTAAGAAGTATTACAAATGAATGATGAACTCTGTTGAGTAGAGCAGAGCGTGAGGAGCCTTTTAAAACAGAAGAACCCCATCTCCAAAAACCAGATTATGTTCTTTCCTTAAGAATCACCCAGTGCAGTACCAGTTCTTACTTAATATACTCTTTTAGGAAAATTATATTATATCACTACCAATTCAGATTCAGAAAAAGAAAAAAAGAAACAATGACAAAATTCTATTTTGAGGACGGTTGTCAGCATAAGAACTTTTAAGAATAGGGAAAAAGAATCAGTTGAAATATTCTGCGGTCTTTGCCTCATATCAGAAAGCTAAAATTCCTAATGCTCATGCTATGGATCAACTGGTTTTTAAATACTAGTTGACCTTCTTATAAATCCACTCACTTTCAAGGTAAAAAAAAAAAACAAAAACAAAAACAAAACTCCTTTCTGAAGTGTTTTTTCCATGATCCTTTGTAAAAATTTCATACTCTCTCTTTTACACCATAAACTTCAGGAAATATATTATAATTCAAATATAAAAATCAACGCTTCTATTATGTAAAGCTGATTGGCTTAAAAATACTCAATTATCTTTTGTGGAATAATTGAAAGTTCTTATTTCATTATTCCTATTGAAAATAATACTCTCCAATATTAGTAATCAGTTCTACAGATTAATCCACTAAAATTTCAGAATTCAAATTGCTAATGTTACCCAAACCGCAATGTTACTTTGGCCATTAGGCATCTACAAGGGTTGGGGATCTTCAATGGAATTATTATCCTTTTAAATACACTGGTGAACAGATAATTAAAATATTTTATAACTACTCATAACAAAAATGTAAGACATTTCTATTTTTCGTTCCCCTCATTGTTTAAAAAAGACCACAAATTTTCTAATCTTCCCTTTATTTCTATGACAAATTGACAGAGAAATGTCTCTAAGAGGGAAAAAAAAAAAACAAAACATGCTGATTAGGAAGGATTCCATGCTATTGGTTCGGATTTTTTTTTTTCTTTTCTTTTCTTTTTAATGCTTGGCCTTCTTTTGTTCCTTTACAATAGTCTGTTGATTTCCTTAAGTACTGCAAAGGAATTGAGAAAAAAAGGCAAAAATCCTAACTGCTAATTCATTAGGTTCACAGTCAATATATTGCTTGGCAAGGATTGTATTTTTATTATGGTAAAAGAATGATGTTAAAGGATGTTGGAAAAGTCGCACACACACACACAGACCATTCGGTTTGATTGATCTTGATTGTGCAATAAGTTATAGCACATACCTCCAAGGTGTGCTTATACAATTTTGGCATTTTGGAGTAATTATCACCATGAAACTTTCACAAGAATGCCTTATTTCCACAGGTAATTAAGGTGACCTAGTTATGTCTGCATAAGGCTTAGTCTGTGAATAATACAGACCCAGGGGAGACTAACGGGTCACTAACAGCGATCAATCTAACTGATGGAAAAGAGGAAGAATCTTGTAAATGATATTTGCCCCATACAATTATAAGGTTATTTTTAAGATGCATTATTTCATCACTAATTCACTAAGAACATAGGAATCATTTCCTTTGACCTCTTCTTGGTCTCTTTTCAGGCTTCTTTTAAAATGTGAGGTGTTGCTCTTGGTAACTCCTTACCACTAGTCATAAAGAGAAGAGAGAGTCATTTTTCACAGTGAACTTTAATCTTGTTGATTTTCAAAAGCAGGTTTAAATAATTGTTTCTATTTGCATACAATTGACAAATCCTTAGCTGGTGCTCTCAGGTCCGTGGATTACTGTTTCTCACCAGGGCCTTACAAAGGCTGCACCAGAGCCAAGCGTTGCTTGCCCTCAAGTCCTTCCCTCCATCCTAAGGACAGCCCTGGACCCAAAGACCCACCTCCTTCATCCACACAAAATCAATACTCTGGCAGCTGAGTGATCTTCCTGAAAGAGACAGAGAATCTGGTTTCTCGTATGAGCCCACAAAATGCAGCTTCTGTCCTTTTATTTTCCCACAACCTTGAAATTTGCTGCCAAAAATCAATGCATCGGATATCCCACACCAAGAACGCAATCTCGCTCAATATAAAAAGGTCACAAACGTGTTTCTTTAATGCCTGCTTCAGGTTAATTACCAGACACAATTTTTCAGAAAAAGTAAACCAGAAGTCAACTGAAATATAAAATAGTTTATATAATCTCAAGTTGACTTAAACCCAGAATTTTCTCTTCTTCCCTTTTATTTCTTTCTTTTTTTTTTTAATTTTTTTTTTCCCATCTCATGGCACTCTGGCTGAAAAGATGTGGATAATATAGTTCACATTTTACTTACAAATCAGTTTTTTATCTCCACTTCTGGGAACTACTAACAAATCAAACTCAGTTTTTTAAATGTCTGTGCTCCTAGACATTAAACTTCTAATGGCCCAAACTGAGGCATATTCAAAAAAATAATAAATTAAAAACATATATATATGCCATTCAATATGCAAAGCACTTGCATTCACTCTTGAATCATTATTCAATTAATGAAGGACTTATTATCATACCATAAATGGGGATGATACTTGGATAGGAGCTCTAGTTGCTTGAGGGTGAATGCCATGTGCATTTTTCCTGGAGTCCTTAATGAGTGACACACTTGTGTCATTACATTTGAGGTGAAGCAGAAGCCTGTCAGATTTGATTCACATGGGCAATCCCCAGTGGCAAAACATCTGATTAACTAGCAAAGCCACTGTCGTTAACAGCTGTATCATTGGAAGCTTGGAAGTATTCAGCCTATTTAGTAACCAAATGTATTATCATCATCATTTTCTCTCCCTGGCTCATATCCAGAAGATATTAACTACTACCCAAATAAGTTACTATTAAAATGATTAGGCATAAATGAAACAGTGTGTGTATAATTTCCTTTTGAATCTTATAGTCCATACATTCTTTTTGACTCCAGTAAAACCTATTTTAGTAATATATATGGGAGTAACTTTGCTAGCACTTGATGCTTTCTTCATTTGTGAGTTTGCTGCTTTGGTTTAGCAAAAATCCCCTAAATTTCTATTGTAATAACACCTTACAGGAGGGTCTATTATTAGTTCTATTATTCTAAATAAGGGACATTCTCCACTTTGTGAGCACAGATGCGAGCACTTGAGTGACCTATTAGGGAGCCAGCAGGTGGTGCCTTTTAATTATTTGTAACTATTTTAATGAGAGAATTTTTAAGTCTCTCACATATTTATATGTCACGATAATAAAAAAAAAAAAAGCGAAGCACTGGAAAAAAAACAAGTAAAGCACTGAAATGACCCAAAATATCCAATTTTGTGACTAAGATCATTCAAAATAGCTACAAAAGAAAATTGCCAAACATAAATCATGATGCAAGCAGGTAAATAAAGCCTCATAGCATAAAATGCAAAGTTGCATCAAAATCTAATAGAGGGCATTTTACCTACATGAAAATAAGGAAAATAATTTAATCAAATCTTGATTTTATTTTAACTTAAATTATTTCACTCCTTAGATAAGCAGGAACTCCATTATTAATGTAATATGATAAATTTAAATATTGCTTACTATATCTTGTCCATGATCTTATTTTACTCTACCCATTAACCTACCATAACCTTCCATTATCCCCTGGAACAAAATTTTAATTTAGAATTTAATAGATTTATGGTGCTTTACTTTGTTATAAGTAGCATGGGTTTGGAAGGAACACTCATAAGTAAAAATGTAATGAATTATAAAGACAATCTGCTTTGTTGACATCAAATAATTTAATGAAACTTTGCAAATGTACATCTACCTCCTAAGCCTCATGGCAACATGAAATGGAAAGAGCAAGGGAACATCAAGTGCTCGGTGATTACGATTTAAGCAAAATGAAAAGAAGATACTTGAGAGGGTAGTATTATCCTGGAAAGATTAACTCTAGTATTGTAGGCTGTCTAAGGCCGAAGCACGCTACCTAAATATGGACTTCCAGTACTTAGATTGGTGTGAAGAAACAGAACGTGCTCACTTGCATATACCCCAGGCACCTAGATATTATTATAATAGGTGACCAGTTTGCTTAGCAATTTTAAAAAGAAATATGTCATCTACCTCTATCTCTTTAAAATAACTGTTTGTAATAACTTATTTTTTGCCTTTGCATCGGTGTGTCGTATTTTCTCCAAAATCAGGTGTTTCAGAAAGGAATTACAGGAAAAAACCTTATCCTTATAATATTAAAGAATGCACTGTAAAAGCAACAAAAAATGGAGATATCATCAGCAATTAGTGAAAACTATCACAATTCAATTAATGTTCTATTTTATACTCTGCTTTTGCAGGGAAGGCGTCCTTCTGATTAAATGTACAGAATGCTCTTCAAAACTATTCAGTGTCTCAGCAAAGGACAGACTAATTACCAACTGTTAATATTAAGAATACACTTGGGGCAGAAAAATAGGACTTCAATTTACAGTAATAATTCTGGAATGGAATTATTCCAGCAATAAATTGTCACAGCTGCTCAAAGTGTGATGACACTCATGAAAATAAAATAAATACAGTTATAACTTCCCAGCAGATCTTGAGACACTTTGCCAAGAAATGTAAGACATTTAGTATACTTTGACATTATAAGCTGAGACTTATACTTTACGTTTGCATAGGGGTTTAGACTTACACAGTGTTTTTAGGTAAATCCTGAATATATGTTTTGATAATTGAACAATAGTGGCATTTGGCAGCTAATGCTCTCTCTGCTGAATATCATTCATAAAATATTTCTTATTTAGAATTACCGATGGCCAAACCAAGTAATCCCCCAATGGTTCAAATATAAATGCATTTTTTTTTTGTCTCAGATGGTTTATATACTTCTGACAGGTTGCAGGATCTTACCAAGACCACCACTGCTTTTACCATCCCATCCCAGAATCTTTGCGTCGGGTAGCTGGAGGATTTCAGTTGTCCAGACATCTGTTTCTGAAAAGACAGACTTGTGAACAAGTAAAAGAAGAGCATTCAAGTTACTTGGCACAAAGTACACCTCTGCTTTTGGATCTCCTGCCCAAGCTGACCCCGATGGGTTGTGTGTATGGACAAAAAGCTTTAGGGTTGGCCTCACTCTTCATTTGTTAGGGCAGACGAATTTTTCTCTCTCCATGCCTGTGTAAACTCAATCTGGTCATCGCAAGGTAGGATGATTTTTCTATCTACGAAAGAAGAAACGTATCTCATTTCACAATTTAATTCAATGGGTTGGCAAAATGATAGAAGTACCTGCCACTGATTTGGCAACGTAGTTTACACAGCCCTTGTGTCTCTCATGTCACTCCACACTTTCACCAGCCCCTCTGACATAGGTAGTAGCTACATCTTTTCTCTAGACTGAAAATAGGATTGAAATGTGAATCTTCTTTTTTTCGAAGTCTTCATATTTTTATTTATCAGAGTTGGTCATTTTAAATCGCGATGATACCAGGTTTCTTCTTACGTGACTCAAAACGATTTGCTTTTTATTGTTGCCTCTTATTCCTCAGTGGCCACATGCTATTTTTGCACAGTTGTAGATCAATATGATAGAACCCATAGAAACTAAAACGAATTAATGCTTGAAACCTGCCTTTTAAATCACTGCATAGTGCAGGGGAAAAAGTGATACTTTTTAGAATCATTTGTAATTTCCGTTAGTCTTAAGGTAGCGATAGTTTATACTGATAATCTACTTTACATGGATTTTGACCACTGCTAGGGAAATCTACAAAGATACCACCATAATACACTGAAGAAAAAAAAAAAAAAAAAACCTTGTTATAGGTAATAGGCATTGGTCAAATAAAAGTATCACTACTAAGTTATCCATTTATGAAACTCTCCAGGTTATTCTTTCCTAAATCCTCCAAATCACATATTCATATTCTTTTGCAACCTATGCTACCTCTTAGCACTTTAACATCCTTGTTTTAAAAGTGAGTTCATCCATCTGTCCGTTGCTCTTTTCCCTTTAACTTGACAAAATGTTCATACTTTAATTAATGCTTCCAACAGGTGCAAAGGGAGCCCAGGTGAACCACAAATCCAATTAAGAGATATGTTCCAATGGAAATAGAAGCAAATTTTATTTCTTTAACCCACTAAGCTACTGTAAACTTTCTGTTAAATTGTTTACTCATCATATATTTATTTTATTTTGTTTCCTATGTGTCTGTTTCTCAATGTTTCCTCCATTTCTACACTCCTTCACGGCATCTAGGGAAGCATTTATTTCCCACACGAGATTTCTATTTTTTCTATGCCCTTTTATGCTTTATGTAAACCAGTGTCAATGCCTTTCTTGACCACCACTGGGATAAGAAAGCCCGGGCAAAGTATGATGACCATCAAGGCCAGATGAGGCGCTATGACTAGAAATAACTTTCAAAGAAAATGATTTAACTATAAGAGCTCACAAAGACACAAGCCACTAATTGGTAAAATGTGCACAAGACTGTATTGTGTATAGCCTAAGCTAGCAGCAATATTCTTCTACAGAACTGAAGAAATCTCTCTTACTCTATTCATAAGTTTTAACCAAAAAAAAAAAAAAAGAAAAACACAATGTTTTGAAGCAGAACCCCTCCTACCTGCAGTTTGGCAGGAAATAAGCCTCCTTTTGAAGTGTCCTTATTAAATAGAATGATAATAATTAAATTCTTAGAGAAGGGAAAACATACTTCAAATATATCATGCCATCCCATACTTTTTCATTTGTGTTTTATAATTGGCATTTTATAGAAAAAGAATCCATTTGAAGTGCTGTCACTGCCATTTGGTGGCTTTATTCTCACTTTATCTGTACCAAGAGTGTGCCTTGTTTTATACACCTCTAAATCAGACTGTCAAGTAATCTTGACAAGTTAAATATCCTCTCCTCCTGTCCTCTACAATGGAAGTCAGTAGGAAACAGAAGTGAAAACGCAGGCCTAACGCAGTTATCAGATATCACTTAGGTCCCTGCTCCTAAAACTCCATTGTGGTCCAAGGACGCGGTGCTTCAGTGACACCAGAACACTGAGGTTGGATCACGAACTGTACCAGGTGTGAGCTGGGTGGGAATTTCTCCCTCTGCCACCTACTACACAGGTTGGTTTTAAGGACTAAATGAGATCCCAATCTGGGACAAGACCAGCACATTACAGATGCTCATTGTATGTTTTTTCAAATAACTTTCACATACATTACCTCTTTTGATACTTGCAGACCCTATGAAGTAGTGTGGTCAGATATTCTTCTCATTCTTTAGATGAAATGGAATCACACAGAATCATATTTTTTCCTCGTTTGATTCTTGTGATAGTGTCTGTTCCACTACAGGACCCTTCATTGGATTTACTAATCTGCTAAATTAGTGACACTCTTAGAGAACTTTCTAGCAAATTGCCTGAGCTCAGGCATAAGGGGCAATCTAAGGAAATTATCCAAAGAACAAGTGCTGACCAATGTTCCACTGATGAAAAATAAATTGTTTTTTGAGGAATATAATTGCACTATTTGCCTTGAAACTCTTTAGCAAGTCAGAGCTGATTTTTTAAGGATTTATTTATTTATTTATTTATTTATTTATTTATTTATTCATGAGAGACACACAGAGAGAGGCAGAGACACAGGCAGAGGGAGAAGCAGGCTCCCTGTGGGGAGCCTGATGTGGAACTTGATCCCGAGACGCCGGGATCATGACCTGAGCCAAAGGCAGATGCTCAACCATTGAGCCAGTCAGAGCTGATCTTGACGGGAAGAAACTAACAGTTTAAGCACAAGATATGGACTAGCAAGGTAGTCAACCTAGGAGTAAGAGAGTCATTTGAAAAGTTAGAGAGAATATGGTCATAGGACTCCACAACAATATCCAGAGACCCACACAGATGGTCCATTTCAGGAAAGTCCATCGGGTAAATGGCAGGGCCATCAAGGCTAGTTCTTGTTTATCACATACATATCCACAGTCACTTGACTATGGTGCCTTGTACATAGTAAGAATTTGATCCATAGTGAATAAAAAAATGAATTAGTGAATAAATATCCTATCCCTAATTAGTGGTTCAATAGAAGATCAAAGAAGTATTCAATCTTTTTTTTTTTTTTTTTTTTTTTTTTTTTTTTACTGCTGAATGAACGAATGAATAAATAAATGACATTTTGGGGGCCTCTATGTGACTTTTAAATAAGTAAAATCGAAAAAACTCATGGGGCAATAAATTATTTGCAGGAAAGCTCTTTATTTGCACAACTATTTTAATAATCATGAGCTTTTGCTTAACATTAGTTTTGATTGTTGACTCTTTATAATCAAGCAGCTATTTAGCGATATCCTCAGTGTGCTCTGATCTTTAAGCGGCACACTATTTATTAAGCATGTGCTTGCTTAATAAATAAAGACAAATAAATATCAGATTGCCAGCTTCTACTAGGTCTGTAGACAAAATTCAATTTAGATATATAAGGATAAGAAAGTCACAAGAAATCAAAAAGGAGATTATTCAAGAAAATGAGAGGTTATTACCTAGATATACTTCAGAAAACCAGAGGCTTTTAATTCATAACCAGCCTTTAATTCATAACCAGCTTCCAAAGGAGAAAGCAAAAAGGAAACAAAAGAGCACATTTCCAAAGGATATACATGATAAAATTGATTTATTTCCACTTAGCTAAAATAAATGCTTAAATCCACTTTGTTTGGTATTATAATAATGTAGAAATTAATCATATCAAGATACAGTGATGATAGCAACAAAATTTTCCACGGAAAATAGAAAATAACACTCTTTCATCAAAGTATCAACACAAGACTGAAAATACCAAATGATTTATTTTGATAATAATTAGGTTTAGAGCTTTCATGGAAAGGTTTTAGGGCCAGACAAAGCTTGCCGTTAGGGGAAGCCTACTATATAATCTGACATACTGAAGACACTTACAATATAATCATTTCCTCTTTGTCTTTTGACTTGACCACATCCCATCCTTTTCAAGGCTCAGTCGTCTCTCCATACTGCCATCTAAAAATCAGTTCAACAAGAACTCCTTCCTGCCTTAATTGCAGTAAACTCTGCAATTTCACTTTCTATAGCTTGATTAATTAGAAAAGAAGTAGGAAATTTTCAAGGTGATAAATTACTGTGCTTAAAAATTACATGACTAGTCCCCAAAGAATGTTGCATAGGATGATATCCCCTGAAGGTTTTCTAAAAGTAGGTTTCTGCGAACAAGTACATTTGAAAAATTCTGTATTTTCTTTCTTACAGATTCACAATACACATTACAATGCTAAAGAAAGGGAAAAGGAACAGGAGTAGATGAAGGGGTGTCAGGTCACAATGCAAGTCTACAACTATGAGAGGAAAGAAGGAAAGATGGAAGACTGCACAGGAAAAGATTCAGATCATAGTTCAGTTCTGGGAAAGTCTCAGATAGGCTGATGTGAAGTCCCAAGAGCAAAGACTACCCATTAAAGGAATCCTGTCTTACACACTAATGTCCTGGTTCATGTAACATCATCATTCATAGTCATCAACTTAAGCTTGGAATAAGTGTGGTCTTGGTGTGAAACCCATAGTATATTCAAAGGTGCAGTAGTTGAAGTTGTCAGTCAGTTATGCTCCCCACGGCAGGTTCTCTTGAAGAGCATTCCCATGCTATGAAACAGATTTGTTAAAAAGAGGTTATTGTGCAAGTGTCCATCAATAGATGAATGGATAAAGAAGATATAGTGTATGTACACAATGGAATATTACTCAGCCATATGAAAGAATGGAATCTTTCCATTTACAATATGGATGGACCTACAGGGTACATAGCCAAGTGAAATAGGTCCAACAGGGAAAGACAAATACCATATGATTTGGTTTATATGTAGAATCTACAAAGAAAAGCAAACAAGCAAACAAACAAAGATAGACTCCTAAATTCTGAGAACAAACTGATGATTGCCAGAGGGGAAATGGGTAGAGCAATGGGGGAAATAGATGAAGAGAATTAAAAGCTGCAAACTTCTGGGGCACCTGGGTCACTCAGTGATTGAGCATCTGCCTTCCTCCTTCTCAGGTCATGATCCCAGGGTCCTGGGATCAAGTACCCCATTGGGTTCCCCGCAGGGAGCCTGCCTATGTTTCCCTCTGCCTATGTTTCTGCCTCTCTCTGTGTGTCTCTCATGAATGAATGAATGAATGAATGAATGCTGCAAATTTCCAGTTACAAATAAACAAATTTCCCATTGAGCTTGGGAAATATAGTCAATAATATTGTAATAACACTGATGGTGACTATACTTACTGTGATGAGCAGTGAGTAATGTATAGAATTATTGAATCAATACGTTGTGTACTTGAAACCAATGTAACATTGTATGTCAATTATGTTTCAATTTCAATTAAAAAAAAAAAAAAGATGTTGGCCTAGCTAAAACTCAAGCATGGAATCGTGAAGCAAACCAGAGGTGAGGAGTAGCAGGAAGCTGTTACCACCCTCCAGAGCCAACAGAAGCCATGGTTCTAGTAAAGACCAAGGGCTAGGGCTACCAGACAGTATCTGAACCTAACAGCTTCAGCTTGGTGAGAGCTGGGATGGTGCAGGGAGGGATTGCCTGATGGAAGTCAGCCTTGCAGCAGACACTTAGTCACCCTCAGAGACGTCTCTCTCCAAAACCTCTTGTGGCATAGACTTCAATGGAAACAGTTGGCAAGGGACCTCAAGAATGTTATAGAGTCAGCACCCTGCCATACAGAGCAGATCAGGGGAAGCATTAGCAATGGATCTGCAAAGGAACCAGCCCACGACTCACAGAGCAAATCATGGGATTAGAAATTCCCAGATTTATGCTGAAAGGACAAACCAATTAGGACTTTGATTATCAAAATAATCAAGTGACTACAAGTTACACAGGCCAAAGCATATTGGGGAAGTTATAATATATATTTATGAAAGACACACCCAACATAAAATCATATTATTAATTGGTAATGAGAAGCAATAGATCTCATATTTTTCATATTAGATATTCTTTTTTTGGACTACATAAGAAATAAGCATCCAGATTGATAAGAATTTTATTCACAAAAACATGCTGACAGTAGTTTGTTTGGAGACTGCAGATGATATGTGGTTTCACAATTCTTTGACTTAGACATGAAATTAGCATGTATATTAATGAAATTGTTGAAAATAGATCATGATTGAGAGCAGCAATTTTCAAATGGATTGAATAAAAAATTTGTCAAAGGTAGGAATAATTTTTAAAAATCCAATAACACAAAGCCCTTACTTCACAATCCATGCCTCATAATTATATATTTGATATATTTTTAAATGATTTATTGCTGCAGGTATCACTGGTTCCCTGTGTTCAAATAAAGAAAAGCTTTAGGCATATTGCAAGTGATGGGGTTTTATCAAGGACTTGGCTTATCGCATTGTTTCTTCTCCCAGATTAAATGAGTGCCACACCCAAAAAGTTTGAAATCTGTCCCCAAAATGACCAAAGGTCTCCTTCTCCTCTGCTCTGAGTCTTCTTCTGGCCAGGCTCAGAATATTTGCATCGGAGGGTAGAGAAACAGTGCAGACGTCTATCCAGAGTTAGCTTACAATTCAGCTGTTACACCAGCGCCCGCTGCCTCAAAATGAGAGAGGGAGGGAGATAGTGAAGTAGGAGGGACAGATGCCCAGCATGCCAGCTTTGTGAGGTCTAAAAATACCACGCTGGAAATGATGAAGCAGAGGATAAAAGACTTTCCAGGTGTTGGCACCTTGGGGGTGCTCAGAGCGGCCCTGGTGTTAATGTCCACTACCCTATCACAGAGCTGTAATTGAGTGCCTTCGACAAGATTACAGGTTTGTCTCTTCTGGAAAAGGCACGGTGTCCTCTCCCTGTATGTGCACTCTTTCAATTTCACCATTGGACAACCGACACCTGAGATGATGGGGTGATGTTTTAATGTGTCCCTTTGTAAAGGTCCGTTGTCAAACACTGCCTTCGAAATAAAAATGAGGGAAAAAAGATAATTTGCTGTGCTTGTTCAACTTAAAACAGTCAAAGTCATTTTATGTAGTGAGAACACTATATCCTGGTCTCTGGTGATATGCCATTTAACTATCAGTCACCCACCTCTACTTTGATGGCAGAGCCTGAATGAGGAGAACTTTGATGGAGCCTGAGATGTAGTTCTAAGAGTGTTAATATAGTACCTCGGCCCATCTGCTTAGCCAATAGGCACCAAAACGCAGAGACTGAGAGAGGCTTCCTTCCTTCCCTTTTTTTTCCCCTCCTTTAATAAGAACCTTAAAAGTAACAAGAGATAAGGGTAAAGACCATAAAAGTGTTACTGCAAATGTTTAGGCCGTTATTTATAGAAATGGGAACCGGAAAGAGCACAGGAGCACATCCAACCTACACAATGATGGAAGGCCTATGTCCTAGGACCTCCGCTCAGTCTCCTTGGGATGTTGACTAAAACGAAGTATAATAAACTTGAAACTCAAATCATTCAAAGCCCCAGCCAAGAAGAAAAGAAGTGTTTGATAAGGAAACTTCCCTGGCTGTGACCTTCTGTTGAGATCACTCAAAGCCTGCACACCATGGCAGAAAAGAAATAATGGACGGTAAAATGGCAGGTGAGTCCCAGAGAACCAAACAATGTAAAGTCAGGGAGTTTGTAAAGCAATGGGTATTAGTCACCACAGCCCGCACAAAGGACACCCACTTAATGGGTTCCATTACTCTGGTGTGTGTGACTTCTTCCCCTATATCCATTACGTGAAATAGCCTGGCATTTGGCACATTGCTTAATAAGGGTTGCTGTCAACTATGCAAATACTTAATTATCATGGCACGCACCTACTCATTATAGCTTCCTTTATTAATTTTCTCCTACTTTAAAATTATTTAAACTTAACCCTCCCTCCACACCACCATGAAGAATACTGATCTGGCAATATCCAGAAGATATGGCCTGTCCTTGTAAAGATGTAGGGGTCACCTCTCTCAACAGAGCTCTATCATGGGTTTTCTGAAGTAAGCAATGAAAAGAGTGGCTATAAATTATTTACTGGCATATTTATGAGAATGTAGACAACACAGCTATTCTTAATGGTTAAGTTATTTTCTTAAAAACTGATGAAGAAAATGAAGACACACATTTAAAATACATATATTCATGTTAGAAACAGTATATTGAAACCTATATAGAATCATGGCAAATATATTGTTTTCTTTAAAAAAGTCTCTAATATCAGGGCACCTGGGTGGCTCAGCAGTTGAGCATCTGCCTTCAGCTCAGGGTGTGATCCTGGGATCATGGGATCGAGTCCCACATCGGGCTCCCTGCATGGAGCCTGCTTCTCCCTCTGCCTGTGTCTCTGCCTCTCTCTGTCTCCGTGTCTCTAATGAATAAATAGATAAAATCTTCAAAAAAAGATGGGTCATAACTTTCATTCTGCCTTCCTGGAAACTAATTCCAAGTGGGAAACCTAATCACTTAATGATTTTTAGTGTCCATAAAATGAAAATATTTGGGTCAAGAATAACCCTTCTATTTTTTTAAATATTTATTTATTTGTTTTAAGAGAGAGAGAAGGAGAGAAAGCATGTGGCATGAGGGGGAGAGAGAGGGAAAGAATCACAAGTTGGATCCATGCCCAGCACAGAGCCCAAGGCAGGACTTGATCACATGACTGTGAGATCATGACCTGAGCCAATATCAAGAATCAGACGCTTAACCAACTGAGCCACCCTGGTGCCCCAAGAGTAACTACTTTTGATTCTAATACTCCAGAGCCAAGAAATCCCTGTGTTTCTTTATAACAATACTTTGTTTAGGGAACAACATTCTCATCACCATACTTAAATAAAAGTCAACAGTGTACTGCTCAGTGGCACTTCTAGTTAGCGACATCTCTCAGTGTGGCCCCTATTGTATAACCTATAAATGAATTTCAGTACAAATTTTTTTAAGATGCTCTAAGGTTATGTAGTCTCTATACTGTGGGCTCTGATGTTCTGACTCAGCCCAGAAAAAGTACCTTAGACTCTTTCTTAAGTACTTATATTACTTAATACACATTTTTTTTTTTAATTTACCTAGTGTTGATGTCCATGGTTGATGTGTGAAGATTGAAGTCAGACAGTGAAGAGTACCTGTATTGACTATCTTAAAATTCTGGGGAGATGGAACTGTGAACACTCCAAATAAAGAATCTACAGTAGAAAATGGGTGACACAAGGCCTATTAACGTTTGGTAACCAAGTCCCCAAGAATGCATTGTATTTAACAGTCCTCCTTCTGTTACTACATACAGTATTACTCTTAACAGATTTCAGGTATCATCAATCAGATGTGTCTAGGTAGATTACAACATATCATTCCTTCTACCAAAACCATCCAGTGGAAGCATATTAGAATTCCTACAGCATTTCACCAATCATCTCATGAGTAATTTTTTTATCTACATAATTTATAACATCATTTTCCCAATTTTTTCCCAATTTTTACATAATATAAAATAGCCTGGTATCAGTAAATAGGCATGACCCACTAATGTCGAGTTCCAGGACCTTCTGAATTACTATCTCTAGGAACCTAACCCCGTTACTTTTAATAAGCCTGGTCATCTTAATATACACCTATTTTATAGAATAGGATTTTCCATTGAAAATTTTCCATTCGATTTTAAAATTTAGCCTATGA
The DNA here is from genome assembly GCF_003254725.2 of Canis lupus dingo. Lineage (NCBI taxonomy): Eukaryota > Metazoa > Chordata > Mammalia > Carnivora > Canidae > Canis > Canis lupus. The sequence goes on along the minus strand of NC_064279.1, from coordinate 3,156,328 downwards.
ATTTTTTTAGTGTTTGTTTTTCCAGGATACTGCAGTGTCTGTTATTTCAGGGCTAAAAATCATGTTAAAAATAATGAGTGACCTTCCCAGATATTTAAGCCAAATATGTGAGTTTGAACCAAGGTATCTGCATCTTTTCTTTTCAGATATATCTTAGGCTTACTGATGTCAAAGTGCCACTACCATAACAGATAGCACTAGCCGAGAGGTTTCAAAGAAATAAAACTCAAATATTATGTGGATAATACCACAATTAAGCTTGTCTCTGAAATTTATCATGGACTAATTATAGTTGTTCATGTACTCTGAACTTTATCTTCTAATAAATACATATTTTAAAAATTCAAAAAAAAAGCTAAACTTGTTTTACAAATTATGCAATAACAGCACTGATGAGTAGGTGAAATCATATACGCACCTAGTAATCAGATGTAGCTCCTATCAGTCTTCCTTATGTCCTCTTCAACTTGAAACAAAAACAAATACAAAAACAAAAAACTTAAAGCAAGAAACTAGCCTCACAATGGAAGAGATATCAAAGAGTTAGTGAAGGAGAGTTCTCAGTGGGGTCAGACATATGTCCTTTCAGTCCTGTTTCTACCACCAACTGGCTTTATGATCTTGGAAAATTTATTTAACTTCTTTGAAACTTAATGCCCTCACCAATAAAATAGCCATAATAAAGTTGTGAATGTGAGGATTGAATAATACCTTCAAAAAATGTTACTTTACCCTTTTAGTCCTTGCTTCCAGTCTAATTCTTAAAAAAAAAAAAAAAATGTACTGCACAGAATCCATTACACCATCAGTGTTCCTGTCTCTGCTTTCTTCTATGACTATTCAAGATAGAAGAGATCCTACTATGTGCTCTTTTGTAGAGTGTGGAAAGACTGTAGTGTCATGGAAAGAATGGGGTCTTTGGAGTTTGAACTAAGTTCAAAGTTTGGCTCTTCTATTTGACCTGCTTGACTTGGGGCCATCTCGACTTTGGCTTCTAATCAGGAAAATTTTTACCTCTTTGTATTTTATGGGGAATCAATCAAATACCACAGTAAATATCCGGCACATAGTAGGAACACAATAAACATTAGCATTCTGCATCTTTGGTAGAGAGACCCTGTAGACTCCTATCCCCACCTCTAGAAAGGAAGGCGACACCTGCCATTAGAGAATTCAGTTGAAACTATTATTGAAAACTCCAAATTTAAAAAGTTCATTTGGCATAATATTGAAGAAAAATCCTCTCATAAGTCATTGTTGCCCATTGGATAAACTTTATGAACTTGTGAGCATTATTAGATATTTTAAGGATGAAAGGAATACCCAAAGTAATTAGCAATTATTATTTCACAACAAATCATAGTTGACTGCTTACTAAAGTATTGCACTGGGATTCAGTAGACCTGAATTCTATTCCCACTTCTGCTATTCTCTAGTTTTGTGACATTGGAAAGTCACTTCACCTTTCTGTGTCAGAGAAAAGTTATAATTAACTTTCATTGCGTTTAAGTCTTCTGCAGCAGCTGGATAACTAGAATTATATCTCCTATCCGAATGTAAAATCTTAAATATTTCCTATAAATTATGCATTTTGGATTTTTTTAGGGGCCATAATTTTATTGATGAAAAGATGAACCTATACCTATTTTTAAGCAATTGCAAATTGATTTTATATTGTATAACCTAACATGGCAATTAAAATAAGCTCTCTCTATATGAAAATGATATCTATATCTATCTATATCTATATCTATCTATATATATATATATATATAGAGAGAGAGAGAGAGAGAGAGAGAAACTTCCTCCTGTAAACCAGCAGAGAGGTGACTATCATACCCATATAGAAAAATGGTTAGAGCAATTGAGTAGTCAATATAAAAGAGAACAATAATATAAAAAATATTCAACCTCATTATAAGTGAAATGTTCATTATAAGTGAAATGAGTTCATTTATATATTAAAGCAACACTGAGTTTCAATATTTGCCTACCAGATTTGGCACTAGTTTAATGGGATCTATTATGGGACAAATTAGGCAATTAATAGCAAAAGCCTTATACATATCCATACTTTCATACTATGTGTTTCTATTCTTAGAACTTTAAATTATATATAGACTCAGACACACAAAATATTTTGGCATAAGCATGGTCATAGCACTATTATAAGCTGAAAAAGGTTAAACAAAGAAGTGTCCAACAAAGAGTAATGTTTAAATAAAGCATGCTTTATCTTAGCAATAAAAAATGTTATTCAGTCATTCAAATTGAGATTCTCAAATAGTTTCAGAATTGATAAAAATAATGACTTGTGTACTCCCAAAAAGATATGTGGGTGTCCTAACCCTCAGTATCTCAGAACATAAGTGTCTTTCCAGGGAGAATAAAATTAAAATGATTTCATAACGGTGGGCCCTAATTCAATATCACTGGTGTCCTTATAAAACAGAGACATTTGAGCACTGAGAGACCCACTCAGTGAGAACGCCATGTGGACATAAAGGCAAGGAGCAGGTTATGCGTCCACAAGCCAAATAATGCTAAACATGGCCAGAAAACCACCAAAACCTAGGGGGGACCTTGATCTCCAACTTCCAGCCTTCAGACAGTAAGACAAAAAAATTATGTTGTCTAAGCCACCAGTTTGTGGTACTTTGTTACGACAGCTTGAGTAAAATAATGCAACGACTATATAACACGTGGTGGAAAATCTACAGAATATATATATATAAGGGCAAAAGTCCGGACAAACATATTTAAATTTTGAAGAGCCATATAAAAATAATAGAACAGGAACACAGGATTGTCCGATTGCCTCTCAATGGTAAGATCATAGCTATGTTTTGTTTGCTTGCTTATATTTTAATTCCAGTGTGGTTAACATACAGTCTTATATTAATTCCATGTGTACAATATAGTGATCCAGCACTTCCATATATAACTCAGTGCTTATCCAGATAAGGGTATTCTTGGTCCCCTTCACCTAATTCACCCATCCCCTACCCATTTCCTTCTGGTAAATATCTGTTCTTTCCCTATAGTTAAGAATCTGTTTTTTTTTTTCCTTTGTCTCTTTTTTTTTCCTTTGTTCAATTGTTTTGTTTCTTAAATTCCACACATGAGTGAAATCATTTGGTGTTTGTCATTCTCTGACTAGCTTATTTTGCTTTGCATTATAATCTGTACATTCATCCACGTTGTTGCAAATGGTAGGATTTCATTCCTTTTAATGGCTCAGTAATATATATGTGTAATATATATACACATAAATATATATACACAAAATCTCACATCTTCTTTATTGATTCATCTATTGATGGACATTTGGGCTCTTTCCATAATTTGGCTATTGTAAATAATGTTCTAATAAACATAGGGGAGCATATATTCTTTCTAATTAGAGTTTTCATGTTCTTTGGTTAAATACCCAGTAGTGCATTTACTGGATCATATGATAGTTCTATTTTAAATTTTGAATTTATTGTTTTTATTTGTTTAAGTTTTTGAGGAAACTCCATACTGCTTTTCAGTAACTGTACCAGTTTGTGTTCCTAACAATAGTGCAAAAGGATTCCTTTTTCTCCACATCCTTAGCAGCACTTGTTGTTTCTTGTGGTTTTTAGTTTAGCCATTTTGATTGGTAAGAGATGATCTCTCATTATGGCTTTGATTTGCATTTCCCTGATGAAGTGTTGTGCTCCCTTTCTGTGTTTTTTGGCCATCTGCGTGTCTTCTTTGAAGAAATGCCTGTTCATGTCTTCTGCTTACTTTTTAATCGGGTTATTTGTTTTTTGGGTATTGGGTTGTATCACTTCTTTATATATTTTGGGTACTAACTGTTTATTGGATATGGCATTTACAAATATCTCCTCCCATTTGGTAGAGTGTTGTTTGGTTTTGTTGATTGATTCCTTTGCTGTGCAAGAAGCTTTTCATTTTGATGTAGTCCAATAATTCATTTTTGCTTTTGTCTCCCTTGCCTCAGGTGACCTATCTAGAAAGATGTTACAGTCCATGTCAGAGAAAATACCACCATTGTTCTCTTTTAGGATTTTTATGGTTTCAGGTCTCATATTTAGCTCTTTAATCCATTTTGAGTTTATTTTTGTGTGTGGTGTAAGAAAGGGCCCAGTTTCATTCTTATGCATGCAGCTGTATAATTATCTCAACATTGTTTGTTGAAAAGACGGTTTTTCTTTTTTTTTCCTCATTGCATATTCTTGTCTCCTTTGTCAAAGATTAATTGACCAAAACATCATGGGTTTATTTCTGGGCTCTCTGTTCTGTTGTATTAACCTGTCTATTTTAGTGCCAGTACCACTGATTTGATTACTACAACTTAGGATAACTTGAAATCTGACATCATGATGCCTCTATCTTTGTTTTTCGTTTTCAGGATTGCTTTAGTGATTCATAGTCTTATGTAGTTCCATACAAATTTTAGGATTGTTCTAGTTCTGTGAAAAATACTACTGGTATTTTGATAGGGAATGCATTAAATCTATAGATTGCTTTGAGTAGTGTGGACATTTTAACAATATGCATTCTCCCAATTCATGGACATGAAATCTCTCTCCACTTGTCTGTGTCATTTTCAATTTCTTTCATCAGTGTTTCATAGTTTTCAGACTACAAGTCTTTCACCTCCTTGGTTAAGTTCATTTCTAGATATATTATTACTTTTGGTGCAATTATAAAGGGATTGTTTCTTGATTTCTCTTTCTGCTGCTTCGTTAGTAGTATATAGAAATGCAATGGATTTTTGTAGATTGATTTTGTATCCTGTGACTTCACTGAATTCATTTATCAGCTCTGGTAGTTTTTTGGTGGAGACTTTAGGGTTTTCTATATAGAGTATCATGTCATCTGCAAATAGTAAAAATTTTACTTCTTCCTTACAATTTGGATGCCTTTTATTTCTTTTTCTTGTCTGATTGCTGTGACTAGGACTCTCAGTACTATGTTGAATAAAAGTGGGGAAGGCGAACATTTTTGTCTTATTCCTGATCTCAGTGGTAAAGCTCTAAGTTATTTACCATTGAGTATGGTGTTAGTTGTGGACCTGTCATTTAAGTACTTTGATATATTCAAAGACACCTGCCCTGCGGGGACAGGAGTCGTGAGGCGGACGCCATGGCAGTGTCAGAGAGCCAGCTCAAGAAAACGGTGTCTAAGTACAAATACAGAGACCTAACCATACATGAAATTGTCCATGTTATTACTTTATACAAAGATCTCAAACCTGTATTGGATTCATATGTTTTTAATGATGGCAGTTCCAGGGAACTAATGAACCTTAGTGGAACAATTCTTGTGCCTTATAAAGTAATATATATAATATTCCAATATGCCTTAGGCTGTGGGACACATGCTCATATAATTCCCCTATCTGTTTCATTAAACCTACTAGTTCAATGACTATTAAAACAGGAAAGCAGGACACCTGGGTGGCTCAGTGGTTGAGCATCTGCCTTTGGCTCAGGGCGTGATCCTCAAGTCCTGGGATCAAGTCCCACATCAGGCTCCCCGCACGGAGCCTGCTTCTCTCTCTGCCTGTGTCTCTGCCTTTCTCTCTATGTCTCTCATAAATAAATAAATAAATAATAAATAAATAAATCCTTTAAAAATAAAACAGGAAAGCATGCTGATGCAAATGAGAAGATATATCTTCCTTCTCTACATAAATGGAAACACCACAGCCAGACTTGTTTATTCAGGTCATGATTGTGGTGTTTGGAGATGAACCTCCAGTCTTCTCTCGTCTCACTATTTTGGCATCTTATCCACTATACCAGGCAAAGGGGCAACCCAATACTTCCTATATGCCAAGTATGCCAAGTGGAATATCTGCATATCCATCCAGATATCCTCCCAACCCCAGTGGTTATCCAGGCTGTCCTTACCCACCTCTGGTCAGTATCCTGCCACAGGTTCTCAATACCCTTCCCAGCTCCCGTGGCCACTGTCAGTCCCAATAGGGATGACACCATTGGTGAGGTCACCATTCGAGCCTCTCTCATCTCAGTGGTTAGTGACAAGCTGAGATGGCAGAGGAAGGAGGAAATGGATCATGCCCAGGCAGGGCTCAATGCCTTGAAACAAACAGAGGAAGACCTGAAGAAAGGTGATCAGAAACTGGAAGAGATGGTTACCCGTTTAGATCAAGAAGTAGCTGAGGTCGATAAAAACATAGAACTTTTGAGAAAGAAGAATGAAGAACTCAGTTCTGTTCTGGAGAAAATCAGTCTGAAAACAATGACACTGATGAAGTTATCATTCCGACAGTCCCACTATACAAACAGATCCTAAATCTGTATGCAGAGGAAAATGCTATTGAAGACACTATCTTTTACCTGGGAGAAGCCTTGAGGTGGGGAGTAATAGGTTTGGGTGTCTTCCTGAAGCATGTACATCTTCTGTCCCATAAACAGTTCCAGCTGGGGGCACTAATGCAAAAAGCAAGAAAGACTGCTAATCTCTGTGACCTCTACTGACTTCTCTGATATTAGCTGGAGATTGAGCTCTTCTTCAAGCATTCTTTCCTTCTCTTTCTTTCTCATATCAGTAGGTGCCCAGAATATGTTATGACAGTTTATCATTTAAGTGTAATATATCTTGAAACAATAGTATATTTTCGGTTTTCTTTTGGTAAAGACTGGCTTTTATTAATGTACTTTCTATCCTCTGCAAACCTTTTGTGCTGAATGTTGGAACTGATATGTTAAATAAAATTTGTTGCATAAAATAACTAAATAAATAAATGTTTAAAAATGTTCAGGTACACCTGCTATACTCACTCCATTTAGAGTTTTTATCAAAAATGGATTTTGAATTTTGTCAAGATGATTTTTCTATGTCTATTGAGATGATCATATGATTTTTATTTTTATTTTGCTAATGTGGTATATCATGTTGATTGATTTGTGGATATTGGGCTATCCTTGCATGTCTGGAATAAATCCCATTTGATCATGGTGTATGATCTTTGTAAGTGACTGTTGAATTCAGTTTTCACTATGTCTCAGCTTTTGATTCAGTTAATAGGACTAAACAACTATCAATAGTTATTATAAAAGTAGCAGTTATAGACATTATAAGGATTTGTTATCAAAGCCTGACCTTACATCTAAGTTTCCAATATTTCTTATCTGCTTAAATCTGAGCAAGCTACCTAACATCACTTAGACTTGGTTTCCTCATTTATAAAAAGAGAAAAATAACACCTCAGATAGTTAGGGATAGGATATGTATGTATTCTATGTAAGGTTCGGAGCTTTTGAAACAGTAAGTCCTAAATTAGAGGATAACCATGTGGTACCTATGGTCTCTACCCAACCGAGCACTCCCTTTTTCATTTGAGATGATAAACAGCTTCTTAAGACCCCTTTTGGAGCTTTCAAGACCCCTATAAAGTTTGGAGCATCAACTTCCCCTTCTTGGTCCATATATCTTAACAATTTTCCCCATTCAGAACCCCTGTCCATTTTCCTAAGTACAATTTCATTGTCTTCCCAATACTATTAAGCAGGCTTCTTTCCCTTGTCTTATATTCCAAAGTTTAATATTTACTCTCTAGACAAAACTTATGTTATTATAGAATTAAATGTTTTCTACAATTACCCCTGTGTTCTGGCCTACAGGAATATAATCTCTATACTTCCTAGATTAAATCTTCCTTAAAAATATGAAGTTTTTGACAAGCATCAAAATGGACGCTATTACTTACAAATTATAACATCCTAGGGGCACTTGAGCAGCTCAGTGGTTGCGTGTCTGCCTTTGGCTCAGGTCGTGATCCTGGGTCCTGGGATCGAGTCCCGCATCAGGCTCCTTGAATGGAGCCTGCTTCTCCCTCTGCCTGTGTCTCTGCCTCTCTCTCTGTGTCTCTCATGAATAAATAAATAAAATCTTTAAAAATAAAACAAACTATAACATTCTATAGTTAATATTTTTTCATATTTTCTTAATGTTAATAAGTTTATTTACCTTGTTTCCTTTGTTTAATACTTCATTTCTTAATGTTTAATTCTTCTCCTACTCAGTTGAGAATAGCATTGAGCAGTAGAAAGCCACATGGGTAGGTCCCAGTCTTTTCAAATGGGAATAAAATACTATCACATAGGATAATTGAAAAATTGAAATAAAATATCAGAATTAAGAAATGAATAATTTGTTGGTATGTAGAAGGTAAATAACAATATAGGATTTTTAACATCTTGCATCATATAATTATGTGAGCTCCTTGTCTACCTGGTCTTTTCCCCTTAAATCTAAATTCTCTCAAGATACCATGTCCTAATTATTGAGGCACATTGATAATCATAAATATTGTAAGATTTTAAGCTCAAATTATAAAATATTTAAATTTATAATTACCAATCATGTTTAATTTCATTCTAAAGATTCCTCTTATAAATCAATTTATATTTGTTGATTTATTTTGTTAATAATGATAACATCTGCTTTCTATGAGTATGTGATTTACTGATTTGCCAGTCATTGGCAAAAATGTGAAAATTTGAGGTAATATTTTTGTCAGTAAACTTCTATGCAAACCTATTTTCCCAATTCAAGTGCCCTCACATAGTCCCATATTTTCCTCAGTGCTGTAACCCACCAACCACACCACCTCAAGTTATAATATAACTGTCAATATAAAAAGCTCTCGTGGATTGTGATTTGAAACCCTGATTTCATTTCTGTAATTAAGTGACGATAAAGACACTTTAAGAGTCTTGGTATTACTGACAATTTCAGGAGCTAAAAAACTAATGTCCTTCAAGTCAAACATTGTACGTAATAGGTACCAAACAAATAGGCCTTTAAAAATGTGGCCTTAATTAATCAAGTGAAAAATAAGTTTAAAATGTGTTTGTAAAAAAAATTAATAAATAAAATAAAAAATAAAAAATAAAATGTGTTTGTTAAACAAATAAATAAAATAAAATGTGTTTGTACTATGTGATAACATTTTTGTCAAAATACACAATGAAATATTTAGCTATAAGGAGATCTTTCACTGATAGACTCACATATTTGTCAAATGAATAAAGTTCCTCAGCAAATCTTACTGAGATAGGCTTGCTTAGCAATAAAGTGGCCCAAGATAGGAGTAGAAAGTATAATGGATTTAATACAAATTGAGCTTCACATGAAGAGACTCATATTTCACTAATAACTACAGAGTACATTGAAAATACAAAGTACTGGGTAAATGGTAAGAATTTTTATCAGATGTTGGTCACTGACAGAAGCAGAATAACATGTTTGATGGATGAAAGGCTTGATATAATGTGACCAACACTTGATTTCTACGAACATCCCATCTCTATGTGAGAATGATAGAGAATTAAAAACATGACCAGAGCACTTCATCAGAGGGTCTCCCCTAGTCTCCAATCTTGCTCCCTGCCACCTTGCATTCTCTGTGGTCCTCACCTTTAGAACACCGGCGCTGTGTGCATTACTCTGGCTTCTAGTTCCATTAAAATAGTGTTCTGTCCTATTTTCTCCAAAGATGAATTCCTAACAACATTCAAATATGTATGATGTTTTTAGCAGACTGATACCAGAAAACATGGGCTGAATAAACAAAATAAAACCTTCGTTCTGACTTTCTCTACAGTTTCTGCACTGGATAACCTAAGAATATTTGCTTTTAAAATAGAGAACTTTGCCATTATTGATACTGACATGACGATATTCTCTGTCTTCATTTGGAAAATTATATTTAATTATAGAAATGCTGCATATTTCCTCTCATTTGCTCTTTTTTTGTATTATTTTTGGATGCTGGGGTAGGAAAACTCTGGATTCTTATGACAACAAAATATAGATGCATTCAGGTTTCCTTATTCCACTCTTACAGCATAGAAGCAGAACTGCTCCGCACAGAGGTGACCAATGGGCCATATGCACTTTCGATTTATAATCAGTTCAGCCATTATTACCAGTAGAAATCATTTTAAAATGAGCATGATTCTGAACCGTGCACCCTAAGTCATTGTCCTAAAAATAGAGAGCACATCTTTAAACTTTATAACCCTCTCTGTAGATTTCTCAGAAATATAGAAACAGGCAGAAATACGAGCAGTCACTTGATCACCTATGTAGGGTCAGCACTTTTCCCTACACAAAGTTGGTGAAAGGATTATTATTTCAAATAAACCTGTGATAGGTATTTTATTCCCATTGGAAGAAATGAGTTTTCTACTATACCATGCTGATCCCCAACTGAATAACCAAATAACACTAAGGAAGGAAATACGAAAAAAGAGAGAAGGCAGATTTCTGGACAAATAAATATCTATTATAGGTTGCTGCATGAATACACCAATCTCATATTTTAAGACTGTGAAAGATCATAATTTTTTTAAAAAATGACTAAGTGCATCTTAGAGCATCCACTATTAAACTGAGATCCATGAATTCTGAAGGGATTAAATAAGGTTTATGAATTCCTTGAAATCCAAGTCAAGATTCTGTGTGTATATACATTTTTTATAAAGAAATTTCTCCCCCTGTACAGGATTCTTCTCTTTGGCAAACAAACATACTCTAATAATTGCTTTTTACCATGAAGATCACCTTTATTACACATCCCCTCCTACATCTCCCCCTGGTTTTCTAGCTTTTCTCCACAATCAAACTCCTGGAACACATTTCATATATGCAGTCTCTGCGTCTTCAGATTCCATTTTCTCTCTCTCTCATGGACGTTTGTCTTTTTTTCTCCATGACACTACGAAAATGTGCTCTGGGGAAAGGCAACAATAGCCTTTGCTCTGTCATGTTCATTGTCAATTTAGAGTCTTTTTAGAAACTTTCACTCATTGCAAATAGACAGCATCTTCTGAGATCCTTGCTCTCCTTGTCTTCCATAATGCCGGATACCCACACTCTCTTTCACGTCTCTGGCTATTTCTTTACATTCATTCCCCTTTGTCTCGCACTTCACTCCCTAACTGCTAAGGGTGGGAGTTTCTCAGCCTTTGTCAAGACCCTTTCTCCCTCTGCTCTCTTCATAGAGGGGCTCACTCATTATCAGGCTTTTACAAACCAGCATTATGCTAATAATTCTCAAATCTCTGTAGAACTCAGACACCTCTTCTCTGTTCCAGATATGCATATAGAACTGTGTATTTGTGGTCCACTTGGCACACAGGGCACTGCAACCCGCCTTCTTTTTGTCCATTTAACATTCTAAGGGGTTTTTTTCTCCTTATTTATAGAATGTCCTTACCCTCATTTTTTTTGCATGTTTTTCCTTTGTTATCCAGATATGAACTTAAATGTCATAACCTTTTTTTTTTAATTTATACCAAC